>NW_027332241.1:5937500-7412500 GCF_041222505.1 Epargyreus clarus
ATGGTTGGTGTTTTCGACAACGCCCGTTTCTTCTTGTTTAATGCTTGGCCTGTAAACATTATTATATATTAAAAATATTCCTTTTATATTTCTTCTATAATTTCCGGATGCATAAATTGATAAACGAAAACTGTCACTCACCATCAGGTGTAAAAGGGTTGATGTTGGCAATAGGCCTCCTGGGGGGCCTCGTCTCGTCCAGGGGTTCGTCTGGGGGCAGGCTGCCGAGCGCGCTGTCCTCATCCCCCGACGGTGGGTGCAAGTGGTGGGACGAGCCAGACGGCATGCCTGGGGGGTGCAAAAAATATTTATCATTTATCAATCTCAATGTACTTTTTTATATAATATAGGAGTAGTAGACAAGCATGCAGTCCACCTGCACATCCATAGTCCATGATGGTAAGTGGCTACTGCCGCCCATGGACGTCTGTAATTAACCTATCTGGGGATTAGATATTTCTACTTAAGATGGGCCACATACTCCGCTAGCCTAAGACTAAGCTGAGAATGTCTCAGCAAAGTATGTGTTCCGTTCAAACCAGAACACAGCAGCCCTTAACATTTATAAGGCAGCAATAGGTATAACGATGGTGACAGTTAAATCTACTTCATCATCATAATCATCAACCCATTATTGTCCCACTGCTGGGTACGGGTCTCCTCTCAGAATGAGAAGGATTAGGACATAGTCCACCATGCTGGCCAAGTGCGAGTTGGTAGACTTCACATACCTTTGAAAACATTTATTTCTAAAGTTATTCAGGTATGCAGGTTACCTCACGATGTTTTTCTTTACAGTTTAAGCAGTGTTTATTAACTTCTAATACGCACATAACATAGAAAAATCAGGCGAGTCTGGGAATTGAACCTCGGACCCCTGGATGAAGAGGCCGAGTTGCCTTACCACTAGGCTATCACTGCTGTCAAATCTACTTAATTACATAAAAATAATATCTCACCCGTCGGCGCGTTCAACTTGGGCGGGAACAACCTGGACCTGGGCGGATTGTGGGCGGGCGTGGAACACTTCTCCAGCAGCGACTTCGGCGTGTGGGGGCTGTCGAAGAGTCTGGAAGGAATGGAGAATTCATATAAATAAGTAATCATATGTAGATAATATCTTGTATATAATAAATCGTGTATCTATATGTATACCAAAGTATATTTTTTTATAATATAAGTAGCAGCAGAGTAGGAGACAAGTATGCAGTCCACCTTAGGGGCCGTTCAAGTATTACGTAACGCAATTTTTGAAGATTTTAGACCCCCCCTCCCCCCCTTGTAACGCACCGTAACGTTTTTCTATACCCCCCCCCTCCCCCTCTAAACGTTACGTAACACTCAAGTGTCAATCTTTACCCTAAACTCGCTAAAAAGTTATGTTATAGTTTTTATCCTTGGGTGTGTTCAGCCGAACTAGGTCTCCTGAGTATTCTAAGTTAGTTTAAGTATAGTCAAAGCATATATACTACTATACTGTACTATACTTAGTCTAACTCAGAATACTCAGGACTTAGTTCGGCTGAACCCACTCATTCAAGGGATTTCCCGTAAAACGTAAATGAAAAGGGTTGCCAATTTAGGAGTTTCAATTCTCTATTTTTTTATTAAAAAATGTTACGTAACGTGTATTAAGAAAGACCCCCTCCCGCCCCTGTAACGCATCGTAACGTTTTACAAGACCCCCCCTCCCCCCCAAATTGCGTTACGTAATACTTGAACGCCCCCTTATGGTAAGTAGCTACTGCGGCCTATGGATATCTGTAATCAATCCAAGATAGGATTAGGGTGGTAGGAATAACCAGAGGTCGGCCAGATGCGCCGCTACCTCTGAGGACTAAGCTGGAATGTCTCGAAAAACATTTAAGACTACTTTTTTTTTTTTTTTGCAAAAATTGCGACATTTAGCCAACTTAATGATGTCGATTTTAGTTAACAGTTCTAAAAAAATTACTCTCATCATTTTCCAAAAGAATAACGTTATAAAAAATATTCGTGCGAAAATTAAAATTATCAACTTCGTAATAAATCTTTTTCACACAACACAAAAATAAACATAAAAATAAATCACTCACAAACAAAACTTCTAAAGAACACAATATTTCTCAAACACGTCAAAATAGGTACTAGCCGATTTCGCAATAAAATAGCACCCCATTACGAATCGCCCTACCTTCACGCACACAAAGATACACTTGTACAACAAGGCGCACACACGCGCAAGTCCTATTCATTGAACACCTGAGATTTCTTAAGATCATAAAGGAAGTCTTTACAATAGAATGTGAAAATCGGTTCTTATTATTACAATTGAAACAAGTTTGTATCAAATGTAGACGCTTTAAAGGTTCTTAAAGTTTCGTCTGCTAGTCAGCGGTTTCAAAACATTTACATCATCATGTTACATTGCTAAACAGGTCAGAAATAAGTTATTTTTGTGGTATTGGGAACAATGACATTTTATACTAGACACGTTATACGCCCACTAACTTAAGAGAAAACTTGAGCGAAACTGCTTTGATAGCACACATGCACGTTTTTTAATTTACTTACCTTTAACTACATAGACAAATGTTCTATAAGGGACAGAGCTATTAGAACAATGTGATAAAAAAAGACAACTAGTGTTTGACCTTGCGTTTCAAGTGTACGCAAACGTAAATATTGACCATAGAATATAGTGACCAATGATTACTTCAGTCAAAACGGGACATCGATTTTTTTTATGTCAAATACTTTACTTGAAAAAATATAGTTAAAAATAATAAAAAACACGCTTTTATGATCAAATTAACTAAAAAGTAGAAAATTATTTTCAATATAAGTATCATTTAAGGAACAGTAAATAGTATAATTGTGCAAAAAATGTGGGGCGCTTTATGAAAACTGATAAATGGAGCACCCCATGTTTTTTTTTCACAATTATACTATTTACTGTTACTTAATTGACAATGGCAACGGTTCATTTCGGAGACAACGGCACGAAGCATCGAAAAAAGGGACTGTCCCGTAAAAACGGGACGTATGGTGGCTTTCCCATTGATCCGTATGCTTGTCAAAGACAAAGAAATAATGGAACAGAAGGTAAAAAATGTCCAAAACTGTCGATAATAGTTTTAGTATGTCGTTTACGTAGAAATGTTATAGTACAGTTTAACTAAATAAATTATTATTATATAAAAATATAATTTGAAAGAATGTATCTATACAGATGTATCGACTGGTTTCAAATATACGATTTAAAAATTGTTTATATTTATTATCATAGATTAGTAAATATTACTCACTCCTAACAAGAAAATGTACCCAGTTTTGAGAATTGAAATAGTTGCGTAAAAAAGTTTTGCCACGTCTCCGTGCTAAAATGTCTCTAAAATATTTGAAATAATTATTTATTTATTATGTAAATTACGCAGTATTAGTTATTTATTCGTAAATTTTCTCTAAAAATGTTTTTATTTGACAAGAATTCAAAAAAGAACTTACTATTAAGCCGTTTCTGGCTTATTTCAATTTCAAGGCGGCGAAGTATCTTTACTAATCTATGTTTATTATTATCAGTTTTATTTTACACACGACCAATAATTGCAAAGTTGTGTAAATTTTATAAATGTACTAGCTGACCCAGCAAACATTGTGTTGCCATATAAATAAAAAAAATGTTAAGGGTGAACAACCCTTATCACTTAAGAGATATGAAAAATAGATAGTAGCCAATTCTCAGACTTACTGAATATGCATATAAATTTTGGTGAAAATCAGTAAAGCCGTTTCGCAGGAGTAGGTACAGTAACTAACATTGTGACATGAGAATTTTATATATAAGATTCTAATTTTACCGTGGTTTTTTTGAGGATTAATTTCTGGCTATACAAAGATTGTTTATTAAATTATGTTTAGGTTAAGGAAGAAATACGACCTTAATGATTGAAATATTTATTCAATTAAAGAAATTTTAAAATACCGTATACTATCCTATATATATTTTATGGTAATATTTTTTATTATTTACCACAGGTATCGAAGGAAATTTAAAGATTAGGATACAGAATTTCCCATATATCGATTTTATTTTATTAAAATAAACCATAAAATGTTATATTTTGACTAAAAACACACTAATATAAAAATTAAGCAGTGGGATCTTAAACTATAACATACGACATATGAACATCGTCAGATTCAATAAAATGTCACTTCTGTTCTGTTGATCTATGACCATGCATTTTGCGTCTTTATCACTTTCATTGACAAAAACATACTTTGTCTCTTTCTGGTTACTCACGTAATCATGGCGGATCGAACACGAAAAATAAACAAAATTTAATAATTTCTCTTCATTTACGTGTGATAGGTGATTCCATGAAGTTTGTTTCTTTTTCGAACATAATTTTTGCATTTACGCATTGCACAAGAAGGCATTTTGAGGCTTTAAATTCAAAATAATGACGTTTAACGTGTTCAGTGACATTCGTGTGTATTACTACGCCGCGCGAGAGCGACTGGACTTGGCTGGAGTCGTTTTACACCACTTGCCGTATTTTGTATGTTTCAAGTTTTGCCCGCTTGTGGCGGATCTTTAGTTATAGATCAATGATTGGGAATAAGTGTATTAAATTCCTTTGTAATTCGTGACTATTATCTTTATTCAACTGGCTTTTTAATTTCTGTTAAAAGATAAATAAATTAAAATACATAGACGAAAACACAAAAAGACCCAGACCCAGAACAGAAATCTATATTCATCATTTAGGTACATATGTCTGACCGGGGATCGAACCTGAAACCCGTTGCGCTTCAGGCCGAACACATAATAAACATCGCTTCTCAACAAATATTTCTCAAAAACCTTAACGCACTTTGACAAACACTACATCTTGAGTGAAATCGCGTAACTACTTACAAAAAAAAAACTTTTCGAAAACAAACACGCTTTATATGCCAAAAGTGTACGCTATAGGCCTTATTCTTATAAAATTAACGTTCACATTACCTCACGGATCCATATAAAACCTTACACGTGTTTTTAAACGCAAATATCGTTTGAAAATAGACGTTATTCTCGTGCGCGGTAAGTCTATTTCATATAAAACCGTACGGTAAGGTGTTCCGTATTTTTTGTGGCGTGGGCGTATTTTTTGCAGCAGATGTCAGCTGTTCCGATCATATGCTCGTGTCATTGTTAAGATAACAGTGGTTTAACTGATTTTCAACCGAAATTCTCAGGGTGAAAGATTTTTTTGTGTCACTTTTCTTTAGGCCCAAGTAACACGCATGTAAGCCACCTGATGGTAATTGTCGTATGGACATCTATAACTAGCTCTATATATAACAGGTTCTACCTGAAGACGATCACATACGTTGCCACGTAATGACTAAGGCTGTCTCATATGAAAGTCATCCACACTTTCCACTGAATCGCAAGAACTGCTTCACGAACAATATATTGGTTAAAACAAGTCATATGGACTCATATTCGAGGTATTTAGTGGTAGCCACTGATGAGTTTCTACCACCTGTTGATTCCATCATCAGATCAGCTCCAAGATACCAAATTATAGTATTGTCTCATCCAAATTACATAAACATGTTAAGTTTTGTTTCAATATGATAAATAGAAGTAGGTTAAAATTGACTTCCAAGATTACATTGTTAGTTAAAAGTGAAGCTAATAACAAATTTATATTTAAAAAAATGCTTTTAAAAATAAAATTAACTTTTAGTATGATCCACTCTAGACTGCTAGTCCGCTAGTTGTTGCTTGCAGGTCTAGTCATACAATTTGCTATGGCGACATGATTCATTTCTATATTTAGAGCGGACTAGCAGTTTTATGCGAACTATACCATCATTTTGATTTTCTTCCCAGAAAACTCTTTCATTTACCTACATCTTGGGGCATCCATTGGATCCAGAATAACATCACTAATCAAATCATGCATTGTCATACAAACCAAGCATGTATGATCAACTACAGCTCAATCATTTACGGTGAAGTGATGTAAAATTCAGTTATAAAATTTAACCCTTACATTCTATATTTGACAACTATATTTTATTTAAACTATATTTTGTTGAAATAAATAATAGCATATCTTTATTTAGTCTCGTGCATGCATCTATCTCCTTTTACAGGTCTGCTGGAAGATATTTCATTAAGAATAAGCAGTACCTTTGCACGAAATTTTATTTATAAGTCTCTTGTATTAATTGTCTATGTGTGCATAAATAAATAAATCAATAAGAAGATACATTTAATAAAAGCTTTGAAAAACTGTTAAAAAGCCTTGAATCACCATCAATTTATTTTCCGTTAATTCAAATCCTAGAAACTAACGATAAAACACAAAACATTAACACAACTCGAAGCAAATGTTACCAAAAAACTGGTCAAACAAGTTTCCACACAATCATTTAGGTCAACAATGGTGTTTGGCAAACTAGTTATGCCAATGTTTGTACCTGTGTGGACAGATTTGGAACGTGTAGGAACATGTTGGAAAGAAATTTGTAATATATTTGCATCATGTAATCATAGATTAGTAAAGATACTTCGCCGCCTTTAAATTGAATGAAACCACAAACAGCTTATTTTAGTAAATTCTTTTTTTGAATCCTTGACAAATAAAAACATTTTTAGAGAAAATTTACGAATAAATGACTAATTTACGTAATAATTACGTAATTTACGTAATAAATACATAATTATTTCAAATATTTTAGGGACATTTTAGCACGGAGACGTGGCAATACTTTTTTACGCAACTATTTCAATTCTCAAAACTGGGTACATTTTCTTGTTAGGAGTGAGTAATCTTTACTAATCTATGCATGTAATATAATGGAACATCCATTTTAAATTTGTCCATTGGGACAAGTCACTAACATATGTTGCAAGTCTTTATAATACAAATTGGCGAAAATGAAATATTTTTATTTGATTCATCAACCATTTTTCCCTTTTTAGTTTAGTAGCCAGGCTTACTGTCAATAAATAAATATTGCAAAAACGAAAACCCAACTGCTCAAATGATCAAGTCACTCCCAATTTAGATGAATCCAACAACACCTCATACATTAAAATCTGTCAAGCCATTTGGCCTGTAGGGTGTTCCTAAAGAGACATACGCTCAATAAACCTCTGCAATCAGATAAATATATAAAATTTTCTAGTGTATATTTTTAGACTTGGTAATCAAGTTTTTTGGTAATTATCAGCTGCAAGTCAAAATTGATCCTCAATCATAGTATTATAAATGATATTGCTGTTATAACACTATGTAGTTATTGTATTAGGTTTGTAGCTAGATTGCTTGCATAAAAATTTCTAGAAATAGTGCTACACTAGCTGCCAGCAAGATTTTGGAATAGATGGAATTTTTATAACCGATTTATGCTACCAATTATGTAAATGCAACTTTATATTTATATGTAAAGACAATTACATTGACATTTATTAATGTAATTAACAGATTTTCACAAAACAAGCCTAAATTTTAACCACCTTCAAAAAGGGAGGAATTTATAGGTTAGTAAGTTACTTTTTTACGCACAGTTTTAGATCTAAGAGTGTTTTTGATCTAAAAATATTTTACTTTGCTATGACTATGGTAGAATTACATCCTTAATTTTAGGACTAAAGGTAATTAGTAATTATAGTCTAGTATTACTAGTATAAACATGTTATTGTGTTTTAAATTATTGGTGGAAGAGTGTCAATGAATAAATTAACTGACTTGGTATTACATGGATCTCACAGCTTTTTACAGTAGAAGAACTAAGTTGCGAGACTTGTTTCTTTTACAAGTTATGTTTTTGATGGCACTTTGTTCTTGTGGAAGAAAGTGAATGAATAAATTTACCAACCGCTTGAGATGTATCTATCTATCTATGTATATGTGGGATCGTAGAAATGAGAGGTTGATGGTGATATTTAATTCTTATTTTATTTCTCAGAGCTCATGTCAAAATACACATACATCGTTTTAAACTCTCTCCAACCGACTTTCTTCTTCAGTGTTGCTACTTTTACTCAATCAAACTACGTCAGAGTTCTTATATAAAAATAACAAATAAAACTAAAACCTAACCATGTAGGTATTATCCCACATATATAACAGAACTTTGTTTCACGTTCAATCACTCACATACACACATACACACACACACACACACACACACACCATACACACTCTTCCACGTTTAAAAAAAAAAATCTCGAGCGCATTGTTTATTTATATATATGTTGAAATATATATATAAATCTCATGCTTTTATTCTTAAGTAATGTGGTGAATACTATGTGACGTTTTTTAGCTTAATAAGTATATTGTAAATCCGTAATTGGCTTCAAGACCTATATTATAAGTTTAGATTGTAAATTGATTGTTACAAGCTGTGGATTTTGTGAATTAAATAAATAAATAAATAAGAATCTTTGAGCTCATTTTGCACCAATTCCCACAACTCTGATTAATTTAAAACTTTGCACGGTTCAAGGACCGTTGACAATTATTATGATAACTTAAATTTTATTTTGTGGTGATTCATTATGATTTATTGTTCAATCTTTTACTAATGTAATATTAAACCCTTTGTCATTAGAATTATTTTCTAGTTTTTTGTTTGAAAAGCAATAAAACGTGTTTTTTTAGTTTTTTTAAACTATTATTTATTTACAAGTTATGTTTTTGATGGCACTTTGTTTTTGTGGAAGTTATGAACGCCAGCGGAAGGTATATATGACAGCCATCATAGTTCTTATGACCTATGAAGGGCTATCCTAACTATTATAAATGTGAATGTGTGTTTGTTTGTTACACTTTCATGTCTTAACTACATAACCGATTTACATAAAATTTTGTACACACATTATCAGTTATATGTAAACCCTTACGACTAACACTTACAGACTATTAGACCACCTCATACATGATCATATAAAGATAAAGATCATATAGATAGATCTCAATCAATTGATTGGTCAATTAATTATCAAGATATCATTTAATTAACCAAATGTGGATGGTAATGTTTTGAAGCATAATTATAACATCATTAGTACATGTCATTGACAAGCCCACAGCTCAAACGGTTAGATTTAAACATATAAGATGTCTAAATTATGAACTAATTCACTTTTCATTTACTTATTTATAAGCCGGGTTTTTGTATTTAAATAATTACAAGTCACCAAACAGCATTAACTAATTTTATGACATAATTCATTCATCAGCTGATGCGTGCATGGGGCTATAGTTTTCTAGAAGCTTCAAGAAACCGAAAAACATGTCTACAAAGTGTCTAACAGTAATATATGGTGAAAATAACCTGCCCATGCATAATATATAAGCCAATCTTGTTTTGATTTCGACATACGACGCTACTTTCTCCCTAAAACGGCAATTTGGTCACCTGACATGAATTTTAATAGGTACGCTAGGTCAAAAGTGTCGTAACGTGGTATATATATATATGGTTATTAGATGATCCAAGGTACTTACTTCAGCGCTCTCACACGCTTGTAAGGAGGACTGAGGGACACAGGAGCAGGCGCAGCATCCCGTATGCAGTCATCGTCGTCCAAACTTGTAAAGTCCAGCTTCCGGGGCACGATAGACGCCGGTATAGGACTTAAATTATCCGAAAATATATTAAAAGAATCCGACATGTCACAAGATGTTTCCACCGATAATTCCGACGAATTATGCTTGTTATTGAAACCACTCTTCATTCTATACCACTCACTCATCGCTAATTTAACATTAAATAACACTTTACAATATTAATTCACTAAACAATCGCAATATTCCGACACAGCAAACAAAGCGTACTTTCACAAATTCCAACGTTATGGCGGATGACGCATAGCACCTGTTCAATCGATCAACCAATCACAGCGCGTTATCCGACCGGTGGGATGAATACTTGAATTCTATTCGCGGGACTTATTTTTTTTAAATAACGAAGAACCATCTACGGTTGCTATTGGTGGATTAAGGATGCGTTCAATTTTAGCGTGGCGTTTAGTTATACTTTTTGTTAGTAAAATTATGTCATAGAATTTATTTATGTTTATAACAAGATTCCAAATTAAGTATTAGTAATAATAATATGTCGCTTTCGTAGTTAAAAGAAAAAAATAACAGATATACTGTTGTTATATTCTATTCTGGTTATTTGATGAACAATCGAATATTTAAATTCCGACTACATAATCGATTATGAGAAATTAAATAAACCCACTTATAGTTCGCGTGTATTTAATCATTATCGATGAATTATGATTAATTATATAAAATAACTAGCTGACCCGTCAAACTTTGTACCGCCCCAAAATATATTTATCAAATATATATAAAATATATTTATCAAATATATTTCATATAAAATATAGCCTATGTTACTCGTAGGTAATGTAGCTTTAGTATGGTGAAAGAATTTTTAAAATCGGTCCAGTAGTTTTTGAGCCTATTCATTACAACCAAACAAACAAACAAACAAACAAAGTTTTCCTCTATATAATATTAGTGTAGTCAAAAAATAAACAAAGTATTCTTTGAAGGTACAAGACATATTTATTTCTCAAAAGAATTACGTATATATTTCAATTGAGAAAATATTATGGCATTTTCATTTTACACATACATGCTGAGTCAGTATAATATTGCTGATAAATTCGTTAAATGCGTGCTTAAAGTGTTATGCCGTTATGCCTCTTCAAAGATTATAATGTTGTTAATAAATGGATCACGGAATATATTCCGTGATCAATTTGGCGTAGTTCTATATTATATTAACATTTATTTATGCTACTCTTAAAAATCGATACCATGTTATACTGATAATAATTGTACTCGAAACATCTATTGCGACAAATATTCGAGTAGCATAAACGGAAACAAATGATTACAGACACTGAATTGACACTGACATTTATTTAGTAGAGTGAACTCATAGAGTATTATTATATACATGTTATAGAGAGGAAACTCTACGGATTTTTTGTCTCCCCTAAAGCGCCCCTAGTGGCCTGCCCCAGAACTACTCATGGGTTTTACATACATATCTATAGATACCTATTACATATTAATTATTCATTATATGTATTAAAATTAGGTAAATTATAAGTTGTATCTCCAAAACACGAACTATAAATGACTGTGTTCCAAAGATTCACATTTGCATTATACTTTTTTCTTTCTCAATTTTGATACAAGAACAAAACTACATTTACATACTTTATAAAATTTCAGAAAGATACAAAAATTTGTGACGATGTGAATCTTCGAATCACGCTCCTTTACAGTTGATGTTAAAGATACAACTTACGTGGGAGGCATCAAATATGTACAGTTGTCGCAACGGTGTCTCTCTGAAGTGCAAAAACAACTATTTAAATTAGAAACGACTAACGAAGTTGCGGACATTTGACAACAGACACATCATTTTGACGGTTAACTGTCACTCCGTCGCCATTTTAATTTGAAGCTTCCGGGGCGAGTCGTTACGTGGCGCTAGTATCTACACAAAAAGCCATTTTGTATGGAAGTGTGCCCCCCCTGAGTGAACTTCAGTGTCGAAAATTGTCAAATTGGTCTAATTTCTAATACAATTAAATATATCAGACCATACATTCTAAATATCTAGTGTGTTATTGTTTAAACAATTTAATTACGCCAGTTAAAAGTGTTTAAATGACCATAGTCAAATATGGAGACTGTATTCGGAATACAAATATTTATTCTTTTGTGTATACCCGCTGTATTATGCCAGCAACGAATAAGTGACGAAATTATTTTTAATTATAATAATACGTAAGTATCTAAGCCTGACTAGTTATTAAAAATAGAATAATAGTATACAAATTGCCGCAATAAAATAATGCAAGATAGAATTCTAAATATTAGCATTTATTTTTCGTATTGTTGAAGTTGTCTTTGTTTACTGCTTTAGTTTATAATAATCATTATAATTATGATAACTGTGTTGTTGTGGTCATCATGTAGCTTAACTATAGTCCTGGGTTCGATTCCAAGGCAAACCCATGTGTATGGAAGTGGCCCCCTATTTTTGCCTTCTCCACCCCTATTTCTAGCCCCTTATTGTGGTTTAAAGATTACATTTAGAGGTTTAGTTTAAGTATTGTATAGTTCGCGCCAAACTGCTAGTCCGCTCTGAAGTTGTTGCGAGCAGGTGCAGTCATACAATTTGCTATGGTGATGCGGTTCATTTCTATATTCAAAGCGGATTAGCAGTTTTATGCGGAGATTAATGTATCTGTGGCCAGTTTAAGAAACAACTATGATTCTATTTGATTTGTAGCAGATTTAATTGCCCTTAGTTTGCTTGTTTTATATTATAAAATAACTAGTTGACCCTGCAAACGTTGTGTTGCCATATAAATTATAAAATGTTAAGGGTGAACAACCTTTATCACTTAAGGGTATGAAAAATAGATGGTAGCCGATTCTCAGACCTACTGAATATGCAAATAAAATTTGGTGAAATCGGTAAAGCCGTTTCGGAGGAATACGGTAACTAACATTGTGACACGAGAATTTCTAAATATACCTAACTCAAAGGTGACTGACTGACATAGTGATCTATCTACGCACAGCCCAAACCACTGGACGGATCGGGCTGAAATTTGGCATGCAGGTAGATGTTATGACATAGGCATCCGCTAAGAAAGGATTTTGATCAATTCTACCCCCAAGGGGATAAAATAGGGTATGAAAATATTACTTAGTAACGCGAGCGAAGCTGCGGGCAAACGCTCGTTATATATAAGATATATACAGCATTAATTATGATTATGTGTATTGTTTATTTCATTATTATTGTAGTGCATTGTACGTATTATAAAGTAGTTATTATCTCTGTCGTAATCGTAAATAATATCGTGTGGTAAGGGAGACAGACTTATTCGAGGCGTTCCAGCTTAGTCCTCAGGGGTAGCGGCGCATCTGTGGCCGACCTCAGGTAGGAATATCTAATCCTATCTGCGGTTGATTACAGATGTCCATAGGCAGTAGCCACTTACCATTAGGTGGACTGCATGCTCATCTGCTACTTCTATATTATAAAAAAAAAAAAAAAAACAACTTATTAGACATCCTCGACAGCGAATGTTATAAACAAAGTCTTTTTAGGGTTCTGTACCCAACAGGTAATAATGGAACCCTGTTACTAAGATTCCACTGTCTGTCCGTCTGTCACAGGGCTCTATCTCCTGAACCATAATAGTTTATCACTTGAATTTTTTACAGAGATTGTATAAGTATTGCCGCTTTTCAACTTTTTTTTATTTTTAGTATTTTTTTTTATAATATAAGGGTAGCAGACGAGCATGCAGTTCACCTGATGGTAAGTGGCTACTGCCGCTCGTGGACATCTGTAATCAAACCCAGATAGGATAGGACCTGAGGTCTGCCACAGATGCGCCGCTACCCCTGAGGACTAAGCTGGAACGCCTCGGAAAAGTCTGTCCCCCTTACCACACCCTTCAAACCGGAACACAGCAGCGCCTATCACTGTTGTCATTAGGTAGAAATAGGTGTGGCGGTGGTGCCGCCGGAGTCGAACCACAAAGGGTTCTACCACCTTCAAATTTGCGGCTACCATTATGCATCCCCTGTAAAAAAATGAAATATTACGGTTCCAGAGATAGAGCCCTGTGATAGACGGACAGACAGCGAATTCTTAGTAATAGGGTTCTGCTTTACCCTTTGGGTACCTTTATTATTTTAAAAATTTAAACAGACTCTGTTCTATGTATCTGTATTTAATAATAATAATCTTTATTTGCTGTATTTACGAGTATTATATGTATTCATAGTATTATGTTAATAAATGTTTTATCAGTGTGTCATTTACCGACAGAGAATCCCTTTGTAGTGGGTATTTCATTAGATAAACTTATCAATAATGCTTAAGTACTTATTTATTTATTTATTCATTCTTAATATACCTAAAATATGGTATAAAGGTGGACTTAATGCTATGAACATTCTCTACCAGTCAACCTTTAGGTCAAACAGAGATCAGCGAGGACGGTATTGATAGAATTAAATATAAATAGATTTACTAAATAAAATATTCAACAAAATAAGATATATATTGTACGTATAGATGTGTATAAACGGTAATTTAATAAACATATAAATGCAGAAATAGTGAAAAAAGAAAAAAAAAATAAAAGAAGAAAGTAAAAAATAAAAACAAATACAATTAATTGTAATAAATAGATAAAACTAAATTAATTTAATTCCCCAGATGTTGTCTCAGATAGTATTCTGTGACTTAGTTCTTTCATAATAATATTACTATTAAGTCGTTTGTCCACCGCACCGTCACCAAGCCGATACCGTGAACGAGATTATTTTGGGGCCGATTTTAATATGTCGTGACGGCGAGTCCTCCGCGACCGATATCGGCGGTTTATTTTGTCCAATCGATATCGACGTGTGACGACAGTGTATGGACAAGTTCTAACGTGTTTTATATTGCCGGGACATCGGGCCGTCAAAATCTCGGTGCCGATCTAGCGGTCAAGCCGATCTACTCGAAATATCGGCGGCCGGGATGACGGTGCTCGGGTGACGGACGTGCGGTGGACAAGCGGCTATAGTAAATGTATGTACGCTACTTCGGCGCCGTCATTAATTATCGGTATCGGACAAACGACCTTATGCTTTTCGTATGAAATAGGAGTATGTCACTCCCATATGGTCATCTGTAATCAACCCTGGATTAGATTAAGTGTATTTAACCCTAGATGGTACCCCTGAGGACTATTGTCTATTAATTATCAATCTATCCAATGTTTTGCCTTTAATAGGCATATAGATAGATTGCGGTTTAAGAATTGCTTCATTTTAGATTTCGTCCAATTTTATCTTTGGTCAGTAAAAAATAGATATTAATTAAATTGGAATGTAGACATGAAACATTCCAATTTAATTAATATTACATTAAAATTTTACACTGGTAGACTCCACGCCAAACTGCTAGTCCGCTTTGAATATAGAAACAAGTCGTGTCGCAATAGCAAATTGTAGATATCAGAAGATAGGGTCGAAGGCAGCGCGGGACCCTGGCACCCTCCGCTGCCCGCTCTCGCCCACGGGTATAGCTACGTTGGTGTGCCCTTACGTTACGCAGTATATAACCTGCGCGCAACAACTTCAAAGCGGACTAGAAGTTTGGCGCGGTGAATTTGAAGTACTTTTACCCTTCAAATTTGTCTCTGCAGTTATATCATGAAGAGTTTTGGACCACCCCTGGGGAGTCAATTTAATTCAATTCTGTAATCTTCTGTATAAATAATTATATTATTATTTGTATGTCATGATGATATGACTAGATATAATGGAACTGTTAGTAATATGTAAACCACCTTTTTGTACCTAAATCAAATCAAATCAAAAACATCTTTATTTGCCAATTAAGGTACAAAACTCTGGTTAAATCTGTCCTAAGATACAAAAATCCTCTTATTTTACCATTTCGGCGTGCAAATATGGTTATAAACTTAATTTTATGTTAACTTACTTTGTTTTGATCGTACAACACAATTAGTCACATTGGTGTAATTACACAATAATATCACATGTCAGTAAAAAATCAAAATAATAAAATATTTATATCTATTAACAAATCCTATATCTATATCTATTAACAAATAAACTATTTGATTTGATTTGATTTGAGGTGGGGAGAGACATTATTCTGGGCATTAACCCAGTATTACGACCCAAGGGAACATATAGCTGTTGCATTCTATTATATACATTAATATTTTTTTATGTATTTTGTTTCAGATATAAGTATGATGTGGTCTACATGGTGAATGTCAGTAGACATGTCGAGTACATCATGGAGTTTGCTGGAGTAAGTTTTAATATATAATATAGGAGTAGCAAACGAGGATGCAAACACCTGTTGGTAAATGGCAACTGCTGCTCATGGACATCTTCTATCAGCCCCAGTAAGATTTGATTCAAACTTGAGGTCCGTCACAGATGCGCCGCTAGCCCTGGGGACTAAGCTGGAACGCCTCGGAAAAGTATGTATCCCTTACCACACCCTTCAAACAGGAACACAGCAGCGCTTAATTCTATTATTAAGCAGAAATAGGTGTGGCGGTTTTGCTGCCAGAATCGAACCACAAACTGTTCTACTATCTTGATAACATAATATATATTTGTACTTAATAAAGTCGTCATATATGTGTACATACAACAACTATATAATAGTATAACATTGTGAAATCAACACCACTAACCACAGAATAATAAATTACTCCTAATGTTACACGTTGTTTTGTTCCTTAGTAACTTTACAATATATATTTTTTTTCATAACTAGTTTTTGCCCGCGGCTTCGCCCGCGTTTAAAAGAAAATAATATGACATGCATACATACATACATAAAACTGAAAATTTGTACCTTCATTGGAATGACAGTGGCGCCATCTGGCGAAAATTGGTCGTACCAACTCTGAAACCTTCGTGGGCTCATGAACAACAACTTTGCTAAAGATCATAACTTGATCAAATGCATAGTTTACGATTCAATCCTTACTAATATGGATTAAAATAATCGATTTTTTGGTCCAAAAGATCGATTCTCCGATTAATCGATCTTAGATCGCCATCCCTAGTTCTCGTGGAATTTTTCGGGATAAAAACTATCCTATGTCCTTTCTCCAGTCTCAAACTATCTTTGTACAAAATTTCATTAAAATCGTGTCAGTGGTTTGGGCGTGAAGAAGAGACAACCAGACAGACAGAGTTACTTTCGGATTTATAATATTAGTAAGGATAAGGATTAGTAAGTGTAAGGATTTTCTTTTTCTTTAAAATTAGTAGATCTCTTTTTGGATTTTAACAGCATTGCAGATTTCTGTGTTCTGGTTTCAAATACACTTTATGAGGGGTTTCAATGCAGTTGGGTAGTAAAGTATAGTCTGCGCCAAACTGCTAGTCCGCTCTGAAGTTGTTGCGCACAACTACAATCATATATTTCGTAGCAACGTAAGGGCATACTAACGCAGCTATGTACCCGTGTGCGAGAGCGTACACCGAACGGGTGCCGGAGTTCCCGCGCTGCCTTCGACCCGCTAATATCTACAATTTGCTATTCGACGCGACTCGTTTCTATGGTCAGAGCGGACTAGCTGTTTGATGCGGACTATACCTACGACCGACTACACATAGAACTATTATAACTATTTGAGACTGGTAACTGATCTTGATGGACAGTTGTGACAACTCCCAATCTAATTAAAGAATATCCCATAACAGTTCGAATACTGTACAAAATGTCATACCCTGTTTAGCCCCTCAGGGGATACATTTATAAAAATACTTTTCTAGTATTTACCAGTGTTTTGTAAGAATTTTCTGTGCAAAATTTATGTGTATAGATTTTCTGGTATTATTCTAGTAAGTACATAGACTGATTCTTTTTATGATAATTTATGGAAGGATAGTCTGCAAAATTTCATTCTTTTATACCTACCAAGCAATTAATAATTGTGCATCGTCTTATCGTCTATGTAACCTATGAATGTTCTTTTATTTTATTAACCTATAAATTAATATACCTTGACTTTTTCAGGATAACATAGGAGCCGGTGCAGTGAGGTACACTCCTGCTAGGGTGACGGTGGCGAGTGACTTCGCTAACCGCACATATCCTCTCTTCATCACGGCGAGGCAGCAGAAAGGTGAGGTTCATGTTTGTAGAAACTTTCTTGGTACGAATGCGAAGGTAGTTCATATTTCAGCTTAATTACCCGACTGCGGGTAATGTTTTTGGAGCGTATTTGTGTATGTATTTCTTATTCTTTGACACGGCATACAACACAAATGGCTTGACGGATTTTAACATATGAGGTGTCATTGGATTTGTCTATGTAGGAGTGAGGTAGGTTACATTGTAATGTAAGAAGAGTAGTATCTCTTGTCAGTTTTTTGTGTATTTTTAATGATTCTCTACTAACTTAAGATGGAAGTGCTAAGTGCTGCTTTGTTTTTACTGCGTTTTTGGTAGCGAGGGGTGTTAAACAACTTACATGGGGTATTGCGACTTATACTCGTCATTATTGTAATTGTAACAATTTTTGCCTATCAAAGATCGAATTTTGACAATACCAGCCTCACATGCTACAGTAATCCCTTCAAGTGGACTGAGAGTCCTTTTTCTATATCAATAACATAAAAAATGTAGTCAAGTAGTCTTCAAACACTCATTATGGCTCATAAAATGACAATGACTGGTCCCAAATCATATTACAATATCGCCATCATTCCAGGTGTGTTCTCGTGGCAACTACCAATGTTGGTGCAAACACCACTAATGTTGGAACAATTCACCAACATATCAAGGACGCTGTGCCCGCACAACAACTTGTTCTCGGAAGACGAGGACACTTGTGGTGAGTTTTCCTGACTTATCTGGTTATATGTTGGTGTTCTTGCCTTTGTTGATTAAATGATGTATGTGTGTTGAGGGTGTGGCAAATGTTTGCCTTTCTACACAAACATTTGCCTTTGTAGAATAATTTTTAATGTAGTCTCTACTTACTAGACTAGCCATGCCAATGTTTGCCTGTGTGTACAAACATTTGCCTTTGTAATAAAGCTACTAAATAGTATTTCTAGTAGATTATCTTGCAACGCAAATATTTGCCTTTGTACACAAATATTTGCCTTTTTAGGATAAATGTTAAAGTAGTGTCCCAATTTTTTCGACACAAATATTTGCCTTTTTTCACCAACATTTGCCTTTCCAGAATACATTTTGAAATAGTACTCTTATATTACTACATAGTGATGCATCTTACAACACAAATATTTGCCTTTCCATACAAACATTTGCCTGTAAAGAATAAAAGTTCGCTTATGCTTTTGTATATTTAATATTACAGTTGCATACCTTGTTATATGTTTTTGCCTTTTTCGATTAAAATACCTTTTGCCTTCGTAGATTAAATATTGATGTAGTGAATCTTGCAACATAAACATTTGCTTTTGTAAATTAATTTTATGTATTTTGCAACAATATATAATCTAGATGAGTGTTCAAAAAGGCCTTTTGAATCTTCATTCTATGAAGATGCGAAATTTAGCATGAAAGCTTGATAATAGGAAAAATACAATTTATTCAATAATTTCAAAATAATTGCCTTATTCATACTCTAGCTGTGTTCTTTATCCTTGCTGTATATTTTGTATGAAACAATACTCTAAGTAAGCATTTTCATTTATTTTGGCTTGTAAATTTAACTAAGTTGCATTTATAATAGAGCACATATAAATTCAAATGGAGGTTTATGTCTTTTTAAAAGCTGTAATGTTCCCTATCTTTTAAAATATTCAAAAGCTTTATTTATAGTAGATTGTTTATATATTCAGTATATCTTACACCCTTTATTATCGTAGTTGTATATTGTTTACAATGCTATAATTAACCCTCCGTCATTGGTAGGGTATTTACGAAGTTTGTGATGGGTCAATATGACCCTAATTTTTTCAGTTTTCACAAGCTTGTACTTAAGAAGTTCTTGGCGTCAGTGGATATTATGTAGTCGACCCCAAATTTCCAAGTCCTTGGGGTCCATTACATATGTATGCGTAGCTGCTACTGAAAGCTAGAGTGAATGTTAAATTTGCAGCCCCCATTGTTAAGGCCGGCGAAAAATTGAAGTCTTATATGGCATACTAGCAATTTTGCTCGTTTAGTTCGTTTAGTTGTGCAATTATTAGTAACAACACTCAATATCATGTAACACAGCTAAGCCAAGTATGGTTCAATATGATCCACCAATGACACAGGGTTAACTTAGTCTTCCCGTATATAATTTTAATTTGTTTTTCCTTTTGTTCACGCCTCCTTAGTCGATGGGAAACGGATCAGGGTCTACTGTGGTCCATTGTTACGTAAATATTCAATATTTTCCTGTTTTTCCCCTTCTATATATATTTTATAATACATTTTCTTGGTGTGATAATTATTGTGTAATTGGCTGTATATATAAATATAAAGAGGAAAATAATTAGTAATATATAATAATCTTAGTTCTTAAAACATTTACAGAACTTTTGATATTGATTAGTAATTTTAATAATAAATAAAAGTATTTGTCTTTTAAGAATACCATTGCATTAATTATTAGAAGAAAATAGCTTTATACAACGATAAAGAATAGAAAATAGTAATAAAATAAAATACATATGAGATATATAATTAAGAAACACACATGTGTTTTCTTTATATAAATAAAAAAATAAGTATAAAGTACAAAAAGCAATAGGTTCTGCAATGAACCTTATTTAAAAATGACTTATACAATTGATTTTAAAGTCAACTTTTTCATATAACACATTTATATATCTTCAATTTCTATACAAGGCTTCACGCAACAAGCGGGATCTCAAAAACAGATCTCAGCCCCAAAAACTTCTATCTGCTTTCTCGTACTCCCCTATCCTTCAGCGCTAACAAACGCCCATCTTTCTAGACGTATCAACGGTGAACACGCCGATCGTGCACCTGACGTCATCGTCCCCAGACCCGATAGCGGTCACGATAGTCGTGGAGACGGTGAAGGACTTCTACGTGCAGCTGAACACTGCGAGCAACGTGACGAGCACGCCCAGCCAGCCCAAGTACTACTTCTACCCGTTCGAGCAGCGGCCCGGCGCCTCCGTGCGCAGGAAGGCCATGTGCAACGAGGTACACACCCGCGCATTCCCACTAACAAATGAGAACAAAATAAAAACACGACCACAACAAGACACACACATACACACACCAAATATACACAAACATACATACATAAAGACACACAAACGCACAAAGAAACTGGCACCCGCTCACAAACATATACACGCACGAGGAAACACAAACATGCACAAAAATACACGAGAACACGAAAACACACGACACATGTGGAGTACGTGTTAACACTATTGTCCCCTTGGGTTGCCCGCCTTTTGTTTACGAGGGGGAAACCTTCAAAAGGTACCAAGTGTCGTAGGAGCGACACGGGGTTATGTGGGATTCTTACCGCACTAAAAACCCCCCGGTGGCCGTCCTCAGCGTTGCCAAGAGGACTCCGGAATCTCCTACGGAACGCAACCGGAGTCCTCTGAACGCGTTGCCCCTTCGGGCTCCTCCTAGGTGAGCTTCAGGGCTCACCACACCGTCTGGTGTTTACGATGGTATGCAACCACACATACCGCCGTCCTTCCCGGAGTTGCTTGCTGGACGACTCGACCTCCCGAAATCTTGCCGCCGGCAACCCCGGAAGCCCCCTTTTAGTCGCCTCTTACGACAGGCAGGGGATACCGTAGACCTATTCTAGTCCCGGGACTACAGGGACAAAGGGGGGTTGCCCGCCTAGTGGAATGACAGACACTTAAGTACTTAAGTTAAACGCACATAAAACTAAACCCTTCTGTCCACAGGATCTGAATCCCTCAGAGCAACAAACGCTAGACAAGTACTTCGTGCAAAGCAACAGACAGGTGGAGTACGGGTGGCTGTCGCGGCCGAAGAGCGTCATCGTCATGATAGAGTCCGAAGACGATATATGCGCTGTGGTGTCTATACAGAACTTTTCTGTGAGTACCCATATAGTTTAGGTTTTTTACTAACGTTGGTTGAGTGAAGTTGTGTTATATTCAATGATATTCTCATAATAATAACGTAAAGCTTAAATTGGTGGGTCTAATAGCATGAAATTTTGCGCAAGAGTATCTACATACATAAATACACAAACATACATACAACGTACATAGATGAGCCAATGAAAATCGATTTTTGGTAAAACATCCCTTTAGGGGTACAAATAATTGTGCAGTAATAGTTAGGTCCTGATGATGGGCACATAAAGAACATAGAAGTATAATTATGCGTGTGTATGTATTTAATTTATATAGATGAGCGTTAGACAAGTATTCTTGAAAAAATATATCCCCTAAGGGACTAGATTAAGCAATACATGACAATATTATTAATTTACTTTAAAGGTATGGGTAGAGCCTCGTGTCTTATAACTGTTTTGTTTCAGTGTCCAGTATTCGACAACGAGAGGGATATTCTCTACGATGGAAACTATTTGACGATGACCAGACGCGGTGGAATTACGTTGACGGTAAGCTAACCATTGAGTATAAAAATAATAAGACCCCAAACGCACTTAATATGTAATTTAAATGGGTCGTCAATTGTAACATTGAATGATTGAACTATATTTTTTTTCTTGGTGCTACATAGGTAAACATAAAAATATTTTTTTATGGTGAATTTGAAGGTAAATTTATTTGAAAAATAAATATCACAAAATGTAGTGATAAATTATTAAAATTCATATTTTAATGAATGTTTTTAATCTAAAAGTAAATGAATCTACGTATGCTACGTGACAACATGAATAATAACACCCATTTATAGAAAGACTTAGGTTAACTTGCCCCCTAAGGGGTTTTCAAAGCAAAATCTTTAGCACACGTTATCTTATAAATTATGACACCTTTTCTAGTCAGAAATAGTCTCTTAGTCAGAAATAGCGATACAACTCGTCTAAATAACAGAGCTACGAATACTCTCGACACCTAATCGTCATTCCCTTCCAGCAAGACACGTTCCCAGTGGGCTTCTACATAGTGTTCATAGTGAAGACGTCGGACGAGGATTGCACGGGGGTGGACAGTGGCAACGTCACGGTACCCAAGATGGCGAAGTTCTTCGGGTGGGGGGAGGGGGGAGATATCAACGTTACCACCAATGATGGGAGAGTGAAGAGGTTCAGGTGAGGGTAGTTTGATTTCTTGTTTATTCGAAGGTAATTGTGTTTTTGTTTTATTTCAATTTTTAAAATTATTACAATAAACTTTTATAAACTATGCATGAATATAAATAATATGTCTGTTCATATTACATGAAACAATAAATATGGTCTTACATAAATTATTATTGAGGTGCATTTAGAACGGCTGATTAAAAATTATCAGAATTCTATTACTTATTTGTGTTACAATCCCTGTACAATACGATACGATTTTTACAAAATTTTTCAATTTCAATATTTTTTTGTTTTCAAAATATTTTCCCTCCATATTGATACACTTAATTTTTATTAAATAACTCTAAAGAAGTATTATTTCTTTTGTTTTTATATACTTGCACTCATAAGCACACACACGCTTTTCTTAATATTCATCCCCTAAGGGGCTAAACATAGTGTGAAACTTCGATTAACATAAAAAAGATCGTAAACAGGAAATTAAATCTTTTTTCATTTTAACCCAGTTTCAAGGTAATCAAGACGAATACACATAGAGACCCATTCATAGATAAATATGAGCATCCACAGAAAAATGCGAACATGCTCACACAAACACGTGCATATTTAATCACAGAAGCACGTACCTATACATAGCCAAAAACAATGACATAGAAGACATAAAAAGGACTCCTGTTATTTTTTTCCAGTTTCAAGGTCATCCAGACGATATCCTACCAGGAGTACATGATAGCAGCAGGGGCCGCTCTCGGTGTGTTCCTCTCGTTCTACGCGGCGTTCCTGGTCGCCGTGCTCTGCCAGCAGCGGGGCAGGGACCGCGAGCTCCACACCAGCACCAGCGAGGGTATGTGCTGTCTCTGTCACACTGTGCTCCTCTCGCTCTACGCGGCGTTCCTGGTCGCCGTGCTCTGCCAGCAGCGGGGCAGGGACCGCGAGCTCCACACCAGCACCAGCGAGGGTATGTGCTGTCTCTGTCACACTGTGCTCCTCTCGCTCTACGCGGCGTTCCTGGTCGCCGTGCTCTGCCAGCAGCGGGGCAGGGACCGCGAGCTCCACACCAGCACCAGCGAGGGTATGTGCTGTCTCTGTCACACTGTGCTCCTCTCGCTCTACGCGGCGTTCCTGGTCGCCGTGCTCTGCCAGCAGCGGGGCAGGGACCGCGAGCTCCACACCAGCACCAGCGAGGGTATGTGCTGTCTCTGTCACACTGTGCTCCTCTCGCTCTACGCGGCGTTCCTGGTCGCCGTGCTCTGCCAGCAGCGGGGCAGGGACCGCGAGCTCCACACCAGCACCAGCGAGGGTATGTGCTGTCTCTGTCACACTGTGCTCCTCTCGCTCTACGCGGCGTTCCTGGTCGCCGTGCTCTGCCAGCAGCGGGGCAGGGACCGCGAGCTCCACACCAGCACCAGCGAGGGTATGTGCTGTCTCTGTCACACTGTGCTCCTCTCGCTCTACGCGGCGTTCCTGGTCGCCGTGCTCTGCCAGCAGCGGGGCAGGGACCGCGAGCTCCACACCAGCACCAGCGAGGGTATGTGCTGTCTCTGTCACACTGTGCTCCTCTCGCTCTACGCGGCGTTCCTGGTCGCCGTGCTCTGCCAGCAGCGGGGCAGGAACCGCGAGCTCCACACCAGCACCAGTGAGGGTATGTGAGATACACGCTGTCTCTTTCACACTGTGTTGCTCTCTTTCACTCCTATCGACGTTTTGGCGGAGCACGGCCGCTGTCCGGGCAAGATTACCTAGCACACAGGGAGATCTCCCTTTGCCAAAGTACAACAAATTAAATAAGGCGTGTTTGAAGGTGGTAACAACATATGTAGTTCGAATCCTGCGGCACCAACGGCCCACCTATTTCTGCCTAATAACAGCAGTGTTAAGTGCTGCTGTTCTGGTTTGAAGCGTGTAGTAAGGGAGAAACACTTTTCTGAGGCGTTCCAGCTTAGTCCTCAAGGATAGCGGCACGTCTGTAGTCGACCTCGGGTAGGAATCTTATATGGACTTAATTACACATATCCATGGGCGGCAGTAGCCACTTACCATCAGGTGGACTGCATGCTCGTCTGCTACTCCTATATTATAAAAAAAAAACTGAGATAGACTTTTTTCTACCCCTGAGGGGACTAAATCCCAATTTAATGCAAGCTTTCAACCCCTTAGGATGAATTTATTATAACATAAATTTTATGTCCAGCACTTTCATTCAACAGAGGGCCAGTACACTCCGGCGATCGTGTCGTCCCCGCCGCCGCCCGCGTCGTTCCCGCGTCGTCGTCGTGTCGTGAACGCGTCGGACGGCTCCCAGCACTGTCTAGTCGGCGAGGGGGATTTCGGTAACTCGTCTCATATGAACGGTGAGTGGATTGAAATTTGCGGAGGGTAATGTTTTTCGAGCGTATGTCTTATTGTTTTTGATTTGATTTAATTTTTACCCGACTGTGAAGAGTATGAGAATGTTTTTCGATCGGATCGTATAATTATTTTTGATTTGCTTTACTATTTAATATTTATAGTCAAAGCCACTATTTTTATTAGACTGCGGAGGGTAATATTTTCCCACCGTATGTATGTCTCATTAACATAATTTCACAACGTGACCAACTACTGTAAGTTCAACATAGTTCATGTTGTCATCACCAGATGGCAGCTCACCGTCCGATACAGAGTCGGAGGTGTCGACGGTGGATGACCATCCGGACAACTTGTACCTGCACGGGGGCAAGCTCTGTGTAGCCAATCTGTCCAGGTGAGGTTAGGTTAGGTTAGCTGTATTATTGAAAAGTATGTTTTAATGTTTTTCTGTTGGATTACCTAGTAAATTTTAGCAATGAAAATCTCCCTGTGTGCCAGGTGATCATGCCCGGAAAGCGACTGTCCTCTGATACTCAGTTCAGAGCTTATATTTATGTAAAATGTTGGGAAAACTTCAATAGCGTGATTCAGGAAACGCCATCTCTTGCTGCGTTGCGGAAGCCGCCATGGCGCGCTTCAGAAGTGCCATCTCTTGACGAAATTATAAATATATAATATAAAATGAAACGATTCATATATTTTTGTTATTTCCTGCTCCCACCTTTTCCTACCATTTATGACATCAGCTATCTGAGGTGAACAAATGAAAATCGAACAATCCTATTACACACGTCCATAACTAAGCTACCCTACACTTCTCTATTGATCCCTTGAGTGACAATCACTCCGAGACCCTCCCTCCCTTTTCTGACGTCATCCTACCCCTTCCCTCGCTATGTGTGTGACGTCACACAGCTAACGTCCCCGCTCCCCACAGGTGTCGTCCGCGCGTGCTACAGGCTCGCTCGAAGATGTACCTGTGGAACGTTCCCCCTACACTGTCTGTGACGTCATCCTGTCCCCTCAGTCACTATGTGTGACGTCACACAGCTAACGTCCCCGCTCCCCACAGGTGTCGGCCGCGCGTGCTACAGGCTCGCTCGAAGATGTACCTTTTTTTTTTTGGAGTTTACTCCTTAAGAAACGATTTGAGTTATAAGGCCCGGTACGGAAATTTTATGAGGAGTAAAATCAAGTGTAACACGAAAAGTTGAGGCGTAACGTAGAAAGAGACAAACATATATATCTGTAGGATTGAACGTGTAAAAGAATGAAATGGAATACATTACACAGCGTATCTCATTCTCGGGCTCTCCTCTTTGCGCGATACTTCATAGTCTCACTGTATAGTTCACTACCTCCAGTCTGAGAGTTGAATGTGTGCGTATGTTTGTACGTGTGTGTTGCGCGCCTGCGTATTACGAAGTTCTGCCACAACTAATTCAAAGTGAAAGAAATCAATCATCCTAAAATTGGATTTGTATAAATTGAACACAATTATTATTGATGTGAAACATCTAACGCACGTAAAACCGATTTCTGGCGTGGCGACGCATGCACGCTATACGATGGTATATATATACAGTCTATATGCAGTAGTGTGTACGATGTGGCGACGCGTCGCCATGCGCAAAAATCGTAATATTTTATTTTATCATTATGACATATTTAGTTCCTATCACAATATGTTCTTTTCTGCATATTACTTTTACAAAATAATGTCGATGTTTCACATCTGCCAGGCGTCCCGTGACGGCTCACAATTTTTTATTATTATTATTTATATTATTTTGTAACATACTTTATGTAATACGCATTATTGAAGTAATATAAATAATCCGAATAATTACAGATATATGTTTGTTTCTCTTATCATTTTAGCAGATGCGTTCATTTACCCTTTTTTTCTATTCGATATATATCATAATTATCGTTCGTAAGGAGTAAACTCCAATCGTGCGTCGTAGCTGACACACACACACTTTTTTTTTTATAATATGAGAGTAGCAGACGAGCATGCAGTCCACCTGATGGTAAGTAGCTACTGCCGCCCATGGACATCTGTAATCAACCCCAGATAGGATTAGATATTCCTACCTGAGGTCGGCCACAGATGCGCCGCTACCCCTGAGGACTAAGCTGGAACGCCTCGGAAAAGTGTATCTCCCTTACCACACCCTTCAAACCGGAACACAGCAGCGCCTAACACTGCTGTTATTAGGTAGAAATAGGTGTGGCGGTGGTGCCGCCGGAGTCGAACCACAAAGGGTTCTACCACCTTCAAACACGTCTTATTTATACGCGGTCCCTGCCCCGCTGCTGGCAGAGCACGGCGACCAGGAACGCCGCGTAGAGCGAGAGGAGCACAGTGTGACAGAGACAGCACATACCCTCGCTGGTGCTGGTGTGGAGCTCGCGGTCCCTGCCCCGCTGCTGGCAGAGCACGGCGACCAGGAACGCCGCGTAGAGCGAGAGGAGCACAGTGTGACAGAGACAGCACATACCCTCGCTGGTGCTGGTGTGGAGCTCGCGGTCCCTGCCCCGCTGCTGGCAGAGCACGGCGACCAGGAACGCCGCGTAGAGCGAGAGGAGCACAGTGTGACAGAGACAGCACATACCCTCGCTGGTGCTGGTGTGGAGCTCGCGGTCCCTGCCCCGCTGCTGGCAGAGCACGGCGACCAGGAACGCCGCGTAGAGCGAGAGGAGCACAGTGTGACAGAGACAGCACATACCCTCGCTGGTGCTGGTGTGGAGCTCGCGGTCCCTGCCCCGCTGCTGGCAGAGCACGGCGACCAGGAACGCCGCGTAGAGCGAGAGGAGCACAGTGTGACAGAGACAGCACATACCCTCGCTGGTGCTGGTGTGGAGCTCGCGGTCCCTGCCCCGCTGCTGGCAGAGCACGGCGACCAGGAACGCCGCGTAGAGCGAGAGGAGCACAGTGTGACAGAGACAGCACATACCTGTGGAACGTTCCCCCTACACTGTCTGTGACGTCATCCTGTCCCCTCAGTCACTATGTGTGACGTCACACAGCTAACGTCCCCGCTCCCCACAGGTGTCGTCCGCGCGTGCTACAGGCTCGCTCGAAGATGTACCTGTGGAACGTTCCCCCTACACTGTCTGTAACGTCATCCTGTCCCCTCAGCCACTATGTGTGACGTCACACAGCTAACGTCCCCGCTCCCCACAGGTGTCGTCCGCGCGTGCTACAGGCTCGCTCGAAGATGTACCTGTGGAACGTTCCCCCTACACTGTCTGTGACGTCATCCTGTCCCCTCAGCCACTATGTGTGACGTCACACAGCTAACGTCCCCGCTCCCCACAGGTGTCGTCCGCGCGTGCTACAGGCTCGCTCGAAGATGTACCTGTGGAACGTTCCCCCTACACTGTCTGTGACGTCATCCTGTCCCCTCAGCCACTATGTGTGACGTCACACAGCTAACGTCCCCGCTCCCCACAGGTGTCGTCCGCGCGTGCTACAGGCTCGCTCGAAGATGTACCTGTGGAACGTTCCCCCTACACTGTCTGTGACGTCATCCTGTCCCCTCAGTCACTATGTGTGACGTCACACAGCTAACGTCCCCGCTCCCCACAGGTGTCGTCCGCGCGTGCTACAGGCTCGCTCGAAGATGTACCTGTGGAACGTTCCTCCTACACTGTCTGTGACGTCATCCTGTCCCCTCAGTCACTATGTGTGACGTCACACAGCTAACGTCCCCGCTCCCCACAGGTGTCGTCCGCGCGTGCTACAGGCTCGCTCGAAGATGTACCTGTAGAACGTTGCCCCTACACTGTCTGTGACGTCATCCTGTCCCCTCAGTCACTATGTGTGACGTCACACAGCTAACGTCCCCGCTCCCCACAGGTGTCGTCCGCGCGTGCTACAGGCTCGCTTGAAGATGTACCTGTGGAACGTTCCCCCTACACTGTCTGTGACGTCATCCTGTCCCCTCGCTCACTATGTGTGACGTCACACAGCTAACGTCCCCGCTCCCCACAGGTGTCGTCCGCGCGTGCTACAGGCTCGCTCGAAGATGTACCTGTGGAACGTTCCCCCTACACTGTGTGTGACGTCATCCTGTCCCCTCAGTCACTATGTGTGACGTCACACAGCTAACGTCCCCGCTCCCCACAGGTGTCGTCCGCGCGTGCTACAGGCTCGCTCGAAGATGTACCTGTGGAACGTTCCCCCTACACTGTGTGTGACGTCATCCTGTCCCCTCAGTCACTATGTGTGACGTCACACAGCTAACGTCCCTGCTCCCCACAGGTGTCGGCCGCGCGTGCTACAGGCTCGCTCGAAGATGTACCTGTGGAACGTTCCCCCTACACTGTCTGTGACGTCATCCTGCCCCTCAGTCACTATGTGTGACGTCACACAGCTAACGTCCCTGCTCCCCACAGGTGTCGGCCGCGCGTGCTACAGGCTCGCTCGAAGATGTACCTGTGGAACGTTCCCCCTACACTGTCTGTGACGTCATCCTGTCCCCTCAGTCACTATGTGTGACGTCACACAGCTAACGTCCCTGCTCCCCACAGGTGTCGGCCGCGCGTGCTACAGGCTCGCTCGAAGATGTACCTGTGGAACGTTCCCCCTACACTGTCTGTGACGTCATCCTGTCCCCTCAGTCACTATGTGTGACGTCACACAGCTAACGTCCCTGCTCCCCACAGGTGTCGTCCGCGCGTGCTACAGGCTCGCTCGAAGATGTACCTGTGGAACGTTCCCCCTACACTGTCTGTGACGTCATCCTGTCCCCTCAGTCACTATGTGTGACGTCACACAGCTAACGTCCCTGCTCCCCACAGGTGTCGGCCGCGCGTGCTACAGGCTCGCTCGAAGATGTACCTGTGGAACGTTCTCACCGTGACGGTGTTCTACACGCTGCCGGTCATACAGCTGGTCGTCACGTATCAACGGGTGAGTGGTTATGTGCTTTTCTAGTTTAACTTCTTTAGGTGAAACGGTTTTTATGTAACGGAAACGGTTACGCTAGGGTGTTACGTTACGATACTAATATTTAATTATCGCTTTATAGATATTATACGATGTGTGTTATGTGAAAAGATTCGATTACAGATGTTGGAACTCATGGAAATAATCTATTAGTGAGTCGTGTGTTTGCGACACGTCCGTCACCCGCCGCTGCCAGAGTAGGACTGACTTAACCGACGTGTTGCAATCTCACATTTATATAAAAAGTGTGGGTAGTCTACCAATGTGATATGTACCAATCATTTTATAATATAGATATATATTTTTCGATATATAGTTTCACTTCTTGTGCGCATACTACCTATTAGGGTTGTTGCGAATATCAGCATCAGCATCCGCATCCGCAACAAAAGATGCTGATATTTAATGCTGATATTGAAATTGTAACGTGTTCGTTGAAGGCGGGACCGAGCTTAAACCACGTGGAGTTTTAGCCAATCACAGAAGTTTATAAACACAAGTTGTCGTCAAACAATCATTCGATTGTATTGACAACGTAATTTGGTCAGACATCAATAACTTTCGATCATAGTTCAATCAATCAATAACAGAATTATGTATTCAATTCATAATGCCACATCCAGTGAAAAATGCAATATGACCAAATATTTCGTTATTGAACAAAGATACGACACAGTGTAGTTATTGTAAAAAAAAGACAAATAAATGTCGACTTCTGTGTCACTGCAGAGTGGAGGGTAGCTGAAGTGGATGTTGGTTTGGTTATGAAGTCGTTGCTAAATATATTTCGTTGGATAACGACGTAAGCAGCGTGTTCAATATGAGCGCCGGCTTCGGAGATATGTGCTGAGCCAAAATTTGTTTCAGTTGAATTTAGCTTTGTAGTGACATGGAAGTCGATTGTATTTTTTTTTTTTTCACCTTATTTAGTGATGACATACTAAAAATCTTACAAATGCACTAGTCGCCCTTACGATTTTTGAAAGTATCCCTCGATTTCTCTGGTCTGCCATCATCAGACCCTTATTTTCTTATAATGAAACTACTTTGGAAATATCTAAAACATATATACGGTAGAATTGGGAAACCGCCTCATTTTGTGAAGTTGGTTAAAAAAGACTATTCTCGTAAGGGACGTACAAATACCTCAGTATAAAATATATTTATATTTAGTATTTTTAAATATCAGCATCAGCATCAGCGTCAGCTGATATTAATTTGAAAAAATCAGCATCAGCATCAGCATCCGCTGATCTAGTAAAAACCTACATCAGCAACAACTCTGCTACCTATTAATACGTGCACTTCTTTTTTATTAATTGCGCCAAAAATATACAACTTTTTGTGTGCACATAAAAACGTGGCGGGCGCCCGCATACTTTTTCTCGTTTTATCTGTTGATTGTTGCCGTTAAATAACGCATGTCGCCGCGATGGACATATGCCACTGTCCGAGTATAGAATTAAATTTACTATAGTGAATGTTTTCGTCACGTCGTCTAACTTCGCTGGAAATTGTAAATAACGTACAACAAGTTAACCCATACACTTTGGATTTTGTCTTTTTTCATCCTTTTTCCTGTGTAAAAACTGATATTTAGATTTATTTTTCTCCTTCTCCCAGCTGTTGAATCAATCCGGCAACCAGGACTTATGCTACTTCAACTTCCTGTGCGCCCATCCCCTGATGGTGCTGTCAGACTTCAACCACGTGTACTCGAACCTGGGCTATGTGCTGCTGGGCGCGCTGTTCCTGCTGCAGGTGTGGCGGCGGCACGCGGCGCACCGGGGGGGCTCTGCCGCGCAGGTGAGGCGATGACGTCACGTCGCGTGACGTCACACGGTGTGAACCTGGGCTATGTGCTGCTGGGCGCGCTGTTCCTGCTGCAGGTGTGGCGGCGGCACGCGGCGCACCGGGGGGGCTCTGCCGCGCAGGTGAGGCGATGACGTCACGTCGCGTGACGTCACACGGTGTGAACCTGGGCTATGTGCTGCTGGGCGCGCTGTTCCTGCTGCAGGTGTGACGTCACGGCGCGTCACGTAACACATCACGGCTATGGTAGGGGTAATGACGTCATGGTGAGGGTTAACAGGAGAAAGCTGTAAAGTCGGGCTATTAGGATATATTTTTTTTTGTAGCGGACGATGTTTCATTTCAATGAGAGGGGGAGGGAAGCTTAAGGGCGTCAGCTAATTTCGAGGGGGAGGGGGGGAAGATAGAGTAAGGGCATCCACTATTTTCAAGGGAGGGGGAGAAGAAGGGGTAAAGGTTTAGCTTAGCGCTTGCCCTAAAATATTGCATTCAGAATCTACGTGCATACCATTCTTTAATTCAGCGTGCAAAAATAAGTTACATACCCGTACTACATCATAATTTTGCAATTTGCAGAAGGAGCTGGGCATACCGCAGCACTTCGGTCTGCTGTACGCTATGGGCATCGCGCTGGTCAGCGAGGGGCTGCTCTCCGCCGCGTACCACGTGTGCCCCAACAGCATGAACTTCCAGTTCGGTGAGTGGGGGGAGAGGGGTACCAGATCCAAGGGGAGGGTACTATTTCTCCGAAGGGGAAGCTACTAGTATCAAAGGGGGTAATACTAGTTTTAAAGGGAAGGGTACTAGTTTCAAAGGCTGGATTCTTGTTTAGTTTGATACTAGTATCAAAGGGAGCTTCTATTTAAAAAGGGGGGCTACTAGTTTTAAAGAGGGCTACCAGTTTCAAGGGGGGGAGAGGACAAATAGGAAAATAAAAAGTTTAAACTTAAAATTAGGGACACATTTATCGTCGGCCTCAAGTAGTATTAATTAGATAGGACTAGATTTAATTATCAATCGACTAGCTGACCCGGCAAACTTTGTTACCGCCTCAGAATCTATGAAATATATTTCATATTTACTCGCCTTTTAAACCTTCCCTGCACTTACTTCCCACAAATTATTCTAAACTAAAATTAGCCAAATCGGTCCAGCCGTTCTCGAGTTTTAGCGAGACTAACGAACAGCAATTGATTATATATAGATTTACACAAAGTAGTACGAGAATTTACAATTTCGGATTTCGCCATCAAAGTAGGAGGTTCTGTATGTATTTTGTTTTAATATGCAGATACGTCGTTCATGTACGTGACGTCGGTGCTGTGCATGGTGAAGATCTACCAGGCGAGACACCCCGACATCAACGCAAGAGCACACGCCACCTTCGGGGTGCTCGCGCTTATTATATTTGTTGGTGAGTCTTGTTCTATTGTAGTATAACTAGCTGACCCGGTAAACGTTGTGTTGCCGTATAAATTAAAAAATGTTAAGGGTGAACAACCCTTATTACTTAGGGATATGAAAAATTGATAGTAGCCGATTTTCAGACCTACTGAATATGCAAATAAAATCTGGTGAAAATCGGAAAACCGTTTCGGAAGAGTACGGTAACTAACATTGCGACACGAGAATTTTATATATAAGATTACTTATGTGTCTCCTTATGGACTAGGTGACCATGCCCGGACAGCGGCCGTGCTCCGACAGTCTCAGTTCGGATCTTATACATATGCAAGATGTTTAGGAAACTTCGATAACGATAGTGATTCGGAATACCCGTGACACCGTCTCTTGACGAGTAGCGGGAAGTCGACACATGTGTATTTAAATTTAGTGTTCCTAGCAAGATGGTTTGTCCCTAGCAAGATACGAATTTTGCTTGCCAAAATGTTTTTTTGCCGCGGACAAGATTTTATTGTGCCCGTGGCAAGATTTGAATTGTGTGCCCTTGGCAAAATAACATTTTGTGACTCTAGTAAGTTTTGATTTTTGAGCCCCTGGCAAGATTAGACTTTGTGCCCCTGGCAAAATAAGACAGTGTCCCTGGAGGAGGCAAATTCCCTAGTAGATTAGACTTTATAACCCTGTGTTGTGACAAGATTCAGTTTTGACCCCTTGGCACGTTCAGAATTTTCTGCCCCTAGCAAGATTTGAGTTTTGTGCCCCTGACAAGATTGGAATTTTTTGCCTTTGGCATAGTTAGAAACTGAATTTCTCAAGATTATACGTTGTGCCCCAGGCAAGATTAACCTGTGTTCCTGGCAAGATCCGAATTTTGTGTCTCTGACAAGATTGGACTTTACACCCCTTGATACTCGTAGTGTAGAAAGCTTTATTTATTTATCTATTTATATCTGTTTCCAGGTCTCGTGGGCGTCCTCAACGCGAACTTCTACTTCTGGGTCGCGTTCACCATCCTCCACCTGGTCACATGCCTCATTATGACCTTCCAGATTTACTACCTGGGCAGGTTTAGACTGGGTGAGATATTATGAATCTTTAAATTTTCCCTTAAAATTATTTTTGAATAATTATATTTGGCCTTTAGACAATTTTCGTGAACTATCCTAACTAATATTATAAATGTGAATGTGAGTTAATTTGTTTGTTTTGTATGCTTTCACGTCTTTTGTATAATATAGGAGTAGCAGACGAGCATAAAGTGAACCTGATGGTTAGTGGTTACTGCCGTCCATGGACATCTGTAATTAATCCCAGATATAATTAGATATTCCTACCTGAGATCGGCTACAGATGCGCCGCTACCCCTGAGGACTAAGCTGGAACGCCTCGGATAAGTATGTCTCTCTTACATCCTTCAAGCCATAACACAGCAGCGCTTAACACTGTTGTAACTAGGCAGAAATAGGTGTGGCGGTGGTGCCGCCGGAGTCGAACCACAAAGGGTTCTACCACCTTCAGTATGTGAGGTGTCGGTTCATTCGTCGTAATTGTGGGAGTGATCGTAGGATATATTTTGAAACAGTTTTTTTTGCAGTAATTCTGTCTTTTTCTCTTCTTCCCTTCTCTTTTTAATAATAACATATAATATGTCATGGCTTCCAGACGGCGGTGTGTTATACCGTGCCGCTCGCGAGTTGGTCCGTCGTCCTCGTGCGGCAATAACGCCGACGCACTGCGGCCGCTGCGTGCTGCTGCTGATAGCCAACCTCGCCAACTGGGCCATCGCCGGATACGGGTGAGTGGGACACACACACACACAGAGAGGTATAAAGAAAGAGAAATAGAGAGAGAAAGAGGGAGAGAGAGAGAGAAAGAAATAAATGGAGAGAGAGAGAGAGACTGAGATAGAGAGAGAGAGAAAGAGACTAAGATAGAGAGAGCAAGAGGTAGACAGAAAGAAAGGGAGAGAGAGACAGAGAGAAAGAGACCGAGATAGATAGAGAGAGAGAGAGAGAGAGACCGAGATAGATAGAGAGAGAGAGAGAGAGAGAGACTGAGATACAGAGAGAGAGAGAGAGAGAGAGATACAGAGAGAGAGAGAGAGAGAGACTGAGATAGATAGAAAGAGAGAGAGAGACCGAGATAGAAAGAGAGACTGAGATACAGAGAGAGAGAGAGACCGAGATAGAGAGAGAGAGACTGAGATAGAGAGAGCAAGGGGTCTCTCTCTCTCTCTGTATCTCAGTCTCTCTCTCTCTCTGTATCTCAGTCTCTCTCTCTATCTCGGTCTCTCTCTCTCTCTGTATCTCAGTCTCTCTCTCTATCTCGGTCTCTCTCTCTCTCTCTCTCTATCTATCTCAGTCTCTCTCTCTCTCTGTATCTCAGTCTCTCTCTCTATCTCGGTCTCTCTCTCTCTGTATCTCAGTCTCTCTAGACTAGAGAGACTGAGATAGAGAGAGCAAGAGGTAGACAGAAAGAAAGGGAGAGAGAGACAGAGAGAAAGAGACCGAGATAGATAGAGAGAGAGAGAGAGAGACCGAGATAGATAGAGAGACAGAGAGAGACCGAGATTGATAGAGAGAGAGAGAGACCGAGATTGATAGATAGAGAGACTGAGATACAGAGAGAGAGAGAGAGTTAGACTGAGATACAGAGAGAGAGAGACCAAGACAGAGAGAGAGACTGAGATACAGAGAGAGAGAGAGACTGAGATAGAGAGAGCAAGAGGTAGACAGAAAGAAAGGGAGAGAGAGACTGAGATACAGAGAGAGAGAGAGACTGAGATAGAGAGAGCAAGAGGTAGACAGAAAGAAAGGGAGAGAGAGACAGAGAGAAAGAGACCGAGATAGATAGACAGAGAGAGAGACCGAGATACAGAGAGAGAGAGAGAGAGACTGAGATAGAGAGAGGAAGAAGTAGACAGAAAGAAAGGGAGAGAGAGACAGAGAGAGAGAGACCGAGATAGATAGATAGAGAGAGAGAGAGAGACAGATAGAGAGAGAGGGAGACATGCATACACAGACACACACGAACATACACGCACACACAAACATACACATATAGGAACGCTGACACTAAGACACACACGAAGACAGGCACCGACACACCCACAGAGAGATAGAGAAAAGGAAGACATACGATAACACACGACGCACATACACCGTACACACAGATAAACGAGTATACATTGTATGAGAATAACACGAATGTGTAAATACATGCACGTAGACGCTCGTGTAAGCGCCGTACACACACACGCGTGCACACTCACATACACAAATAAATCTAAGGTGGTAGAACCCTTTGTGGTTCGACTCCGGCGGCACCACCGCCACACCTATTTCTACCTAATAACAGCAGTGTTAGGCGCTGCTGTGTTCCGGTTTGAAGGGTGTGGTAAGGGAGACAGACTTTGCCGAGGCGTTCCAGCTTAGTCCTCAGGGGTAGCGGCGCATCTGTGGCTGACCTCAGTTAGGAATATCCAATCCTATCTGGGGTTGATTACAGATGTCCATGGGCGGCAGTAGCCACTTACCATCAGGTGGACTGTATGCTCGTCTGCTACTCCTATAATATATAAAAAAAATGTGCACACATGCGTGTGATCATACACCACACAAACACACATGGCAACGGACGCACACAACAACGCACATACATACACAAGCAACGACAAAAGCAGACATATACACACCGACATGAGCGTGTACACACACATACAGACACGAGCACACAGACGCTACAGGTAGGAATTACGTAATTACAATATCTAATTAAAAAAGTCACGAAACCTTTCATTCTATCTTATGGCGCGCCTCTGGAAGTTTCACTTTGAAAATCTTGTACAATATAAATTTACTAGTTTTTGCCCGCGGCTTCGCCCGCGTTTAAAAGAAATTAATATGGCATACTAACATACGTAAAACTGAAAATTCGTACCTTCATAGGAATGACAGTGGCGCCATCTGGCGAAAATTGGTCGTACCAACTCTAAAACCCTCGTGGGCTCATGGACAACAACGATATATCGAAATATCGATTTTTTGGTCCAAAAGATTGATTCTCCGATTAATCGATCTTAGATCGCCATCCCTAGTTCCCGTGGGATTTCCAGGATAAAACTTTGGCAAAGGGAGATCTCCCTGTGGGCTAGGTGATCATGCCCGGGGAGCGGCCGTGCTCCGACAGTCTCAGTTCGGAACTTGTATATATACCAGTAGTCCATTGAAAAGTTACATTTGGGTATGCATTTGTCAGAGGACGCAATTTTATTTTTTTAATGTGTAGGGGGGGTCAGTAGAAGCTTAAGTTCAAGTTTGTGGGGTCGGCACCCTTGTCCCCCGGCCGCCATCTTGGAAAAGGGGGTGCAAAGGGTTTTCGCGCTGTATCTCGTAAACTAGTTACCCTACAGAAAATTTAATCAAACATAAAATGTAGCAAATTAAATTTCCTACAATTTTATTTCTATTACTTTTTATCGTCAAGTGACCAACAAAAAAGTTATAAACAAAAATAAATGAAAATTTTGTAACAAATTTCCTTTTGGAGGTTATAACTTTTTTTCAGTTCATTTTACAATAAAATGACATCACAGCAATTTTGTAGAGGGTTTTTCAACAAACAATTTCCTCCATATAATTGTTTCATTTTATTTATTTATCTAGGTTTTACAGCGCTCCAAACTTGAACGGATTCTCGAATGCTCATAGGGATGCAATAAAAACTAAAAATTAGGCTTACTTTTCTATCTATATTTTTTTTATTCATACAATTTATTATGATCTTAACATTCCTATGCTATTATTAAACTATGTTTGACCCTTTTACCCACTACAAAACTTAGAACCCTAAGCAGGTAGAAAAGGCCTTAGTAGTTGTTTGAGAACAAATGAACCTCTACCTTCTATTACTGCTATTATTATAATTTATCCTAGGTGGCACAGCTGTCGGTTCCCCTCTATTTATTCTTACAGTTATGCTACATATTTCGCAAATGTATTTTTTTAAAACCTTCAAAAGGGCGTACGTCCGAACAATTGTATTGTCCTTCAAGTTTTAAATATGACGACGTAATAGCTGAGAATTTACTGTTTCTCCATGCCTTCTCAGGATGCGACACAACGTCAGCAGCATATAACATGGGCAAAGTCAAATTTATAAAAATTTTGCAGAAGCATCCAGAGTTAGCAAGTGGAACTAAATTATTTATGAGTGAGAAAGTCGAGTCATCGTTACTCAGTGTTGTTGGCGAACGTTTTTTCGTCTCTTTATATGGCGGAAATAAAGACGATACTCTAGACACTCTGCGATACAAACGATTTGCTAAGACAGTGACAAAAAATGCATTTAATCTCTCTTCACTTCCTCCAACACAAGATGCAGCCCGTTTCCACAGTTTCCGAGTGTATCACCAGATTCAGTTATGGCTCGGTAAATATTGTGATCCAGAAGAATGGGGCTGGAAAAAGCATGGAAAATTTTGGATGCCAATCCAAGCTTCCAAGCCTCCAGCACCCCCCGAGCTTATGAAATTAATCTTTTGCAGATGCAAAGGAAATTGTGGAAGTGCGTGCGGTTGCCGAAAAGCAGGCCTTAAATGTTCACCAGTTTGCCTCCATTGTGGTGGTGAAAGCTGCAGCAACATCGTGGACATATCAACATTACTTGAAGAAAATGAATTAGAAGATGAATTACCGACAATGACGCCAATACCAACTCCCATTATACTACAAAAATTCACCTCGGATACTGATTCAGATTTTTTCTCGCAGCCTGGACCATCGAAGAGAATGAAAAAATAATAACTGATAGACATTTTTCAATATATAATAATAAATAACATTATTTTGTCTAGAAATTGCCCGTGGATTACCTCATAGGTGGTGGGTAAAAGGGTCAAACATAGTTTAATAATAGCATAGGAATGTTAAGATCATAATAAATTGTATGAATAAAAAAAATATACATAGAAAAGTAAGCCTAATTTTTAGTTTTTATTGCATCCCTATGAGCATTCGAGAATCCGTTCAAGTTTGGAGCGCTGTAAAACCTAGATAAATAAATAAAATGAAACAATTATATGGAGGAAATTGTTCGTTGAAAAACCCTCTACAAAATTGCTGTGATGTCATTTTATTGTAAAATGAACTGAAAAAAAGTTATAACCTCCAAAAGGAAATTTGTTACAAAATTTTCATTTATTTTTGTTTATAACTTTTTTGTTGGTCACTTGACGATAAAAAGTAATAGAAATAAAATTGTAGGAAATTTAATTTGCTACATTTTACGTTTGATTAAATTTTCTGTAGGGTAACTAGTTTACGAGATACAGCGCGAAAACCCTTTGCACCCCTTTTTCCAAGATGGCGGCCGGGGGACAAGGGTGCCGATCCCACAAACTTGAACTTAAGCTTCTACCGACCCCCCCTACACATTAAAAAAATAAAATTGCGTCCTCTGACAAATGCACACTAAGGCCTAAAAAATGTAACATTTCAATGGACTACAGATGTTTAGAAAACTTCGATAGCGTGATTCAGAATACTCGTGGCGTCATCTCTTGTCGAGATGGTCGCCATAAAACTAACCTATGTCCTTTCTCGGGTCTTAGACTATCTTTGTACAAAATTTCATTAAAGTCGGTTCAGTGGTTTAGGCGTGAAGAAGAGAGAACCAGACAGACAGACAGAGAGTTACTTTCGGATTTATAATATTAATAAAGATCTTCTTGACAATTCTTCTGGGTACAAAGAATATTAAATTTTAATATTTCGTTGGCTAACATTGATAAATCGATTATTTTTGATAAAAGGCATAACCACTATTACCACATTTTTCTCGCGTCGCCAACGGCGAGTCCTATAAAAATACGAGCTTTTGCCCGCGGCTTCGCTCGCGTTACGAAGTAATATTTTCATCCCCTATTTTATCCCCTTGGTGGTAGAATTGATCAAAATCCTTTCTTAGCGGATGCCTACGTCATAACATCTATCTGCATGCCAAATTTCAGCCCGATCCGTCCAGTGGTTTGAGTTGTGCGTTGATAGATCACTATGTCAGTCAGTCACCTTTGAGTTATATATATTTAGATAGTTTAGACTTTAAAGCATAGAAAATATATTTTTTTTTCTGTTTTCCAGTGTCGCTCAACACAGCCGCGATTTCGCCTCTCATCTCCTGCTGGTGTTGATGAGCAACCTCTTCCTGTATACGCTGTTCTACATCGCTATGAAGTTGCTGCATCGCGAGTCTATACGGTGGTATAGGTATGTGCCTGACAATATACAGGGTGTTTGAAATTAGGTAAAGTGATATAAAAGATATTTAAACTAATGTACAGGGTATTTTAAAGTAATATACGATGTTCTACGTCGTGATGAAGTTGCTACACCGTACGTACATGACAATATACAGGCTGTTAAAAATTGAACAGAATGTTTGAAATTTTATAAAGGGGATTTTAAAGAATTGTACAGGTTGCTTGAAGTTACATAAAAACATAATGTAGAAGGTGTATAACAACAAAAAACTGATATAAAGAGAATCTTATAAAATGTACAGGGTGTTTTAAAGTAATACACTTTGTTCTAAATCGCAATGAAACTACTGCACCGGAGGCTATACAAGTATGTTTCCATTATATACAGGGTGAATTTTTCAAACGGGCCTTCATGGTCAAATCTGAAACTATAAGGATTAGCGAAAAATGCTGAAAGGAGTTACGAGGCCGATTTTGATAAAAACTAAAACTGCATCATTCGTTTTTTAAAATATTTTTTTCCTTAGCCGGGAATCAAACGAGTTCATTTTGAAAAAAATTACACCCTCTATATTATTCTACTATCTGATAGTGTTTAATAATTTACAGACTGTTTGAAAATAATGTATAGGGCCTAAAAACACATAGTGTACAAGGTTTTTCAGTGTTATACAGGATGTTCTAAAATAAAATGCGGATATTTTAAAGTAATTTACAGAATATTCCGTCATGCTTATTTCTTTTTATGACGTACTTGATTACAATATTTTTTTATGTACTGTCATGACATGGGTATTAATGAAAGGGTTTTTTTAGAAGAATACGGAAAAGCTTATTTTTATAACTATGTTTATTTATAAGTTTATTTTGTCCCACAGTTGGGTGTTCATAGCGCTGACGTATACCACGTGGTTCAGCTCAAGTTATTTCTACTTGGATCTGAGCACCAACTGGGCGGTAAGTACTCATCTATACATAAATATAATCTATTTGTTCTATTCTATTTTACTTTGTTAGAGTACCTTGAAGGAAATTGTGTTTATTTTTTGAACTATTCACTTTGACGCGTTTTGGAAAATAGATATTTTTAATATAAAAGGAAAGCTACGCGTATGTAACACATAGTTTATTTGCTTCTGAGTGGAATCAGCGCCATCTAGTTTAAAAAAATATGGCATGTGTAAATGAACATTATAATATTGATTAAATAATTAAAATAGTAATTCTAATTGACTGTTATGTATCACATAAAAATAAATAAATGTACAAATTAACTTTCAGCCAATAAACATTACCTATCCACGTACATATGTGATTGTATATTTTATAGCCCCTACACTAGGATTTTTCTTATGTCTTGGTGCCATGGGCATATACAAACATGAACACACAAATACTCAGAGTCAAAACGGATATCTAAATTCATCTTTCAAACATCTGTCTGGATGAGAATCGAACCCGTAACTCTTGGCGGCTTAGATACAAACTACAAACGTCTAAAATATAAACTTAAATTGTTTTAATTATATTAAAGGAGAATGCCCATTCTTACTTGGTACTGATTTTTCTCATGCGTCAAAATGAAAGTAATATTAAAATTATTTTTTGATTTTTTTACATAGTTTGTCGATCAGAATAGTTTCTTTGAACAGGGGATTCCATTTAAGATAAAATAAGATGAAATGTTGATTAATGTTCTTAAAAATTAAAATGGCGGTATTTTATACTCGGAATTCAATAAGATCTATTAGTGTTTCGACTAAACAAATAATATCATTACAATTGATGTATAAAGTGACAATTTGATGGCAAGGCGTTTTGGCGTTTGAAGGCAATGGTGTTTTATTTTGATTTAGTTCGTGTGTGTTTGTCGATACCGGATAATCGGATATTTTCGATTTTGAGGTTATGTAACATTTCGGTAAATAACTTCAGAACCCGGGTGCTGATCTAAAACATAATTATTGGTGGTAGTATTTGTTTAATTATATATCGTCCACAACAAGTTTCAATTTGATGCAACCTTGGACGGCGGTCCATACTTTCATGGGCATTGTCCTTTCTTATTTTTTTATGTTTTATAAAAAATATAATTTTTATTTCTTTTGTTCTTACAATATAATATTATGTTCCCAGCTAACCCCAGCCCAGTCCCGCCAGAACAACCGCGTGTGCACCCTCCTCCAGCTGTACGACTCGCACGACGTGTGGCACTTCATGTCGGCCGCCGCGATGTTCTTCTCCTTCAACATGTACCTCACCGTCGACGACAACCTCGCCGCCGTGCCGCGCGACCGCATCATGGTGTTCTAGGGGCGCGGGGTTAGGGGCGCGGTCACACGGAATTAGGGTCCTAGTGTTTAAACGCGGGATAAATGGCACGGAATTAGGATCTCAGTGTTAAAATGCGATTTAAATACAATATACAACAACGGGGCAATATTGGTGGTTTAATGTTAGATGTTCGCACAGAATTAGGGTTAATAATATCATTAACACTGAAGATACAATAAGCGCCATCTGTCGGTGGCTGTTCGTATTTTAACACGTGACTAAATGTACAAGTAACGCCATCTGTTTATGATATTTTAATAAACTGTAATATTCACTGGCGATATTTCTTGTAGACCGTATTCTAAGACCCTACACTAACGGTCTTATTCATAAAAAATGCTTATAGAAGGTTTTAAGCACTCATTAGTTAAAGTGTTCAATAAGCTTATAAAACGTTCTATAAAATTGCTTATTCATAAACGTTCCATAAACCTTCTATAACTAATGTGTCGCTAAAGTCAACTATAAATGAAAATGTTGCCATTATAGTGAAGTTCGGCGAACAAATTGACGAATATCCATAGATAAACATCATTAAATGTCATTATTTCGTACTAAAAAATATTCTGTCTTGACATTCTTGTCAATGGGTTGTCGATAAAACCAAATCACATGTCAGTGTCATTGTATTTGTAAATACCGCGAATTTAAAAATATTTTATTTGTTAAAATGGGATGTGAACGTCTTTATTAGTAGTATATCGATGGATGTGAAGCAAAAGTTGTTAAAAGATAAAGGAGTGAAAATTGGTTGGATATTAATGTTTTATGTAATATTGATATAATTATATAAAGTTAAATTCAATTAAGTTTCGTTTTGTAAACATTCGCAATATCTTATGGCAGTAAACCCTGTATTTCAGAAGGTGTACCAGGACCTCTGCGATCTAATTTACGATCATTACGTACGAGATCAATTATAAAATTTACTGTCGATTTATTAAAGCGATAACGCTTCCTATAGTCTAATGAAAACAGATCACTCTTTGGTGCAATGTTCTTCGAAGTGGACGGTTTTCTAGATTTTTAATAATCTAAGCTTTGTAAAAATTGCATTGTAATTTAAAATAGTGATATAATAATGTTATTTATCGGATATTAAAATAAATTATTTCAAGTTTGTATACAAAATGGACATTGACAAATTAGGTTATTAATCACGAATCAGCTGTTGAGAGTCGGCCATCTTTGCCTTATAGCACTGTTATAGTAGGGTTCTGGCCTCTATAAGTTATAGAAGGTTTATAGAACGGTTTAGTGCCTAAAATGCGTTTATGAATAACACTTTTTGACAATCGTACTATAGCAACGTTATAAGTGTGCTATAACTTTTTATGAATAAGACCGTAAATATATAAGTAGCGACATCTATTGACAATTGTCATTTTAATTACCACGTGACATAGCGGAATTTCTTTCGATTTCTGGGAATTCAATGCACGAGTAGAATTAACGCTATCTCTCTTTAAAAGTAGTAAACTAACATTATGACAAACTTTTGTTTTAGACAAAAACAACTATTGTATCTTAGCTTACACTTTTAACATAACATACAAATTGAATTCTCCTATGGTAGTCTCTCTCTTCATTTCATATCTGTTCAGTTATTCTATAAGCATTTCATTGGTATAAGAGATGCTCAAAACATAATATACTTAAAAATTTTCTACATAAATTTTATAACAGTAATGGTTAATTTTCCATAATGAATTTATAAGAACAAAATATGATCTCAATTGAAATGTATTATGTTGTTTCATCAATCTAGAATATTTTATAAAGTTTCAAGAATTTGTAAACCTTAATTTGAATTAAAAAATATTAAATAGATTATTTATGTATTGGTAAATGTTTTCGACTTATTTACTATATTTAGCAGTGAAATTGAACATGGACACGTAATCAGTCCCAAGTTAATCCTATGTGATATTGGCCACAGATGCGCTGCTACCCCTGAGAACTAAGTTGGAACGCCTGTGACAAGTATGTCTCTCTTATCACACTTCAAATCAGAAACAACAGCGCTGTGTAGAAAAATAGATATGGTGTAGAGGCTCGATCAAATTAAATAATTAATGATAGAATAAGTTAGTTAAAAGTATATCACTGACTCATGTCCATTATTACTGGGGTATCGTGGTGCTCCTGACGATCTCAATACGGAGAGCAGTGCCCAGCGTTGGGACATATATTTACCAAAGTTACTACTAATATTAATTATATTGTCAAGTAACATGTTATAATAAAATAGTTTTATTGTGTAATAAAATTGATTATTCAGGCTGTAGTTGGAGGACCTGGTAAATGGTCCCTACCGCCCACGGATATCTATTACTAATCATATATAGACCATCTGAGGTCGATTATCTCTGAGGATTACGATGAAACGCCTCTGTAACTATTACAATCATGATGGCTCTAGAATACAGCACTTCTACTGCTGCTATAAGACAGAAATAGGTGTGACAGCGGTGCCTCCGCAGTACAACCACGTAGAGCTTTTTAAGACGACCACTAAAAAGTTCCACCATCCTATAGTTTCGTCTTTAAAACGTGTATGAAATGACAATTATGTTGTACTTTGTAGATTATTGATGGACGTATGCTAAATTAATCTTGTATCGAAAAGTATATTTAAGAATATTGTGTGCTTGTTAAAATTTCTAGTTTGCTAGACTATAAATGTAAAATTAATAAAAATATTGAAGGCGTGGTGTCAAATTTAACGAGAGAAAATGTATGTGATTTAATGTTAAAAATATATTTTTAATGAAAGATTCTCATACATCTACATATAAATATAGGACCCACAGTTTGTCTAGATACGCATGTAATTTTTAAAATTTGAAAGCCTCCGTCAAATTAGCTGAAAATATGTAAATAATTTGAATTAAATCAAATTATTTATCAATTTTCATGTGTAATCGTAGGTTATAAAATGACTCCTAAACTTGTCATTGTTAAATTGACACTATGTTTAATACATTTGCACATATTACGATTCTTAAAATATCTAATATTTAGTAATAACTATTAAAAATCTTGTCAATAAAGCTATCATATATGTGCTCGATAAAGTCATTGTTAATAGTTAACCTTTATCTAGCCTTAAAATGTATTAATTAAAAGTTATTGTACAGTTAATTTTAAATCAAAAGTTATATGTAAATATAATGCTTTTTTCTACCAAAAAACGTGTTTCATTTGTAAATCCTTGTTTGTTATCAAATAGCAATATTGAAATAATTTTGATTTTGAACAACATTTGGGGTCTAGGACGCTTGTCATAATATATAGTCGGTTTGAGGACATCCAAATTAATTCGAGGATGCATGTCATAGTTTTAAAGACGATGTCCAGTTTGAGGCCTTCTTGCCTAAACTACTACATATTCAGTATATTTTAAATCTTTATTAAGATGTCACAGTTTTATCATTTCATTTTTAGGACAAAATCCCCAGTTTAAGGACACTTTTCACTTCGTGACGTAGTCCGTCAATTTAAGGACGGACATCGACGATTTAAGGACGCACATCACTAAATTGAATAAATGAAACAAAATACTACTTCATAATACTTCTTTATTGTATAACCACCGTCTACTCTACGCCGTAAGCCGGTTCTCTAGTCATATGTTACATGCGCCACACAGCCCTGCGCCGCACGACAGGCTTAAAGCTCATTTTTTATTTAAATAACAACACAGGGATATATTTTGACTTAAATTTCTGAAACCCAAATTCAAGTGAAAATTTAACCCAACGTATTCCACTTATCGATTCATAGCAACGTCACATTTAAAAGATCGTTTCGATAAGTGGAATCGCGTAAGTTTACACATACAATGTAATTTGAATACAATTTTAACACAATATACAACCTTATAAATAAATAAGTGACATAACACAATTTCATTATGAATAAAAACGACAATTTATTTTTAATTACTAAAACTCATTGATTTTGACTGGAATATACCAAAAACAATCTGAATTCATTTCTTTTGAGTTTTATATAGGGTACATAAAATAGCTCAATAATATACATTGAATACGTATAATAATAAATACATAATATTGTGTTAGTATATTTTTGAAATAAATAATATCATATTTATACAAAAAAAAAAAAAAAAAGTTGGTACATAACTTTGTCCTACTAACAGGCATGGGTCTTAAATGAGCCATTGTCGACTACGCTGGCACAGTGCCAATTGGCGAACCACATTATATATGAAGTTGACTGTGAGAAAGTTTTTCTTATGTTTTTTTTCATCGAAGTAAGCAATATTATTTCGTATCTACCAATTCGCATTGCAACAGCGTAGTCAAGTATACTCTTAGAAGGAAAAGGAACCCGTGCCCAGCAGTGGGACTTGAAAGTATTGAGGTCAATACATATAACATGGTATTACGGAGACATCTACAGTAGGCCATATATATAACAGCAGCAAACGAGCATGCGGTCCACCTGATGGTAACACTGTCGTATGGACTTCTGTAATCAACTCCATATGTAACCTCACTGTGTATATTAAATAAATATTATATTGTTGTATAGTCCGCGTAAAACTGCTAGACCGTTCGGAATATAGAAATGAATCGCGTCGACATAGCAAATTGTATGATTACACCTGCTCGCAACAACTTCAGAGAGGACTAGCAGTTTGGCGCGGACTATAACATACCTAAAATAATGTGGAAGATATTAAATATTGAAATAATTAAGCGGTGTAATTATATTGAAAATGGTGTAATAATTAACAAAAATGCGAATATAAATCAAAATATAACCCCGGAAAAGTTTACAATTTACATATTAATATTTTAAGTATCCAAGAATCTTAAGATATACATATATTGGTTCTTATGCCACATTCGAACATTTTCTTTTCTTATAATTCGGTAAGAATATCATATAGTTCTTAGGGTTCCGTACCCAAAGAGTAAAAACGGAACCCTATTACTGAGACTTCGCTGTCTGTCCGTCTGTCACAGGGCTCTATCTCTGGAACCGTAATAGATAGACACTTGTTTTTTTTTATGAAATTGAATACGCAAACAAGCATGCAGTCCACCTGATGGTAAGTGGCTACTGCCGCCCATGGACATCTGTAATCAACCCCAGATAAGATTGATTCCTACCTGAGGTCAGCCACAGATGCGCCACTGCCCCTGAGGAATAAGCTAGAAGGCCTCGGAAAAGTATGTCCCTTACCACACCCTTCAAACCAGAACACAGTACTTAACAGTGCTGTTATAACAGAAATAAGTGTGATAAGTGGTAGACATAAAACATGCTAAACCCATATTTAATAATATTATATTTGTACCTTCATCAATCCAGTTTAAATCACAATATATGACTACAGACACTAAACGTACCGTCCCAGACAAAATCATGTTTCTATATATAATCTTGACAGGCACAGCCCGTGTCCGTACAGCCGCGTTACGGAAGATATACATACATTCATACAACGATATTATTTTGTCTGACACGGCCCGTGCCTGACACGCACGATGTATGAAAATATAAATTTTAAACCATGGGTTTAGTAACATAAAATTTTATACAGTAATTTTTCATGCAATTGAGTCTTAAAAACTCTTTCTACACTCACAGCCCCACACTCGGATTCCCTGTGTCGTGGGTGCCATGGATACACACATAGACAAACACAAAAACACCCAGACACAGAAACAGAAATCTAAATTCATCATTTAGATATCTGTCTGGCCGGGGATCGAATCCGGGACTGCGCGTCAGACCGGTATGGTGACCGCTCCGCCACGCGGGTCATCAAAAAAGTACTTTAACTAGGGCTTAAGAAACTCATAATTATACATAATTCTTTACCGAATTATAAGAAAAGAATATAGTTCGATCAATAATCATTTCACGTATGAAAAATGGATTTTATCTACAAATATTTATTTGGCAAATTCACAGTCGTTTTTACAGTACAGACGAATTTATTTAATAAATTATTTTACAAGCAAACATGTGGAATCTATAAATGCTATTTGTTGTATATTATTTTGCTTAAATCGACGAACGAGATACAATAATTTATTTAAATGCCTGACCAGGAATCGAACCTGGAATCCTCTGAGTAAGCGGTTCTGGTCCACCACGAGTCGTCAAATTAAGTGACGAAATATGTTATAGTGTATTTTCATAATAATAATTTTCAATTATTAAGATTCAATGGATTTTTGGATTATGTTGCAAATCTTAATGTAATGTGGTATCCAATTTTATTATTTAGAAGCTTTTGCTCGCGGTTTTGCTCGATATTTTCATCCCCTATTTTATCCCCTTGGGGGTAGAATTGATCAAAATCCTTTCTTAGCGGATGCCTACGTCATAACATCTACCTGCATGCCAAGTTTCAGCCCGATCCGTCCAGTGGTTTGGGCTGTGCGTTGATAGATCACTATGTCAGTCAGTCACCTTTGAGTTATATATACATATTTAGATATTTTTTTTATTATATAATCTCCGATTTTATTCCATAATCTTGTACTAATATGCGTAAGGATTCATTTACACAGACACAGCGCGTCAATCAGCGGCAAAGTTATGGGGGCGGCAAAGATAGTGTATTTTGTAAACTATGAAAAAATCTATGAAGGTCAATTCAGCCTCCAGGCGGCACATTTAATAAAGGACGACAAAGTTAAAAAAACATTTCTGTGAACCTGCACATATTTTAAAGACTTTTTGCCAGATTTTTCTTATTAGGAGACGAATTCAAATCTACGCCTATTTTAATGTTTTTTAAGCAAAATAATATACAACCTGATAATTATTAAGTCGAAAGCCAAAACTATTTAATTATATCCCAAAAAGTACTTATCATATCAATTCATAAATTTATTGTCAACTTGAGTTATTAAAAATGTTGTAAAAATCTTTATTTATGTTTCAGAAATCATTCTACAACTGTTCGATAATATTATTATTAGTTTAAATTTGAATTTTCTACTTTAGATTAAATTTTAATGCTTTTATATGTAGATGGGAATAATCCTATGACATTAAACGATTTTTATCTAAAATAAATATGTAGTTCGACTCCGGCGGCACCAATGTCACACTTATTTCTATTATAACAGCAGTGTAGCGCTGCTGTTTTTTTTTTAATATTACAGTAGTAGACGAGCATGCAGCCCACCTGATGGTAAGTGGATACTGCTGTATGAACATCTGTAATCATGTATGGATTGGGCCATAGTCCACCGCGCTGGTCAAGTGGTCATTTTTTGGAAATGTTTCCTCGACACATCTTTAAAATTTGTTTCTTATCAAATTTCAAATAATCAAATTTAAATAAGTCTTTATTTAATGTCATATGATAATTCCCACCCTATAGTTTGAATTTCAGATAAAATCTAAATATTTTTGTGAATAAAAACGTAATAAATACATACATAATGTTAATATTATTTCATTTCCGTTTATAAAGGACCATATAAAATGAACATACGACCAACAACAATACTAAATATAATTTATTACATTTTAAGGGTATGCCCATGAATTCTGTCACACTTAAGGGTAGGGGGTGGAGCGTGACACAGGGTGTAAGGGTGGTTATGTAAGGTAACATAAGGGTCTGGAAGAATAAATTCTCCTTGTTTGACTTAAATGACGGTTTTGAAAATTCAATCCCCCAAAAAAAAGGGGGAGGAAAGATTTTCCAATAAAAAAAAAACAGCAATTATTATAGAAACTAATTAGTAATCAAAAGAAATAATTTAGACATATTTTTAACCCCTTTTTAAATATGGATCACGAATAAAAAAATCTGTCATTTTTATAATGAAACAAAAGCCATCGTGTGACGTCATTATCGTAAGTGTGACAAGGACAGGAAATAAATTCAAAATTAAAATAACGGGACATATTTCATGGAACATCCCTTAAATAATGTTGCATACGTAATAATAAATGCACGTCACTATTCCCACGTAAAACTAGCATTCATTATGGCAACACCGAAATAATTAAATTACATATTTAATAAACACGCAACACTATCCTTCAAACCATAGAGAAGACATTTAACAAAAAATAAACAAGGAACCCAATATTAAAAATAATAAAATAAATATTTTTTTATTGCAAAAACAAACTTATGTCTGACAAATATATGTATTTCTGTATTTTTAGTTTATTTTTACGCTCTGGCACAATCCGGGAATCGAACCTATATACTGAATAACATTTACTGAATTTCTTTATATTGGTTAATACATATTTGTAATATTTCAATGTATAATACATAGCATGACATTAGCCAAACAGATTTTCGTTTCATGAGCGATGACGTCACAACTCATGAATCTTACTTTTTTTATTTCTCTGTCGTTACTTTTCATGAGCAATGATGTCACAACTCATGAATCTTACTTTTTCTAACTTTTCTGTCAAGTATATAAGACAAATTTTCTCAAAAATTTATAATCTTCAAGATAATAAAATAATTACCTATTATTTTCAAATTTCCCCATTATTTATGCCAGTGCGTAATTTTCAAGAATATGTTAAAAACGAGTATGTCAACTACAAGATAATATACATTTTCGATATCTATAATTTGGATTTTTGATATATTTTGAGTATGGACTGAGTATACACATAATATTTCAGATTCTATAGAGATTCCTATATCAATATATGAGTACATATATGCATATCCGTCATAAAAAATAAGAAAAAAAAGTTATACTGAGTTTATTTAGTTTTTTTTTTACCACAATAAATAAAATAAGTCTACATAATAACATTACAATACAAATTCCATTATTTTTAGAATCGAATGGAGAGGGGAGTGGAGGCGAAATATGACAAAACGGTGGGAGGGGCTACAAGTTGTGACGTAACAAATATAAAAAAATACGAAAATTATAGGCCACAGACTTGTCTCAAATTTTGTATTACATTTTACAATCATTTTTATGACGGAAACACAAGATATATAAAATCATTATACATAATATAATATCTGTAATAAACAAATAAAATAAATACAAAATTCAGTGGGATGGACCATTTTTGAAAAACTTTAAAATAAAGTTCGGTTGTTAAAAAATAAACAAAACACTTATTTTTGTATAACTTAGGATATTAAATACAATAAGATAATACTTGATACTTGTGATGTAAAGGTGATCTTAAATAGAGCACATTCGATACAGATTGCCTGAACAAAAACACTTTTAATATACAAGTGGCGAGATTCGAAATTAACACAAACATAATAATCTTGTGAGATGATTCAAAACAAAATCGACGTAGGAAATATATCAAGGGAGAAATGGTGTAACGATTATTGTAACGGAAACTGTTAGGCTGGACCGTTACGTAAATAATATATGGAAGTATTATCCATCAGCAGCAGTGATAGCCTAGTGGTTAAGAAACGCGGCCTCTCGATCGAGGGGTCCGAGGTTCAAATCCCAGGCACTCACCTGTGATTTTCAAATTTATGTGCGTATTAGAAATTAATTATCACTTGCTTAAACGGTGAAGGAAAACATCGTGAGGAAACCTGCATACCTGAGAGATTTATAAAAAATCTTAAAGGTATGTGAAGTCTACCAATACGCACTTGTCCACTGTGGACTATGGCCTAATCCTTCTCATTCTGAGAGGAGACCCGTGCCCGGCAGTGGGACAGTAATGGGTTGATGATGATGATGATTATCGATTTTAATTTACTATTTTTTTTTTATTATCCTCCCCGCCAACCACGGCAAAAATCAGTCAAAAAAAATGTCTGCAAAAAACATTACGTTGTCTAAATATAGTTATTTAGCAACGCAACCTTTGAGACAACTTGTACGTTGTCATTGCGATGCAGGCTACCAATAGGTAAAAACCTTTTTGGTACTCTTTGTATTTTAAAGGAAATATTTGTCACTGAGTAAAGATCGATTATATTCAAGAAAAATAGAAATTAATTTTAACCAGATTTAAAATTGGTTATTTTATGTTTAAAGACCAATTACGTTATTATTTTTTATTAAACATGAAACTGAAAGTATAATCGTACTTTATTACGCAGTATCTTTATCAAATAGTATGCAAAATCAGAGTCACATGGGTATCACTCCCTGGAATCTCATACTGTTTTATTATGAAAATTGTTTTTTTTTAATAATTTAAATAATATAATAAAAAAGAGCGCTGTTTCTCTTAAAAACCTTTAAATAAAAATAAACCTCGATACAGTTCGATAAGTCTTTGTCTTTCAACGCTACAATCATTGTATAAAATCGTTTTATTACGTTTACTGTAATTTAAGACAATATTAAATTGTTAACTTTTACTTTACGAACCACTTTTTGATAACTTCAGTGTATATTTTGCATATTTTTTTCATACCTTCATTCACAATGACTATTATATCACCTTCTCATCACTGAAAATTTATGATAATTTCAGTTTTTATTTCTAGACTAGTTTATACAAAAAGAGCCCGCAAAAAATATTACAAAATTTGTAAAAAAATATCAAAATTAAATATTATTATTGTAACGTAACGCACCGTAACCATTTCCGTTACAAAAATCGTTACCCTTTTAAAAATATAAATGCAATACGTAGGTTTAAATGTTCAGACAATCTTTCAAGATTTGCTTGCAAAGAAAGAAAGATAAAAAGAAAACAAAATAATTTACTTAAACACAAAATTCGTTAAAGTTTAATACCATACTTACTACTAACGTTTTCAAAATCATTTTATAATGAGATTACGTATCGTAAGACAAAAAACCTCACTCGAATATTATTTTTTTACTTACAAATATTTTTGTGAGTCAAAAAAAAACAGTATTTTGATTTTTTACCAAATAAATATTACCCATAATCGAATAATGAAAACAATTTATATAAATATATTGAACAGTTATAATATTTTATTATTTTTATACTAGCTGACCCGGCAAACGTTGTGTTGCCATATAAATAAAAAAATGTTAAGGGTGAACAACCCTCATCACTTAGGGGTATGAAAAATAGATAGTAGCCGATTCTCAGACCTGCATATAAAATTTGGTGAAAATCGGTAAAGCCGTTTCGGAGGAGTACGGTAACTAACATTGTGACACGAGAATTAAATATGGGTTTTTTCTTTAGTTTTTAATATAACATTGCTTCCCAGAATTTGATCCTTATAAGCGACACTATCCGATGATGGAATAATACAGGATGTATTTTTTTTTCAAAATGAACTCGTTCGATTCTCGGCTAGGGAAGAAGATATTTTAAAAAACTAATGATGCAGTTTTAGTTTTTACCAAAATCGGCCTCGTAACTCCTTTCAGCATTTTTCGCTAATCCTTATAGTTTCGGATTTGGCCCTGAAGGTCTATTTGAAAAATAGAATAAAACTAACATTTCCTTTTATGTAACTTAACACAAAAACAATTTGAAAATATTCATTCTTTTGTTTGACAAATCTACACTAATAATATAAAGAGGAAAACTTTGTTTGTTTGTTTGATTGTAATGAATAGGCTCAAAAACTACTGGACCGATTTTAAAAATTCTTTCACCATTCGAAAGCTACATTATCCACGAGTATACACATTATACACATAGGCTATATTTTATATGAAATGTATTTGATGAATAGATTTTGAGGCGGTATAAGTTTGCTGGGTCAGCTAGTCATATATAAAATATTAAAATATAGTACTGTTCAATATATTTCGCATCTTACAATAAAAGTGACATAACTGAAAATTTCAAAATATTTTTGTTTTTATAAAAAAAAAAACAGCAAACAATTATCAATATAAGATACATAATGGCCTCTTTTCAAATGCAGGAGTAACATACTTTAAATAATAAAATAAAAAAACAAAAAAATATTTTTCAAAAATTTCGAATCGTGTCACTTCGATCTCAAAGGTGCTTGCTTATACACACTTAAATATTTTCAAACATAACTGTATACCTAAAAAAAATTATCGCCTTACAGTAATATAATATTATATATATACAAAAATTACACGAGTACGCGGGTACGTGTCGGCGTCCTATAAACATCTTGTAAGCACAGCTGTATATCACGGTTTTATCGTCGCTCAAAGTTACGTAAAGTTACACACAAAGTCGCGCAATTGTGCGCGAAGTTACACAAATTTACATAAAATCGCGTGAAGTTACGCAAAGTTACGTAAATTTACACAACGTCGCGCGAATACACAACATTGCACAGACTTATATAAATTTGCGTTAAATTACGTTATGTTATATAAAGTTACTCGAAGTGGCGCAAATTCGCGCGGGGTGAATCAACGTCGCGCGAACTTACACAAATTCGCGCAACCTTACGCAATTTTACACAAAGTTACGTAAATTTACACAAAGTCGCGTCAAATCACACAACGTCGCGCGAAGTTACACAAAATCGCGTCAAATTACAAAACGACGCGTCAGATTACACAAAGTCGCGTCAAATTACACAAAGTTACGCCCAATCGCGCACAAATCAACGCTTAATGAGAGCGTTAGATGTTAACCGCCGTCAACCGGCGTTCGTGTTGCTCTGCGACTTTTGCTCGAACATCGCGGCCATGTCGCGTATATTGTACGATGGGGACATCTTGTCCTTCCTGTGGATAATATTGTTCAATTATATAGTACATGGCGTATTATTTAAATAGTATTGTATAAAACGTATTTATGTATGAAATCTTGTGTTTACTTATTATATAAATAATAATAAAAAGTACGTATTGTGTAACAAATCTTGTTTAAGATATAACTTATTGTACCCAAAATATCACTTTAATTATAATATAGAAATAGTAAACGAGTATGCAGTCCACCTGATGGTAAGTCACTGGTGTATGGACATCTGTAATCAACTCAGGTAAGATTTGAGGATTAAGTTAGAAGGCCTTGATTAAGTCTCTTCCTTATCACATATGAAATCAGAACGCAGCAGGGCTACACTGCTGTTATAAGCAGATATAAGTATGACGGTAGTGCCTCTGGAGTTCAGGTCAAAAATAAGACCGAATTTGTAATTTAACTCCGGAGGCACCATTGACACATCTTTCTACTTTATAAGTACAGTGTAGTGCTGCTGTGTTCGAAGTGTGGTAAGGGAAACTCTATAAGGCGTTTCATCTTAATCCTCATAAGTAGCAACGTCGAGGCCGATCTCAGGTAGGATTGTAATCCTATCTGGGGTTGATTACAGATACGGCAGTGACTTACCAACAGGTGGACTGCATGCTCATTTGCTAAATCTAATTTATAACAAAGTTAAATGTTGTTTATCGTTAAGTAAGATGTTATACATAGACAAACATACATACATACGTATACATACATATATCTTGACGAACAGACAACAATTATACTATGCTCAATTTATATAAGTAAATATAAATTAAATTTGGAAATAACAAAAAAGTTAAAAATCACAACATTTTTCATCACAAAGTGAATTTATTCAAAAAACAAATAACATGTAACAGATTGAAGCCAATTTGAAAAAAATTGTTAAAATTTTGTGAAATTTCGAAAATGAATTATTGGTTATTTCTGATGAGAGAAGATTTTAGAGCCAATTAACACGTAAAACAAAAAATAAATAAAAATGCAATGATTGGGAAAACATACATATTATTATTATAATATTATTAATGATGAATTGATTCACCCAAACTTGGAGAGAGTTGCCCAGCAGTGGGTTATAAAAACGAGTAAATCTTTAACAACAAATGAAAATATTTTCGAAATTTATTTTCAAAATAAATGATTTTAATATTAGAACTAACAACTACGTTATTTCCATGCTTTCTGAAAATCAAATGTAAATCTGAAAAAACACCTCAACCTTTGTAATGAATTTAAGTTTGTTATTTCCACCATTTTTTAGAAAAAAAAAAGTTGCAATTATTTTTTTTCTTCTATAATAAAGAATTTTCACATGTTCAAAACGTCCAGAAAAAAAATTAAAAAGAAAAATACATTATTTTTTTTTGTAATAAAGTATTTAAAAAATTCCTAAATATTATCGTATTCAACGCTCTTATCATTGAAACCTACGTTTCATTTTTAGAGATACATAATTAAAAACTTTCCCAACCATCACATTTTACGAAATTATACATACCTTTCATCTTTCCGTTCTTGGCTTTCAGCATCACCCTCATCAGGGCTAGTTGGAGACGGTATGGTGTCCAGGTTATTGCTACTCCTCGCTAGAGAAAACCTCATTCTCTGCCCTAAATCCACCGTATTCCGTCTCTCAAACTTCGGTAACTCCTCCTTCAATCTATCCTCTATTTTATCTTCTTGTTCCTTCTTTATTTTGATCCTCGTCAACTGCTCCGGACTGCTCCTAAACGACTGCGAGCTGTACTTCTCTCGAAGGAAGTTTCTACGTTCTTCTTTATACTTCTCTATCCGCTCTCGACTCAACTTCTTCTCCGTATCAACGCCGATTAAATTCTTCAAATCCGTTGGTCGTTTCTCGAATCTTTGCACTAGGGATATTTTATTTTCTGTCGTTGGCGTGATATTGCCTTTGGTATCCGCATGTGTGTTTAGATTTAGATCGGGTAAGCATTTCTGCGTTATCTCCTTGACTTCAAGACTTTTCCGTCTGTCTATATCGCTACCGAACTCCTTGACGAACGCGTTTTCATCTAATGATCGTGCGTTGCATGAATTCTTCGATAGTTTATATGTTTTTGGTGAAACCGGCGGTGGGAGTTTAGTTTCCTTCTTCTTAACATCATGTTTTTCATCTTTACGCTCTAACGTACCATACTTTACATCATTTTTATATTTCTCAAAGGTAAACGGCCCCTTCTGTTCTGTTGGACTTTCGAATCTAATAGCGAGTTCTCTAACATTGAGATTACCAACCGGTTTTATAACATTACCGTTGTCGCGTTCAATCGTATCATTTTCGGTTATGACGTCATTATCGCCAGTGACGTCATCGTCGACCTTATCACAGATTTTCAGCGTATCCACATTAATATTCTCATACTCGTTGTGTCTCGCTTCGAACGCTACATTTTCATAGTGCGTCTCTTTCTCTGGCGACTCTAGTATCATCGCGTTCACTTCCTCTATGCTCTTCTTGAAAAACTTCACTTGACTGTACACATCTATATTGTCTTCTATGTTAGTCTGTTCTACTGGCGTCTCTAGTATTATTAGATCTTGATTGAAATCATCAGGTTGGCAAGCCTGTTGCGTTGGCAAACTCGCATCTGTTCCCGGTACTGGCGCCTCTTCAACTATTGTAAGATTCTTATCCAAATCTATGTCTTCATACACAGAGTCTCTTTCATTTGTCGGCGTTTCTGTACTAATTGGTTCGTAATCCGGTGTTTTAACCTTAACGGGTGACCTGAAGGTAATACTTATAGTCGACTTCAAGGGACTCTTCAAAGGGCTACCCGGCGAACTTTTCGACGTACTAGACGATTGTAGATTTATATAATTCGGCCGAGTAAAGTTGTAGCATTCGTACAGTTCGTCGCTCTGTTTCGTCAAGCTCACGTTGGAGTATGTGGACGAGCTTTCGTGTGATGACGTCATAACTTTCATTAAATCCACATTATCTTTTCTATGGGATTGGTCTGAGTTCGACGAATTCGATATCGCCGATAATCGATTAAGGTTTTGATAGCTAATATCAGTCGAATGTAATGGACTCTCTAAACTGTCATGTAGATTATTTTCAGAGTAATCTCTCGTCAAATCCTTCATATTTTCATAGTCAGTCGCTTTCAGTTCACACTTCAAACACTTCTCCTCATCACAATTATCACAATCCTCATTTTTAATCGTTATCGTGTGTTTATTATCACTTATTTCCGAATCGCTTTCCAACGGATCGTATATCGGCGTCGCCGGTGTTAGGGGGCTCGAGTTAATCGTACTAGTGGTTAGGTTGCTCACAGACGAGTTTTCTATGGGCCAGTCTATTTTTATAAGTGTCGAATGTCCGTCTTTACCGTGCCACGTCAGCCTAGACAACTTATCGTCTAAACTGATTGGGTGGTGCAATCCGCTGTAACGCGATGTTGTTTTTGTCTTACGCGGTGAATTCCTGTCTCTGTAACGCGTTAGTTGAAGCGTGAAGATTATTTATACGTTAGTTGTGTTATAGAATGTTTTTTGACTGAGATAAGTTTCAAATAAGTTATGCTTTGTTGAATATATTTTGTAAAATCTCTCATAAGTAAATTGAAAAATAAGTATTTTCAGATTATTGTATTAATAGAGAAATTTCTAAAAATATTTCTATATTTTATTACAAATGAAATGTAAACGCAACACTAGTTACACTAGATATTTAGTCGTTATTGAAATCAAAAATAATCCCTTTGAAAGAAAATATTTATTTTTTCTTCATTTTAAAATACTGATTTATGATTTTCAAAAGAACTTTGACAATATTTATTCACTATTTTCATGATATTATGCGAAGGACAGGCGTCAAGTAGGCCAACTGACATTACGGTAGCTATGGTCCATGGCCGTCTAAATATGATTGGTATTGGAGATCAATCAAAAAACATTCTAGAACAACATTAAAAATTAAATAGAACAAAATATTGAACACAGAATCAGAAACAAACAACTCATTATCACGACACTACTGGCATTATACAGGGTGTTCCAAAAGTTTAAATACTAGAGAATATGATAAAAAAAAGTCACAGTATTTTTCGGTTTTAATGCCAATTAGGCAAAAATATAAATAAGATTTTTATATTGTGTCTGGGTGTTTATGTATTTAGCTGTATACATGACACCCATAAAGTATAAAACGATTATTTATTAAACTGTTACATTTATAATAGCAATATATTATTATTAAATATTATTCAATAATTCGGGCCATAGCCATTTAACAAACAAGCTATATAAATATAAAAAAATATATATACTTTGAGATTTAAAAAAAATGAAAAACATAAAGCCAGTTATTCTTTTTTTACACCCTGTATAATACATTTATGATAACAAGTATAAAACATACAACACTAATGTTATTTGCAACTATTAAACAAAATGAAACAATTTTGAAGCTCATACGTATATATAAATAATGTACCATAATAATATAATGCATTATTTATATTATTAAACTTGATGAAATGAAATAATATCTACAATTAAAAATAATTTTATAGAATACACAAATCCACCTGATGGTAAGTCACTGTCGCCCATGGTCATCCGTAATCAACCCCAGATAGAATTAGTTTCCTACCTACGACCACAAATGCATTGTTACCCCTGAGGACTAAGCTATCGTAAAATATCGTGACGTTTTTCCATGTCGTGCCGTGATAATCTACGACGTGCAATTTGCGAACATTACGACATGACGTCGTATTGTTCGCAAATTGCGACATCATATATCTAAACGATGTCTTGTCGTAATAATCAGCGACGTGCATTATGATGTCGTGCCGTGAAAATTGGACGATATGATATTCAAATCGAATCAAATCAAATCAAATCTTTATTTGTAAATATAGGTCTTACAGGTGTTCATATGGTTATACAAAGTGCGCTATATTTGACCCTTTTGGGTATACAAATGACATAATTAATAAATCCAATTAGAAATATTAAAAAAACAGTGTCATTATCATTATTTACATGCATAATTATTTATATTCTACCCGGGATTCTCACGACATTATAAGATACGACGTCGTGTCGTGTCGTTCCCCGAAAATTTTCAAATTGTATCTGGTTTTATTTACAGATGTTCATAGGCGGCGAGTGGTAGGTGGTGGGCTCGATTTATTATAATAACTATGGGTGGCCACTGACACGGTGGTCAGTTGTCAGGTTTACCAGTAGGAGTGATAGATAAAGTAATTCTTACCTCAATTTGACGGTGTTGACGGGGGATTGAAAATCCGACATGGAGGACAGGGGACTGTCGCGGTCTTTGCATAATCTGTGGATAGGAAAAGAATATTGTATTATGCATAATCTTAAAAAATATATAAAAGTATATGTTCATTATAGACATTGTAAAATCTAAATAAATATTAATTAGTTTAGTATTAGTTAGTATATTAGTCTTTCATAGATTAAATTCTATATTTGTCATTTCATAGATTAACAAGAGTATAAATTCAAACTGTAATTTTTGGTTTATTATTATTATTATTACGTTTTACTTTTTGTGAAGTATGCTTATAAAGAGTCTTTGATACTCAACTATAAGTGATTATGCATTTATTTCAAACTAGCTGACCCGGCAAACTTTGTACCGCCTCAAAATCTATTTATCAAATATATTTCATATAAAATATAGCCTATGTTACTCGTGGATAATGTAGCTTTCGAATGGTGAAAGAATTTTTAAAATCGGTTCAGTAGTTTTAGAGCCTATTCATTACAAGCAAACAAACAAAGTTTTCCTCTTTATAATTATAGATTAAATTTCTAGTTCTTAAGTTAAGGTGGCACATATGTATAAATGTAATAATCGTTGGTAATTTAATTAATAATTAATAAGTACGAAATTTCGATTTTTTCTGTATAATATAGAAATTGCATATGAGGACTGCATGTCCTCCTCATAGGAAGTGGGACTACTAATAGCTGTTCCGGTGCTATTGCCCAGCAGTGGACAGTGGGACAGTGGTTACCGTTTACCAACATCGGTCCTGGGCGGGTGGCCACCTGTCGCTCCAGCTACTTCGGTGCTGTTGCCCAGCAGTGGACAGTGGGACAGTGGTTACCGTTTAGCGACATCGGCCCTGGGCGGGTGGCCACCTGTCGCTCCAGCTACTCCGGTGCTGTTACCCAGCAGTGGGCCAGTGGGCCAGTGGGGCGGTGGTTACCGTTTACCAACATCGGCCCTGGGCGGGTGGCCACCTGTCGCTCCAGCTACTCCGGTGCTGTTGCCCAGCAGTGGACAGTGGACAGTGGGACAGTGGTTACCGTTTACCAACATGGGTCCTGGGCAGGTGGTCACCTGCTCCTCCAGCGGTTTGTGATGTTGCCCAGCAGTGGGCAGTGACCAGTGGGGCGGTGGTTACCGTTTAACGACGTCAGGGCAGGGCGGGTGGCCACCTGTCGCTCCATCTACTCCGGTGCTGTTGCCCAGCAGTGGTCAGTGGGCCAGTGGTTACCGTTTACCAACATCAGTCCTGGGCAGGTGGTCACCTGCTTCTCCAGCTGTTTGTTCTGGTTACCGTTTACCAACATCGGCCCTGGGCGGGTGGCCACCTGTCGCTCCATCTACTCCGGTGCTGTTACCCAGCAGTGGGCCAGTGGGCGGTGGTTACCGTTTAGCGACGTCGGGTCGGGGCGGGTGGTAGCTCACCGTCGCGGTGTGTTGCTCAGCAGTGGGCCAGTGGGCGGTGGTTACCGTTTAGCGACGTCGGGTCGGGGCGGGTGGTAGCTCACCGTCGCGGTGTGTTGCCCAGCAGTGGGCCAGTGGGCGGTGGTTACCGTTTAGCGACGTCGGGTCGGGGCGGGTGGTAGCTCACCGTCGCGGTGTGTTGCCCAGCAGTGGGCCAGTGGGCGGTGGTTACCGTTTAGCGACGTCGGGTCGGGGCGGGTGGTAGCTCACCGTCGCGGTGTGTTGCCCAGCAGTGGGCCAGTGGGCGGTGGTTACCGTTTAGCGACGTCGGGTCGGGGCGGGTGGTAGCTCACCGTCGCGGTGTGTTGCCCAGCAGTGGGCCAGTGGGCGGTGGTTACCGTTTAGCGACGTCGGGTCGGGGCGGGTGGTAGCTCACCGTCGCGGTGTGTTGCCCAGCAGTGGGCCAGTGGGCGGTGGTTACCGTTTAGCGACGTCGGGTCGGGGCGGGTGGTAGCTCACCGTCGCGGTGTGTTGCCCAGCAGTGGGCCAGTGGGCGGTGGTTACCGTTTAGCGACGTCGGGTCGGGGCGGGTGGTAGCTCACCGTCGCGGTGTGTTGCCCAGCAGTGGGCCAGTGGGCGGTGGTTACCGTTTAGCGACGTCGGGTCGGGGCGGGTGGTAGCTCACCGTCGCGGTGTGTTGCCCAGCAGTGGGCCAGTGGGCGGTGGTTACCGTTTAGCGACGTCGGGTCGGGGCGGGTGGTAGCTCACCGTCGCGGTGTGTTGCCCAGCAGTGGGCCAGTGGGCGGTGGTTACCGTTTAGCGACGTCGGGTCGGGGCGGGTGGTAGCTCACCGTCGCGGTGTGTTGCCCAGCAGTGGGCCAGTGGGCGGTGGTTACCGTTTAGCGACGTCGGGTCGGGGCGGGTGGTAGCTCACCGTCGCGGTGTGTTGCCCAGCAGTGGGCCAGTGGGCGGTGGTTACCGTTTAGCGACGTCGGGTCGGGGCGGGTGGTAGCTCACCGTCGCGGTGTGTTGCCCAGCAGTGGGCCAGTGGGCGGTGGTTACCGTTTAGCGACGTCGGGTCGGGGCGGGTGGTAGCTCACCGTCGCGGTGTGTTGCCCAGCAGTGGGCCAGTGGGCGGTGGTTACCGTTTAGCGACGTCGGGTCGGGGCGGGTGGTAGCTCACCGTCGCGGTGTGTTGCCCAGCAGTGGGCCAGTGGGCGGTGGTTACCGTTTAGCGACGTCGGGTCGGGGCGGGTGGTAGCTCACCGTCGCGGTGTGTTGCCCAGCAGTGGGCCAGTGGGCGGTGGTTACCGTTTAGCGACGTCGGGTCGGGGCGGGTGGTAGCTCACCGTCGCGGTGTGTTGCCCAGCAGTGGGCCAGTGGGCGGTGGTTACCGTTTAGCGACGTCGGGTCGGGGCGGGTGGTAGCTCACCGTCGCGGTGTGTTGCCCAGCAGTGGGCCAGTGGGCGGTGGTTACCGTTTAGCGACGTCGGGTCGGGGCGGGTGGTAGCTCACCGTCGCGGTGTGTTGCCCAGCAGTGGGCCAGTGGGCGGTGGTTACCGTTTAGCGACGTCGGGTCGGGGCGGGTGGTAGCTCACCGTCGCGGTGTGTTGCCCAGCAGTGGGCCAGTGGGCGGTGGTTACCGTTTAGCGACGTCGGGTCGGGGCGGGCTGGTGCCGCGGGCGGTGGCGGGGCGCTTCTCCGCGGCGGGCGGCAGCTCACCGTCGCAGTCGATGTAGCCCAGCTGAGCCACTTGGCGCTCCAGCTGCTCGAGGGCTAGACGTTTTCTGTTGGGGCAAAAAAATATCAGTTTTATTATTAGTTTTTTAAGATTGAAGTAGCAAACGAGCTCGTACATTTACATGATTTAGCATTTACTGGTGTTTACTGTCGTATGGATATCTATAACTAATTTAATATGGAATCATATTTAATTATGTACATTTCGGAAATTGTTAAATTCAGAGTTTAAATAAGTTCCTAGTGACGCGTACCGTACACGCAGCCTGCAGCTATTTATCAGCTACGAATCCTACCCAGCTACGCCGTACTTCCGTATCCTTACAATGAGTTTTAACGTTTTGACAAATATGACTGTTTTGGTATTTGTTTGCGTATTTGCCCATACTATTTCGAATCTGCACCCCTAGCGGATTATATCAGAACTTGGAAGGGTACACCCTACGTAAGACACAGAACATCACGCGTAGCGTGCTCACAGCACTGTGGTTACTTATCGGCTACGTTCTCCCAGTGACGTCACGCGTAGCGTACTCGCAGTATTATACCTATCTATCGTCTACGAATCCCTCCTAGCTACACGTATTCCTGTTGTCTCGTAGCTCCAGGATCGATGCGCACCTGTCAGTGACGTCACTCGTAGCATGCTTACAGCGTTGTAGCTACCTATTATGCCTAGGTAACGCAGTAGCAGTGACGTCACCCGTAGCGTGTTCGTAGCCCCGTAGCGCACTACGTACCTCTCAGCGACATCTGGCGGTGCGTGTACATCAACGCGTAGAGTACGTCGCGGACTGGGCTCCGCGCTCGCCGCACACGACTCCGGCGGAGACGAACATAAAGACGAATCCTGAAAACACAAATAAAAATAAATTCCCGGCAACAGAAAACAGCTGAATAACAGCGCCACCTGGATATCGCCTTTATTCCATTATAATTCTATGTACAGTTAAGCATACAAGTTTTATAATAAAATATTAACAACAAATGAATGTGCAATCCACCTGTTGGTAAGTGGCTTCTGCCGCCCATTGTAATCTGTAGTCAACCCCAGAATCCTATCTGAGATAAGCCACACAGTGTTACTACTCACCCCTGACGACAAAATTTAAATGCCTCATAAAACTAAACTAAGTTTGAATGTGGTAGATAGAACCCTCTGTGATTCGACTCCGGCAGCATCACCACACCTATTTATTTTATAACAGCAGTAATAAACACTGCTACGATCTGGTTACAGTTCACTTCTCAAAGGTAGCGGTGCATCTGTGGCCGCCCTCAGATAGAATCTTAGCTGGAATTGACTACAGATGTCCACCAGTAACCACTCACCATCAGGTGGACTGCATGCTCGCTATCTATTTTTCATACCCCTAAGTGATAAGGGTTGTTCATCCTTAACTTTTTTTATTTATATGGCAACACAACGTTTGCCGGGTCAGCTAGTAGTTTTATACTATTTTCACTTCTAGGGCATATACACATCGATATGCACACTCTTTTTATTATTATCATTTTACGAAACACACCAAAGAAGTATAACTTTCCCCTACACACACACACACACACACACACACACACGCGCGCGCACACACACACACACACACACACGCACACACACACACACACGCACACACACACACACACACACACACACACACACGCACACACACACACACACGCACGTAGTTACATAAAACTGTCAATAGCACAACATCACTACTACACACCACTACATACCTGTAGGTTCTGCTGTAGGTTAGTATCGTCCTCCTCGCTGAACATATGATGGTCTCGCTCCTGAGGTGAGAGTCTGAGCCTCATGCCGGCCAGCTCCGCTTGCCACGGCTCGAAGTACGAGTCGCATGATGATGACCTGGGGATAGATAGCATATGGGTTACGGATCTGATGTTGTAATGGAGATATACTTATCTGAGGAGATATGTTACATATGGGTTACAGATCTGACGTGGTAAGGGAGATATACATATACGAAGGTAACCTTAGGTACGAGTCTAATCTTATCTGGGATTGATTATATGTTACCGTGGGCGGCAGTAGCCACTTATCTAGGGGATTGTATTCTCATGGATATACTTACCTGAAGACAATCTTAGGTACGACTCTAATCTTATCTGGGATTGATTATAGGTTACCGTGGGCGACAGTAGCCATTTATCTAGGGGATTCAGGGGATCAGTAGCCACTTGCCATCTAGGGGATTTATATAAATAAAACTGAAAGGTATGTGAAGTCTACCAATACGCACTTGTCCACTGTGGCCTATGACCTAATCCTTCTCGTTATGAGAGGAGACCCGTGCCCAGCAGTGGGACAGTAATGGGTAGATGATGGGGGTAATGGTGACGGTGGTACCTGGTGTGGTGTTTGAGTGGCGCGGCCGCTCGGATGGCAAGCGGTGGTAGAGTGTCACCGTCTGACGCCAGAGACTCGCAGGACTTTGCCGGTCGGAGTGTGGTGGTACAAGCTGACACTTCCTGAAAGTTAACATCTATTTATTAATTGATATTATTTTATTTACAACAGGAGAGATTATGAATCGTGTTAAATGTATTTTTAAAAGGCTTACAAATTATTATATTTAATTTAATGTTATATTGTACAGTCCGATTACTGTATAATACATCGTCTAAATTTAAATGTAGCTTTCCAGAAAAATATTTTATAATGTATTTATTCACAAATATGGTTCGTCCATAGAATCTAACTTTTTGAAGTCAACTAAAAATTACATTTAGTTAGACTTACTAAATTGAATCTACAGTTTTTCAGCTATTCACATAGATTAGTAAAGATACTTCGCCGCCTTGAAATTGAATGAAGCCACAAACGGCTTATTTGTAAGTTCTTTTTTTGAATTATTGACAAATAAAAACATTTTTAGAGAAAATTTACGAATAAATAACTAATACTGCGTAATTTACATAGTAAATAAATAATTATTTCAAATATTTTAGGGACATTTTAGCACGGAGACGTGGCAAAACTTTTTTACGCAACAATTTCAATTCTCAAAACTGGGTACATTTTTTGTTAGGAGTGAGTAATCTTTACTTATCTATGGCTATTCAGCTATTCAGCTTATACAATAATAATTTGTACCCCCATAGGGTCCATATAGAAATCCATTAATATAAAGTAAGGCTTTATATAAATAGATTTGTATAGGCGTTTCTGTCTTCTGTTATTTTTTGTGTCTATCTCTATCTGTATATCTGTCTAAGTGTTACCTGTGGGGGCGGCGTAGCGGGCTCCGCCGGGGGCTGCGCCCTGGCTCTCTGCAGCTTGGTGCGGCTGAAGAGCCCCCGCCAACCCGACGGAGACCGCTTCAAAGCGCGCTTTGCTCCTGTAAACATACACTAAACTTAGTAGTTGTTGTTATAAATTAGATAATAGTTTATTATAATTATATTATATTAAATGTGCTTCAAAATATAACCCATGTCACGCCCACAGCAGGGAATATGTAGGAATTTAAATTTCCTTGCTTATTTTTTCTCGATATATTTCGATTATTTGCTTTTTAGTTTTTTATTTAATTGCATAAAACTTTGCATAAATCAAAGAGTGTATATGATGCGAGCGAATATGTGACTATACCAATAAATATAGTCTATGTCACAATTTAGACTTGTTATAACAAAACAAGTGATGTGAGAGGGTAGTTCTTACGCTGTTTGTCACTCGAGTAGTATTTAAGTCCACGCGCTGGTAGAGCGTGGTTCATTCGCATTTAATCAGTCGTGTAAGCCGTTACTCTGCCCGAATTGTAAATAAAAGTGAATAAAAGTGATTCTCATATTAACGTCGTTTCGTTCAGTTCATTAATAAAGTGCGGTAGTGGGATATCGCCGACACATACTATGTGGCATAACGGCTACAGTTATAGTTACAAATGTATTTTTCTCCACTATTCATGGAAGTCAAATGTATCTTATAAAAAATATATTGTGTTGGTTAACAAACCTGGTACTGGTAGGTCTAATACTGTGTGGTATTGAGGTAGATTGTTTGGTCCTGAGCCGACCTGCAACAATACATACATTTTTATATAACAATTTTCCAAAAAAAAAAAAACAAGTTAAAAACTTCAATTATTTTGTGTTTATTTAGTATAAAAGCACGCAGTTTATCTGATGGTGAGTAACTGCCGTAAGGAAATCTGTAATCAATCCTAGATAGGATTACAGTCCTACCTGAAGTCAGACACATTTGTGTCCCATTTGGGTTGCCACCTTTTGAGTGGCACGTACATTATAAAAAAAAATCCTCATACCTCGATGTACTTATAGATTTGAAGTGTCCAGCGGGGCAAAAATGTGTGATGGAAATTAAAAAAAGGTCGTAATGACCCATGCTGGTTACGTGTGACTAGGTAGACTTCGTGAAAGACTTTTGTACGTATAGTCTGTGTAAAACTGCTAGTCCGCCATGAATATAGATATGAATCGCGTCGCCATAGCAAATTGTATGACTACACCTGCTCGCAACAACTTCAGAGCGGACTAGCAGTTTGGCGCGGACTATAACTACACATATTCGAGAAAAACTTTTGCACGTCCCTATGACGTACATACGACGTTTTCCTTCGCCGTTAAAGCACTTAATAATATTTATCCCCATACCTCGATGTACTTAGGCTTGAGGTGTCCGGCGGGGCGGAGGTGTGTGGTAGCGGATATGGCACCGCGATGGCACCATCGTCACTCCTATTTCCGCCTAATAACACTCGGGAAGTGCTACTTTGTCTCGATTTGAAGGAAGTCATACTTATCCGAGGACTTCCAGCTTTGTTCCCAGCGCAACCTCTTAAATAGAATTCTCATCTTATCTGGGGTTGATTATAAACATCCATGGGCGGCAGTAGCCACTTACCCTCAGGTCTGCTACTCCTACATTATAAAGATAGTCGCCCCATACCTCGATGTACTTAGGCTTGAGGTGTCCGGCGGGGCGGAGGTGTGTCGTAGCGGCGATGGCACCGCGATGGCACCATCGTCACTCCTATTTCCGCCTAATAACACTCGTGAAGTGCTGCTGTGTTTTGATTTGAAGGGTGTGGTAAGGAAGACATACTTATCCGAGAACCACCAGCTTTGTTCCCAGCGCAACCTCTTAAATATAATTCTAATCTTATCTGGGATTGATTACAGACGTCCATGGGCGGCAGTAGCCACATATTATCAGGTCTGCTACTCCTACTTTTTTTTTTATAATATAGGAGTAGCAGACGAGCATACAGTCCACCTGATGGTAAGTGGCCACTGCCGCCCATGGACATCTGTAATCAACCCCAGATAGGATTAGATATTCCTACCTGAGGTCGGCCACAGATACGCCGCTACCCCTGTGGACTAAGCTGGAACGCCTCGGAAAAGTCTAGTCTCCCTTACCACACCTTTCAAACCGGAACACAGCAGCGCCTAACACTGCTGTTATTAGGTAGAAATAGGTGTGGCGGTGGTGCTGCCGGAGTCGAACCACAAAGGGTTCTACCACCTTCATTATAAAGATAGTTGCCCCATACCTCGATGTACTTAGGCTTGAGGTGTCCGGCGGGGCGGAGGTGTGTTGTGGCGGCGGCTGCGATGGCGCCCGAAGCCGGTAGCGGTGTGTCCGACGGCATAGAGCATTTACCACGACGACGGGCCTCTTCTAGACTGGAATGTACAACATTGGCTTTATAATTTCATTATTTAAATTTGGAAAACAGAAAACTGGAAATATAATTATATAGAGTTTATATAGTTTAGTCTTTTTGAAAAAAAAAAAAGAAATAAGTCAAACAGTTAATGTTTAGATAATTGTCATGTAAAAACATAGGGAAAAAGCATAAACGTTTTGATCTTATTATATCAGCATCTTTTGTTAAATCTGAGTTTTTTTTTGATGCAGTTGTTTTTATCAAAATCCTATCACAAAACTCCTTTCAGCTTTTGTCGCTAATCCTTATTGATAAAATTAGACAATGAAATATTGGGTTCCTATTTATTTTATAATAATTTAACAGTACATTATGCATGACGGTGTTCACGGGGTACGGGGAACCATAAACCAAACATACTATAGAAGACGAAAATTACAGATAAAATAACATATTTTACCACTTATAGATACGGATTTGGCCACGAAGGCCCATTTGAAAAGAATCACCCTGTATATGTATTAAACTTACCTCAGTAGTTTAGTAGGTGGGTTGAGTGGTAAGCTCTTTGGCCGCCTCCCGGATTCGATTCCGCGCAGCTCCACTTGTTCGTACCGGTCCTGAAATAAAATTGATAACAGATTTTGAAAATATTAACCGCTAAAGACCTTAGTTAGAGATAAATTGAATTATTCAATTTTTGGATTACATATTGTTAAGAACGACGAAAAAGACACAACATTTATTTGTCAATTGAGGGTATTAACTAAAGATGGGCATATAAAAAGGCACTGAAGATAGTTTACTGGAGATTCTAGTTCTGATTGTTGTAAAGAATGTTACTCTGCTGCCTGTGTCATCGAATTTATAATTTGTGTTTACTTGTTATTTTATTAATTTTTTAAAAGAGAGAAGTGAAGTAAATGTTCTCGGTTTATAAAAGTTATTTTTAAATAATTTCTTGACAAGTTCCGTAAAAATATATATAGTAACTTTAAAAAAAAATCATAGAAAATAAACCGAATTGCAAATTTTGTAAATTTGGAGACACTTTTTTTTTATAAAGTATTAGTATTTTTCATGTTTATCCATTTTAATAATACATCAGTTTTTTTTCATGACAGATCAAACATTTTTCCGTCTTTTTAAAACGATTGTTCTAATATTATTATTTATTTATATTTAATATCTAAATATATATAACTCAAAGGTGACTGACTGACATAGTGATCTATCAACGCACAGCCCAAACCACCGGACGGATCGGCCTGAAATTTGGCATGCCGGTAGATGTTATGACGTAGGAATCCGCTAAGAAAGGATTTAGATCAATTCTACTCCCAAGGGGATAAAATAGGGGATGAAAATATTACTTCGTAACGCGAGCGAAGCCGCGGGCAAAAGCTCGTAGTTTTGTATAATCTAATTATATCTAATTTTATATACCTGTTCCAAGGAATCCGGTCCAGAATCAGCGCCCTGCTCTTGCGCGAACAGCTCCTCCGCGTAGCAGATCAGAAACTCCGTCACCACCGCCTGAGAGAAAAAAATCATCATTATGAACATGAAATATAGTCCGATTCATAATTAGGTGTCCATAATGTAAACAAAGGTGTTGACCTATCAAGAAAATATGTGTCAAATGGTAGTTTCTTATTTTTGACGATATTAAATTAATACAACGTTTTAAAATAGTAATCTAAATAAATTAAAATCAATTAACATTTTCCAATATTTATATTAACACAATTTCATTTCATACCGTAATAATAATAAAAAACAAGATTTATGGTAGAAAATTAAATTGTGATAATGGTAACACAATCGGGATCCAAAACATTTTTTGTGCCGCCATTTTTAAGTTTCGTAGCTGATATTATTCGTTTTCGTGATCGTGGTCGAACTCGATTGTTTTCTAGTTTTCATAAGGCGTTTTTTTAAATCGTGTGCAGTTTTTTTTTTTTGTTGACTTTGTGAAAGTTTTCGTTTCTTGTTAATTTGTTAAGGTTCACAATACCTGTAATCGTATTTTGACAATGACATTTCTTTGTTTACATTTTACACATTACGTGCATACATGTACGCAAACATGCACGTATTTACACGTGTATAGGCGAGCTGTTAGAAGATTGTAGAAGCTTGTTCGACTCCGGCGGCACCACCGTCACACCTATTCCTGTTATAGCAGCAGTTGTTGTCATAATCATTGCTTGTGGTGTGTTATGGGTTGAAGGGTGTGGTAAGAGAGACATACTTATCTGAGACGTTCCAGCTTAGTACTCAGTGATACTAACGCATCTGACGCGACCTCAGGTAAGACTTTCATCACCAATGCTATTTGCTGCATTAGTCTTAACCAACACTGGACCAATATGGCCCAGCATGTCTCATTCCGTTAAGACTACGACCATAAGGCTTGGGCGAGCGCAGCAGGTTGGGCGCCCACACGATGCCATGTTGGGGACAGTGGGGGGCACTGGGCCAGCGTGCCCCACTCACCTGCACGGCGACGCCCTGCAGCGCGTGCTGCGGCTTGGGCGAGCGCAGCAGGTTGGGCGCCCACACGATGCCATGTTGGGGACAGTGGGGGGCACTGGGCCAGCGTGCCCCACTCACCTGCACGGCGACGCCCTGCAGCGCGTGCTGCGGCTTGGGCGAGCGCAGCAGGTTGGGCGCCCACACGATGCCATGTTGGGGACAGTGGGGGGCACTGGGCCAGCGTGCCCCACTCACCTGCACGGCGACGCCCTGCAGCGCGTGCTGCGGCTTGGGCGAGCGCAGCAGGTTGGGCGCCCACACGATGCCATGTTGGGGACAGTGGGGGGCACTGGGCCAGCGTGCCCCACTCACCTGCACGGCGACGCCCTGCAGCGCGTGCTGCGGCTTGGGCGAGCGCAGCAGGTTGGGCGCCCACACGATGCCATGTTGGGGACAGTGGGGGGCACTGGGCCAGCGTGCCCCACTCACCTGCACGGCGACGCCCTGCAGCGCGTGCTGCGGCTTGGGCGAGCGCAGCAGGTTGGGCGCCCACACGATGCCATGTTGGGGACAGTGGGGGGCACTGGGCCAGCGTGCCCCACTCACCTGCACGGCGACGCCCTGCAGCGCGTGCTGCGGCTTGGGCGAGCGCAGCAGGTTGGGCGCCCACACGATGCCATGTTGGGGACAGTGGGGGGCACTGGGCCAGCGTGCCCCACTCACCTGCACGGCGACGCCCTGCAGCGCGTGCTGCGGCTTGGGCGAGCGCAGCAGGTTGGGCGCCCACACGATGCCATGTTGGGGACAGTGGGGGGCACTGGGCCAGCGTGCCCCACTCACCTGCACGGCGACGCCCTGCAGCGCGTGCTGCGGCTTGGGCGAGCGCAGCAGGTTGGGCGCCCACACGATGCCATGTTGGGGACAGTGGGGGGCACTGGGCCAGCGTGCCCCACTCACCTGCACGGCGACGCCCTGCAGCGCGTGCTGCGGCTTGGGCGAGCGCAGCAGGTTGGGCGCCCACACGATGCCATGTTGGGGACAGTGGGGGGCACTGGGCCAGCGTGCCCCACTCACCTGCACGGCGACGCCCTGCAGCGCGTGCTGCGGCTTGGGCGAGCGCAGCAGGTTGGGCGCCCACACGATGCCATGTTGGGGACAGTGGGGGGCACTGGGCCAGCGTGCCCCACTCACCTGCACGGCGACGCCCTGCAGCGCGTGCTGCGGCTTGGGCGAGCGCAGCAGGTTGGGCGCCCACACGATGCCATGTTGGGGACAGTGGGGGGCACTGGGCCAGCGTGCCCCACTCACCTGCACGGCGACGCCCTGCAGCGCGTGCTGCGGCTTGGGCGAGCGCAGCAGGTTGGGCGCCCACACGATCGCCATGTTTCGCGCTGTCATGCCGGTGGACTCGTGGAGGAGCGACACCCGACGGAGGTGACGCATTAGGTACGCCAAAGTTCTGAAAAAAAAAACATACAAAATAGTGATTTTCCCAACTTCGAAAGGTAACAAATATGGCAATGGGAGATCTTTTAAAAGTGGTAACACTCTCTGTAGTTCGACTCCGGCGGCACCACCGTCACACCTATTTCTGCTTCATAACAACAGTGCACCGCTGCCATATTCTGGTTTGAAAGGTGTGATAAGGGAGGCATATTTTTCCAAGACGTTCCTCTTAATTCAACTTACTCCCCAGGAGTAGTGGTGCATCTGTAGCCGACCGACCTCAGGTAAGAATATCTAATCCTATCTGGAATTGATTACAGATGTTCATGAACGTCAGTAGCTTACCATCAGGTGGACGGCATGCTTGTCTGCTACTCCTATATTATAAGAGCTTACACACCTGTAGTGCTATAGTTATGCTTGTGGTTGTGTTCGACCGCACTGGCTCTGTGACTGAAACCTCCACGCATTAACTTTAAAGCGGACTAGAAGTTTGGCGCGGGCTATGCCCAGCAATGGGAGTGGCTAACACACCTGTAGTGCGGCGGGGGCAGCTTGACGACGGTGTCTCTCATCGCGCGGAGCCGCGCGGGCTCCTCCACCTGTACGGCCGCTACGAAGCTCTCGTACAGTTGGTAAGTGCAGAGCGGGTTCGGGAGTTCCCTGCAATTAATAGGGTTGGGTTTATAAATTAAATAAAAATGAACGAGTGTCTGAAGTTCTTCATGAAGAAAATAAATGAGTTAGAGAAGTAAGTGACTCATGTTTGTCTATGTCTGCCATTTTGTTTGCCGCGGTTATGTGTCTGTCTGAGTGTCTATGTGTATCACCTTTATGATTCTCTGTGTCCGTCTTATTGTCTATCTATATGTCTGGCTATGTGTCTGTCTGTCTGCCTGCCTATATATTTGTCTGTTTTTTCTTGTGCCTGTCTTTGTATCTACTTGTGTGTCTGTCTGTATTTCAATCTAAATATCAGTTTTTGTCTCTATCTGTATTTTTGCCTGTATGTCCATTTATGTTTGTCTTCATGTCTGTCTGTCTGTGTGTGTTTGTTGGTATGTCTACCTGTGCCTGCACGTATCTCTGTCTGTCTGTGTGCCTGTGTGTATGTCCCTGTTTGCATGCCTGTGTGTGTGTGTGTGTCTGTCTTTTTTGTGTGCGTGTGTATGTGTGTATGTGTGTGTCTCTCTCTGTGCGCGTGTGTGAGCGTGCGTCCCTCTGTGTGCTAATGTGTGTGGGTGTGCATGTGTGTGTGTGTGAGCACGCGTGCGCGTCTCTCTGTGTGTCTGTCTGCCCCTACATTACCTGAAGTACATCTTGAGCAGGCTGGCCAGCGCGTGTGGGTCGCACGCGTTCCTCTCTGTGCCTGTGTGTGTGTGTGTGTGTGTGTGTGTGTGTGTGTGTGTGTGTGTGTGTGCCTGTGTGTGTGTGAGCACGCGCGCGCATCTCTCTGTATGTCTGTCTGTCCACTATACCTGAAGTACATCTTCAGCAGGCTCGCCAGTGCGTGCGGGTCTCGCTGCAGCGGCTGCGCGAGCTCCGCGCGCTGGCCGGCGTCGAACCGCGCGCGCAACCGCTGCGTCAACGCCGCGCCGCCGGACAGCCGGTAGATGCCGTCGACGGCGCCGCGGCGTTCGATCGCGCGGGAACACTCCACTAGCACCAGGGGGACTGTTGGCAATACGTACGATGTTATAATAATGGATGTTATGATAAGGGATTTACGATATTATGTATACATATTACTCAATTATATAAACAACAAAATAAATTTTATAGGATTTGACCAACACCACACTCTGTAGCTTAAAGAAATTTTAGGTTTCAGCAAACTCATGTGTAATAGATTTCAGATAGAGCCTGTTACGTTTGTAGTGTATTAATTTTTTAGTGACTTTTTGTAAATATAATATAGAAAAAACAGATGAACATGCAGTCAACCTGATAGTAACTGCCGCCCGTGGACATCTATAACCAACCCCAGATAAAATTTAATTCCTACCTGAAATCGGCCTACGCCGACATCCCTAAGGTAGAAGCTGGAACGCCTAAGAAAAATATATTTCCCTTACCACAACCTTCAAACCCGAACAAAGCAGCATTTAATATTGCTGTTATTAGACAGAATTAAGCGTGGCGGTGGTGCCGCCAGAGTACAACCATAAAAGGCTGTACCACCCTAAAAATACCGACTGCAAGCTTCTTTCCTCCATCAATCTTTCTTACAGAGATCCCCAGCACCCAGACCCCAGCAGCCAGCACTCACCATCGTGTCCACAGTTGAGCAGGTGCTCGCCCAGGTCGCAGCCGAACACCCTCTCCCGCAGGATGCCCTGCTGCTTGAGGCTGCGGCGCGACGGCCGCGACAGGATGAAGCTGCGGAACAGCGAGATCAGCTTGCCGTGCTTCCGGAGGACAGGCTTCATTGGTGCCACTGCTACTGACCTGGGGACCATGTGGGAATGAGTTAGAATGGAGCTGTACAGGTCGGATATAAACATGAGCCAACATAAAATCACTGTAGGTTGAAAGAACGCAGGATAAATTCTCACTAATATTATTATTTTTTTTTTTTTCTCTCATAAGGTACATTCAAACATATATTATTAGTCTGCCAAACTGTGTAAATGTGAATGTGTGTTTGTTTCCTTATTTGTTACCCTTTCACATCCTAACTACATAACCGATTGTCATGAAATTTTGTACACACGTTGTCAGGGGTTCAGAAAAGGTTAAGGGATTACTAAGAGTAGATCCATGCCCAGCAATGGGATGGTAAAAGATTTTTTTTTTTATAATATAGGAGTAGCAGACGAGCATGCAGTCCACCTGATGGTAAGTGGCTACTGCCGGCCATGGACGTCTGTAATCAACCCCAGATAGGATTAGATATTCCTGTCTGAGGTCGACCACAGATGCGCCGCTACCGCTGAGGACTAAGCTGGAACGCCTCGGAAAATTCTGTCTCCCTTACCACACCCTTCAAACCGGAACACAGCAGCGCCTAACACTGCTGTTATTAGGTAGAAATAGGTGTGGCGGTGGTGCCGCCGGAGTCGAACCACAATGGGTTCTACCACCTTCAAAATGGACGACAATGACTACCACTTACTAGATTTAAATGGCTATTTTATAAGGGATACAACTAGTCTTTTCGGCGTCAAACCTTTACTGTCCCATTACTGGGCACGGGTCTCCTCTCAGAGTTAAAGCTCAAGGTTTAAACCTTTGTCGACCACGCTGGCCAAATGCGAATTAGTGGATATCTATTTATCTAAAAAAACTACCCTTATATAGCTACACCAAACTCACCCTACAATAGGGGGCGGTTGCGTCATATGTCTCGGCACTTTATCCCCGATGACCGCAACGCAGTGGTGGGGGAAGAACCCCACTCGGAAGCCACGTTTACCACGCCACCATACTGATTCTTGTGGACCTGGAAATAATGTTACTAAAATGTAAATATATACATATTAATACCCCTAAGTTGAACACTATTATTTATTTAAAACTTTATTGTAACATAGAATTTGATACCAAAGGCGGACTATTACCCCCTACAAATACTAGAAGCTTAATATAGGAGTAGCAGACGAGCATGCAGTCCACCTGATGGTAAGTGGCTAAAGCCGGGAATAGACATCTGTTATCAACCTCAAATAACGTTAGATTCCTACCTGTGGTCAGCCAGTGTTTCTACTCCTGAAGACTAAGTTGAAATGCTTTGGATAAGTGTCTCCCTTACCACATCCTTCAAACCAGAGCACAGCAGATGTGGCGGTGGTGACACCGGAGTCGAACCATAAAATGATCTTTTCCTGCCTTATAACCACAGTATTTACTGCTGTGTTCTGGTTTGAAGTAAAACTACGGTTTTTGAAATACCACATCCGCTCTATAGGCTTATAGTATTAAATCTCTTTATTAATAGTTATGTAAATATGTACCCACAAACTCACCGGGCATGTCAATGATTGAGATCATATCACCCACTTCAAAGCTGATTTCATCTCGGGCCTGAAACAAAAGAAAATATAATTTTAATACATATAGGATTGTTTTCTACACAAGGAGTTTTAAGAATTATAAATATAGTATAGAATAATTCAGAAAAAGGGTAAAGGACAATGCCCATGAAAGTATGGACCGCCATCCAGAGTTGCATCAAATTGAAACTTGTTGTGGACGATGTATAATTAACCAAATACTACCACCAATAATTATTTTTTAGATCAGCACCCGGGTTCTGAAGTTATTTACCGAAATCTTACATAACCTTAAAATCGAAAATATCCGACGATAGATTGATGGTCGATTTTAACTGATAGTAGGTACCTATAATGGGGTTCAATAACATATTCCATTTATTTTTAAAGGTAGTAGGAAAAAAACCTAAAATAATGAATTCCGAGTATAAAATACCGCCATTTTAATTTTTAAGAACAACAATCAACATTTCGTCTTATTTTTTCTTAAATGGAACCCCCTTGTTCAAAGAAACTATTCTGATCGACAAACTATGTAAAAAAATCAAAAAATAATTTTAATATTACTTTCATTTTGACGCATGAGAAAAATCAGTACCAAGAATGGGCATTCTCCTTTGTTTATATCGTACCTATAGTATCTAATAATTTTAAGCAATTTATTCTATGAAACTTATTAAAATATAATTCTTTATTTTTAAATTTTCCTAATTGAAAGTATGTGTTTTTATGAAGATATACGTCCATTATTCAAAAAATAATCTATCAGATTATTGCCTACTAAAGATTGAAATTAGAACATGTCTAGTATGAATGAATTGTCACATTGTAGATCTTTGGTAGACAAAACATTAGAAAGATAGATTTAATATTAATAACGGGATATCTTCATGAACGACATCCTTTTTGTTTTAACAATTATAATATAGATTTATATTTTTAAAATATCAAATATTTTCATAGAATAAATTGTCTGAAAACAACAAAAACCTCATACAAATTTAATAAGTAGTTTTGAGAAAATGACAGATATAGAATTTTACATACATACATACATACATGCATACATACATACGAGTACATAGTGGTTGAATATAGAAACCCCTATTTTATAATCGATTAACTATGTGATGATATTTCAGGTAACGGCACAGAGCGCGGGTCTCCTCTCAGAATGAGAAGGATTAGGTCATAGTCCACCGCGCTGGACAGGTGCGTATTGGTAGACTTCACATACCTTTGAGAACTTTTTTTTCTTTAATAACTCTGTATTGTGCAGGTTTCCTCACGATGTTTTCCTTCACCGTTTAAGCAAGTGATAATTAATTTGTAATACTCACATAACTTTGAAAAACAGAGGCGCCTGATACAGTTTATTTATTACAATTATTTTATTATTTCAAATACGTAATATTTAAAATGATATTTTAAAACACATTCACTAACAAGTACTTCACAGAGTAACTGATAAAAAATAACTACACTTCCTTTAAGTTCGAGCAAAAACAGGAAAACTATTTACGGGAAGTACGGAAAATACGTAACTATTTGTGCTATATATAATGTGAGAGCAATGTCCGTCTGTCATATAGAAATAAGTAGATCATATTTATATGTGCGATACTAAAATAGGAAGGATTTTTAAAATGTTTGTTTGTTTATTTATTTTGATTCTCGTACATTATTATTTTTATGTTGATCAAGAGATGTTATGGTTACGGCCAAGTTTCGGCCAGGTTCGGCCGAAGTTATAGTTTAGGTCACAAATAAGCCTAGCCTTTCGGCCCGACCGAAACGATACCTTCGTAAACTTTCGGGTTGTGTTTGGCTATAGTCAGTTGTTTAGAGGATTTATTTTTCCAAAAAAATATTTTTTTATTTTATTTAAGGTACCTTTTTTTACCGAATATAGCTTATATTATAGCGAAAACAAGATATTTTAATACTCACGATACGCGGTTTTTATTTGTTAATTACCGATTTTTAGCACCAACATTATAAGTATGGGCACCATATCACATACATATATTAAAATAAAACGCACCTGCGACACATATTTCCGCACGGAATACGCAGCTGCGACCGCAGGCGTGTTGATTGAACTCGAGTCTTCATTTGCCACTAACAGCTTGTGACCTGTGAGTGAAAAAAAATGTTATTATATCTGTTGTCTTAACAGCAATGACTGAAAAATAAATATTAAAATAGGTAGTTTGATAATAAAACACACTTATATTGCGGGTAGTATGCATCTAAGATCCCTATAAAAAGGCTGTGATAACGTCGGCTCTTTTAGTATGCTCGTAGTCGTATCGCAGACAGCTCTTAAGTAAGAGGAAACTCTGTTAGATAAATAATTGGTTTAGTAAAGGTAAATATTGTGATTATTGTATAGAAAAAATACTAATAGTATTGTGTAAAAGTAATCAAGTAGAAATAAGGTAAAATGTATATGTATGGTATAATCGATATTATACTTGTGTGATAAGCTTAGTTAGGTGAATATGTTTCGTATAAATAAATATGCTTTGTATTTTTATATAATATGCTTTGTATTTTTATATTGCAATATTTGATTATATACTAAACTGGAATAGTTAAAATGGCAATAGGTTATTAAATGAGTGTGTACTAACTGTGTTTCTTTTATATATTTGTACGATTTTTATACTAGTCACCTTAAATTAGTTTAAAACTCAAGGAAAAATCAAGAATCTGTATAGTCGCAGTATTAGTTAAAATAATAAATTACTAGCATGGAACGCTCCATGGGCGACAACAGTCACTTTATCATACATTGCATTCCATTTGTATTTGTAGCGTAGTCGCATCTATTCTGGAGCGGCTCACAAAAAACTTAATAAAAATTCAGGCCCAACTCAGCTCTAAATGTCACAGAACGCCTCATGTTCCAGACTAGTTACCTTTATTAATTATCCAAACGCTTCACGTATCACACTACTCACATTTATTAAGCATTTAGAACTACAATACAGTCGTAACTAATCCGGAACGCCTCACGTTCCAACCTAGTAACTCTATCCTATCATCTGACAATGACACCACATCACAACACCGTGCCCAATACACGCGGACCGCGCCATCTACAGCTCTGCGTGACGTCACCGCTGCCGTGTGACGTCACCAGCTCCGCCAGTCCCGCGCGACGTCACCAGCCGCGCGTGACGTCACTGTCACCGTCGTGTCGTCGTCCGCGATGATGGACAGGTGGTGGACGTAGTCGGCCACCAGCCAGTGACGTCACCGGGCGCGTGACGTCACCGGCCCCTAGCGCGCGGCTCACCCTTGTTGTCCATCTGCAGCCAGTTGAGCACCGGCCCGCAGTTGATGGAGTCGTCCGCGATGATGGACAGGTGGTGGACATAGTGGGCCACCAGCCAGTGACGTCACCGGGCGCGTGACGTCACCGGCCCCTAGCGCGCGGCTCACCCTTGTTGTCCATCTGCAGCCAGTTGAGCACCGGCCCGCAGTTGATGGAGTCGTCCGCGATGATGGACAGGTGGTGGACATAGTGGGCCACCAGCCAGTGACGTCACCGGGCGCGTGACGTCACCGGCCCCTAGCGCGCGGCTCACCCTTGTTGTCCATCTGCAGCCAGTTGAGCACCGGCCCGCAGTTGATGGAGTCGTCCGCGATGATGGACAGGTGGTGGACATAGTGGGCCACCAGCCAGTGACGTCACCGGGCGCGTGACGTCACCGGCCCCTAGCGCGCGGCTCACCCTTGTTGTCCATCTGCAGCCAGTTGAGCACCGGCCCGCAGTTGATGGAGTCGTCCGCGATGATGGACAGGTGGTGGACATAGTGGGCCACCAGCCAGTGACGTCACCGGGCGCGTGACGTCACCGGCCCCTAGCGCGCGGCTCACCCTTGTTGTCCATCTGCAGCCAGTTGAGCACCGGCCCGCAGTTGATGGAGTCGTCCGCGATGATGGACAGGTGGTGGACATAGTGGGCCACCAGCCAGTGACGTCACCGGGCGCGTGACGTCACCGGCCCCTAGCGCGCGGCTCACCCTTGTTGTCCATCTGCAGCCAGTTGAGCACCGGCCCGCAGTTGATGGAGTCGTCCGCGATGATGGACAGGTGGTGGACATAGTGGGCCACCAGCCAGTGACGTCACCGGGCGCGTGACGTCACCGGCCCCTAGCGCGCGGCTCACCCTTGTTGTCCATCTGCAGCCAGTTGAGCACCGGCCCGCAGTTGATGGAGTCGTCCGCGATGATGGACAGGTGGTGGACATAGTGGGCCACCAGCCAGTGACGTCACCGGGCGCGTGACGTCACCGGCCCCTAGCGCGCGGCTCACCCTTGTTGTCCATCTGCAGCCAGTTGAGCACCGGCCCGCAGTTGATGGAGTCGTCTGCGATGATGGACAGGTGGTGGACGTAGTCGGCCACCAGGCGGCGGTACGGCGCTCCGGTACACGCGGCCGTGGTGAGGTTCGGCAGGCCGGACACCTTGCGGTCGTAGATGCATCTGGAAACGGAGAAAATTTGCTTAATTTTTTTAAAGCAAAAGAAATTACAGGAACACAAAAAAAAAATTGGACTGCTCGACCGGCTTCAAAAAGGTTGCAGAAACCGTTGTGGTTCGACTCCTGAAGCACTAATACCACACCTTTTTATGCCTTGTAACAGCAGTGTAACTCTGTTGGCTTCCGCTTGGAAGATAGTAGGAAAGACATACTTACCCGAAGCGTTCTAGCTTGCTCTTTAGTGGTAGCAACGCATCAGAGGGCTACCTCAGGTAGATTCCGCGCCAAACTGCTTGTCCGCTCCGAATATAGAAACGAGTCGCGTCGCAATAGCAAGTTGTAGATATCAGCGGGACTACTTAGGATTCTCGAGTGTTCTGGTCCTCCGAGCCGGATACCGCTCACCTGTGCAGCATGTCGTCCAGCTGCAGGAAGTTCTCCCTGTTCCTGGTAAGGGTCCACTCGCCTCCGTCCAGCTGCCGCTAAGGGTGCCACTCTCGAGGGTTCTGGTCCTCCGAGCCGGATACCGCTCACCTGTGCAGCATGTCGTCCAGCTGCAGGAAGTTCTCCCTGTTCCTCGTGAGGGTCCACTCGCCTCCGTCCAGCTGCCGCTAAGGGTGCCACTCTCGAGTGTTCTGGTCCTCCGAGCCGGACACAGCACTCACCTGTGCAGCATGTCGTCCAGCTGCAGGAAGTTCTCCCTGTTCCTGGTGAGGGTCCACTCTCGCACATCGCTAGCCTCCGTCCAGCTGCCGCTGAGGGTACGACTCTCGACGGACTCGTCGCTGCCAGAATTTACGTGGGACCTAACTTTCAGGCAGATCCAATCTGGAAAGAGGAAGAAACATAATTAATTTACACCTAATTAATAAATTCGTCGCAGAATTAGAGAGGATTATTAACGGCAATAGCGGACTAATCAATGGAGGAGATGGAGAATTTGATCCATATAAGTGACACTATCCGATACAGAGTTTGTGATCATTTAATTAACTCGTTCGATTCCTGGCTAGGGAAAAATATATTAAAAAAACGAATGATGCAGTTTTAGTTTTATCAAATCGGCCTCGTAACTCCTTTTGTGTGTGTGTGTTTGTGTGCGTGTGTGCGCGTGCGTGCGTGTGTGTGTGTGTGTGTATGAGCGTCTGTGTGTATGTGTGTCTGTGTGTGTGTGTGTGTGTGTGTGTGTGCGTGTACAGTGTCTACATGTCTCTCACCGTCCTCCGGCGAGTCGTCGTTAGCGTCGCACGGCACTATCTCGACGGCCAGGCCGCCGAGCGACACGCGCTCGTAGTGGAAGTGCGCGCAGTCCTCCAGCTTCGGGAACCTGCATGCCGGTGGCGGTGCGGGCTGGGGATCGTAAGAGAAAAAGAACGTTAAATGTTCAGTAAATTATCAAATTATTATGTTATTATGGTGGGACCAAAACACCTATAATGAAATCAAAGGACCAGAAGACTATAGAACACCAAGAGCTGTCTCGAGCTGTCAAGAACGGCGGCACCTCGGGCACTCCTATTTCTTTTTTTATATATATCATAGGAGTAGCAGACGAGCATGCAGTCCACCTGATGGTAAGTGACTACTGCCGTATGGACATCTGTAATCAACCCCAGGTAAGATTAGATATACCTACCTGAGGTCGGCCACTGATACGCCGCTACCCCAAAGGACTAAGGTGAAACGCCTCGTAAAACTATGTCTCCCTTACCACACCCTTCAAACCAGAACACGGCAGCGCTTAACACTGCTATTATTAGGCAGAAATAGGTGTGGCGGTGGTGCCGTCCTCGAGGTACCGGCGCACCTGGGGCCGAGCTCAGGTAGGAATTAAATCCTTTGATTACAGATATACATGGGCGGCAGTAGCAACTTACCATCAAAAGCCTCATCATGCTCGTCTGCTATATCATCGAAAATATAAACCAAAAGACTATACACTTACGATGACATAAAATTAAGTCTATACATCTATGATGAAACCAAAAGACCACATAAGACCAAAAGTATTCCACTGAGACCAAAGACCATACACCTACGATGTGACCAGAAGACCATACACCCATGATGTGACCAGAAGACCATACACCCATGATGAGGCCAAAAGACCAGTAGACCATAGAAGACCAAGGCTAACCCCCACACAATCTGACCCAACACATCATAAATCATACTATGCAATACTCACGGTATCGTCCAGATCGAAGGCGATTGACGTCGGTGGGGCTGACTGGCTCATAGCGTTGTGACCCACCGGCGTCACCGACAACGTTGTCAGGGAGACCGACCCTGGAACCAAGGATTACTATTAATTTAAAATTATCGTTTAATAATGACAAAGATAATTCGGTTGTAAAAAAATATGTAAATACTAGCTGACCCGGCAAACGTTGTGTTGTCATATAAATAAAAAAATGTTAAAGGTGAACAACCCTTATCACTTAGCGGTATGAAAAATAGATAGTAGCCGATTCTCAGACCCTGAATATGCAAATAAAATTTGGTGAAAATCGGTAAAGCAATTTCGGAGGAGTACGGTAACTAACATTGTGACACGAGAATTTTATGTATAAGATTACTATTTATTTAAAATTAATTATAAACTATTGTTTAAGAGTTTGAGACCGACCCTAGAATCATGGAAGGAATATCTATTATTACTAATAATTTAAAATTATCGTTTAATAATGACAAAGATATTTCGGTTTTAAAACAATATGTAAATATTATATTGCAATACCCTAACAGGGTGCAGGCTTGTACTAAAATTAATTTATAAGACCCGACTATGAAAATAAGCATAAGCAATAAAGAATTTGAGTTTTATAAAATTAGTGTTTTTAAAGTCCGCGCCAAACTGCTAGTCCGCTCTGAAGTTGTTGCGAGCAGGTGTAGTCATACAGTTTGCTATGGCGACGCGATTTCTATATTCAGAGCGGACTAGTAGTTTTACGCGGACGATACTGTAGCACTGCTGGGCACGGGTCTCCTCTCAGAATGAGAAGAATTAGGCCATTAAAAATAAAAAAAAGTAGCCAAAGATATGTGATAACCAATACGCACTTGGCCAGCGCGGTGGACTATGGCCTATCCTTCTCATTCTGAGAGGAGACCCGTGCCCAGCAGTGAGACAGTAAAGGGTTGATGATGATGATGATGAGACGAATAGGTACGTCAACGGGTCTTTACTCTTTATTACTGCACACAAGCAACTTTTATTAAATAAGTCTCACACCAAATAGTGCAAGAAGCTGCAATGAAAAATTGTCAATTTCGACTTGTTACCTTATTCGATACGGCACATTTAATACTAATACACTTACCCGGCGTCTCCCTCTTGACGTCCGTGTCATTTCCGTTTCGCGTGGAGCTCCGCGACTCCGAACTGAACCGTACGGATCTGAAACCGATCAGTATTCTCGTGAGGATCTTGAAACATTTTGTCAAAGTTTGTAAACGAATGTTATGATGATATGAAACCATATTAGCTTATGATGTTTCTAGTCATATTGCTTGGTCGATAGCAAAGATATTTAACATTTCTCGTGAGGATCTTCGAACATTTTGTCAAATCTTGGAAACGAATGTTATGATTCTATGAAGCCATATTATGTTTAGAAGGCTCTACTCATGTAACTATATCGATAGTAAAATTATTTAACATATTTAGATAGATAGATAGATAGATAGATAGATAGATTATTTATTTCAAGAACTTAAGCAACAACAACAAATTATAACACATAATAAACAATGATATTCAAAAATACACATATGGAGACACAAACTTAATTAAATTATTAACTAAATTTTCTTAAGAAATAAAATAAAATAAAATAAAAGAAATAAAAAGGAACTGAAAATAATAAAATGAAATAAAATATTTAAATATTTGTTTTTTTTTAGATAGGAGTAGCTAACGAGGATACGGTTTTGAAGGTAGGTTAGGAAGGTAGAACCCTTTGTGGTTCGACTCTGGCGGCACCACTGCCACACCAGATCAAAGCAGCGCTTAACACTGCTGTTATTACGCAGAAATTGGCGTGGAACCGCCGGAGTCGAACCTCAATGGGTTCTACCACCTTCAAAGTCCATCGACTTAATATTTAAATAATAGGTGGCGGGGAATACTTCATTACTCAGACTTCTGTCTGGCCGGGGATCGAACCCGGAATTGTTTACGCGTGGGTACTGGGGGCCGTTCGAGTATTACGTAAGCAGATTTATTAAATTTATTTACTCTCCCCTCACAAGGGGGATCCTTGTTTGCAAAAGTAAGCAAAGCTGTCCCCCCCCCCCCATGCTTACGTAAACATTTTTTAATTAATCTATTGTTTTTTTTAAATATTATAATTATATGGTTATAATTTAAAAAAATGTCTATACGTATGCATTATTTGCGGGAATCCCCGAAAATGAGTTTCGTTTTCAAGCAAAGACAATGTGAGGGTTGCCATTCGTGTAAACATGAAGATGAACGGCCCCCTGGTACTGGTACGGTGGCCGCTCTTTCTCTCAGCCACGTCTCTGCACGTCGTCTACAACCTTGGAACAAGACATTTTAATTTTGATATAGGTACGTTACCTGTGAAAAGTGACAGGGCAATGTGAGTCCTTGTCCGGTTCGGCGAAGGCGCGCGCCGCCAGCGACTGGCAGGACATCACCGAGCCGTGGGGGGAGCCCTGCAAGGAAGAATTGAACAATGTCAACATTGCTTCATGTCATCTTCATCATCAACCCATTACTGTCCCACTGCTGGGCACGGGTCTCTCACAAAGAGAAAGATTAGGACATAGTCCTCCGCGCTGGCCAAGTGCGAATTGGTAGACTTCACATATAGTCCGCGCCAAACTGCTAGTCCGCCCTGAACTTATTGCGAGCAGGTGTAGTCATACAATTTGCTATGGCGACAAGATTCATTTCTATATTCAGAGCAGACTAGCAGTTTTACGAGGACTATACCTTTGATTTTTTTTTAAGATTCCTCAGGTATGCAGTTCCTCACGATGTTTTCCTTCACCGTTTAAGCAAGTGATAATTAACTTCTAATACGCACATAACTTTGAAAATCAGAGGTGCGTGCGTGGGATTTGAACCAGGGATCATCAATAATTTTAAGTTATTGTGTAGCCGTGAAAAATTGACCTGAAACGCGTGGATTCCCTTCTTATTAATATCGAATTCTGTAGAAAAGTTTTCAAAGGTGTGTTGAATCTATCAATCCGCACTTGACCAGGGAAAATAAAGATTTGATAGTTTATTATTACGACGGTTCGACTCCGGCGGCACCACGTCACACCTATTTCTGTTATAACGGCAGCGTTAAGCGCTTCTGTGTTATGGTTTGGCGTGGTAAGGGAGACATACTTTTCCAAGGCATTCCAGCTTAGTCCTCAGGGGTACCGGCGCATCTATGGCCGACCTCAGGTAAGAATATCTAATCCTATCTGGGATTGATTACAGATGTCTACGAGCGGCAGTATGACCGTCAGATGGACTGCAAGCTCGTCTGCTACTCCTATATTATAAAAGAGCTCGTCTGCTACTCTTATATTATAAAAAAAACTATTGCGAATACATGACACTTCACACTCCATCTTAAACAGACAAAAACATAACAAATCATATCTGGGGTTGATTGCAGATGTCTACGGGCGGCAGTAGCTTACCATCAGGTGGACTGCATGCACGTCTGCTACTCCTATATTATAAAAAAGCTCGTCCGCTACTCTAATATGAAAAAAAAACTATTCGTGACACCTCACACTCCATCTTAAATAGACAAAAACATAACAGCCACTCACAATACAAATTATCGGCAGATAATTCAAGTGTTGACGATGACTTAACGATCTGTTCTGACATATCTCGAGTGGCTCTCGGGAGAGTTTTTATGTCGATTTGTTGTGAGCGCTTTTTGTATATGTATTCCTTGTTTAAGATGATATGTCACTTATTTTAGTAAGGGAAGTACATAGTAAGTGGTGGTACCCTACATAGGTATGTAGATGTAATGTTTAGGGTACCGCACCCAAAGGGTAAAAAAAATATTATATGCGTAACCCTATTATGAAGCCTCCGCTTTCTGTCCGACACAGGGTTCTATCTCCTGAAATGTAGTAGATAGACACTTGAATTTTTTACAGAATCTGTATAATGGTGGCCGCTATATAATTTTCGCTTTATCTATTGAACCGTAATAGATAGGTCAAATTTTCAAATTGCATTCACTTCTATGGCTGCTACTATAACAAATACTAAAAATACGAACAAAAAAAAATTGGTGGTACGGAACCCTCAGTGTGCGAGTTCGACTCTCATTTGTCCAATTATTTTAATTTTGATTTTCATCTTTTAAATAAATACGGGCGAAAATTTAAGCATTATTTTATGTTGGTCCAATTAGGTGATATTAGTTCTTACTATCACCACATACAAGTTAATTCTGTACAATTTAGAAATTAATAGACGTTTCCCATCTCCCTCCATCCCTTACCAAAATCCTCAGGAAGACCGGAAGGTCTCCCATTACTCATCAATCCACATATTATAACCGTCCAACAGGTGTGTCAATTACTTTATAATGAGACCAGCAAGAATGCGTTTGATTGAATACGATTCACCTTGAGAGCGACCCGTCCGTCATATTAATCAGGCGACGTTTTATATTCGTATGTCTAGATAGGAACGTTGATGTAGTAAGCGAATAGACTACTAACGTAAGATTTTTTTAATTAATAAATATATCTATACTAATATTATAAAGAGGAAAACTTTGTTTGTTTGTTTGATTGTAATGAATAGGCTCAAAAACTACTGCACCGATTTTAAAAATTCTTTCACGATACGAAAGCTACATTATCCACGAGTAACATATTATGCTATATTTTATACGAAATATATTTGATAAATAGATTTTGAGGCGGTACAAAGTTTGCCGGGTCAGCTAGTAAGAAAAAAACGCTTTCTACACTCTCAGCCTCACTAGGATTCTCAGTATCGTGGGTGCCACACACACATGAACACACAAAGACGTATACATGAACACCTAGATCCAGAACAGATATCTAAATTAATCATTCAGATATCTGTCTGGCCGAGGATCGAACCCGGAACCCTTTGCGCGTCAGACCTGTATGGTGACCGCTCCGCCACGCGGGTCGTCTGATTGAAGCTTTTTTATTATATAGGAGTAGCAGACGAGCATGCTGTCCAATTGATGGTAAGTAGTAACTGCCACCCATGGACATCAATAATCAACCAGAGATAAGATAAGATTTCTACCTGAGGTTGACCACTTGCGTTGTTACTCCTAAGGACTAAGTTGGAACGCCTCGGTTAACTATGTCACTCTTGCCACACGCTTCAAACCTAAACACAGCAGCGCTACACTGCTGTTATAACAGAAATAGATGTTGCGGTGGTGCCGCCGGAGTCAAAGTACACAAGGTTCTATCATTTTAATTCTCACTGCCGGCGGTCACAGTTTGTGCGAGATGTCGCTTACGATTGCGGCAGATTGTCGCCTGTAGTAACTGTAGCAGTTTTACGCGGACTATACCTTCTTCACCCACTAAGCATCGGAAAGCTGCTGCACCATAATTTTTTTTATTTTTTTTTATAATATAGGAGTAGCAGACGAGCATGCAGTCCACCTGATGGTAAGTGGCTACTGCCGCCCATGGACATTTGTAATCAACCCCAGATAGGATTAGATATTCCTACCTGAGGTCGGCCACAGATGCGCCGCTACCCCTGAGGACTAAGCTGGAACGCCTCGGAAAAGTCTGTCTCCCTTACCACACCCTTCAAACCGGAACACAGCAGCGCCTAACACTGCTGTTATTAGGTAGAAATAGGTGTGGCGGTGGTGCCGCCGGAGTCGAACCGCAAAAGGTTCTACCACCTTTTCATGGCCCGTTACACACACAACGTGGACACCTGGCGCATGAATATTCTACACACCAACTTAATACGCATTACATGTTATGTGAGTAACTGCGTTATAACTTGTTTTAGTACGAGATACGACCACGTGGGTTGTAGGTGCATCTGCTTTTAATCAAACTACCTACTAAAATACAATTTAAAATTGCGAATTTTTTATACATATTTAAATAAGGAATAGCTCTTTTTTATAGGATTGTAGACGCGAAACGAGTACGCAGTCCATCTGATGGTAAGTGGTTCAATTACCATCTGATGGTAATTGAAGGTGGTAGAACCCTTTGTGGTTCGACTACGGCGGCACCACCGCCACACCTATTTGTACCTAATAACAGCAGTGTTAGGCGCTGCTGTGTTCCGTTTTGAAGGGTGTGGTAAGGGAGACAGACTTTTCCGAGGCGTTCCAGCTTAGTCTTCAGGGGTAGCGACGTATCTGTAGCTGACCTCAGGTAGGAACATCTAATCCTATCTGGGGTTGATTACAGATGTCCATGGGCGGCAGTAGCCACTTACCATCAGGTGGACTGCATGCTCGTCTGCTACTCCTATATTATAAAAAAAACAGTGGCTACTGCCGCCCATGGACATCTGTACTCAACACCAGATAGGATTAGACATTCCTTCCTGAGGTCGGCCAAAGATGCATCGTTACCCCTGAGGACTAAGTTGGAACGCCTCGGAAAAATATATCTCCTTTACCACACCCATCAAACCAGAACACAGCAGCGCTTAACATTGTTGTTATTAGGCAGAAATAGGAGTGGCGGTGGGGCCACCGGGGTCGAACCACAGAGGGTTCTACCACCTTCGAACTACATTCAAGATGATGCACATACGTCAGAGTGCCTCCACAAGAGAGTGGCCCCAATAATATAAATTAAAAAAATATCCAAAGGACAATGCCCATGAAAGTATGGACCGCCGTCCAGAGTTGCATCAAATTGAAACTTGTTGTGGACGATGTATAATTAACCAAATAGTACTACCAATACTTATATTTCAGATCAGCACCCGGGTTCTGAAGTTATTTACCGAAATGTTACATAACCTCAAAATCGAAAATATCCGACGATAGATTGATGGTCGGTTTTAACTGATAGTAGGTGTAGTGTATGTGAGTAGTGTGAAGGGTCTGTCGTCTCATGCGTATACGCCGCACACTCTGGCATAGAGAGGGAGCGGGGCATACCCCCTCTCCCTCGCACATTTATTCATTCTGCCCGGAGCTGCCAGACAGGACGGACGCGCGCGTGCGGGGTATACAGTAGTGAGCCGATACGTCGATAATACCCGAAACCTACAAACAGTACATTTGGCGACGAGTCTGTAAGTACTGTTTACAATTTATTAATGGAAAATCAATAATATATAATATTAAAAAAAAAAATAATAAAAAAAGGGAAAGAATAGATAAACAAATAATAAGTGAATATATTGCATAGTTTCTAGAAATATCATATGAAATTAAGAATACTTTTACGTAATGTAGGCCAGTATCCAGTATGCATGTTATGTTAATGTGGGTAGTGTAGGGGAATGTTGTAATTGTTATCACGTCAGATACTTTCCATCAAGAATATAATATTCACAGTCGTAGTCCTAAGTAGTTTAACTATTAATGTCAGCATGTACCCACATTATATTTCGTATCATTGGGTGATAAATATGTATAGGTACGTACGCATTGGATTACATACTGAACGTTTAATCTTATTCTTAAACTTAAACCTTTCATTCGTTTAATCAATATAGACTTATTTTCAACTCATACTTTTGAAAATAGTTAAAGACCGATTTAAGTTTAACTTACCTTTATACTTGAACAATAAATTTATGATATTAAGATATTAATAATTCTTAATCTGACACTTTAGTTGGCCGCCGACCACTGATAAACATAAATTCGAAGTTTATTTCCTATAATTCAATGGAATGTATTGAATAATAGACATAACATTCTTAAATATATTAGACATAATATTCTTAACGTAAACGTATAATAGCAATGTTATTTAAATTGAGTAACATGATCGAATATGTGATATTAACTACAATTATGTTTACTTATACAATTAAATTCATTATATAACAGTAATGTATGCAAATAGAATACAAACACGAAGTGGACATTAGTAGTATTTTGGAATTACGTATGTAATAATAAACAGATAAATGAATAAGTTTGTATAAAACTTTGTTGCAATAAAGTGTCCAATTTATAATTTAAAATAAATTAAGAAGAAGAATAATAATTAATCGTCACATTATGTCAAAAGTGAAATTTAACAAAGATCGTCGTAAATAAGTTTATATATGATAGTTTATAATAGTAGGTACACCTATTGGGCATACAAAAGCTGTAATAAAATAATGGACGATGGAAGAATGTCAAGGAACGGATGATGACCGTTCCGTGATTAAGTGTATTTATGATGATGGATAATGGAAGTAAACCATGGAATGGATGATGACCATTTCGTGATAAATATATTATGGATGATTGATGATGGAAGTAAGTCATAGAACGGATGATGCCCGTTTCTTGACTAGACGCATTTTGTATATTTACAGGTAAACATGGCAAACCTCACCCTTGAAAAATTTGAAGGTGAAGGAGATGTAGCATCAGTATGCGTGAGATGGGAACGGTGGAAGAGAAGCTTAGATATTTATTTAGAAGCCGCAGATGTTACTACACCATCGCAGAAGCGAGCGAATCTTTTACATTGGGGAGGCTCAGAACTTCAAGAGATATTTTATAATATTCCTGATCTGGACATAACAAACACTTCAGAAGCGGAGGCAGATGTATTTAAAACGGCAATCAAGAAATTAGATGAATATTTTGCACCAAAACAAAGTAAAAGATTTGAAAGGCATGTATTTAGACAAATGAAACAGGAAGAAAATGAGAAATTTGAAAAATTTATTGTACGGTTACGACAACAAGCGGCTAAATGCCAATTCCCAGATGTAGATGACCAGCTTCTCGACCAAGTCACTGAAAGGTGCAGCTCAGATGAGTTACGGAAAAAAATCCTTAGAACGGGAGATAAAATGACGCTTGAAGACGTAATAGTTGAAGCAAATGCATTGGAAGTAATAAGCAGACAATTAGAAGATTTTAGTCAGAAACAAAAACATAATCAAGACATAAACAAAATAGAAGATAAAATGAAAACCAGAATTTCGAGAGGGAAAAAAGAATGCTTTAGATGCGGCAGTTGGAATCACTTAGCATTCGATGAGAAATGTCCAGCAAGGGGAAAGACGTGTGTCAAGTGTGGAAGAATAGGGCATTTTAAATTACAATGTAGGACGAATCCTATGAAGAAGAAGTTAGAAGAGGATACATTGCAGAAGTATAATAAAGATACACCGAGGTTTAAAAAACCGAGGAAAGATGCATGCAATATAGAACAAAAGAGCACAAATTTAGATGGGGAAATTGATTACGTCTTTAATTTGAATGATGATGATACTGTAAAATGCCAAATAGGTGGGGTGGAGATTAATATGCTGATTGACTCGGGTTGTAAATATAATTTAATTACCAGCAAATCATGGATTGCTATGAAAAGTAATAAGATAAAGGTTACACAACAGATACGGAAACCTAATAAAACATTTTACGCTTATGGAAGTGATTCTCCCTTAAAATTGTTAGGTGCTTTCACATCGACAATAAAACTTGCAGGGAAAACACAAAATGCAGTTTTCTATGTGGTTGAAAATGGAACTCGTAACTTATTGGGAAAAACAACGGCTATGGATCTAGGAGTTTTAAAAATTGGTGTACAAGTAAATCAAATGGAAACTGAAGTCTTCCCGAAATTTAAAAATATTTTAATACAGATTCCGATAGATGATAAAATTAAACCTATTGCACAGCCGTACAGACGTATACCAATCCCTTTAGAAGAGAAAGTTAATGCTAAAATAAAGGAACTTTTACAAAAAGATATTATTGAGAAGGTAGACGGACCTTCGGATTGGATCTCGCCTATAGTCCCTATCTTGAAAGAGAACGGAGATATTCGGCTTTGCATAGACATGCGGCGGGCCAATTCAGCAATAAAACGAGAAAACCATCCTCTACCTACGATGGATCAATTGTTACCCAGGATTAGAAATGCAGTAGTTTTCAGTAAGTTGGATATTCGGGACGCTTTCCATCAACTAGAACTGCACCCGAATTCGAGATCTATAACTACTTTCATATCAGCCAAGGGGCTGTATCGATATAAAAGAATGATGTTTGGTATTACCTGCGCTCCGGAAGTCTTTCAAAAAACACTCGAACGAATTCTATTACACTGTGATGGGGTGATTAATTTCATAGACGATATCCTGGTGTTCGGAAAAGACCAAACAGAACATGATGCTCGACTAAAAAAGGTCCTAGAAGTCTTGAAAGTAAATAATGTCGCACTAAAAGAAGAAAAATGTATTTTTAATACGAATGAAGTAGAATTCTTAGGCCACAAGCTTTCTAAACTAGGAATAAGACCTTTAGAGAAATATCTGAGCACCATTCGAAATTTTAGGGCTCCCACAACGGTTTCTGAATTGCAAAGCTTTATGGGACTGATTAATTACGTGGGGAAATGGATCCCTAACTTAGCTACCAAAACAGAACCGCTCAAAGAATTGCTTCGTCGTAAGTTGGGCAGAAACGCAGATATATGCGAGTTGTGGGGGAAGAGTCAGCAAGCTGCTTTTAACTCTTTAAAAGTTGATCTTGGTGAGATATCTAATTTGGGTTATTATAACGTAAATGACAGAACAATAGTATTTGCCGATGCAAGCCCTGTAGCGTTGGGTGCTGTTTTAGTGCAGGAAAATGCGTCGGGACCACGAGTGATAGCTTTTGGTAACAAAACTCTCACAAATTGTGAACGCCGCTACTGCCAGACTGAAAAAGAGGCGTTAGCTCTTGTATGGGCAGTAGAGCACTTTCATATGTTCTTGTATGGGAAACAATTCGATTTAGTAACGGATCATAAGCCCTTAGAGGTAATATTTAGCCCTAAATCGAAGCCGTGTGCGAGGGTAGAAAGGTGGATGCTTCGCTTACAGTCTTACCAATATAAAGTTATTTACCGCCCTGGAAAGAATAATATTGCCGACCCCCTTTCCCGATTATGTATACTTACTCCAGAGAGTAGTACTGCAAAGGTTGACTATGTTCAAAACGTAATTGAGTATTCGAGGCCAATAGCGGTATCGTTAACGGATATAGAACGCTATTCAAACGAAGATCTGGATATACAAAAAGTCAAGGAAGGGATTAAGGAACGTAAGTGGGATGAGTCGATCAAAAGTTTCAAATTGATTGAAAATGAACTTTGCTTCCATGAAGGAATCCTGCTAAGGGGTACTAAAATTGTCATACCCAAAGCATTGCGGAATCGAATATTATCAGCGGCACATGAGGGACATCCCGGTATTGTGGCCATGAAGGCGCGACTCAGGACGAAGGTTTGGTGGCCCAAATATGATCGAGATGCAGAAAGGATTGTAAAATCATGTAAAGGATGTACACTTGTATCAGCGCCTAACCCTCCCCAACCCTTAAAAAGGAGAGAATTACCGTCACATCCGTGGGTGGATATTGCAATCGATCTATTGGGTCCCCTGCCAACAAACGACTATCTGTTAGTAGTAGTAGATTATTATTCAAGATATCAAGAAATAAAAGTTTGTCGGGATGTGTCTAGTAAAGAGATGATAAAATTATTAAGAGAAATTTTTAGCAGATTAGGTTATCCTGTTTCATTAATGACAGATAACGGAAAGCAATTTGTTAGCCAAGACTTTAAGTCGTTTTGCGAAGAAAGTAACATAAAACTTTATCATTCTATTCCCTACTGGCCTCAGCAGAACGGAGAGGTGGAACGTCAAAATCGAAGTATACTTAAAAGACTTCGAATTTGTCAAGCTGAAAAGAAAATGCATTGGAAGGAAGCTCTAATTGACTATTTAACAATGTATAATAACACTCCTCATACCGTTACAGGTAAAACACCAGCAGAATTGTTTTTTAATAGGAAAATTAGAGATAAATTACCTATGATCGAGGACGTATCTGACAGAACCGATGACATGGATATTAGAGATAAGGATAGGGAACAGAAAGAAAAAGGAAGAAAATACGCAGATACTAAAAGAAAAGCACAGGATAATGACCTAGGTTTAGGCCAAAAAGTTTATATTAAAGATTTGAATAGGAAGAATAAACTGAGTACCAATTTTGAACCTACTGAATACGTGGTAAGATCACGAACAGGTGGTGATGTGGAAGTAGAAAACGAAACAGGAGAACGATTGAGACGAAATATTGTACACTTGAAAAAGGTAGAGGGAGAGTGGAAGGTTGTAGATGAAGAAGAGGCGGAAGTAACGACAAGAGAGGAAGAGGAGTAGAGGAAATCATATGAAATCAAGGTAAAAATAAAAGAAGAAAAGACGTAATAGTAGAGGACTAAATGAGACTAAATGAAAAGAGGTAAAGGAATAAAGGTGGAAGTAGTAAAGTAGTAATTTTAAAATAAGTGAAGGAAGTTAAAAGAAAGGACGAGCTGAAGCTTGTAAAATAATAGAGGTAAACGGTATAAACAAGTAATTCTTAAAATAATTAATGGAAGCTTGATGATGCTGACGACATGTAAAATTTAGTAATTTAGGAAGTGAAGGAAGCGAAGTTAAAATATATGTATTAGGAATTTGGTAAATTCGGTTCTTTGTGTTAAATCGATTATTGGATGATTACGACGATTCATGAAGTTATTAAAATTAGTTAATGCTATGAGTTTGGTAATAGATCGATTTATTGATTGGGAAATTACCTGATGATATTTGAAATTAGGAAGATATGTTGAAGCGATTGATTGTTGACGTTACAGTAGAATTGTTTACACAATAAAAGTTTATATTCATTTAAATTAAAATGTTATTCTTTCTTCATTAAAATAAGGAAGAGATGTAGTGTATGTGAGTAGTGTGAAGGGTCTGTCGTCTCATGCGTATACGCCGCACACTCTGGCATAGAGAGGGAGCGGGGCATACCCCCTCTCCCTCGCACATTTATTCATTCTGCCCGGAGCTGCCAGACAGGACGGACGCGCGCGTGCGGGGTATACAGTAGTGAGCCGATACGTCGATAATACCCGAAACCTACAAACAGTACAGTAGGTACCTATAATGTAGTTCGATAAACATATATCCATTTACTTTTAAAGGTAGTAGGTAAAAAACCTAAAATAATCCTAAAAACCTAAAATAATGATTTCCGAGTATAAAATATCGCCATTTTAATTTTTAAGAACAACGATCAACATTTCGTCTTATTTTATCTTAAATGGAACCCCCTTGTTCAAAGAAACTATTCTGATCGACAAACTATGTAAAAAAATCAAAAAATAATTTTAATATTACTTTCATTTTGATGCATGAGAAAAATCATTAGTCTAAACACTAAATAGATCCTCAATAGATCTTATTGAATTCCGAGTATAAAATTCCGCCATTTTAATTTTTAAGAACAACAATCAACATTTCGTCTTATTTTATTTTAAATGGAATCCCCTGTTCAAAGAAACTATTCTGATCGACAAATTATGTTAAAAAAATCAAAAAATAATTTTAATATTACTTTCATTTTGACGCATGAGAAAAATCAGTACCAAGAATGGGCATTCTCCTTTGGACGAATCAGCATTTTTTAAGATTTTTCCAATTAGTCTTTTCTCGCATTTTACCGAAAATTCTTGCACTTAACCAGTTGTAACATTGTTAGTTGAAAAAAAAATATTTTATATCACGGCGTGCGTAAATGGACGTTTTACGCACGCTTCGCGTGCGCAAAACCCCCATTTCCGACTCCGTAATATAAAATTTTATACAACACGCGGACGAAAAATGTTTTTCTGACTCGTGTGATTGCTTGTCAGAAACTCACACTTGTCAGAAAAAAAATTTTCGTCCTCGTATTGTAATGTACTATTTGGCAATATTTTTTTTTATTACTGCAAAATATGTTTCGTTTATTTAAAAAAATAGGGCTCCGTTCCACTGTTACCCCAGGACCTCCAGAGTCCCAAATCTACAAATTAAAACTACGTCCTAAATGAAATGCAATAATCATATTTTAGGAAACATCATTAAATTCTTTCCAAAACTATAAACCTATAAAAGACACGTTAGAAACACGACAGTTAACCCAGATGAAGGTTTAGAGCTGGCTGTAAACATAAAATTCGTATGGTCCGGACATTATACTTCCTAGATTATATTTCATTACTATTCGCTAATGTTCCTGTCATATAGTCAAGCAGTTTTTGTTTGATTGTGCATAATCTTCTTTCGATTTTAAGGGTCTTATACCGTGAGTTACAATACAAAGGCCAAATGCAAGTTGGTAAAATTCTTACTACATCTTTGAGAAGTTTAGCAGAACGCTAACACGCTAAAGCGTTTTTCGCAAAATAATACCGTATTCTTTTTCAAAATATTTTCTAATTCTTAAAAACGTATCTACAAAGGGACGTCACACCAAACGCAATTCAGAGTTACATAGATGACGCCTTTCTGTGCATCTGGTGACGCTGGGTCCTTCGTCGACCCATTACTGTTCCACTATTGGGCACAGGTCTCTTCTCAGAGTGAGATAACTTTAGGCCATTGTCCACCATGCTGGCACTTAGCAAATAGATTAGACAAAGTTTTTCTAACAATTCTCAGGCGTAGCTTTCCTTACAATGTTTTCCTTTGCCGTTAAAGCAAGTGATAATTATTATCTAACACACATGACTTCTAAAAATCAGAACTAAAATGAAGAATATGTGCAATGCTTGGTATTTTACGAGGAATGATTCTACCATCTACTAATAATGCTAAAATTCTGATAAAATTCATCATACTTATAGTTTATAATATAGAAGTAGCAGACAACCATGCAGTCCACCTGATAAGTGGCTACTGCCGCCCATGGACATCTGTAATCAACCCCAGGTAGGCTTAGATTCCTACTTGAGGTAGGCCACAGATGTGCTACTTCTGAGGTCTAAGCTGGAACGCCTCGGAAAAGTATGTCTCCCTTACCACACCCTTCAAACCAGAACACAGCACCACTTAACACTGTGGTTATAACAGAAATAGGTGTAGCGGTGGTGCCGCCGGAATCGAACCACAAAGACTTCTACCACCTTCAACTATACTTTTAAAATATTAATCTTTTTTGTACACTACACAGACTTTAATACAAAAACTCTAAAAATCATTCAGCTAAAGAACATGACAGACAAACACACAAACATACAAGCAATACAGTGAGTTGAGGACAAGACATAAATCAATTAATAACCAATTAATGACACAAATTATATAATACAAACCAATTAAACAATTAAAATAAATTTTAATTCATGCACACTCACTATAAAACTTAATCATTCATTTATATATACTCTTCATCATGTATTTATAAATAACAATTTGTAATAATAAATATAAACTAAGTATGTAACTAAAACTGACTGAATTAATTTTGTTAGAATTTTGCTTAATTTTGTTTGATACAGCTTGTAAAACAAACCATGCCCAAAAGAGAAATCTAAATTGATTGTTTAAATATCTGTATGGCCGGGGATCAATCCCAGAACCCATTGTGTGTCAGAGTGCTAAGGTGACTGCTAAGTCAAATACTCTATTCTACATTTATGAATTTGTGACAGTTTGTTGAGATTTGGCAAGTGTGATGACACAGGCTTATGGCATCTTATTTTTCTCATCATTTAAGTCTATTATCCTGACCTGAATTCTATACAAACTCAACACTATGTTATAAGAGCTGCCCAAACAATAGTAAAATGTTTGAGTATTTAAAAAGTTTGTTTTTGTCAGGATTACCCTGTATATATAGATATAGATGTCATTTTAATAAATAAACAATAAAATAAAAAGGGTGTGACCCTTCAATAATGCTTACAATAAATCCTCATAAGTTACAACAGATTTCATATATTATTGTTTAGATGCATGGTTGGGAAACCAGACCTTCACCTTCTAATCCAATTGTCCCACTATTATCACTGATGACCCTGCTTCTATATATGCAGTCGCTCACATTGATCATGACCCCCCAAAATCGTCAAGTCTGACACGCGTTGGTCATTTTTTTCGTGGGGTAAACCCTGCATGGATTCCTCTATGCCATGGGGGTAGTGGTGAGATTATGGTAGACTTTAAATCCTTACTAATATTATAAATCCGAAAGTAACTCTGTCTGTCTGTCTGTCTGTCTGTCTGGTTGTCTTTTCTTCACGCCTAAACCACTGAACCGATTTTAATGAAATTTTGTACAAAAATAGTCTGACACCCGAGAAAGGACATAGGATAGTTTTTATCCCGGAAATCCCACGGGAACTAGGGATGGCGATCTAAGATCGATTAATCGGAGAATCGATCTTTTAGACCGAAAACATCGATTATTTTAATCGATATACGTCTGTAAAGCTAGAAAGGTCAAGTCGGCAGAATCACTCGTTTTATATCTCAACATTTAGTGCTCATTTAGTGCTAATTTAGTGCTGATAACAGATATTTGGTGCTGTGATAGGGGGACTAAAAATGAGAACACTGCTAACTTTACATTAAGCTAGCAGTGTACCATTCGTGACCGCGCTATGATACGGCAGAATCACTCGTTTTATATCTCAACATTTAGTGCTCATTTAGTGCTAATTTAGTGCTGATAACAGATATTTGGTGCTGTGATAGGGGGACTAAAAATGAGAACACTGCTAACTTTACATTAAGCTAGCAGTGTACCATTCGTGACCGCGCTATGATACGGCAGAATCACTCGTTTTATATCTCAACATTTAGTGCTCATTTAGTGCTAATTTAGTGCTGATAACAGATATTTGGTGCTGTGATAGGGGGACTAAAAATGAGAACACTGCTAACTTTACATTAAGCTAGCAGTGTACCATTCGTGACCGCGCTATGATACGGCAGAATCACTCGTTTTATATCTCAAAATTTAGTGCTCATTTAGTGCTAATTTAGTGCTGATAACAGATATTTGGTGCTGTGATAGGGGGACTAAAAATGAGAACACTGCTAACTTTACATTAAGCTAGCAGTGTACCATTCGTGACCGCGCTATGATACAGTTGGAGCGAGAGGCACATCACCTAATAATTTAGTGCTCAGTTAGTGCTGCCTGTACAAGCAAACAGATATTTCAAAAAAAATTTTTTTCAATTTTTAAGTATAGATAACTGCTGACATAACGATACGAGCAATCATAGAGCTGAAAGATGACTTTAAAATCGGTATAATAGCAATAGTACTACTTTTAATTATGTAGATTATTGTACCATTTGACCGTATAAATAACTGATTAGAATTTGGAAATAGTCACTATCCTAAGAATTATCTTATGGTTCCAATTACTTTTTTGGGATTATATGTCAGGAATATTCTGTCCTTCTGTTACCTTGGGGTATTATGATAGAGATTTTCAATGCGTTGAGTTTTTGACAAATTTTAATAATTTAGTCATTGCGAAGTCATTTCCAGTGACCCTACTAAAAAAAATGTTATCGTGTTGGCAGCATAACTCATGACAGAAAAAATCAAATTGAATCTTATCTTTCAGTTGAATCCTCAAATTAGAAATTCGACGAAGAAAAAAAATTATAATTTGAATTTTCGGTAGTTTAAAAAAAACCTCAAATTTCTCTAAAACTTGCTCTAAACTTTGATATTGTAAAAATAGTTGTAATAAAAAAAACCGTTTATTCGAGTCCTTATCAATAGTATCTCGAACACATGTAATAAATTTCGCTAAAATTTTGTCAACCAATTTTGATAACATCGTTTCAAAAAAACGTGTTTAGAATTTTTAGTTTACGTTTAATTCAGCTTGAGAGCAAAATTTCCTAAGCTCTATCTCCTACACTGTTACGCCGATCGACTTGAAAATTTGAACGAATATTGTAAACATATTGTAAAATTTCATAAGCTCAATTAAAAAGATTTGATTATTCTGAAGCTCCCAAACCTATGTAACCCTTAAATCACGTAATTCATGAATCGTGGAATTAATTATTGTAAAGGTGAATAGTTCAGAACGCGTATTTAACTTTGATTGTTGTTAATTGAATTGTTGATGAAGTGGTTTATACAACAGATGAATTTCATAGAAAGAAAACTATATTATGTATCTAGAAGTATACAGAGTGACATTATACATACTTCAACAGTTAATACAATTTTTTCCTTATATAAAAATGTAAACTTGAAATTATTAGTCTTAAATTCTTAAAGTCTTAAATCTCAAAAATTTGCAGGTTATCCGTAACATTTCTATTATATTATTTAAGGGGACCCGATGGTCTAGCGGCCTAAAATTTAAGCTTTTCTAAAAAAAAATATTTCTATATGAAGGTATGACTAACGCTTTCAAATTTTTTTTTACACTTATTCTGTTACTTGTTATCTACACAAAAATGGAAATTAAGACCAAAAAAAAATTTTTCAAATTAGAAAAATGACGCTGAAGTCTCCCTCTCCAAAAAATGGACCTGACTGCTGCATGTCGATTGATATCTTCCTCAGATTTGAAATAAAAAATGACCGATTTTTAATTAGTATAAATATAGTTATCTTCGGAACTAGAATGAAAAAGGAAACAAAATGTTTGATAAAATAGCGCGTAGTTAAAAGTACGAATCTAAATCTCGTTATCAAAAAATACTTTCAACTCCGAGCCATTTTGTCAAATTTTTTTTTTTTCATTCTAATTCCGACGATAACTATGCTTATACTAATTAAAAACCGGTCATTATTTTTTATTCCAGATCCGATTGAGAGATCCATCGACTCGCACCAGCCAGGTCCATTTTTTTTTAAGGAGACGGGAACTTCAGGGCCGTTTTCGAGTGTAAAAAATTTAGAAAGCATTAGTCATTAACTTCATAAAGAAATATATTTTTTTAAAATAGCTTAAATTTTAGGCCGCTAGACCAGCGGGTCTAGCTTAAGGGTCCCCTTAAGAAACTTTGCAAGAAAACAAAAATAAATTTAATTCTAAAAATAAACGGAATAATATTTCTATCATGCTACAGCGTATAACATGAGCGCAATTTGCACTTCGAAACTTTTTCTTACGATTTTTTCTTTTTTTTTTTGATCATCATAAAGAACCCATGATCCATCTCTTCTTTTGCAAATTGCAACGTAATGCCCTACTGGTTTCCAGTCTTTATTATGATCTTCGTTTTCTTTATCATCATCCTTTTCAACATTTCTAACGTTCTTCCTCCTCATCACTTTTTTTCTTACATTTAAGCTTTGCGTTCTAGTTTTCCATGCTGTTGGAGGATGATAATTGATTATTCCAACAAGTTTCATAATTTTTGAATCTGTCGGACGCTTGAATTCGATCGGGATTTGCTGCAACTGCTTTATGACTGCTGCTCCGTTTTCTCGATAGGGCTCAAAGAAAACCAAATCTCCTGAAAATGTTGTGGATAATTGTGTAAAAATTTGTAACCTTCTATTAATTGTAGAAAAAATTAAAAAAATTTAATTCTAATAAATAATAATAAATAATATACACTTATTTACGGTTTAAATTAATGCGTGATAAATTATTATCATTATTATTGTTTTTGCTTTTTTATGGATAACATCAGAACCACTATAGAAATTGAACTAGATGACTTACAAGTGTCTCAATCGTACAACTGCGAGCCTGAACAATGTCCCTCATATATATCTAAACAACAACCTTGCTTAAACATTATTACAACAAAACATAAGGAGTATCGGGGCAAATTTTGATGAATTTTCTATCTTACTACAAAGAACTATGGTCGATCTCGATATAATATGCTTCACGGAATGTTGGCTATCTTGCAACCCTTATTTACCACAATTACAAAATTTTAACTGCACCGCTTCTTCTAAATGTTTCAATCAAAATTATGGTCTAGTTCTTTATACAAAATCTCATCTTCTGTGTACAATTTATGAACCAAATTTTCTTGATGCAAACTGTATTATTAATATTATAAATAATAACACCGCCATAGTTTTCATCTATAGACCACCCTCATTCACCAAGATTGATAAAATCAGTTCTAAAATGACACGTAGATATAATTTGTTTACTTACCTTACATCCTCACTTCATCACACTGCGTAAGCACATCTCACACACAATAAACACACACACGCACACATACACACACACACACGCGCACACACACACACACGCACACATACATTCACACATAAAAACACTAACTCACTAAACGTTCTTTTATTGTATAATATTTTATACAATAAAAGAACGTTACACTATATATTGCCATTATGTTTAAGATTACTTGCACTGTTTCTGTACCTTAACTTTGTACATAGAGTTCCTTAGTCTATTATAGTATGCTAGATTCACACCGGGAGAGATCGGTTGCCTATATTACAGGTTTACGCCCAGTTTAGGCAACTGAAGATAAATGTAATGTCCAATCTTACTATAATGTTACCCTGCACCTAATAACATTGTGTACTAAATTGTGATATTTTATGAAATAAAGATTTTATTATTATTATTATTATTATATTGTTTGACAATACAACAACAAATGCGTAATTTATTTTTCTTAACATGTTTTTAATTATTATTACTCATCGTTAAATATAAATTATCTTAATATTTTCTAATTACAAATCTTAAATGGTGACGCCTTTCAATTTCAGTAGTTTCCGTTTTAGAGTACTTTTCTCGCTCTTGAGACTGCTGGAGTCGTTATACTAGCAGTAGTTGATTTGAAAAAAAATAAAAAAAAATAATATTTCAAAAATTATTTGCTGTACTGACAGCACTAATTGAGCACTAAATAGTGACGTCATTTGATTCCATTTGTTTTCGTTTTCGAGTCTTTTTATAGCTCTCAAGACTGCTGGCGTCGTTATATTAGCAGTAGTTGATTTGAAAAAAAAATTTTTTTCACACACACACACACACAGCGGCTCCATCGCTAGGGGAGTCAGGGTCGTTTCCTGTGACCTTATAACGTTGAGATCTGATGAAAACTCGATATTTGCAATACAGAATAATACCTATAACTTTTCGATTATTGAAAATCTTCGATTTTTTTAGCGGGCAGTTGAATAATGATTTTCCTAAAAATTTTTCTGGGTTCACCGGTTGCATTAATTTAGCACTAATTTGTAACTCTTTTCAATTTCACCAATACCGATTTTAAAGTCATCTTTCAGCTCTATGATTGCTCTTATCGTTATGTCAGCAGTTATCTATACTTAAAAATTGAATTTTTTTTTTTTGAAAAATCTGTTCGCTTGTACAGGCAGCACTAATTGAGCACTAAATTATTAGCTGATGTGCCTCTCGCTCCAAGTGTATCATAGCGCGGTCACGAATGGTACACTGCTAGCTTAATGTAAAGTTAGCAGTGTTCTCATTTTTAGTCCCCCTATCACAGCACCAAATATCTGTTATCAGCACTAAATTAGCACTAAATGAGCACTAAATGTTGAGATATAAAACGAGTGATTCTGCCGTATCATAGCGCGGTCACGAATGGTACACTGCTAGCTTAATGTAAAGTTAGCAGTGTTCTCATTTTTAGTCCCCCTATCACAGCACCAAATATCTGTTATCAGCACTAAATTAGCACTAAATGAGCACTAAATGTTGAGATATAAAACGAGTGATTCTGCCGTATCATAGCGCGGTCACGAATGGTACACTGCTAGCTTAATGTAAAGTTAGCAGTGTTCTCATTTTTAGTCCCCCTATCACAGCACCAAATATCTGTTATCAGCACTAAATTAGCACTAAATGAGCACTAAATGTTGAGATATAAAACGAGTGATTCTGCCGTATCATAGCGCGGTCACGAATGGTACACTGCTAGCTTAATGTAAAGTTAGCAGTGTTCTCATTTTTAGTCCCCCTATCACAGCACCAAATATCTGTTATCAGCACTAAATTAGCACTAAATGAGCACTAAATGTTGAGATATAAAACGAGTGATTCTGCCGTATCATAGCGCGGTCACGAATGGTACACTGCTAGCTTAATGTAAAGTTAGCAGTGTTCTCATTTTTAGTCCCCCTATCACAGCACCAAATATCTGTTATCAGCACTAAATTAGCACTAAATGAGCACTAAATGTTGAGATATAAAACGAGTGATTCTGCCGTATCATAGCGCGGTCACGAATGGTACACTGCTAGCTTAATGTAAAGTTAGCAGTGTTCTCATTTTTAGTCCCCCTATCACAGCACCAAATATCTGTTATCAGCACTAAATTAGCACTAAATGAGCACTAAATGTTGAGATATAAAACGAGTGATTCTGCCGTATCATAGCGCGGTCACGAATGGTACACTGCTAGCTTAATGTAAAGTTAGCAGTGTTCTCATTTTTAGTCCCCCTATCACAGCACCAAATATCTGTTATCAGCACTAAATTAGCACTAAATGAGCACTAAATGTTGAGATATAAAACGAGTGATTCTGCCGACTTGACCTTTCTAGCTTTACAGACGTAATCGATATTAGTAAGGATTGAATCGTAAACTATGCATTTGATCAAGTCATGATCTTTAGCAAAGTTGAAGGTACGAATTTTGATTTTTATGTATGTTAGTGTGTTATGTTATTTTCTTTTAAACGCGGGCGAAGCCGCGGGCAAAAACTAGTAAATACTAAAGTTAAAAAATGTGGTCTAATTGAACCAAATATGACCCCCCCCCCCCAAATCTTAAGCTGCGATCGCGCCTGTGTCTGGATTTGAATCCCAGACCTTAAGCATGAAAATCCAAAACCATCACTCTAACACCAACATATTGATATATAAATAACTAAACAATAATACATGATGAAGAGTACATTTCGCACGTATACCAGATTGTTACCCCTGATCATTGCATATGCAACCGGTATGTTGTGCTCCACATGCATGCATGTATTATGCATGTACGTCAACGCATTAGCATTGACATGCGATGTGGACTGTTATCTGATATTAAAGTTTTTTTCTACACTAATATTATAAAGAGGAAAACTTTGTTTGTTTGGTTGTAATGAATAGGCTCAAAAACTACTGGACCGATTTTAAAAATTCTTTCGCCATTCGAAAGCTACATTATCCACGAGTAACATAGGCTATATTTTATATGAAATATATTTGATAAATAGATTTTTAAGCAGTACAAAGTTTGCCGGGTCAGCTAGTATCTTATAAAAAGGTAAAGTACAGAACACTTAGTATGTGTTTCAATTTTGTGTGGGTAATGTTTTTAAATGTATGTATGTATGTCTCATTCTATTCTGGTATGTCCTACAGCCTCTAGCGGCTTAAGGGGAGGACGGACGGGGGGGCCCGCTCGGGACCTCGATGCTGGGGGTCTCCAAACACAGTTGCTAAAAAAAAAGGGTTGTAAAAACCAAGCAATCTATGAAATGTGTATCAGTCAGCAGGAAAAAAGGTCACTAATCAATCCAACCAATCACTGAGGCCTTCATTCAACTTTCCAGGGCTCCGAGGACCTTAGTCTACGACTGCCTACAGCCCAAACAACAGATTTTTAACATATGAGGTGGTGTTTCATTCGTCTAAACTGTGGGAGTGACATAAGATACCATTTTTAAGCATTGACTTTTAAATTTTACTAGCTGACCCGGCAAACTTTGTACCGCCTCAAAATCTATTTATCAAATATATTTCATATAAAATATAGCCTATGTTATTCGTGGATAATGTAGCTTTCGAATGGTGAAAGAATTTTTAAAATCGGTCCAGTCGTTTTTGAGCCTATTCAATACAACCAAACAAACAAACAAAGTTTTCCTCTTTATAATATTAGTATAGAAGTATAGATAATAAATTCTAGTTTTTTATGTCAACTGATTTTCACTCATTTGTTTGGTAACAATTGATGAGTTTCAGTGCTATGAATAGAAATTTGTGGTAATGTAAATACATGATCTCTGTGGTCAACATTTAACTTTAAGGATTTTCCTTAAGGGATTACTAGTAACTGTGAATTTATTGCGAACTGATATTGTTTATTGAATAATTCAACCTATTTTGGACATTATCCTTCTTTACAATATAGTAGTTACATATAAGCATCCAAATGGCCAAGGATAGAAGTAGAGTCCTATCTGCGGTTAGCCAGAAGTGTTGCTATCTCAGACGACTAAGTTAAGCTGATAGGTCTTATAAGTTACTCTTATGACATTCTTTTAAGTAAAATATGACACTGTTACACTGCTGTTGTGAGGGGCATATAGGTGTAGCAGTAGTGCCCAGGGAGTGCACAGAAGATTTTCACCATCTTTAATGAACAGATACATATCCTACGATGCTCATAAAGTACAGATTGAAATACATAATTAATGATACTAGTAAGGAATACTGCTAATAAAATTATAACTATCCATTTATATCATCTCTAACATGAGTGCTTTTACAAACCATCTCCAATCATACCACTGTAGGAATTTAAGTAATATACCAATAAAAGGAGTAACAATCTGGCATCTGGCACAGCAAGTCAGTAATACTCACAGTGAAAATTAAAAAACAAAAACAAAATAAAAGAAACAAACAACATACAGACAACATATAGTGACAGCTATGCTGAGCCGCTCACATTGTGACCGCAGAGAACCCAGCCGTCGGAGCACACACCAAAAACCCTCCTCATTTTCCAAAAACACTAAAATACAACAATTTCACCATCGAAAATGCCATTTAGCAAAACGAACACCAACACGACACACACGCGAAAGTTACGATTCGAAAATAGAACGCATTTTTCGCGCTCTAAATATTTTATTTTTTTTCTTCTCGTTGTCGTTTCAAGGCGAAGGAACACTGCACTTAACGTCCAATCTTAAGACTTACGCTCACTATGAACTTTTTCATTTAAAAAATACGTGATATCTTACGACTACATTGGCACTGTGTGAGGTAATATTACTTTTTGCTATCACTAACAATCGCACAGATGTCGAAAGCTCACAAAAACAAAACAAAAACGTCCAGCGAAGAAAAAAGACACCGCATTCGTATTTAGTTTCGACATCCAAAACAATATTTACTGAGGAACTGGGCTAAACAAAAATAGCTGGCAGTCACTGGCGTAGGGACCGACCATTTTGTGTTTCGCGTGTTTCGTGTCGTGCTTTCGTGCAATTTGAGGGAATGCTTTAGTGGACGACGAGTAAATCAACAGGAAAAAAGCGTTTGGATCGAAATTAATGCGAATCGTAACTCGAGGAGAGTAATTCGATTTGACAGGCGCACCCCGCCCCTCCCGACTCCCGCACTGCCCCGCTATCGGTCGATTTCAGTGTTGCTAGCTTCGCTATTTTACCCACGGTGTGTGGGAAATTTATTTGCCGCTGAAAGTTTTATGGAATAGATGACCTTTGTTTGAAAGAAAGTGTAATATATTGTTAACATTTATTTTTAGACTTCTTCGATAAAGTTTCATTATTTTCAGCTTACCGACATGTTGATATTAGATCTTATTTTAATGTAGTGTTCGAAACGAAATAGATTATGACAGGTTTTTTTTGTATAAATGATTTTTAAGCTACAGTTTATAACACCTACATTTTATAAACCAACTATAAAAATAAACGCTTTGATAATAATTTGTATACGTAAATTTTATTTTCGCGTTCTTTCTCACGCTCTTATTCATAAAGACACATAAATGTATAAACCTGTTTCATTTTTCTGTTTCCTTGTTTATCCGTACGGATATCTTGGGAACAACAGAGCCATTATTATCATTTTAATTATTGTAAGTAGTAATATAACTGTAAATACACTATTTATGAATTACGACATCCTGTAATGTCAGCTATAATAAATAATGAATATTTGCACGCAAAATAGAGTATGTCAGTAAATTATTTATTGTTTTTGTTTAAAAAAGAAAAAAATGGTGCACATTAATGTGCACGGACAGTTTGAAATTAACGTTAACCATTGACTCCCAATTCAAAACATAGTTTCTGTCATTATTCATTACACTATTTCTTCGATTCTTTGTATCTACCTAAAACTCTGCTTAGCACGAGGTTCCATCTATTTTCTTATATTTCGAATATAATATATCTGACGACTGGCTTCTGTATGAAGCGACAACCTTAGTCTTCAGGAGTGACAATGCATCTGTGATCGGCGTCACTTAAAACCTCCTGTTCCTGTAAAAAGAGTTGGTTACAGTTAGCTGTTTTTTGCTGCTAACCTTAAAAAAGGTACAATATTTTTAATCACAAAGATTCCCTCTTTAATTACCGAGCACACAAAAAGTTCACTGCACAGCGACAAGAATAAAAACAAAAGTCATCCAAATAAAGCGACAGGTAGGCATTTCAAAAACAAAATGGCCGACAACTTATTGGTCTCGTTACGAACGGGAAGCAGACAGGAAGCGAGCCGATTATAAAACCAGTTTGGTTTCCTTTGATCGAAACGTCAAGGGTCCGACTGAGGGTTTTGCATTGAAGGTTCTGTGACTGTATTTTATTTGCATTCATCAATATACTATCTGCTTACTCTATCTGACTTTAAGCATTGGAATTTGCATAAGAGTTTCTTGATGAACCTCTTGAGCAAAGTTTGTTTAAATTCTATGTCTTGCTCGTAAATAAATCTATACTTCATACTGTCCTGTCATACTGTCCTATTAAAAAAATAAAATAAAAAACAATGAAGGAAAACGGCGTCAGAAAACCTACACTTCTGTGAGTTCTTTAAAAAGAGATTTCAACGGTGTGTGCGGTCTAACAGTCAGCACTTTTATAATATAGGGTAGAAGACGAGCACGCAGTCCATCTGATGGTACGTGGCCACTGCCGCCCATGGACACCTGTAATCAATCCCAGATAGAACTGAAGTCCTATCTGAAGTCAGCCACAGATACGCTACTAGTCGCTACCCCTCACGACTAAGCAGGAACGCCTTGGAAAAGTATGTCTCGCTTACCACACTCTTCAAACCAGTATACAGCAGCGCTTATCACGGCTGTTATTAGGAAAAATAGGTGCGGCGGTGGCGCCGCCGGAGTCGAACCACAAAGGGTTCTACCACCTTCAAAACCATGGGCAGCGCAGTAAACTATGACTTAAAATCCCTCTCACTCTGATAAGAGTGGTCCCCAGCAATGGGAGAGAAATGGGTTGACGGCAACGACGATAGACTTATAATTTGTATCAATTTTTTCCTTGATCATTTTCAAAACGCTGACAAAAACTGCATTTTTCACACGCTTCAAAGCTTATAAGCTTTGTAGTTAGATGATAAAAGATAAATTTCAACATTTTGTCGATAATAGATAAAATTCGCAAAGAAGCGCAGTAGGTCACGCTCCGTTTAACCTCCGCAAAGCGGGATTAAAATGGGCCGTAATTTTTCAAAATGGCCGCTGTTATATTGTTTGAATGAATGCAATTGCATTAATTAAATCTGTGGTTCCATTTTTAAATTTTATATATATTTTTTATTATTATTATTATTACTTTATTTTTAGATGTTGTTACCATTGTTATTTGAAGGGTAGAACCAGTATAGTTCGACCGAGAAGGTGCCAACGTCACACCTATTTCGTCAGACAGTTCTTGCGTTTCAGGCAAAGAGTGAGGATACTGATTGACTTACAATGACATATGAGGCGACGATTTTAGTCCTCAAGAGTGGCGATTGTGACGCATCTGTGATCGGCTTTAGGTAAGAACCCTTTTTCTACATAGAGTTGGTTGCAGATGTCGCTAATCAGCAGTGGCTGAACATCAGGTGGACTGCATACCTACTCGTTTGCTGCTTCAAACTTATGGAAATGAAAATCACTGAATCAATGCATCAAGAAAATCTGTGGTTTATCAGTCATATTCGTCTGTACTCATAGAAAATAATTCTATGTTTACAGCTCTAAACTAACTTTCCAAGTTATAAATACCATGGATACAGTAACAAGTAGGTATACAAACACACAGTCTCGAAACAGATATTAAAATTCATTATTTATATAACTGCTTCGTCGGAGAAACCGGAACCATTAGACCGGTATAATGGTCATTATGCCAGAATGCTCGTCGATATGTTCGCTCTAACACTTCCTTCTAAAGTACAACAGATCTACTATCACGTAACATGGTCGAGTACTGACGAATATCCACGAATAGGCCCTTTTTTATAATATGGAGTAGCAGACGAGCATGCGGTCCACCTGATGGTAAGTGGCTACTGATGCCCATGAACATCTGTAGTCAACCCCAGATAGGATTAGATATTCCTACTTTAGGTCGGCTACAGATCCGCCGCTATCCCTGAGGACAAAGCTGGAACGCCTCGGAAAAGTATGTTACAAAGTATGTCATATACATCCTTCAAACCAGAACACAGTAACGCTTAACCCTGCTGTTATTAGGTAGAAATATTCGCCGAGTACAGACGAATATACACAAATATGTTTCTGTAAATTATGTAAATAACATACTCGGTACTCACCACCGTTGTAGGTTTTTATGAATCAACAGATTATGCATCTTTTTTCGTGTGATGCGTTTACATTGCTCGACAAATTATTCGCGAGTATCTTAATGTTTTATTAAGTAGGTAGCGTTTTGTTTGTGTTTTCATGGCACCCACTGAACACAGAAATGCTGTGGGTTTTAAAATGCGAAGTTTATCTGTAGAGATAAATCGAATTCAGCAGCCGACTATTTTCTCAATAGCTAATTCCTACCTAAAAGCTTAAAATAACATTCATTATGTAAATTATATGCACAAGATGAAATAATAATACTTATGATTACTTATGAACGGTATGCATTTCAACCTCACTTTGGGGTATGGGGTTCAAATCCGAGGCAGCTTTTTTGAAATTGTGTGTTTTATTAGAAAGTAATTATCATATGCTTGAAAAAAATATGATATGACGAAACCTATGCCGTATGTAAAAGTTATCTAGTCATTGAAAGAACAGATCCCTGCCCAGTGCTAGGATAAAAATGAGTTCATGATGCACCATATAATAAAATAACCATTTTATTGGATCAGTAACTGCAGAATTTATAGTCATAATTTCTATACAATTTGTAAAGGGAGCAAATTTAAATACAGATTCATAATAAATACCATAAGAAATAACAAACATTTCCTCCAAAAATAATTAGATGCCACTAAAAATCCAAAAGCAATTCCTGCGGAAGGAAATTTTAAAATAAACAAAGCAGATAAGTCAACAGAACCAATTACCAAGCCCCGTCCCGCAGCGTGACGTCACGCCGGGACGTCACGCTGAAAACTTCAGAAAATTCAGGAACTTCGGAAGACTTCAGGCAAATCTTCCGTTTAGTTAAGGGTTAGAAATAGAGATAGAATTGGTTGTAGATAACATGTTTTTATTTTAATGACAATTGTGTTACAAATATCTTACTTGGCCCGAGACAATAGTAAGACCCCACGAAACATGTAGTAAAATAGAATCAAAGCCAATAAGTCAACAGAACCAATCACCAAGCCCCGTCCCGCAGCGTGACGTCACGCCGGGACGTGGGACGCGGCGTGTTCCAGAGGTCGGCATGCAAATATATACGACACTGACGGGGTCAAGATTACGATGCTAATGTACACACAACTGCTTATTACTGGTTATTACTAGTTCAAACTGGTTATGTGATTTAGCAGCAATTTGTGGATTGTTTGACTGTGGCTGGAATTCTCATTAATTTTACAATATGACAGTTTTTATACGTCGATGTATTCTTATAAAAGACGATTAAGTCATGATAACCGAAATCCACACGTTTAAATACACTGCATGTCTATCTATATGGTTTATGTCATATTACAAATCCGGTAGTAGTTTAAGAAAAATATTGTAACTGACTGAATTTGTAAGTGCCGTCGTTGGCCTATACAAAAAAAATATATTTCATTTCACTTAAAAAAAAAATATCAGAGTCAGAAAAAAAGAGGAAGACATAAAAATAAAGAAAGATTTATTTCATTAAATACCTAACTCTAACAATAAATATATTTATTTTGCTGAAGATGCACAGAGACCAAGTGTAGGCGGCCATGGCCACATGTGCGAGAGAATAAATGATTAACTGTTTCTTAGCATTTTTAAGAATACAGAAAAGCGAACGAGAATGTAGTATTTCTGATGGCTACTGTCGCCCATGGGCATCTGCAATCAATCCTATACAGGATTAGAATCTAGCCCAAGGTCAAACACAGATCCTATCCCTAAGGAGTAATGGCTTGTGTAAGAGTTTTTTTCGTTACTAACCTTCACATCACCAACATACGAGTACTATACTACAATGCAGTCGTAGGGTAGAAATAAATTTAGCGGTTGTACTGCCGAAGTGTCCGAAAGTCAAATTAAGGGTTCTACGGAAATCACCAAGCTAAACGTATGATTATTCTCCTGCTTCATACTCTTTAAAAGACGAGTTACATATGAACTTAACAGAAAAACCTATATGTTTCGCACAACGCAACGCTTGGCCAGTTCTCGAGCACGTTCTTGGGTTACATCGTCCAGGTGTACCGCTCGAGTAACGTGGGAAACACTGCAATGTGGGGAATTATTCATGCGAAAATTGCTGGATGTAAATATTTATTTTATCAATACAGGAAAGACTATTATATTATCTACGGGAAAAGGCGATTAGACATGGTAGTGTTGTGAATTTGTCTGTCCATTAATGAAAAGTTTATAATATAGGAGTAGAAGACGAGCATGCAGTACTAATGGTAAGTGACACTGCCGCCCATGGACATTTGTAATCCACCTCAGATAAGATTAGACTTGAACAGTTGACTGAACTGGAATGCCTCGGAAAAGTATGTCACTCTTACTACACTTTAAACCATAACACAGCATCGCTTATCACTGCTGTTATTAGGCATATATAGGTGTGACGGTGGTACCGCCAGAGCCGAACTAAGGTTTTACTACCTAAAATTAGTATAAGTGTAATATTACTTCATACAATGCAATACACGAATCGTACAAAGACAAATGAAAAACTGTTTATATAATGAAATTAATATTAAACCAGGAATTCAGTAGTAGAAAGATACTTATTTTTTACTACGGCTTATAAATCTTAACTACGAGCATATAGCCTAAGTCACTACCACAATTATGACGAATCCAATGACACCTCATGTGTTAAGATCCGTAAGTCGTTTCGCATGTAAAGGGTTCCATAAAATGAAACAGTATTTATGAAGGTGGAAAAACCCTTTGTGGTTCGACTCCAGCGACACCACAGCCACACCTATTTCTGCCTAATAACAGCAGTGTTAGGCGCTGCTGTGTTCCGTTTTGAAGGGCTTAGTCCTCAGGGGTAGCGGTGCATCTGTGGCCGACCTCAGGTAGTAATATCTAATCCTATTTGGGGTTGATTACAGATGACCATGGGCGGCAGTAGCCACTTACCATCAGGTGGACTGCATGCTTGTCTGCTACTCCTATATTATAAGAAAAAAAACATATGCAATCTTTCGAAAAACATTACTCTCCTTTTAATGCGGATAAAAATAACATGTTGACATGTCATGTTTTAAATACGATTAAATCTCTTTTATGCCAAACATGTGCAGGAAATTATCAATCTTGTTCATTCCATTAAAACATTTCATTCATTATATTATCAATATTTTCTTTATATTTTAAGAACGCAAATACACCGGATTTCATGAGCCAAATACAAAAATAACTAAATCTGTAACGGATAATATTTTCCCGGTATTAGGTAATATATTAAAGTAGGGTATCGAATATAGCTATTAATAAAAGCTGGCAACACTGACGAATGTCAATATACCGGAAGTATATTTATTTACCTTGCAAGTCAATACAAGGTTTATTATTATTGACTATTATAATTACTAATTACGTCGTATTGTGGTTATTTTATTTCAAATTGAAGTAAATAAGTTGTACATGCGTGGAGTGCTTTGAACATTATGTTTAAACTGCATTTAGGAATAACATTAATAAAAAATCACAACAATTGATATTTTGCTAATCTAAGCAATTGTTACCAACATTAATTCTTTAATTAACAACATTTTATTTTTGTATTAAGAATCATTTTTATTTTTTAGTTATATAATTTATTTTTTAGTTTTTTATTTTTTAGTTTTATTTTTTAGTTATAACTATAAAAGCGTGTTCGTTTTTTAGAGTTCCGTCTTCAAAGGGTAAAAACGGAACCGTAATAGACATTCGAATTTTTTACAGAGTATGTATAAAGTTGGCCGCTATAACAACAAATACTAAAAATAAAAAAGTTGAAAATAAATATGGCGACCATACAAGAAACCGCTTTCCTCGAAGTTTTTCGCTTTATTTATTGAACCGTAATACGAGTAGGTAGATAGATACAATTTTCACAATGTTTTACTTCAGTGGCTGCTATAATAACAAATACTAAAAAAAATACAAAAATGTTGGTCGGAACCCTCAGTTTGGGAGTTCGACTTGCACTTGGCCAATTATTCTTTAAACTTTAGTCATAGATTAGTAAATAAACTTCGCTGCCTTGAAATTGAATAAAGCCACAAACGGCTTATTAGTAGGTTCTTTATTTGAATTCTTCACAAATAAAAACATTTTTAGAGAAAATTTACGGATAAATAACTAATAATTTAAAATATTTTAGGGATATTTTAGCACGGAGACGTGGCAAAACTTTTTTACGCAACTATTCAATTCTCAAAACTGGGTACATTTTCTTGTTAGGAGTGAGTAATCTTTACTAATCTATGACTTTAGTACACAAAATTTATTTAACCAAACTTTACATACGTAATAATTTCATAGCGTGGTAGTCACATAATTATGTTCGTGGTTCGGGAAATCCACGATCGATAGGAAAACATTGAAAACCCACTCCAAAACTATATAATTACTAATGTGACCATTATTTTTATTTTATAGCGAGATTATTAATATTTTCTATTTCTTTATGGTTTATTTGATGACGACAGAGAGAAGCTAGACGTAGTTATATTTATATAAGTTATAGACGTAGGCGAATATATATCGACGTAATTTTTAATTTAGTTACTTTTATTTTATTTTTTACTGTTTTATTTTTTATTATTATTTAACTTTATTTTTTATTATTACGGCATTATAAGAATGTAAGCTTCACATGTCTTTACATTTAATATATTTGCAAAAAAATGTAATTAGAAGAACTGACAATAAATAATGGCAATTTTTAACCATTTTTAGAATTTTTGTTATTCCATTTGTATTTTTTTTGAAGCTGGATCAAACTAAAATAACTATATTTAATCCATATCCATATATCCATAGTCACTATGACATATTAATAATATATCCATAGTCACTATGACATATTAATAATATATCCATAGACTATGGACATATTAATAATATATCCATAGTCTGTATAATAACTTAACATTTAATCTTTATTTTATTCAAATAGATCTCCTACAAAAAGTTATTACAATTTAAAATGAAAAAAGGCTTTCTACACTCACAGACCCACACTAGGATTCCCTGTGTCGTGGGTTTTATGGACACACACTTAGACAAATACACAAACCCAGACCCAATAACAAACACCCAGATTCATTCAGATATCTGTCTGGTTCTGCATCGAAAGATGATATAAAATTATGACTTGTCAGCGAAATTTTTTGAAGTGTTTTAAAATCGGACGATCCTACAAGTACCGGATGTGTGGTTGCCCTAACCGTAGGGTAGGAAGTGACGCATAGTCACTACACGAGGGGAGTTTTAAGTGCCCTTTGAATATCGGTGGTAGAGACAAAAAGAAACTAGTGGAAAAACTAAAAAATAGTCGTTATTATTTTTTACTTTGCCTAAGTGTTTACTTATGATAATATTTTTTTAAAGTTGCGTAAGTTTTTAGATTAATAATAAAATGTATTATGTACAATTGAATATACATTTTTAGGGTTCCGTACCGTAAAAAAATGGTACTAAGCCTCCGCTCTCTGTCCGTATGTCACAGGGCTCTGTCTCTTAAGCCGTCATAGAAAGACATTTGCTTGCAACCCATCTGATGGTAAGTGGCTACTGCCACCGATGGGCATCTGTAATCAACCGCAGATAGGATAAGATTCCTACCTGAAGTTGGTCACAAATGAATTGCTACACCTGAGGACTAAGTTGTTGTGCCTCGAAATATTTATATCTCCCTCACCCTTCAAACCAGAACATAGCAGCGTTTAACATGCTGTTATGAGGCAGAAATAGATGTGACGGTGGTGCCGCCGGAGTCCAAATACTCTACTCTACTAAAGGTAATACGGTTTTACCCTTAGATTTTTTATATTTAAATATATAAAAATCGTATGCATATTGCACAGCTTTGAATCTTCTGCCCCGCCCACACACTTGTCAAACATCAAACTTGCTAAACCGTCACATATTCGAACGTGTGGATACTGTTTGTCTTGGTTTGTATGTTGCTTTTTAAGCGGTTTTTTTGAGTATCACTCAAGTGAGAATATGAGTAGTCAAACAGTTAATAACCTCGTCTAATACAACATGAGTCAATCTTGCGTCATCACTCATTTGGGCATATTAATTAGTGTGATACCGCTTAGTGACGTATCTTATGATCTATATAGGGATGTATGTGGACTTATCGATATCGATTTTTTTTATCGCGATATTACTGATATACCAAACACCGAAAAATTTCGTAGAATATTCATTTTTTACTTTTTTAGCAGTACTAGGCGTATACTATACAAAATAGCAGCTTTTCCAGCGACTTTATACGCATAAATCATAATAACTGTCTTAACTTACATAACAAACTTTAAGCCCCTATTTTACCCCCTTAATTTTCCAAAAATGGTGATATAAGGGTTTGATTTAAGTTGATAGTAATATCAAGTGAATTATTTAATTGAGACTGTAATGATTGACATTGTAATGATTTTGTTTTTGAATATGAATTTATTAAAATAATTATTAAATGACATGTATAAATTATGTAATTGACCTGACTTGAGAATCTTGTAAATGTAATTTGGAACATATATTGACATAAAATTATGTTTGACATTTATGTGTGAATAGAAAGGTAATAGTTTAATTCTGTGTATACTAATTTGTTACTTGATCCTATAAAATAATTTTGTCATACCTGACTATATACTATATTTGCACGCCTTAAAGGCAAAATAAGAGGATTGTATTCTTGTCTAAACACCTATTGTACCTTATTTAGCAAATAAAGACTATGATTATGATTATTTCTAACCAAAAACCTAAGTATTAAATATCAAAATTCTTTCAGTTTTGGCAAATTTTAAAACAAACTTTTAACAGTCAGAAAAACATGCAAAGATATCGTAAAAATCAATTTGAGAACTAAATATGAACATCCCTGTCCGAACCATATTTTCTATAACACAATTTCCTTACACCACAGAGCTACGATACGTCTAGACTCCAGACAATAACAATATAGACTACGTATTGTGCCCATTGTTACATGTATACGTAAATCTCTGAAGACATTACGTCAACCATTGTTACTTCAATTATTGTCTTAATAAATCAGCTGTTGTTCTTAAGACAAAGGGTAAAGGGATTTTAAATTGTAAATAAATACAACCGGGTTTGAAAAACCCTTTGTGGTTCGACTCCCGACGGCACTAACCACCCACCTATTTCTGTTATAACAGCAGTGTTCAGCGCTGCTGTGTTCTGGTTTGAAGTGTGGTAAGAGACATACTTTTCTGAGGCGTTCCAGCTTAGTCCTCAGGGGTAGCGACACATCTGTGGCCGACCTCAGGCAGGAACATCTAATCCTATCTGGGGTTGATTACAGATGTTCGTGGGCGGCAGTAGCCATTTACCATGAGATGGACAGCGTGCTTGTCTGCTACTCCCATATTATAAAAAAAGAACCATCGCCATCGTCAAAATAATTATTATACTTGTTGGAGGAAGAGTCAGAGCTATTTAATATAGCTTTAGCTATACTGTTACTTTAGTATTTTAGTAATGTTATTGGTACTTGATCAATCGAAGGGTTAATTGCATTAAATTATAATCAACAGTCATTGTATAGCTTTTGTATTAGAATCAGAGCAGAGACTTTAAGGGGTCTCTAGTGGAGTCGAGGTATGTGGCGGCGCGGTGGGGAAACTTTGATAAGAACTGATGTAAGTGTTCGAGGTGGATCATTATTTCGTGGCGCTTTGGAGCGTGTAGTCACTACCTTGAACCTGCTGCTCAAATCCTTTGTTTGTAAAGTAATAGTAGTAGTATAGTATAGTTATTTTGTAAATCCGAAGTTATAATGTTAAGAACAATAAATACTGTGATTACTGTATTTGAGCCTGCATCTACCTTATGACAACGCCCACAAAACCCATAGATTCTATCAATGATGTCGATGAGAGCCGTCCTTCTCCGACATACTTAACTTTAAGGCTAACTATAAACGAGCTTACGGTGTAACCAACCCTAAATGTAGTTAACATAACAACAGTTCAAAGTAAAATAAAAAACCAACGGTAACTATCATCACTTACGGTAGTTAGTGCAATAACTGTAGTTTAACTCAACTACTAAGTAGTATCGTCATTGGCTAACAGTAAAAACTTCAAGTGTTTGGAAACTACTTCGTAGCACTACTTAGGTACCATTGTCACACTATTTATAATACAACTGCAACATTAATAGAAGCAAACGAGCATCCATCTGACGGTATATGGCTGCGGGCGCCCATGGACTTCTATAATCAACCTCATCATCAACAACCCATTACTGTCCCACTGCTGGGCACGGGTCTTCTCTCATAATGAGAAGAAGGATTAGGCCATAGTCCACAGTGGACAAGTGCGTATTGGTAGACTTTACATACCTTTGAGATTTTTTTTATAAATCTCTCAGGTATGCAGGTTCCCTCACGATGTTTTCCTTCACCGTTTAGCAAGTGATAATTAATTTCTAATACGCACATAACTTTTGAAAAATCAGAGGTGCGTGCCTGGGATTTGAACCTCGGACCCCTCGATCAAGAGGCCGAGTTTCTTAACCACTAGGCTATCACTGCTTATAATCAACCTCAGATAAGATTATATTCCTACTTGAGTTCTGCTACAGATTCACTGCAACCCCTGAGTACTTAGTTAGAACCTCAGATAACTCATATCAAACCAGAACACAGCAGCGCTACACTGCTGTTATAACAGATATAAGTGTGGCAATGGTGCCGCCGGAGTCGAACCACGGATGGTTCTACTTTAGAGTTAGTAAAAATATTATAAAATCACTATAGGGTACTTTGAAGGGTGTGGTTAAGGAATGATTTACATAACACATTCCAATTTAGTCTTCAGGGGTAGTTACATTGTGACCGACTTTAGTTCAGACTCCATTTCTATCTGGGATTGATTACAGATGTCCATACGGCAGTGACTTACCATCAATGCATGCAGTACACCTTCTACTATTCCAAAATCATAAAGAAAAGTTATTAAACTCGAATACATATGCAACTGATAGACACGTTTACCATAACTTAGTTAATTTATTATTTAACTGCTAAAAGGAGAGAGTTAGCTACCGATCGACCATAGAGCAACACGCCTATAGAATTACCGTCGCTTGGTACAGGTTGGCGCCAAATTAATCATCCAATTTTGTTTTTAAATAACTTTTGTACAGAATAAAAAAAGTGATTTTGAGTAATAGAAATCTTTACTTAATTTTTAATTTTTTTTGAAGGTGGTAGAACCCTTTGTGGTTCGACTCCGGCGGCACCACCGCCACACCTATTTCTACCTAATAACAGCAGTGTTAGGCGCTGCTGTGTTCCGGTTTGAAGGGTGTGGTAAGGGAGACAGACTTTTCTGAGGCGTTCCAGCTTAGTCCTCAGGGGTAGCGGCGCATCTATGGCCGACCTCAGGTAGGAATATCTAATCTTATCCGGGGTTGATTACAGATGTCCATGGGCGGCAGTAGCCACTTACCATAAGGTGGACTGCATGCTCGTCTGCTACTCCTATATTATAAAAAAAAATCATTACCAGGATCTGTAACTTTTTTTGTTAATTAGAAAATATGATATCTGTCAAGTGTCTTCCATTAGCGTTGACACACATTTGTGCCCGTTTTATCACAGTCTCCATGACTTTCCTTAAGATTTCCGCTGACAACACTTCGCATTCCAGTCGAATATTCTCCTTAAGACTCTCCTTATACGCGACGAGTAGATAACCTCTTCTTCTTTGGGAAGTCGGTTAAAAATAAAAGCACCGTCGATGTGGAAGGTCTACCACACCTAACTCTATGGCCGACCTTGTCAGTTTTATCGTCTTCCACTCACGATACAATCTCAATCGGTCTCGTTCACTTTCCCCAATAGTGTACCAATAGATATAGCATTTCTATTAGTTATCGTGGTGTGGTTTTCGAAAACCAAACTCGTTTTAGGGTTCCGCATCCAAAGGGTAAAAACATCATCATCAACACATTACTGTCACACTGCTGGGCACGGGTCTCCTCTCAGAATGAGAAGGGTTAGGCCATAGTCCACCGCGCTGGCCAAGTGCGTTTTGGTAGACTTCACATAACTTTAAGATTTTTTTTTAAATCCTTCAGGTGTGCAACGTTCCTCACGATGTTTTCCTTCACCGTTTAAGCAAGTGATAATTATTTTTTAATTCACACATCAAATTGAAAAATCCGCGGTGCATGGTCTTTGAACCTCGGCACCCTCGATCGAGATGTCGCGTATCTTAACCACTGTATCACTGCTTTTTGGGTAAAAACGGAACCCTATTACTACATTACTACGACTCTGCTGTCTGTACGCTGTACGTCTCTCACAGGGCTCTATGCCCCGAACCGGAATAGACAGACCCTTGATTTTTTTACAGAGGGTATTGCTATGCCGCTATAACAACAAATACTAAAAATTAGATGTAAAGAAATATGTGCCCTACTTGAGGTCGGTCATATCGGTCATGCTTGCCCTGAAGACCAAGTTAGAATTCCTCGAAGATGTATGTCTCCCAGAGACCTGAAACTAGCAGGTCTGTGATGTCTCCCTTACCACACTTCAAACCAGAACACACCAGAACTTAAAACTGCTGTTATAACAGATATAACCACAGAGGGTCCTCCCATTTTCAAATAAGATTCGTACTTATTTGTTTCGTCCCATATATACCGTGCGTTAATTACCTGAAACAAAAAAATATATAATCAAGACTTCAAAAATACGTAAATTCAAACAAAATCCTATTTCTATTGTGAAGTAGTTCTTACAGAAGGGCTAACCTAACCTAACCTTTTTTTTTGTTTTTGAGGGGGAAACCTTCAAAAGGTACCCGACGACGTGGGAGCGACGCCGGGTTATGTGGGATTTTTGCCGCACTAAAACCCCCCCGGTGGCCGTCCTCAGCGCTTGGTGGAGAACTCGGGGATCTCCAATGGAACACAACCAGAGTCCTCCGAGCGCGATGCCCCGGTCGGGCTCTGCCCTGGGAGCACTTTACGCTCCTCCCGCACACCTGGTGTTTACGACGGCATGCGACCACACATGCCGCCGTCCTTCCCGGGGTTGATCTCCGGACGGTTCGAGCTCCCACTCTTGCCGCCGGCAACCCCGCAAGCCCCCTTTTAGTCGCCTCTTACGACAAGCAGGGGATACCGTAGCCCTATTCTAGTCCCGGAACTACAGGGACAACCCTAACCTTTTTTTTTTTTTTTTTTTTTTTTTTCGTGGGGAAACCCTTCATGGGTTCCTCTCAGCCGCGGGGGCAGCGGAGAGGATATGCCGGACTCCTACCGGCTAAAACCCCACGGTGTTCCTCTGTACGCCCTTTGTCGGGACTGCGGGTACGCTATGCATTCGTCCGCGGTCCTGACGGCGTCTGCCCACCACAGGGCCCGTCTCTGTGTGGGATGGAGCTGGAGCTACTCCATCCCCTCGTCTTTGAGGAGCGCGCGGGAACACCGCGCGCGCCACCTCGAGGCTAATGATGTATTTGACGTAGGACACCCCCGTGTCCTACGCCAATGCCTCCGTTATGGGGGTAGGAGATGGGCGTGGGGAGCCCTCCTCCTACGCCCGGTTTTCCGGCTGCGGATAGGGAGGTCTGAGGATTTCTCTCTCTCCCTCTCCGCAGCCTCCTTCTGCGAGATGACTTCCTCACAGAAGGATTTTACTCCTTTCCAAGACCTGTCGCTCCCGACCATAGCTTTTACCACGGCAGGGAGCGAGAGGTCTGGCCCCACTGCAGCGACGAGTACACGGCGCTGGCTGTCCCATGCAGGACACTCCTCCAGTGTATGCTGCGCCGTGTCCACGTCGCAGCTACAATGGTGGCACTGGGTGGTTGGCTCCCTTCCGGCTATGCGGCACAGGTACTTTCCGAAACACCCATGTCCCGAGAGCACCTGTGCCATCCGGAAGGTCAACGATCCATGCCGCCTGTCCATCCAGGCTTCTAGCACCGGACGGACAGCCTCCACAGTCCTGAGGCCAGCCGTAGGTTCAGCCAGCCTCTCTTTCCACTTTACAGTCATGGACTGAGGGACAACCCTAACCTAACCTAACTTAACTTATAAGGCGTTTTTAGCCTCAGGAGTGACAGCGCATGTGATCGGCTTCAGGTAGAACCTGTTCTATATAAACAGTAAAACTTCGATAGCGTGATTCAGAAACATATGGCGCCATCTATTGACAACACGCCACATAACTTGCAGATTAACACCCATTTTTTAACACGCTTTTTAGCTTGGGTTGTATGTATGTAAAAACGCTTTCTACACTCACAGCCCCACACTAGGATTCCCTGTGTCGTGGGTGCCATGGACACACACAGAGACGAATACACAAACACCCAGACCCAGAAACAGAAATTTAAATTCATCATTTAGATATCTGTCTGGCCGGGGATCGAACCCGGGACCCTTTGCACGTCAGACCGGTACGATGGCCGCTCCGCCACGCGGGTCATGTATGTAGGTATGTATGTAATTTAATATTCAATCTATGGCATTTTACCAACCAAAGATCTTAATTTGACAATGTCTGACTGAAGTATTTGTCAATGTCTTTGGCAGGTTACCGTTGTACAGATCGATTATTAACGGCCGCTAACGATAGTTTACCTACCAAAGATCGTAATATAACAAAGCTTGACTGAAGTAATTGTCAAATGGCGAAACATTGGATAGATCGGTTATTAACAGCCGTTAACGATAGTTTAATTACGTATCAACCAACGAAAGTGATTACATTGACGTGGCGTTACGTTTTGTGTGTGCGTTACTTTGTAGAAACAATTAGGGTGTGTTCACACTTGTCCACCTTAATCCCATAGATTAGTAAAGATACTTCGCCGCCTTGAAATTGAATGAAGCCACAAACGGCTTATTATAGTAAGTTCTTTTTTTGAATTCTTGACAAATAAAACATTTTTAGAGAAAATTTACGAATAAATAACTAATACTGCGTAATTTACATAATAAATAAATAATTATTTCAAATATTTTAGGGACATTTTAGCACGGAGACGTGGCAAAACCTTTTTACGCAACTGTTTCAATTCTCAAAACTGGGTACATTTTCTTGTTAGGAGTGAGTAATCTTTACTAATCTGTGCTTAAACCGGTCAATAATGTGTTACACCACGATGTCAGCGCCCCACTGATAGATGGCGCTGTTAACATTTAAATAGATCTTGGAGGACATGGCGACACTGGACTGCTAACTGGATTTTCTTCTGGACAAAATACGCCAGACTATGTTACCGAAGTAAGATTGTAAACAAAGAAAAATAAATAAGCAAAAATTACACATTTTTTAACTATAATAGTGGCCAGCCGTTGAAATTTTTTTGAGAGGAACTCTAATTATTTTTCTACACTAATATTATAAAGAGGAAAACTTTGTTTGTTTGTTTGGTTGTAATGGATAGGCTCAAAAATTACTGGACCGATTTTAAAATTCTTTCACCATTCGAAACCTACATTATCTACGAGTAACATAGGCTATATTTTATATGAAATATATTTGATAAATAAATTTTGAGGCCGTACAAAGTTTGCCGGGTCAGCTAGTCTTAAATATAACTAGTCTAAGTTACTTTTTAAAGCATAAGCTAACTGTCAGTGCAAATCCCGTCAAAATCAGCCCAGACGTTTCGGGGCTTAGCCGTAACAAACAGACAGACAGACAAAAAAATAATGATTGATTTTTTCGTAATAAGTAGCAATAAAATTCGATTTACCACCATCATAGATGCCACATACATATACCCGTTATTAACACGCATTTATTAGCTTCATCTGTATGTATGTATGTATGTATGTTTGTGGGTTTGTGTGTAACTAACTGAGCGGATAACGCGCGGGTCTTCGCTGACGTCCCACCGCCACCCCAACACGATTCATTGGTCGTGGGTTCTAATCCACGGTGAAGAACATTTTTTTTCGGCAATTTTTTGAACAATAAATCGAACTAAAAAATAAAAAATAAATATAGTTTAAGAAAACTAAAAAACACGCTCTTATGACAAAGTTAACTAAAAAGTAGAAAATAATTTTCAATCCAGGAATCAATAAAGGAACAGTTAATAGTATATATATTTTTTTTTATAATATAAGAGTAGCAGACGAGCATGCAGTCCACCTGATGGTAAGTGGCTACTGCCGCCCATGGACATCTGTAATCAACCCCAGATAGGAATAGATATTCCTACCTGAGGTCGGCCACAGATGCGCCGCTACCCCTGAGGACTAAGCTGGAATGCCTCGGAAAAGTCTTTCTCCCTTACCACACCCTTCAAACCGGAACACAGCAGCACCTAACACTGCAGTTATTAGGTAGAAATAGGTGTGGCGGTGGTGCCGCCGGAGTCGAACCACAAAGGGTTCTACCACCTTCAATAAATTATAATAGTATAATAGTTTTTTACTTTTTTTTTTAACTATATTTATCTTTAGATTAGCCATTGATACCTGACGGACATATGTACCGACTCCCCCACATTAGCCGTTATGCAACAGAGTTCAATACTTCGCACACGTTACGTCAATCACTCTCTTCCGCACGTGAGTCATCCAGTTGAAATATTTATTAGTAGATGCGTTAGGAAGTTTGTTTTTATGTGCAGAATGCAAGCTTTGAACAAAGTCTACCAATTCGCTTATCCAGAGCGGAGGACTATGCCCTAATGCTTCCCGTTATTAGACAACCACAAGCAGTGAATAGACTAGTGGTAAGGAAGCTCGGTCTCTTGATGGAAGGATCCGAAGTTAAAATCCCAGGCATATTAAAATTAAAAGGAAAACATCGTGAGGAAACCTGCATACTTGTGAAATCTTAAGAAAATGTTTTCAAATGTATGTGAAGTCTATTATTACGCACTTGTCTAGCGCGGTGGACTATGGGCTAATCCTTCTCATTCTGAGAGGAGACCCGTGCCCAGCTGTGAGATGGTGATGGATTAATGATGATATAATTATAAGCAGATATAGGTACATGACAAACTTCGATCCTTGTTCTTTCAGACTATAAGACCACTAAAATTAGTAACTTCATATATTTTTATAATATATAACTAGCAGATGAGCATGCAGTCCACCTGATTAAGTGGCTACTGCCGCCCATGGACATCTGTGAAACCCCAGATAGGATTAGATATTCCTACCTGAGGTCGGCCACAGATGCGCCGCTACCCCTGAGGACTAAGCTGGAACGCCTCGGAAAAGTATGTCTACCTTACCACATCCATCAAACCGGAACACAGCAGCGCTTAACACTGCTGTTATAGGCAGAAATAGATGTGGCGGTGGTGCCGCCGGAGTCGAACTACAAAGGGTTCTACCACCTTCAATGTACCTATAATATCATCTATTTAAATCTAATAATAACTAAACTGTAACGTGGGAACGTCCGGTGATTCAGACCAAGATTGAATCAACGGTTAAACTTTCTTATTTATAAGGGCAAGGTCTTAACTACTGTATCCTGTAGTACTTTTTAACTGAGCTAAGAAACTATACACTATTTTATAAGCTACTAGGTTTTAACCGCGTCTTGGCTAGCATTCAAAGGTTTTATATATCGTTGTATATACTTTTTTGGGGAAAAAGGTACCCTATGTCCTTTTCTGAGCCCTTGACAACGTGTGTACAAAAAACATGAGAATCGGTTATGTAGTTAAGGCGTGAAAGTGTAAAAACAAACACACATTCGCATTTATAATATTCGACATCAACCCATTAGTGTCCACTGCTGGTCACGGGTCTCCTCTCAGAATGAGAAGGATTAGGCCATAGTCCACCGCGCTGAACAAGTGCGCATTGGTAGACTTCACACACCTTTGAAAACAGGTAACACAATCACAATGTTTCCCTTCATTCAATGTGCAAGTGATAATTTATTTCTAATACGCACATAACTTTGAAAAATCAGTGCTTCGTGCCTGCGTGCGTCCTCAGGGATTAAGTTGGACCGCCTCAGATAAACATGACTGCCCGCACACTTCAAACCAGAACACAGCAGCGCTTAACACTGCTGTTACAACAGAAATAGGTATGGCAGTGGTGCCTTTAGTGTCGAGCCACAAAGGTTCCTTCAAAACGACGATATTGGCCTACTTTTAATCAAAGATTCATATCAATTACATCACAAAACCCACTGTAGTCCACTAACGTTTGACATAACACAGAACCAACAATTACGTACATAAACTGCATAATATAGAAAGCCGTCTGTCTGTGCAACCGGTTTGTAACACATATTAATGTGATGATAAAAATATTTTGTTAGAATGGAAATAGGTTTGCCGCTAATTTGAATACATTTAGAATAAAATACATTTATTTAATTTATTTAAGTGGTATGAGAAAAAAAAATGATTAGCCTAATGGTAAGAAACTTAGCATCTCAATCGAGAGGTCCTAGCTTCGAATCCTTAGCACCGCTTATTTTTCAAAATTATGACGTGCGTGTTAGAAATCAATTAACATGAGAAACCTGAATATGTTAGGTTTTAAAATAGTCAAAGGTGTATGAAGTATACCAACTATACTATTTGCAGGTGGTAGAACCCTTTGTGGTTCAACTCCGGCAGCACCACCGCCACACCTATTTCTGCCTAATAACAGTAGTGTTAGGCGCTGCTGTGTTCTGTTTTGAAAGGTGTGGTAAGGGAGACAGACTGTTCCGAGACGTTCCAGCTTAGTCCTCAGGGGTAGCGGCGCATCTGTTGCCGACTTTACGTGGGAATATCTAATCCTATCTGGGGTTGATTAGAGATGTCCATGGGCGGCAGTAGCCACTTACCATCAGGTGGACTGTATGCTCGACTGCTACTGCTATATTATATAAAAAAAACGGCGATTGAGAATAGATGAGAAACCTGAACATGTTAGGCTTTAAAATAGTCAAAGGTGTATGAAGTATACCAATCATTTGACCAGCGCGGTGGACTATCATCTGAACTCCATCCACTCTAAGGAGACCCGTACCCAGCAATGGAACCGTCTTGGTTGATGACTACGACATTTACCATGCAGAAGACACGGAAACACGCAGTCCACCTGATGGTAAGTGGTAACTGCCACCCTTAGGACTTAGAAATCTCTTGTAGCTTGTAGGAACCTTATCACACTCAACACCAAAAAACAGCAGTGCTTCACTGCTGAGTTACGCTATACTGCTTAGGTAGTGTGGCGACCTCCCGCTACTCGTCAAGAGATGGCGCCACGAGTATTCTGAATCACGCTATCGAAGTTTTCAAAATATCTGGCATATATACAAGTTCCGAACTGACACTGGCGGAGCACGGCCGCTCCCCGGGCATGATCACCTAACCCGGCGGGAGATCTCCCTTTGCCAAAGTAGCAATCTAATCATCCATGAAAGGTAATAGCCACTAACTATCAGGAGGACTGCGTGCTCGTCTGCCACTCTATTATAAAATAACCTGCTAAATCAGAAAACAGCAGCGCTTAACAGAAACCGTGACTGTAGTCCCTCTGGACTCGAACCACAATCTCCACCTTTAGTAGTTACATCCTGCTTCAAACCCATCCAACAAGTTCCACGAAGCCAGGTGCGCTAACAAACCGGTTGCTCGTCTGCTTTCTACGGTTTGGGTGTGTTACCGTGTGTATTAAGTAACCGTATAGGCACTTAATTATAAACTTTTATTTTACTTCCTTAGTTCGTACGTATGTGAGGGGCATTTGCAACTGAATTTTGAACCAATTTACCCATTTTTTACGTGGGTAAACCCTTCATGGGTTCCTCTCAACTGCGAGGGCAGCGGAGTGGATATGCCGGACTCCTACCAGCTAAAACCCCACGGTGTTCCTCTGTATGCCCTTTGTCGGTTTGGATGGATTTGGATGACAATGTATGATTCGTTTAGTGAAGTTATTCTAAAACCAACATGGCGGATAAATTTATAGGAGTAGACGAGCATGCAGTCCACCTGTTGATAAACTACTACCGCGCTAGGTCGCCCATAAACACGCCCTTACCTTTGAGGACTAAGCTTGAATGCCTCAGATAAACCACACCCTTCAAACCAGAACACAGCAGCGCTCAACACTGTTATTAGGTAGAAATAAGTGTGGTGGTGGTGGTGCCGGAGTCATACCACAGAGGGTTCTTTCTACCTTTAAAATATCAGTGTTAAACGCTGCTGTGTTCTGGTCTTAAGGGCGTGGCTAGGGAGACATTCTTATCCAAGACGTTCTTATCTAGTCTTCAGGGGGTAGCAAAGCTGTAACCAACCTCATTATCTAATCTTATCGAGAATTGATTACAGATGTTCAAAACTTTCTACAATAGCGCCTAAAGTAACATACATTTTCTGAAAACTACCATACATATAAAAAAAAATTGATATGAATTAATCGGTTTTGGAAATTACCGTCACGAACACAGTGACATATGATTTATAAAGATAGTCCATGCGACGTCGCGGGCAAACGTTAGTTAACAACATTTGGCCAAGTGCGAGTCGTACACACCACACACGGAGGGTTCCGTACCACCATATTTTCATTTGGTTTCTAATTTAGGTATTTGTTATCATAGTAGCCATAGCAATGCATGCATTTTGAATATTTGAACCGTCTATCTATTACGGTTCAATAGATAAGGCGAAAAACGCCGAAAAACAGCAGTTTCTTGTATGGGGACTTCTATTCATTTCAAAGAGTTTTTTACTTTTAGTATTTTTTATCACATTCACCACCGTTTTCAATAGATAAAGCGAAAACGGTCGAAATATAGCTTTCTTGTATGGCGACACCCATTTTTTCTTTTCTTTTATTTTTAGTTTTCGTTGTCATAATGGCCACCATCTAAATATATATAACTCAAAGGTGACTGACTGACATAGTGATCTATCAACGCACAGCCAAACCACTGGACGGATCGGGCTGAAATTTGGCATGCAGGTAGATGTTATGACGTAGACATGCGCTAAGAAAGGATTTTGATCAATTCTACCCATAAGGGGATAAAATAGGGGATGAAAGTTTGTATAAATCTTCTTAGTTAATAATATTACTTCGTAACGCGAGCGAAACCGCGGGCAAAAGCTCGTAATACATATGCCGTGAAACTTTCATGTGTCTATTACGGTTCCAGAGATAGAGCCCTGTGACAGACGGACAGACAGCGGAGGCGTAGTAATAGGGTTCTGTTTTTACTCTTTCCGTACGGAACCCTAATAAAATCGCGCTACGAAAACTAGATTTAATGAAATATCGCCTAGAACCACGCGTGCCTGTAATTAGTAAGATAACAAGTGAAATTGTTTCAATTTAACTTTTATTGGATTCTGTTATTAATTAACTTTTATCTGCTCTCTTTTTTGACGTCTGGTGTGGAATGGTCAGTATTCTGACGAGTACCGAATTCGATTCAGGGCAAGTATCTAAATAAATTTACGATTTCAGTTCAAAGTCGACGTTTTTCCAATCATCCTTAAGCTTTTTAAGGTCCATTGCGATCATAGGCATTCGCCAATTGACCAAATCCAGAGCTTTCGAGTTGCCTTCTTCAGGTCATCAGGTTCACCAGGCCGGAGGGCAACCTGTGCTCCATTTCGAGAATTAAACATTAATTAAAACTTACTTTAACGGTAAATGAAAACAGCGTGAGGCATACCTTTTTTTTGTTCACGAGGGGGAAGCCTTCAAAAGGTACCTGATGCCGTGGGAACGACACAGTGGGACTCTTACCGCACTAAAACCCCCCCGGTGGCCGACCTCAACGCTGCGTAGAGGACTCCGGGATCTCCAAAGGAACGCAACCGGAGTCCCTTAGTGCGTCGACTTGTCGGGCTCCGCCCAGGTGAGCTTGACGGTGGACGCACCGTCTGGTGCGTACGACGGTATGCGACGACACATACCGCCGTCCTTCCCGGGGCCATTGGCCGGGCAGTTCGAGCTCCCACTCTTGCCATCGCGACCCCAGAAAACCCCTTTTAGTCGCCTTTTACGAAAAGCAGGGGATACTGCAGCCCTATTCTTGTCCCGGAACTTTTGCCGGTTAGGCATACCTATGAGTTCTTTATAAAAGTTGAAGAACCGTTGAAAGACCGATTTTCAACCATTACTGTATCACTACCAAAGAACTTAATATACCTTTAAAATATAAAGTAATTAATTCAAACGTGAACGTGTTGATACGTTAATAAGACGTAGACACGTAATGAGATGTCGGTCAGTGGCGCGCGACTGTTTAATCTATCCGTTGGTATAATGATAATAGTTAAGGCACGGAGTTAAGATATATAGAAAGAGTTAAACGCTTTCTACACTCACAGCCCCACACTAGGATTCCCTGTGTCGTGGGTGCCATGAACACACACATAGACAAATACACAAACACCCAGACCCAGAAACAGAAATCTAAATTCATCATTTAGATATCTGTCTGGCCGGGGATCGAACCCGGGACCCTCTGCGCGTCAGACCGGCATGGTGACCGCTCCGCCACGCGGGTCGCGGGTCGGGTTAAGTAATGTATATATAACTTATTAGGGTTCCGTACCCAAGGGGGATTCGTCGTCCGATCGTCGTGCTGAGCAGACGTGTATTAGATCTTGTCTTAAATTCACAAATCAGTACTTAGCAAATTTGTCCGGTATATAACAAACAAATTAAGCATACAATTGTGTGAATATTGCATCGTAATTAGACTGTTACGCACCTGTGCAACTAACACGCACTACGCCGCTGCTGTGCCCGCAACCCGCCTTCACCCCCGCGAGAGCAGTAAGTTGCTATTTTTTAACTCGCTCACGCATCGTTCGCTGCGTCAGTGACTATTATACGTCACGAATATGAGTGTCCAGCGATCTCCCACTCGGGCACATTTACCTACAACCAGCGCTTCGACAAACATTGGTGGATCGCAACCGGACTTGTCGAAGATAAGTAATGTGGATACGCTCGTTACTCTTCGGAAACGTAAAAAACCAGAGAGTGTCCAATGTGAATGCTCTAACGATCTAAAGGAGATGCGTTTAGAGATGAATCGTATAAGCTCCCTGTTGGAAAAATATGTAGGATCGAATGAGGAGATTTTACAGAAAATGCAAGAAAATATTGCTGAGATAAAAAATAAAATTAGTGATATGAAATGTTCTAATGAGCAAAGTATAAAGACTATTCAGAGTAATATGGATAAGGTAATAACAGAAATAAACGATATCAAATTATCTACCACAAGTATGACAGACGAACAAACAAACATAAATAAACATATTAAACGCTTAGAACATTCAATAAACATAGGCGAGACCAAAATAATATCAATTGAATCCGACCTTAACAAATTGAAACTTCCATCACATTCTGCATCTGTAAAGCTAGATAATCAATTAAGCTTAAGCGAACAAGTAATCCAAGAAATTCAAAATCGCAACAACCGTGAGAAAAATATAATACTCGTAGGTCTACCGGAACCACCTCTCTCTAGAATCGAAGAAAGATTGGCAAAGGATGAAACCGACGTACTTAATATTATCTCTTCGCTGAGCGTAGATGTCCCAAAACCAATCAAAATCTTTCGAATTGGCAAATATAATAACAATAAAAGCCGAAGCATTAAGATATGTTTCGATATAATTGGACCTGCTAAACAGCTACTACGCAATAAAGATAAGCTACCAACTAACATTAAGATATATTCTGATCAGACTCCAGCACAGCAGAACTTCCTTAAAGGTTTACAAGAAGAATTAAGACGGCGTGAAAGCGAAGGCGAGAATGATCTTACTATCAAATATATAAACGGAACGCCTACTATAGTAAAGACTAACTCAAAAAACTCCAATCCATAAACATCACTGATAATACCTCCAACATAAACACGTACGAAATACTAGACAACTACCAAAATTTCCCAAGTAACAAATCTCGCTTTAGATTCTTTTACCTCAATGCTCGAAGTATATGCAAAAAAGGCAAATTCGATGAACTTAAATGCATTCTCCACGCTATTCCGAACACTGTACATGTTATCTTATTAACGGAAACATGGATTCGCACAGAGGCGCAAGCACTACAGTTTCAACTTCCCAATTACACGCATTATTATAACTATAGAACTGATTCCATTGGAGGCGGTGTATCAGCATATGTTCACAACAGTATTAAACACAGTTTATCAGAATCAAAGTACACTGATGGAAATAATTATCTATGGATAAAACTACAAAAATATGCGCTAGATGTTGGAGTAATATATAATCCTGGCCATACTAATTTCAAAGAATTTCTTAAAGTATATGAATCACAACTGGAACAGAGACGTCGGGCTATTGCTTTTGGTGATTTTAATGTGGATCTTTTGACAAAAGACAAAAAGACTAGACAATACAAACAACTCTTAAAGGAATCAGGACACAAAATTATTAATAAAGTTAGTACTAAGTACTGTACTCGAGAAGCAGCTACAAGAAAATCTATCTTGGATCATATTAGCACTAATTTAAATAATGATAACTTCCACATGATAACAGTTAACTCTTCATTATCGGACCACAAGCAGCTTTATTTAGAAATAAAGAAAGTCAAACCACCACGCAAGAATTATTCTCAATATGAAGCCATTAATTACACTAAGCTACTGAATTTAGTCGAAATCACAGGAATACAGAAACTAACTAATCACTACACTATATTAGAAGATATTATTAAACATTGTATAAGAGATAGTAAAGAAATAAAAATCAAAATTCTAAACAAACCACAAAATGATTGGATAGATAGAAACGTGATAACTGAAATAAATGAGAGAAATGCACTGTGGGCGGAATTTAAAAACAAATTAGATGACGACAGCCTGAAGGAGAAATTCTACGACAAGAGAAGCCAAGTAGCTAAACTCATTCAAAATAAAAAAGACTCATACCACTACAAAGAATTTAACAAATGCAGTAATAAACCTAAAAAAATGTGGAATTTAGTGAACACTCTTATGCATAACAAAATCAACCAAATTAGTGCTCCTCCGAAACTTTTATTAAATAACAAAGAAGTAACAGATCCAAACGTAATATGCAATATTTTTAATGATTATTTTTCAACAATAGGACAAAATTTAGCAGCTCAAATACCTATAGAGTTTCACGAAAACTATACACATACATTACCTACACATCCTACAAATCAAAACTTACAATTATCATCTTTTGAGCCATGTACGGTACAAGAAGTCTTAAACATAATTAGTCACCTTGATTCAAACTCTAGTGTTGGTCTTGATGGAATAAGTACCAAAGTGATAAAATGTATCAAAAACGTAATAGCATATAAATTGACGGACTGCTTTAACAAATTATTACTGGATGGTACGTTCCCCGATACATTAAAAATTGCGAAGGTAACTCCAATATACAAATCGGGTATAAAAACAGATCCTGGTAACTACCGGCCTATCTCTGTGTTACCAGTATTATCAAAAATTCTTGAAAAACTTATTTATACACGATTACATAACTATTTAAATTCTATTAATTTCATCTCAAAACGACAATATGGTTTTATACCTAAAAGTAATACACTTACAGCAACTATTGATCTTGTCACTAAAATAAAACAGAACATAGATAATAAAAATATAGCTCTCGGTATTTTTATAGATTTAAAAAAGGCCTTCGATACTGTAAGCCATAAACTCCTCCTAAAGAAACTAGAAACTATAGGGATCGTCGGCCAATCATTACAAATGTTTAAATCTTATCTCACACAAAGATCTCAGATAGTTAAAATAGACCAGTACCAGAGTAATTCACTACCAGTTTCGTGCGGAATCCCTCAAGGCTCAATATTAGGCCCCTTATTATTTTTAATTTATATAAATAATATACATGAGTTAAGTTTAAACGGTCATATTACTCTGTATGCAGATGACACTTCTTTGTTCTACTTTGGCACATCTATACACACTCTAATTTCACAAGCCCAAGACGATTTGAACACCTTATACAAATGGTTTCAATACAATTTACTAACTATAAATATTTCTAAAACTTCCTTCATTATATTTAAGGCCAAAAACAAAGATATACCACCACACGCACCTCTTACAATTAATAATATTCATTTAACACAAAAATCTGATGAAAAATATCTAGGTCTACATATGGATACACACTTAACTTGGAAAATTCAAATTAATCACATAAAAACCAAATTAGTAAATCTCATTCGTTCGTTACGTAATATTGTGCGGTGCATACCACGTAAACTACGGTACGCAATATATAATGCATTAGTTAAACCACATCTATCCTATCTCATTGAGGTCTGGGGTAGCTCGGCAAAAACAAGATTAGAGGAACTCCAAATTTTACAAAATAAAATAATAAAATTACTTTTTAATTATCACTATCTGACGCCTACTAAAACAATATATACTGAAACAAAAATAATGAATTTAAAAAAATTATACATGTATAATATCTGCATTTTTGTCCGCAAAACACTTAATAGGAATATCCACACTAATATAATGTTCACTAAGCAAAAACAAGTCACCAATCGCAACACTCGTCGAGCGAGCTTCATTGTCCTACCTAAGACTCGAACAAATTACGGTAAAACAATGATTACCTTCGAAGGAGCACGAATTTATAATAAAATACCCTCATCTATAAAAAATGTGAATTCATTTGACGTATTAAAGAGGAATCTATACCAATACCTAATACTGTAGTGCTATACATTTTTAATTAACATTTAACATTTTTAACGAATACGTCAGGTGTATAGAATCTTTTGATAAAGCGCGACGACGAAATTATTGTATTAACTTACTATGTTCTCATGTAAGTGACAACTGTCTTTATGAGAATAAATTTCTTTAAACCTAACCTAAGGGGTAAAAACGGAACACTGTTAGGTATAGTCTGCGCCAAACTGCTAGTCCCCTCTGAAGTTGTTGCGAGCAGGTGTAGCCATACAATTTGTTATGGCGACGCGATTCATTTCTATATTCAGAGCGGATTAGCAGTTTTACGGGGACTATACTTACCCTCCATTGCTGTGTTCCAGTTTAAAGGGTGTTGAAAAGGAGACGTACATATCTTAGGCGTGCCAACTTAGTTCTCAGGGATTTAAAACGTGAATGCGTCTCCCAATGTCAGATAAAAATCTAATCTTATCTAGGGTTGATCTGGTGTTTACGACGGTATGCGAACACACAAACTGCTGTTCTTCCCGGGGTCGCTAGCCGGGCGGTTTGAGCTCATACTTGCCGCCCGCAACCCCGGACCCCCTTTTAGTCACCGCTTACGACAGGCAGGGGATACCGTAGCCCTATTCTGGTCCCGGGACTACAGGGACAACGTCTACATACCTAAAACATTACCCTCTGCGGTAAAAATTCACACAAGTCGCACAATAAGACCAGTAATAAACACTACTATAACAGAAACAGTTATGCCAATGACCACAGGGTTACAAGGCCGACCTCTAGCTGTAAAAGCCATTCAAAATTACAGCCAAAACGCTGTATCACTTATCAAATGGACATTACAATCAAAATTTTTGATTGTCAAACGCAATCAAATGAGTTTGATTGTAAATGAGTTGGACAATAGGAAATTATGAATGTAATAATTAAAGAAATGCGGCCTGCAATTTCACGTGTTTAAATATCTTGAAGATTTTGGGTTTTTTAAGCGGAACCCTAATTATTTTTCTAAAATAAAAGTAGTCTACGTTACTCCTTATAACATAACCGTACTGCTAGTGACAGTCCCATCAAAATCGGTCCAGCCTTTTCGGAGATTTGCCGGAATAAACAGACAGACAGACAAACACACCATATTTTAAACCACCATAACTGCATCATTATTTTTTTAAAATATCTTTTTCTCTAGCTGGGAATCGAACGAGTTCATTTAGAAAAAAAAAAATACACCCTCTATATTATTTCATTATCTGATAGTATCGCTTATAAGGATCAAATTCTGGGAAGTAATGTTATTTATTTATTTATTCATTTATTTGGCAATCCAACAGCGTTACACATAGATAAAACAAGATTAAAATTTGTTACATATAATATGGCCAAAAATGGATTACACTAAATAATAACTATGAGAAATTAATATTACAAGTTGGTACAATAAACAATTAATAAACAAATAGGAAACCTGCATACCTAAGAAATCTTAAGAAAAAAAAAAAGTTCTCAAAGGTATGTGAAGTCTACCAATACGCACTTGGCCAGCGCGGTGGACTATGGCCTAATCCTTCTCATTCTGAGAGGAGACCCGTGCCCAGCAGTGGTACAGTAATGGGTTGATGATGATGATGATGATGAAACAAATTACAAGTCAATGGTTGTGATTGACTTAATTTATGTGTGTGTCAGGTGTATGTACATTTGTACAAGCGTATGTTATGTGACAAATTAATGGAATTATGTGAGCGGCACCGCGGTCACACCTAGTCTAGTGACATTAGAACACTTTACAATGGTTGGAAGCGTGACAATTTCCATAAGCGTTAATTTTAACAGATTTCCATAGAAAGTGTCACCGTTTCTACGTTGAGTAGGTTCGAAGATTGGTTAGAGTGTCGGCACATTACACTGCTTGTTTTTTAGGGTTCCGTACCCACGGGTTAAAAACGAAACCATATAACTACGCCAAAACAACTTTTTTTTTATAATATAAGAGTAGCAGACGAGCATGCAGTCCACCTGATGGTAAGTGGCTACTGCCGCCCATGGACATCTGTAATCAACTACAGATAGGATTAGATATTCCTACCTGAGGTCGGCAACTGATGCGCCGCTACCCCTGAGGTCTAAGCTGGAACGCCTCGGACAAGTCTGTCTCCCTTACCACACCCTTCGAACTTTTTTTATAATATAGGAGTAACGGACGAGCATGCGGTCCACCTGATGGTAAGTGACTACTGCCGCACATGGAATGCTGTAATTAACCCCAGATAAGATTTGATTCGGCGAGAGGTCGGCGTCAGATACACCGATGCCGATGACTAAGCTGGAAACTTCGATAAATTATATCTCTCTAACCACACCCTTCAAACCAAAACACAGCAGCGCTTAACACTGCTGTTATAACAGAAATAGGTGTGGCGGTGGTGCCGCCGGAGTCCAACCACAGAGGGTTCTACCACCTTGAGAACCTTGTGATTTGGCCATCTACTCTCTATTAAGTTAAGATTAAAACTACTACATATTTGTAGCGGATTGTTGCGAAATAGTTTTAATCTTAACTTAATACTATCTAACATTACTCTCTTATTCCATCTAAAAATTCATCTTGTATAATATTGTATTATACATTGTACTCTACGAATTTTAAGGCAGAACACCACTGCGGTAAAACATAGCGCAGTGTGCCGCTGCTCTTATTCGCACAATTTCACTCAAAACACGTTTCACGCCAGTCATTCGGGTTGCTTGTCACTACCGACCGGAAAATGATATAAAATACTATTAGATACAACATTTATATTACCTTCATTATATAAAACTAGCGTTTACCCACGACTTCGCTCGCGATTAGGGGTCAACGACATCAATTGGCACCTTAAAAGTTGTTTTTATCTATCCCTCGGGAACGGCACATTTTCGGGATAAAAGCTACCCTATGTCCTTTCCTGACCCCCTGACAACGTGTGTACAAAATTTCATGAGAATCGGTTATGTAGTTAAGTCGTGAAAGTGTGACAAACAAACACACATTCGCATTTATAATATTAGTTAGGATTCAGTTTCCGTATGTTTGTGTGCGCAACACTCGAAAAGTAGTCGATGAAATGACGTGATTTTTCAACATAGCGTTGCATTTCTTGAGTGTTTTATATAACTTGTTTTACCGTACCTTTATAATTAATCCTCTTTATTATACATTACATACAGAAAAATATTTACAATTATAATTAAGCTTACAGAAAATTAAAAATAATAAATTAAACTATAAACATAAAATAACTTATTTACAAAATTTACATATAAACAAAAATGAAAAACAGAAACACTACCATAAAAAAATGTCACCATCACTGTCTTTGGGCAAAGTTCCCAAGACGCTGGCAGCATTTCCCGACGAATGACGTCGTTGATGGTAGCGTGACGCGATAAGCGACCAGCACTGCGCTGACAAGAAAGTCCATGGTGTCCAAACACATCGACGTCAGCGCCGCAGTGACAGCGATGGCATTCAACCGTCTTTACCCCCAGGCGCATGTACAAATTGATAATGTCAAGTTATCTAAAAGTTTTTTTTGTAAAACCACATTTTTTTATAAAAACAGGAACTATTGTTTATTTCCCTTATCAACAGTTTTTACGTTTCGGTGTAGGGGTATTGATGTCTGAATTACATTATGAGACGAGCTTACGATCATAGTCCTCAAGAGTGGCAAGAGTGGCTCAAGAGTGGCAAGCAAGAGTGACGTATCTGCAGGGCCGGATTTAAGGGAGGGCAACCGGGGCGGCAGCCCCGGGGCCTCCACAAAAGAGGGGCCTCCACAATAGAGACGTCGGATTTTTTTTAATTTCGACTAGTAAACTAGTAAAAAAAAGAAAAAATCTTTTCGTTTTATTTTTTTTTCGCTTTTTTACCTTTATCTACAGTACTTTGTACAAACATGAATACTAGAAGAACCTACCTGCGTTTCACAATAAAATACTTATTGAAAAACTCAACTGAAAAAATTGTTCATTTTATTCGGAAAATAATTTGGGGCCAGGGGGCCTCCACTCCTTTGTTGCCCCAAGGCCTCTAGACCTCTTAATCCGGCCCTGCGTATCTGTGATCGGCTTCAGGTAGAATCTGTTCTATATGGAGTTAAAGATGTCTATGAGGGACAGTAACAGCTTACTCTCGTTAATAATGGATAGATTGATCCATTTTTTGTTTATCAAAGACTAGCTGATCCAACAAACTTTGTACCACCGCATAATCTATTTATCAAATATATTTCATATAAAATACAGCCTATGTTACTCGTGGATAATGTAGCTTTCAATGATGAAAGAATTTTTAAAATCGGTCCAGTAGTTTTTGAGTCTATTCGTTACAACCAAACAAACAAAGTTTTTCTCTTTATAATATTAGTGTAGATAGAAAATTTATAATTTTTACTAGGAAAAAACATTATAGGTCGATCTTTGATTTGCAAAATAATGACAGATCCATTATTAATTAGCGATATATCACCAATGCCCGTTAAAACACAATCTATCTTTGTATTATTTTCCGTACCAAAAAATGTCATTTGATAATTTCTTTGTACTAGATTATCAAATTTCGATCTTTTATAAAACTCTTATCTTCGGTAAAACTCAGATAGATCGATTATTAATAACGTTATTTGTATCACTGGACACAAACTAATAACTTTAAAAAGTAAAATTGTCTACATAGTAGAAACAGTACACACAATTCGTCACGGCTTACAACAGCCCGGCTAGCTCAGTCGGTAGAGCATGAGACTCTTAATCTCAGGGTCGTGGGTTCGAGCCCCACGTTGGGCGAAATATTTTTTGTTACTTTTTAATTTATTGAATTTAATCAAAAAAATTGTATACTTTCGTTGTATATTTTTCCGAGATTTTCTTTTACAATAAAATTATGTTTATTTTATTCAATTACTTTAGCAAAAATAGTATTATATCAAGAAAATATCAAAACGAAATTATAATAAAAAAACATTTCTTATAAAAAATAATAGTACGAAATAAATATTTTTCTTTTTTAAAGGCTTATGAGCATGTAGGTTTTGTCACCATATTTTTCTTCGATGTTATAGTAAGTAATAATTAATCTATTATATACTAATATTATAAAGAGGAAAACTTTGTTTGTTTGATTGTAATGAATAGGCTCAAAAACTACTGGACCGATTTTAAAAATTCTTTCACCACTCGAAAGCTACATTATCCACGAGTAACATAGGCTATATTTTATATGAAATATATTTGATAAATAGATTTTGAGGCGGTACAAGGTTTGCCGGGTCAGCTAGTGTATAATATGCACATAACTTTAATAAAAACATACAAAACTATTTTTTTTTAATAATTCGAAAATAAACATCAAATCTCTCGAATATTTACACTTAAACCCGAGTCAAGCCGCGGCACATAGCTCGTATAACAATAAGACAATAATTACTTCCTCTATGAAGAAACACAACATTCTTAAAGAGACGTTATAGAAAAATCTACCATACTCCCATTGTCTTAGTGGTACGTCCCATAGCGGGTACAAACACCATATGGTGACCGATGGGAAATGAACACCAATGGTCACCATATGTTGCCATACGGTATGAACAACGTTATGACTTATTTTTAAAATCTTCTTATTAACTTGCCATGTTAGTTACGTCAGTATGTATGTGTCAAATCTGCTACTATATTTTTAGGGGTCCATACCCAAAGGGTAAAAACGGAACCCTATTACTAAGACCCTTTTATACAAAATGGTGGCCGCTATAACAACAAATACTAAAAATAAAATAAAGTTGAATATTAAAGGGGGTCTCCATACAACAAATCGGTATTTTCCGGCATTTTTCGATCTAACTGTCAAACCGTACTAGGAAGACGGCTGACATTTTTACAATCAGTTTCCTCCTATAACTGGTATTATAATAAATATAAATAAGAACCATAAAACATATTTTAATATAGTTATTTTATTATACGTATCATTCATCATCACGCCAACGCCATCTATTGTTGTGTCATATAACTAAGTATTGTTGAAAATAATAAAATGAATAAAATTAAGTAAAAAACAATAAACACAACAACTCGTACTTGTCGAATTATTTTAACTTTTTTTTTTTTCAATAGCTGTAGCAGACGTAAGAGTAGTAAGTGGCTACTGCTGCCTACGAACATCTGTAATGAACTCCAGATAGGATTAGATATTTCTACTTGAGGTCGGCCACACATGCGCCGCTACCCCTGAGGACTAAGCTGGAACGGCTCGGAAAAGTATATCTCCCTTACCACACCCTTCAAAACGGAACACAGCAGCGCCTAACACTGCTGTTATGAGGCAGAAATAGGTGTGGCGGTGGTGCCGCCGGAGCCGAATCACAAAGGGTTCTACCTTCAAACCTAAGTGAGTTCAACTGATGATTAGTACCTACACAAGTTAAAAACAAAATGCTTTTTTCGTACTCAAAGGGCTAAAACGGGACTGAATTATTAAGTCCGTCTGTCATAGGGCTCTTTATATCCCTTGAATCGCCGTAGATAGACAATTGACTCTTTGCATAATAAATTAAATGAAAAGGGTGAAACCGGGTTTTTCGGCGTCGTTTTGTCTATCGACCTGTCATATTTTATTTCAAATTGTGTATTTGCTGGTGGCCTTAGCAGCTTCTAAAGAAGTCTATGGGCTTGAAAACTATAATAGGTAGTAAAAGTTGAAAATTTAATGATTATACGAAACGCGGATTCGTTTCGCACTTGGCGAATTATTTTGTGAATTTTGTATTAAAAACTACAAAATAAATGTACTCCTAATAAATGCTAAGGTAAAGTTGCTATGAAGCTTACTTCCCTTCCAGTCAAAACATATTTAAAGTGGAGAAGGGGGAGCGGAAACGACTTGGCACGGCTACCATGGGGGCTATGGGGAGATTGGGGAGGAAATTTCTAGATTCGAAACTCGTAAAACTCTCGTAAATTTAAATAACAGCCCTTAAAATATCCTAATGTATTACTAAAATTGGTTTTGTAGAATAATTGAATTTATTTTGTAAATAAAATAGGTAACCCTTAAAATATTTTTACATCATTGAAGTAGCATGTGAGCATACTACCTGATGGTAAGTAACTGTATGTACATCTGTAACCAACTCCATATAGAACAGGTTCTATCTGAAGCCGATCACAATTGCCACTCCTGAGGAAAAACTCCAGTTTTTAATAATCAATCTATCGACCTATCGAAGATAGAACGACAATTTCTAGTACACAGAAATTGACAATTGTGATCTTTGACAGGTAAAACAGAGGATAGATAATTAATAATGGGTGGAAGATGATCTCATATGTAAGTCATTCACACCTTTCCACCGAAACGCAGAACTGCTTCATACTAACTGGTGTGACGGTGGTACCTCCCCAGCCGAACCATACTTATTAATAATATAGGAGTAGCAAACGATCCTACAGTCCACCTGATGGTAAGTCACTGTATGGACATCTGTAACCAACTTCACATAGAACTGGTTCTACCTGAAGCCGATCACAGTTGCCACTCCTGAGGACTAAGTCGCCTCATATGTAAGTCAGAAGGCATCCACAGCCTTTTAGCAACGCGTAATAACTGCTTACACTACAAATAGTATAATTATGTAGATAACATAGATTAGTAAAGATCACTCACTCCTAACAAGAAAATGTACCCAGTTTTGAGAACTGAAATAGTTGCGTAAAAAAGTTTAGCCACGTCTCTGTGCTAAAATGTCCCTAAAACATTTGAAATAATTATTTATTTCAATTATTCAATTAATCAAGAATTCAAAAAAAGAACTTACTAATAAGCCGTTTGTGGCTTCATTCAATTTCAAGGCGGCGAAGTATCTTTACTAATCTATGGTCGATATGTAAAAAAACTAATCTAATTAAAAAAAATCGAATGTGGTGCCACATTCACACAATTTCCGACAGACAATTAATATCCTATATTGTAGATACTATGATCACACACAAAAAGACGAATACACAAACACCCAGACCCTGAAAAGAAATCAAAATTCTTCAGATGCTTCGCCGGGAATCGAACCTCCTCTCACTACATTCTACAATACCAATGACAAGCAATACCCCATAACATTTTCCAGATAAAATTTAATAGCTCCTGTTCAGTTTATGTTCCTAGGGGAGTCTAATGGCTCCCGTGACGTCATCCGACGTCCGCCAGGCGCGACGTCTTGGCGTCCGATAGACAAAATATTTAGGGGTTGCGTCATGATTTTCGACTTTACCCCTACTAGGGGAGGGCAAGCGGGGCTACGCAGTGATAGCCTAGATGAAACTCGGGCCTTTCAATCGATGGGTCCAAGGTTCATATCCAAGGCACCTCTGATTTTTACACGCTTTATATTAGCTTCACTTGTATGCTTGTCAGTGAGTAACTCCGTTTTTCAGTAGAAAGAGATCAACATACATCCTTATCTTACCCTGCATGTATGAAAGAATGAAATAGAATACCGAAAGCTTTTTAGTTGATTTTATCATAAAAGCGTGTTTCTTAGTTTTTTGAACTTTATTTATTCAAAGTTATGTGCGTTTCATAAATTAATTATCACTTACTTTGTTAAAAGAAAACATCGCGTTGAAAACACACCCATAAGAGATTTATCAAAATAAATGTCAAAGGTATGTGAAGTCTACCAATACGCACTTGGCCAGCGCGGTGGACTATGGCCTAATCCTTCTCATTCTGAGAGGAGACCCGTGCCCAGCGGTGGGACACACACAACAGCAGCGTATTGGAGGACTTCATACACTGTTCATCTCTCTTCATGCAATGTTTAAGAAAGTGATAATTAATTTCTAATATAACTTTTGAAAAATCAGAGATCCGTGCCTGGGTTTTGTTTTAAGCTCGTATGTAACCTTACTAAAGTAGTTCGCCAAACTGCTAGTCCGCTCTGAAGTTGTTGCGAGCAGGTGTAGTCATACAATTTGCTATGGCGACGCGATTCATTTCTATATTCAGGGCGGACTAGCAGTTTTACGTTTACGTTACGTTTTACTATACTAGCTATTTAATCTATAGTAACCAATGTACAGTCATTCTATCTCTCACTACACAAAGATAGTTTTATATTTATAGCCATGATCCATTTTTCAGGATGTCCCTCATTCCCCCTCTCCAGACATTCCACGAATCTCCCAAAACGATTTATAACTGTGACTCAGTATTTTCGGGAACTATCCGAGTATTACCCATTTGGGATGATATATGAGTTTACAGCCGTCTAGATAGATTGTCTGTTGTATATAAGGCTTATTTCTGCTTCTTTATTATGGAAGTAAATAAGCATGCGGTCCACCTGATGGTAAGTCTACTACCGTCCGTGGACATCTGTAATAAACCTCAGATAGGACTACATTCCTACCTGAGGTCGGCCACAGATGCGCTGCTACCTCTGAGGACTATACTGGAATGCGCCGGATAAGTAAGTCTCCCTTATCACACTTCAAACCAGAACACAGCAGCGCTTAACACTGCTGTTGTAACAGAAATAGGTGTGGCGGTGGTGCCGCCGGAGTCACACCACAGAGGGTTCTACCATCGTGATATCTATACATATAAATAAATTTGGAGTGTGTGTTTTTAATATTGAAATAACCGCTTCTTACTACATGCATAAGAATATACATACGGTACATACACCAAAAAAACATTTTTTACTTGTCTGTTTGTTCTGACTAATCTCTGAAATAGCTGGTCCGATTTTGACGGGACTTTTATTGTTAGGTAGCTGATGTAATAAGGAGTAACTCAGGCTACTTATATTTTAGCTAGAATGAGTTTTTAACGCGTGTAAAACCGCGGGGCATAGCTAGTCTATAATATGCCTTCTATAATCAATCTCAAATAGGATTCCCTACAGTTTTACGTAAACTACACATAAGTGGCTACCATTGAGCATTAAGACTGTACTGTTACAAGTTCCACTTCCGACAGCTCGCTAGCATATCTTATATTAACGTATTTATATTTAATCGTCTGTATTTAATACTGTGTAATAAGAATTTAGAGTGATTATTATATTTTATTTATATTGTATAATTTTGTAACCAATTACAAGTAATATTTGATTACTATGAGTTCCACTTCCGGGGCTTCGCTAGCGGTCCTGTTTATTAAAATATATTTATTTAATATTCAATTTAATTAATAATAATAATTTAGATCACCAACTTTATTTTATTTTTTTTTGTAAATGACTAACTAATAATTTGTATCCGAGATTATAAATACGGGTGTCGGCCATTTTTGTGAGGTATTAATAAACCAACCGTCGAATTAACGCATCTTTATTTCAACCTTTCGAGTGGAAGTGTGAAGGGATCACAGTACGCCTAGTATAAGTATGTCTCCTTGTTCTTTGCCACATTTTTCTAACCAGAAAACAGCAGCGCTATACTGCTGCTATAACAGAAATAGGTGTAGTGGGGTTGTACATACAAAATCACCAAAAATATTTCACTATATTGAAGGTGGTAGAACCCTTTGTGGTTCGACTCCGGCGGCACCACCGCCACACCTATTTCTACCTAATAACAGCAGTGTTAGGCGCTGCTGTGTTCCGGTTTGAAGGGTGTGGTAAGGGAGACAGACTTTTGCGAGGCGTTCCAGCTTAGTCCTCAGGGGTAGCGGCGCATCTGTGGCCGACCTCAGGTAGGAATATCTAAATCCTATCTGTGGTTGATTACAAATGTCCATGGGCGGCAGTAGCCACTTACCATCAGGTGGACTGCATGCTCGTCTGGTACTCTTATATTATAAAAAAAAAAAAAAACTTCACAGTCGAGTAAAACAGACATGTTACAATAAAATTGTTTATACGTAAAAGAGCATTACAAAAAAAAAAAATAACAAAATCTGAAAATGAGAAAATCCGAATGAAACGTACTCGCTACTGAAAATGAGACAAAAGGGAGAGAAATGAAAACACCTGCAGTGTTAGGCGATGTCACACCGATGGAGAGAAAAGAGTGAAATTAGTGGAACCCTCTTTTGTTCCACTTCGGCACCACCACCATACTTCTGTTATAACAGCAGTATTAAGCGCTGCTGTGTTCCGGTTTGTAGGGTGTGGTAAGGGAGACATACTTTTCCGAGGCGTTCCAGCTTATACCGCAGTATTGAGCGCTGCTGTGTTCCGGTTTGTAGGGTGCGGTAAGGGAGACATACTTTTTCGAGGCGTTCCAGCTTATACCGCAGTATTAAGCGCTGCTGTGTTCTGGTTTGAGGGTGTGGTAAGGGAGGCATACTTTTCCGAGGCGTTCCAGCTTATACCGCAGTATTAAGCGCTGCTGTGTTCTGGTTTGAGGGTGTGGTAAGGGAGACATACTTTTCCGAGCCGTTCCAGCTTATACCTCAGGAACACCACGCATCTGTAGCCGACGTCAGGTAAAACACTTATCGGGTTATTGACTAGGGACGACGCCCAACAGGGCAATGCGCTAAGAGGACTCCGGTTGCGTTCCTTTGGAGATCCCGGAGTCCTCTACGCAGCGCTGAGGACGGCCACCGGAGGGGTTTTAGTGCGGTAAGAGTCCCACATAACCCTGTGTCGCACCCACGGCATCGGGTACCTTTTGAAGGTTTCTCCCTCGTGAACAAAAAAAAAAGGAACGACGCCAAGATAGTAAGGTGATTATGCATCTTTCTATAAAAAAAATAATGAAACAAAATTTTAAGCTAAGTTTCAATCATAGTTAACCGCTGATGGCCGGACAGCGCCATCTATTATCCGTCTATCATGGATGACAGGTTTTAATATAAATTCAGTTGAACGTTTTATCACAAGTTTCTTTAATTTCTACGGTATGATTGCAATAATTTTGACTTTATACTATTTCTTTATATGCCGATTGAATGCACATATAAGTCATAGATTAGTAAAGATTATTCACTCCTAACAAGAAAATGTACCCAGTTTTGAGAATTGAAATAGTTGCATAAAAAAGTTTTGCCACGTCTCCGTACTAAAATGTCCCTAAAATATTTGAAATAATTATTTATTTATTATGTAAATTACGCAGTATTAGTTATTTATTCGTAAATTTTCTCTAAAAATGTTTTTATTTGTCAAGAATAAAACAAAATAACTTACTAATAAGCCGTTTGTGGCTTCATTCAATTTCAAGGCGGCGAAGTATCTTTACTGATCTATGATATAAGCGATAAAAATTAACATCGTTTATAGTTGCTCGCTGATAGTGAAGCGCCACTAAACTGGAATACTGAAAACAAAAGTTGGCACGATAATCACGCAATGCAGTGCAGATGTAAACACCTTGACCTGGTAACTTGACGCAGTGGAAACGTTCCGTGGCGCATGGGGCGTTCCGGTTTAGTTTTTGGATTTTCATTATATTTTTAGCACTGTTTGAGAACGAAATTATATTATATTTATAATTTATAATAAATAAAAATAATAAAAAAGTCTGAAAATAAAAAAAAGTATAGATAACTGAAGCTGCCATTTGTGGTTCGACTCCAGCGGCACCACCGCCACACCTATTTCTACCTCATAACAGCAGTGTTAAGCGCTGCTGTGTTATGGTTTGAAGCGTGTGGTAAGAGAAACATGCTTATCCGAGGCGTTCCAGCTAAGTCCTCAGGGGTAGCGGCGCATCTGTGACCGACCTCAAGTAGGAAACTAATCTTTTATGGAGTTGATTGCAGATGTTCATGGGCGACATTAGCCACTTGTAGTCCGCGCCAAACTGCTAGTCCGCTGAAGTTGTTGCGAGCAGGTGTAGTCATACAATTTGCTATGGCGACGCGACTCATTTCTATATTCAGAGCAGACTAGCAGTTTTACGTGGACTATACCATCAGGTGGACTGCATGTTCGTCGGCTACTCCCATATTATATAAAAAATATAGGTACATAACGAGTACTAACGAGGTACCCTGACCCAAATAGCTTGACGCACTGCGAAACGAGAGGAACCGGGCCCTCTGCCCTCATTGTGAAATATTATAATGATTGCGAACTAGGGGCCAAGAGGAAACGCTTAAAGCCCACGAGAACTAGTAATTATTGTGTTATTGTTTTATATATTTGAGCCTAACGATAAAGCAAACGTGCTACCTGCAAAGTAGTCAACGTCGCCTATGAACATTTGCAACACCAGGGGAGTCGCCAATGCATCGCCGGCTTTGAAGGAGAGCTCTTTTTGCACCTTTTTTGAAGAGCTCCATGTTATAGAGCTCTGGGAATACCTCAGGAGGAAGTTTATTCCAAGTCCACATCTTGCACGTTCGTGGTAAGAATGTCCGTGCAACCGAACTGTGGAGGACCGCCACGGGTCCAGTTGGTGTGGATGGAACTTTATCCTTCGGCGAGTGCTGTTTATTTTTTTATAATATAGGAGTAGCAGATGAGCCGTCCACCTGATGGTAAGCTACTGCCGCCCATGGACATCTGTAATCAACTCCAGATAGGATGAGATATTCCTGAGGTCTGCCACAGATGCACCGCTACCCCAGCGGGCTAAGCTAGAACGCTTCGGAAAAGTATGTCTCCCTTGCCACACCCTTCAAACCAGAACACAGCAGCGCTTAACACTGCTGTTATTAGGCAGAAATAGGTGCAGCGGAGGTGCCGCCGGAGTCGAACCACAGAGGTTTCTACTACCTTTGCCTACCTGTAATACCTGACGGGTGCTAGGGTGTGCCGCGCTGCAGATAGCGCCCCCGGCGCGGTGTCCGTGTAGTCCCGGGACTAGAATAGGGCTACGGTATCCCCTGCCTGACGTAAGAGGCGACTAAAAGGGGGCTTCCGGGGTTGTGGGCGGCAAGAGTGGGAGGTCGAGCTGTCCAGCAAGCAACTCCGGGAAGGACGGCGGTATATGTGGTCGCATACCGTCGTTAACACAAAAAAAAAGAGGGTCCCGCGCTGTTTTCGTCCCGCTAAAATATACAATTTGCTGTTGCGACGCGTTTCTATACAGAGCGGACTAGCAGTTTGACGCGGACTCTACCTACATGCATTGAATTAAACCTTTAAAACACAAACCGTAACGTTTTTTCACTCAAACCCGCTAAACAGAACAGTTAATTCCGAGTTATTCGCGTACGAAATCAAACACTGCATTAACGTATAAACGCAACCCACCTTGACCTGGAAACATCTGCGATGCGATATTAGTGTACAGATGTGTACGAAGACAAGTGTAAAAATACACAGAACCAGAAAAATTGTATCGACTTTCAAAAAGTGCTCTGTAAAGAACCTATTTTGAATAAAAACAATAATATGATTTGATTTGACCAGAGAAAAATCTGTATATTAATACGTGTTTGGTGAATGAAGATCTCCTGCAGGCGAGGTGATGCAGCCCGGAGAGCGGCCGTGCTCCAACAGTCTCATGAAACTTGTATATGTACAAGATATTTAGAAAACTTCGATAGCGTGATTCAGAATACTCGTGGCGCCATTTCTTGACAAGAAGCGGGAAGTGACACGTGAAGCAAAAACTTTGAACCCCTTTTTACGAAAATTACGCGGACGGACGAGTATGAAATTTGCCACAGTTACAGTTTATATTGAGATGAAGTGCAGAATGCTATTTTTTTTAATAATGCATAGAAAATACATTAATAAAACATTACACACTCTCGAATAATTTTAAAAAGCAAAAAAATATTATTGCGTAAGTCCAAAACGTAGCTAATAAGCTAACCATTGTGACAAACAGGTCCTTGACAAATCATAAAAAATCAATCCCACCCTTCCGTAAACCAAAAGAGTCACCGTACAAAAACACCACTCCACTAACCGCACCACCACCCTAAAGGGTGACGTAATAAAGGGTTTACCATACAACCTATTGACAAGGGCTAAACCACCCTAATAGGAAAGCAAAACCTGTACGGTTCGACCGAGCAGGTACCACCGCCACACCTATTCTAGTAGAAATAATTCTGTATTTTCAAGTGGTAGGACCCTCTGTGGTTCGACTCCGGCGGCACCACCGTCACACCTATTTTTGTTATAACAGCAGTGTTAAGCGCTGCTGTGTTCTGGTTTGAAGTGAGGTAAGGGAGACATACTTTTCCGAGGTATTCTAATTTAGTCTTCAGTCGATGCGACGCATCTGTGGCTGACCTCAGGTAGAAAATTTTTTTTTTATCTGGGGTTGATTATAGATGTCGCGGGTTGATTATAGATGGGCGGCAGTAGCCACTTACCATCAAGTGGACTGCATGCCAGTCCGCTACTCCTATATTATATAAAAATATCATCTTAGTTTTCAGGAGTGGTAACTGTGATCGGCTTCAGGTAGATCCTGTTCTATATGGAGTTGGTATCAGAAACCAACCATACGACAGTGTTACCATCAGGTGAACTGCATGCTCATTTGTTAGTTGTTACTCATGAGAATACACCCTATTCTGACAGTCACACCCCATGATGTAATAAAGGGGTGAGGGTGGCGGTGACGTCACAGGTGAGTCACGCGACCTTCCACTTCCCATAAGGCTTGTGTTCACTAAATTATTAGTGAAGAGATAGCTATAAAATGATTTGAATTAAACATTACAAGAAATTTAATGACATAAGTAACTTGATAATCATTACAAAAAAATGTAAAGTGCGAATCGAGATCGCACAAGGAGGATTCCGTACCACCCAATTTCAATTTATTTATAGTATTTTTTACATTATCATTGAGATATGATTCAATAGATAAAGCTGAAAACGCCGAAAAATAGCGTTTCCTTGTATGGCGACCCTTATTTATTTTGATTTTTTTATTTTTAGTATTTGTTGTTATAGCATATTCTGACAAACTTCAAGTCAACTTATTTGTGTCACAGAATTTACAAAAAAATGCCAAGTGCGAGTGCGACACACGGGCCTACGTCCATGTGTCGCACAAGTGATCTTATAAGGGTTCCATTTTTGTTTTTCCTACGGAACCCTAAAAACTAAGATAAATGCTTCGTGAGAATACAAAACAGGAAAATGTCATGTTTAGAAGCTGTTATTCACCGTATGTTATCATGTTTAATTCAAATCTAACTGTGGTTAGTCATTATACAAGTATTATAACGAAATATATTAACATTTTCAAAGAGGAAAATTATTTAATTTAAAATTCCTTTTACCTTATAAAATTATTACACAACTAACTACCTACTTTAAAATAATAAATTATCCCTAACGAACAGCGAAATTTGACATTGGCTAGCATGAAAAAATAAACGGTGTCTGTAAAGTCGGTTTACTGACGATAGTTGAACGTGACAACGTCATAAGAAAATACTGATGGAATGGTTGCATTTTTCAAAAGATAATTATAATTTTATTTGTTTGATAGATATTTTGTATGGATATAGAGAAGGAGGTAAATGGAAATCACAATGCAATTGATCAAGTTAACGCGGAGGCCCATTGTGCCTCTTTGTTGCTCGTTCTGCGCTCTCGCTTGCACTTCAAGCCTTAAATGGAACGCCTCAGAGCGAGGTAACGCCGCATGAGTCATGTTTTTTGGTGCGTGCAGCCGGCTCCATCGAATTATAAGACGTTGTCACGTCAAAAAAACAAATATAGGATTGCTTAGGCATTGGATAGATTGGTTATTAATAAAGGGCATACGTTGGAAAAGTGCAGATTAGGTTTCCTCACGATGTTTCCTTCACCGTTAGAGCTAGTGATCATTAATTTGAAACGATTAAGTTCTATTAATTCGATTAATTTATGCATGTACACAATATCTTGACAAATCAGAGGTATATCTGAGATTTGAACCTCGGACCCTCCATTAAGAGGCCGAGTTTCAAAGATTTTCAAAGATTTATTGATCATCATATACCTATATACATACAAGCAAACTTAATATCGTAAACAGCTGCTATAGTTATAAAACTGTGTTGCAGCTATTTACGCTCACCTTCGGACACAGGAGAAGTACATATATACTAGTAAAACATTTAATGACTATGTGAATTTATACAATTATATATAACAGTATAAGCCATATTAAACAAATATTAATATATGTATGTGTAAAATTTGACTTTGTAGAAAAAAGAAATAAATAAACAAAATAAAATAAATAGATATAAAGAAAAGGTATGAATGTGTTGTGTAGGAGTGTGTGTGTTAGTGTGTGTATGTATGTGTGTGTGTGTGTGTGTGTGTATGCGAACAAATAAATATCTTGTGTGTAACATATTGTTAGAGTTGCAACCACTAGGCTATCACTACTTCTATGGGTTGTATTCCCTTCAATTTAAAAGCTTATAGCTTAGTTATAGCACATCAACATAAGTAAAGGAACCTTTACGCGACCTCGACAACCCTTATGCCCTATTAAATTATATTCGGCACACAAGGCGAGCCGCTCGCGTATTTATCATACCGAGGCCGATTATAACGAATTATAATATTTTTATTTTTCTTTTGCTTTTTCTCTACACAAAATATAAACGAATTGGACTAATTACCACGCTTTTATTAGCTTGGGCTGTATCTATGTATGTATGTATGTATGTAACGGAATCTTTGAACTCGATTTCTACCCACTTTGGACGGGCCGATTAATTTAAAATTTTGACAATTATGAAGAACCGATGACAATACACGATTTTAATAATTTTATCCCATTCTCCTCATCAGGATCGTCAGGAATCCGGATTTACGATTTTCCTTGTGCGATTTTAGCGTAGTTTTTAGTTAATAAACAAGTTATTATTTATTTTTGATAGGCAAAGAACCTTAAATTGTAATTTACATATATTATTGTGGTATGTATTGTACCCGTATGTATGTTGGCTCACGTTACCTAAATCTAAAATTACGTATTTAATAAATTATAAGCATTTTAAGAACTGGAGGACTCTGTTTACCCGACTGCGTTTGTTTTTCGAGCTTATCTTTATATATATATATATATATATATATATATATATATTTCTTATGTGCGTGTGTATGTCACTGAACTCCTCCTAAACGACTGGACTGATTTTGATGAAATTTGTAGTGTGTGTTCAAGGGGACTTGATAATGGTTTAGATTCACAATTTAGTCCGTGGGAAAAGGTTTTTGTTAATTAATTTTTAATTCGTAAGTAGTTATAGAATCGGAAACTATGCATTTGATCAATTGAGGATCTTTAGCAAAGTTGTTGTCTAAGAGCCCACGAGGGTTTGGGAGTTGGTAAGACCAATTTTCGACAGATGGCACCACTATCATTCCAATGCAGGTACAAATTTTCCGTTTTATGTATGTCATATTATTTCTTTAAAATGCGGGCGAAGCCGCGGGCGCCACTAGTGTATGTATGAATTCCTTGGCGCGCCTTACAGCACCAGCTTAAAAGATTTTAAGTTATATTTTGACTAAAAACACACTAATATAAAAATTAAGCAGTGGGATCTTAAACTATAACATACGACATATGAACATCGTGAGCTTCAATAAAATGTCACTTCTGTTCTGTTGATCTATGACCATGCATTTTGCGTCTTTATCACTTTCATTGACAAAAACATACTTTGTCTCTTTCTGGTTACTCACGTAATCATGGCGGATCGAACACGTAAAATAAACAAAATTTAATAATTTCTCTTTATTTACGTGTGATAGGTGATTCCATGAAGCTTGTTTCTTTTTCGAGCATAATTTTTGCATTTACGCATTGCACAATAAGGCATTTTGAGGCTTAAAATTCAAAATAATGACGTTTAACGTGTTCAGTGACATTAGTGTGTATTACTACGCCGCGCGAGAGCGACTGGAGTCGTTTTAACTCGTTTTACACCACTTGACGTATTTTGTGTTTTAAGTTTTGCCCGCTTGCGGCGTAACTTCAGGTTATAGATCAATGCTTGAAAACAAATTATTTTTCTAATAATAAAATGTCTGACCGTGATAATTTAGAGAGTGAAAGTGATCAGCCTCCTGCAATGAAAGCAAAATCACACTATGACACACCATCAAGTCATCAGTAAGTTAATTATTTTTGATGTGAAACATCTATAGCCGCACGTAAAACCGATTTCTGGCGTGGCGACGCATGCCATGCCGTGGCGTCGCCACGCTATACGATGGTATATATATACAGTCTATATGCAGTAGTGTGTACGGTGTGGCGAAGCGTCGCCATGCGAAATCGAATTCAATAAATAGTCATTGTTATCTGGAAAAATATCGTAATATTTTATTTTATCATTATGACATATTTAGTTCCTATCACAAATGTTCTTTTCTGCATATTACTTTTACAAAATAATGTCGATGTTTCACATCTGCCAGGCGTCCCGTGACGGCTCACATTTTTTTTTATAAATCTCAGGTATGCAGGTTTCCTCGCGATGTTTTCCTTCACCGTTTAGCAAGTGATAATTAATTTCTAATACGCACATAACTCGGAAAATCAGAGGTGCGTGCCTGGGGTTTGAAGCTCGAACTCCTCGATCGAGAGGCCGAGTTTCTTAACCACTAGGCTATCACTGCTGCTCGTTTAGGTATAACTATAAAAATAATAATTGGCCAAGTGCGAGTCGAGCTCACAATTGAAGGGTTCCGTACCACAAAAAAATCCATTTTGTTTATTTTTATTTTTCGTATTTGTTAGACCAGGGTCGATAATTTTTGAAACCAAAAAAAATTACAATAGAATGAAACCCATTGGAAAAGGAGGGGAATATGATCAAAATGAAAGGAAAAATAAATTACGGTCGATCCGAGTTCGGGAAGTGGGAGGGGGTGAGTTTTTAAGGGTAAAAAATGGTTTATCTTGATTTCCGGCTAAACTACACGTCCTATGCGAAAAAGTTCAATGGCAAAGTTGTAGGTAATAATAAGATCTACAACTTTTGTATTTGCAATTTTTTCACATAACCTCAAAATTTGGGTGAAAAATTCAAAAAACCAAGTTTTTGGTTTTTTATTTATATCTTATTCAAAAAAAATTTTTTTTATACAAAATTTGGTGAAAACTTACCTTATTATGTCCCAAAAGCACTGTAATTTATTTGATTAAAAATATTTATTTTTTCGCCTTATTTTCACTTAATATCAAAAAAGCACCCTAATTTTCAATCGAAAATTCTGACGTCAAAATATCAGCTTTTTTCAAAAAGTTTGGGGGCTTTTTGTTCGTTGAAATATCTACTTTCTGATGGTGTAAAAAAATATACATTACTATAGGAAATGTTCTCAGAAAATGCAAAAAATTGAAAAAAAACCAATTGTATTTATTGTCGATTCTCTTCTTGCTAGACTCCACTAAACGATTCAAAGCTGATTTTTTTATTTCATACACTTGCTTGTCATCTGACTTATTGCAGATTATACAAACAGATCCATCCATACTGATAATCTGAAAAGACAAAATTAAATTAATAATGCCTTCAAAGTTTTATCATGAGTATAACTAAATTTGTTTGTATAAAATTAACGAAATTACTATTTTTTATTCTTGTACTAAAATATCATTCAATTTTAATTTTTTAGGTTATGTTATGTTAAACATACTATTTATGAAAGAAAATATTACTATTTTTATTTTAAAGTTGATTAATATAGATTTAAATACAGATTGTATTTACCTTGCTATGTAGATTCCAAACGATTTTTTGAATAAAGTAAATTTCTCACAATTTTCTTAGAGTAACTGAACCTGCACGTGTATTTTTAAAAACGATGTTGTACACTGCTCTGTATCTCGAATACTGGCTAACGGTTTTTACAGCTGCTACGAAATAGCAGGTGTGTAGTAAGGCCCAGACCCTCCTAGGTCCGTCCCCACTTCTCTATGAAATAACTTACAATGGGCTAAAATTTACCGAAGGTCACTCAGGTATATAAATTATCTTAAAACAGCAGTAAATAGATATCTACAAATATTATTTAAATAAGATTCTACAACTTTTTCAAAATATTGTAGATGTCTTATTAAATATTAACTTTATTAACTTATTTCTTTGTTAATTATTGAAGTATATTTTAATTTGCAACTTTTTCATTTATCAATAAAACATGAAATCTTACGTTTTTTGAGTAATTAAAGTGTAAATTTTAATAAATACCTCAAAATTGTACATAATGATATAAAAAAAATTTTCGAATTTGGGTTTTTTTCAATTTTTTGCATTTTCTGAGAACATTTCCTATAGTAATGTATATTTCTTTTACACCATCAGAAAGTAGATATTTCAACGAACAAAAAGCCCCCAAACTTTTTGAAAAAAGCTGATATTTTGACGTCAGAATTTTCGATTGAAAATTAGGGTGCTTTTTTGACATTAAGTGAAAATAAGGCGAAAAAATAAATATTTTTAATCAAATAAATTACAGTGTATTTGGGACATAAAAAGGTAAGTTTTCACCAAATTTCGTATAAAAAAAATTTTTTTTGAAAAAGATATAAATAAAAAACCAAAAACTTGGTTTTTTTAATTTTTCACCCAAATTTTGAGGTTATGTGAAAAAATTGCAAATACAAAAGTTGTAGATCTTATTATTACCTACAACTTTGTCATTTAACTTTTTCGCATAGGACGTGTAGATTAGCCGGAAATCAAGATAAACCATTTTTTACCCTTAAAAACTCACCCTCTCCCACTTCCCGAACTCGGATCGACCGTAATTTATTTTTCCTTTCATTTTGATCATATTCCCCTCCTTTTCCAATGGGTTTCATTCTATTGTGATTTTTTTTCATTTTTTACCATTTTTAAAGGCTTCGGCACTGGTCTATCATAGCAGCCATAGAAGTGAATGTATTATGAAAATGTGATCTGTTATTACGGCTTAATGGATAATGCGAAAAACGCCGGAAAATACCCAATGGAACCTTTCATGTGCGAGTTCAACTTGCACTTGGCCAATTATTTATTCACTTACATAGAAATGATGGAAAGTGTACACATAAAACTATGGCTAATTATCAGGGTTGTCACACGTGAGCACTAAATCGGTGGTATTCGACCCACTTCCCGCGCTCTCTACGGTTTAGTATGCTCGACATACACACTACGTACAACACATGGTAATGATGGTGGAAAAAGAAATTAACGAAAGTCAGTGAATATGACATCGTCACAACTTCGGCGTAATAACAGTAGCGATGTTGTGTTCTGGTTTGAAGTGTAAGCGAGTCGTACTTTTCTAAGGCATCCCAGCTTAGTCTTCTGGGGTAGGAAAGGAAAGTGACTGAACATAACATGGGTACAACGTCTGCCTAATAACAGTTGCGCTACTGTGTTTTGTTTTGAGGTGTAAGGTAGTTTTCCGAGGTATCTCAGCGTTGTCCTCTGGGGTAGCAACGCATCTGTAGCCATCTTCAGATACGAATCTAATCTGGGCTTCTGCAGTGACCACTTAGATACTATCAGGTGGACTGCATGATGGTTTGCTACTCTTATTATAAAAAAAAAATGGTTTAAAAATTGCCGTCTCATTCAAGGGGTCCGAGGTTCGAATCCCAGTACCGTCGAATAAGATATTTCAAAGTTATGTGCGTATTACAAATTTATTATCACCTGTTTTGACAGTGAAAGAAAACATTGTGAGGAAACCTGCGTACCTGAGAGATTTTTATTAAAAAAGCTAAAAGTATCTGAAGCCTACGAAAAACCCGACCTTTAAAAATATAGTCTATCACCAATGTACATGAACAACAAGTCATATGTTAAAATCTTTTAAGCTGGTGCTGTAAGGCGCGCCAAGGAATTCATACATACACTAGTGGCGCCCGCGGCTTCGCCCGCATTTTAAAGAAATAATATGACATACATAAAACGGAAAATTTGTACCTGCATTGGAATGATAGTGGTGCCATCTGTCGAAAATTGGTCTTACCAACTCCCAAACCCTCGTGGGTTTAAAATGCGGGCGAAGCCGCGGGCGCCACTAGTGTATGTATGAATTCCTTGGCGCGCCTTACAGCACCAGCTTAAAAGATTTTAACATATGACTTGTTGTTCATGTACATTGGTGATAGACTATATTTTTAAAGGTCGGGTTTTTCGTAGGCTTCAGATACTTTTAGCTTTTTTAATAAAAATCTCTCAGGTACGCAGGTTTCCTCACAATGTTTTCTTTCACTGTCAAAACAGGTGATAATAAATTTGTAATACGCACATAACTTTGAAATATCTTATTCGACGGTACTGGGATTCGAACCTCGGACCCCTTGAATGAGACGGCAATTTTTAAACCAATTTTTTTTTTATAATAAGAGTAGCAAACCATCATGCAGTCCACCTGATAGTATCTAAGTGGTCACTGCAGAAGCCCAGATTAGATTCGTATCTGAAGATGGCTACAGATGCGTTGCTACCCCAGAGGACAACGCTGAGATACCTCGGAAAACTACCTTACACCTCAAAACAAAACACAGTAGCGCAACTGTTATTAGGCAGACGTTGTACCCATGTTATGTTCAGTCACTTTCCTTTCCTACCCCAGAAGACTAAGCTGGGATGCCTTAGAAAAGTACGACTCGCTTACACTTCAAACCAGAACACAACATCGCTACTGTTATTACGCCGAAGTTGTGACGATGTCATATTCACTGACTTTCGTTAATTTCTTTTTCCACCATCATTACCATGTGTTGTACGTAGTGTGTACGTCGGGCATACTAAACCGTAGAGAGCGCGGGAAGTGGGTCGAATACCACCGATTTAGTGCTCACGTGTGACAACCCTGATAATTAGCCATAGTTTTATGTGTACACTTTCCATCAATTCTATGTAAGTGAATAAATAATTGGCCAAGTGCAAGTTAAACTCGCACACGAAAATTGGGTATTTTCCGGCGTTTTTAGCATAATCCATTAAGCCGTAATAGTACAGGATCCCTAGTATAGTTTTCATCATTTATTAATAACAAGCTGATTTTTCGTGAGTAGCTTCGTTTCGACAAGACGCCCAACATTTTTCCTTACAGCAATGTTGGTAAATGGTAGCTTGATGGGGCAGCAAGGATAAAATATGTTGACCGGACGAATTCTAAAAATTTATTAGTAACCAAATTTTTCTTTGTTAATTATCAAGATAATTATTTAAATAACGTGAAAAAATATTTGTCCTACAAAATATAAGGTTTTTATTAAGGCGTCCCCCCTCTCCAACATGTATCATAAACAAGGTCATGAAAAATAATTACTAACCAGCTGATTTTTTTTTTATTGGCTGTCTACCATTTACATAGTCTACCATGCACATTGTCCTACAAATTACATGGTATGTCATCTCGGACCTACACTTAAAAGTTGTAGTACTAATACTTAATGTAAAAATAATTAGTATCAAGCTGAGTGTTCCAGAATAGCTTCGTTTCAATGAGACGCCCAACAAATTCTCGTACGAAAGTTCTCGATTGTGGTTTATAACTAAAATAATAGGGATGAAATATGTTGATTTGACGAATCAAAAAAAAATATTACTAACCGATTTTTTTTTTATTAATTATCGAGACAATTATCTAAATAACGTGAAAAAATATTTGTCCTACAAAATATAAGGTTTTTTTTAAGGCGTCCCCCGTCTCCAACATGTATCATAAACAAGGTCATGAAAAATAATTACTAACCAGCTGATTTTTTTTTTATTAGCTGTCTAACATTTACACAGCTTACTACCCACATTGTCCTACAAATTGCGAAGTACGTTATTCCAGTCCGCCAGTTTTATAGTTTATTTATATTATATTATAGTTAAATTACAAATCTTGTAGGATTAATAAAAGTTACCCTTTTTTTTGTAGGACATTGTTTTATTTAGATAAAAATTATATTATCCTATCACGTGATACCTTTGTCCTACAGTTACTAATAAAAAAAAAAATCCTGCGGAATTAACATCTTTTCAGCGTAGGTCCGAGATGACATACCATGTAATTTGTAGGACAATGTGCATGGTAGACTATGTAAATGGTAGACAGCCAATAAAAAAAAAATCAGCTGGTTAGTAATTATTTTTCATGACCTTGTTTATGATACATGTTGGAGAGGGGGGACACCTTAATAAAAACCTTATATTTTGTAGGACAAATATTTTTTCACGTTATTTAAATAATTATCTTGATAATTAACAAAGAAAAATTTGGTTACTAATAAATTTTTAGAATTCGTCCGGTCAACATATTTTATCCTTGCTGCCCCATCAAGCTACCATTTACCAACATTGCTGTAAGGAAAAATGTTGGGCGTCTTGTCGAAACGAAGCTACTCACGAAAAATCAGCTTGTTATTAATAAATGATGAAAACTATACTAGGGATCCTGTACCATAATAGATAGACAATTCAATTTTTCACAATGCATTCACTTCTATGGCTGCTATGATAACATCATCATCAACTGTCCCACTGCTGGGCACGGGTATCCTCTCAGAATGAGAAGGATTAGACCATAGTCCACCGCGCTGGCTAAGTGCGTATTGGTAGACTTCACATACCTTTGAAAACATTTCTTTTTTTAAGTTCTTCACAGGTATGCAGGTTTGTATGCAGGTTTCCTCACGATATTTTCCTTCACCGTTTAAGCAAGTGATAATTAACTTCTAATACGCACATAATTTTGAAAAATCAGAGGTGCGCTCAGGAGGCAGTTTATAGTGCATCGTGAATAGCCCCATGTCATAGCGCTCCGAGAATACCTCAGGAGGAAGTTCATACCACATTACATTCACCGTTTAACATAGTACCCAGGGGTAGCAATCTAATCTTATCTGAGGTGAGGTATAGATGTCTATTTACAAAAGGGCTCATGTGGTAGAAACAATATTACCACTGATACCGTTTATAAATATCATAAACTAGATACGTTTGTGGTCAGATGCCACTGTATATAATATCGCTGATATTATATTATACAATACATAATTATGTTAGGTGAGTCATACACGTGTTATTATATCTTATATATACATATAAATAAAATTGGAGTGTCTGTTTTTATTGAAATAACCGCTCTTTACTACATGCATATGAATATACATACGGTACATACACCAAAATAACACTTTTTACAATTTTTGTCTGTCTGTCTGTCTGTCTGTTATCTCTGAAATGGCTGGACCGATTTTGATGGGGCTTTCATTGGCAGGTAGCTGATGTAATAAGGAGTAACTTGGCTACTTATATATGAGAACTAGCTGTGCCCCGCGGTTTCACCCGCGTTAAAAAGAAACAACGTAGTATAGACATACTATAAGAGTGGAATAGCAAACGATCATTCAGTTCATTTGATGGTAAGTCACCGTCGTATGGTCATCTGTAACCAACTCCATATAGAACAGGTTCTACCTGAAGCCGATCACACGCGCCACCACTCCTGAGCCACTAAAAATATTTCTGATACACATTTTTGAAAAAAGGTACGCCAGGGTTTTATTTAAAACACTTAAAGTTTCAAATAAGTAAGTATAGTAATGAAGGTGGTAGAACCCTTTGTGGTTCGACTCCGGCGGCACCACCGCCACACCTATTCCTACCTAATAACACCAGTGTTAGGCGCTGCTGTGTTCCGGTTTGAAGGGTGTGGTAAGGGAGACATACTTTTCCGAGGCGTTCCAGCTTAGTCCTCAGGGGTAGCAGCGCATGTGTGGCTGACCTCAGGTCGGAATATCTTATCCTATCTGGGGTTGATTACAGATGTCCATGGGCGGCAGTAGCTTACCATCAGGTGGACTGCATGCTCGTCTGCTACTCCTATAATATATAAAAAAAAGTAAAGTAATCAAAACCAATCTAAGGGTCTTAAAACGTAGACCTCAATTTCACATGTCGGCTTACGCCTTCTTCACTGCTTAGGTACACTTTGTATTTAATAAGGGATCGAACCCGAGACCTCAAATCCTATCACTGGATTACGTACCTGCCTACATTGTTATCAGGTAGCCACTCATTACAGTTATCGAAGGGTTAATGTGCCCTTATCTTTACGCTAAATTACCGGTGTTCTAACCCACTTCCGTTCCTTTTAACTAATTGAACACAAACGAACATACAGTCCACCTGATGGTAAGTCACTGCCGTATGCGTTTTCAAACGAACATACAGTCCACCATGGTATGTCATTGCGTCGACTTTTTATATATAGAAGTAGCAGACGAGCGTGCAGTCCACCTGATGGTATGTGATTACTGCCGCCCATGGACCTCAGTAATCAACCCCAGATATTATTTGTAGTTTTGATTTTATAATACAGGAGTAACAGACGAGCATGCAGTCCACCTGATGAGTGGCTTCTGCCGTCCATGGACATCTGTAACCAACCCCAGATATGATAAGATTCCTAACTAAGGTTCGCCACAGATGCTCCGCTACCCCTGAAGACTAATCTGGAACGCCTCTGATAAGTATGCCTCCCTTACCATACCCTTCAAACAGGACTTAACACTGCAGCACTTAACACTGCTGTTATAACAGAAATAGGTGTGGCGGTGGTGCCACTAGTCGAACCACAGAGTTCTAGCATCAAAATAGTAGGTATAGTCCGCGTAAAACTGCTAGTCCGCTCTGAATATAGAAATGAATCGCGTCGCCATAGCAAATTGTATGACTACACCTGCCCGCAACAACTTCAGAGCGGACTAGCAGTTTGGCGCGGACAATTATGTAGTAATATTAGACTAGTTATGAGTAACATGTTAGACAATGATGTAATATTTATAGTGATATACAAATGGTCATACTCAATTTAATCTGCTGGCCGTAACCCAAATTGACCTCAATTATATGGAAGAGATAAACCGGCCCTTCGCTGCTTGAGGGCGATATGTACTTATTGTAGGACTAAGGGCTATGTAGGGATCCACAGACGGACACGACAAAAAAAAAGAATAATTGCTTTTTTTTCTTTTTTTAGGGTTAAGTACGAAAAATCGTAAAACGGAACCCTTATTTATAATATAGGAGTAGCACACGAGCATGCAGCCCACCTGATGGTAAATGGCTACTGCCGTTCATGGACATATCTAATCAACCCCAGATAGGATTAGATATTCCTACCTGAGCTCGGCCACAGATGCGCCGCTACCACTGAGAATTAAGCTGGAACGCCTCGGAAAAATATATCTCCCTTACAACACCCTTCAAACCAGAACACAGCAGCGCTTAACACTGCTGTTATTAGGTAGAAATAGGTGCGGCGGTGGTGCCGCCGGAGTCGAACCACAAAGGGTTCTACCACGGTCAAATTTTTAGTTATAGATCCATATATACATCCTAATCCTCACTAATATTATAAATGTGAATGTGTGTTTGTTTCCTTGTTTGTTACACTTTCACGCCTTAACTACATAACCGATTGTCATGAAATTTTGTACACACGTTGTCAGGGGTTCAGAAAAGGACATAGGGTTGCTTTTATCCCGAAAAAGTTCCCGAAGGATAGATAAAAACCCTAGTACATTCACACTATATTAACGCTTTCTACACTCACAGCCCCACACTAGGATTCCCTGTGTCGTGGGTGCCATGGACACACACATAGACAAATACACAAACACCCAGACCTAGAAACAGAAATCTAAATCATTTCGATATCTGTCTGGCCGGGGATCGAACCCGGGACCGTTGCGCGTCGGACCGGTATGGTGACCGCTGCGCCACGCGGGTCGTCTGCATTTAGTAAACATTGACACAACCAGACACACCAATTTTATATATTAGCACACATTTCATAACACTTTCGCAACCCTAACCTAACAATAGCCGGTGTTCAAGTTCCAACCCTTTTACGTAAGGCATTCGTATGGCATCCCTTTATGGTAGAGAAATCACGCGAATACCTACCTTTATGGGCGTGTTACGCTGTTACATTGAACAAGTGTTGCCTGTTTTAATAAAGATTGTTTTTTGAGAATGGATTTTCGATTTTTAGAGGTAACCTTTATTATTTACGAGAATCCTGTAAAAGGTACCCGGTGCCGTGGGAGCGACTTTTTTTTTTTGTTTTCGAGGGGGATACCTTCAAAAGGTGCCCGACGTGGGAGCGACGCCGGATTATGTGGGATATTTGCCGCATTAAAACCCCCTCGGTGGCCGTCCTCAGCGCTTGGTGGAGAACTCCGGGATCTCCAATGGAACAAAACCGGAGTCCCTTGAGCGCGACGCCCCGGTCGGGCTCGGCCCTGGGGGGAGCACTTTACGCTCCCCCCGCACATCTGCTTAGCCGCCACTTACGACAGGCAGGGGATACCATAGCACCGTGGGAGCGACGTAGGGTTATGTAGGCTTCTTACTGCACTAAGACTCTTCCGGCGGCCGTCCTCGGCGCTGCGTAGATGGCTCTGGGATCTCCAAAGGAACGCAACCCGAGTCTTCCAAGTCCGATGCCCATATCGGGTTTCGCCCTGGATTGCCCTGGGGGAGCAATTTACGCAATTACCACACCGTCTGGTGTTTACGGCGGTGCGGCACTCAGACCACACATACCGCCGTCCTTCCCGGGGCCGCTGGCTGGACGATTCGAGCTCCCACTCTTGCGGGCCGCAACCCCGGAAGCCACCTTTTAGTCGCCTCTTACGACAAGGGAATACCGAAGCTGTATTCTGATGCCGAAACTACAGGGGTCCCGTAACCCCGTATGAAGGTAGTAGAACCTTTTGTGGATCGACTCCGGCGGCACCACCGCCACACCTATTTCTGCCTAATAATAGCAGTGTTAGGCGCTGCTGTGTTCCCTTTTGAAGGGTGTGGTAAGAGAGACAAACTTTTCCGAGGCGTTCCAGCTTAGTCCTCAGGGGTAGCAGCGTATCTGTGGCCGACCTCAGGTAGGAATATCTATTCCTATCTGGTGTTGATTACAGATGTCCATAGGCGGCAGTAGCCACTTACCATCAGGTGGACTGCATGCTCGTCTGCTACTCCTATATTATAAAAAAAACCCTTGTCGATTCCAAAGGCACGATGACATGAAGCTACGCCTTTTAATATTAAAGTACGAGTATCAAACGAGCAAGCAATCCCCTGATGGTAAGTGATATATACCCACTTACCATCATGTGATCTGCAAACTCGTATCCTATTACGCCAAATTATGCTTAGGGAAATACAGTTACTTCTACATCACAGACAGACACATCATTTTATTTTTAATTATAATATGTATATAATTAACGATCAATAACAATTAATCATGAATCATCAATGAAGATAAACAGGTTTCAATTTTCAATCATATCTATATTACTATAAAATTATAATGAGGCTGTCTGTACATTGTAGATATAAGATATGGTGTTTTGAAGGTGGTAGAAGCCTTTCCATGGCACAACCGTCTCACCTATTTCTGTTATAACAGCAGTGTTAATCGCTGCTGTGTTCTGGTTTGAAGGGTAAGACATACTTATCCGAGGCGTTCCAGCTTAGTCCTCAGGAGTAGCGGCGCACCTGTGGCCTACATCAGGTATATATCTAATCCTATCTGGGGTTGATTACGGATGAGGTTGGGCGACAGTAGCTACTAACAATCAGGTGGACTGCATGCTCGTCTGCTACTCCTATATTATAAAAAAAAAGATTTTTATTGAATGAGACGCGATGTGATATAACGTGACGTGATGTGACGAGATGAGACGTTTCGTGACGGGACGGGACGAAACGGAATGAAACGACATTTTTAAAGAATTTCTGAAGTTTTTGCAAAATAACTAGCATAATCCAGTTATGTGTAGCTAGATATTAATAATAACTTCGTAGGAATTTCGGTTTAAAAAGTATATAAAAAACATTCTTAATCCCCGAAACGGCTAGATCGATTTTCACAAGATTTTCACTGGAAATTAGCTCAAATAATAAGGAGTTACATAGACTACTTTAATTTTTCAAAAGGAAAAATTAATAGAAATAAAAACTAAGAATTTTTCCAAGTGTTTTCGATTTTGAAAGCAGGCGAAACCGCGGGGCACAGCTCGTATGAAATAAACACTATAATCAAACACATAACAGTACTATAATTACATGACTATATAAAATTTACAATCATTTAAAGTTATACGGTGCTTTTAAATTGTATAAGTATGCAAATTATTCGAAGAATGGGCACAGTTGACTTTGTCGGCAACCGACCTAACTGTACCGGGTTCGATTCCCGCACCGATTATTATTCCAATGATGTATCACTATCCATTACATTTCCAAATTAAAATTAATTTATTTGATATAGTCCGCGCCAAACTTCTAGTCCGCTCTGAAGTTGTTGCGAGCAGGTGTAGTCATACAATTTGCTATGGCGACGCGATTCATTTCTCTATTCCGAGTGCACTAGCAATTTTACGCGGATTATACTAGCGGCTGCTACTTCGTTGGCGTTTTTTAGGGTTCTGTAGCGAATGGGTAAAAACGGAACCCTATTACTAAGCCTGCGCTGTCGAAAAAACATTATAAAAATTGGACAAGTGCAAGTCAAACTCGCACATGGGGGATTCCGTATAAAAAAAAAAACAAATGTTTTTTTTTTATTTTTAGTATTTTTTTTTTCATAGCAGTCATAGAAGTGAATGCATTGTGAAAATTAAACTGTCTACCTATTACGGTTTGTTAGATAAAAAGAAAAACGCCGAAAAAAAAATCAGTTTCTTGTAACCCCATTTATTTTCAAGCTTTTTTTTAGTATTTGTTAAGTCACCTTCATACATATTCAGTAAAAAATTCAAGTGTCTATCTATTACGGTTGAAGAGATAGAGCTTGTGACAGACGACAGACAGAGGAGTCTTAGTTATAGGGTTCCGTTTTTACACTTTAGTAGGCACCCTAAAAACAGCTGGTTTATAAGATGATAATTATATTAACAGCATCTAAATTCTCAAGCTTATCGTTGCAAAAGCTCTTATCGTTGCAAATATAATTAACAATGGTCTAATTATGAAAGTGTTAGAACTAGTTCACTTTGCTCAGTTAGAATGGCTTAGTTTCCGAAATTTTATAGGTAGGTCAGTAGGTTTTTGATACTAATAGACTTTTTTTTTCATAATACTTATAGGTTATAGGCCCATGGACCATAGACCCCACGCCCATAGACCCCAACTTCAGATAAGATTAGATTCTTACGTGAGGCTGGTAGCAGATGTGTTTGACGACCCGCGTGGCGGAGCGGTCACCATACCGGTCTGACACGCAGAGGGTCCCGGGTTCGATCCCCGGCCAGACGGATATCTAAATGATGAATTTAGATTTCTGTTTCTGGGTCTGGGTGTTTTGTATTTGTCTATGTGTGTGTCCATGGCACCCACGATACAGGGAATCCTAGTGTGGGGCTGTGAGTGTAGAAAGCGTTTGTTTGTTTGTTTGTTTGCTAATCCCAAGTATTGAGCTCGAACACATCAACAAACTACGTCTCTCTAACCACATTCTTCAAACTAGAACACAGCGGCGATGTCCACTAAGATCCATTGTAAAAATCCACTGTTCTTACTACCTAGCAATGGACTAAATATTTAAGCAGAGTTGGGCGAAAATTTTTGTATTATAAATCAGTTTAGTACAATCCAAAAGGTACATCTGTCACACCTATTTCAAGCATGAAGCAGTTCTTGCATTTTGGGGACGGGGTGGATGTTGACTCATTAAATATGAGGCAAGCTTAGTCGTCAGGAGTGGCAACTGTGATCGGCTTCAGGTAGCACCTGTTCTATATGGAGTTGATTACATGTCCATACAGTGACTTACCATCAGGTGGACTGCATGCTAATTTACGATTAGAATGTTATAAATAAGCAAGAAATATCCATGATTTGAACCAAAACCACCAGCCAACTGTATTTAAAACTATTATTAATACCTAAAACAACTAATTGGTATGTTTATAACAAAACTAGCTGACCCGGCAAACATATTGCAATATAAATAAAAAATGTTAAGGGTGAACAACCCTTAAGGGGTATGAAAAATAGATAGTAGCTGATTCTCAGACGTACTGAATATGCATATAAACTTTGTTGAAAATGGGTAAAGCCTCGGTAAAGTTACGGAGGAGTATGGTAACTAACATTGTGACATGAGAATTTTATATATAAGATTATGACTAAAACAATGTCATAACTAATTTAAGGAAAATGACAAATTATTTTGAATGAATGTGTGCTATTATTAAATAATATTAATCCTAATATTGTTTAATAATTATAATACGAAGACCCGCATGGCAGAGGGGTCACCATACCAGTCTGATGCACAAAGGGTCCCGGGTTCTATCCCCAGCCAGACAGATATCTAAATGATGAATTTAGATTTCTGTTTCTGGGTCTGGGTGTTTGTGTATTTGTCTATTTGTGTCCATGGTACCCACGACACAGGGAATCCTAATGTGGGGCTGTGAGTGAAAAAAGCATTTAATCCAAACTTGTATTATAAATGTGAATGTGTGTTTGTTTCCTTGTTTGTTACACTTTCACGCCTTAACTACACAACCGATTGTCATGAAATTTTGTACACACGTTGTCAGGGGTTCAGAAAAGGACATAGGGTACATTTTGTCCCAAAAATTTACATTTCCCAAGGGATAAATAAAAACCTACAAATGAGAGCGTAGCAATGGGTAAAAGCTAGTATATGGTGTTTATTTTACAATAGTATGATACAATCTTAAATAGAATAGTCATAGATTAGTAAGGATTACTCAATCCTAACAAGAAAATGTAACCAGTTTTGACAATTGAAATTGTCATTAATTTTCGTGTTTGAAAAATATTTAAAAAAATAGTTTTGAGATCATTTACGAATAAAATGATATTTCTCTGCACTTTTTTTGATTTCGTGTTTTTGCACCACCTAACTACGCATATCGGCATTGTTCCGCGTAAATTACACCATGACAGCCATTAAATGGCTGACATAATTGTCAGCCGTTTAAGCCATTTAATGGCTTCCTTCAATTACAAGGCAGTGAGGTATCTATACTAATCTATGAGAATGGTAATCTTATGGGAACTAATCCTTGAGATCGTATTCTATTTGAGTTCATAGTAGCCAAAAATTAGCAACGATTATTTATCATAATGTAGAAGCCATACTCTTCATAATTACCTACTTAGTTCACGTAATAAAATTATAAAATAGGTCTAAAAATAAATTTTATTTTTACCTTCAATGCGGGGGGTACTAGAAGACTCTTCTATATGAAAAATCCATCGGTCACAAACATTACACTTTTTTTTAAACAACGCACTAATATTTGAAAAAAGAACAAAACAATCACACACGATATTTATATGTATACAGCCTATTATAACACAACTATAATTTTTTCGTTCACGATTAAGTTTTTCCTTTATGTCTCACGATAATTGCAGGAAAACGACACGAAAACCAATCCGCACTTAAAACAGGATGTTTAGAAAACAAGGCAGCTCACGCCCGATTACCTTGGTTTTCGTAAACGTAAACGAAATATTTAACCTAACGAGTACACTTTGGTGTCTTTCTGTCTGATATAATCACTTTCAGTCACTGGCGACATGAGCTATGAATTATTGACACTAATTTGTTGTTATTGATGCGAACAAACCACCGAGAGGTCCCAGTTGCAACGCAAGTCAACAACCGTTTGACAGTTCGCGTAGACCTTGAGTCGCAGACCCGACGCCATATTATGATTTTGTTGCCATAACCATTTTATAAACTCCCTATATTTTTATAATGTTGTTATGTTTTTAATATTAAATATGTTTTAGTTTATAATTTCTGAGCGCTATTAAATTTAGAATTGTTTTTATACAATAAGTATTGTTTAATCATTAATAATTCGCTATTATAAATCAAGAATGTCTCTGTTTTCCTCTTTGGACGACATCTATCGGAACATGTTTCCAAAATCTTATATCCTAGATGCTAGATGGCGCCACAATATATAGTGGCATTGAAACCTTCAGTGTACCAACATACAACGTAGTTAACATTTATTTCACCAGATGGCCCTTACTGATTCCAATCAATTTAAAATTCGTTTCGTTGAAAAATTAAAACAATCTCTCTAAATATACAGGGTGAATTTTTCAAATAGGCCTTCAGGACCAAATCCGAAACTATAAGGATTAGCAAAAAATGCTAAAAGGAGTTACGAGGCCGATTTTGATAAAAACTAAAACTACATCATTAGTTTTTTAAAATATCTTTTTACTTAGCCGGGAATCGAACGAGTTCATTTTGAAAAAAAAAATTCACCTCTATATTATTAAAAAAATAAAATAAAAAACATCTTTATTGATATATGATTTTTATTTAATTTAGATGACCATACATTACAATACGAGTATACAGATTAATATCGATATGCTTATTAATTATTCATTATATAAAATAAACAAAAACAACAAGTTCATGGAAAAGGCAACAGAAAAAAATCATAAACATTTTATGTAAATACATCGTAAAAATAACACGAAGAAAAATATTTTCTGTAAATAATATTTATTTTACTAAGTCTTATAATGAGTGTGTCTTATAAAAATAAATTTGTAACAAATAATAAAAATATCACTGGTAGCATATTGAATTAAATTAATATCACAGTTAAATTAGAAGATTAATAAAAGTACAAAAAAATTAGAGCATAATTTCAGGTAAATTATTATTTTTTTGTATTTACAATATGTTATTTAAAAAAATAGAGAAACATTAATATTTACATTATAAATATCGGTGGGTTTGGAAGCATAAAAATCCTTATAAATAACTAAAAAGGTTTTTGTTAAATCATCTTTTATATGAGCTAAATAACGAGTGAAATCTTGTACTACCCGTGCGCGATAACTTGAGAGCTGAGAACTTTAATTGATGTAAAAAGAATGATATTTTTATACCACTGCCGAGGGTAATGTTCTTCGTGCGTATGTCTGTACGTATCATTCTTTGGCACGCCCTTCAGCCCAAACGGTTTGACGAAATGTCCACATATGAAGTTAGGAGGAGAGAACTTTTTTTTTTTAATATAGGAGTAGCAGACGAGCATGCAGTCCATGTTCAGTCTGTGTCCAGTCCATGTCCAGTCTGATGGTAAGTGGCTACTGCCGCCCATGGACATTTGTAATCAATCCCAGATGGGATTAGATATTGCTAGCTGAGGTCGACCACAGATGCACCGCTACCCCTGAGGACTAAGCTGGAACGCCTCGGAAAAGTATGTCTCCCTTACCACACCCTTCAAAACGGAACACAGCAGCGCTTAACACTGCTGCTATGAGGCAGAAATAGGTGTGGCGGTGGTGCCGCTAGAGTCGAACCACAAAGGGTTTTACCACCTTCAAACTATAGTAACTAGGGGTATAGTCCGCGTATAACTGCTAGTCCGCTCTGAATACAGAAATGAGTCGCGTCGCCATAGCGAATTGTATGACTACACCTTCTCGCAACAACTACAGAGCGGACTAGCAGTTTGGCGCGGACTATAACATAGTATATTTTAAGCACTCAATTTTAAATTATTTTCGCTACGCTATATCATATATATATATGACTATTACTTTAGTTTTAAATTTGAATGCTAATACTGTATTTTATAATCTCTTAAAGGCAATTAAACATATGATAGTATTTTTTCTTAAATTACAAAAAAATTGCTGTGATGTCATCACACAGGTCTAAAGTTCGAACAGTTTGTAACATAAAGAACTTAGTCAATGACCAAAGCCATCAATTTAGAGGATTTGGTGTCTTTTTCCACGCCAGGAAACACGTATCCTTTGCGAGCGAGTTCCTCATAGCTCATCTCGAAGATATCTTCGAAGCCTGCTTTCTTGGCGACTGCTTGAGAAGCAGCCGCTGTAAAGACTGTTGCTGTTACCTTCACACCAAGCGCTTTGCAGAGAGGGACCCTGAAATAGATTTTTCTTTGTAAATCGATTATAAATGACAGTGGTTGTTTTCTTTCAGGTAGTATGTCTTATAATTAGATTTACGATTTAAGAAAGAACTACAGTTCCATCCGATGTCAATCACAAATGATTTGCTATCCCTGAGGACTAAACTTTTCGGAAGGTGTTTAGCCATAAACAAAAAGAATATAACCACTCAGTTTTAGCTATAAAGAAAAAAGCAACAGAAACTTTTTTAAACAAAGAATTGTATGAGAACGCTGTGGAACGATATTTACAAATGAAACGTATATTTTCTTAATAAAAAATAATACATTTATTTTAAAAAAATACAAAAATAAAATAAAATCATAAAAAAATACAGCTAAAAACGATTTTTGTCTGTCTTGTCCAATTTGTGACGTTGCTTGCAATCGACTTTGACGATTTTCTTCTCTGGCAACAAATTTCGTTTTATATGGTATATTGGTTGTGCGTATCCGAACTCCAATTCGCAGTAATAAAGATGCTTGTTCCTGTCTGCAGGGTTAGGGTAATACGCAGCATGTAGAACTCCATCAACTTCGTATATCTTCACATCAATAGTGTGTTGGAATAAAGCCCCACTGATCAACATTCGTTCTATTACTTCACAGCTGTCATGCGTTATTTTGTTACCCCAAATATTAAAAAATCGCATATAGTACGCCTTTTTTATCGAATTCAATAAATCTAAGATACCTGTGTCTGTCAATTTATTTTTTGAAATGTCTAATGCGCGAATTTTTGAGAATGGCAACCCGAAACTTAGCGCTCTTGCGCCGGTGTCTTTTATACCATTTCCCGCTATATTTAACAGTATTAATTCAGGGTGTTCAGCCAAATAATTGCTTAATACCTCCGCTCCGTGTTCCCCTATCCTATTAAATCCCAAATCTAGGTAAAGCAACGTTTTATTACATTTTAAGCCACGTACAATATACTCTATGTCATGGCCATCAAATTCGTTTTTCTGTAAATGTAATTCTATGATCGTATTGTTTCTTTCAAGTAATCCCTCTATATGGTAAGCGAACCACTTGCTTTCGTAGTTATAGCGATCAAAAAGCGGAATTAATCTACTAAAATCGATTACTTTTAATGTACTATTCGCTCCATTATCAATTCGTAATGCAGACATGATGTGGGCAACACTGCTTAACGTTTGGTCCGTTTCGCCAATATCACAAAACTCTACAGTGTTGTTATCCTTCAAAAAAGCCGCGAAATACTCCCCTCCCTTCGTCCCAAATTTATTTCCGTTTACTCTCAAGTATTTAAGTTTAACATACTTTGCGTATTTCGCTAAATTAAGCATTGATACTTCAGTTAAATTATTGTTCATGATATTCAAGTTGATAATACTTGATCTGCCTTTAACTAGTAGTTTTTTTAGGAGTTTAAAAAACCCCGCGTCAGTTACTTCGTTGTAACACAAATCAAGTTTAGTGATACGCTGTGGAGTTTCTCTAATGTACACACAGATGGCTCTGATATCGGTGTCTCTAATTCTTCTCCTGTATCTATCGAATAAGTCTTTCCCCCTCAAAACTAGATAACCACTACCATCTGAGTTCCTCTCTGTGAATAAATTCAATCTTATTTTATTTATTTCGCTCAGAGGCAATGGTTTGGGGCATCCAGTGATCTGTTTCAACAGTTTTACTGTGTCGCAAATACAACGTCTTTGCTTCTTACGGGGCGATTTTGTTGGCATTTTTATTTAAATGTATGTAAAACTTTAGTTTAAATTGTAAATATTATAAGAAATAAATAGCGGTAAAAATGATTACAATAATATGACGTTTTCAAACGTCAAATTGACAAAATACTCTTTTAAAATCGATGTGGCAAAGCCATTCGATATTAGAAATACAATTAAATTAAAATAGAAAGTGTATAAAATTTAAAGAAATTCCGCGTAAAAATAATAATGAATACTTTTAAAAGGCTTAAAGTACCAACAGTATTAACAAAAAGTTACAATCCTCTTAAAAGGTCGTAGTAAATAACAAAAATTACCTTAACCCCGTTCGTTAAAACTTTGAGTAACCTTTTTTAACCCAAAAAAGTTTAGGTAGAGCTACAATGTGTAGAAGCATTTCAGCTTAGTCCTCATGTTTAACAATGCTATGTTTTTTTTATGATATAGGAGTAGCAGACGAGCTTGCAGTCCACCTGATGGTAAGTGGCTACTGCCGCCCATGGACATGTGTAATCAACCTCAGAACCTGAGGTCGGCCACAGATGCACCTCTACCCCTGAGGACTAAGCTGCAACGCCTCGGAAAAATATGTCTCTCTTACCACACCCTTCAAAACGGAACACAGCGGCGCTTAACACTGCTGTTATGAGGCAGAAATAGGTGTGGCGGTGGTGCCGCCGGAGTCGATCCACAAAGGCTTCTATCACCTTCTATGTAACTTTAGTCTCCATTGGTAGGATTTCTATCCAATCTGGGGTTGATTATATATGTCCATATGGCAGTGATATTCCATCAGGTAGTTATGGTCCTTAGATAAGGTTGTTATTCTATCTGGGGTTGATTATAGATGTCCATATGGCAGTGACTTACCATCAGGTAGTTATAGTCCTTAGATAGCATTGTTATATTATCTGGGGTTGATTATAGATGTCCATATGGCAGTGACTTACCATTAGGCAGTTATGGTCCTTAGATAGGATTGTTACTCTATCTGGGGTTGCTTATAGATGTCCGTACGGCAGTGACTTACTATCAGGGGGACTATGTGCTTATTTCCTACTTCAAATTCATATAAAATGATAATTAATATGAAGAATGTCTTTCGAAATTCACTAAATAATACGGGAATTTAATAAATTCCCATCGACCTTATTGTGATACGCCTGGAATTTTACTTCCCGCTCGGGAATTTATCGATATTATCTTGGAATGTCTGGAATTCCTTTCCCAATATTCCTTTGAATAGTATTAAGACGACATATTTCTGGTACTATATTGATTGTTATCTTTATTGCCCATCGCTGGATATACTTTTTCGAGGCGTTCCAGCTTAATCCTCAATAAGGTAGCAACGCTTCTGTGGCCTCAGGTAAGACTTATCTTATCTTAGATTCATTACAGATATCCATCGGCAGCAATAGCCACCATCAGGATGAACGCCTTCTTCTTCTTACTATATTTGTTACTCGTGTCGTGTATTATATATAATGCTTGTGTGTGTACGTGTCTGTTTGTGTGTGTGTGTGAATGCAAGTGTGTATAGTTAACGCCAAACTGCTAGTCCGCTCTGAAGTTGTTGCGAGCAGGTGTCATACAATTTGCTATAGCGACGCGATTCATTTCTATATTTAGAGCGGACTAGCAGTTTTACGCTGACTATAAGTAAGATGAACAACACAATACCGTGCCAGCAGTATTTCCTTCCCAATAGCCATGCCGCGCCAGGCCGGGTCTACCACCAAGCCATACGCAGTGAGGTATTTATCAACGCCGTAATACTCGAAGACATTCACACCATTGGCTACCGTGTCTACTGCTCCAAAGAGCTTCGCCCAGATCTTGTCTTCCGTCTACAAGCAGATTAATTAATTATTTGCCATTGAATATATTTTAAAATACGCTGGGGACAGAGGGTTTTGCCTTGGAGGAGCAGAGGCGGCACTTTGAAGGGGCGGCAAAACCATATATAGGTATTACAGTTTTTTAAATTGGCGGCATGTTTAGGACGTGAAGTAATTTCCGAAAAATCTTTTGAGAAAAGGAATATCGGATATCGTCGACAAAAAAGTTGACTTTTTGCCAACTTTTATTCTATAATGTCTGTGAAAAACCACCTTAAAATTTCTGTATTTGTAAACAGGTGTGCATTTGCAAAAAAGGTCTCGATTAAAAATTTGCCGCCCCCGAACGTGCCGAATAGGGGCGCTATTGTATTTCGAAGCTTTTCAGGTAATATTCCGCTCCTTCTAAGCTGCCTAGATACTCTAGATTTAACATTTTACATAACCCGATGTGCTACTCTAACTTAGGTCGTAACGCTCCAATAAATAGATTTATAAGTGAATACAATTCGCTAGAGAAAAGCAAAAATTTAGACCTTTTCTCCGATAGTAGTGAAAAGTTGAAAAAAAAAGATCTTAATTAGTAACTTATTTAATTAATTCATGTTGTCTGTTTTGTAATTTCATTATTTTTTTCTTAATTAAAATATTGTCTTATTTTAATATTATTGAATTATGATTGTATATTAATTATCATATTTTTAATTACGATGTTTGGCATGATGTCGTCACTAATAATTGTACTGCCACTTAGCAAGTAGAGATTATTCGATAATGTATGTATGTTCGATTATGTACAAGTGAAAAGTATGTTAGTGACCATTAAATAATAAATAAAATAAATAAATATATATTCATTTCTGGTTTTGTCTCCATCAAAAAGAGCCGCCCTTACCATGGAAACAGAGGTCAAAAACAACTCTAATCTCTTTTCCAAAAATGTCTATGGATAACAGATTTTCCATCAAGTGCTTGCAGTCTCTTCAACTTCATAGAAAATTACATTTCATACTGACGACAAGCAAAGATGTATTAAATAAACGAATAGAAAGAGACAGAGTCTTTTACCTTAAAGGGTTCCTCCTTATCATCCTTGCAAGCTACAGTCAGCACATTGACCCCAATGATTTGGGTGCTGTCCTCTTTATCCTCCACGCAGACCACAGACAGACGGTCCTTGATTGTGTTCCGCCATAGCTTCTGCAGCTCTGCTAACGCTGTTGGGTGGTTCTGGATACCTGGACAGAGTTTATATAGGCGTTCAAGATTATTATTTGTAAGCAATGATAGCCTTGTGGTTTAGAAACTTGGCCTCTTGATCGAGTGGTCCGAGGTTCTTCTAATTTTTCAAAATTTTTATTATCACTTGCTAAACGTTGAAGGAAAACATAGCGAGGAAATCTGCATACTTGAGACATCTTAAGAAAAGTTTTCAAGGCTATGTAAAGTTTACCAATTCACACTTAGCCAGCGCGGTGGACTATGGCCAAATCATTCCCGTTCTGATAGGAGACCCGTGCCCAGCAGTGGGACAGTAATGGGTTGATGATGTTCAAGATAATTTAGATACTCGATTACAGAATTATTTTTTTTGAAAATACTTGGTTTTCACAAAGGCAAATCGCACGCTGGGTGAAGTGATATTTTTTTATTTAACAAGGGGGAAATCACTAAAAGGTTACGTAGGTTTTTGTGGGCTTTTTCTAAAAAAATTGAAAGTCTACCAATCCGCACTTGGCCCGTCTGGTGGACTATGGCCTAGAATCTAGACCCTTATTCTGAGACCTGTGTTTAGCAGTGGGTCACTAGCAGTCAGCTAGTGGGTCAGCAGAATACCGCCTTTGTGTACAGAAGAAATCGGGGGCTTTTTAGAAATAATGTAACGAATAATTCAAACCTGATTAGTGTCAACATTTCAATTTAGAAATATTGAACGTAAAACTTTAATGTGTTGGGTTAACGAATATATTGGTTTTGGTGCCCCTTTTATGTCAGAGCCCCGTGGGGTAAAGATGGAGTAGTTGAGGAGGCATACGTACCAATACATCTACAAGGTGGTTCATGCGCAGTGAAGTATCTGGTCAGCAGCTCCATCGCAGGCTCCTCCTGGTCTTCCGTCATGTCCTGGACTCGGAGATGGGTGACTCCATTCCGGTTCACAGTAAACCGATGCCAGATGGTTGGGTGTTGCAGAGAATCCGGCCGGAGGAACACCATCTTCAAGAAATAATTTACTTAACAACAAACAAGTTTAATTTTGTTATTATTTATATTTTAATTTAAAATTGTAGGTTATGTTTAGGTACTTTCATTATTTGTATGTAGTTAAGTTTATTTTAATTAGTATTTAATTTCCAGTTTTTAAATATATAATAAAGTATTTTTAATAGCTAGAAACAACGAAATTTTTTGTTACTTTTAATTTTACTTTACCTTTTCTTTGTAGGTAGACTCGTTTGTGGTTCGACTTCAGAGGTACCATTTCTGCCTAATACTTAATAATAACTGTGTTAAGCGGTGCTGTATTCCACTTTAAAGAGGGTGATAAGGAAGACATACTTATCCAAGGTGTTTTAATATTTTTTTTTTATAATATAGGAGTAGCAGACGAGCATGCAGTCCACCTGATGGTAAGTGGCTACTGCCGCCCATGGACATGTGTAATCAACCCCAGATAGGATTAGATATTCCTACCTGAAGCCGGCCACAGATGCGCCGCTACCCTGAGGACTAAGCTGGAACGCCTCGGAAAAGTCTGTCTCCCTTACCACACCTTTCAAACCGGAACACAGCAGCGCCTATCACAGCTGTTATCAGGTAGAAATAGGTGTGGCGGTGATGCCTTCGGAGTTGAACCACAAAGGGTTCTACCACCTTAAAAATTTAAATTACTCCTATTTTAAATTACTCCTCAGTGGTAGTCTAATCAATCTTATCTTATTTGACGTTGATTACAGATGTCCATGGGCGGCAGTAGCCACTTACCATCAGGTGGACTGCATGCTCGTCTGCTATTCCTATAATATAAAGAAATTAACAACGAAGTAATTCGTTTTCAGTCTAAGGTAAACCCACCTATTTCCGCTGCATTTTCAAAAATGACATTGGAAATTAAGTATTTTATTTTATTTTATTTGGAAAAGATACAGTGCCTTAAAACTAAGTTACTTACCATATATTTACATACTACACCATTTAATAGTTTTCGCATTTCGTATTATGCGAAGGGTAGTTGTTGTTAGTAGTAGTGAAAAATTTATATTTTTTGCTCTATTAGTTAAAGTCTGGAAATACACTTGTAAACTGTGGGTAGGACTGATAGCAAATACCACACGGCTGTGACTTACCATCAGGTGGACTGCAAGCTCGTTTGCTACGTTTAAATTACAAAAAATAGTAATTTAAATTTAAAAAACTAATAACAAAACTCGAACCCCTCTCTACAAGTTACCCCAGATTGAGAAACGATAAAATAGATAAAAGATAGATATCTTACTTTATCACTGTTGTGTGTTTGGAAGCAGTGGGTCGCGATAAGACGCCGCGGAGACTGGCGCCCGCCACCGAGGGATGGTCTAGTTAAGGGATGATTAGGGCTGTGTCACAATGGGTGTCAAATTAGGACTAATATGATTTATAAATTTCAAGCTTTTTTTCTTTTTTATGTAGGAGTAGTAAACGAGCATGCTGTCCACCTGATGGTATGTGGCTAATATCTCCTATGGATATCTGTAATCAACTTCACATAAGATTAAATTGAGGTCGGCAACAGATGAACCAAACACAAGGCCAAAAATTGACTAAATGAAGATGTTTATGATTATGATGCGTTGTTAACCCTGAGTACTAATTTGCAATGCCTCGGAGAACTATACATATATCCCACACCCTTCAAACCAGAACAACAGCGCTTAACACTGCTGTTATAACAGAAATAAGGGTGGCGGTGGTGCCGCTGGAGTCGAACCGTAGAGGGTCCTACCATCTTTTACTTACTGTAGCTTAGAGCCTGTCAAAAGTAGTTCAACGAATATTGAATAAGTAGATTAGGAACAACAGTTGTTAGACCATCGAACATGTCAGTCGCTTAAACATCAACTGAACGCCTAGCGGCGGCTTAACTTTGCCGCCCCGAAAACAAACGCCCGGGGTGAACCTGTATAATATTAAAACATTTATCTTCATTTTATTTCATACTAAGGTAAAATCACCTATTTCTGCGGTATTATCACCAGAAAGAGCAGATATTAAGCATTCACCACGGTTTAATAAGGAATTGGATAATTTTATCAGAAGCTTTATTATCTGTACTCGTGGAATTGACTCGATATTTATTATTTCTACATTTTTTTACACGCTTTTATTAGCTTGGGTTGTATGGGAGCTCAATTTTCACCCATTTCTAGAAGCTTGATAAATTTGAAACTGTGCACACGTATCAAAGACCAATGACAATGCAATAATTTCATAACAATTTCCCATTATCTTTATTATATTAATTAATTTGTGTTATCATTCTCTGATCAGTTGACTATAAACAGATGTGTTGTGTGTCTAACTTCAACAATTAAAGAAAATTTCTTCTCCCAGTGTATCAAAGCACATTCTAATAGCTGTCATAAGCCAATCTTAGCCGCTAAATGGAATCTCCGAGCGATTTAATCAAGACATAGTTGGGATTTTTCAGGAGCGAGTATTTCGTGAAGGTCTATTATATTGGTGACCTATTTATCGGTGGGTATTTACTGGTAGGTACTTATTGGTTTCGAAAGCCTAGTGGTTTGTAATTTCACTTTAAGTCTAGAGGTTTCATGTTGATTTTTTTATAACATAGAAGTATCAAACGAGCATGCTTACCATCAGGTGGATTGCATGCTCGTCTGGTACTCCCATATTATTAAAAAAACTTATGCAAAATTTATTCGTTCGTTATAATCATAATTCTCATTAATCGATATAATTCTGTTTTAAAGAGTAGTTGCAATATTTGACCCTATACGAGTACATACATACGAACTTATAAGGAAAGTTGAATAAAAGCTTGCAAAACAGTGATCGCTTTTTTTCGATCTTATATTTCAATTTTTAAAGCGATGTTTCAATTTTATCGTATCATAAAGTAGATATATTTATCTATGATCGTAGTAACAGTACCGTTGCCAGCAAAAACGCCATCTACAGTCTAATTTTACGTTAAGGGTTGTTATGGACCCCTAGCTCCGTAACCGTATCCGAAACTATCGGATATCAGAAATAATATCCGAAACGTTAGCGGATCTGTTATAACTTTCGAATAATTTCGGATAACGGCAGAGTATATATGACACACTATTAAGAACAGTTTTAGACCCTTGAGCTGATGAAATGTAATTTACAAATACCATGAAATATATTTTCATATTTTCTTCACTTTTACAATTCCATGCAAATCTTATATTCATAACTGCAACTTTTTGGAACTACCGGGTAATCCGAAATAATTTTATATACGTTTAAGCATATCCGAAACCAATATAATAATTTTAATAAATCTACATAATATCTATCGATACCTCTATCGAAGCTTGAAAGGCAATCCTAATTAAGCGACCTTGAGTAAATATTACAGGAGTGATTTGAAATTTAAAAAAAGTTCAAAAATCTCGATTGTCGATCGAAAATCATAATTGTTCACTTGAAATGATTTTAACCGACATGAATATTTTAAATCCAACATTAGGTAAGTTTATTATTTTCTTTTTTATAATTATTTCAACTTTAATCACTCTTCTGTAATTTACTGTTGTTAGTAAGGATTGCCTTAATCCGATATTTAGATCCGAAGTTTCGTATCAGAACATCCCTAGTCTAAGGTACATAGTATATGTAGTTTGAGCAAAGGTGCAAGCCCTCGCGTGCAATACATCATCACAATATCTTTGTTCATGTGCCGATAGGGTGAATGCACTCGTTTCTGTCACTTTTGTTTTGGTACAAAGTTCTTTGTTTTTCTTTTTTATATAACACGAGCTTTTGCCCGCGGTTTCTCTCGCGTTACGAAGTAATATTTTCATCCCCTATTTTATCCCCTTGGGGGTAGAATTGATCAAAATTCTTTCTTAGCGGATGCTACGTCATAACATCTACCTGCATGCCAAATTTCAGCCCGATCTGTCCAGTGGTTTGGGCTGTGCGTTGATAGATCAGTATGTCAGTCACCTTTGAGTTACATATATTTAGATAGGAGTAGCGTTCGAGCATACAGTCCAGGTTAAAAGTGGCTAGTATCATTCATGGTTATCGGTGTTCAACCTCGGATAATATAAGTCTTACATAAAGTTGGTCATAGATAAGTACGGACTAAGTTGGAACGCCTTCGAAAAGTTTGTTTGACACTTAATTAATTTATAGGACACACCGAAATGGTAAAACATTTCGATTGTATTGTTAATATATTATTTATACCCACTTTACATTTAATGTTTTGTAACCTGCTTTAACTGAAGCAGGTTACAGATGTGCTGTATATGTATGTAATAAGGAATAGGTTCTAGTTAGATCCTTTTCCTTATTACATTACACTTATCGATCACAAATGTCCATTGACAGCAGTGATCACTTAGTGCTTTCTTCTTTGTAATTCAAATATTATAAGAAACAACATTTTCCTCTCAAAATAATCCCATATTTAATTCAATTATAACACTGATTGTCTAACCATATAAATCAAGTACGAGTATTTTTTAAATATAAAAACTATTAATTTTACGTAAGGTCAGTAACAGTCGCCATTACCCTAATATCGGGCAAGCACACCATACTTCGTATTTGGCAAGCCGCCATCTTGGCACCCCTCCAACCCTGCACGCCCGTCACACCAGACCAGTTCAAAACTAACTAGACAACTGGTCACACGCATCAAAATATTAAACTATCTTTGTGCAATTTTCCCAAAATTTGGGGAAAATTTTCAAGGGTAAACCCCTAATTTGACAGCGCGGGAAAGCGTAGAGTAGTTTATTTTTTTGAGACAAAGACATTGTGCTTGTGAAGCTTTGTTTGTTTGGAGTTTGGACTTGCAGCCGAAAGGGTAAGTTTTTAAAATCTAAAATCTGATGATGTGTGTTACATTTATATAGCATTTTCATTGTTTTTAAGAACATTTCTAGCAACTTATCTTATGAACATTTTATGATCATAAACCATTCACTTATATCAAAAATTAGAGGCACTACAGTGTAAAAAAGACAGATAAAATATAAAAAATAGTGAGGTGATGTCTTAATTCTAAAAAAAGAAAAAATAAATGTATTATTATTTTTTTTTCATATAATTTCTTATATACATCTCTAATTGGCAATCAAATTAAAATTTAATTATATGTGTACAGTACGTAACACTTATCTAATGTTGTTATGATTGGTATGCCATGGTCAAATATTTATATATAATATATGTTGTCATGTCAAGTATGTTTGTAAACAAATGTCTTTGTGTGCATTGGTTTATGTAAGTTTTGAAGATGGTAGAACCCTCTGTGGTTCGATTCCGGCTCCACCGCCACACCTATTTCTGCCTCATAACAGCAGTGTCAGGCGCTGCTGTGTTCTTTGAAGGGTGTGGTATGGGAGACATACTTTCTCGAGGCGTTCCAGTGTAGTCCTCAGGGGTAACGGCGCGTCTAAGGCGGACCTCAGGTAAGAATCTAATCTTATCTGGGGTTAATTATGGCCAATGGGCGGCAGTAGCCACTAACCATCAGTTGGACTGCATGCTCGTCTGCCACTGTTAGAAAAATGACTCTACTATACAGTTTTAATGGTGGGGAAAATCGTTTTAACATCGGGTTGATTAGTGCATGCTACCATGAATGGATACGGTCACAGGGAGTAAAATGTTCTTCATAAGTCTATGTAAACTCGCTAATATTCTAATATATAAGAATAAAGGCAAAATTCTGATATTCCTGCTCAATCTCCTTGTAAACAATGAAGAACACAAACATGTGTAACATCTTACAAAGGGAGAACAATGTGGTTCGACTCCAGAGGCACTACTGCTATACCTACGTCTGCCTAATAATAGCAGTGTACTGCTATGTTCTGGTTTGAAGGGTAAAGGAGAAACAAAAGGGACTAACTTAAAAGTACTCGTAAATGCTTCCTTTACCAAACATTTTAAACCATAATGTACGACTTCTGTTAAAAATTTGACTGGTGTGGTAGAAACACCGCTGTCGTACCACAAAGAGGTTTACCACCTTCAAATAAAATTATTACGTGAATCATTCCAATTTAGACACTAATTCAAATCTTATCTCTTACTAGCGTCAGATAAAGCTCCTATACAATTATGAACAATAATTTGACAGACGTCAAAACAATCAACATATTGACAGCTGTCAAAAATAGAAGAACTAAACAGGTTATTGCAACACCATTTGTTTTGAAAGAAAGGTTGTTTTCATTCACTCCGTTTTGGGGTTACAGGCCGCGTATTTTTGGCACATGCGCACTTTCGTTTATAAATATGCGCCCACGCGCGGCATTGTTTATTTTCCTGTTTCGTTTCGTTCAAGACGTGAGGGATGTTCTTGTTTTCTCATTTTGGAAGGAGTTTGCATTATCATAGCCTATTGGTTAATACTCGGTCTCTCAATCGAAGGTACTAAGGTTCGAATCTCATAAACGGACCTCTAATTTTTCAGTTATGGGCGAATTAGAAATTAATTAGCATGTTAACGCTGAAGGAAAACATCGTGAAGAAACCTGCATACTTGAGAGATCTTGAAACATGTAAATTCTACCAATACGCACTTGGCCAGCGCGGTGGACAATGGCCTAATCCTTCTCATTCCGAGAGGATACCTGTGCCCAGCAATAGGACAATAATGAGATGATGATAGTGATGCAGCAATTTTATAATAAAATAAGTTTATAAAGAACAAGTGGCAACACTTGTACCATAAGTGTCACTCGAAAATAGTATATTATATATGATTTCCTATAGATATAGTACTTAGGAGATATTTTTCTAAAACGTAAATTTATTTACAACATCTTAACTCAAATGTCCTTTTAAAACATTGCGCAGTGCCCTAAATCGAACGATCTAAATGTCTTCAAGTCAAGGATGCGGTCAAAGATCTGTTTTCGCGGTTATTTCGGTCCGCCATTTTGTTTTGACGCCACATTGCGTCTGGAGCTGGCGTTATTAATTTGGAGATTAAATATAATGTATTATTTTATTAATACACAAAGATTAATTGCTTGGCTATAAAGAATCTTAATTAGAATTATTTTTGTAACAGGAACTGTATTACGGATGCATTTTTACCCTTGAATTAAATTAGAATGCTTCATATAAGCTTAATTACCAAGGCTTTACAATTTATTCGTAAGAGGTATCGGCGCATCTGTGGTCGATTTCCGGTGGGAATTTAATTTAATCTGGGGTTGATTACAGGTGTCCATGGTCGGCAGTAGCCACTTACCATCAAATGGACTGCATACTCGTCTGCTACTATATTATAAAAAAAAGCTGCAAGTCCTTCGAATCAGCGAGGCTTTTCGATTATAATTAGGCTAAGGTGGTAAAACTCCTTGTGGTTCAACTCCGAAGGCACCAACGCCACACTTATACTGCCTAATAACAGCAGTTTTAATATTTGAAGAGAGTTGTAAGGAAACATAATTATGACGTGTCCTCAAGGGACACACCCGCCCATGGACATCTGTAACCTACCACAGATAACATTAGTGTCCTATCTGCGCCGCTATCCCTGAGGACTAAGCTATTCCTGCTTAGCCAGCTTAGCCTCGGAAAAGTCTTCAAACCAACAACTCAACAAGTGCTCAACACTGCTGTCATAACAGAAATACTCGTATGTTTGGGATTACCTCGACCCGCAAAGTTCTACCACATTAAAGCATTACTTTAAAATTATAAACAGACATTTACACCAATTTCCAATCTCCAGAAATCGTTTCGTTTCTGAAATAAAACATTTCTCGCTTTGGCATTAATATACGATCGGTTGAATTAATTGACATGAATGCCTTGTTTTGAGATGTTGCAGTACGTACTTCACTTGAAATATACGAGATTGATGAAAACAAACCGTTTCACTTTCTTTTATAAATAACTGAAGTAAACCATGCTGAAATTGCATGCACTTGGCCAGCACGGTGGACTATGGCCTAATCCTTCTCATTCTGAGAGGAGACCCGTGCCCAGCAGTGGAACAGTAATGGGTTGATGATGATGAAACCATGCAGTCCATAGGGAAAGTGGGTACCACTGCTCATGGATAATTTAAAGGTGATAGAACCCTTTGTGGTTCGATTCCAGCGGCACCACCGCCACACCTATTTCTTTTTTATTTTTTTCTGTTATAACAGCAGTGTTAAGCGCTGCTGTGTTCTGGTTTGAAGGGTGTGGTAAGGAAGACATAATTTTTCGAGGCATTCCAGCTTAGGATTCCTCAGGGGTAGCAAAGCACGTGTGGCCGACTTCAGGTAGGAATCGAATTTATTCTGAAGTTGACAATTTTTTTTTCCTGAACTATGATGGTTTTTAAAAGATGGTGGTAGGCCTCCTGATGTCTTTGCGCGGCAGTAGATACTTACCATCAGGTGGACTGCTTGCTTGTTCGCTACTTCTATATTATAAACAAAATTTATAACTAGGTACCTATCACCGCAAAATCATCAATAAAATTCGTTGCAACATAAAATTGATGACACATTGCCAACTTACTTATATTACAAATTACAATACAAGGTGTGAATTACATCATCAATCGACAGTTATATCGAATGAACTTTCAGAAATTTGCCTGGCACGTTACAGATCGTCCTACGCCAAGTTTTGATAGGTCCTGACATTGGAGCCATGAGAGGCATGGTTCTTATATAGATAATGGATAGAAATATATATATTTTTGATAATATAGGAGTAGCAGACGAGCATGCAGCTGATGGAGTGGCTACAGTCGCACATTGACATCAGTAATCAATCCCAGATAAGATCAGATTCCTGAGGTCGGCCACAGATGCTATTATAACAGAAATATAATAAAATATATATTCCATCTTCGAACGGTTAGGCTACAGGAGCACAGGTGGACGACCTGATGTCCCTGTAGTCCCGGGACTAGAATCGGCCTACGGTATCCCCTGCCTGTCGTAAGAGGTGACTAAAAGGGGGCTTCTGGGGTTGCAGGCGGCAAAAGTCGAACCGTTCAACAAGCGACCCCGGGAAGGACGGCGGTATATGTGGTCGCATACCGTCGTAAACACTACATGGTGTAGGAGGAGCGAAAACTGCTCCCCCAGGGCAGAGCCCGATCGGGGCATCGCGCTTGGAGAACTCCGGTTGTGTTCCGTCGGAGATCCCGGAGTTCTCCACCAAGCGTTGAGGACGGCCACCGGGGGGTTTTAGTGCGGTAAAAATCCTTCATAACCCGGCGTCGCTCCCACGTCGTCGGGTACCTTTTGAAGGTTTCCCCCTCGTAAACAAAAAAAAAAGAAGACGGCGGGAAATCGCTGAATTCAAAGGAAACGGATCCGTTTAGAGTGACGCCATAATATACTCAGTCAAAAATAATGCACAGGATGACATGCAAAAGTTTACTCGTAAATAGCTATTCGTCGAATTTACTCTCTTTGTAATTTCATTTTGTCTTACCTCATCCAAGCCGTACTGCGTAGGGCTACGCAACTTACATTTGGCAGTGTAACTACATTTAGTTATTGTAACATAAATCAGCTGCTACAAAACATGTTGGTAAACAACGCCACGTGGCGCTATCTTGTGGCAAACAAACGAGAATAGACATCAAGGTTATTGGCCGCCATTTGTGTAATAAAATGGCGACTTCCGGTAACAAATATTATCCTACTGACGTATAATATCTATGGTTACAAATTATTACAAGTTCCAAAGGATTAGTAATAGATCCGGGGTATTTTTGCCACCCTGAAGGTGGTAGAGCCCTTTGTGGATCGACTCCGGCGGCACCACCGCCACACCTATTTCTACCTAATAACAGCAGTGTTAGGCGCTGCTGTGTTCCGTTTTGGAGGGTGTGGTAAGGGAGACAGACTTTTCCGAGGCGTTCCAGCTTAGTCCTCAGGGGTAGTGGCGCATCTGTGGCCGACCAAGTAGGAATATCTAATCCTATCTGGGGTTGAATACAGATGTGCTTGGGCGGCAGTAGCCATTTACCATCAGGTGCACTGCATGCTCGTCAGCTACTCCAATATTATAAAAAAGACTTGTATCAATGATGACCAAGCAAAAGTTACTAAATTCGCAAATTCTCATGACGTAAGAATGCAGTCGGGAAGTCTACTAAAACTTGGCGGCAGATCTCCAACGCAAAACAGAAAAACGAGTTCACTGTCACTGTTTTTTGTAAGTTGGCCTTCCGCCAAAAACGCACATGGGTAGACTTTCCGGTTTTAGAGAAAATTCTAGTTAATGATGTTTTTTTGCGAATGTTTTTCGTGTTCATCCATTAATTTAGCCCGCTGACAAGTCATTAAAAGATGTGTGAAAGACGTATTAGCTAGCCAAGATAAATCCATACTCTTTGTTTATTTTCGGATAGAAATTATATAAAAACGAAATTCAAGACAATTCATTGATTACTTTTTGAGTTTTATGGACATAAAAAGAAGCTGATTTTAACTAAAAGCCGTACTGAAAATTCAAATTTTGATGTGTGGAATGGATGATAAAATTTTTAATCGGGAGACGTAAGGAAAAAGGGAAACAATTAATTCCATTTTTGAGTTATTTTTTTTATTGTTTGGTTTTTAGTTGAAAAAATTCTTCTAGATGGTCACAACCCTCGATCTTAAATAATATTTTAAAACTACGTTATGCAGATTATACATAAAAACCAATGGATAGATATACACCGAATGAGCTTTTGTTTTGTAAGCATGTTTTATGATTGTGACATTTATTAACTTATTACGAAGTGGATGTCATAAGCTTCCATAGCTAAATTTAAATGTTCGAGACACGAAACTTACTTCTTACTTCCTTTTATCAAATGCCCCTGAGGGGTTGCGATTCTTCTTGAGGTTAACGCCCCTAAAAGTCGCCCCACGGTCAACCTTTAACTATGTCTTTGAAATAATTTAAGTACTCTTTGTTTCGTACACTACAGCTTTATTGACTTTTACTTGCGCATAAAATTTATTCTTACTCGTTTTAAATGTGTTTCCGCGCCAAATGTCAACAAAGAAAACGTAACCTTTAAAATCAAAGCCATGTCATCGCAAAATCCGTTCAAAACAAGCCAAAATTCAGGGAACACCTGATGTCATATATTGGCGCGAACGACCGCATTGGACGCGCGCCATCTTTGTTTAGTTTTTTTTAATATACGCGTGTTGATCACGAGTAATCATGATATCTTGTGATGCAATTTATTTTTAAAATAAAATATACGATAAGGAAACAGCTAACTACGTTTTGTTATTGTGTGATTGTGACGTTTTGAAAAATAATATAAACGTTCTTTTACACGTGCGTTTCGTTTCATATAGATACTAAAACGCATAATGAAGTTCATGGTTCATTAATAGACACTGATTGCAATCTAGGACTATGGTATGGTCCACGTCAAATTGCTAGTCCCCTCCGAATATAGAAACAAGTCACGTCACAATGGCAAAATGCAAACTATAGATATTAGCGGGACGAAGACCCCGGCTCTCGCCCACGTTAGTTAGTTAGTGTGCCTTTACGTTCCGAAGCATATGCTAGCTAATCCTGCGCGCAACAACTTCAGAGAGGACTAGAAGTTTGGCGCGGACTATACCGATTAATCCGAAAAGTCTAAGCTCGACGCTCGCTTGATACTTTGTTTAATTAAGGCATTTCTAAAATAGACAGGACTTCTCACCAAATAGAAATTAAGAATTTAGGTACCAAATTCAGCTCGTTTTATGTACTTATGTAAAACAAAGAAGAATCTCGAATAAGGCATACTTTTTGTATGTTCGCAACGCTCATGCATATCACCTTGGTGCTTAGTCTAGATAAATACAATCTGTTCTTCAATGACTTCCGTAAAGACATTTTTCCTGTCGCGCATATTTACACCCGCATGTGCGTCCGATCCGTACACGTGACACTTACATCCTATCGTGTCACGCACACGCACACAACACGCGAATCAGCGAGCATTCACGCATGCGGGCGTAGACACGCGCGGTAGGAAAATGTCTTAAGGCAAATTTAGGTGTGATGTAAATAATAAGTACAGCATAATGTTGTGTAAATTTATGGGTTAACTACCTCGAAATGATACCTACCTACCTATCTTATATACTACTTTGTCGGTCATTTACCTATTTTTTAAATTGCGTAAATAACCTACTATATTACATGCATGGCACGTTGCCCATTTGAAATCGTTTTACGTAACTTTATATAGATAGATATAACAATATATTTACGCCTATATACCTCAATATATTATATGAATCACGTGTATTAGTACCTGGTACTCGTAATATTCGAAATCCCTCAAACAATTTCAATGAAATTTTGTGTCCGTGTTGGGTGGTTCCAGCTTGCAAATTAGGTTACTTTTGAATTCCAGAAGTGAATAAATGTCGAGGTTATTTGAAGTTACTTCTTTAGCCATTGGTAAAACTATTTTTGTATTGGTTCGAAACTAGCGACAGCACCACCACCGCCACACCTATTTCTGACAAAATAACAGCAGCGTTTGACGCTACTGTGGTCTGGCTTGAAGGGTGCGTTTTCGAATTCTCAGGGGTAGCGGAAAACTGTGGTCGACCTCAGGTAGGAATCTAATCCTACCTGGGGTTTAAGAGATGTCCATGGGCAGCAGTAGGCACTTACCATCAGATGTACACCATTTTAGTCTACTCCTATATTATAAAACTAAGTCTTACATACAACTATTGTCTTTATTCCAGATGCCGTCCGAGGTGATATCAGACAAGTCGCTGCAGCGGGAGCTCGCTGACTCCATCATCAGGATGGTACCGTTGGACGAGATTCGGATACTCTTGGCTTGTGGGGCGAAGGTATGATCTTAGTTCTCGTATGTAACATGTACAAAAGGGAAGAGTCCTTTGGATTAACTAGGAGATTGCAATAGTGCTTGATAATATCATAAGAATAAAGGTATGGGTATTTTCAAAACGTGGTATGGTACAACCAGAGAAGTGAGGAGGTACCACTGCCATACCTAGAATGAAACAGTCCTTGCGATTCGATGAAAGAGTGTGGAAGCCGGCTGACTTACATATAAGGCGAAGACCAGTAGTCCCGAGGAGTGCCAACGCATGTGTGATCTCCATAGCGAAACACCTTCCGTAGCGGTGGTACTTATAGTTTGTTGACTTTCAAAAAGTGTTCTCAATATGAATCAATTTTGAATAAATGAGATTTGAATCGGCTTCAGGACAGGCGGCAGTGTCCACTTATCGTCAGATCCACTGCATTATCTTCTGAAACGCACTGCTTTCAGTGCTTACTGCTTCACGCTAAAACCACTTACCAGATGGACTGCATGCCTTCCTAACTAAACGCAAAACTGATTTACGCTAGAAATAGGTTGGCGGTGCAATAGTCCGCGCCAAACTGCATGTCCGCTCTGAATACAGGAACGAGTCGCGTCGAATAGCTTAATTGTAGATAGCATAATTGTAGATATTAGCGGGATGAAGACAGCGTGGGGCCATCCCGGCTTCCGTCCGCTGCCCGCTCTCGTCCACGGGTACATAGCTGCGTTAGTATGCCCTTACTACGGAGAATATGCTTGTACTTGTGCGCAACAAATTCAGAGCGGACTAGCCATTTGGCGCGGACTATACCTTCTAAGTTGAACCATACAGATTCTACCACCTATTGTACTGTATGGCTTTGATCACTGATGCAACTTCCACAGGTAAACGAACCAGTGACTCAAGGTCTCCGCCCGCTCCACTACGCCATCTGGCAGCGGTACCTGGAGGCCACCAGGCTGCTGCTCGTGAGAGGCTGTGACATCAACGCCCAGGATGACTGTGGGTACAGCGCCTTGCATCTGTCTGCTGAGCATGGGTAAGAAGCTACGAGCTTAGATCCTTCTATATTAGTATTAGTAGTTAGAACCTTTGATAAGAAAAATAGATTCTATTTTACTCAGCTAAGGTTAGAACAGGCTATTTGCAGTTGGTAGCCTGAGAGATAATAACAGCCATAGCTCTAGTCCTCAATAAGGGTGGAGCAAAATTGCCTTTCAGTGCCAAAGGTCAACCAACTCTATATAGTGATTTTACCTGACGCCGACCACAGATGTGTTGTTACTCTTTAGGTTTACCGTTTAAGATGGTCGCGTATATACATAAGCTTCCCGACATCCGCACCCAGCATACTACTCAACACTAGAAACAGATGCCTTCTTTTAAATCGAACTATACTAATTCTTTCTTCTTCCACCATTCATAATTTCACAACCTTGTCTCAATTTCCCTCAGGTATGTGGAACTGGTGAAGCTTTTGCTAGAAAGTGGCGCAGCGGTGGACTACCGGCCGGACACTGGCGAGGAGTTCCCTCGTACCACGCTATGTGACGAGCCCCTACGTCTCGCTATACGGAATAAGCATTATGTAAGTTTCACTCACGATAGGATTTAGAAGAGCTTTGATATCTAAGGACTAACAATATTAAAATTAAAACAGTTACTATACAATCATAGAAGTTAATTGTAAGTATATCAGTTTAGAATAAACTTACACAGCAATAGAAATGTGATCAGGTTCAGAAAATCTTTGGACAAATAGAGGAAATTTTGTAAGAGATCAATCTATCCCAAGTGTAGTAGGCAGAAATTGTCAAAGACTATCATTTTTAGGCAAAACATTGGATAGATTGATTGTTAATTACAGGCGTTAGTCTTCAAGGTAGCAACTTATCTGCGTCTGACCTCTGGTAGGACTCCAGTCCTATTTGGAATTGGAGAATCATGAAACTGTCAAACATAATGATATTTTTTAAATAAAAACCGCTAAAATCCTTTTTATTGTCATCTTCCAGGAAGTAGCCCGTCTTCTCCTCGAACACGGTGCAGATCCCAACAAGCGGTACTTCTTCGGCGCTGAGATCAACCTGGTTTCCGACCCTGAGTACCTGGAGCTGCTGCTGACCTTCGGCGCCAACCCTGACTCCAGGGACCGAGCTGGGTTGACGCCGCTCATGAAGGCTGCTAGGCAGAGAAACGTAAGCGTCAACTAATCTAGGATCAGCTTAAACAGAAAACCCTAAAGTAACCCTACGAGTTTGTAAGTGTAGTGCTGGCGTGCTCTTGTTTGAAGGGATTTTTCTTAAAGTGTCTCTGGCACTAGCGAAGGGTGGCTGTCAATTCAACAAACTTCCTTCGATCTTTAGTGAGGCAAAATAATTGGGCAGCACTCGCTGTTTGAAGAGTGTTGTAAGAGAAAAGTCAGACAGGAATGTAGCAAATCTATGACCACACACATGGATATCAGCTGACTAACATATGAAGTGACCATATTTCTAAGAAGGAAACGGATCTGTGATCGGCTTCAGGTATAATCCCTGTTATACATGGACTTGGTTACAGATGTCCTGGAGCGGCAGTTTAATTCAGATCTACTTCAGTTTCTTAAAAAAAGCTTTTAACGATTTCCGTCATGACGTCACTACCGTCTACAAAAATGTCTTCTGATTTAACACAAAAAATATGTAATGGTCATTTATTTCGTCCAATCATGCATTGCAATCGATCTATTTAAGATACACGTTCTCTTGTTGTTCATAAGGAATCTGACGAGAAAACCTTCTTTCCAGGGTATAGAAGCGGTGCTGCTCCTCATCAGCTACGGCGCTGATGTGAACGCCATCGCCGACGCGAGGAATGACTACCGTACCGTCATGCATTACGCTGTTTTGAGTGGTAAGATACCTGTAATTACACCTAGTGGTAAGGCAGGGTTACCTCAGGGAAAGCAGTCACCGCAGCCTGTGGGCATTCGCTAATGCAACGCCAGCTCAAAAGGAGCTCTTTTTGCGTTTTTCAAAAGTTTTGAACCCTTTCCGGTTCGACACCAAAGGCAACAGCTATTTGTGCTTTTTAAAAATTAGATCCCCTTATGGGGAAAAATATATTTAAGAAACTTTTTAGGGGTTATAAATTTTGAGGGTACTTTTAAGACGATAATATTTTGCACTTTATAGGGCAGTTTTTTTTTTATTTTAGATGGCCCTTTTTATTGACGTCACATTGCACGGATTTTTTCGAATTGCAAGGAAATCGAATTTGAGGGATTTGGGTTTACAAATTTTAAGTTTTCAAAATAATTTAAACAGGAATTTTTCAAATATTATCACCGATCACGATCGACCCTTACTCATATTACCTTTCACAAATATTCACCAAATACTTTAGATATTCCTCTCCAACCCCCAGGAAACACAGACGTGGTGAACCTGCTCATCAAGCAAGGAGCAAGAGTGAATTATGAATGTCCGGACCTGAATAAACCAAGTCCACTGGACCTTGCCATCTTGAAGGGAGACGTGGCTATGTTGCAGATGCTGTTGTTAGCTGGTGAGTTAGATTTTAAAAGATCTGATGAAAAATACTTAATTGTCATATACGTTTTAAAGAAATATGAGATAAGCATGCAATTTAAGGGAACTTCGAGATTTGGTGAAGAATAATTCATTTTTGTTTTAAAAATATATGAGATAATAACGCAATTAAAGGAATCTTCATTCTAATAAAATTCGTTAAAACTGTTTCTGTAAAAAGTGTAATTAAGTGTACCGTTTTTTTGGCCTACATTTTCACACACATGTAAAAACTTTCATCTCCCATTAAACAGCTTTTAAACTTAACTAAAAACCTTTAAAGCGTTTAAAACTTTTTTTTCTCAAGTTATACTTCCTTTGGCACAATTGGCATTTTTTCACGAGATTTTACAAAACCGACAACATGACATCGTGAAGTTAGCTACAAATTAGAATTGAATTAACACGCCAAAAATTGCTTTTTACTTATTTTTTTTAACTTTACACATGCTTTTTTAATTGTTTCTCCGTTTCATTTTTTACCATTAAACCTTAATTTTAGAAAACTCGGACACAAAATCAGCAGGAGACGGCGTAGGACCATCGGCTGAGTCTCCACGGCGGGTGCCGGGTTCGAATCCTGTCTTAAATATATTTATTGGTCTTGTTATATGTTTATTATTGTTGTGTGCTTAATATTCATTATATGTATGTTTATGTCGAAATGTGCTAAACTATCTTTTATCAAAATATTTTTAATGTTATAAAAAATCAAATGAGCATGCAATCCATCTAGTGTTATCATTTTGTCAAAAATCTAAAAGATCTATAATGAACGTCTAGGCAGACATATTTCCTTATTAATTTATTGTACCATCTTTCCAAAAAGTCCTAAAAAATGTCAATCTCTTAATCAATTCCTTTAATATTTCTGACTCTATTACTGAAAAATGCCTTCGTAAGATAGTAGAGCCAATATGGTTCCACCGATGAGGTACCACCGTCACTCCTATTGCTAGCAAGAAATAGTTATTCCTGTGGAAGGGTGTGAATACCACCTGAATTATATAAAGCGACAAGCTTAGTCCTCAGTGGCAACGCATCTGTGATCGATTTCAGGTATTTCGCGTCAAACTGGAAGTCCGCTCTGAAGTTGTTGCGAGCAGGTGTAGTCATACAATTTTCTATGGCGACGCGATTCATTTCTATATACAGAGCGGACTAGCAGATTTACGCGGACTATACCTAATCTATGGAGTTGATCAAAGACATAATCAAGATTCACATATTGATTTGGTTCGAAAATTATTGTGTAATTTTAGGTATTAAGTATTTTACTTTCTTATGTTTCTCCCTATAAGTTTTAGATAATTTTCCCGTAAAACTTAAATCATTTTTTCTTTCTTTTCTTTTCTTTAGGTGCTCTTGTCAACGCATCGAGTACTGTCATCGGAACGCCTCTGCACGTCGCATGTTCCGACAACATCTCTAATAGAAAGGAAATCATCAAAGTAAGTTTAATTTAGTTTTTTTAGTCTTCATCATTAATTCATTACTGTTTCCCTGCTAGTGTCTCCTCTCAGTGAAGTGTTAGGCCATAGTACATCGTGCTAGCCAAGTGCGGATTTTAGTTTACACATCCTTCTTAGTTCGTATGTTTGTAAGGGTCAAATCTAACTGAATTTCAAACCAGTTTTTTTATATAATATACGAGTAGCAGACGAGCATACAGTCCACCTGATGGTAAGTGGCCACTGCCGCCTATGGACATCTGTAATCAACCCCAGATAGGATTAGATATTTATACCTGAGGTCAGCCACAGATGCGCCGCTACCCCTGAGGACTAAGCTGGAACGCCTCGGAAAAGTATGTCTTCCAACGAAGTTCCAACGATTGAGCTGAAAATTTGCGTAAACATGTTACGATTCTTAAACCAGTAAAACTACCTACTTAAATTAATATAATTATTATTTACATCACATATTAAGATTGAATAACAATGGATAAGCTTAGTGACGTCATTATAAGCCCAATATGGCGGACGTCCTAAGATGGCGGACGCTACAAGATGGCTGATTTTTATGCTATTATTATTTCCAAAATATGCATGTAAAATGAAATTGTTTTCTGAAAAAATACAAACAATAATATGACGTTAACAAAAACTTTGTTTTTTAACTTTTTTAACATAAATTGATTTTCAGATCCTGTTGGAGAGTGGAGCAGATCCTAACCTGAAGGTCTACAATGAGGACGATGGAGCTCAGCTCAGGCCCGCCTTAGCTGAGTATATAGCGAGCAATGCTGAACCCAGTGCTGATATTGTGTCGTTACTGCTGAGATATGGTGCCAGGGTATGTTCTTATATATAATATAGGAGTAGCAGACGAGCATGCAGTCCATCTGATGGTAAGTGGCTACTGCCGTATGGACATCTGTTCAACCCCAGATAAGATTAGATTGCTACCTGAGGTCGGCCACATGCGCCGCTACCCCTAAGGACTAAGCTGGACCGCCTCGGAAAAGTATATCACCATTTCTCAAAACAGAACACAGTAGCGCTTAACACTGCTGTTATTAGGTAGAAATAGATAGCGGTGGTGGTGGTAATATTTTGAAAATTGCTTAAAGATGGCGCCACTAATGTTCTGAATCACGCTATCGAAGCTTTCTCAACATTTTGAATTTATACAAGATTCGATATAAAATATGGTGGAATAGTGGAACACGGTACTCCTAAGGCACACATTTTTCGTTTTAATATATATTTTTGAAAGTAAATAAGTATTTTAGGCTTTTAGTAGATATTAAAATCATTATCATATCATTGATTAAAATAATGTTTTATTGCAAAGGAAATTATCGAAAACATTTTTCCATGCTTTTTTCAAGCAACATTTTCCCAAAGGAAGGTTGTATATGGGATAATTATTTATTTTAATAATTTTCAATAGATTTTTCTTCTATTTTCTTTTCATCCCCTCTACCTAGAAAAATATGCGACGATATGTTTTCCTATCAAGACCTCGTATTAAAAATAAGTATTTATACAGAAACAAAAATTAAGTATTGGGTATTTTTTGCAGGTAATAATGAAAACTCAGTTCCGTGACCCCGACGGCATCCTCAACCACCTCCAGAACGTGACTTCAGAGGAGCACCAGCACATCTTCTACATCCTACTAGAAGCAGCGGAGGCCTACGACCTCTGTATGATAAAGAGAAACAACATCGTTACCCCTATCCAAAAGCAACACTTAATCGAAAAAGCAAAAACTCCTATATCTCTCCTCGCGCAAGTCAGGATATATTTTCGAAAATATTTCGGACCTACTCTTGTACATGTTGTCGGAAAAATGGAGGTCCCTACAATCCTCCATAAATACCTTTTATTTGAATGTCGCTAATGAAAAGGCGCCAAATGTGGTACGCTTTTGACATTTGACAGCCGTGTCGGCCATTTTTGTGTTGCCAGTCGTAGAAACTCCTACTATTTCGGTAGATTTCGTGTAGACTAGCTTTTGATTATATTTTAAGGTATTTTTATACTCTGTACTGATTTGTTTATTTTAAGATCGGGGTTCCGGGGACTGTCGTAATCTTTCCTTCAGTCAGTCTCCATTTTACTGTTGAAAATTAAAGCCCCTGTAAGGCTAATTTTCATTTTTTTGAAAATTAAAGGCCCTGTAAGGCTAATTTTGTGGCAATTCCTGATTGCGATTTTGTAATCGCGATTAGCGAGTTAGTGATTATCTTGCAATGTAGCAATATTCGCCATAATAATTATAGCGGTGATATTGCGAATATATTTGTATACACATTGCTATATTTTTCAGCAATATGTCAAGCAAGATTCAATTTTCATATCTTTAATTAGATTGAAGCAGATTGTTTTTCGTAATGAGATATTTTTGTTAAAATAACAGGGGACAATGGCAATTCTATGTCTTTTAAACATTTGTAAAAAGGATCATTGTTAGTTGTGATTTTTTTTTTGTTAAATAGTCGATTATTATTCTTTTCCAAGAGATCACTTGTATGAAACGGTACTCACTACCACTTTATAATTTTAACAGTTATTTAATAAAAACTGTAAAATCTACATAATAGAGCGCACATTACTTTCTTTGAATTTCTTAAAATATTAGTACATTTCTTATGCAAGAAAGGTCTATAGTACCCAATTTAACCACATTAGACACCTATTACGTTTTATGTACTTGTTCTATTTGCAATTACAAATAGATTACAAGTCACTTCAATTCAGTGATTGGCGATTGAATGAAATTTTTGATTTTAAATTTTAAAGCTTATACAATATGAGTACATTAAAATGGAACATACATATTTGTATAGTATTTTCAAGTATATACAAGTACAAACCCTAATGTAAGATTTCAATTTTAAATTAAAAATGAGAATTTGAAATTTAGTGTCATGTATTCGTTTGAAAGATACAACATTATATAAGTCGACATACATCGGAAATATGTTTTTTAAACAAAATCATTTTTTACGAGAAAATAATAACTGTATAGAAAAGGAATTACTTTATCATTTCATAATAAGTATCTCAGTTATCTGTTGAAGTCACAAATCAAAAATATATATTTACGTACTATTAAATATTTTTTATAAATTATTAATAAACATCCTGATTAAAATATAAGACTTCAATGTGCACTATTTAAAAAAATATATGAAAATTAAACCAAAATAAATGTACTTGTACAGTGTACTATGTACAGGCACAATATATATAAAATATAGCAACCCCAGTGTTGCCATATTATGCTTAAAACAAAGTATTTTGGTAGTCTGATTACATAATTATTATGTGATATTTTGTGATACGTTTAAGCTAAGTAATTCACTTATTGTATGTGAACGAAGAAAATGTATTCTTCGGTTATATTTTTTAATAAATGTGTGAAGAATTATTAGTTGTTTTTTATTTCCTTTTTAGCACAGTATTTCATTATTTTCTTTGTATAGTCCTCGTAAAACTTCTAGTCCGCTCTGAATATAGAAATGAATCGCGTCGCCATAGCAAATTCAGAGCGGACTAGCAGTTTGGTGCGGACTATACTTTCCTGATTGAAAACGTACGAAAATAGGTTTAATAATTTGGGATCACATAATAAAGTAAACAAGAAATATTATTATTTGTTTAAAATAAGTAATGTACTTGTAGAAATCGGTTTTAATGAGTAAAACTACAACATACTTAAAAGCATAAATAAATGATAATAATTTTGGGGACTCTACCAAAGGACAGCAATTTGGATGAAACTTTTTATATTTAATTTATTTTTCATAACTATTTTAAAACGTGTTTTATTAATATTTTTGATGTGAAACATCTATAGCCGCACGTAAAACCGATTTCTGGCGTGGCGACACATGCCGTGGCATGCGTCACTGATTAAACGAATTAAGTAGTCACGATTTGAAATAAATTCGTAAATTTTTGTATTTAATGAAAATAAATGTTTATTCAATAAATAGTCATCGTTATCTGGAAAAAAATCGTAATATTTTATTTTATCATTATGACATATTTAGTTCCTATCACAATATGTTATTTTCTGCATATTACTTTTACAAAATAATGTCGATGTTTCACATCTGCCAGGCGTCCCGTGACGGCTCACATTTTTTTTTTTGTATTTCTATTAGGTTAATATTGTAAATAATTTACTACGTAATCGACAATAATAAAGAATAATCAGATTTAAGTAGTAAATAGTACTTACTTAATATATGGGCAAACTTCTCGAAAACCTTAAAACTTCGTATTTTAAATTTAACTTAATAAATTTTATTAATTTGTATTAAATAATCAATACGTAATTAAATTGTTACGTATTTTCTTTTAAATTTATACGTATAAAAAATAAAAAAAAGTTATAATAATAAAACAAATAAATATGTATGATTTCTTTAGCAGTTATAATTGTGAATAGAAAATGAAGTTATAATTGTTCGATAGATGGCGTTGATAAAAAAAATGACTCTATACAATGTTTTTAATGTTACGATATCAAAATGGTTCATAGATGGCGTTGTTTACAGAAAATCAACTCAGACTTCTTGTTCGCAGTTTCTAGGGTCTGACAAAGGGCCTAAGGTACTTCCAAGTGTCCAACTGATCCAGAATGGGGTTCCCGAACTGAACCATGGCTTCGGAACCGAATTTGGAAATGGCGCCTCTGAATCGGTTGACGTAATCCACTATAACTTCGCTGATCACAGCATTGACGATCGCATCGATATCTCCACCACCGATAACACCATCAAGGTTACTCTGAAATAAAAATATTTATTGTTTAAAAAGTAAAGACCACGTTAAAAAAGGGCTCCTGACGATCCTGATGAGGATAATGGGATTAAATTATTAAAATCGTGTATTGTCATCAGTTCTGGATAATTGTTCAAAATTTTAAAACAATCGGACTGTTCAAAGTGGGTAAAAATCGAGTTCAAAGATTCCATTACATACATACAGGTGAAGCTAATAAAAGCGTGGTAAGCTATTTACAAAAATATGAGGTTTCTTAGTCCTCAAGAGTAGCAGCTGTGATCGGCTTCAGATAGAACCTGTTCCATATGGAGTTGGTTGCAGATGTCCATATGCGATAGTGACGAATTACTTTTACTATTTTTTTTAATAATGTAGCAGATGAGCATGCAGTCTGTCCACCTGTTTGTAAGTGACTACTGCCGCCCGAAGTGCCGAAGTTGATCCACAGAGGGTTCTACTACCCAAATTGTAGATTTCTGCTGGCCACTTGACTAGCCCGGTGTTTATGACCTAAACCTCTCACATTCTTAAAGGAGACGCTGACAAGCAAATATGCAAAAAGTTAAGAAAACTTTGACTGCGTGAGTCAGTATACATGTGGCGCCATCTGTTGACAAATTATGGAACAGATCATAAAAAAATACATACCTCAATGGATGGTAAATCGAATGTAGGATTCTCAATTCTATCAATGACTACAGATTCACCATCTTCTGACTGCTTCAAGTGCAAAAGCCCACTGAGTCTAAAGTTCTCGATAATAAACCTGGGAATATAATAAAACGTAACATAAGAAATAGATAATAAGCTAAAAAAAAAATGTGAGCCGTCACGGGACGCCTGGCAGATGTGAAACATCGACATTATTTTGTAAAAGTAATATGCAGAAAAGAACATATTGTGATAGGAACTAAATATGTCATAATGATAAAATAAAATATTACGATTTTTTTTCCAGATAACGATGACTATTTATTGAATTAGATTGCGCATGGCGACGCGTCGCCACACCTCACACTACTGCATATAGACTGTATATATATACCATCGTATAGCGTTGCCACTGCATGCGTCGCCACGACAGAAATCGGTTTTACGTGCGGCTATAGATGTTTCACATCAAAAAAGTTAACGTGTATTGGTCCTAGCTTGAAATAATGCTTTTGATCCCGATAGATGACGCTGTTTTCGAAATATTTATCAGAGAAAGACATATTCTCAAAGTCAGTAGTAAAATGGATACTAAGGTTGATAAATGCCGTTAAATATACAAAATTATACATCTTATAATCATAATAAGCTAATATTTAATATAATTTATAATGTATACTTATTAAATCATTTTAATATGTATTTTTTCTTACTTCTAATACATATTTATAATATCTGCTGTTTTCATTATTGTTTGTCGTTTTTTTTTCCTTTCTTGCTTTGTAACACTTGCTGCAAATTCTCTACATCCACCCAGGGTTGACTGGTAGAGAATGCCATCAGGCATTATGTTTGCCCTTTTGTACATTTCTTTTTAGAGGTGATGCAATAAATTTTTAAATAAATAAATAAATAAATAAACATAAGGATTGTTTAATTTATAGAGTGAGTAAGGTTAATTAACGGGTGTTTATTACTGCATACACGCAACTTGTAAATTAAATAACTCTCTCACAAAAGTACAAATATCAGCAATGAACAGTGCATTTTCGACTTATAAACTTATTCACGCCTGATACGAAAATATGAAAAGGACTTACTCAGCACGACCCTTCCCGTAGAGTGGAATGGCGCCAAAAAGGTCTCCATCCAAATCATAAACACCTGTAATAATTTATTAGGACCCATATAAATAAATTGCATAAAAGTCATCGGAGGCCCGGGGCGAGGCCGAGGGCGAGGGAAATAAATGAGGCCCCCAATCCAATAAGTTTACAAGCTTTTATAAATGTCTACAAGGGATCTAGACATTTGGCGCGCAGGACCAGAAGAAGAAGAAGGCTACAGGAAAGGTCCGACTCCGGCGGCACCACCGCCACCCCTATTTCAGTAAAAGCAGTAGTTAACACTACTGTTGCCGTATACTGGTTTAAAGTGTTGTAAGGGAGACATACTTATCCGAGGCTTTTGAGCTTAGTTCTCAGGGGCTTAGGCATGAATTTAATCTCATCTGGAGTTGATTACAGATGTCTGCGAGCAGCAGCTACTTACCATCGGGTGGATTGCATGCTCGTCCTCTTTATGTTACAAAAAACCAAACCAAGGTATATTTAATATTGATTTTTCTACGATCGTAGAACTAACCAGCTTTGATGAGGATCCGTGGTACGGATATATCGATGTTGAAGGTCAGGTCGGAGATACGAAGGTCACTTCTGTGGACCACAAAACCGCCAATACCGGTCACCAAGATATCCTTCAGCTGAAGGTCGAGGCTGAAAAGTTTCCAACACACTTTATAGATCTTAAAATGTATAGTTTTAGTGAAATATATTTTAAGGTGGTAGAGTCGTGTGTGGTCCGACTCCGGCGGCAACAACTCCACACCTATTTCTGTTATAACAGCAGTGTTAAGCACTGCTGTGTTCTGGTTTGAAGGGTGCGGTAAGGGAGGCATCTCCAAGTTTAGCGACGCATCTGTGGTCAACCTCAGGTAAGACCCTAATATTATTTAGCGTTGATTCCGGATGTCCATAGACGGCAGTAGCCACTTACCTTCAAATGGACTGCATGCTCGTCTGATACTCCTATATTTTAAATAAGAAAGAGAAATATATCAACCATTCTAAATTTGACTAAAATCTCTAAATTGACATTTAATTTTGATACATTTTTTTTTTTAGTTTGAATTATATTTAATACAATTCACGAATTGCTTACTGACATAATTATGATTATTAATAATATTTGATAATAATTGTATCAAGGTTGAAATGAATATGGTAATTAATAATTTAATGAATAGAATTAATACTTATGAATGTAAATTATTATAATGACAATTTTTCTTTATTTTTCTGTTATAAATTTTGATAATTTAATTTAATATATATTTGTATACCTGACAAGGTGGAATATAGCGCACTATATGTAACTTTTTAATACCTGTGTTTTTAATACCTATATTCACAAATAAAGAGATTTGATTTGATTTGATTCTCCTATCTCTTTTTGTTCTAAAAATATGATGATAATGGAGTTCTCACTTGATAAGACCAGCTGGTAACTCCAGGTGGTATCTATCCAGCTTGAGAGGGTCCAGAGGAGGGATTCCGAAGAGGGCGGAGCCATTGTTGATGATCATTCGTATGTAAGCGATCAGCTGACGCACGAGGAGGTTTACCGCTAAATTGCGGCTGTCTGCTTCATCTAAAGGGATAAAATATTTAGTAATTAAAATATAATTATCTAAAGGTATAGTCAACGCTAATAGAAGAACGCTAATGTAGTTTTACGCGGACTATAATTAACTATCAAAGCAGTTTTAAGAGCTACGTACCAACAACGGAGACTTGGTCTTCATTTCCGTTCATCTGGGGCGCCGCCGCCACCACGGCACATAGTGCCAATAACAGCCAATATTTCATACTGAAAAATTGTGATTGAAATTACGAAACATGTCCTTAATGTGTTTGAATGTGGTAGAATCATGTGGTTAGACGTTGACGGCTCGACTGCCACACTTATTTCTACCTACTAACAATATTAAGCGCTGCTGTGTTCGGGTTTGAAGGGTAGGTAAGGAAGACATATTGTTCTGAGGCATTTTAGCTTAGTCTTCAGGGGTAGCGCATCTGTGGGCGACCACAGGTAGAAATCTAATATTATCTGGAGTTGATTTATGGACATTTCCATGGGCAACAGGAGCCACTTAATATCAGGTGGACTGCATGCTCGTCTGCTACTCATATATTAAAAAAAAATATGACCAGTGGTCCTCCCTGCCACAGACAGACAAGTATGTTGGACAATAATTCATGTGTGTGTGGGTTAGACGCGCACGTAAAGACGAGTGACAGAATAAACGCCCCTTTTTTTGGTTTACGAGGGGGAAACCATCAAAAGGTACCCGGTGTCGTGGGAGCGACGCAGAGTTATGTGGGATTCTTACTGCACGAAAACCCCCACACATACCGCCGTCCTTCCCGGGGTGCTGGCTGGGCGGTTCGAATTCCCACACTTGCCATCGCGACCCCAGAAGCCCCCTTTTAGTCGCCGCCGACAGGCAGGGGATACCGTAGATCTATTCTGGTCCCGGAACTACAGGGACAGGGAAATAAGGTACTTATAACGATGTTAACTCACCTTGTAGATTGAAGACGAAATAACTACTGGACTACGCTTCAACTTTCAATACTACTTATCTATTTAAATTATTATCGAGTTATCGACACTGATTTTCTTGTCGAATAATTAATGAGATAATATTTTATTAGATCACAATGATAAATGGTATTTAGATAAACTTGTTTTTTGACTATTTGTTGTTGTTAAGACGACAAACTATGTAATACTATATAATAATACTTTTCCCATTTAATACTTAAAGCTTTAAACTTCTTTAGTTACACATTTGTACGTAATCGTCATCAACCCATTACTGTCCCACTGCTGGGCACGGGTCTCCTCTCAGTATGAGAAGGATTAGGCAATAGTCCACCGCGCTGGACAAGTGCGTATTGGTAGACTGCACATACCTTGTACGCAATAATAGGAATTTTTATATTATTTTTCTTTCAGGAATCTGTGTTTTTAATGAAATGTAATACATCATCGTCTTAGTTATATAGAAAGTTAGAATATGGATTCTAACTTAAAATTTCTAGTATAGTCCACGCCAAACTGCTAGTCCGCTCTGAAGTTGTTGCGAGCAGGTGTAGTCATACAATTTGCTATGACGACGCGATTCATTTCTATATTCAGAGTGGACTAGGAGTTTTACGTGGATTATAATATAGAGATTATGATTAAATAGCAGTGTGGTGCCCTCTATTAACGATTAGTGGAATATTTATTTAATATTTATCATGTATACTTAATTATTTCTTGTGCGTATATCGAACACATAATTATAAATATAATTATATTTTTAAACTAATCAATGCTGATCGGAGGATAATTAGATATCAAATGTTTCCTACACTTATCTTATATATCTGATAAATAATAATTATCAAATAAAGATATTCATTAATAATATTTTTACCATAATTTATCTATAATTAACCTTGTATTGGCGCAATAGGTGAATAAAAATATCAGTGTTATCATAGTCGCAGTTGTAGCAATTCGATTAGTAGACGTGATTGCGACGTTTTTATCGCGTGTACGCAGCGGATCCGCAGCGTGTTCGGAGCATTGTCTACTAAGAGGTAGAGCATGCCACTGTAGATTAGGTTAATATTGTAAATAATTGACTACGTAATTGACAATAATGAAGAATAATAAGTTTTAAATAGTACTTACTTAAAATATGGGCAAACTTCTCGAAAATCTTAAAACTTCGTATTTTTAATTTAACTTAATAAATTTTATTAATTTGTATTAAATAATCAATACGTAATTAAATTGTTACGTATTTTCTTTTAAATTTATACGTATACAAATAAAAACGTTATAATAATAATAAAAAAAACAAGTACAAATTGTTTTGAATTATAATTGTGAAAAGAAAATGAAGTTATAATTGTTCGATAGATGGCGTTGATACAAAAATGACTATACAATGTTTTTAATGTTACGATATCAAAATTGCTTCATAGATGGCGCTGTGTACAGAAAAAGCTTGGACTACTTTTTCGCAGTTTCTAGGGTCTGACGAAAGGCCTAAGGTACTTCCAAGTGTCCAACTGGTCCAGAATGGGGTTCCCGAACTAAACCATGGCTTCGGAACCGAATTTGGAAATGGCGCCTCTGAATCGGTTGACGTAATCCACTATAACTTCGCTGATCACAGCATTGACGATCGCATCGATATCTCCACCACCAATAACTCCATCGAGATTACTCTGAAATAAAAATATTTTTAGTTTAAAAAGTAAAAATCACGCTAAATCTTGACGATCCTGATGAGGAGAATGGGACACAATTATTAAAATCCTGTATTGTCATCAGTTCTTGATAATTGATCAAAATTTTTAATTAATCGGACTGTTCAAAGTGGGTAAAAATCGAGGTCAAAGATTCCGTTACATACATACACATAAGTCAAGTTAATAAAAGGGTGGTAAAAAAGAATAACAATTGAAAAAAGTGACAGCTGACTACAAAAATATGAGGCAAGCTTAGTCCTCAGGAGTGGCAACTGTGATCGGCTTCAGGTAGAGCGTGTTCTATATGGAGTTGGTTACAGATGTCCTTTTGCGAGAGTCATGAATCACTTTTTACTACTTATTTTTTATAATATAGGAGAGACAAGCATGCAGTCTAGCCTGGTAAGTGGCTACTGTCGCTCATGGACATCTGTAATCAACCTCAGATAAGATTAGATTCCTACCACCGATTCCGACAACAGACGCGCCGTTAACCCTGAGAACTAAACAAGAATGCTTTGGAAAAGTGTGTCTCCCTTACCACACTTCAAACCAGAACACAGCAGAACTTAAAACTGTTATAACAGAAAAAGGTGTGGCGGTAGTGCCGCCGGAGTCGAACCACAGAGGGTTCTACCACGTCTAGATTGTACATTTCTGACAATTGCCTGCCCCTTGACGGTGTACCATTCACACCTTCTTACTTCTACCAAAGCTCTTCGTATTCTTAGAGGAGACGCTGACAAGCAAATATGCAAAAAGTTAAGAAAACTTTGACACCGTGATTCAGTATACGTGGCGCCATCTATTGACAAATTATGGAAAGTCACCACAGATCATAAAAAATACATACCTCAATGGATGGTAAATCGAATGTAGGATTCTCAATTCTATCAATGATCACAGATTCACCATCTTCTGACTGCTTCAAGTGCAAAAGCCCACTGAGCCTAAAGTTCTCGATAATGAATCTGAAAACGAAATAAAAGGTAAAATACTACATAAAATAAGTGGTAAAATAAAAATAAATGAAAAATAAGCAAACAAGGTAGATAAACAAAAAAGTTAACATAAAAATAAAAATATAGACAAAATACAAGGTAAAATAGGAAATAATGGTCTAAGATGCCAATATAGGTCGAATGCACTGAGCTGGTTAATGGATGAAACATTTATAACAATAAAATAAAATTCCTTTATTTCAGGCAACTAAAGACCCATATAATGTGTGTTAGTAACAGATTACTTATAACCTATTATAATTCACAATTTATATCAAATTAAATATGTCAAAAATGTATTGACTAAAAAAATTTTTGAGTGAAATAAAATTGTTGACTAAAATATGTTTTTAGAATATGCAAGCGTTAGGTTAAATATTTTTTTAATATAATTATAATTTGAAAATGGATGGACAAATCATTCACATAAATAAAATGTATAAAAATATATATAAAATAAAATATAAGAAAAGTAAATTAAACTTACTCAGCACGACCGTTTCCGTAGAGTGGGATGGCGCCAAAAAGGTCTCCATCCAGATCGTATACACCTGTAAGTAATACTTATATTACTTAACGAGCTTTTGCCCGCGGCTTCGCTCGCGTTACGAATTAATATTTTCATCCCCTATTTTATCCTCTTGGGGATAGAATTGATCAATATCCTTATTTAGAGGATGCCTACATCATAACATCTACCTGCATGCCAAATTTCAGCCTGATCCGTCCAGTGGTTTGGGCTGTGCGTTGATAGATCACTATGTCAGTCAATCCTTTGAGTTATATATTTAGATTATTATATTAGGACACATAGAAATAAATTTAAATTCAGATATAAGTAGCTAGTGGTCTAAGCTCGTAGTAGGCCCGGAAATAAATGAGGCCTCCAGTTTAAAAATTGATACTTATAATTTTGCAAGCTTTTGCAAATGTCTACAGGAACATATAGACATTTCGAGGCCCCCAGGACTACACCCCCCCTAGACCGTCAATGATAAAATGCACAATAATAATTACCTAAAGTTACACACTACCAGATTTTGAAGGTAGACTTCTGTGGTTCGACTCCGGCACCACCGCCACACCTATTTCTGTTATAACAGCAGTGTAGCGCTGCTGTGTTCTGGATTGGAGGCGTGGTAAGGGAGGCATGTTTTCCCGAAGAATTCGAGCTTTGTTCTCAAGGTTAGCGGAGCATCTGTGGCCGACCTCAGGTAGGAATATAATCTAATCAGGGGTGATTTACAGATGTCCATACAAAACGAATTTTTGGTTTGTGTAAGATCATAGAACTAACCAGCTTTGATGAGGATCCGTGGTACGGATATATCGATGTTGAAGGTCAGGTCGGAGATGCGAAGGTCACTCCTGCGGACCACGAAGCCACCGATGCCGGTAACCAAGATATCCTTCAGCTGAAGATCGAGGCTGAAACATTACCAACATATTGTATAGATCTTAAAATGTATAGTTTCATTGAAATATATTTTAAGGTGGTAGAACCCTCTGTGGTTCGACTCCAGCACCACCGTCACACCTATTTCTGTTATAACAGCAGTGTAGCGCTGCTGTATTCTTGTTTGAAGTGTGTGGTAAAGGAGACATACTTTTCCTAGGCATTCCAGCTTAGTCTCCAAGTGTAGCGGCGCATCTGTGGCCAACCTCATGTAAGAAACTAATCTTATCTAGGGTTGATTACGGATGTCCAAAGGCGGCAGTAGCCACTTATGAGGCGGACTGGATATTCGTCTGCTACTCCTATAAAAATAAGAAAGAGATATATAGCAACCATTCTCCTACCTCTCTGTTTACTCTAAAAATATGATGATAATGGATTTCTCACTTGATAAGACCAGCTGGTAACTCCAGGCGGTAGCCATCCAGCTGGAGAGGGTCCAGAGGAGGGAGTCCGAAGAAGGCGGAGCCATTGTTGATGATTCGACGTAGGTAAGCGAACAACTGACCCAAGATGTTTATCGCTAAATTGCGGCTGTCTGCTTCATCTAAATTGAAAAAATATTTGGTAAGTAATTAAAATATAATTATGGGTAAAGATAATTCCGCGTAAAACTGCGTACAGTGACATGTGTGTCAATTACTACGCCGCACGAGAGCAACTGGTGTCGATAGACACCAATTGGTGTATTTTGTATGTTTCAAGTTATGCCAGTTAGTAACGTATCTTTAGTTATTATATCAATGGTATAGTCCGCGCTGAAGTTGTTGCAAGCAGGTGTTGTCATGCAATTTGCTATGGCGACGCGATTCATTCCTATATTTAGAGCGGACTAGCAGTTTGGCGCGGACTCTACCGGAAAGAGATATTACTGTAATTTACTACTAAAGCGGTTTTAAGAGTCACTTACCAACAATGGAGACTTGATCTTCATTTCCGTTCATCTGGGGCGCCGCCGCCACCACGGCACTTAGTGCCAATAACAGCCAAAGTTTCATACTGAAAAATTGTGATTGAAATTACGAAACATGTCCTTAATGTGTTTGAATGTGGTAGAATCATGTGGTTAGACGTTAACGGGTCGACTACTACACCTGCCTACTAACAGTGTAAAGCGCTGCTGTGTTCTGGCTTGAAGGGTAGGTAAGTGAGATATAATTTTCTGAGGCATTTAACGCTTTCTACACTATTTCAGCTTAGTCCTCAGGGGTAGCGGCGCATCTGTGGGCGACCTCAGGTAGAAATCTAATCTTATCTGGAGTTGATTGATGGACATTTCCATGGGCAACAGGAGCCACTTAACATCAGATGGACTGCACGCACGTCTGCTACTCCTATATTAAAAAAAAAGATGACCAGTGGTCCTCCCTGCCACAGACAGACAAGTATGTTGGACAATAATTCATGTGTGTGTGGGTTAGACGCGCACGTAAATACGGGTGACAGAATAAACGCCCCTTTTTTGTTTACGAGGGGGAAACCATCAAAAGGTACTCGGTGTCGTGAAAGTGACGCAGAGTTATGTGGGATTCTTACTGCACGAAAACCCCCACACATACCGCCGTCCTTCCCGGGGTCGCTGGCTGGGCGGTTCGAGTTCCCACTCTTGCCACTAGCGACCCCAGAAGCCCCCTTTTAGTCGCCGCCGACAGGCAGGGGATACCGTAGATCTATTCTGGTCCCGGAACTACAGGGACAGGGAAATAAGGTACTTATAACGATGTTAACTCACCTTGTAGATTGAAGACGAAATAACTACTGGACTACGCTTCAACTTTCAATACTACTTATCTATTTAAATTATTATCGAGTTATCGACACTGATTTTCTTGTCGAATAATTAATGAGATAATATTTTATTAGATCACAATGATAAATGGTATTTAGATAAACTTGTTTTTTGACTATTTGTTGTTGTTAAGACGACAAACTATGTAATACTATATAATAAAACTTTTCCCATTTAAAACTTAAAGCTTTAAACTTCTTTAGTTACACATTTGTACGTAATCGTCATCAACCCATTACTGTCCCACTGCTGGGCACGGGTCTCCTCTCAGTATGAGAAGGATTAGGCTATAGTCCACCGCGCTAGCCAAGTGCGTATTGGTAGACTGCACATACCTTGTACGTAATAATAGAAATTTTTATATTATTTTTCTTCATCATCGTCTTAGTTATATAGAAAGTTAGAATATGGATTCTAACTTAGAATTTCTGGTAGAGTCCGCGCCAAACTGCTACTTCGCTCTGAAGTTGTTGCGAGCAGGTGTAGTCATACAATTTGCTATGGCGACGCGATTCATTTCTATATTCAGAGTGGAGTGTGGACTAGGAGTTTTACGTGGATTATAATATAGAGATTATGATTAAATAGCAGTGTGGTGCCCTCTATTAACGATTAGTGGGATATTTATTTAATATTTATCATGTATACTTAATTATTTCTTGTGCGTATATCGAACACATAATTATAAATATAATTATATTTTTAAACTAATCAATGCTGATCGGAGGATATTTAGATATCAAATGTTTCCTACACTTATCTTATATATCTGATAAATAATAATTATCAAATAAAGATATTCATTAATAATATTTTTACCATAATTTATCTATAATTAACCTTGTATTGGCGCAATAGGTGAATAAAAATATCAGTGTTATCATGGTCGCAGTTTTAGCAATTCGATTAGTAGACGTGATTGCGACGTTTTTATCGCGTGTACGCAGCGGATCCGCAGCGTGTTCGGAGCATTGTCTACTAAGACGTAGAGCATGCCACTGTAGATTAGGTTAATATTGTAAATAATTGACTACGTAATTGACAATAATGAAGAATAATAAGTTTTAAATAATACTTACTTAAAATATGGGCAAACTTCTCGAAAACCTTAAAACTTCGTATTTTTAATTTTACTTATATATTTTTTTAATTTGTATTAAATAATCAATACGTAATTAAATTGTTACGTATTTTCTTTTAAATTTATACATATACAAATAAAAACGTTATAATAATATTAAAAAAACAAGTACAAATTGTTTTGAATTATAATTGTGAAAAGAAAATGAAGTTATAATTGTTCGATAGATGGCGTTGATATAAAAATGACTCTATACAATGTTTTTAATGTTACGATATCAAAATTGCTTCATAGATGGCGCTGTGTACAGAAAAAGCTCGGACTACTTTTTCGCAGTTTCTAGGGTCTGACGAAAGGCCTAAGGTACTTCCAAGTGTCCAACTGGTCCAGAATGGGGTTCCCGAACTAAACCATGGCTTCGGAACCGAATTTGGAAATGACGCCTCTGAATCGGTTGACGTAATCCACTATAACTTCGCTGATCACAGCATTGACGATCGCATCGATATCTCCACCACCAATAACTCCATCGAGATTACTCTGAAATAAAAATATTTTTAGTTTAAAAAGTAAAAATCACGCTAAATCTTGACGATCGTGATGAGGAGAATGGGACACAATTATTAAAATCGTGTATTGTCATCAGTTCTTGATAATTGTTCAAAATTTTTAATTAATCGAACTGTTCAAAGTGGGTAAAAATCGAGTTCAAAGATTCCGTTACATACATACACATAACTCATAAGTCAAGTTAATAAAAGGGTGGTAAAAAAGAATAACAATTGAAAAAAGTGACAGCTGACTACAAAAATATGAGGCAAGCTTAGTCCTCAGGAGTGGCAACCGTGATCGGCTTCAGGTAGAGCGTGTTCTATATGGAGTTGGTTACAGATGTCCATTTGCGAGTGTCATGAATCACTTTTTACTACTTATTTTTTATAATAAAGGAGAGACAAGCATGCAGTCTAGCCTGGTAAGTGGCTACTGTCGCTCATGGACATCTGTAATCAACCTCAGATAAGATTAGATTCCTACCACCGATTCCGACAACAGACGCGCCGTTAACCCTGAGAACTAAACAAGAATGCTTTGGAAAAGTATGTCTCCCTTACCACACTTCAAACCAGAACACAGCAGCATTTAAAACTGTTATAACAGAAAAAGGTGTGGCGGTGGTGCCGCCGGAGTCGAACCACAGAGGGTTCTGCCACGTCTAGATTGTACATTTCTGACAATTGCCTGCCGCTTGAGCAGCGCGGTGTACCATTCACACCTTCTTACTTCTACCAAAGCTCTTCGTATTCTTAGAGGAGACGCTGACAAGCAAATATGCAAAAAGTTAAGAAAACTTTGACACCGTGATTCAGTGTACGTGACGCCATCTATTGACAAATTATGGAAAGTCACCACAGATCATAAAAAATACATACCTCAATGGATGGTAAATCGAATGTAGGATTCTCAATTCTATCAATGACTACAGATTCACCATCTTCTGATCGCTTCAAGTGCAAAAGCCCACTGAGTCTAAAGTTCTCGATAATGAATCTGAAAACGAAATAAAAGGTAAAATACTAAATAAAATAAGTGGTAAAATAAAAATAAATGAAAAATAAGCAAACAAGGTAGATAAACAAAAAAGTTAACATAAAAATAAAAATATAGACAAAATACAAGGTAAAATAGGAAATAATGGTCTAAGATGCCAATATAGGTCGAATGCACTGAGCTGGTTAATGGATGAAACATTTATAACAATAAAATAAAATTCCTTTATTTCAGGCAACTAAAGACCCATATAATGTGTGTTAGTAACAGATTACTTATATGTTAGTACCTATTATAATTCACAATTTATATCAAATTAAATATGTCAAAAATGTATTGACTAAAAAAATTTTTGAGTGAAATAAAATTGTTGACTAAAATATGTTTTTAGAATATGCAAGCGTTAGGTTAAATATTTTTTTAATATAATTATAATTTGAAAATGGATGGACAAATCATTCACATAAATAAAATGTATAAAAATATATATAAAATAAAATATAAGAAAAGTAAATTAAACTTACTCAGCACGACCGTTTCCGTAGAGTGGGATGGCGCCAAAAAGGTCTCCATCCAGATCGTATACACCTGTAAGTAATACTTATATTACTTAACGAGCTTTTGCCCGCGGCTTCGCTCGCGTTACGAATTAATATTTTCATCCCCTATTTTATCCTCTTGGGGATAGAATTGATCAATATCCTTATTTAGAGGATGCCTACATCATAACATCTACCTGCATGCCAAATTTCAGCCTGATCCGTCCAGTGGTTTGGGCTGTGCGTTGATAGATCACTATGTCAGTCAATCCTTTGAGTTATATATTTAGATTATTATATTAGGACACATAGAAATAAATTTAAATTCAGATATAAGTAGCTAGTGGTCTAAGCTCGTAGTAGGCCCGGAAATAAATGAGGCCTCCAGTTTAAAAATTGATACTTATAATTTTGCAAGCTTTTGCAAATGTCTACAGGAACATATAGACATTTCGAGGCCCCCAGGACTACACCCCCCCCTAGACCGTCAATGATAAAATGCACAATAATAATTACCTAAAGTTACACACTACCAGATTTTGAAGGTAGACTTCTGTGGTTCGACTCCGGCACCACCGCCACACCTATTTCTGTTATAACAGCAGTGTAGCGCTGCTGTGTTCTGGATTGGAGGCTTGGTAAGGGAGGCATGTTTTCCCGAAGAATTCGAGCTTTGTTCTCAAGGTTAGCGGAGCATCTGTGGCCGACCTCAGGTAGGAATATAATCTAATCAGGGGTGATTTACAGATGTCCATACAAAACGAATTTTTGGTTTGTGTAAGATCATAGAACTAACCAGCTTTGATGAGGATCCGTGGTACGGATATATCGATGTTGAAGGTCAGGTCGGAGATGCGAAGGTCACTCCTGCGGACCACGAAGCCACCGATGCCGGTAACCAAGATATCCTTCAGCTGAAGATCGAGGCTGAAACATTACCAACATATTGTATAGATCTTAAAATGTATAGTTTCATTGAAATATATTTTAAGGTGGTAGAACCCTCTGTGGTTCGACTCCAGCACCACCGTCACACCTATTTCTGTTATAACAGCAGTGTAGCGCTGCTGTATTCTTGTTTGAAGTGTGTGGTAAAGGAGACATACTTTTCCTAGGCATTCCAGCTTAGTCTCCAAGTGTAGCGGCGCATCTGTGGCCAACCTCATGTAAGAAACTAATCTTATCTAGGGTTGATTACGGATGTCCAAAGGCGGCAGTAGCCACTTATGAGGCGGACTGGATATTCGTCTGCTACTCCTATAAAAATAAGAAAGAGATATATAGCAACCATTCTCCAACCTCTCTGTTTACTCTAAAAATATGATGATAATGGATTTCTCACTTGATAAGACCAGCTGGTAACTCCAGGCGGTAGCCATCCAGCTGGAGAGGGTCCAGAGGAGGGAGTCCGAAGAAGGCGGAGCCATTGTTGATGATTCGACGTAGGTAAGCGAACAACTGACCCAAGATGTTTATCGCTAAATTGCGGCTGTCTGCTTCATCTAAATTGAAAAAATATTTGGTAAGTAATTAAAATATAATTATGGGTAAAGATAATTCCGCGTAAAACTGCGTACAGTGACATGTGTGTCAATTACTACGCCGCACGAGAGCAACTGGTGTCGATAGACACCAATTGGTGTATTTTGTATGTTTCAAGTTATGCCAGTTAGTAACGTATCTTTAGTTATTATATCAATGGTATAGTCCGCGCTGAAGTTGTTGCAAGCAGGTGTAGTCATGCAATTTGCTATGGCGACGCGATTCATTCCTATATTTAGAGCGGACTAGCAGTTTGGCGCGGACTCTACCGGAAAGAGATATTACTGTAATTTACTACTAAAGCGGTTTTAAGAGTCACTTACCAACAATGGAGACTTGATCTTCATTTCCGTTCATCTGGGGCGCCGCCGCCACCACGGCACTTAGTGCCAATAACAGCCAAAGTTTCATACTGAAAAATTGTGATTGAAATTACGAAACATGTCCTTAATGTGTTTGAATGTGGTAGAATCCTGCGGTTAGACGGTGACGGGTCGACTGCCACACCTATTTCTGCCTACTAACAGTGGTAAGCGCTGCTGTGTTCTGGCTTGAAGGGTAGGTAAGGGAGATATATTTTTCTGAGGCATTTCAGCTTAGTCTTCAGGGGTAGCACATCTGTGGGCGACCTCAGGTAGAAATTTAATCTTATCTGGAGTTGATTGATGGACATTTCTATGGGCAACAATAGCCACTTACCATCAGATGGACTGCACGCACGTCTGCTACTCCTATATTAAAAAAAAATTATGACCAGTGGTCCTCCCTGCCACAGACAGACAAGTATGTTGGACAATAATTCATGTGTGTGTGGGTTAGACGCGCACGTATAGACGAGTTACAGAATAAACGCCCCTTTTTTTGGTTTACGAGGGGGAAACCATCAAAAGGTACTCGGTGTCGTGGGAGCGACGCAGAGTTATGTGGGATTCTTACTGCACGAAAACCCCCACACATACCGCCGTCCTTCCCGGGGTCGCTGGCTGGGCGGTCGAGTTCCCACACTTGCCATCGCGACCCCAGAAGCCCCCTTTTAGTCGCCGCCGACAGGCAGGGGATACCGTAGATCTATTCTGGTCCCGGAACTACAGGGACAGGGAAATAAGGTACTTATAACGATGTTAACTCACCTTGTAGATTGAAGACGAAATAACTACTGGACTACGCTTCAACTTTCAATACTACTAATAATAATATAAATTTAAATATCTATAATTAAATAGATATTTAAATTTTTATCGAGTTATCGAACCTGATTTTCTTGTCGAATAATTAATTAGGTAATTTTTAGATCGAATAATTAATTAGATCACAATGATAAATTTATTTAGATAAACTTGTTTTTTGACTATTTGTTGTTGTTAAGACGACAAACTATGTAATACTATATAATAAAACTTTTCCCATTTAATCCTTAAAGCTTTAAACTTCTTTAGTTACACATTTGTACGTAATCGTCATCAACCCATTACTCTCCCACTGCTGGGCACGGGTCTCCTCTCATAATGAGAAGGATTAGGCCATAGTCCACCGCGCTGGACAAGTGCGTATTGGTAGACTGCACATACCTTGTACGCAATAATAGGAATTTTTATATTATTTTTCTTTCAGGAATCTGTGTTTTTAATGAAGTTTAATACATCATCGCCTTAGTTATATAGAAAGTTAGAATATGGATTCTAACTTAAAATTTCTAGTATAGTCCACGCCAAACTGCTAGTCCGCTCTGAAGTTGTTGCGAGCAGGTGCAGTCATACAATTTGCTATGACTACGCGATTCATTTCTATATTCAGAGTGGACTAGGAGTTTTACGTGGATTATAATATAGAGATTATGATTAAATAGCAGTGTGGTGCCCTCTATTAACGATTAGTGGAATATTTATTTAATATTTATCATGTATACTTAATTATTTCTTGTGCGTATATCGAACACATAATTATAAATATAATTATATTTTTAAACTAATCAATGCTGATCGGAGGATAATTAGATATCAAATGTTTCCTACACTTATCTTATATTATCTGATAAATAATAATTATCAAATAAAGATATATTTTTACCATAATTTATCTATAATTAACCTTGTATTGGCGCAATAGGTGAATAAAAATATCAGTGTTATCATAGTCGCAGTTTTAGCAATTCGATTAGTAGACATGATTGCGACGTTTTTATCACTTGTACGCAGCGGATCCGCAGCGTGTTCGGAGCATTGTCTACTAAGACGTAGAGCATGCTACTGTAGATTACCTATAGATAACTAGTTTTTCCCGCTTCGCCCGCGTTTAAAAGAAAATAATATAACATACTAACATACATAAAACTGTTAATTCGTACCTTCAACTTTGCTAAAGATCATCACTTGATCAAATGCATAGTTTACGATTCAATCCTTACTAATATCGATTAAAATAATCGATGTTTTGGGTCCAAAAGATCGATTCTCCGATTAATCGATCTTAGATCGTCATACCTAGTTCCCGTGGGATTTCCGGGATAAAAACTATCCTTTGTCCTTTCTCGGGTCTCAGACTATCTTTGTACAAAATTTCATTAAAATCGGTTCAGTGGTTAAGCGTGAAGAAGAGACAACCAGACAGACAGAAAGAGTTACTTTCGGATTTATAATATTAGTAAGGAAGTAAGGATAACGATGAGAATTAGTTTGTAATTGTTTCTGTTGTCATTAATGTAGTGTAGGAAATATGATATTAAATTATAGTCACCAAATAATCTAAATAAATTAAAAATGTAGAAATGAATGCCCAAAAAACTTAAAGTTTCGGTTTGAATATTGTGATTGTGAATATTTTAAGTTAAAACTAGTAAGGCTCCTATGAAAATAATTGATTCCTAAAAGGTGAATACGTCGGAGTAATCGTAATAAATTTCTACTTATATTTAATATCTATAGATATAATTACTAAGTAGCAACATATCCAAAAAACGGAAATGCTTAAAGAAAATGCCCTAACTTAAAAAAAATAATGTCACTTTCCCTGTAATGGATGAATTAATTGAAAACTAATTAATATTGTTTTGTAAGTATTCTCAGATTACCAAAATAGTAAATAATTTCTACTATTATCTGATTTTCATAATTTCTAATCTTTGAATTATTTAAAGTTATAATATTATTATTATGTTTTCAGATTCTTTGGAACGATTCAATACTGTATATCTGATATCAATTAAAAATATCTGTCCTTTGTAAAAAAAAACGATTGTCCAATTTATCGATATAACAATATATGACATCCCTTATCTCATTTCAATAAAGTTTAGGCGAAAAGACAAGAATCCGAAGCAGAAAAATAACATTAAAAATATATCAATTTTGATTTGTCATTCTATCAACGTCAAATAATCAAATTGTGATTTTCAATTTTCATATTGTTGTGTGAGCACTGAGACGGCATTTTGGAAAAATCTTCACTAATTTTGAGTAATGCACATTAAGAACATGGAGAAACCTAAAGTAGATCTTGGATTACTTGAAGAAGACGACGAATTTGAGGAATTTCCCACCGAAAGTAAGTAAAATGTTTTAGTAGCATTCGTAAATTTTAGGCTAAAAAACTGGCAAAATGTTGTGTCGGTGTCTCCCAGGTTAAACAACACTTAGACCAGTGGCGGATTTAAAAAAAAATAAGGTCTAGGCTGAACTGTTTTTGCCGCCCCAGCTCCTACTATTGTCATGTGTTACTAGAGATTAGAGGCGTATATACTGGTTCAGGGACTAGGTAGTTTCCCGGACTAGGTGGTATATTGGACTAGGTAGTTTATCGGGTTTTTTGGTTGTTGCGCCGGCTTATGACACGGTTCCCTTTTTATTTGCTTGCCGCGCCCGCGTACGGTTCCCGTTTTTTTTTGCTCGTCACGCCAATTCATGACACGTTTAAGGCATGAACGAACTAGCTTCCTAGCAAAAAAAACATTCGGTCCCCAAATTTGCCGCCCCAAAAATCTGCCGCCCTAGGTTGAAGCCTACTCAGCCTGCTGGTAAATCCGCCACTGACTTAGACTAAGATGATCGCCAGCTAAGAAAATCAGCCAGCATCAACGTCCTTACACCCAAACGCTGATGTGCTTTATGCTAGACGTAGCCGTGACTATGGTACCTCCCCGATCAAACCATACTTCTTGTTCTACTACTCAATGACTGCTGCACCTCTGTTACTTCCGGAGTATGTAGTTTTCTAATGATGAATTTTTGCGAAGGTTTTAGAACCGTTTGTGGTTCGACTCCGGCGGCACCACCGCCACCAATTTTTGTTATAATAGCTGTGTTAAATGCTGCTTTGTGTGTGACCAAGGGATCCATGTTACAAGGAATCTTGGTGTAAATGTTGAAAGCAAATGTTTTTTTATCATTTCTCTTGTAGATGTGTATTCTTATATTATTGTTGAATTGTGTAGAATGTAGAAAACATTTACCAGTATTTAATCATCTTTCATCTTGTATTTTTCAGATTGGGGTCCAGAGCAGCTGGACACGGAGGATGTGTCAGTTTGGGAGGACAATTGGGAGGATGACGTCATCCAGGATGACTTCAACAAACAATTGAGGTAACTATAAATCTCATTTATTTTTAAAAAGTGCAGAAAGTATGATAGAAATTGTTTATGGGAACTACACCAGGCTTTTTATTACATATGGTAAGCAAGAAAGCATGCAGTCCTGTAAGTCGCTACTGCTGCATGGACATCTGTAATCAACCCCAGATAAGATTAGATTCCTACCTGAAGTTGGATACAGATGCGCCGCTGTACCTTAGGACTAAGTTGAAACGCCTCGGACAAATATATCTCTCTTACCACACCCTTCAAACCAGAACACAGCAGCTCTACACTGCTGTTATAACAGAAATATGTGTGGCGGTGGTGCCATTGGAGTAAAATGACAAAGGGTTCTGCTTTGAAAGGTGTGGTAAGGAAGACATACTTATCCGAGGCGTTACTTAGTCGTCAAGAGTAATAGTGCATTTATTATGGACCTCATGTAGGAATGTAATCTTATTTGGGGTTGATTAGAGATGTCCATTGGTGGCAGTAGCCACTTACCGTCAGGTGGACTGCATGCTTTCTGCTACTCCTATATTATAGAAAAAAACGTTCATTTCTCATATCTATTAAGGTAGATGTTCACTTGTGACTTATTTCCATTCTTTTTGTTTCAGAATCCAACTTGAAAAAATGAAGGAACAGAATAAGGAGGCAAAATAATTCCTCATCCTAAATTGTAATTTTTGTAACTTGTACCAATAACATATTAATATTGTATAGTCCAAATATAGAAAAGAGTTGCGTCGCAATAGCAAATTGCACATCTTAGTGGGATGAAGACAGCTCGTGACCCCTCGCTGTCCCATCTCGCACACTGGTACATAGCTGCGTTATTGTGCCCTTACGTTACGGAGTATATGCTAACTAAACCTGCGCGCAACAACTTCAGAGCGGAGTAGCAGTTTGGAGTGGACTATAACAGTATGTAAAACTGAAAAATTAAGTTTTCAACATATTTGTATTTATTGGTACATGTTATATTACCCTAGTTTTATGTTAATCTAAGTTTATCCTGAATAATAAATGTTTATTTGGTGATGTTGTGTTTTATTTTGACAAATTATTTTTGTAATGACTAAAAAATCAAAAATATTGTGTATAAATTTGTTTTTTTTTTTAATATAGAAGTAGAAAGCTATCATTCAGTCTTAAGTGACCAATGCTGTATGGACATCTGTAATCAATCCCAGATAAGTTTAATTCTACCTGAGGTTGGTATTAGCATAGCAACCCCTGAGGACTAAGGTTTTGTGTAAATTATATAAGTCTCTCCATTATCATATTACAAATCAGAACACAGCAGCCCTGTACTGCTGTTATAAGGCATAAATAGGTGTGATACACGTGCCTCCGGAGTCAAACCACAAAGAACACTATCACCTTCAAAAATAATACTAAGTTTAATAAAATTAAACAAAAATTAAAGAATAATGCAATACTTTATTCATAAAACCTTATATCTAGTTATCACATAATTTTTGAAAATTTGGACCAGCCTTTAATTAACCCTGTTTTTAAAATGTACATAAATCCAAAAAATAAAAAAGTTTGATAAAAAATTGTAATAACTTAGCCTTAGAATCAGTCTGGTCTTAGTAGCAGACGAGCATGCAGTCCACCTGATGGTAAGTCACCTTACGAACATCTGTAACCAACTCCATATAGAACAGGATCTACCTGAAGCCGATCACAGTTGCCACTGAGGACTAAGCTCACCTCATATCGATACCTTAATTCACAAATCAGCCAACTCCACTTTTTGTATGTTTTTTATTTATTTTGATTTCGTTCAACGCCATTTAGTACCAAAATAAATTAAAAAAAAATTGACAAAAAGTGGAGTTGCAAAAGCTTTGCGAATTATATTATGTAAGTTGGTATATTAAGCATTCTTTGACGTTTGAATAAATAAAGAATAGAATTATTCAACAGAAAATTTTACTAATTAGACACTAAACAGATTAAACCTAGAAATTTTAAAAACATTAAATAATAAAACGTTGTATAACCGCCAACGATTTTTTAAGATGAATAAAATTGAAGTTATTAAAATAATAATTAAATTTAAAGTAAAAATCGTGGGGTACTTGATATTTTAGATGTACCTAACAATCATTATTTTGGCAATATCTAAGAGAGAATAGTTATGAACGCAGTAAAATGCACCCCACGCTTTTTACTCAGAATTGAATTATTTTAATAACTTAAATTTTATTTTAAAGGGAAACTGTTGTCAAATTATTGCATTGTCATTTGTCCTTGATACATGTGCAAAGTTTAAAATGTATCAAGCTTTTAAAACGGGTGAAAATTGATCTCAAAGATTCCGTTACATACATACAACCCAAGCTAACAAAAGCGTGTTAAAAAGTGTACGATTTTCAGCATCATCTATGTTCGTGGATATGTAATTTCCTCTAATAATTCCAAAAATGAGGTTTCATTCGATTCTTTTCCGTCCGTTGAATATAGGCTATATGACATCCCATTAATTTGAATACAGCACCCTCTAGACAAGGTCACGAATTAAAAAATCTTAATGATGCAATTAATTTTCAATCATTATTTTTATACCCCTACATATAGAGCAAGACTACATACATACATACAAACTCAGAAAATAACAATAATATTTTTTGTTTCACGCTATTTTTTATCGGTTTCTAGTTTTGATTTTTTTCTCCTGCTAATAATTATTACTACAAAATTGTGACCCAGTGGCGGACTAAGGTTAGAGGTCCTGAGCAGAAAGTTGAATGGAGGGCCCCAGTGTAAAAAAATAATTTGATTTAAGAAAATTACAAAAGTATGGACTTATTCGCTCACAAATACGTATTATTTCGACCTTTTTTATAGTTAGTGAGTCATTGGGGGCCCCCACGATCGGAGGCCCCTAGCTGCCCGCCTCTTCCGAAGTCCGCTAGAATTGTGACTATTTTCTACTTTTATATTATGATGAAATCATTGACACGACTTATAATTCCTAATAAATGAATAATTAAAAATTGATATTCTGGGGTTGGTTCATGCCGAACTGGAACTCCTCGGCGGTTTGCTCCGGCTGGGCGCTCTGGTCGTCTTGATCTACGAAGTATGTGTCGAGGAGGTGAAGAGCTTTTCTGTAGATCTGAAAACGCAGTAACTTTAACCGTCTCAACCAGTTTTGACTTGAATGCAGAGAGAATGTGTTTCGAGCATATATAGGGTGAATTTTTCAAATGGGTTAAAGAGGGTATCATCCTTTTTTTAAAATCTTGCTGGAAATCGAAACGGTTCATTTTGAAAAAAAAAAACGCATCTGTATTATTCTACCATCGGATAGTGTCGCTTATAAAAAAAATCCTGGGAAGTAATGATAAATGACAAACTAAAGGAAAAGCCTAATTTGTAAGAAAATAAATATTTTTTCATATTACTTTGGCAGCTAAGTTTCCGCCATTCATTAATTTAATCATTCGCTTAGTAACAAATTTAAAAACCTCTTGAGCTGAAACTATGCAAACACATTTGGAGGGTAATGCCAGTTCAGCTTGGTGACGTCACTAAATCCAATATGGCTGACCAATTATTTTTATAAATATTATAAATTCTTGTTACTGGTGAAAGGTAGAAGTAGTACTTAACCCATGGAACTAATCCAACGATATGTTAATCCGTCAAGCCGTTTGTGCTGCAGCGTGACAAACAATGAGACACACATACTCAAAGATATTACCCTCTAGAATCGAGTAAAAAGGTCGTTACTTACCTGTTCGTTTTCATGCTCCTGCAATCCCTCTATCTTGTCCAAAGCACCGATTTCTTCCAGTTTTAGGCAGAGAGGTTCCACTTGACCATATTTGGCAGCCGCCTGAAATAAATATATTTCCCAAAATGATACAAAACATATACACATAAATGATAAATTCCCAAAATGATATAAAACGTATAAATGACCATATTTATTATAAAATTACAGTCGCAGGCGAGCATACAGTGGACCTGATGGTAAGTGGCTACTGCGGTGTGGACATCTGTAATCAACCCTAGATAAGTTTAGATTTCTATCTGAGGTCGGCCACAGATGCGCCGCCACCCCTGAGGACTAAACTGGAATGAGGATAAGTATTTCTTACCACCCTTCAAACCAGAACACAGCAGCGCTTAACACTGCTGTTATAACAGACATAGGTGTGGCGGTGGTGCTGCCGGAGTCGAACCACAAAGGGCTCTACCCTCAACTAATCCACACCTATAATGTCTGTATAAAGTTACAATTTGCTATAGCAGAGCTGCTGTGTTCTGATTTGAAGGGTGTGGTAAGGGAGACATACTTCTCCGAGGCGTTCCAGCTTAGTCCTTAGGTCTAACAACATCTGTAAATGTAAATAATGATAATGACACTTCTTTCAATGATTTCTAATTAGACTAAATTATGATACTTGTATACTTAAAATTGTCAAATATAGCGCACAAAAATGGTTGAATATAGCTTTATGTAACCATTTTAATACCTGTAAGACGTATATTCACAAATAAAGAAATTTGATTTGATTTGATCTGCAACCTCAGGTAGGAATCTAACCCTATCTGGGGTTCTACAGATGTCCATACGTCAGTAGCTTACCATCAGCCGCACTCCATGCTCATCACCTACTCCATTATAAAAACAAACAGGTAGGGTTCGGAAGGTGGTAGAACCCTTTGTGGTTCGACTCCGGCGGCACCACCGCCACACCTATTTCTACCTAATAACAGCAGTGTTAGGCGCTGCTGTGTTCCGGTTTGAAGGGTGTGGTAAGGGAGACAGACTTTTCCGAGGCGTTCCAGCTTAGTCCTCAGGGGTAGCGGCGCATCTGTGGCCGACCTCAGGTAGGAATATCTAATCCTATCTGGGGTCGATTACAGATGTCCATGGGCGGCAGTAGCCACTTACCATCAGGTGGACTGCATGCTCGTCTGCTACCCTTATATTATAAAATATATATATATATATATATATATATATTCCTACCAGCATAAGATTAGTTAGTCCATCAAGCACAATAGTGACAGCTCTGTGGTCCGGAGCGGCTAGGAGGTTGCAGTAGGGCTCCAGGAAGCCGGACTGCATCAGTGTGTCCATCTGCTCCACTGTACCACCGAGGCAGAGGTTCGTTATGGCCCAGGCGGCTTCCTTCTGGCATCTGGAACAAATTAGAATTATATATTGATGACTCATGTGGTGGAGCGGTCGCCATACTAGTCCGACCCTTTCTTATTTATAATATAAGAGTAGCAGACGAGCATGCAGTCCACCTGATGGTAAGTGGCTACTGCCGCCCATGGACATCGGTAATCAACCCCAGATAGGATTAGATATTCCTACCTGAGGTCGGCCACAAATGCGCCGTTACCCCTGAGGACTAAGCTGGAACGCCTCGGACAAGTATATCTCCCTTACCACACCCTTGAAACCGGAACACAGCAGCGCCTAACACTGCTGTTATTAGGTAGAAATAGGCGTGGCGGTGGTGCCGCCGGAGTCTACCACCTTCAAACCTGACCCGTAGAGGGTTTCGGGTTTAATCCCCTTGCTTAGATCGACTGTTGTTATATTTGTGTGTTCTTAATTAATTTCAATAATTATTGTTAGATGGATTGCATGTTACTTATGTTTTATAGCTATTTACTGTTGTGTGTTCTTAATTAATTCTGGCATTTATTGTCAGATGACCTGCACCTTTGTAAGTATACTTATAATTAGACAGACTGCACATTTGTCAGATTACTTACCGTCAGATGGACTACATATTTGTCAGTTAACTTATTGTCATAGGAACTACATTTTCATTTTCTTCTTCTTCGAAGTTAGTAGAACCATTTGTGGTTTGACTCCGGCGGCACTGCTTCCCCCATCTCTGCCTCATAACAGCATTGTTAGGCGCTGTTGTGTTCCGTTTTGAAGGGTGTGGTAAGGGAGACATACGTTTCCGAGACGTTTCACCTTAGTCCTCAGGGGTAGCGCATCTGTGGCCGACCTAAGGTGGGAATATCTAATCCTATCTGGGGTTGATTACAGATGTCCATGGGCGGCAGTAGCCACTTACCATCAGGTGGACTGCATGCTCGTCTGTTATTCCTATATTTAAAAAAAAACTTATCTTCAGGTGGACAGTATTTCAAGATTGATTTTAAGCTTATAGAAAGGTGCACTGTATGCTCGTTTAAAAGTCCCTCACAGACGCTCACCATCACGTAGACCGAACCTTTTTACATATCACAGCTTAGTTAAAAGGTATATAGCACCCACATCAAGTGGGTGCTATATATATATGGTGGATCTGCTGCGGGGTGCCGCTAGCACATTGCTGGATCACAGCTCGGGTACAAGGTACATAGCACCCACTTGATGTCCTCCACAGCGAGCACGCGCAGCAGCGGCGGCAGCAGCGCGCTGTCCACCGCGCGCTGGATCTGCTGCGGGGTGCCGCTAGCACATTGCTGGATCACAGCTCGGGTACAAGGTACATAGCACCCACTTGATGTCCTCCACAGCGAGCACGCGCAGCAGCGGCGGCAGCAGCGCGCTGTCCACCGCGCGCTGGATCTGCTGCGGGGTGCCGCTAGCACATTGCTGGATCACAGCTCGGGTACAAGGTACATAGCACCCACTTGATGTCCTCCACAGCGAGCACGCGCAGCAGCGGCGGCAGCAGCGCGCTGTCCACCGCGCGCTGGATCTGCTGCGGGGTGCCGCTAGCACATTGCTGGATCACAGCTCGGGTACAAGGTACATAGCACCCACTTGATGTCCTCCACAGCGAGCACGCGCAGCAGCGGCGGCAGCAGCGCGCTGTCCACCGCGCGCTGGATCTGCTGCGGGGTGCCGCTAGCACATTGCTGGATCACAGCTCGGGTACAAGGTACATAGCACCCACTTGATGTCCTCCACAGCGAGCACGCGCAGCAGCGGCGGCAGCAGCGCGCTGTCCACCGCGCGCTGGATCTGCTGCGGGGTGCCGCTAGCACATTGCTGGATCACAGCTCGGGTACAAGGTACATAGCACCCACTTGATGTCCTCCACAGCGAGCACGCGCAGCAGCGGCGGCAGCAGCGCGCTGTCCACCGCGCGCTGGATCTGCTGCGGGGTGCCGCTAGCACATTGCTGGATCACAGCTCGGGTACAAGGTACATAGCACCCACTTGATGTCCTCCACAGCGAGCACGCGCAGCAGCGGCGGCAGCAGCGCGCTGTCCACCGCGCGCTGGATCTGCTGCGGGGTGCCGCTAGCACATTGCTGGATCACAGCTCGGGTACAAGGTACATAGCACCCACTTGATGTCCTCCACAGCGAGCACGCGCAGCAGCGGCGGCAGCAGCGCGCTGTCCACCGCGCGCTGGATCTGCTGCGGGGTGCCGCTAGCACATTGCTGGATCACAGCTCGGGTACAAGGTACATAGCACCCACTTGATGTCCTCCACAGCGAGCACGCGCAGCAGCGGCGGCAGCAGCGCGCTGTCCACCGCGCGCTGGATCTGCTGCGGGGTGCCGCTAGCACATTGCTGGATCACAGCTCGGGTACAAGGTACATAGCACCCACTTGATGTCCTCCACAGCGAGCACGCGCAGCAGCGGCGGCAGCAGCGCGCTGTCCACCGCGCGCTGGATCTGCTGCGGGGTGCCGCTAGCACATTGCTGGATCACAGCTCGGGTACAAGGTACATAGCACCCACTTGATGTCCTCCACAGCGAGCACGCGCAGCAGCGGCGGCAGCAGCGCGCTGTCCACCGCGCGCTGGATCTGCTGCGGGGTGCCGCTAGCACATTGCTGGATCACAGCTCGGGTACAAGGTACATAGCACCCACTTGATGTCCTCCACAGCGAGCACGCGCAGCAGCGGCGGCAGCAGCGCGCTGTCCACCGCGCGCTGGATCTGCTGCGGGGTGCCGCTAGCACATTGCTGGATCACAGCTCGGGTACAAGGTACATAGCACCCACTTGATGTCCTCCACAGCGAGCACGCGCAGCAGCGGCGGCAGCAGCGCGCTGTCCACCGCGCGCTGGATCTGCTGCGGGGTGCCGCTAGCACATTGCTGGATCACAGCTCGGGTACAAGGTACATAGCACCCACTTGATGTCCTCCACAGCGAGCACGCGCAGCAGCGGCGGCAGCAGCGCGCTGTCCACCGCGCGCTGGATCTGCTGCGGGGTGCCGCTAGCACATTGCTGGATCACAGCTCGGGTACAAGGTACATAGCACCCACTTGATGTCCTCCACAGCGAGCACGCGCAGCAGCGGCGGCAGCAGCGCGCTGTCCACCGCGCGCTGGATCTGCTGCGGGGTGCCGCTAGCACATTGCTGGATCACAGCTCGGGTACAAGGTACATAGCACCCACTTGATGTCCTCCACAGCGAGCACGCGCAGCAGCGGCGGCAGCAGCGCGCTGTCCACCGCGCGCTGGATCTGCTGCGGGGTGCCGCTAGCACATTGCTGGATCACAGCTCGGGTACAAGGTACATAGCACCCACTTGATGTCCTCCACAGCGAGCACGCGCAGCAGCGGCGGCAGCAGCGCGCTGTCCACCGCGCGCTGGATCTGCTGCGGGGTGCCGCTAGCACATTGCTGGATCACAGCTCGGGTACAAGGTACATAGCACCCACTTGATGTCCTCCACAGCGAGCACGCGCAGCAGCGGCGGCAGCAGCGCGCTGTCCACCGCGCGCTGGATCTGCTGCGGGGTGCCGCTAGCACATTGCTGGATCACAGCTCGGGTACAAGGTACATAGCACCCACTTGATGTCCTCCACAGCGAGCACGCGCAGCAGCGGCGGCAGCAGCGCGCTGTCCACCGCGCGCTGGATCTGCTGCGGGGTGCCGCTAGCACATTGCTGGATCACAGCTCGGGTACAAGGTACATAGCACCCACTTGATGTCCTCCACAGCGAGCACGCGCAGCAGCGGCGGCAGCAGCGCGCTGTCCACCGCGCGCTGGATCTGCTGCGGGGTGCCGCTAGCACATTGCTGGATCACAGCTCGGGTACAAGGTACATAGCACCCACTTGATGTCCTCCACAGCGAGCACGCGCAGCAGCGGCGGCAGCAGCGCGCTGTCCACCGCGCGCTGGATCTGCTGCGGGGTGCCGCTAGCACATTGCTGGATCACAGCTCGGGTACAAGGTACATAGCACCCACTTGATGTCCTCCACAGCGAGCACGCGCAGCAGCGGCGGCAGCAGCGCGCTGTCCACCGCGCGCTGGATCTGCTGCGGGGTGCCGCTAGCACATTGCTGGATCACAGCTCGGGTACAAGGTACATAGCACCCACTTGATGTCCTCCACAGCGAGCACGCGCAGCAGCGGCGGCAGCAGCGCGCTGTCCACCGCGCGCTGGATCTGCTGCGGGGTGCCGCTAGCACATTGCTGGATCACAGCTCGGGTACAAGGTACATAGCACCCACTTGATGTCCTCCACAGCGAGCACGCGCAGCAGCGGCGGCAGCAGCGCGCTGTCCACCGCGCGCTGGATCTGCTGCGGGGTGCCGCTAGCACATTGCTGGATCACAGCTCGGGTACAAGGTACATAGCACCCACTTGATGTCCTCCACAGCGAGCACGCGCAGCAGCGGCGGCAGCAGCGCGCTGTCCACCGCGCGCTGGATCTGCTGCGGGGTGCCGCTAGCACATTGCTGGATCACAGCTCGGGTACAAGGTACATAGCACCCACTTGATGTCCTCCACAGCGAGCACGCGCAGCAGCGGCGGCAGCAGCGCGCTGTCCACCGCGCGCTGGATCTGCTGCGGGGTGCCGCTAGCACATTGCTGGATCACAGCTCGGGTACAAGGTACATAGCACCCACTTGATGTCCTCCACAGCGAGCACGCGCAGCAGCGGCGGCAGCAGCGCGCTGTCCACCGCGCGCTGGATCTGCTGCGGGGTGCCGCTAGCACATTGCTGGATCACAGCTCGGGTACAAGGTACATAGCACCCACTTGATGTCCTCCACAGCGAGCACGCGCAGCAGCGGCGGCAGCAGCGCGCTGTCCACCGCGCGCTGGATCTGCTGCGGGGTGCCGCTAGCACATTGCTGGATCACAGCTCGGGTACAAGGTACATAGCACCCACTTGATGTCCTCCACAGCGAGCACGCGCAGCAGCGGCGGCAGCAGCGCGCTGTCCACCGCGCGCTGGATCTGCTGCGGGGTGCCGCTAGCACATTGCTGGATCACAGCTCGGGTACAAGGTACATAGCACCCACTTGATGTCCTCCACAGCGAGCACGCGCAGCAGCGGCGGCAGCAGCGCGCTGTCCACCGCGCGCTGGATCTGCTGCGGGGTGCCGCTAGCACATTGCTGGATCACAGCTCGGGTACAAGGTACATAGCACCCACTTGATGTCCTCCACAGCGAGCACGCGCAGCAGCGGCGGCAGCAGCGCGCTGTCCACCGCGCGCTGGATCTGCTGCGGGGTGCCGCTAGCACATTGCTGGATCACAGCTCGGGTACAAGGTACATAGCACCCACTTGATGTCCTCCACAGCGAGCACGCGCAGCAGCGGCGGCAGCAGCGCGCTGTCCACCGCGCGCTGGATCTGCTGCGGGGTGCCGCTAGCACATTGCTGGATCACAGCTCGGGTACAAGGTACATAGCACCCACTTGATGTCCTCCACAGCGAGCACGCGCAGCAGCGGCGGCAGCAGCGCGCTGTCCACCGCGCGCTGGATCTGCTGCGGGGTGCCGCTAGCACATTGCTGGATCACAGCTCGGGTACAAGGTACATAGCACCCACTTGATGTCCTCCACAGCGAGCACGCGCAGCAGCGGCGGCAGCAGCGCGCTGTCCACCGCGCGCTGGATCTGCTGCGGGGTGCCGCTAGCACATTGCTGGATCACAGCTCGGGTACAAGGTACATAGCACCCACTTGATGTCCTCCACAGCGAGCACGCGCAGCAGCGGCGGCAGCAGCGCGCTGTCCACCGCGCGCTGGATCTGCTGCGGGGTGCCGCTAGCACATTGCTGGATCACAGCTCGGGTACAAGGTACATAGCACCCACTTGATGTCCTCCACAGCGAGCACGCGCAGCAGCGGCGGCAGCAGCGCGCTGTCCACCGCGCGCTGGATCTGCTGCGGGGTGCCGCTAGCACATTGCTGGATCACAGCTCGGGTACAAGGTACATAGCACCCACTTGATGTCCTCCACAGCGAGCACGCGCAGCAGCGGCGGCAGCAGCGCGCTGTCCACCGCGCGCTGGATCTGCTGCGGGGTGCCGCTAGCACATTGCTGGATCACAGCTCGGGTACAAGGTACATAGCACCCACTTGATGTCCTCCACAGCGAGCACGCGCAGCAGCGGCGGCAGCAGCGCGCTGTCCACCGCGCGCTGGATCTGCTGCGGGGTGCCGCTAGCACATTGCTGGATCACAGCTCGGGTACAAGGTACATAGCACCCACTTGATGTCCTCCACAGCGAGCACGCGCAGCAGCGGCGGCAGCAGCGCGCTGTCCACCGCGCGCTGGATCTGCTGCGGGGTGCCGCTAGCACATTGCTGGATCACAGCTCGGGTACAAGGTACATAGCACCCACTTGATGTCCTCCACAGCGAGCACGCGCAGCAGCGGCGGCAGCAGCGCGCTGTCCACCGCGCGCTGGATCTGCTGCGGGGTGCCGCTAGCACATTGCTGGATCACAGCTCGGGTACAAGGTACATAGCACCCACTTGATGTCCTCCACAGCGAGCACGCGCAGCAGCGGCGGCAGCAGCGCGCTGTCCACCGCGCGCTGGATCTGCTGCGGGGTGCCGCTAGCACATTGCTGGATCACAGCTCGGGTACAAGGTACATAGCACCCACTTGATGTCCTCCACAGCGAGCACGCGCAGCAGCGGCGGCAGCAGCGCGCTGTCCACCGCGCGCTGGATCTGCTGCGGGGTGCCGCTAGCACATTGCTGGATCACAGCTCGGGTACAAGGTACATAGCACCCACTTGATGTCCTCCACAGCGAGCACGCGCAGCAGCGGCGGCAGCAGCGCGCTGTCCACCGCGCGCTGGATCTGCTGCGGGGTGCCCGCTAGTACGTTGCTGGCTGCCCACGCCGCTTCCTTCACCAGCGAGGGTTTGCCGCATTGCAGTAGAGACGCTATGGACGTCAAGCAGCCGGCGTCGAGGCATCTGTCCGTCTGTAACAATGGTGTAGAGTTAGATGTAGACAAGTGGGCCAACTTGTTGTCAAGGCAATGATAGCCTACTGGTTGAAATTTGGCCTATCGATCGAGAGGTCCTACTAAAGTACCTTTTCATTTTTATTGCATAAATTGCCTTTTTTAATGTGTTTTATAGCCACAAGCAATGTTATAAAGCGTATAAAATAAAGTATATATACCAAATTTCAAAGAGATACCTGCAGAAATGCAGATTTTATTCGCATTTTATATTCGAAACTTTGAAACTCTCTCCTGTAAAGTTTTCATTTTGTAGTTACGATATTAGACGTAGGTGGGGTCAAGATGTCCATGGGCAGCAGTAGCCACCTACAATCAGGTGGACTGAGCGTATTGAAGGGATACAGGGCGCACATCAGTTGGTACGGCTGCTGATGACTGGCGTCGCCGGGCATTCCAGCATTAATAAGAAGTTTTTATAATACAAGAGTAGCAGACGAGCATGCAGGCCAACTGGTAAGTGTCGACCGCCGCCCATGGACATCAGTACAACCCCAGATAGGATTAGATATTACTACCTGAGTTCGACGCACAAGCACCGCTACCCTTGAGGACTAAGCTGGAACGCATATTCACCTGTGTATCAGAGCCGGTGAGCATGTTGCCAAGGGCTCGAAGGGCCGGAGTCCGTACTGCAGGGGCGGTGTGGCTCAGCAGCCGAACCAACCGGGGTAGCAGCCCCGGGGTGCTCTGTACACCCTCAATCCGCTCGTTGGGCCCATCGGTGAGATAGGACAGCGCCCAGCATGCGTCGGCTAGAAAACCAAAATAAAATCATAGCCATTGTTTCAAAAATTAAGAGTACAGGACGAATTTGAATTCGTTGAAATGGAAAATAAAAGAAAGATTGTCATAGCCTTCACTGAGAGGTTTAAAGAGTACAGGACAAAATTGAATTCATTGAACGCTGAAGCAATCAAACTTAGATTATAGTAATACTTGGTATGTTTACGCTCCTTGACGAAATCAAACAAAAAATTATAAGAATGAAATATTATTGTGCTTTATTGATTTGTTATTTTTTCAATCTGTAATCAACCCCACATAAGAATACATTCCTTCTTAAGTTAGACCATTGATCCATACCTACCTACCTCATAGTACCGAGTTAAAATATCTCGAATAAGATCTCCCTTAAAAGCAAACAATACATTCAAAAAGTGCTCTGTAAAGAACCTATTTTGAATAAAAAAAAAATTGATTTGATTTGATTGATTTGAAAATAGGTGTGGTAATGGAGCCTTCAGAGTCAACCCACAAAGGTTTACACTTAGATTACTGACTTACACATTGAGCGACTATTTTATTCCTTAGGAGTGCCAAAGCATCTATAACATATCCTTAACATATCAAATCAATATTATACCGTCTCCACCATGGGGATTGTCCAAGCTCATTGGCGTAAAAACCTACAATATCAATAATGTTCATAATATAATATTGCAATAAATTAACTGAGTACATACCTAATACATCTTGATCAGTGACTTCTAGAAGATCAGATATGTACGGCAATGCTGGGGCAACTTGCTCGAACTTCACCAGTGGATTCTTATTCCTGGATTGTAAAATAATATGTCAATTAGTTCAATAACATTTGTAAAATTAACATACAAAGTACGATATACAGAGAATAACTTTCGAAGGTGGTAGAACCTTTTGTGGTTCGACTCCGGCGGCACCACCGCCACACCTATTTCTACCTAATAACAGCAGTGTTAGGCGCTGCTCTGTTCCGGTTTGAAGGGTGTGGTGAGGGAGATAGACTTTTCCGAGGCGTTCCAGCTTAGTCCTCAGGGGTAACGGCGCATCTGTGGCCGACCTCAGGTAGGAATATCTAATCCTATCTGGGGTTGATTACAGATGTCCATGGGCGGCAGTAGCCACTTACCATCAGGTGGACTGCATGCTCGTCTGCTACTCCTATATTATAAAAAAAAAAAAAAAAAAACGATATACAGGGAATAACTTTTGAAGGTGGTAGAATCCTTTGTGGTTCGACTCCGGCGGCACCACCGCCACACCTATTTCTACCTAATAACAGCAGTGTTAAGTTCTGCTGTATTCTGGTTTGAAGGTGGAGACATACTTTTCCGAGGCGTTCCAGCTTAGTCCTCAGGGCTCACTTGTGGCCGACCTCAGGTAGGAATATCTAATCCTATCTGGGGTTGATTACAGATGTTCATTTGCAGCAGTAGCCACTTACCATCAGGTAGATTTTATGCTCGTCTGCTACTTCTATATTATAGAAAAAAAAAAAAACTCGTCCGCGATCTCGAATAGCTACTTACCTACAAAAGTTACTATACGTCCACGTAGCGGTCCGCAACTGACTGGACGGTGTGGTCGGAGTCAGCATCGGCAGCAGCGCGGGCAGAGCACCCGCGGCCAACACGGCGTCGCGGGGCGAAGCACCATCGCCCGCTATGTTACCGAGCGCCCAGGCACATTGCTCACCCACTACACCGGTACGGCAGAGGAGTGAGACTAGGGGTGGGATTGCGTTGCCCTGAAAAGATTTTAACAAATAATTGGCCAAGTTCTCTTTCATTTTCGTCGAAAATTGTCATTTTATTTTTAGTAATAATTCAATGATGAAGGGAAAAACGAAATGAAAAATAGCGTTTTCTTATATGGCCAACACAAATGGGGTTTGAAGATATTTTTGTGTTCAGTATTTGTTGTAGTAGCCTGAATGTGTGGATGATGGCTTATTTACATATGAGGAGACCACCATATGTGATCAGCTTCAGATAAAACCTGTTCTACATGGAGTTGGTCACAAATGTGAAGCAATGACCATTTACTATCATATAAACTGCGATCTTATAAAAATCTAATCATATGTTGCCTTTGTATCATCATCGTCAACCCATTTTTATCACACTGTTGGGCACGATTCTCCTCTCAGCATGAGGATTAGGCTATAGCTCAATTGGCTGGCCAAGTGCATAATGGTAGACCTCACATACTTTTGAGTTTTTTATTATAAATCTTTTTTTTTTTTTTTTTTTATAATATAAGAGTAGCAGACGAGCATGCAGTCCACCTGATGGTAAGTGGCTACTGCCGCCCATGGACATGTGTAATCAACCCCAGATAGGATTAGATATTCCTACCTGAGGTCGGCCACAGATGCGCCGCTACCCCTGAGGACTAAGCTGGAACGCCTCGGAAAAGTCTATCTCCCTTACCACACCCTTCAAACCGGAACACAGCAGCGCCTAACACTGCTGTTATTAGGTAGAAATAGGTGTGGCGGTGGTGCCGCCGGAGTCGAACCACAAAGGGTTCTACCACCTTCAAATATGCAGGTATGCAGGTTTCCTCGCAAAGTGATAATTATTATTAATTTCTAATGTCGACATGGTACCAGTATCCTTACCAGGAGTTTTTACGTTTCGACAAATATTACTGTTATGGTATTCATTTACGTATTGGCCCATACGATTTCCTAGTTCTGACACAATCCGCTAGAGGCGCTGATTGGAATTTGTATGGGCAAATACGTAAACAAATACCAAAACAGTAATATTTGTCGAAACGTAAAAAAGTTGTAAAGTAAGTAATACTCACATCTACAACTGCCATAGTGTGGTCATGGGTCCCAGAGGCAATATTGGTGAGCGCCCAAGCAGCTTCGAATTGTAGGTCTTGACTGAAAAAGTAAAATGGATTACTGAATTTCTATTAAATATATTTGGAATTTTCACACAATGATAGAGGGTAAATTTATTTATAATTTGTTATCATTCAAATTCAAATTCAAATTCAAATCTCATTTATTCAAAATTGATTCATATAGAATACTTTTTGAAAGTCAACAAACTACCACCGCTTCGGAAGGTATTTCGCTATGGAGAAGAAGCGGCGCAAGAAACTCCATACGTGTGCATATTTGCATCTTTTAAAGGGTAAATAATATACAATTTTACATAGTGGTACATATAATTAATTTTTGATGTTGGAGCTGGAGTTGTCATACCATACGGATTTATCATTTAAGTCATCATCATCATCATCATCAACCCATTTCTGTCCCACTGGTGGACACGGGTCTCCTCTTAGAATGAGAAGGATTAGGCCATAATTCACCGTGCTGGCCGAGTGTGAATTGATAAACTTCACATATCTTTGATTTTTATCTTCTATTTTTCACATATCTGAGATTTGAACCTCGAACTCTTTGATCAAGACTCCGGCTACTACTACACTACTAGGCTATATTATCCTACCCTCAATATGTTGCAATTCTGTCAAAAAGCTATGTTTTGGTACATACCAATCATCTCGACTCAGAGCCTTGACGAGCGGCTTAATGATGCCAGCATTCACCATGATGGTGATGGGTGGGTTCTGCTCCCTTGACAGCATCCTGCGAGCAGCCCGAGCTGCTGCTGTCTTCGTGGCTAGGTCGGATGACTTGAGACCTGGAAGAATTTCTATTTAAGACACTGAAGTTCCATGATTTATAATTTATTTTGTACTTGGAGACAGCAAACAAGCATGCAGTCCACTTGGATGTGAATGGTTATGGCCACCTCCAGACATCTGTAATCAATCTCAGGAAAAATTAGATAGTACCTGAGATTTGTCACAGATTCGTTGGTACCTCTAAGAACTTGGAATGCATCAGAAAAGTGTGTTTTCCTTACCACACCTTTCAAACCACAACACAATAGTATATAACACACTATTATGAGGCAGAAATATATATGGCAGTGGTGTCGCACACCTTCAGTTGTCTGTGCTGCTTCTTATTAAAACTTCGATCCCTTCAAATCATATTTTCATAGCTAGATGTATCTTAACATCAGATAAACTGCGTGCTCATTTTTAATTTCATAAAAATAGCCAGAGGCTCCTTTTAACCAACCTTCCACAATCTCAGCTGGAGTGAAGACCTTCTCATTCTCCTGTGGGGTTTCATCACCAGCCTCCGGAGACAGTGCTCGACGCTTGAGGAGTTGCTCATCACGAGCCTGCTTCCGTAGAGTTACGCTCAGCTCCACACGTTTACGACGGAGATCCTGTTGATGATATTTATGAGATGAGCAGAGTCGGAGAGGTGACTATACAGGTTTAATGTGCAGTGGGTAATGGGTTTGATTCTTGGCTAGACAGATTTGTAGATGATGATGGATTTCTGATTCGGAAGGGTGACTATACCAGTGATTATTGGACATGCAGTAACGGGGTCGTTTCAGGGTTAGACATATATGTCGATGATTTTGGATTTCTGAACTGGGTCCTATGACTGGGTTAAGTTTAAATGTGTGTGCCTATGGAACCAAATGTGTGTGCCTATAGAACCAACGACACAAGAAAAATCCTAGTGTTCGGATCAGAGTAGAGGTGTTATAGACATGTTATAGATTAGTTAATTAGTACCATTACACGTTAGTGGAAAGTGCTAACGTATCAGTGCTCAGAATGTAGTAAAAATGTTGTTCTAAAGTAGACATAAGTAGTAGTTAAACAGAAGTAAAATAATTACGCTTTAGTTAGAAAAAAAGCTGAGTTTCGAAGTTATTTGTTTAAAAAGTTCAAAAACCAATAAATCCTTTATGTTGTTCGAAAATATACTTCAAAACTTTATTATTTCGTAAGATATACTCACTAGATATTTTTAAAAGATTTTAATTTTCGTACACGTGTCTAAAATTCGAATTTCGAATACTTACAGTCGTTCCAATGCCAGCATTTTTATACGACGACAATCTTGATGATCTCTCCGACATTATTAAAACAAAAACGTAGCAACTATAACGATTTAAATACAAAAAAATTAAAATTAATTTAAAGAGGCGAAGCTCTGAACACTTTATTAACAATTTGAACAATTTGAAGAAAAACGGACGGAAATTAAATACAGTGTTGCTGTTACAAATATTATACTCATATGAAATGTTTGTAAAATGATTTTTTTCAATCGTAATGAAACAAATAATTTTGTGTAAATAAAGCATTGTTATATATTTTGAAAATAATACTCCTCATCACGTTAACAAAAAAAAAATTACACGTAAATTAAATACTTTAAGTAAGTTTTTGTTACATATGGCAATATTTATAAGACGTCACTGGATAAAAAGTCCAGGGTTGGGATATTACGAAATTAGTGTTTGTAGAAATATCGATTGTAATAATTATGATTAAAATTATCGATTAACTCTTTTATTATTTTATGAACGTTAAAGATCTTGACGTTTCCCGTAGCTTTGCACGGTATGGTAACACAAATATGTACCTGGAAAATGTATACAATGCAAAACTGTGGCTCCGTCTGTTGAATTTAGTTTATTAATATTTTTCATTTAGTGCTATATTTTTTATTTTTGCTTTATTTTATGACTGTAGGACATTATTTACTTTTAATAATCGTATTTATATAAAAAACACGAAAATACAAAATAACATATGATATACATTTTAAATATTCGATGGAAACATTTTTCTCTTTATTTTCAATAACTCTAAATTTTAAACTCTTCTATTAGCTAGATAAAATATTTCCAGTCACAAAAGTAAATTTAATTATTTATTAATTTTAATTAAGTTAAATGTTATTCAGGTAGTAACAAAGCAGAAAGGTAAATTGAACATTACATTATCCTTAAGTTTTTTGCCAATTATAAACGAAAGAGGATGGAAAAAGCGAACTTTTATTAAAAATAACTCCATTATTAATCAAACTGCAATGCGACTGCAGGCCAGCGTCGAATTAATGCAGTGGAGTCGAGACATACATCTGAAAAAAATACTGAATAAAATAAGAAGAAGTAGGAGGCGCTTTTACGACAGATATTGAGTGGTGGGACGGGCCTAACATGCGCAAAGACGTATTACCCTAAATAGCGAGCGAGTTGCACTACAATTAACCTATGCTACGACCGACACTTTCATCCGGCGACCTCATAATACGAAACGATCGTAAATTAAAGTTATTAAAACGAGTTTACAAGCCATCGTGTGTGTGTAATTACGCAAAACGTTACGCCGCTGGGCGTGACATCACAAATCAGTCCGGTCGGGTTGAAGACAACACGTCGGGCATCTGTCCTTGTCTAGCAAATGCATTAGAGCGAGAGGGGGCGAAAGAGCAGTCCAGCACTGATCGTATTCTGTCGAGGGTGTCGCCATTTTCGTTTTGACGAATATTGACAGCACAGCAGACAGACAGTGGCGCGGCCGTCGACACAGCGTCTGCCAGATTATTTTTATTATGATTGTGATTCACAAAACGTACCGACTTATTTAATTTTCATGCAGTGCATCTGTTTACGGCCAATCAATAAACGCCGAACGATTTATCGTGATAAGTGATAGACAGAATCGGCTCTCGGTTTTTGGTGCTAACCTCTTTCTTTTTTTTACTTGGTGTTTTTGAAGACTGCAAGACTGTGATCGATATGTGCAAGACGTATTACAGATGACTCCGCGTTACGTATCGCATCGTTGTGTTTTTCTGGTGAGTTTTTGCTGGTTATGCCACTTAATTCATGCAATGTAGTATAATATATGCTTACTTATCGACATAATTATGTATTAGGTAGTTTATTTGGACATCCTGAATGACATGCAAGTCTCAATGTGTGTTATTTGTTGCAAAAAATGATGGTCTCTCTTTGTTGCGGTAGCTCCAGTTTGTTTACGAACTGTCACGGGCAGTATACGGCCTAAGATATATTGCCTGGGTTGGCGACTATGCGTGGGCAAGCTGCGCAAACGAAAACCACCCTTCTGTTTAAGAGTATAAAGACGATTGTTACCTAACTGGTACAGCGATAACAGCCCGTGGAATTAATTTATCACACGCCGCGCTTGACAAGTTGAAAACATAAATTCGACCTTGGCGCTCCACGTGGTTTTAAGTCATTGCGCTTTCTTTCTACGCGATTCTTTAGAATCGATGTTATCGATTTTTTGTTTCATTTTTTATGGGTCAACATGGTCATTAATGATTATTGTACATCACTATTTTCTCGTTTAGTTTCTTTTTATTTGGTGTTCGATTTTTAAATAATTTTGTGTTTTGGCGTTTGTTTTTATGTAAGTATAATTGCAAAAGGTAAATTTAATAAAAATTATCACTGAGTACCGTATAATAAATTAATTAAGCACTATCTCGACTATCAACGCCTAAGCTTAATGTTTACTACTGAAATTTTATGCGTTTGAGATTACCTAAATTATTTGTTTGTTTCTACGCATAGATTAGTATTTCTACGTATGTTTCATAAAAATTAAGTATTTAAAAGATACGGCATAGAGATGGTGTTAAATACTACGTAATAATAACTCGCGGAAAACAGTTTTTCTCTTATATTTATTGAATATCTTACACAAAGGCTTGAGTTGTGTGTATTTTTTTTAATGGTGTTTCACGGCTTTGGCTTTTTGCCTTTCAGCCTAACTTTATTGTAATTTGGCATTGACTCTGAGTTGTGTGTAATAAGGTATATAGATAATACATTTTTTTTTTTAAATAAAAGGTAACTATGAAATACTAAAGATACTAATCTTTTATTATGTTAAAACAAGGATAATAAATTTATAACTAAATAACAAGCAAATAATTATAGCTAAAAATATATTTTAGGATTAAAACTTCAGGTCACCTGGAGAAGCCTATGTCTCGAAATTTTGTAGATAATATTACATGTATATACAACAATTATACAAAAGTTTAAGTAAATATTTTGCTACTTGATTGTGAACTAAACTGAAACTAAGTCAAGTTAAGAAGTAAAAGAAGTCTGTCATACCATGTCATGAAGAGTTGCGGTGACTTATAAGGAAAAATATATATATATATATATATTTATATATATATATATTTATATATATTTAATTTTTCTAAGTTCTTATTAATTGTATAAAATTGTATAATATATATTCTTATCTTGTATTTAATGTAAATTGTAGTCTTATTATCATTATATTTAAATCTACTAGAGCGTCTATTCTGTAAATGCCGTGTTCACCTATAATTGTGGGTACACGACTTATTTTTCTAACTTTTGCAATGTAATTTATATAAGTGTATACTACGTTGGTGAACCTTTAATAAATAAATAAATAAAAAATATTATCTAATATTTCTTAAAAAAATGCAGAATATAGAATTTAATTTAGGAAAAATAAAGTACGCATTTAAACAGGCATGTACGTTTTTATGATGATTTTATTTTTTCACAGTTACTCAATTTTTATTCTGAAAACTCTGAAACTCTTAGTAAGATACTTTCTGAAACTATGTTATTGATTTTTAATTTTATATATAAAATTCTCATGTCACAATGTTAGTTACCGTACTCCTCTGAAACGGCTTTACCGATTTTCACCAAATTAAATATGCATATTCAGTAGGTCTGAGAATCAGCTACTATCTATTTTTCATGCTCCAAAGTGGTAAGGTTTGTGCACCCTTAACATTTTTTTATTTATATGGCGACACAACGTTTACAGGGTCAGCTAGTAATGTTATAAAAATATACTTTGAATAAAATATTGGGATTGTTAGTTATATAGATTATATCTAAATTGGGTATCAGTTGTTGATAATTGATAGATTCCTGATATTCTTGATAGGTTGATTGTTAATGACGAAACCACATTTTTTTAATTCTCAGTGAAAAATAACTTTATATCACGGCGTGCGTAAATTGACGTTTTACGCACGCTTCGCGTGCGCAAAACCCCCATTTCCGACCCCGTAATATAAAATTTTATACAACACGCGGACGAAAAATGTTTTTCTGACTCGTGTGATTGCAGTCCTCGCCTGCGGCTCGGCCTGCAAACTCACACTTGTCAGAAAAAAATTTTTCGTCCTCGTATCGTAATGTACTATTTTAAACAGTTGTTCTAACAATTACAATTAAATGGATAATTTTCTTTTTATGACTTAATTAAGATGTTCTGTTCAAAATGAGCATGCAATCCATCTGATGGTAAGTGTCTACTGCCATCCTTCGACATCTGTAATCAACCCCAGATAAGATTAGATCCTTAGCTGAGGTCGGCCACAGATGCAACGCTACCCCTGAGGAATAAGCTGGAACACCTCAGAAAAGTATGTCTCCCTTACCACACCCTTCAAACCAGAACACAGTGCATAACACTGCTTATTATTACTGCAGAAATAGATGTGGCGGTGGTGACACTTCTAAGTTCAAAGTGTTGTCGTTGAATAAAAATATGTAAAAGTCTTTAATAACATATACATACTAGCTAACCCGGCAAACATTGTGTTGCCATATAAATAAAAAAATGTTAAGGGTGAACAACCCCTATCACTTAGGGGTATGAAAAATAGATAGTAGCCAATTCTCAGACCCACTGAATATGCATATAAAAATTGGTAAAAAGCGGTAAAGCTGTTTCGGAGGAGTATGGTAACTAACTAACTAACATTGTGACATGAGAATTTTATATATAAGATTATATAATTAAATTTGATTAATGATAAGATAAATTAATTTTAACATTATCATAGATCTAAGAAATTAAAATGCATTCTTTTTGAGATTATTATCATTTGTCTAATTGCATTTTGGTGTATTAATTAAGATGTTTAATATTATACTTAATTAGTCATCTCAGATTTTATCAGTTATCAAGTTTTCGTCGAAATTTCTGTATGTTTATTATCATTCTGTTCCCAAAAGAAAATTGGCACGTCAGAATTACTTGCACACTGAGGATACCATACCTCAAAATTTTCATTTATTTTTCATTTTTAAGCTATTGCATAGCTTTTATCGCGGGCTTTGAGCGCGGCGACCGAATCGAGAAATTCCGTAACGAAAATTCCTAACACCTTAATTCGTCAACTTGAAAACAGATGGCAGTAATACACATTTTTTTTAATTTTATTTTAAGCTATTGCATAGCTTCTATCGCGGGCCTTGAGCGTGCAGATCGAATCCAGAAATTCCGTAACGAAAAAAACCTAACACCCCCCACTCCGACCGGCACAGCGGTGATACTTTTTAGTAGCGATCTGTGCGCCCCGGGGCGCACACGCCAGTTGACGGGTTAATGACTTTTTGCATACTGCATAAATAAAATAAATATATAATTCTAATTGCATAAGTTGATAAAAAATGCTATGCAATAGCTTTACCGCGGCAGTCTCCGAGTGCCACACGTATTTTAATATTTGTTATCATATTAGCCAAAGAAGTAAAAGCATTGTGAAAATTAGAACTGTCTACCTATAACAGTTTAAAAGATAAAGGGAAACACGCCGAAAAATATTTTTCGATCTTTTATATACATAATCTGTAAAAATTTCAAGTGTCTATCTATTACGGTTCAAGAGATAGATCCCTGCGACAGACGGGCAGACAGCGAAGGCTTAGTATTAGTAATAGGGGTTTGTTTTTACCTTTTGTGCACCCTAAAAAATTGACGAGCAAAGCATGTTGAGGTAGAAATGACCGTCCGTCCTGTCACCGCACCGTCCTGTCACGGTCGCCATGTAAAGAATAAGCAGGCTCGTGAGGGATTGAGAGGCGTATTACTGTGTTGAATAGATTAGTAAAGATACTTCGTCGCCTTGAAATTGAATGAAGCTACAAACGGCTTATTAGTAAGTTCTTTTTTTAATTCTTGACAAATAAAAACATTTTTAGAGAAAATTTACGAATAAATAACTAATACTGCGTAATTTACGTAATAAATAACTAATTATTTCAAATATTTTAGGGATATTTTAGCATGGAGACGTAGCAAAACTATTTTACGCAACTACATATTTCAATTCTCAAAACTGGGTACATTTTCTTGTTAGGAGTGAGTAATCTTTACTAATCTATGCTCTATTGACGTCTTTATTATTACTGCTTAATATTACTCTTACACTAACTTATACACTATATGGCTCAGCTCTACACCACAAGAGTAAGAAATAAAAAAAATATCTGAAGTGTTTTTTTTTATAGCAGCTACTTTACTTCCAGGCGCGTAAGATATCACAGTATTTACACAAAACTTAAATATGCATAATAAAATAACGTTATCTTACATCCTTTACGAATTATTTCAAAAATGTTTCGCTCGTCTCAAGTCTTGTGGTAACAAATTACGAATTACAAAGAACTGTCCCGCTGTATAGAATAATTAAGAAAACCTTATCTTAGCACATCCTTACAAATTAGCTATTTCGTGTAAATTTAGCAGTAATAGCGGAAGATAGCGGGCGGTTTGCGTGTTAATATTTTGAGTGTATTCACTTTGCTTCTGGTGTATGGCTATGTATTTGAGAAAATGTGTCGCTTTCAAATCAAATCAAAACCAACATTTTTTTTTAATTAACAATAGGTTCTTTACAGAGCACTTTTTGAATGTCGATATAACTACCACCACTTCACAAGGTGTTTCGTTATGGAGAAGAAGCGGCGAATAAAACTCCATAACACACATCTTTTTAAAAAAATGTTTTTTACAATGTTGAACTTAACCTAATGGTACATGTGGAGCTGGAACTACTTCGGACTACACCGTTTTGTCAGTAAAATAATTACTTAGTTTATTGTACGCTTTTTTACATAGCGTTTGTTTAACGACATGTTTGAACTTTTTTCTGTGAGATTCAAAATGTGGTCGGGTATTTTATTGTAGTAGCGAATACAGTTACCCATGAAAGACCTAGCCACCTTACATAATCGATGTTCTATTTCGATTAATATTTCTATTTCTAGTATTAAAATTATGGTGGTTACTATTTTTTTCAAACATATCAGTGTGTTTTCTTATATACATAATACTTTCATAGATGTATTGACTATGTCAGTTCTTATTAGTGATCGAAGATGTCAATACATCTATGAAAGTCCGCTTTCTTTTATTTTAGCCATGTTAGTGTTGTTAGATACTAGTTGTAGCAGTTTTTACGCATTTTTCATATAATAGGTACCTGTTCTATGCAGTTACAGACATGTGTGCCGTCAGCGGTCACTTACCATCAGGTGCACTGTATGCTCGTTTACTGCAAGAATGATTTATGAAAAAATGCGCAATTATAAAAAAAAAATAACACTCCAAGTTCCATATAGAACCAACTAAAACGTGAACCTAACTGTATACAAATCATTTTTCAAAATTGCGAAGAAGTGTCTTACTCAACAGAAAATTAACAAAGTCTTACGTACCTAATACGTTCAACGTACATCTTTATAAATCCGGTATCACGTACATTTTACAGTAATAGCGGAAGATACCACGCGGATATTTGTGAAATTTCACTTTGCTGTATACAAAGTGGTAGAACTTCTCATGTTTTGAGAGCTGTAGCACCTCTTTATTTCTTTATTTCTAGTAAAAAGCTGTTAGTAGATCTTACAAATGTTTATTCAGTATCAGCTCATCTTCAAAAATATTTGCTGCCATTATATGAAATGAAATAATAAATCTTTTGGCCTTCCTATATCATATAAATTTACTTGTTATTCTTATACTCGTAGTTAGCGGATAGTTCTTCAAAGTAAATTTACTTTGATTTTTAAGCCTTTTTACTGATTGCTATCAATTTTATTTTGGCCTTTTAAAGTGAACAGTAAAAAAAATCTTTACGTTCTGTGTGATGATTAGTAGTTTTCATATTGCTTCTTAAATCAGATTGTAGTAGATAGCGGGAAAAAATGCACATCTCAACTCTTAGTTAGAATTTGTTTCCAATGAACACCCACATATCGTACAACCTTTGCAAATATTATTATCCACGATAGCCGAAATTTGTACCAGATAGCGCATGTTTACGGAAGTCTGAGGTATATTTCCTTTGGCCGTCGAGTTCATTTTTGGGTTAATCTAATATTTTTGGGGAGCAAACTAGTAGGAGATAAGTCCTGTGGGTTTACATGAGAATTTCCGGGTAACATCCGGTTATCCTGGTTATCATTAGGCATGTCGTTAAAGCTTGATGCGATGGTTGAGGCATTTTATAGGAATCGTAGTATTAAACTGTAGGTTGGTTTTAGGTATGTCAATGTGAATTTTAAAGGTGGTAGAATTCTGTAGCAAACGCATCTGTTATCGATTATATTTATTTTTAACTAGGAATTACTAACTTTCATAAAGCTTGCTTCAAAAATTGACAGTGTAAAGGTGGTTTGACTACGGTGTCACCACCGACACACCTATTTCTGCCTATTAAACAACAGTATTAAGCGCTGCTGTGTTCTGTTTTGAAGGGTGTGGTAAGGGAGACGTATTTTTCCAAGGCATTCCAACTTAGTTCTCAGGGGTAGCGGCGCGTCCTGTGGTTGACCTAGGATAGGACTTAAACTATCTGGGCTGCGTGTTCGTCTGCTAATGTTATAATATTATTGTGACGGACTTTCAAACAAACTTTCAATCATTTTTGTGTTTTAATACATCGTAATATCAATAATATACATTCTCGTGTAGTTATTAACTAGCCTTTCCGATATTCTTCTCTATGTAATTTCGCTTTAGATCATGTGTCACGGGATATGAAGAGTGAAAGCAAAATTCTAATATTTCTGTTTGATCTTGGAAGAATTAGGTTAGGTTAAGTTACAGTTCATGTAATCACTTGCTAAAGCGTATCTTTAGTAAACTATCGTTCGATATGTGATGGCGATTAAATAAAATGTTAAATCATGCGACTAATTAACCAGATTATAAAAGTAACGTACAATGATAAGCTTTTAATGAAAGAGACCTTGCAATTAGGTCTTATCTGAGCTATCTTAGTGCATATCTTAGCTAATGCCCATGACTCATTTTTTTGGATAAGATTTTGATGACATTGAATTATGGAATTAGCTTGATTAATGGGTTACGGTTTCTCTCAAGTCAAAGGTGGTAGAACCCTCTGTGGTTCTACTCCGGCACCACCTCCACACCTATTTCTGCCTAATAACAGCAGTGTCAAGATGGAAGAATTAGCTTGAATGGGTTACGTGTTCCCTCAAGTCAAAGGTGGTAGAACCCTCTGTGGTTCTACTCTGGACCACCTCCATACCTATTTCTGCCTAATAACAGCAGTGTCAAGATGGAAGAATTAGCTTGAATGGGTAACGTGTTCCCTCAAGTCAAAGGTGGTAGAACCCTCTGTGGTTCTACTCCGGCACCACCTCCACACCTATTTCTGCCTAATAACAGCAGTGTTAAGAGCTTCTGTGGCAATTCATGCTGAATTTGTCCCTTTTCATGGTCGTTACAACACATATTATTGTAATAATTGAATGTACATTTTATTGTCCTTTTGTTGTTGTTTTATTTTTTTCTTTTGTTTTATGTTATTTTTATTTTTTTTGTCTCTTTCTATTACAGTATTTCATTTGTGTGGTAATTATCCTAATAAATGTTTTTTTCTTTCTTTCTTCTGTACTTTGCTTCGAAGGATAAGGGAGATATTTATCTGAGGTTTTGCAACTTAGTTCTCAGGGGTACCAACGCATCTGTGGTTAACCGCAGATAGGAATCTAATCTTCCGTGGGTTAATTAGATACATGTATGGGTAGTAGCCATTTACCATAAAGTGGACTGCAGGTTTGTTTGCTACTTGATAATTAATAAAAAAAAACGTTCAAACTTATTCCTCATAAGTGACAAAGCACTGATCTGCTTCAGTTAGTTTGATAGTGATATATGTGGAATCGATTCTACATAGAACGGGATGGCAGTCACCGCTTACCATCAGGACTGTACGCTTATTTGATACTTGCAATGTTATAAAAAAGTGTTACCTGCTGCCTTGGATGAGTAAAATACATAGATTGATCACTCCTAACAAGAAAGTGTAACCACTTCAAAAATGTCCCTAAAATGTTTGAAATATTAATTTTTTACGTAATATAATTATTTATCTTGCGCCGCTTCTTCTCCATAGCGAAATACCTTCCGAAGCGGTGGTAGTTTGTTGACTTTCAAAAAGTATTCTATATGAATCAATTTTGAATAAATGAGATTTGAATTTGAATTTATACGTATACTAGCTGACCCGGCAAAACGATGTGTTGCCATATATATAAAAAAATGTTATGCGTGATTAACACTTATCACTTAGGGGTATGAAAAATAGATAGTAGCCGATTCTCAGACCTACTGAATATGCATATAAAATTTGGTGAAAATCGGAAAAGCCGTTTCGGAGGAGTACGGTAACTAACACTGTGACACTAGAATTTAATATATAAGATTTTCTCTAATATGTTTTTTATTGGTCAAGAATTGAAAAATTAAATGATAAAATCCTCTTTTTGGGGACTCAATTTCAAAGCAGAGAAGTATCTTTATATTTTATTAATCAAAGCCTACTTAAAGTTACTTGCTTAAAATTTTGAACCTAGCCACCAATATACAATATATTTTAGGCCCGTACGCAAATCACAGCAGACTGTATATTATCCAGATATAAATAAGAGAGTCGTCGTAACTTCTAGTTTAGTGTTATTAAAATCTGTCCACGAGTGTTGAGGCCAGGCGTTTTGATTTAACGGGACAGTCCCATCTTGAATGGGAATGGATGTAAATGCTTATGGGACTGGCCAAGTCTGTGTAATGAGATATAGTCCGTGCCAAACTGCTAGTCAGCTCTGAAGTTGTTGCGAGCAGGTGTAGTCATACAATTTGCTGTGGCGACGCGATTCGTTTCTATATTCAGAGCGGACTAGCAGTTTTACGAGGACTATACAAGCGTTAGTGGTTTTGAAGGTGATAGAACCCTTTGTGGTTTGACTCTGGCACCACTGTCATATCTATTAAAAGTAGTGTTAAGCGCTGCTGTGTTCTGGTTTGAAAGTTGGTAAGGGAGACATACTTTTCCGAGGCGTTCCAGCTTGTTCCTCAGGTTTAGCGGCGCAACTGTCGTCGACCTCAGGTAGTAATATCTAATCCTATTTGGGATTGATTACAGATGACCATGAACGGCAGTAGACATATCACCATCAGGTGCATGCTGCATGACTGCATGCTCGTCTGCTACTCGTATATTATAAAAAATTGACATTTCTGTATCTTAAACGTGTGAATCAACTTCCAGATGATGGCTGGTAAAAGAAAAGTACTTGACAATTATTGTGCATAGCTGTATGTTTAGTTATAATGCCGTGTCTGTATATTATGAATAGGACTTCTAATGACTAAGTTAGAACGATTGTTATAAGCTTTTCTACCAAATTAATCTTTAAATGATATTACAGTAGCTGAAACCATGGCTATAAGGCAGAAATATGTATTGAGATGAAGGTACTGACGTCATGAATGACGAACTTTATCGCTTTCAGAAAAAAAATGCAGAAAAGAGAATCAAAATTTACTATTTAAAATCTATAAATTATCTATAAAAGTATATAAATAGACAAATAGTCTAGTCAACAAGTTGAAAAACGTGAAAAATTGAGATATGAGAGATAGTTCATTCAATTAAAATATACATCAAGGATTTTTCAACACTTAAAAAATGCATTTTTGATTTTAAATTTTAAGCATATATAAAAATAGTTTTGTCTACTGATTTTTGTTTATGAGCTATTTATAAGCTGTAAATATAATTATTAAAAAAAATGGAAAATTATAGTTGAATTTATAAACTGGGCGAACCTTCTTTCTAATATTAAGTATCAACATAAATAACAGGCTTAAAAAGTGGCAATTATTGTTCATTATATTTAAAGCAAGTTTACCGTTTAAAACAATTTAGTCCCATATTTCGGTCTACAAAAGTTGGCAGCCGTGCCCATAACTCCGGCTCACCAATTATACCGTTGGCCGTGGCGTCACTTGCCAGTAATGGCGGCCGTTCCCGCCTTTTTCGCTGTCAAAGCGCTTTTTTCGCGGGAAAGCGTGTAAAATTCGTTCAGTTTCTACACTCCGGACGGGTATCTAGGTGTTATTGTATTTTAAATTTGTTGGACCTTAAGGAAATTGTTTTATTAAAGATAGTAATATTTTGTGTTTTAAAGGCTCGGTTCAAATATTCAATATGCTTGTGTCGAGTTCGTAATGTTAAAAGGTTTTAAGGTTAATTGTAAGGAGAAATTCAGTTTTATTACAATTGTTCGACAATTGGGTACTTGACAGTTATAACAATAAAATATGAAATATATCCAATATGATAGCTTATAAGTAAATATAAATTATGCAGTATTTAGTATAATTTTTAATACGTTCTAAGTATTTTAATTTTTTAAAAGAAATTTTCGATTTTTTATCTGTGGATTTTAAATCCCAAAACGGCGACAGTGCTGCCTTAAATGTCAGATGACGTCACCACATGCATAATAAACAAGACAAATAAAAATGATATCGTTTGCTGTTAGAGTTGGTTGAATTTATGTTGTGAACCGAAATGAATCCACGGTATATTACAGCTGATAGCGTGAATCTGCTTAAAGAAGATATACAATGCAATAAATAAAAATGAATACAAAAACTTCCGTGAAATAACCTATGGAAATCACAAATAAACAACGTAAGTAAAATATTCTTTATATTTACATTTAATCATTTCGGACAGTTAAAACATTTCTTAACCGATTTCCGATAGAAGAAAGGTTGTCTTTAAGTGATTATCAAGCTTTTTAAACTATATTTATATTCTTATGTGAACTGCTCTAAGGTTATTTATTGGTTATATTTATATTTTCAGATCTTCGCGACATTCGTATAGTAACGACGCTATAGGGTATGTGCAGTTTAAGAGGCAGGCAAGTTTGTATTTCATGAAAAGTAAAAGTTGTCCTGAATACAAGGTACATCAAAAGTCATGCTCAGTGTCCTCAGTCCAGTCATGGGACTGTATATGAAAAACAAAGTATTATTAAATGTGATGAATGTCCTGCCTCCCAAGGATGCAGCAAACATGATTTAATGTGGAGTCATAGAAAGTGAGGAACCAAAAGTTTCAAAGGTGGTCAGCACTCTGAAGTACATAAAGTAAAGGAAATGGGAAATAGTAGTTCTTTACTTGAGTAACAAGATGAAGGAAGGAAAAAGACCATACAGTTGCTGTTATTGCACTACAGATTTCTCAAAATGACAATGATAAAAATTATATATCTAGTTGTTACAGAAAATAATTTAAAAAATGAAGAAAGTACACCCTCTAGCAGCACAAAAATTCAGCTTAGCAAGAGCTTCAATATACAAGATCTTCGATATTCGATATTAAATATGCTTTGAGGTTATCTGTAGTAAATATTGTAAATGTAACATATAATGATAAATATATACAAAAGTTTTATGGTGTGTACTCAATAATAGACCCATATAAACCAACAAACAAAGCAGTCGGTTAATAAAAGATTAAAATTAGCAAATCATGTATTTTTAATTATACAGTCCTGTAAGTTAATCCGTGAACAAGTAATAATAACTAGTTTGTTTCTTATTAATTACAGAATGAGGCCTTAAAATAGAGAATTCTCGTAGACGTCTTTTAATTCATTTATTCTATTCTTAACTAATACTATTCTAACTCTATTTTTATTGTAAACATCTTTATAATATATGAATACTTTAACTTGCTGTTTTGTTCTGATTACATCCGGGTTTGATGATTTAGAGTAGAGGAATCACTCCTTATTCTTTTTTCTCATTAATACTTCTATTATATGTTTGAATCCTCTGTCTGCAAGTTCTTTTAACGTTTATGAGATTTCGGTTTAGGAACGTGTATAAGCAAATTTGTTAGGATATTTAGCGATCGTACTTGTACACATCGTCACTGCACACGTCTTATAACTTGTCATTTATTTCAATTTTAGTTATAAAAGCTAAATAACTCCCTATTTTCATCCGAGCGTTGTTTGTTTACAGTATAATGACGTTTCGCCACAAAATGACACTTGCCTGATTTAACGCGACGTTCCGTTCACCGTAAAGAAACTTTGTTTTTTATTAATAAATAGCCCTTTTTTCGAAAAAGTGATCAATGAAAGGCATATATAATACGTATACTAATTCATTACAACACTTTCCCAAAAAGTGTCAAGTAGCCAATTTAACCCTACTTTGTTGAGTTAGGCTTTAACTAAGCCATAGATTATTAAAGATTACTCACTCCTAACAAGAAAATGTAATCAGTTTTGACAATTGAAATTGTCACTGTCATTTATTTTCGTGTTTGAAAAATATAAAAAAAAATGTAGTTTTTAGATTATTTACGAATGAAACGATATTTCACCGCACTTTTTTTTCGATTTTGTGTTTTTGCACTACTTAATTTCACAAGTCGGCATTGTTCCCCGTAAATTACACCATGACAATCATTAAATGGCACATTTGTCAGCCGTTTAAGCCATTTAATGGCTTCCTTCAATTAGGTACAAGACGGTGAGATATCTATACGTATCTATGAACTAAGTTTACAAAATAGTTGGAAACCAAAAAACACGGCTGTGTCATGTTAGATATAAATACGCCAATACACAGGATACTAACACGGATAGAATAATACTTTTGTCTGTCTCGACACGTGTCTGACACGCTATGTAACTACATAAACTTACCGACTATATACATAATCTTGTAAATTAACTTACCTACTGAAACTTATTCGCTTAACATTATAACAAAAGTTAAGAGCTGAAATAGAACAAAAGGAAAATAGCTGAAGGATATAACCTACGCAAATTTAGTAGTTTTTCTGCGAACTTTAATGATGTTTTTGCGAACTTATTATATAAGCGCACTTATTTTTTATGATGACGTAATAATTAGTTGTAATTAGCTGTTGTATTTTGTGTAATCTGGTGAATCGATGATCAGGACTTGGAAGTGTTTGGGGCACCATCGCCACACCTTTTCTGACTATAACAGCAGTGTTAAGCGCTGCTGTGTTCTGGTTTGAAGTGTGGTAAGGGAGACATGCTAATCCGATATCTTCTAACTTAGTCCTGAGGGGTAGCAACGCATCTGTAGTCAACTTCAGGTGGGAATCTAATCTTGAAGGTGGTAGAGCCCTTTGTGGTTCGACTCCGGCGGCATCACCGCCTCACCTATTTCTACCTCATAACAGCAGTTTTATGCGCGGCTGTGTTCTAGTTTGAAGGGTGTGGTAAGGGAAACATGTTTATCTGATGCGTTCCAGCTTAGTCCTCAGTAGCGGCGCATTTGGCTGACCTGGGGTAGGAATCTAATCTTATTTGAGGTTGATTACAGATGCCTATGTGCGGCAGTAGCCACTTACCATCAGTTGGACGGAATGCTCGTCTGCTACTTTTATATTTAATGTCTCCAGTTGAATTAGAAGTTTGTAATATTTATGTGCTGTAGTAGTGTCTCTGTGCGTGCGTGCTTGCGTGCGTGCGTGCGCGCGTGTGTGTGTGTGTGTGTGTGTGAGTGTGTGTGTGTGTGTGTGTGTGTGTGTGTGTGTGTGTGTGTGTGTGTGCTTGTGTGTGTGTGTTTTGCAGAACTCTCAGGCATTTAGGTGAATTTTTCTTACCGCTAAACGGCTTAGCAATAAATTATTTCGACTTTAATCCAGAGGCTGACTGAGATACTATTAATTATCTTACTTCCATGTATAATACATAGTTTCTGTACAAAAGAGTCGCACTGTTCCCCAAAAATAAAAATTTACAATTTTTTGGTGTTTCTCTTCATAACCAGATGCTACTGTTTTATTACCTTCTCGAAAAGAAATGAAAATTGAAATCCAGTTTAAAATGTTTTGGGTGTTACATAAAGAAAGGAAGCCCCAAGCCGAAAATGATCTAGATTTAGGTCACCCAGTTGACCCAGTGTCTTTGTCTAGGCGCTATTACCTTTGAATACGGTTTTACTAACTTCCAAATATTACGAAATTGTAACATGTATTTACCAAAATTTTAATATGAATCTCTCATGGAAGGTATATTAAAAAGTTTTTAATAATATGCCTTATTCTAAATGCTTTTGGTATTTTTCTTATGAAAGCAAACGAAGACCAAATTGCCAACTTTTTTATTAACTTGGTCTGGTAGTAAGTATAAAGGAAACCTTGTAAATATTATGTAAACGATGATAGAGTAACTGATATTATTGAATTGATCTAATCGACATGGACTCTGGCAATGGATCCCTCAAGTAAATAAGATATGCTTAACATTTGCCTTGTTGGATTCATTTCGTTAGATTCTATTGATTTTAGTACATACATGAATTAATAAAAGCTTTTAGTACAAATATTATGTAACTACTTCGTAAAATTGATTTCTACTTGAGAAACAGCTTGGAGGTAGAAGAACTTTGTATTTTCACTTCGATTTTTGTCGGTATAATATAGGAGTAGCAGATGAGTATACAGTCCACCTGATGGTAAGTGATTATTGCCGCCCATGGATATCTGTAAGCTACAGCTACTAAGATAGAACGCCTCGGAAAAGTATGTCTCCCGTACTGGAGTTATTGATGCCATACTTTTTTCAGCAATGTACCGCTTTGAAGAGTGTGGTATGGTAGAAATACTTATACAAGGTCTTCCTTAATAGCAGTGATAGCCTAGTGGTTAAGAAACTCGGCCTCTCGATCGAGGGGTCCGAGGTCCAAATCTCAGGCACCCACCTCTGATTTTTCAAAATTATGTGCGTATTAGAAATTAATTATCACTTGCTAAACGGTGAAGGAAAACGTCGTGAGGAAACCTGCATACCTGAGAGATTTATAAAAAACAAATCTCAAAGGTATGTGAAGTCTACCAATACGCACTTGGCCAGCGCGGTGGACTATGGCCTAATCCTTCTCATTATGAGAGTCCAGCAGTGGGACAGTGATGGGTTGACGATGATACGATGAAGGTCTTCCAACTAATTAATCAGGGGCAGCAAGGCATCTGTGGCCGATCTCTGGTAGGTATCTTATCTGGGGTTCGTATAGATGTCTATAAGCGGTAGTAGCCACTTACCATCAGGTAGGCTGCATGCTTGTCTGCTACTTTCATACATAGATTAGTAAAGATACTTCGCCGCCTTGAAATTGAATGAAGCCACAAACAGCTTATTAGTTAGTTCTTTTTTTGAATTCTTGACAAATAAAAACATTTTTAGAGAAAATTTACGAATACATAATAAATAAATACATTTTTCAAATATTTTAGGGACATTTTAGCACGGAAACGTGGCAAAACTTTTCTACGCAACTATATTAATTGTCAAAACTGTTACATATTCTTGTTAGGAGTGAGTAATCTTTACTAATCTATGCTTTCATATTACAAAAAAGAGAGAATAAAGTAACGAGAATAAATAAAGATCAAATAAACGTCGTATTTCTTGCTTTTATCTTAATAATCTACAAATACACAATTCACAAAAGCGTTGATAAATCGAATCACGATTTTAATAAAACCAATAGTACAACAGGGAATCCACTACAATATATAATTCATCCATCCTAAATCATGTCGCGAAATACCCAGACGTAACGTGACGGCAAAATTAAAACTACAAACGAATACGTGCTGAATACAAAGGATTGAAAGCGGGGTCGGCCATACTTTTTCCGTACCCGACCGGAAGAGACTCGAATGCGAATTCAAATTTGGATAAAGGGATGCTGATTTGACTTTTTTCGCGGCAACGCAGCGTTTTGTTTTCCTGTTTCTGTAAGAATTGGATGTTGACTAATCGAGTGATAAGTTGGGAGTCCATTTTCGTTGTATTGAAGATGTTTTCTTTATTCTGTTTGTTATTAAATTAGTTATTGGATAGAAGACAATAAGATTTTCGTTTTAAGTTAGTATAAGCCAAATGTCATGGAAAAAATACTTTTTATTTATCATCTGTTGGTAAACCATATATAACGGGGATTCCACCTGAAGCCGATCACAGATGCGATGGTACTTGTAAGAACTGATATGGTCATCTCATATCTAAGTCAATTAGCATCCACATCCTTCAAACGAAATATAAGAATTGCTGCACGCTAGGAAAAGTATGGCGGTTGATTTTGTCACCTTTCTATTTGGAGAGATATATAAACGGAATTTTCTATTATTTAGAGAGATAAATAAATTGTGTGGTAAAGGAGACGTACTTTTTCGAGGCGTTCCAGCTTAGTCCTCAGGGGTAGCGGTGCACCTGTGGCCGACTTCTTATAGGAATGTAATTCTACCTGGAGTTTATTACAGATGTCCATGGGAGGCAGTAGCCACTTACCATCAGATGGATTGCATGCTCATCTGCTACTCCTATAAATAAAATCCCTAATATATTCGAAGGAAATAGGCACTAATATATCCCTGCATCCATAGTGATAAATCAAAAAAATTATTGTTGATTCTTTTTATAGATATCATTACGAAACATAATATTCGATATGAAGAAATCAATTAACACACACGGAAGTAAGCTCAAACTAGTTTGATACATCTAAACTCTATATAATTATGTATAATATTCACAGATGAAATGCGCATTAAATTTATCGATGTCCATCATAAAATTAAATTAATTATAGTTTATAGGAAACCGATTAATACTTCGAGTTATAGGCCTAAAATTAAGATATAAATTGCTGTAATAGCTTCTGTATTTTTTATTTGTGTCGATGTGTTCTTTTTTAAACCGAGTAAACAGTCATCTTAAACCATAGACAAATACGTCATAGGCGGAAGTACATCTAGTAATAGCTTCTGTATTATTTATATGCACTGATATGTTCTTGTTTCAGACCTAATTAGACGGTCATCTTACACCACAGACAAAATACGTGATAGGTGGAAGTACATCCAGTAATAGCTTCTATATTTTTTTATCTGTAGTGATATGTTCTTCTTTAAGACCTAATAAGACAGCCATCATAAACCATAGACAATACGTCATAAGCGGAAGTACATCCATTTTAAAGCGGGAACATATGTATTCTTTTTAATTTTATCCACTTGCAAAATTATCAGCAATTTCGTTATAAAATTTCGTAAATAAATACAAGATTTTCGGAAGTTGATCTGTTATTCCGGGCGTACTGTGCAGCAACTCAATATTTGAACAGATGTGCTTTTGGGGAGGCGCGCGAAAATGTTATTTTTATGCGACCTACATGGAAATGTCGATGCTAACCCTTGTAGGGTTGTCGAATGTTGTATCGATAGTATTGATTGATTGTGTTTTATACTTTCGACGAGCTTTTGCCCGCGGCTTCGCTCGCGTTACGAAGTAATATTTCCATCCCCTATTTTATCCCCTTGGGGGTAGAGTTGATTAAAATCCTTTCTTAGCAGATACCTACGTCATAACATCTACCTGCATGCCAAATTTCAGCCCGATCCGTCCAGTGGTTTGGGCTGTACGTTGATAGATCACTATGTCAGTCAGTCACTAATCACCTTTGAGTTATATATATTTAGATTATTTGAACGTAGTGGAAACGTTGTTCGTCTTCAATGGAATTCTTCAATTCCATCGTCACACCTTTCTGCCTTTAAATGTATACCGCATGTAGATATTTATGCAGGTATTATAATAAGAAAGTTAGCTTTTAAAAATACTTTTAATTTTGCTATTAACGTACTTAAATTACGTTCATTATTTATATTTAATTTATCGAATTTTACCTACCAATGATTGACAACGTCTTGGACGAAGAATTTGTTAAATGCTAAAACATTAGATAGATTGAATATTAATAACGGCGTTATAGTTATATTACGTTCGAGTTCATTGAAAAATCTGCAAATTTTCTATTCTAGTCATAGATAAGTATAGATATCTCACCGCCTTGTAATTGAAGGAAGCCATTAAATGACTTAAGCAGCTGACAATTCTGTCAGCCGTTTAATGGCTGTCATGGTGTAATTTACGCGGAATAATGCCGACATGCGCATTTAAGACACGAAGTCGAAGAAAAGTGCGAAGAAATATCGTTTCATTCGTAAACCACCATTACATTTTTCTAATATTTTTCAAACACGAAAATAATTGACAGTGGCATTTGTCAAAAAGTTACATTTTCTTGTTAGGAGCGAGTAATCTTTACTAATCTATGTTTCTAGTAAATACTCTTTTCCTGGCCTAATATATAAACAAAGTGTGTGTTAAGTAAGTTATCATAACGCGAACCCACCCCTACCCTACGTATAAGCTACCCTTTCCGCGCTTCGGCAAGAATTTGTATCTTAATACTCGCCTTCTCTATTATTTAAAGAATATTACCATACATTTTGCAGGGTAAGAAAACTGCGGCTTTTTCGGTGTTGCAACACTAAAATATTGTTTTCCTTTTTTACTGGCTAAAAATGTATATCTGTAATTAAAAAATAAATGACACTTTTAATCCTTAAGTTACTATTTCTATGAAGAAATGTAATACCTTCTAATTATAAAAAAGTTATATTTCAAATGAAACTATATTTTTTTAAAACTTTAGACCCCAAAGGTTAAGTTTTAATACAAATACCTGAATGTTCACAATTGAGTTGTAAACAATATAGAATATCTAGAATAGTAAAAATAATATTTTAAGATTATTACAACAAGTTTATCATAAAAAATAAATCCTTTATAAAACTGATTTTTAAAATATCTAAAATAATAAATAAGTAATGTTATTACTTTAGTATAGTCCGCGTAAAACTACTAGTCCGCTCTGAATATAGAAATGATTCCGTCGCCATAGCAAATTGTATGATACACCTGTTCGCAACAACTTCAGAGCGGACTAGCAGTTTGGCGCAGACTATATTATTGTCAATGAGTAATAGATGCGTCATTGACTTTGAACCGACATTTCCGGTTTATTCTTACCAGTATAAAAATGGACCAATTTCCTTATAAACTTTTGCGTTCCCTTTTTTCTTTTTACACGAAAAATATGGACCTTTTGTATATTTGCTACTAAGTAAGCGAATAAATTTTGTTTTTCCTTTAAAAATAAGCTAATATGGAAAATATTTTATGTTTATGGACGCATCGATAGGTATTTTATCTATTAACAAAGTGCTTTTACAATTGCGAAACTGTTACTTATTGATATAGGAGTAGCAGACGAGCATGCAGTCCACCTGATGGTAAGTGGCTACTACCGTATGGACATCTGTTATCAACCCCAGATAAGATTAGATATTTCTGACGTCGGCCACAAAGGGCTACTCCTGAAGACTAAGCCGGAACGCCTCTGAAAAGACTCCCTTACTACACCCTTCAAACCAGAACACAGTAGGACTTAACATTGCTGTTATTAGATAGAAATATTTTAGTTACACTCTAATAGTTGGGGCGCCCAAGAGGGGATTTCGGAAGTGTCTCGAGCGCGTCAGACTAAGATATGGAAGATACCTTACACCCTGTAGAGTATCCTAAACCATAAATGAGCTTTCTATGTCGGGGGGTCGAAAATCGATCACAGGACATGCTCGAGCGTGGTCAATTTTCTTTTTAATATAAAAGAAATAATGCAAGAAAACGGGAAACGTCATAATCTGCCAATTAGCACACGTCGAAGTAGTGAAAAAAAGTCATTTTGAAAAAAAAACATCCTGTATTATTATTATGCTATTTGATAGTGTCACTTATTAGCATGAATCCCTGGGAAGTAATGATGCATCACAAACTAAAGGAAAAGGCTCATTTTTAGGAACATTGTCATACATTCTCATACATTTTTTTTCAAATCGTCAGAATGAGAAAACCCCCCGCTGAATCGAAAAGTATCATATAACCTTTTCTTCATTCTAATGTCTAATCTACACAATCGTATAGGTCCCAATGACGCTCGATTTTCTACACATTTAGCATCCTGGGCTCCTACTATAAGTTAAATCTGTGAATTAACTTTTTAAAAGTAAACTGTTATAATAGTAGACAATCGTAATCCATAATATTTAAAAGCTCTACAAAATACTTAGTTTAATAAACAATTTAATAACAACATTTATCTGATTAGTTTATCGAGGGCTATCGATTTTAATTGTGTAATATTTGACATTTTTATCTGTGAATTTTGTTCGGATTATAAAAAATATCTGTTACCAAATCAGTAATATTAATTGTTAATTGATAACTTATCTTTATAATATGTTGTTAGCTGTGACGAAAAATATATACAGAAAAATAATGCAGTGAAAAGAAACTTTTTATAATATAGGAGCATAGATTAGTAAAGATTACTCACTCCTAACAGGAAAATGTACCCAGTTTTGACAATTGAAATAGTTGCGTAAAAAAGTATTGCCACGTCTCCGTGCTAAAATGTCCCTAAAATATTTGAAATAATTATTTATTTATTATTTAAATTGCGCAGTATTAGGTATTTATACGTTCGGCTTACTAATAAGCCATTTGTGGCTTCATTCAATTTCAAGGCGGCGAAGTATCTTTACTAATCTATGTATAGGAGTAGCAGTTTGAAGGTGGTAGAACCATTTATGGTTTGACTCCAGCGGCACCACCGTTACACCTATTTCTACCTCATAACAGCATGTTAAACGCTGCTGTGTGCTAGTTTGAAGGGTGTGGTAAGGGAGACATACTTCTGTGAGGCGTTCTACCTTAGTCCTCAGGAGCAGTGACGCAGTGGTCGACCTCAGGTAGGGTTATCTAATCCTATCTGGGGTTGATTACAGTTGTCCATAGGTGGCAGTAGCCACTTACCATCATGACTGCATTATCGTCTTGCACTCCTGAGGTCGGCTAAAGTATTGATCACACAGGACTACATTGTAACGCCTCAGAAAAGTATGTCTCCCTTCCCACACCCTTCAAACCAGAACACAGCAGCGCTTAACACTGCTGTTATTAGGCAGAAATCGGCGGTAACCACAAATGATTCTACCACCTTTTGAGTTATATAAAAATGAGACTAAAACCTGATTAAAGCAGAAAGTCTTCAAGTATTCCATATGAGAATCACGTCTCTCATCATATAAGTCTGTTTATTGTGATTTTATACGGAGCGTTGATTTGCGGGCCGCAGGGTTCGCTTATTGCATTTGTTATGGTGACACAATAATCCTCATTTAATATATTGTAGTGGCTTAATTAAAAAAGTAGGCGTGTTTAAACTTGTAAGCAGTTATAGGTAATTCTTTGGCGTAATAAATATGTAATTTGCAAGGACTAAATTGAAACGCTTCATATAGCTTTGAAGGTGGTAGAACCCTTTGTGGTTCGACTCCGGCGGCACCACCGCCACACCTAATTCTGCCTAATAACAGCAGTGTTAGGCGCTGCTGTGTTCCGGTTTGAAGGGTGTGATAAGACATACTTTTCTTAAGCGTTCCAGCTCAATCTTCAGGGGTAGCGGCGCTTCGTGGCCGACCTCAGGTAGGAATATCTTATCCTATCTGGGGTTGATTACAGATGTCCATGGGCGGCAGTAGCTTACCATCAGGTGGACTGCATGCTCGTCTGCTACTCCTATATTATAAAAAAATATATATATAGTGTCTCTTCGTTGTCGTTAGCCCACTGTCCCACTGCTGGGCACAGGCCTCCTTCTCAGGGTTTAGGCCACCGCTGGCCAAGTGGGAATTGGTGGACAATACACACATACAAAAGCAGTGATAGCCTAGTGGTTAAGAAACACGGCCTCTCGATCGAGGGGTCCGAGGTTCAATTCCCAGGCACCTCTGATTTTCAAATTTATGTGCGTATAAAAATTTGATTATCACTTGCTTAAACGGTGAAGGGAAACGTCGTGAGGAAACCTGCATAGCTGAGAAATTAAAAAAAAAATCTTAAAGGTATGTGAAGTCTACCAATAGGTACGCACTTGTCCAGCGCGGTGGACTATGGCCTAATCCTTCTCATTCTGAGAGGAGACCCGTGCCCAGCAGTGGGACAGTAATGGGTTGATGATGATGACACACATTTGGGAGCGTTTTTTAAAGGACTCTAAAACGAGTGGGTTTCCTTACGGTGTTTTCTTATAAAATCACGTGATATTCAATTACTAATATGTACATATCTTTGAAAATAAGAGTTGCCATCTTCAATTCGTACCTCGACCCGCCCAATCGAGAGACAGATTTTACCACTACTTACTATTGCTGCTAGAACAGAAATAGGTGTGGTCCTTTTGGCAAAGGAATGGAACCAGAGTCCTCTGAGAGATTTTACCACTAGCTACTAGTGCTGCTTTAACAGAAATAGGTGTGGTCCTTTTGGCAAAGGAATGCAACCACAGCCCTTTGAGAGCGTTGCTCCGTCGGCCTCCTTCAAGTGAGCATGATGCTCGCCACACCATCCGGTGTGAAGGATAGTATGCAGCCACACATAGCCACTTTCTTCTCGGGATTCCTGGCTGAGCAGTTTGAGCTCCCACTCTTATCGCCCTCAACCCTGGAAGCTCCATTTGAGCCGCCTCTTACGAGAGGCAAGTTATACCGTGTTTTTTTTTATATATTTATACCCAATAATACGGCAGATGGGCAACCTGGTGGAAAGCAGTCACCGTCGCCTATGGACATTTGCGACACCAGAGGAGTCGCCAATGCATCGCCGGCTTTGAAGAGCTCTTTTTACACCCCTCTTGAAGAGCCCCATGTCTTGGCACTGAGGGAATACTACAAGATACTCTTATTTTGGTCCCGGAACTACAGGGACAATTTTAAAAATACCCGTGCCTACTAGAACAGTTATATTTTCAAAACAGTAGCTCCATCTTCGATTCAAAAAAACATTTTTGAGTTTATACCAAAAAACGACCCGTTTACGAGAATTATCACAACTTAACACCTATTAAATGTTCCATCTGAGTCTGCGATGCTAAATGCTCGTAATTTGGTTGGTGTGTGGTCTACGTACGTTGTATGGTATAAGTGATGAACGTAAAGCGCTGACGCGCGTGGTGGAGTCATTATCGGTTTGACGCGCAGAGTTCCGAGATTGATCCCTGGCCACATAAATAAATGGTGAATTTAGTACCAGTTCTGAGTCTGGCTGTTTGTGTTTTCTTATTTCTTTCCATGGCACCCACTGTACTGTGAGTATAGAATGGGTATTTTTGTGGGAATTTCGCTTAATTGCACGTGACCACAGACTGATTTGTTTTTATTTAAAGATTTTTTTGACAAGTAAATTTATAACAATTGTGTAACCTGTGCGATGTGATACATTTGACGCTGTTTCGAAAATATTAAACGTATTTTGACACCGCCAGGGCTTGAATAAATGGTAATAAATCTACATAGTCTACATAGCGGTTAACGCTTGGTTAGATTGAACATACTCTGTCTCTGTAGTTCCGGGACCAGAATAAGGCTACAGTATCCCCTGCCTGTCGTAAGAGGCGACTAAAAGGGGGCTTCCGGGGTTGCGGGCGGCAAGAGTGGGAGCTCGAACCGCCCAGCCAGCGGCCCCGGGATGGACGGCGGTATGTGTGGTCGCATACCGTCGTGAACACCAGATGGTGTGGAGAGTTCCAAGCTCACCTGGGCGGAGCCCGACGGGGGACTCCGGTTGCGTTCCGTTGGAGATCCCGGAGTCCTCTACGCAGCGCCGAGGACGGCCACCGGGGGGGTTTTAGTGCGGTAAGAATCCCACATAACCCCGTGCCGCTCCCTCGGCATAGGGTACCTTTTGAAGGTTTCCCCCTCGTTAACAAAAAAAAAAGATTGAACATGCTCGCTGCTGTTTACAGTGCACGGTAAGCTAGGCGTAGGTGCTTTCATTGGAAAGCAGTAATTAAATAAACCATGCCCAAAGCCTTATATCGTGATTTAAAAAATATTCGTCACGATTTTCTCACTAACCTGTCCCATTCTGTACCATTTTTCATTGTTTATGCCTGTTTAACGCTGTTTGTCCACCGCCACCGTTACGAGATTTTGACGGCAATATAAAACACATTGGAGCTTGTCCATACACTGCCGTCACACGCGTGACAGCTGGAACAAATAAACCACCGATATCGGTCGCGGTGGACAAACTATCGCCGTCACGACATATTAAAATCGGTACCAAAATAATCTCGTTCTCGGTATCGGCTCGGTGACGGTGCGGTACCAAACGACCTTATAGTCGTCACAATTTAATAGGCTCATTTTGACACATGCCATCGCTAGGCTCTAAGCATGTCACATACAAATCGATAGCCAGAGAAACCGATTTTTACGACAAATCGATTACAACCCCACATCGTATCGTATAGATTACCTACTTAATATTTTGTAAACAGAATATTTATTTAATATTTTTCTAAATTATCTAAATATTTATTAAAAAGGAGAAAAGAAAATAAATTCTAGCGTAATTTAAAAATTTAATCATGTTTAAAAGATTAAATAAGGCATCGCTCGTAAACTGTATTTTTTTCCGTTTTATTATTCACTAAGGAACAAAGTCTTGATTATTTTATTGTTGTTATGATGAAAAAGTGAGAAATAATTATTTATTGGTAATTCTAAGTTTCGATTATTTGAAAGTTAATCGATTATGGTTTCTTCCGAATGCTTTGAAGCTGCAATCTCTAACCGTCATGTGATCGTAAACTGCCTACTAAAAAGTTAGTTTAAGACATTAATGACGTTAGGATGGCATGTGTCAAAATGGGCCTATTAAATTGTGACAACTATAGTCTTAAATGAGACCCATGTCCAACAGTATGATTTAAAAATCGATGTAGCCTTCCGTATTAACTTGTGACTTGTACCACACTACAAATATTAGACCAACATTAACGATACCGTGCATTGTTTGTGAATGATTTAACTGGTACAAAATGGTTGTTGTACCAATAACTATGTGTGGTCATTGGTACGTAAACTTGTTTATTATGTAGGCATATTATGAATGTGGTAACACCCTGTGGTTTGACTCCGGCACCACCGTCACACCTATTTCTGTTATAACAGCAGTGTAGCGCTGCTGTGTTCCGGTTTGAGGCTGGTTTGGAGACAGTTTTCCGAGGCGTTTCAGTTTAGTCCTCAGGGGTAGCGGTGCATCTGTGACCGACCTCAGGTACGAATCTTATCTTATCTGGGGTTGATTACAGATGTCCATACGGCAGTAGCCACTTATCATCAGGTGGACTACTTTTATATTACAAAAAAAACTGTCTTATCTTTCGTCTGTTTTTCTAAAAAGAGCCTTTGAATACGTTCAAATGATGTTATGTGCTTTGAAATACAAATAAATATCTTCTTTAATAAAGTTATTTAAACATTTTTAAGTCTAGATCTAGATTAACAGGCTGAATACTGAAAATATGTAATCCTAACTACGCTTAATAAGTCACGAAAATTAATTTCCACTGGCAACACAGTATTCAGAAATTGAGCTAATTGCGAAAGAGCAATCTCGTCTGAAGAGTCATCGTGCATCTCTCTCTGTCAAAGGCATTTGTATAGCGCTATCCCGCTCTCACAAGGGCGCTTCAGTAGCTCCGTCCCGTTTTCACCGGCAAAAAGGCAGGAATCTACGTTTTGTTTTTTAATTATCGTCTGCTACTGTTTGAGTGCTTTTTATACTTTTTCTAATGGACTACAATAATTGGAGACTTAACTAAAGAGAAGTAGCCTATCAGTTTTTCAGTAAATATTTAATACTAGCTTTTATCTGTAGCTTCGCTCGCCGCCAGAGCTTTTTATCTATGCCTCGGGAACGGTATTTTTCGGGATTTATAGGTATAGTTAAAGAGTATAGTAACCTGGTGTAGTCCATGCCAAACTACTAGACCGCTCTGAAGTTGTTGCGCGCAGGTTTAGTTAGCATATACTCCATAACGTAAGGGCACACTAACGTACTCGTAGCTATGTACCCGTGGGCGAGAGCGGGCAGCGGGGTCCCGAGCTATCTTCATCCCAATAATATCTGCAATGTAATATTGCGACGCGATTCGTTTACATTCGGAGTGGACTAGCAGTTTGGCGCGGACTATACCCTACGTATTTTTCTGAACCCCTGACAACGTATGTACAAAATTTCATGACAATCGGTTATGTAGTTACGGCGTGAAAGTGTAACAAACACACTCACATTCACATTTATAATATTAGGATGTCAAGATTATTGAGTTGATATTGACGTCATATCACTATAAGAATTCGCTCATGTATATAACCGTATATCTTACGCTTCAATAGATAAAGCGAAAAATCGAAAAATTGTGATTTCTGTATGGCGACCCCATAGATAAGTATAGATATCTCACCGCCTTGTAATTGAAGGAAGCCATTAAATGGCTAAACGGCTGACAATTCTATCAGCCATTTAATGGCTGTATTTTGTAATTTATGCGGAACAATACCGACATGTGCAGATAAGTGGTGCAAAAATCCGAATTCGAAGAAAAAGTGCGGTGAAATCGTTTCATTCGTAAATGATCTAAAAACTAAATTTTTTAAATATTTTACTATTTAAACACGAAAGTAGATGACAGTGTTGAATTGTCAAAACTGGTTACATTTTGTTGTTAGGAGTGAGTAATCTTTACTAATCTATGGGCGATCCCTATTTATTTTCAAGTTTTTTTTAGTATTTGTTGTAGCGGCCACTGTTATGCATATTCTGTAAAAAATAAGTGTTTTTAATGGTTCCAGAGATAGAGTCCTGTGACAGATGGACAGACAGCGAAGGCTTAGTATAGTCCGCGTAAAACTGCTAGTCCGCTCTGAATATAGAAATGAATCGCGTCGCCATAGCAAATTGTATGACTACACCTGCTCGCAACTACAGAGCGGACTAGCAGTTTGGCGCGAACTAAAATAGGGTTCCGTTTTTACTCTTTAGCATAGATTAGTAAAGATTACGCACTCCATACAAGAAAATGTAACCAGTTTTGAGAATTGAAATAGTTGCGTAAAAAAGTTTTGCCACGTCTCCGTGCTAAAATGTCCCTAAATTATTTGAAATAATTATTTATTTATCATGTAAATTATGTATGCAGTATTAGTTATTTATTCGTAAATTTTCTCTAAAAATGTTTTATTTGTCAAAGAATTCAAAAAAAGAACTTACTAATAAGCCGTTTGTGGCTTCATTCAATTTCAAGGCGGCGAAATATACTAATCTATGTCCGTATGTACGGAACTCTAAAAAGTTACAAACGCATTCAAAAATCCACAAAAAATATGTACGTGCCTTCCGAAATTGAGCTAATTGCAAAGCACTTGTCGTCTCGTTTTGTTAAGGGCTCTCATGCTGCCATCTCCTTCTAGCGCTAACAGGCGGCAAAAAGGCAAGAGTCCCAGTTTGTTTTTTAATTATCGGACCAAGGGTGCTTCTTGTTAGTGTGGATGGGAGGTATTTGGTTCATTGATGTACGAATGAAATTATAGTACTTATCTGTTCGTAAATTCAAATTTTTTTACGTTTTCTTAAACGTTGAAAACTCTTAGAGACTTTTTCTAGTACATACAAATAATTAACATACTTTTTGGACGTGAATACGTTGTCATGTTTTTTATAAGTTGTAAAAAAAAACTATTATTTTTGTTCAAAATTTTCCTATCTTATTTACGTGGAAACGTTTAAAAATCTAATCACATTTCAAACATTCTAAGAAATATAAATCTATGCATAGTTTTTGTGAAGAAACGCAAAGCGAATTTTTTTGATACGTTAAATCTCCCTCAATATTCGGTTTCAGAACGAATGTGCTCAAACAGCTATTTGAATGCGGACCGCGTTCGCGTTCGAATTTTGAATATTTACAATATACACGCTGCCAACTTTACAAAACCAATAAGTTGAACGTATTGCCAACATACGGATATTTGTTGGAAATGTCATTGTCAATTTACGCGGATGTTTTATTTTTTTCTATTTAATAAGGAAGCAAACTTATTTCTGCCAATGATTTTACTTTTTTCAATACGTTTGGTACTTAATTAATAATCATTATAATATTTATTTATTTGACTTCATCCTTTATAACTCCTATTTTAAAATTTTGATATTTATATTTAATTTTTTTATTAAACACAAGATTATGTCATATATATGAAAATATTTTTTATTTTTTTGTCGTAAACAAAATAAGTGAAAATTATTTTCTTTTTCACATCTTAAATATGAGTTTAGTTTCCAATTTATTTATAGACAGACAAATCACTTTCATTTATATGTATAGTATCAGACGATATGATTCAGAAATAGAATCGCGCGAACGAGGTTGACATTTAAATAGATTATTTAGCATTTTTGAAGCCGTTTACAAAATAGCAATCAAATTAGAATGAAATCGAAATATAGTTTACTTAAATTGAATTTTTATAGCGGTGATTGGCTTCTTGATTGAGGGGTCCGAGGTTCAAATCCCAGGCACCTCTGATTTTTCAAAGTTATGTGCGTATTAGAAATTAACTATCACTTGCTTAAACGGTGAAGGAAAACATTGTAAGGAATCCTGCATACCTGAGAAATCTTAAAAAAAAAATTAAAGATATGTGAAGTCTACCATATCGCACTTGTCCAGCGCGGTGGACTATGGCCTAATCCTCATTCTGAGAGGAGACCCGTGCCCAGCGGGACAGTAATGGATTGATGATGATGATCAATTTTTATAACTATTTTAGCCGCATTTGAATCCTAAATTTTTAACTAATATTATAAATGTGATGTTTGTTTGTTACACTGGCACGTCTTAACTACATAACCGATTCATCATCATGGACATGGAATTTTGTGCACACGTTAAGGGCTCATATAATGGACAAGTGTGAGTCGAACACACACATTCTGAAGGTAGAACCCGTTGTGGTTCGACTCCGGCGGCACCACCGCCACACCTATTTCTGCCTCATAACAGCAGTGTTAGGCGCTGCTGTGTTCCGGTTTGAAGGGTGTGGTAAGGGAGACAGACTTTTCCGAGGCGTTCCAGCTTAGTCCTCAGGGTAGCGGCGTGTGTGGCCGACCTCAGGTAGGAATATCTAATCCTATCTGGGGTTGATTACAGATGTTCATAGGCGGCAGTAGCCACTTACCATCAGGTGGACTGCATGCTCGTCTGCTACTCTTATAATATAAAAAAAACCTGAAGGGTTCCGCACTAAAACACCTCTCTATGGCCGTCCTCGGCGCTGCGTAGAGGACTCCGGTTGTGTTCCGTTGGAGATCCCGGAGTTCTCCACCAAACGCTGAGGACGGCCACCGGGGGGTTTTAGTGCGGTAAAAATTCCACATAACCCGGCGTCACTCCCATGGCGTCGGGTACTTTTCGAAGGTTCCCCCTCGTCAACAAAAAAAAAGTCACCAGTCCTGACGCGAGTTTAACATTTTTTTACCCCAACCAGCGCACAACGTCGCTAAAGAAGTTTTCACAACAATAAATCATATTCTAGCCTGAGGCCATTATTTCTGGGTTATTCTCGATGGCATCGATTAACTTGAAACATAACGTAATCACATGTTCAGATATATTTTAATATCTTGCTTAATGATTTTAAAGCATCATAAAGTGAAAGTTTGAAGTGTATTAAGAAGAGAAACCTTAGCTATTTTTATGTTACGAACATTTAAGGAACATAAACTCGCATTCGTATTTATGAAATAACTAGCTGACCCGGCAAACGTTGTGTTGCCATATAAATAAAAAAATGTTAAGGGTGAACAACCCTTATCACTTAGGGGTATGAAAAATAGATAGTAGCCGATTCTCAGACCTACTGAATATGCATATAAAATTTGGTGAAAATCGGTAAAGCCGTTTCGGTGGAGTATGGTAACTAACATTGTGACACGAGAATTTTATATATAAGATGTTTACAAACTAAAAATCACGCTAAAATCGCACAAGGAAGATTATTAATCTTGATTCCTGACGATTCTGATGAGGAGAATGGGATAAAATTATCAAAATCGTGTATTGTCATCGGTTGTTGATAAGTGTTCAAAATTTTAAGTTAATCGGACCGTTGGAAGTGGGTAAAAATTGAGTTCGAAGATTCCGTTACATACATACAGGTCATGTTAATAAAATCGTGGTAAGAAGAGAAAACTACGCTATTTTTATGTTATGGACATCTAAGGAACATAAACAAACTTACATTCGTATTTATAATATTAGTTAGAAAACTGTATCGAATTAATAATAAGTCAGTCAAGTTTTTTTCTCTTTTTACTCGTATAGTATAAGAGTAGTAGACAGGGATACAGATTTTTCCGAGGCGTTCCAGCTTAGTCCTGAGGGGTAGCGGCGCATCTGTGGAATATCTAGTAGGAATATCCTATCTGGGGTTGATTACAGATGTCCTTCGGCGGCAGTAGCCACTTACCATCAGGTGGACTGCATGCTACTACTCCTATATTATAAAAAGAAAAAAAAATGTTATCTTACAAAAATATAATAAGTTTCCCTCTTATCAATCCTAATTTAGTAAAACAATCCCTGGCATTGCTTATTTCGTAAATAAATAAGATGAACGCGAGCCAAGCAAATGAAACTTTCTCCACATCTAATAAAATGTAATAAACTGACAGTATCTAAGTAAAGTTTTGCAAATCAAAAAGCCTGCCAAGTACGCCATCTTTGTTATGAATTTGTCTTTAGGGTTCCGTACCCAAAGGGTAAAAACGGTACCCTATTACTGAGACTTTGGTGGTAGACTTTGTGGTTCGACTCCGGCGGCACCACCGCCACACCTATTTCTGTTATAACAGCAGTGTTAAGCTCTGCTGTGTTCTGGTTTGAAGTCTTTTCCGAGGCGTTTCAACTTAGTCCTCAGGGGTAGCGGCGCAACTGTGGCCGACCTCAGGTAGGAATCTAATCCAGTTCTTTGATCACAGATGTCCATGGGCAGCAGAAGCCACTTACCATCAAGTGGACTGCATGTTCGTCTGCTACTCCTAGATTATGTATAAAAAAGTATAGCTGCGTATCTGTGTCCGACACTATGTAGCACTTTAATCCTATCTAAGGTTGATTACAAATATCCATTGTTGACTACATGCAAATTTCTGTATAATCCGCGCTAAACTGCTAGTCCGCTCTGTAGTTGTTGCGAGCAGGTGTAGTCATACAATATGCTATGGCGACGCGATTCATTTCTATATTCAGAGCGGACTAGCAGTTTTACGCGGAATATAACTATGTAAAGACTTCTTTATAAATCAACAATAACTACAACTTCAAAACAGTACACCCAATCACAATTTGAAAATATTGACATAAGAAAATGTATGTTTTGTGCCAAAACATACACATTTTTAATATATTTCGCCCAAATAAAGCGAAGAACGAAATGAGTAAACAATTGTTTAGTTTCCCCGCTCTCCTCTTCCTGTTACTTCCGGTTACTGTTTAGTTAATGTTGTTTAGGATGGGGGTACACTGGGGTATTGGTTATAACTTCATTATTATTTTTATTTTCATTGCCTTTGACCACCCTAGAATTTTTGTTCAAAAATCGTTTTTTATTTTTTGACTCCAAATGTTCCCTTTGAACCTCAAATTCGATGCCACAAAATATTTGCGGGAAAAACCTGCAAATATTCCGTTTCGAATTCTCCGTTTTGTCGACACTTGACATGCAATAGCATGCACATAGATTAGTAAAGATTCTTCGCCGCCTTGAAATTGAATGAAGCCACAATCGGCTTATTAGTAAGTTCTTTTTGTGAATTATTGACAAATAAAAACATTTTTAGACAAAATTTACGAATAAACAACTAATACTGCGTAATTAACATAATCAATAATTAATTATTTCAAATATTTTAGGGACATTTTAGCACGGAGACGTGGCAAAACTTTTTTACGCATCTATTTCAATTCTCAAAACTGGGTACATTTTCTTGTTAGGAGTGAGTAATCTTTACTAATCTATAGCAATGCAAGAGCAGGACGATAATCTAGAAGGCCAATTGTATGGTGCAGACATTGCGGATTGAAAATATAGCAATATTATTTATGATTTTTCACTTCTCACAACTTTAAACAAGTTTGTCTCATAACTGCATTTTTTGAGTTGGCCGGACTTGGTAATGCAGACAGTTTTCAACCGATTGACTTGAAGTTTTGAATATAACTTGGTCAATAGAATCTATTGAAGTACGTAGGATAATTTTTTGTATAGTTTATTAGTTATAACCAACTAGTTTTTGCCCGCGGCTTCGCCCGCGTTTAAAAGAAAATAATATAAGATACTAACATACATAAAACTTCAACTTTGCTAAAGATCATCACTTGATCAAATGCATAGTTTACGATTCAATCCTTACTAATAACGATTAAAATAGTCGATGTTTTGGGTCCAAAAGATCGATTCTCCGTTTAATCGATCTTAGATCGCCATCCCTAGTTCCCGTGGGATTTCCGGGATAAAAACTATCCTATATCCTTTCTCGGGTCTTAGAATATCTTTGTACAAAATTTCATTAAAATCGGTTCAGTGGTTTGGACGTGAAGAAGAGACAACCAGACAGACAGACAGACAGAGTTACTTTCGGATTTATAATATTAGTATAGCAATATTATTTATGATTTTTCACTTCTCACAACTTTAAACAAGTTTGTCTCATAACTGCATTTTTTGAGTTGGCCGGACTTGGTAATGCAGACAATTTTCAACCGATTGACTTGAAGTTTTGAATATAACTTGGTCAATAGAATCTATTGAAGTACGTAGGATAATTTTTTGTATAGTTTATTAGTTATAACCAACTAGTTTTTGCCCGCGGCTTCGCCCGCGTTTAAAAGAAAATAATATAAGATACTAACATACATAAAACTTCAACTTTGCTAAAGATCATCACTTGATCAAATGCATAGTTTACGATTCAATCCTTACTAATAACGATTAAAATAGTCGATGTTTTGGGTCCAAAAGATCGATTCTCCGTTTAATCGATCTTAGATCGCCATCCCTAGTTCCCGTGGGATTTCCGGGATAAAAACTATCCTATATCCTTTCTCGGGTCTTAGAATATCTTTGTACAAAATTTCATTAAAATCGGTTCAGTGGTTTGGACGTGAAGAAGAGACAACCAGACAGACAGACAGACAGAGTTACTTTCGGATTTATAATATTAGTAAGGATAAGGATTATCTGACGATTTTCAGGCGAATTTATGACTTCACTTCTGGAGTGCGCCCTTTGGCCATAAATCAACATCACCATCTCGCAATTAATTGTTTTGAAAAAAATATATTAAACAGTCAGTTATATAAAAAAATCCCGTTTTTATAATTCTGATTTATTTTGTAGTAACAATTCCAGTAAAAGTTCCACATAACCCCGTGTCGCTCCCACGGCACTTACCTTTTGATGGTTTCCCCCAAGAAAGGAAAAAAGGTACTTCTCTCATTGTACCCCTATCTTTAAAGGGATTCACTGCAGCCGAGCAATCTTCGTCCTTCCTGTAGGCACAACGAAAATAATTATCCCCTACCATTCCGAAGGATACGGTAGTTTGGTTAGGGTTGTTTCTACCCCGAGGGTTTCTTTTTAGGTCGTCGAAATTAAGGGTTGTGTGTGCTAGATAATGAGGTGAAATTGTGTGTTAAACAGGATTTTTGATTTCTCTTGATGTATTAGGTTGGCAGCTAAGTTTCCGCCGTTTTTTATTTATTTAAATATTACATGTCATCAAATGTTTTAAATTCACCTTCCGTATTTTAATGTGAAGTGAAAAATTACTATCGACTATCCTAAAAATATACATTTCATTTCTATTAAGGAATAAGATTGTTCTATAATCAAATCAAATCAAATATTTTTTTTAATTCAAAATAGGTTCTTTACAGAGCACTTTTTGACAGTCGATACAACTACCACCACTTCACAAGGTGTTTCGTCATGGAAAAGCGGCGAAAGAAACTCCATAACACCCAACTTTTAAAAAAATGTTTTTTACAATGTTTTTAAAAAAATGTTTTTAAAAAATGTTTTTTACAATGTTTTTAAAAAATGTTTTTTACAATATTTTTAAAATCTGTTTTTTACAATGTTATATACTTTTCATACCAAAGATCGCAAGAAATATCGGATTGAGTTACATCCAAGCAGCTTAGATAGTTTTTTTTGGTAACATTGAAGTTATAGCCTAATGGTTTAGAAACTCAGCCTCTCGAACGAGGAGTCTGAGGTTCAATCCCAGGCACGCACACGCAAATTAAATATCACTTGCTTAAAACGGTGAAAGAAAACATCGTGAGGAAACCTGCATACCTGAGAGATCTTAAAAAAATGTTTTCAAAGGTATGTGAAGTCTACCAATACGCACTTGGCCAGCGCGGTGGACTATGGCTTAATCCTCATTCTGAGAGGAGACCCATGCCCAGCGGGACAGTAATGGGTTGATGATGACATAACTGATAACTTAGAAAGATTAAAAATCTCGGGGTTAAATCCGAAATAAATAAATTTCAAATTCTGCCCAAATCCTTCTTCAAAAAAAAAAAAAACATTAAAACACCCTTTTCATTTACAAGACTGAACTGCACTGAATCTACGCGAAATCTTATATCAATCTGGCAACACTTGTGATGAATGTGTTGCCACGTGCTTTTAATATCCGTTTTTATTGCCTCAAGTGCGTTACGTGTTGCCACGTTGGGGAAATCTCCCCTTTTGTTGGCGAATTCTAGTTTTTATTATGTTGTTATTTGGTTTTTATTTATTAAACTAGTTTTGTCCTGTGGTTCGGTTTGTAAGTAATGGTATCTTTGCAAATGAATAAAGTTATTTATCACATTATTTGACGGATTGTTTGATAGTTTTTTCTTTGTCATTTAGTTATTTTTTAAGAAGTTTTATATTAAATATGTTTAATTTTTACATAGTACTAGCTAACCTGGCAAACGTTGTGCTGCCATATAAATAAAAAAATGTTAAGGGTGAACAACCCTTATCACTTGGGGGTATGAAAAATAGATAGTAGCCGATTCTCATTTTTCGGAGTAACTAACATTGTGACACGAGAATTTTATATATAAGATTAATGTTGTTTATTTAGGACTTTATTGAGACATTGTGTAACGACCCTACAATTTTTTTGTGCTCTAAATAATTGTCCAAGTGCATGTCGAACTCGGAGGGTTCCGTACCACATTTTTATTTTCTATTTTTAGTATTTCTTATTATAGTAATCATTGAAGTACATGCATTGTGAAAATTTGAACTGTCTACCTATTACGGTTCACTAAATAATGTGAAAAACAACGAAAATAATTTCTCATATGGCGACCCCAATTTATTTACAAACTTTTTTTATATTTAGTTCTTGTTTTTATACATTCTATGTAAAATCAAATGTCTATCTATTATGGTTGAAGAGATAGAGCCCTGTGAGAGACGGAGAGACAGGAGGCTTAAATAATAGGTTTCCATTTTTACCCTTTGAGTAAGGAACCAAAAAAGTCCTTTTCTTAATTAACTCTTTTTTTTGTTTGCAAGGGGGAAACCTTCAGAAGGTCCCCTATGCCGTGGGAGCGACACGGGCTTATGTGGGATTCTTACCGCACTAAAACCGGTGACCGTTCTTGGCGCTGCGTTGAGGACTATGGGATCTCCAGGGAACACGACTGGAGTCCTCTAAACGCGTTGCCCCATCGGGGTCCGCCCAGGTGAGCTTGAGCTCGCCACATCTTCTGTGTACAATGGCATGAGGCCACACAAACCGCTGTCCACCCCGGGATCGCTTGCTGGACAATTTGAGCTCCTACTCTTGTCGACCGCAACCCTGGAAGCCCCTTTTAGTCGCCTCATACGACAGGCAGGGGATACCGTAGCCCTATTCTGGTCCCGGAGCTACAGGACAAACCTAACCGAACCTGACCAAACCAAACTTCTTAATAGGAATGCCGGTATATTTTCTTAAGTATCTTCTTTCTTTCACAGATGCGTCGCCGGAGCTGGTGATAGGCGGGATGCAGGGCGGCGGCGCGCCCGCCCCTGACGCCGACCAGGCGCAGTTCGAGGCAGACAAGCGCGCTGTTTACAAGTAAGTCCGGGGATCGAGTCCCGGTTGTGTATGCTATGATTTTTTGAAATTATGTGCAGTTTTTTTTGTGACGGCTTCCCGCTACTCGTCAAGAGATGGCGACACGAGTATTCTGAATCACGCTATTGAAGTTTTCTCAATATCTTGTTCATATACAAGTTCCGAACTGAGACTGTCGGTGCTAAACGCTGCTGTGTTCTGGTTTTTTGGGTGTGGTAAGGGAGACATACTTATATGAGGTGTTCCAGTTTAGTACTCGAAGGTAGCAACACATCTGTGACCGACCACAGGTAGGACTCTAATCTTATCTTGGATTGCAGATGTCCATAGGCGACAGTAGCCACTTACCATCAGGTGGACTGCAACCTCGTCTGCTACTCCTATACTATAATAGACATATTTATCCGAAGCTTTCCAACATTTTTTTTCAAGGGGTAGCAACGGACCTATGGCCGATCTCTGGCAGGATTCTAATCTTATCTGGGGTTGACATATCCATAGGCGGTAACAGCCACTACATCAGTAATATAAACGAAATGTTTTAAAAATAGGATAATTTTTATCCCCATACATGGCGTTTTTAACAGGCGTTCCAGCTTAGTCCTCAGGGGTAGCGGCGCATGTGGCCGACCTCAGGTAGGAATATCTAATCCTATCTGGGGTTGTCAGATGTCGATGGGTGGCAGTAGCCACTTATCATCAGGTAGACTGCATGCTCGTCTGCTACTCATATATTATGTAAAAAAATAAAAAAAACTAATATTATACTATTTCAGACACCCATTATTCCCTCTCCTGGCGCTACTATTGGAGCGATGCGAGCAAGCCACCGCCGGGGCGGAGCCTCCGGCCGCGGACGCCTTCGGTGCGGACCTGCAGGCCTTCGTGCAGCACCAGCGCCGGGACCGCCGCCCCTTCCTGGTCGACGACCCTGAGATTGACGGGCTCATGATTAAGAGCATCCAGGTATGTGGGCGAAGACTTCTTTAGCTCATTACGAAAAAGTCATTCAAGTTCTTTTAATTATTAAAATGGTGGAAAGTTGTAGTTATATAGATTTGGTATGTATGGGAGGGGTTTGATTCTCAGTCAAGTAGATATAGAGTAGTCGCTATACCGGTTTGATTCGTAGAGGGTTCTGGGTTCGATGCTCGGCTTAAGATAGAATCTTTGAAGGCGACAGAATCCTTTGTGGTTCGACTCCGACGGCGCCACCGCCACACCCATTTCTGCATAATAACAATGTTAAGCGCTGCTGTGTTCTGATATGAAGTGTGGTAAGGGCATAGATTAGTAAAGATACTTCGCCGCCTTGAAATTGAATGAAGCCACAAACGGCTTATTAGCAAGTTATTTTTTTGAATCCTTGACAAATAAAAACATCTTTAGAGAAAATTTACGAATAAATAACTAATTTACGTAATAATTAAGTAATTTACGTAATAAATAAATAATTATTTCAAATATTTTAAGGACATTTTAGCAGGAGACGTGGCAAATCTTTTTTACGCGACTATTTCAATTCTCAAAACTGGGTACATTTTCTTGTTAGGAGTGAGTAATCTTTACTAATCTATGGGTAAGGAAGACATACTTATTCGAGGGGTACCAACATAGTCCTCCTGTAGCAACGCATCTTTGGTCGATCTCGGGTAGGGCTAGAAATATTATTTGGGGCTAATTACAGATGTCCACGGACTGCAGTAGCCACTAACCATCAGGTGGACCATCGTTTGCTATTTTAAAACTGAAAAAAGCCTCATGAAATTTTGAGCAACAAAAGCTGTGTTCACTCGTTTCCAGGTCCTCAGAATCCATCTTCTGGAGCTGGAGAAAGTCCAAGAGCTGTGCAGAGACTTCTGCGGGCGGTACATCGCCTGTTTGAAGACTAAAATGCAAAGCGAGAATCTGCTACGGACAGATTATTCTTCAGGTCAGTTTCATATTTATGACGCATTTTTTTTATAAAATTAGTTCATAGTTATGCCATTTGTTGTGATTTTTTATTTTTACTTATAAAAAATTGTTCTTGTTCTGTCTGACTGATTCGTTATCACATTACATTATCACAAAGAAGATTTTTCTTATAATATTTCGCCATAGATAAGTATAGAAGATATCTCACCACCTTGTAATTGAAGGAAGCCATTAAATGGCTTAAACGGCTGACAATTCTGCCAGCCATTAAATGGCTCTCATGGTGTAATTTACGCGGAGCAATGCCGGCATGTGCAATTAAGTGGTGCAAAAACACGAAATCGAAGAAAAAGTGCGGAGAAATATCGTTTCATTCGTATTTACGCTTAATATGACTTTCCGCGCTTTGTAAAAAAATCAACCCTTAAAGGGAGTAAAATAGGGGCTGTTTGTATTGTATTATGTTACGATTAACTCGTAGCTGGCAAAAGCTAGTCTGGAATATATATTTACTGAGATTTCATGTGGTAAAGTTATCGCCAAACTACTAGTCCGCTTTGAAGTTGTTGCGAGCAGATGTAGTCGTACAGTTTGCTATGGCGACGCGATTCATTTCTATATTCAGAGCGGACTTGCAGTTTTACGCGGACTGTAGTTCTTGAAACTGCTTATAAAATATTTTTTTAACAAAATGAATAAGAATAACAAATTAAATATACCTTGAAGCTAAAAGAGAGTAATAGATTTTTCTTAAATCCTTATATTCCTTTTCAGGTGGTGTCGAAAGCAATAACAATTTATCTGGCACAATGGACGATCACTCCAGTACGTCAAATTCACCACAATACCAGGTAAAGTTACTATAGATTAGTAAATTAACATGTTATATATAAAATTCTCGTGTCACAATGTTAGTTACCGAAATGGCTTTATCGATATTCACCAAATTATATATGCATATATATTCAGTAGGTGTGAGAATCGGCTACTATTTTTCATACCCCTAAGTGATAAGGGTTGTTGACCCTTATCATTTTTTTTATATGGCAACACAACGTTTGCCGGGTCAGCTAGTAATATAAAAAAACAAAAACCCGTCTGCTAAATTAAAGTCTATGTAACTCCCACAATTTAGAGGAATCCAACGACACCTCATATGTTAATCCGTCAAGCCATTTGTGCTTGTAGGGCGTTCATAAATTTAAAATTAAAATTATTGAATTAAAATAACTATTAATAAATTACAATTCGTGCTTTTTATTATTAAAAGAAATAAGTTTCGATTACTTGCACTACGTTTAATAAAATGTAATTGTAAATTCATTTTCATTATTGTTAGAAACGTTAAATTATTTTGTCAAAATAAGTTTTTTTTTTTGGCTCGACTTGGCGTGCCTCCAGATATTAAAAGCTGGGGGCACGGCAGTGCCCCCGCCAAGTCGAACAAAAATAAAAGCGTCCCGCCTGTACCATTCTTTTTTCGAAGTATTTTTACAGTTAAATTGTTTACAGTCCTGGGACTTTAGCGGGAATACACTTCAATCTCGGATCCCCGGGATTAGAAAAGCCGGGATTTATTTAGAAATTTACCTAGAGGTATTGCATTGTCATATTTTGCTAATTCTCTAGTTATTTATACTTATATTCTGCTTATCCCCCAGTCACCCCCAGCGCCGTTACCAGCGCCGGCCTACCCCACCGTGTTCCCCACACACACAGAACTACCCTATCCGTCGGCACACCGTGATCCATGTAAGTATTTATATACGACTAGCGTTTTTGGTTTTTACCATAGATTAGTAAAGATACTTCGCCGCCTTGAAATTGAATGAAGCCACAAACGGCTTATTAGTAAGTTCTTTTTTAGAATTCTTGACAAATAAAAACATTTTAGAGAAAATTTACGAACAAATCACTAATTCTGCGTAATTTACATAATAAATAAATAATTATTTCAAATATTTTAGGGACATTTTAGCACGGAGACGTGGCAAAACTTTTTTACGCAACTATTTCAATTCTCAAAACTGGGTACATTTTCTTGTTAGGAGTGAGTAATCTTTACTAATCTATGGTTTTTACCTATCCTTTGAAAACGGTACTTTTATTCGGTATAAAGTGTACCCTATGTCCTTTTCTGAACCCCTGACAACGTGTGTACAAAATTCCATGACAATCGGTTATGTAGTTAAGGCGTGAAAGTTTAACAAACAAACAAACGAACAAACAAACAAACGAACAAACGCATGTACAATATTAGTAATGATTAGGATTGATGTAGCAAGGCATGCAGTCCACCTGATGGTAAGTCACTGTATGGACATCTGTAACCAACTCCATATAGAACAGGATCTACCTGAAGCTGATCACAGTTGCCACTCCTGAAGACTAAGATGATCATTTTCATAATATAAGAGTAGCAGACGAGCATGTAGTCCACCTGATGGTTAGGGGCTACTGTTGCCTATAGATATCTGTATTCAACCCCAGATAAGATTAGAATCCTACTTGACTAGAATCCTAGGTCGGTCAAGATGCGCCGCTACCCCTGAGGACTAAGCTGCAACGCCTCGAAAAAGTATGTCTCCCTTACCACACCCTTCAAACCAGAACACAGCAGCGCTACACTGCTGTTATAACAGAAATAGGTGTGGCGGTGGTGCCGCCGGAGTCGAACCACAAAGAGTTCTACAACGTACCTTTAAATATTCTCTTTAATGAGTGTATAACTGGTTATATACTTTCAATAAATATTTTCTTTAATGTCTTTATTTATAACTGGTTATATATTTTCAGCTCTAGTCGTACAAGGATCTACACCTATAAGTCAGATTGGTGCTGGATTATTGTCTACTGATTCCTTCACAGGTATGTTACTACTCTTTAAAACCTTTTAGATTTTTCGGTATATTTTATTTGAAATTTAAATTTTGTTATGCTTTGTTGTGGTTCAATATGGTATTATATTTATGTTGAATTTTGACATAAAAAGTAAACAAAATATTGAATAATATACTGTATTATTGATAGAAATGTAAGCCCCCTTTCTTTACGTTAAATATTTTTAAAACAAGATAAAGGATTCTTTGGATATCATGTATTTTTTGTTTAGGAAATTCAATCTTCAAGAGTTTTTGTGGGAAACGTAGTTTAGTTGTCTATCTACAGCAGTATTAAGCTTTGCTGAGTCGTCACCCCTGACGACTCAGCAAAGCTTAATACTGTTGTACAGCGATGCATCTGTGGCCGACCTCAGTTTAGAATCTAATCTTATCTTCTTATCTTATCTAGGGTTGATTATAGATATCTATGGGTGGCAGTAGCCATTTGCGTATGCTACTAACGTTATCTTTTGGATGTAACATTTAAACCTCCATTAAACTCAAAAAACTCTTGAACAAACTACACGATTTTCTCCAGATAAGAACTTTAAACGCTCGTATGTCCCCAGGTACGAACTCAAACAACTCGTGCTCGTCGGTATCGGGCTCTCCCCCTCCACTCGGGGAGGAGGAGAGCGGCGAGGAGGGCGGTGGGAAGCGCGGAGTACTACCAAGACACGCTACGCAAGTGATGCGGGCTTGGCTGTTCCAGCATCTCGTGGTATGTATTGTGGCTAAGATCTTACGTTTATTGCAAAACTAGTTAAAACTGGATGTAAAAATCTGATAAAATTGAACTCGAACACTTAGGGTTCCGTGCCATCATATGTTTATTTTTTGTATTTTGAGACAGCCCTGTGACAGACGGACAGATTACTCACGTGCATCTTTTTTAAATCCGACGTCAACACAACAACTTCTCGTAAAATGATGAAATTTTGTTCACGCACGAAAAAAAGTTCAAAAAATGTGCGTGATTAAAATTTGAAGTAAAGAGTGCCATTTAATGTAGATAGTTTTCAGAGAACGCAATTTTAATTTTATCGGATGTGAAGGTATAAAGTATAAAGGAATAGTATAACGGTGATCCTACTTTGTAGGATTGCCTTTCTTGTCCATCGGCTGCCGTCTTAAAAAGTGTAAGCTCAATTAGGGAGTTACAATAAATATTTCATTTGTTTCCTTTTTTTAGTCATTTTACACATGACATTTCAGCATTTTGATTAAATGATGTTTTTTAATTTTGATATTAAATAAAAAATTGGTTTTTAAATTGCATGTAAACTATAATACGCTACTAGACACGCGGTAGAGTAACGGGCCAAGTTCTAAAAAAAAGAACCGACGTCACAGCATCGTGTGTTTGTTAAACACGAATCATTTCGTTCATGATATCCCATAAAAACTCAAAAAAAAATTTAAGCTAGATTATTTTTTCGCTCACTTATAATATACCTAGATTAAGAAAATACTAAAACCAATTACGCGCGAACTATTTTCATTTCTTGAACTATTTCAAGAGTTGGTGGACTATATAAAATAAAAATAAACAACTAACTAGTAAACCTAGTTATTTATTAATAATGTATTATCTTTCCAGCACCCATACCCAACGGAGGAGGAGAAGCGGACCCTGGCAGCGCAGACCCGGCTGACGCTGCTGCAGGTCAACAACTGGTTCATCAACGCCAGGCGCCGCATCCTGCAACCCATGCTGGACTGTGCTGACAAACCTGGTCAGTAGCCATTGGACCCACATTGCCCAGACACTTCGAAGATGGTAGAACCCTTTGCGGTTCGATTCCGGCCGCACCACCGCTGCTGTTATGAGGCAGAAATACATCAGAGTCGAATCACAAAGGGATCTACCTTTCGAAACTCATCTGATGATGAGTCACTGTTATGGTCGTGCAAGCAACTTCATATAGAATAGGTTCTACCTGAAGCCGATCACAATTGCGTCACTCCTGAGGACTAAGATGGTTGTTCGTTAACATCCCCACCCTTCCATCGAAACTAGAACTGTTTCCCGCTAGAAATAGTTGTAAGGGTTGTACTCTTCGAATGGATCTACTAACTTCCTAATTTTTTAAATAAAGAGCGAAGTTAATTTTCAAATTAGCCAATGTCTTATTTACTTGTTTTTTTTTATTTAAGCAATATTTAAGTTTTTACTTTTTTTTATTTGGTAAATAAAGAGCCAAGTTAAGTTCCAAATTAGTCAATGTTTTTTATCAGTCGTTATTTTTTTTATTTTCAATATTCAATATTTAAATAAAAAAACAATCAAGCTTAATAAACACGCTTTTTAAAATAAAAAATAATTTTATAATAACTTTTAAACAAATTTATTGTTTGTTATCAAGTTAGTTAGCATTCTTACATTTAAAATAAAAACGAGTAAACTTTCTCTTAACAAAATTGTAAAGCTTAAGCCAAGTTCATTTTTTGATATTAAAGTGAAAAAAATCTGTTCCAGGAGGCAAAAAGAGCAAAAATGGTTCGTCTATAAGCAAGCGATACTGGCCCGATGCGTTGACTAACCCGCAGTTTACAGCCGGTAACATTTTACATATATTTTACAAGATTGTAACATTTTACATATCTTTTACAAACTGGTAATACTTTACATACTTTTACGAGTTGGTGACACTACATACTTTTTACATGCTGGTAACACTTTACATACTTTTATAATAATTTGCTTCTTACTCTTTTTATTATTTATCTATTATTTTTTTTAATAAAAAACACTAATAATAATTTGAAAATGTATTTAAAATATTTAATATAGTTTCTTTTTATTTTAAAAGTTTGTAAAAGTAATATAAAAAAGGTATTTAAAAAGTGTAGGAAAATATTGTTTTTTTGTATTTTTTCTTCTTACATTTAAACACACTTTCTACCAATACTTTTTAATATCAGTGTATATATTTGAAAAAAGTAAACTATTGCCATCGGGTCAAAATTATTTTTTTCTTGTACTTGACGAATACACTGCCATGCCCCTGGAATTTATTTTAATTACGAAAAATATTGCCAAGTATATAAAAAGTAATTACTATATTGCCATATATAAAAAATATATTAAGTAAGTAGAATTGTATGTGTGCTTACATTTAATAAATTATTTTTACAGAAAACAATTAATTATATTTACTTAATTTAATATTAATTATTTTAAATTATTAAACATTTAAATTTATTACAAAAAAATAATAAGTGGACTGCATGCTTATTTGATATTTATCCTATAACCTTGATTCCAGGTCTCCTCTCATCATCAGAGGACGAGGACCAGGAGGACAACCCATCTGGTGACGAACAGGAACCCCAGTCGGAAGACACCAGCGAACACAGTAGCTACTCCCAAGTTCCACAGAGCTTGCATTGAGGTAACAGACAAAAAAATACAGATAAACAAGAGAATAAATGAAAAAAAGAAAGAAAAATAAAGAATAAATTAAGAAAAGAATTAATTAAAAATATAAACATATCATTTGTACGCATAGATTAGTAAAGATTACTCGCTCCTAACAAGAAATTGTACCCAGTTTTGAAAATTGAAATAGTTGCGTAAAAAAGTTTTGCCACGTTTCCGTGCTAAAATGTCCCTAAAATATTTGAAATAATTATTTATTTATTACGTAAATTACGCAGTATTAGTTATTTATTCGTAAATTTTCTCTAAATTTTTTTTATTTGCCAAGAATTCAAAAAAAGAACTTACTAATAAGCCGTTTGTGGCTTCATTCAATTTCAAGCCGGCGAAGTATCTTTACCAATCTATGATACCAGTACAAAAAATATAGAACAAAAAGTTTTTTTTTTACAATTTAGATAAATACAACGATATTTCCATAATATGTTATGTCTTTTATTCTGTAGGGCGTGTCCAAAAATGGAATTCATATATTTACCCTCAATAGTCGGGTAAATATATAAACAAATTATTGTCTATTGATAAAGATTCAGTCAATTAATATACAGAAAAAAGAAAACGAATACAAAAAAATACGATTAAAGACTGATTGTGGTAAAGGTGGTAGAACCTTTTATGGTTCGACTCCGGCGGCACCACCGCCACACCTATTTCTACCTAATAACAGCAGTGTTAGGCGCTGCTGTGTTCTGGTTTGAAGGGTGTGGTAAGGGAGACAGACTTTTCCGAGGCGTTCCAGCTTAGTCCTCAGGGGTAGCGGCGCATCTGTGGCCGACCTCAGGTAGGAATATCTAATCCTATCTGGGGTTGATTACAGATGTCCATGGGCGGCAGTAGCCACTTACCATCAGGTGGACTGCATGCTCGTCTGCTACCCTTATATTATAAAAAAAAAGAAAAACGAAAAATCTTTTTATATAAGTACTTTATTTAAGATATTTTATGGGTCTTAATTACTTGCCTTTTTGTGTGTCCATAACACATGACAATAAATTATTATTTTATATATTTTATATAGTAATTTTTTTTCCTGAATTTGTGCAGACTTCCTTTGTTTATTCCATTTTTATCAAAATTTTATATTGATATGTCTCTTTTTACCCACAGCTACTTCCCTACGAGAGAAAGAGACGGATATACATTCCCCGGCTCCGCCCGGGTCATGACAGAGCCGATGTCACAATTATTTTTCCCTAAAAGACATTATACTGTGTATACCATAGATGTAAGTAACTGAACATGTATACGTAATCTATACCTCACTATTTTAAAAAGTTAATATCCTTAATGTAATTATTATGCTTTTATCTGTATTCGGTTTGCGCGGGAACATGAGCTGTCAAAATATTATTGTTTTTATCGTGTTCCACTTAACGACCAATATGACTGCATCTCAGTTGTGTGTCAAAGAATGAGATTTAAAATCAGTCATTGTTGTGTTTAAGTGGAACGCACCTGGATTTATTTGAATAGTTTGCGCGGGAATCTAAACTATCAAAATGGACTATTTAATGAAAAATAGCGTAATCTTATAAGAATGAGAAATTAATAGATACGAAATGAAATATAAGATTGTTCATAAACATTTGTCAATTTTTGTACTTGTATCTGTATTATTTGGCAATTGAGATATTCCATTTTAGTTTTATGATGTAGATTGTGCTATCTGAGATTGGCCTAAGTGAACATTTTTTTATTTAGTGATTTTATTTGGATGCTTTAGTGACTATGGTGGCTTTACCAATATTAGTTATTTTTTACAATCATAATATGAAACTTACTTGGCCTAAAAATATAGATTTGTAAGAAAAATCGTCCATTTTGCCTGTTTATATAAATCAAAAAATACAGTGAACATGGCAATACTCGAATGTGATGCCTCGTCGTTTACATGCATACTTTTACTGGCGCATTCGACTCGCTCGATCTTTAGTGTCAAGTCCCGTATAATATTTATCAACGAATATTTTGACAGTAAAGTGTTGCCATACCAAACAATTTCCCTTCACAATAGTTATTTTTCGAGTGACAATTATTTGTCAATTTTAAGCCGGTTGTGAATATTGTAGCTTTTCTTTCATTTTCCACCACAGTTCACGACTGAAACGAAATAGTATTAAGAATATTTTTTACCACTAACTAGACAATACCGTCCATACACAAAACTTGTATTTATTTGTAAAAATAAGTTTTAATATACTCATTATATTTGTTTTTTTTTCGTAAGCAGCCATATTAGTGTAAGTTACTTTAGTAAATGATATACGATTATATACGACCGTAATACTTGTATACCCAAAGTCTAACTAATCGATTCAAAGCCGTATACGCGATAAATAATCTATAATTATAAAATAAAGAAATATCGAGAAATTTTAAATTTAGGCGTAAATTTTAATGGTAACAGGCGGTAAGATGTTTTTATATATTATATAAGTAAATCTATTGATTTAAAATTTACTGAGTTAGAAGATAATATGGTTTTGATTCTTTGATAAACATTATGAATACAATAATTATTTTTTCGATCACATACTCCCGAAGACAAAAAAAACTATTGATTTGAAATCTACTGAGCTAGAAGATAATAATACTAATGCTACTAATAATAATAATGAATACAATAATTATTTTTTAGATAACATAGTCCCGAAAAGCAAAAAAATCTCAAAAATAACATAAAATTGCAAATTAATTGTCAAAATACGTAATTTTGAAGGATTATTTGTTATTTATTAAAATTGATAATATTGTGTTGTTGGCTTATTTTTAATTACAAGTAAAGGAAAACGGCAACAACCCCCTTAATATTAAATAAAAAAGTATAGGGAAGTTTTGAGGGTGGTAGAACCCTTTGTTTCACCGCCACACCTATTTCTGTTATAACAGCAGTGTTAAGCGCTGCTGTGTTCTGGTTTAAAGGTTGTAGGCAGACGTACTTTTATGAGGTGTTTAATTAGTCCTTGGGGGAAGCGGGGCATCTGTGACCGACCTCAGGTGGGATTTTAATCCTATCTGGGGTTGATTAAAGATGTCCATGGGCGGCAATAGCCACTTACAATCAGGTGGGCTGCATGCTCGTTTGCTACTCCTATATCGCAAATTATAAAATAGTGAAGTTAGGAGATAACTCAACTTATATAATACTTAAAAACATCTCCATTATAATGTTTAGTATCTTCAAAATTATTCGATGACAGTATTCGATTAGGCTAAATCGGTTTTAATCGATAAATATTAAGATTCGGTGATAATTTTCTAAGCGTAAGGTTTAATATAACTTTGTATTGTAAAGTTGTTTTTTACGTGTAATTTGCTGATGTTTATAGCTGGGTGTATGTGCTGTCTGTCACAATTTATATATATATATATATATATATTTATATATATATTATATTATATATATATATATTTATATATATATATATATATATATATATATATAAAGATAAAATTTAAATAATTTACTGTGAATGAAATAGAAAACTGATTATACTTTTAATATTTTCAACATTTTGAAAGCTTCTGAAAAATGTGAGGCTGTTTTTAGAAAGAAAGAAAGAAACATTTATTTGTAAAAAATACTACAACCTTATGCAACTATTTACAAGTATTTATTTTTACTAGTTAAAGAACTTATAGAGACTTGATGAGCTTTTTATGAAGTTTTAAGTGTCAAAATTCATGCTCTAGACAGATTTATTTCTTTGATTGAATAAATATCTACATTAATTTGATACTTGATCAAATAACATGTTTGTTATAGTAAGCAACGCCATCTATATTGAAACAGAAGCACATTTAATATACCACATTCACTGGTTTTAAAACGGTTAGCTTTAGCTAGATTCGATAGATGGCGCTGTTTCTGAGATAAAGGCTTTTTTAAATTTACCAACGAATATTTTTAACTTTTTTGATGTCTCCCATTCAATTTTTATAACAAATAAGAAAACAAACTCTTTTTACTTCTATGACACGATTCATATAACATTTTTTCTATTTTTGAAGTCCTTTTTTAAGTATTTTCTAAAAATCAAAACTCAAAATTAATTTTGACAGACAGCACAATGAAAGAATACATTGTGTATACTAATTCTATAGTATGTAATATCGATGTATCGTTATTTATATCGATTATATTAATATTCGATGCGATTGTGATCTTGCTTGAAACGTTTGTAACGTGTTTTGATATGTCAGTTCAGTTTTAATATTGTATTGGTGCCATATTTTAAGATATAAATAATTAAAACGAAATTTAAATTATTCGTTAGAGTACTACTGTGTTCTGGTTAGAACGGTAAGGGATATATGCTCATCCGAGGCGTTCCAGCTTAGTCCTCAGGGCTAGCGGCGCACCTGTAGCCAACCTCGGTTAGGAATCTAATCCCACCTGGGGTTGATTAATTATCCATGGGCGGCAGACACTTACCATCAGGTGGACTGCATGCTCGTCTGCTATTGCAACTAACATACAAAATACGCTATGCATAGTATTGCTAGCATAATAATTATAATTTTAAGTTTATGCTGAGACTAACAGTTAGCTAGTTTGTGGTTAGTAGAGTAGATCATACTCCCTAGATCTCCATTGAAGCGATAAGCCCTCTCTGCAGAGGGACAGAAAACATGTAAGAAGCTTCAGAGTATTAAGAATTTATTATTGAACGTCATCATCATCAACCCCTTACTGTCCCATTGCTGGGCACGGGTCTCCTCTCAGAATGAGAAGAATTAGGCCATAGTCCACCGCGCTGACCAAGTGAGTATTGGTAGACTTCACATACCTTTAAAAACTTTTTTATACTGAACGGGACATGTCAAAATGCTTCAAACTAACGGCTTCTTCCATATTTAAATTCTATAAATCGAAGGAATTGTTTTTGTAATATATGCTATTAGTATTAAGCTATATTTTTGTTGTTATATTTTGGTCATATAACGATTTTTTACTGAAATATCGTTCATATACTCTTATTGTTTGAAAAACACATGAAAAATATTGCATTAAATACGTAAATAAAAGAAGCTGTATAATTTACTGTAATTTTAAAATGGGATTGTAAAGTAAAACAGATTTTTTTCTATTTATCATGATAAATAGTGTGTATTATACCATATTTTATCGCTTTTCATTACTAATGACAGAAGAATTACTAAAAAATATTATGAATGTTTTTTTTTTGTTCTTTTTGTATTTTTATTCAAAATAATAGTCTCGTCTTGGTTTATTAATAATCCAATTTGTTTTTGTGTGTGTGTAACAGGATAACATACACTTTTACTATAAATAATTGAATTAATTTGTACGTACATACTTAAAAATGTATGACAGTATCGGCCGTCATTTAAACAAATTAGTAATTTTAAGAAATGTATTTTAAAAAGTATTATTTTCAATTAAAAATATAGGTTTTTACAGGATATCAGATTTCAGTTTCAATTACATTAATAGTTACAAACACAAGTTGAAATTAATTTAATTATTTACATTACAACTATATTAAAAATTCCACGTATTGAGTACTTGACTAAACAAAAGCCTATGGACTATACCCAGTGTAAAGGAAGCATAAGAAAGTTGCCAGACTCTATACAAAATTTTCCCAATATTTTTGTATTATTTATCAATTTGTTATTACTTTTCGTACTTTTATGTATATTTAAGAGAAATATGGTGAATATAAAATGGTATACAAATTTATGACAATCCCAGTGAAAATAATATTAGTCTACGGTTTAAATATAAGCTTAATATAAAGTTTTCATTGTTATATATTCTTATTTTGCTTATCTGTGATCGTAAACTGAATAGAAGTGGCTTATTCTTTTATTTTTTAATATGGCAACATGCCTGTGGCATAACGTGCCAAAGACAATTAATTTCATTGCATTTTTTTTCTTTTCTTATGTAAAGATAGCATGACAATTCGACTTATGCGTTATTTGTTAATATTTGTAAGTGATTTGTTTTTCTACGAACGAGTAAGAGAGATACGAATTTTAGAACATGAGGCGTTCCAGCTTAGTCCTCATCGTAATAATATTTTTTTACATTTCCATCCTATCTTTTGTGTATATATTTTTACATCCATTATATTTTCTGTCTAATAACAGCATTGTAGCGCTGCTGTGTTCTGGTTTAAAGTGTGGTAAGGGCTTCTACGAGGCTACAACTTAGTCCTTAAGGGTAGCAACGTATAACCGACTTCAGATAAGACTCTAACCCTATCCGGGATTGATAACAGATGTCCATACTCCAGTGTCTTACCATCAGATGGACTGCATGCTTTTATTGCAATATAAAACTTCTAAAGTCATTTACATTAATTTCTATTACTATCGGATTCAATTTGAATTTTATAGTTTGTATATAAAGTATATTTGTGCCACAAAACTATTAATATTATATCGCTTACTCGTTCGTAGTGAAACAGTGTAATTTGTAAGTACATGGCGTTATTATTACAGTAGTCAGTGGTTAATATGAGTTTCTGGGAGATAGATAATAAATAGATTTACGTAAAACTCATAATCTATGGTAAACTGACACAAAAAAGTTATAACAGAAAGTATTTTCCCAAATTTTGACCAAGTTTTAACCGACTTCCCGGTTTTTTCCGGTTCTTTAGTCGACGCAAATATTTTTTTCATGTATGTCTAATGATTTTCTGTTATTATTTTTTGTTGTGACATAAAGTAATAGAACTAAAGTTGTAGTTAGTTAAAATTGAATTTCTATGCGACCATAGTTTGCCTGATTAAGCGTGAAAACGATTTGACCCCTTTATCAAGATGGCGGCTGAGGGGCAGATGTTAGGAGCTTACAAGTTTGGATTTATCTACATTAACGTTAGCTAGACATCCAAAAGTAAAATTGCGTTCACAAACGCTTTTTTCTACGCTAAGGATCAGTAACATTTCAATGGATTATAAGGTCATAATGTATTTAGACTGCGCTTTTATTAGCTTGACCTGTATGTATGTAACGGCATCTTTCACCTCGATTTTAACCCACTTTGAACGGCCCGATTAATTTAGAATTTTGATCAATTATCAAGAACCGCTAACAATACACGATTTTAATAATTTTGTCCCATTCATCTCATCAGGATCGTTAGGATTACGATTTTCTTATGCGATTTTACCGTGTTTTTTTAGTTTTTAAACTATTATTACTCGACTTGGCGGAGGCACTGCCGTGCCTCCAGATATTATTTATCCCGAAACTCCATATTAACGGCTGACTACTGTATCTATATATAAAATGTCGGTGATGTCGTCTGTTATACGAAGAAACGGATATACGTAATTGAATGGTGAAGAAAAAGATTTTTTACGATAATTTTTAATTCATACCTAATGATAGAAAGGTATTTTTGAAAGAATTAATGGTATGTCTTGGGGTAAAATTATTTTTTGACTTAATTCTAAGTCAAATTAAATGTAGTTGTGCTAAGAAGTTATGCTTCTTGTGTCTTAACTATGATTATGTTGTAATATTAATAGGTTTCTACCTAATAACAGCAGTGTAGCGCTGCTGTGTTCCGGTTTGAAGGGTGTGGTAAGGGAGACAGACTTTTTCGAGGCGTTCAGCTTAGTACTCAGGGGTATTAGCGCACCTGTGGCCGACCTCAGGTAGGAATATCTAATCCTATCTGGGGTTGATTACAGATGTCCATGGTCAGCAGTAGCCATTTACCATCAGGTGGACTGCATGCTCATCTGCTACTCCTATAATATATAAAAAACATGTTATTGTGTCATTTTGTTTGTACACGCTAAACTCTGAAATAGCTTAACAGATTTCAATGAAATTTTGGAAATGTATGTTTGATTCCAGCTTAAAAGATATTTACTTTTAAATCCGATAGGTGGCGCTGTTTTTGAGATATAAAGTTTTAGTGGAGAGGCAATGTCTGTCTATAAGTAATTAATATAAAATTATATACATAAAAGTGTGTGTATTTATGAACGAATTTAAGAAGTTAAAAGTTATGCTTCTTTGGCGTCTTTTTTAACATATAAAAAATAAAAAAATGTGGAAGTACGAGTATATGTATGTGTATGTAAAATAAGTGAAATTATTAGGAAACAAAAAAATACGACAGAATTATTCGACACGACATGTATCATATACCTAAAAAATATTTTTTCAGCAAAAGTTGAAATATTTACTAGGCAGTTTTATGGTGTCAATTTATCTGTCTGCTTTTTAAACACATTATTGTTACTAAACGCCTCGAAAGAAGTATAACTTCAATGAAACTGAAATAATTTCAAATATTTAACTGATTTTCATAGATTAGTAAAGATTACTCACTCCTAACAAGAAAATGTACCCTGTTTTTAGAATTGAAATAGTTGCGTAAAAAAGTTTTGCCACGTCTCCGTGCTAAAATGTCCCTAAAATATTTTAAATAATTATTTATTTTTTACGTAAATTACGCAGTATTAGTTATTTATTCGTAAATTTTCTCTAAAAATGTTTTTATTTGTCAAGAATTCAAAAAAAGAACTTACTAAAATAAGCCGTTTGTGGCTTCATTCAATTTCAAGGCGGCGAAGTATCTTTACTAATCTATGCTGATTTTACAATTAATTTATCTACAATGATTTCGATTTTTTTCTTGTGACACAAATAAGTATAACTTCAACCAACACTTAGATTAAAACAGTACAGTTGACAAGAAAAACGTGAATAATCGAAAAAAAAAAATTTTTTTCATTCTTTTTTGTTTTTTTTTTATTTTATCCCAAGACCCATTAAAGTATAGAGAAACTGTCCATCTCTTAGTATACTATAGAATAATGCTTGTCTAGTAATATCAAATGTTTCAAGTTATAATTATACGGCATAATATTTTACTAGTCAATAAAATACAGTTTCGCTCAGAGATATTTTGTTTTCTTTCATATTTTATATAAAGGTTTTAGAACCCTTTGTGGTTCGACTCCGGCGGCACCACCGCCACACCTATTTATGCCTAATAACAGCAGTGTTGAGCGCTGCTGTGTTCTGGTTTCTGGAAAAACTAGAATGTTTGAATGGTGTGGTAAGGGAGACATACTTTTCCGAGGCGTTCTAGCTTAGTCTTCAGGAGTAGTCTTCATCTGTGCCCGACCTCCGGTACGAATATCTAATCCTATCTGGAGTCGATTACAGATGTCCATGGGCGGCAGTAGCCACTAACCATCAGGTGGACTGCATGCTCGTCTGCTACTCCTATATAATAAAGTTGGTTATTTTTTAATCTTTTATAGTTGAGTCAAGTGTTTATGACATAAAAACTGTTTTTGAGCATCAGTTATCAATAACAAAATCGTCAAATTCTCAAAAATGTCCTGGTTTTTCGCTCATTGGAAATACTATAATGTTTTAAAAGGTAAAATAAAAAAAACAAAATGAATGTAACCTTTTATTATAAACAAAGATTTTTACAAAAAGTACTTTTTCTCGATCCTTATAACTTTATTTACAACTTAGATCTAGAAAATAGACCTCAGCACCCCGAAATAAGATTAGAACTGGAATGTGGTCTTACTATTCTAATCAGTGGTATAATAATACAATGTTGGACTTAAAAAGGGGCCCCATACTTTGAAAAGATTTTTTAAACCTGTGTTAAAACATGGGTATTTAGACCCATGCTATCGAAGTTTTCTTAACATTTTTATATATATACTTCGAACTGAGACAGATGAACTGAGAGAGAGAGCAAAGTTCTTAGCCCACAGGGAGGCCCCTTTGCGAAAGACTTATTATGTACAGAAAAGTGCTATAATGATAGATATTATGAAAAAATATCAGAACTAAATAAGCTACAAATAGAAATATCTAAAATTGTTAAAAATGAAGGCAAAAGGACTACTGAAAAGTAGTAAGTCTGTTTTTAAAAGTATGTACAGGAAATAAAACAGCTGTAAAACAAAAAAATACTGCAATATTTAGTTAAAAACTAAATTAAAATGGGGCCCCAAATATTGTCTTTTTGGGGGCCCCTTATTTTTTGGCTTAACATCACATTATTATACCACTGGACTTATACTAAAGGAAGTCTTGGTACTTTAAAGCTTTTCAATGAGCTTTCATAGAATATTTATATAAAAATATAGGTAATTATATTATATTTAATTTCATCAGTTTTTCAATATCGTGCCTACAAAATTACACTGACGTTGTATTTTGAGTAATATTATTATTTTGTGTAAATATAAGTTTTGGTTAAATATTTTCAGAAAATGTATAAGTTGGATCAATAAAAAATGGAATCAAAAATGACAGTTATATACACAGAATAAGCGAGAGGTAAGTAGAAATTCCGCTATTTTTAATAACATTTTTTATGAAACAAGTTGAATATAATATTATTTTATATTACTTTTTATATAAAAAAATAAGTTTTATATAATAATAATATCAAAATTACATAAAAATATCAAAATTAATTGTAAACAATGTCAAAGTTAAAAAAAATATTTTTTCGCCATTATTGTGACCCGACCAAAGTAACCTTGATTGTACAACCACATATTTCAGCTTTGATTTAAAATCATTATTTCTAATTACAGGCTTAAAAATTGACCGAACTCTTTGGGGAGCACGTTAGTATTTTTTTAGTTTTTCGTACCCAAAGTGTAAAAATGAAACCCTATTATTAAGACTTCGCTGTCTGTCCGTCTGTCACAGAGCTGTATATCAAGATCCGTAATAGATAGACACTTGAATTTAAAAAAGAACTTTACCATAACAATTTTTTATTAATAATTTTCTTTTTAAGACGATTTAATCAAGCCATTAAGACGGTGGTCGGTTGTATATAACATTTTTTAATGTCAAGTTTTAAGAATTCTATTTAATTTCTGGCGAAGTTATTTTAGAAATATACATAGTATAGTACATAATATTATTATAGTACATATCTACATACGAACTCATTTTTTCTTGGTAAAACAGTTAAATAATATTGAACAGTAACTCATTTCAAGTAATAACATATAAAGAAATGAAGTTTCGTAATATTTTGAAGCATGAAACCGCGTAAAACTGCTAGTCAGCTCTGAATATAGAAATAAATCGCGTCACCATAGCAAATTGTATGACTCCACCTGCTCGCAACAACTTCAGAGCGGACTAGCAGTTTGGCGCGGACTATACCTATGTATTTTTAAAACAGTATTCTTTAAAACAGACTAGTATGGTAATAAGGATATTGATACACTGTTTTAATTCTTATTCTAAGGCATAAATCTACATTGCTACTGAAACTAAAGCAAATTTTCTTTTGTACTTAAATTCGTGGTAAATAATTATTATAGCTCTAACGATAAAGAAAAACATTTATATAAAAAAATGACATACCGTCACACGAAATCGACATGTTGCTGTTAACTACAGAGCTTATGAAAATTAAAAAGGTTATTTTTATAATATAGAAGTAAAAGCATATTTTAAAGGCATTCCAGCTTAGTCCTCAGGAGTAGCGGCGTATCTGCGGCCGACCTCAGATAGGAATTTAATCTGGGGTTGATTACAGATGTCCATGGGCGGCAGCCACTTACCAACAATTGGACTGCATGCTTAACTGCTACTTCTAGATTATAAAGGAGCATGCAGTCCACTTGATGGTAAGTCACTTTCGTATGGACATCTGTAATAAAAAAAAAAAAAAACGCTTTCTACACTCACAGCCCCACACTAGGATTCCCTGTGTCGTGGGTGCCATGGACACACACATAGACAAATACACAAACACCCAGACCCAGAAACAGAAATCTAAATTCATCATTTAGATATCTGTCTGGCCGGGGATCGAACCCGGGACCCTCTGCGCGTCAGACCGGTATGGTCGCCGCTCCGCCACGCGGGTCGTCGGGTAATCAACCCCAGATAGGATTAAAGTCCTACCTGAGGACGACCACAGCACTCCTACCCTTGAGGAATAAGTCAAAATACCCGTATAAGTATTCTAGACCACATCAGCGCTTAACACTGCTGTTATAACAGAAATAGGTGTGACGGTGGTGCCGCCGGAGTCGAACCATAAAACTCTAACTCTAACTTTTGATATAAATCTTTTCCTTTTTCTATATTTCTATATATATATATATATATACACATATATATATTTTCGTATGTTATCCCCACAGTGTACTACATTTTGAGAAATTTGCTTTAGTATTTAAAACTAGTACCTATTCCAAAGTTATTATTTGTACAACAACATTATTGTCATGTTTATAATTAATAATTTGGTATTATATTCATAATCTTATATTAATAATAGAAATATAATAAGTATGGAAGTTAATATAATATCATTAAGTATATTCACAGATTTATGACACATGAAAATGTTAAAATAAAGTCACAACACAAATACTTCAGAATAAAAGTGCTACAAATTAAATTTTGTACTAAAATGGTGAGCCAGTTTAAGGATGGTTTTGTTTTTGGAAATATCGAAAATTTTGCGCTTTATTATTGATAATTAATATTTTTAGGGTTCCATTCCCAAAGGGTAAAAAGGGAATCCTCACTAAGCCTTCGCTGTCTGTCCGTTTGTCACAGAGCTTTATTACATTAACTGTAATACACTTGAATTTTTCACAGAGTATCTATAAAGATGGCCGCTATTACAGTTAATACTAAAAAAACCTTCAAAATAAATGGGGGTTGCCATACAAAAATCCACTATTTTTCGGCATTTTTCGCTTTATCTATTGAACCGTAATATACACTTCAAATTTTCACAATACATTTACTTCTATAGCTTTTATAATAACGAATACTAAAAATAAAACTAAACGAATTTGGCGGCACGGAACCCTCCGTATAAGCGTTCGAGTCGCACTTGCAAATTTTTCTCAAGCACACACTTAGTATTTTAATTTTAAATGACACATAGTATTTTAATCATTTGCGTTGCAAATCCGAATAAATGTTTCTTTCTTTGTTTTATAAAATCACTTATATATTATGACATAACTTCCATACTTATTATATTTCGGGGTTAAATACTTATTAGCTTCGAGAAAACCTCCATTTTATAGTTATTTCCCTAAGCACTACAGGCACCAAAATACCTAGAAGCCAATAACCTTATTCAATTGACTTTTTAAACTGAGCAATTTAAAACCTAACATTCGAAGAATCTCAGTCATGACTTTCAACTCTAGCGGACTAAGGGGCAGGGGGAAGGGGCCCCAGATCCTAAGGGGCCCCCGGCCCTAGGGCCCCCAAACACAGTAGCTAAAAAAGGTATAGATAAGTATAGATATCTCACCGCCTTGTAATTGAAGGAAGGAGGCTGTCATGGTGTAATTTACGCGGAACAATGTCGACATGTGGTGCAAAACGAAATCGAAGAAAAGTGCGGAGAAATATTTCATTCGTAAATGATGTAAAAACTACATTTTTTAATATTTTTCAAACACGAAAATTTCACTTGTTAAATTTGACAGTGACAATTTCAATTGTCAAAACTGGTTAAATTTTCTTGTTAGGGGTGAGTAATCTTTTCTAATCTATGTTAGAATCAAAATGGTCACCGGAATCATACGTATTTTTCTATAAGTCTGACACAATTTTTAAAAATTAAATTATTTTTTTACATTGAGGGGCCCCCATTTGAGTTTCCGCCCTCCGACCTTAGTCCGTCACTGACTTTCAAACTTACCTTGTGTCGAATCAAAATGTTTTCGAAATTTAATTAGTATTCCAATTTACCGCCTGTTATTAATAGTCGATCTATCCAGTGTTTTATCTATCTGAGATTGATATTTGACAATTGACAATATACAAAACATTGTCTTTTTTACGACCCACATGACGGAGTCTTCATAAAGGTTTGACGCGCAAAGAGATCCGGGTTCGATCCCCGGCCAGACAATCTGAATCATGAATTTAGATGTCTTCTGGGTCTGGGTGTTTGTGTATTCATCTTTGTGTGTGTATGGCACCCACGACACAGGGAGTCTTAGTTAGGTTAGGTTAGGCTGTGATTTTCGACTTTATTTTTCGATCTTTGGTACGCGGAAATCGGATAGATCGATTATTGATAATGGACGTAAGTCAACGTCAATATCATCTACAGACATAGATCGTGTCAGACATGTATCGTTACAGACAAAAACATTCTCCTATACAATCTATAACGCATTTATTTATCGTAACACACCATACGGTACATGGTACAGTCAAAATATGATACAAACAAGATTTTATCCTTTTCAAAGTCTAATAAAACAATTTGTTTCGACACAGGCCCACAAACCGTTTAAAACACGGCAAATATAACCCGAAAACCATTAAACCTAACTTAAAAATCCGGTAATTGATACACACTGTACCTTCTTCGTTCAGAAACAATAAACTCATTGTCAGAACGTATTAACGATTCTCTTTCTGTTTCAACAAAATTTGTTTTAACAAAATCGCTGCGAAGTATTCCCTTCAATTCGCCTATACTTTGGCTCAAACTCTCTGTATTAATGAAGTTTAACTCCTGTAGTTTGTCCTCCGTGCTACTAGAAGCCCTTTGTAAGGGCTGGTAGGTATTTTCCTTAGGTATAAACTTGTGTGAACCGTTTATGATTAAAGTGGAACCTCTCCGTATGGTTTCTTTGCTTAACTCGACAATTTCTATCGAATTTTGGCTGAAGACGAAGTTTTTATACGCTTTTATGAAGACTGTTATTAGTGTTGCTAACCCTATTATTATAAGGCCGTAGGATATTAACCCTGCCATTATAGGGCCTACGGTGGTCCCTAGGAAAATCCATCTCCAAATTGGTGTGCTAAGATTCTCCATTCCCTGAAAATAAAGCAAATATTTTTTATTACAACATTTATATATGAAGGTGGTAGAACCATCACCTATTTCTGTTATAACAGCAGTGTAGCGCTGCTGTGTTCTGGTTTCAAGTGTGCTAAGGGAGACATAATTATCCGAGGCGTTCCAGCTTAGTCCTCATTAGTAACGCTGTGGCCGACTTCAGGTGGGAATCTAATCTTATCTGGGGTTGTACAGATGTCCATACGACAGTTATTTACCATCAGATGGATTGCAAGCTTGTTTGCTAAATCAACTTCATAAAAAGTAGAGATAGGATGTTTTATAATATAGGAGTAGCAGATAATATAGGAGTAGCAGATAATATAGGAGTAGCAGACGAGCATGCAGTCTATTTCATGGTAAAAGGCTACTGCTCCGTGGACAACTTTAATCAACCCCAGACAAGATTATACCTACACGAAGTCGGCCACAGATGCGCCGCTACCCCTGAGGACTAAGCTTGAACGGCTCGGAAAAGAATATCTCTCTTACCACACTTCAAACCAGAACACAGCAGCGCTTAACACCGCTGTTATAACAGAAATAGGTGTGTCGGTGGTGCTGCCGGAGTCGAAGGGTTCTACCTTCGAATAGATAGATAAAAGATAGAAACCTTACCTCCTCTACCCACATAATAGGGAACGTAGTATCCGGAAATTTGTGAATATTATTCACTTTTATTGATGGTGCTCTGTCAACTTTAAGGTTCAGTTGGACCCTTACAAGACCCTCAATGGGAACGCCTATTTTCTGTAACAAAAACAAAAATAGTTAATTTCGAAAGAATATAGTTTTACTTATAAGGATCAAACTTTGCGAAGTAACATAATATGACAAACTAAAAAAGAGAGTTTTAAAGTAATACATCTTTATATATATATTTCTTATGTGCGTGTGTATGTCACTGAACTCCTCCTAAACGACTGGACTGATTTTGATGAAATTTGTTGTGTGTGTTTAAGGGGACTTGTGAATGGTTTAGATTCACAATTTAGTCCGTGGGAAAAGATTTATTTAATTAATTTTTAATTCGTTGATTTTCGCTACCATCGCAGTTTCAAATATTTTATCTATTTTTCAAACCGCTAAGTGATAAGGGTTGTTCACCCTTAACATTTTTTTATTTATATGGCAACACAACGTTTGCTGGGTCAGCTAGTTTTTCCATATTTTTTTAAAAAACTTGATTTTGAATTTACAAATGAACTATAACCACGATTTTTAGAAAACGCACTTGCAACATATTTTTTTAATTACTTACTTAAACAATATAAATAGTTTTTAACAAAAAGGATTGGTGAAGGTCATACCTAATTCGAATCTAAGACCATATAATAACCTTATCCTTACCACCCTTTATATATAATCAATCTATCCAATGTTTGCTTAACAAAGACACATAGAAAATTTTATCTTACTTGAAATCGACAAACTTTAAATGTTTTTTATACCCCGGGAACGTTTTCGAAATGAAATTCACCCTATGTTCTTTACAGGTTTCCTGACAATATTATGTGCAGAGTTTCATAGCAATCGGATGAGTAGTTAAGGCGTGAAAACGTAACAAACAAACTCACAAACTCATTAATTTTTTATATAATATAGGAGTAGCAGACGAGCATGCAGTCCATCTGATGGTAAGTGGCTACTGCCGCCCATGGATATCTGTAAACAACCCTTGATAGGATTAGATATTCCTACCTGAGGTCGGTCACAGATGCGCCGCTACCCCTGAGGACTAAGCTGGAACGCCTCGGAAAAGTCTGTCTCCCTTACCACACCCTTCAAACCGGAACACAGCAGCGCCTAACACTGCTGTTATTAGGTAGAAATAGGTGTGGCGGTGGTGCCGCCGGAGTTGAACCACAAAGGGTTCTACCACCTTCAAAATTAATAATATTAGTTAGGGGTAGGGGTAGTTACTCACAGGTTGTATCATAAAATAGCTCTCGTGTTTCTTCCTGTCGGGACTGAGACCTTCAAAGTCATCCAGAAGGGTGGGTTCTGCGTCATAGAAATGTGGATAGGAGAGGTAGACCGGTGCATCTGAAAATTTACCAAAAACATTAGTAGATTTAACAACAAAAGACCTGTGACAGATGGGAAGACATCAAAAGGATTAGTACTTAATAGGGTCCAGTTTTTGCCCTTTGGGTATGTCACCCTTTTTATAATATAGGAGTAGCAGACGAGCATACAGTCCATCTGATGGTAAATGGCTACTGCCGCTCATGGGCATCTGTAATCAACCGCGGATCAGATTAGAGTTCTACCTGAGGTCGGCCACAGATGGACCCCTGAGGACTAAGCTGGTAAAGTCTGTCTCCCTTACCACACCCTTCAAACCGGAACACAGTAGCGCCTAACACTGCTGTTATTAGGTAGAAATAGGTGATGCGGTGGTGCCGCCGGAGTCGAACCACAAACCACAAAGGGTTCTACCACCGTCAATATCCCTTATCCCTTAGGTTACATATAAAAAAATACTTACTATATTGACAAGGGCTTATATTTTGCAACCCCCGGGGCGGACATTTCTCCCCCTCACAGTAACATTGGTTATCAGGGTTTACTTCAGCGGTTTCGAACGTGGAACTCGGTGGCGTGTACAGCCCAGCTAGGATGCCTGAAAATGAAATTAAATGTCTTAAACTACATATTGTAGGTAAGAAATACATAAATTAAAGATCTGCCATCCCCCAGATGACTAAATCATTATCGTCAGCAACCCATTACTGTCCCACTGCTGGGCACGGGTATCCTCTTAGAATGAGAAGGATTAGGCCATAGTCCACCGCGCTGGACAAGTGCGAATTGGTAGACTTCACATACCTTTGAGATTTTTTTTATAAATCTCTCAGGTTTACTCACGATGTTTTCCTTCGCCGTTTAGCAAGTGATAATTAATTTCTAATACGCACATAACTTTGAAAAATCAGAGGTGCGTGCCTGGGATTTGAACCTCGGACCCCTCGATCGCGAGGCCGAATTTCTTAACCACTAGGCTATCACCAGAGTAAAGAACTCTTTCTTTGAATCTGAAGACTAAATGACATTTGTGTTTGTGCTTGTGCATGTGTATGTGTTTATGTTTTTACGTGTGTGTGGTCTTGTGCAAGTGTGCGTGAATTGATGAGTTTATGTGTGCATGTTTATGATTGTGCTTGTGTGTATGAATGCTTGTGTGTGTGTGTGTGTGTGTGTGTGTGTGAACTATACGAAACAACTCACTATTAAAGGACTTTTTTTTATTTTAGTACATTTAGTTATACCGTTAGATAAATATAAAAGTATATTACCATCTTTATATACATCCTTACGATACTTGAGTGGTAGAATTCTGCAGAGATCCTTATCATAAACGTAGACAATGTTCTCTTTTGTGATCGATCGTGGAGGGAAGAAGGATCCTTCAGAGGCCCTGAAAAAAAGATGTTTTCAAAATTTTGTAAACATGCAGTTCACCTGTAAGAGAGCAAATTAGAAATACAACGATATATTGAGGTATCGATAATATTGATATCCGATAAGCGATATATAAGCTGTTGTGGTAGCATATCGAAAAACTGAAATATCGATAAACTAGCTCACCCGGCAAATTTGTACCGCCTCAAAATCTATTTATCAAATATATTTCATATAAAATATAGCCTATGTTACTCGTGGATAATGGGCTTTCGAATGGTGAAAGAATTTTTAAAATCGGTCCAGTAGTATTTGAGCCTATTCATTACAATCAATGAAACAAACAAAGTTTTCTTCTTTATAATATTAGCATACATATTTTTTTTATAATATAGGAGTAGCAGACCAGCATTCAGTCCACCTGATGGTAAGTGGCTACTGTCGCCCATGGACATATGTAAATAGCCTCAGATAGGATTAGATATTCCTACCTGAGGTCGGCCACAGATGCCCCGTTACCCTTGACTAAGCTGGAATGTCTCGGAAAAGTACGTCTCCCTTACCACACTTCAAACCCAGCAGCGCTACACTGCTGTTATAACAGAAATAGGTGTGGCGGTAGTGCCGAAGTCAAACCACAAAAGGATTTTAATTATATTTACATTGATTTAAAATAAATTGTTGACATAACAGACACCTCAATTTATTTTGTATATACTCAATACAAGCTAACCTTATGAACCGTTTAAATAAACCGGCATATTTATTTAAAAGAAGGTTCTTTATATTTGGTGTGTGCACAACCTTTGAGTCATTTCCGCTATTTTTTAAGGGATTCTACAGAATAAGTGTTAACACTTAAAATTCGTCATTAAATTACTGTCCCACTGGGTACGGGTCTCCTCTCATAATGAGAAGGATTAGGCCATAGTCTACCGCGCTGGACAAGTGCGAATTGGTAGACTTCACATACTTTTTTTAAGGACTCTCAGGTATGCAGGTTTCCTCACGATGTTTTTCCTTCACTGTTTATAGCAAGTGATAATTTCTAATATGCACATAACTTTGAAAAATCAGTTGTGCTTGAGATTTGAACTTCGGACCTTACGATGAAGAGGCTGAGGTTTAACTATTAGGCTGTCTCTTACGTTAGAATAATAATACTGTTAACGTATATGTTTTTTTTTACAATAAATAATTTATTAACTGATTTTTTTATCTTTAATATTTTTTATGTTGGGCCAGATAAGTGAAGTCAGCTCGAGCGTTCAGTAAGTGACCCCAGGACGGTGGTATGTGCCGCATACAGTCGTAAACACCATGGTGTGGGAGGAGTTCCACCCACGGCAGAGCCCGATAGCATCAGGTTGGAGGACTCCCAGGGCCGGATTTGAGGTCTATAGGCCTTGGGGCAACAAAGGAGTGGAGGCCCCCTGGCCCCAAATTATATACCGAATAAAATGAACAATTTTTTCAGTTGAGTTTTTCAATAAATATTTTATTGTCAAACGCAGGTAGATTCTTCTGGTATTCATGTTTGTACAAAGTACTAAGTATAAAGGTAAAACAGCGAAAAAAAATATCAAAGGAATAGATATATATATATATATTTTACTAGTATTTACTAGTCGGAATAAAAAAAATTCCGACGTCCCTATTGTGGCCCCTCTTTTGTGGAGGCCCCGGGGCTGCCGCCCCGGTTGCTCTCCCTTAAATCCGGCCCTGAGGACTCCGGTTGTGTTCCGTCGGATATCCCGGATCTCCACCAAGCGCTTAGGACGGCTACCTAGGGTTTTAGTGCGATAAGAATCCCACATAACCCCGTGTCGTTCCCCCGGCACTGGGTACTTTTTGAAGGGTTCCCTCGTTAAAAAAACCCGTATAATTGGAATTAAAATACTGACTTACCTAATATTGTTGCAGGGCCGATTCTTCCAATAAGGTAGATGATCCAACCCATTAATTTTGTCCAGATATCCAAATCTCTCCATAGATTGACCAGCATATATCGTTGAAACCTCGTCTAGAGTACCATTTCTCTGAAACAATAGGTTTTTGTAAGTATGTGAAGATATCTTGGTTACACTGGCAGCACCACCGCCACACCTATTTCTGTTATAACAGCAGTGTTAAGCGCTGCTGTGTGGTTTGAAGTGTGATAAGGGACATACTTTTCCGAGACGTTCCAACTTAGTCCTCAGTGTTAAGCGTTGCTGTGTCCTGGTTTGAGGGGTGTGGTAAGGGAGACATACTTCTGAGGCCTTCCAGTTTAGTCCTCAGCAGTAGCGGCGCATTTGTAGACATTCTCAGAAAGGAATTAAATTTTACCTGAAGTTGATTACAGATGTCCATGGGCGGCAGTAGCCACTTACCATCAGGTGGACTGTATGCTCTGCTACTCCTATATTATAAAATAGTACGGTTCGTCCGGGGAGGTACCACTGTCACACTTTTAGCGTGAAGCAGTTCTGCGTTCCGGTGGAAAGGTGTGAATGACATATGAGACAATCTTCCACGTTATTAGTTATCTAGCTATCCACTGTGTCACCTATCCAAGATCACAATTCATATGTACTAGAAATTGTCTTCCTATCTTTGATAGATAAATTGATTATCTAAATATATTGACTGACATAGTGATCTATCAACGCACAGCCCAAACCACTGGACGGATCGGGCTGAAATTTGGCATGCAGGTAGATGTTATGACGTAGGCATCCGCTAAGAAAGGATTTTGATCAATTCTACCCTCAAGGGGATAAAATGGGGGATGAAAATATTACTTCGTAACGCGAGCGAAGCCGCGGGCAAAAGCTCGTTGATTATAAGTGGCATTAGTCCTCAGGAGTGGCAACTGTGATTGGCTTCAGGTAGAACCTGGTCTATATGGAGTTGGTTAAAGTCCATACAGTGACTTACCATCAGGTGGACTGCATGCTTCTGCTACTTCAAGTAAAAACAACTTACCGCTAATAATAATCCCATTTGGCTGTTAGGTCGTTTCCCTTTAGGGTAGAAATAGTGAGCAAGGGTCACTAAAGGGTCATTGTATCTGAAAAAGGGTCAAAATTATTTTCAAGCAAAATAAAATCAAGTTTTTTCCAGTAATATTCGCAGCATGTGAATAGATTTCGATAGTGGTGTAAACCCTTTGTAGGTAGACACCGGAGACACCATCACCACACCTATTTCTGCCTATTAACAGTAGTGTTAAGCGCTGCAGTGTTCTGGTTTGAAGGGTGTGGTAAGGGGGATATACTTAGCCGAGGCGTTCCAGCTTAGTCCTCAGGGTTAACAGCACATCTGTGGCTATCCTCAGTTAGGAAACTAATCTTACAGCTTGATTACAGATGTTCATGGGCGACAGTCATACCATCAGGTTGACTGCATGCGGCGATGCATTGGCGACTCCTCCGGTGTTGCAAATGTCCATAGGCGACGGTGACTGCTTTCCATCAGGTAGCCCGTCTGCCTCATCGTTTAGGTATAAATATTAAAAATTATAGTTTGAAAACTAAAAACCACGCTAAAATCGCACAAGGAAAATCGTTAATCCTGATTCCTGACGATCCTGATGAGGAGAATGGGATAAAATTATTTAAATCGTGTATTGTCATCGGTTCTTGATAATTGTTTAAAATTTTACATTAATCGGACCGTTAAAAGTTGGTAAAAATCGAGTTCAAAGAGTCCGTTACATACATACATACATACATACAACCCAAGTTAATAAAAGTGTGGTAAAAAAAGAACAAAATCTGCTACTCCTATATTATAAACAAAACCCTTTGCGGTACAATGCACTAAAGATGGAGAATACCTTACCCAAAGACCAGCTCCTCAGCAGTCACGTGAACGAAGGGCTTGGCTCGCTCCCTGTAGGTCAAGGCCAGGCCAGAGACCAGCAAGTTGAAGAGGAACCCAGCCAGGTTTGGCGAGAATGACGTCACAGTCTGTGGGTAAAGCTGTATTTACTACACAGTTCTAGAAATTAGATTTTCAATTTTAAAAATTGTGTTGTTTTTGTGTCTAAAGGTTTGTATAACAAAAACATATTCTGAGTAAAACAAATCAAATGAAAGCAAAATGATACTCTAGATTTTCTCAGATGCAAAATAGAAATAGATTCTAGATGTTTTGAGATCAACATACTATTAAATTCTTAACTTCAGATTAAGACAAAATTAGATTTTCGATCTTCTTAGATAAAAACAGAATTGGATTCTAAATCTTCTCGTTGTTTTGAACAACATAAGATTCTAGATCTTCTCAAATTAACACAGAATTAAATTCTCGTTCTTTTTAGTTCAAAATAGAATTAGCTCTCTCACATCAAAACAAAATTAGATTCTTAATCTTCACAGATCAACACAGGATTAGATTCTCGATCTTCACAGATCAACAAAGAATTTGATTCCCGATCTTCTCAGATCAAAACATAATTAGATTCTCGATTTTCTCAGATCAAAACAATAAGATTCTAGATCTCCTCAGAATTAGATTCCATATTTCCTTGAAAACATGTACGACGGAAAAGCACCCTTACTGCTGCATACTATAAAGTATATTTTCAAAAACTCACCAGCAGAGGAATATTAGGCACAACAAGCTTCTGATGCTTATCAACTGACATTTCGGGAACAAATCTTAGTATTTTGTTGTGTTGGTACGTTACTGTGTCGTTGTCGTGGAATTTGATGTTCACCTTCTCCATGTCTTCTCTGGAATGAAGAATAATAGAATTAAAAACTTTGGAATACTGGAATGAAGAATATTAGATTGAAAAATTCTTCAATTCCGAAATGAAGAATATTAGAATGTAAAAGGAATGAAATCTTATATATAAAATTCTCGTGTCAGAATGTTAGTTACCGTACTCCTCCGAAACGGCTTTACCGATTTTCACCAAATTTTATACGCATATTCAGTAGGTCTGAGAATCGGCTACTATCTATTTTTCATACTAAGTGATAAGGGTTGTTCACCCCTATCATTTATTTATTTAGATGGCAACACAACGTTTGCCGGGTCAGCTAGTATTATATACAGTAGAGCAGAGTATGTACATTATCGAAAGACCTCTAAGTCCATCATTCCCCGTAAACACATACGCTAGATAAACATTACCTTCCACAAATCGAGTTAAAATACGAGACATGAGTAATACAAATAAAATCTCAGTTAAGATAAATAAGATGTTATTTACGATATTGTCACACTTTAGTAAAGTAATATTGTATTGTGATTGCTTCTTCAAGCCTGAGTTGGTTGACGTAGACTTAGTAAAAAAATAGACTTCTAATTTACGACATAATTATATCAACCATTTTATAGAGTTATTTTTAAAATGCTGAAAGGAATTACGAGGCCGATTTTGATAAAAAGTAAAACTTAAAACACAACGATTGAATGATCAATCAAAATATAGATCGTAAATCTAGGGTGTCGGTAAGCGAATATATTGTCTTTTCGGGGCCCCTCTTATGACCGGGGCCCTGGCCACGAACCCCTTAGTGTAAAGACGGAATAGGAGCTGAGTTATCGAGAAGAATCATCATGTTTAGGTATAAACATTCATAAAACTATAACAGTAGCAGGGCCGGATTTAAGGGAGGGCAACCGGGGCGGCAAATAAACGTCGGATTTTTTTTTAAATTCCGACTAAGTAGTAAACACTAGTAAAAAAAAATATCTTTTCCTTTGATATTTTTTTTCGCTGTTTTACCTTTATCTACAGTACTTTGTACAAACATGAATACTAGAAGAATCTACCTGCGTTTCACAATAAAATATTTATTGAAAAACTCAACTGAAAAATAGTTCATTTTATTCGGAAAATAATTTGGGGCCTTCATCCTTTGTTGCCCCCAGGCCTCTAGACCTCTAAATCCGGCCCTGAACAGCAGAGTAAAGTATTGCTGTGTTTGGATTTGAAGGGTGTGGTAAGGGAAATATACTTTTCCGAGGGGTAGCAGCGCATCTCTGGCCGACCTCAGGTAGGAATCTTATCTTATCGGGGTTTGATTACAAATGTCCATGGACGGCAGGAGGCACTAACCATCACGTAGATAGCATGCTTATTTGATATTCCTATACTGTAAAAAAATGTGTCAAAAATAACAGATTCGTGTTAGGAGTCTGTTTAATTTCTCATCCACGTTACAGGAAAACTGTCAACACTAATTTATGAGTTCTTAGACTTCCCTAATGTCATGTGAAACAAAAAATGTATTTAAATGGTCTACTTATTATATAAGGCGATCTTTTTGGGTTTCGTGATTTTATTTGGATGTTTTTCCCCATGTATACGAGTTTTCCTACAGTACTGTATGTGTGGTTTTTTGATTTTGGTTTTGTTACGAGCATGCAGTCCACCTGATATTAAATGGCTACTCCTACAACAACAGATACAACAACTACAACTACAACTTTGGCTACAATAGATGCTTTACCCCTGAAGACTAAGCTGGAACGCCTCGGAAAATATGTCTCTCTTGCCACACCAGAACACAGCAGCGCTTAACACTGCTGTTATAACAGAAATAGGTGTGGCGGTGCCGCCGGAGTTTCGTTTGGCACATCCCGTGTCTGATACGTTATATGTCTGTAGATATAACGTGAGTGTATTAATTTTTTTCACACGCATATTGTCCAGTTTAATAAAATATTTTTTTACTAGGAAATGAGAATGAACATAGTGGGCCAAAATGTAACAAGTTGAGATATAGTCTAAAAAAATGGGTACTTTTTATATATTTCTCAATCTAGAACTGGAGAAATATAAAAAAATGTTTTTCATGACATAATCGATTAGCTGTTAAACAATCGATTAGAAAATTAAACAGAAGAAAACCATTGCACTATATGTAAATAAATGCAGCATACACACGAATCATAATCTATACTTATTACTTATAATATATATTATAACATTATAAAGAGGAAAGGTTTGATTTTTTGTTTGTTTGAAATGAATAGGCTCCGAAAGTACTGGACCGATTTTAAAAATTCTTTCACCATTCGAAAGCTACATTATCCACGAGTAACATAGGCTATATTTTATTTTAGAAAAAAATAGGGTTCCGTAAGATATTTCAGAAAAGTTACTTATTTTGCGTACGCTGCCTGAACTATGCAATATAATCTCATAATAAAACAACAATAAGTAAACTGGACAATAATTACTTATAACTACTATATGACTAATATATGACACTTGATTTTTTACAAACGATGCATTATGGTGGTTGGTACAACAAATACTAAAAATCAATAAAATAAATATAGTTTAAAAAACTAAAAAAACACGCTTTTATGATAAATTCAACTAAAAAGCAAAAAATAATCTTCAATCTAGGAATCAATTAAGGAACAGTAAATAGTATAGGTGGAAAAAGTGTGGGGCGCTTTTCGAACCTGAGAAATGTAGAACCCCACGCTTTTTTCACAATTATACAATTTACTGTTCCTTAATTGATTCCTAGATTGAAGATTTTTTTTGCTTTTAAGCTATTGCATAGCTTTTATCGCGGGCCTTGAGCGTGGAGACCGAATCCAGAAATTCCGTAACGAAAAAACCTAACACCCCCCACTCCGACCGGCACAGCGGTGATACTTTTTAGTAGCGATCTGTGCGCCCCGGGGCGCACACGCCAGTTGGGTTAATGACTCTTTGCATACTGCATAAATAAAATAAATATATAATTGTAATTGCATAAGTTGATAAAAAATGCTATGCAATAGCTTTACCGCGGCAGTCTCCGAGTGCCACACGTATTTTTTTGTTGATTTTATCATAAAAGCGTGTTATTTTAGTTTTTTAAACTATATTTATTATTTTGTAACATTTGGGACCCAGAAACGTATGGACTCGTTTTAGTTTCTTTTCAGACAGACACTCTCATTTGTTTATATATATAGATAGTTCATATTACACACATCGTTGCGTGCATAAGACATCACAAGCTTAATACATGAGGACAAGACAACTGATTTAATTATATACTTACTTATATACCTATTATGTACGGGGAACTCCTTTATACTTGTCTGATATTTCCTTTTGATATTGTATTTTCTATGTTTTGTTATATAGCTAACTAGCGTAAAATCCAACTGATCAGACTTTGAAGGTGGTAGAACACACTGTGTTTCGACTCCAGCGGCGCAATCACCACATTTTACCATCATCACATTATTTCTGTCTAAAAACAGCAATAATCAACTTATCGAATCTGGGGTTGATTACAGATGTCCATAAGCGGCAGTAGCCACTTGCCATCAGGTGGACTGCATGCTAGTCTGCTACTTTTTTTTATTTTTTACTGTTTAACCTAATGGTTAAGTAGACGTGTTACCCTGCTGATGGAAAGCAGTCACCGTCGCCTATGGACATTTGCAACACCAGAGGAGTCGCCAATGCATCGCCGGATTTGAAGGAGAGCTCTTTTTGCACTTTTTTTGTCGTTCTAAAGTAAATAAAATGTGCATGCAGTCCTGATGATAAATGGCTACTGCCATAGATATCTGTAATCAACCCCAGATAAGAAGAATCCTGTGGTCAGCCACAGATCCGTCGCTACTTTTGAGGGCTAAGTTGGAACGTCTCGCGTAGGTATGTATCTTAGCACTTTAAAAACCGGAACGCAGCAGCGCTTAACATTGCTGTTATTACGTAGAGATACTACAAATATAATATGTGTTACATCAGCGCGCAAATCCGTCCTACGTTAAAAATAAAATCCGATCTTTTTTCTAACCGCCCTAAATAAAGTCCAAATTCAAATTCAAATCTCATTTATTCAAAATTGATTCATATAGAATACTTTTTGAAAGTTAACAAACTACCACCGCTTCGGAAGGTGTTTCGCTATGGAGAATGCGGCGCAAGAAACTCCATACGTGTGTAAATATGCATCTTTTAAAGGGTAAATAATATACAATTTTACATAGTGGTACCATAGATTAGCAAAGATTACTCACTCTTAACAATAAAATGTACCCAGTTTTGAGAATTGAAATAGTTGCGTAAAAAAGTTTTGCCACGTCTCCGTGCCAAAATGTCCCTAAAATATTTGAAATAATTATTTATTTATTATGTAAATTACGCATTATTAGTTATTTATTTGTAAATTTTCTCTCAAAATGTTTTTATGGGTCAAGAATTCAAAAAAAGAACTTATTAATAAGCCGTTTGTGGTTTCATTCAATTTCAAGGCGGCGAAGTATCTTTACTAATCTATGAGTGGTACATATAATTAATTATTGATTTTGGAGCTGGAGTTGTCATACCATGCGGATTTATCATTTAAATACTGATTTATATTATAAGCTTTTTTACATAAAGTTAATTTTATAGTAGATTAAAATCTTTTTTCGGATAGATTCATGTTCAATATACCTAACATTATAAATGCAAATGTGTGTGTTTGTTTGTTACACTTTCACGCCTTAACTACGTAACCGATTGTCGTGAAATTTTGTACACACGTTGTCAGGGGTTCAGAAAAGGATTTAGGGTACTTTTATCCCACAATACCTTTCCCAGGGATACATAAAAACATTCCAAAAGTGTTTTTACCTACCTATAAACAAAGGGTCCAACTTCCACCAACTTAGGTTTCTCTCCGTTCTCCAGGAACCCCTGAGGATTAGTCACGTTGAAGATGTAGACCTTGGTCAGCCTGATGACGCCAGGCTTCTGCCAGTAGCTGTAGCTGAGTGACCCGTTCCAAAGCTTCAATTCCTGCCATCAGATTATAATAGTGAAGACGGTTACTACGCCCACAGCTTCACACGAGGATTCCCTGTGTCATGGACATACACAAAGACGAATACACAAACACCCAGACCCAGAAGTTATCCAAATTCATCATACAGATGTTTGTCTGGCCGGGGATCGAACCTGGAACCCTAGATGCGACGCGAGTCATCAAGTCGGTCCGGTAGAAATGAGTAGTCAGCCCACTTGATGGTAGGTACTGCCGTCCAAGGGCATCTATGCCTATGCATCTAGTACTAATCAATCCTAGATATTATAAGGTTGGACGCAGTCGGCTCGGATAATTACGTCTCCTTTACCACACCCTTCAAACCAGAACACAGCAGCTCTTGCCACAGCTGTTAGGCAGAAATAGGTGTGGCGGTGTTGCCGGAGAGGAACCACAAAAGGTAGATCTATAACTAGATCTACCACTTCTTATGTATTATTTTTCATCATTAAATTATTTATTTTATTTATTTATTTATTTACTCTTTATTGACCATGTTAAAACAGTGTGGTGCAAAAGGCGGACTTAATGCTAAATAGCATTTTCTCCCAGTCAACCTTAGGGATGTGTAGAAAAATTAAATTAAGGGATGATTAACTCACCCTAAATATAATGTAGTCTAACCACGGCACGAACGAGAGGATGATGCCGACTGCCACCGTGAAGATGCTGAACATAACCACTGCCAGGCGACCTGCAAGAACAAAACTTATATTAGCATCTCATCTCGTTTTGTTACATCTCATCACATCGTATCACGCACCGTATTGTATCTCGGTTAGTTTCGTTTTGTTACGTCACATCTTGTTACATCATCACGTACCGTATTGCATCTCGTTTGGTTTCATTGCGTTTCGTTACGACCTGTCTCGTTACATCTTCACGTACCATATTGTATCTCGTTTCGTTTCATTTCGTTTCGTTACAATCTGTCATTATATTACGTACCGTATTGTATGTTATTTCGATTAATTTCGTTTCATTATGCCTCGCCTCGTCACTTCATCACGTACCGTATTGTATCTCGTTTGGTTACATTCTGTTACGTCACATCTCGTCTCATTTATATCCGACTGCGGAGGGTAATGTTTTTTGAGTGTATATATGTATGTGTCTATGTATTTCTTATTTTTTGGCACGCCAACCCAAACGGCATAACGGATTTAAACATTTGATTTTGTCTTTGGATTCATCTAAGGTACATATGCTACATACTTGTACATACGCACAAGAAAACATTACTCTCCGAAGTCACTTAAAAACGGTTCAATTACGGTCCTTTTTTTTCTTTTCTAGGGGGAAACCTTCAAAAGGTACCCGGTACTGTGGGAGCAACACGTTGGTTGCAGGGAGCAGCAGGTTGGTCGCTGGCCGGGTTTCGAGCTCCCACTCTCGCCACCCGCAACACCGACCCTTTCTAGTCGCCCCTTACGACAGGCAGGAGATACCGTAACCCTATACAGGTCCCGGAACTACAGGGACAACGGTCTGATTACCTACTTCCTCAGTAATATAGCTCTCCTTACGTAATTTTAAGTAGAATTTTGCAAGGAAAAATTTTGCAAGTCATTCTGTTAAAAATTCTCAAAAATAACGGCGTCTTTGTCTTTTGGAAACCGGTTTTCGAAAACATTGTCGAAAGTTGCATATTTGGGTTAACCACTTGTCTTATCGTCGGCGAGCAGCGAGGAAGCGAGTTTTAATAGATTTAGTATTATTATTATTACATCATTGCTATACCTATGTTAAGCAGGCGTTTTTTTAAAGAATAAAGTAATATTTTTTTTACACAAAAATAATAAATAAAAAAATAGCCAAGTGCAAGTCAAACTCGCACGTTGAGGATTCGTACCACCAAAATTTTCATATTTTTTTATTTTTAGTATTTTTTTTTATAATATGCCCATGGACCGCCACCCCTGAGGACTAAGCTGGAACGCCTTGGAAAAGTATGTCTCCCCTACCACACCCTGCAAAACGGAACACAGCAGCGCCTAACACTGCTGTTATTAGACAGTAATAGATGTGGCGGTGGTGCCGGAGTCGAACTACAAAGGGTTCTACCACCTTCGTAGTATTCGTAGTATTGTTTATTATACTATCCATTCAAGTAAAAGCATTGTGAAAATTTGAACATTACATAACCCTCCGCAGTCTACTCGCTTGTAGTTACTCGCTCGTGGTATAACACAGCATTAAGGTATTGCACAGCTGATTCATAGTTTTTTCCTCGTTAAGGAAAAATATAATGATGCGTTTATTTATGTAAAATGGGTAATATAAAAGTGCATTATGGTCCTGAATATAAATTACGATTATTATATAATGTACAAAAATAAATACATGACTAAAACATTATAATTAGGTATCTACTTTAAAATAAAACGACTTAATATTTCAAACTGTGACAGCAGAAGAGATTTATTCAAGGAGAGAATTGTACAAAAAGTAAAGTCATAGAGAGAAAATAATAGTCATAGTCATAGTAGAGTCATAAAGGTTGACTGGCAGAGAATGCTATATAGCATTAAGTCCGCCTTTGTGCCTTTACATTTCTGTAAGGTTCATAAAGAATAAATAAATAAATAAATAGAGTATAGACGGTCTGCGGCACAGACTAAATTACAAGTTAACACTGGCAGATTAAAGATAATACATAACTTATTATTTTGATACAAAACCAACATACTTTTTACGTACTCAAAGTAAAAACGAAACCTTATTACTAAGACTCCGTCTGTCCGTCTGTCCCAGGGCTCTATCTCTGGAACCGTAATAGATAGGCACTTGATTTTTTTATAGAATATGTAGCCGCTATAACAACAAGTATTTAATATAAGAATAGCTTGAAAATTAATGGAGGTCGCCATACAGCGTCATATTTTTCGACGATTTTCGCTATATCCTTTTGAACTGTGGTAGGTAGACAGTTCAAATCTTCACAATGCATTAAATACTGTGGTACAATAAAAACAAACACTAAAAATAAAAAAAAAAATGAAAATAAAAAAATAAAAAATGTGAGCCGTCACGGGACGGACGCCTGGCAGATGTGAAACATCGACATTATTTTGTAAAAGTAATATGCAGAAAAGAATGTATTGTGATAGGAACTAAATATGTCATAATGATAAAATAAAATATTACGATTGCGCATGGCGACGCGTCGCCACACCGTACACACTACTGCATATAGACTGTATATATATACCATCGCATAGCGTGGCGTCGCCACGGCACGCGTCGCCACGCCAGAAATCGGTTTTACGTGCGGTTATAGATGTTTCACATCAATAAAAAAATGGTGTTAAGTACGGAACCCTCTGTATGTCACTTTGAGTCGCATTTGCCTAATTTATTTATTTTTAGTATTCATTGTTATAGCATCCACTGCGATACACTGAAAAAAAAATGTCTATCTATTGCGGTTCAAGAGATATAGCCCTGTGATAGACGGACAGATAGACAGACGGACAGATAGACAGCGGAGTCTCATCAATAAGATTTGGTTTTTACCTTTTCTCTACGGAACTCTAAAATCATTCTGTCTCCTATGTGACCTTAAATAGCAAAAGACAAGTCATTCATCAAGGTCGGACTATTTAGTGTAATTAAATCTATCTGTCTAATTGACTGACCGGATGACCGGCGTTTCTTGTCTTATAAAATTTACACGTGTTTCTCACTTATGTATGCTTTTATAACTAGCTGTGCCCCGCGGCTTCACCCGCGTTAAAAAGAAATCTAACAATATCATAAACAAAAAAGTTAGTTCTTAAATATAAGTAGCCTAAGTTATTCAAATCAAATCAAATCAAATTTTTTTATTCAAAATAGGTTCTTTACAGAGCACTCTTTGAATGTCAAACTACCACTTCACAAGGTGTTTCGTTATGGAGAAGAAGGATATATTCCTTATTATATCAGCTACCTGCTAATAAAAGTCTCATCAAAATCGGTCCAGCCATTTCAGAGATTAGTCAGAACAGACAAAAATCCAATCCTAAAAAGAATTTGTAATTTAAAAAAGAAGAGAGTTATGTTAGCGTAAAGAGTGGAATAGGAAACATTATGTGTAAAGATACAATGCATCTTTAGTGAGAAAGATAGGTGTTAGAGAACGTAGGAGTGCAGACGAGCATGCAGTCCACCTGATGGTAAGTGGCTACTGTCGCCCATGGACATCTGTAATCAACTCCAGATAGGATTAGATATTCCTACTTGAGGTCGCCACAGATGCGCCGCTACCCCTGAGGACTAAGCTGGAACGTCTAGGAAAACCCACACCCTTCAAACCGGAACACAGCAGCGCCTAACACTGCTGTTATTAGGTAGAAATAGGTGTGGCGGTGGTGCCGCCGGAGTCGAACCTCAAAGGGTTCTACCACCATCTTAAGACCACCTTGGAGACATCTTAGTGTTCACACATATTTGTAAAACCGCTCGTGCTCTAAATAAAGTTTATATTACTTTAGTAACTAAATAAAATTGTGTTTAAAAAGTAATTCCATTGGATCAGCAACTTAACTAGAGTTAGACCATTTTGCTACTTCCATTACTAAAATAAAAAATATTGAGCGATCTGAGATCAGATGACGGTTCAAAAGTAACATTTGAATGGTCAGTCTTGGGAAACATTATAAGTTACATTACCACAACGAGATATCATGTCATTGGGGTTTTTTAGTGTTGTAAGATTGGGTCTATGTGAAAAGCGATTCGACACAAATTTATATGTTTAAAAGCTAAATCAGTACATATGCAGAAGGTCATCAAAAAAGACTTCATCATCACGTCAATATCGAGGCGATCCAGCTCCTCGATACAACGGACCTAGTGAGAAGACTCAAACGGACTAAACCCTTTGAGCTTGTGCCATGACACAGTGTAGTGTTAGTGAAATAGTGATAAGTGAACATTATAGAACACAAGAACAACGTGTCTACTCCCTTATGTGTTAAAACAAAGAAGTGCAGTGTTACACGACGCCGCCTTCATTATATGATTATTTAGCAGTTTAAGTTAGCGTAGAATTACTCATTAGTCATAAATTAGGCTAGATCGTAATTAATATAAAGTACCTATTAGTCACTTGGTACTTTATACAAAAAAAAAAAAAGAAGCTAAATTGAACCAAATGAGCAATTTATTTATTTATTTCAATAATGATAGCCTAATGGATAAAACTCGGCCTCTCGAGCGAGCGGTCCGAAGTTCAAATCCCAGGAACGCACCTCTAATTATTAAAATTATGTGCGTATTTAAAATTAATTATTATTTGCTTTACGGCGAAGGAAAACATCGTAAGGAAACCTAAGAGATCTTAAAAAAAGTTCTCAAAGGTATGAAGTCTACCAATACGCACTTGTCCAGCGCGGTGGACTATGGCCTAATCCTTCTCATTCTGAGAGGATACCGCCCAGCAGTGGGACAGTAATGGGTTGACGACAAATACTCTCATGATGTCCAGCATCCATCCACCCTTCCAACGAAACGCAAGATCTTTGTATTTCATACACAAGAGTAGCAGACGAGCATGTAGTCCACCTGATGGTAAGTGGCTACTACCGCGCATGGACATCTTTAATCAACCCCACATGAGATTAGATGCCTACCTGAGGTCGTCCACAAATGCGCTGGTATCCCTAAGGACTAAACTAGAATGCCTCGAATAAGTATTACCCTTTACCACACCCTTCAAACTAGACCACAGCAGCGCTACACTGCTGTTGTTAGGCAGAAATAGGTGTGGCGGTGGTGCTGCCGGAGTCGAACCACAAAGGGTTCTTCAAAATGAACCTTCAAGATGGGTTCCAAATTCAGATCTGAGAGCAATCATTCAACAGATTTTCCTACTTTTCCTGTATAAAATGTGGTAATTTATCCAGCACTGATGTGCATTTAAATAATCGCTATTGCTTATAAATCGCACTACATGTGCAATAGTAATCGCAGTTTCCTAAGTTTCGCCACATCCGCTAAGTAGCTACTAACTAGATTATTTGCAATGTTTCAAATCATACAAATGACGATTTAACTTGCAGATGAACGAATAGATAGACTGCTAAAGTATAACAGACGAAGAAAGAAATAGAATCCTAATTTACAGATCAACGAATGAATAGACTGCTACTTATTACAGACGAAGAAAGAAATAGAATCCTAATTTACAGATGAACGAATGAATAGACTGATAAAATATCACATACACAGAAAGAAATAGAATCCTAATTTACAGATGAACGAATAAATAGACGTATAAAGTATCACATACAAAGAAAAAAAATAGAATCCTTATTTACAGATGAACGATGAATAGACTGCTACTTATCACATACGAAGAAAGAAATAGAATCCTAGTTTACAGATGAACGAATGAATAGACTGCTACTTATCACAGACAAAGAAAGAAATAGAATCCTAGTTTACAGATGAACGAATGAACAGACTGCTACTTATCACAGACGAAGAAAGAAATAGAATCCTAAACCAAACTAATATTATAAATGCGAATGTGTGTTTGTTTGTCACACTTTCACGTCTTAACTACATAACCGATTGTCATGAAATTTTGTACACACGTTGTCAGGCGGTCAGAAAAGGACATAGGGTAGCTTTTATCCCGAAAATAAGAACTGTTTCCGAGGGATACATACAAACCTCTGACTGCGAGCGCAGCTGCGGGTAAAAGCTAGTCGTTGTTATATTTATATAGATAAAATTCTTGTCCTTAATAATGTCATTTTGTAAGGTAAATTGTTTTGTAAGTGTGTGATTTTTATTTTTATCAAATTGAAGGTGGTTTGTGGTTCGACTCCGGCGGCAGCACCGCCACACCTATTTCTACCTAATAACAGTAGTGTTAGGCGCTGCTGTGTTCCGGTTTGAAGTGTGGTAAGGGAGACAGACTTTTCCGAGGCGTTCCAGCTTAGTCCTCAGGGGTAGCGGCGCATCTGTGGCCGACCTCAGGTAGAAATATCTAATCCTATCTGGTTGATTACAGATGTCCATGGGCGACAGTAGCCACTTACCATCAGGTGGACTGCATGTTCGTCTGCTACTCTTATATTATAAAAAATATTGTTAAGTAATGGCAAAACCATTACTGTCCCACTAGGCTTGGGTTGCCTCAGAGTGAGAGGAATTTAGGTCTTAGTCCACCGCGCTGGCCAAGTGCGAATTGGTAGACTTCACACCTTTGACAAGTTTTTTAAAGATCTCTCAGGTAAGTTTCCTTGCGATGTTTTCCTCCACGGTTAAAACAAGTCATACAAATACAAATACAAAAATGCTTTATTCACCAACTAATACATGAAAAATGTACATAAACATAATGAAAAGTACAACAGGCGGTCTTATCACTTAAAAGCGATCTCTTTTTTTTTATAATTATACCTAAACGATGAGGCAGACGGGCTACCTGGTGGAAAGCCGTCACCGTCGCCTATGGACATTTGCAACACCAGAGGAGTCGCCAATGCATCGCCGGCTTTGAAGGAGAGCTCTTTTTACACCTTTTTTAAGAGCCCCATGTCATAGCGCTCCGGGAATACCTCAGAAGGAAGTTCTGTCTGTTCTGTAAGAATCTGTATTGTTCTCTTCCAGACAACCATAGAGTTGTTGAAAGAAAACAATACAGATGCAAGAAATACAGGTAGGGGTATACAAATGTAATACATACCGACTCGAAAATTATCTTTGAACATATCAGCAGATAGTGTACGTGAAGTAAGTAAGGGATAGAAATATTGGTAATACACGGAATAGGAAAGAATGATAGAATAAAAACATACAAATAAAAAAACAAAAAACGCTTTCTACACTCACAGCCCCACACTAGGATTCCTTGTATCGTTGGTGCTATGGACACACACAGAGACCAATACACAAACACCCAGACCCAGAAACAGAAATCTAAATTTATCATTTAGAAATCTGTCTGGCCGGGGATCGAACCCTAAAAGATAATTAATTTATGATACGCACATAATTCTCAAAAAACAAGTGAGCCTGGGATTTGAACCTTGAACCTCCGGACCAAGAGGCCGAGTTTCAACCACAAAGGCTATTATGCTACAATTTCTTATTAACCCAAAAAAAAGATTTTTGCGTAAAAAACTTTTCAGATTTCGCGTGCAAACTTTTTAATACTTCAATTCTTTTATACACGCACAAACAGTCATACGATTTCTTTTATATATACTTTCTCTTTCAATTGAAGTTTTTGTCGGTCACTTTCTAGAAAGTTAGCATTGTAACTTAAAAGTTTAGTGTTAAGTAGGGATGGCGATCTGAGATCGATCGAATAATCGATGCTTTTTGATTAATCGATTATTTTTGAAGGTGGTAGAACCCTTTGTGGTTCGACTCCGGCGGCACCACCGCGACACCGATTTCTACCTAATATATAGTATTTCTACCTAATAATAGTTTTATTATCGTTGAATTACTTTAATGTCATGAAAAATAAGAAACGACTATGCAACGTATTTTCTTGATAGGTCAACATAGGTACTTGTTTGCTCCTGATGACTATTTTCGCTATCTTCGCCCATTTTGGCTGAAAAGATCGAAGATCGATTTATGGTGAATCGATTTTTGGGCCTCTATTTATTTGAATCGATTTATTACATTTTGATTAGAATCGATCTTTTTCGGAATCGACATCCCTAGCGGTAAGTTGTCAAATGTGTCAAATCTGACAACAGATGGTATTATAACCAATACGTAGTTTATAAATAGTATCATAGATGGCGTTAGTGTATATGTGGCGTGAATATATTGATCGACCTTCATAATTATACAAATATGTTTTTCTTTTTTTATATAAAATAGAAGTAGCAGACGACCATGCAATCCACTTGATGATACGTGACTACTGCCGTATCTGTAATCAACCCCAGATAGGATTAGATATTCCTACCTGAGTTCGACCACAGATGCGCCTCTACCCCTGAGGACTAAGTTGGAATGCCTCGGAAAAGTATGTCTCTCTTACTATACTTCAAACCAGAACACAGCAGCGCTAAACACTGCTGGTATAACAGAAATAGGTGAGGCGGTGGTGCCGCCGGAGTCGAACCATAAAGTGAATCGAATTCGAATCCGGCGGCACCACCGCCACACCTATTTCTGTTAACTTGTTCGAACTACAAAGTTACCTTTAATCGTTGCAATATTAATTGTATTTTCTGTGAATTTCCACGCATTTTCCAATTTATTTCAAAATGTTGAAAGAATATAATTATGTATATATGCGTTCAAAACTTATACATATTTGTAAAGTTTCATAATAATTCATATGTAAATATAACGATTTGTTAAACGCTTGTTGTAGTGACAGCGAGAAACGATGCTTTGTGAAGCGAGAAAAGAAAATAGCTTGAACTATAGCCTATGTCACTCCCACTGCTTAGAGGAATCCAACGACACCTCATATGTTAATCCGTCAAGCCGTTTGTGCTGCAGCGTGACAAAGAATGACACATACACACATACATACATACATACATACATACATACATACATACATACATACATACATACATACATACATACATACATACATACATACATACATACATACATACATACATACATACATACATACATACATACATACATACATACATACATACATACATACATACATACATACATACATACACACATACACACATACATACATACATACATACACACATACATACGCTCGAACAACATTACCATAGTCGAGTAATACAATAATTTAGATTCAGAAATGATATGGAGATGGATATAGCTACTTGAAAGATTTTTATAATTTTTTAAACATTCAATTGAGATGTAATTCCAAGTGAATAGTATATAAATATAGTTCAAAAAACTAAAAAACACGCTTTTATGATAAAATCAAATAAAAAGTAGAAAAGTATTCTATTTCATTCTTTCATACATGCAGGGTAAGATAAGGATGTATGTTGATCTCTTGACCGAAAAACGGAGTTACTCACTGACAAACATACAAGTGAAGCTAATATAAAGCGTGTAAAAGGATCAAATATAGTGAAAAAATACACATAAAGATACACGTACACACACAAATACTAAACTATAGTCTGATTCATAATTAGGTGTCCAAAATGTAAACAAACAAATGTCACTGTCAAAATTAACAAGAAACAAAAACTTTAACAAACTCAACAAAAAACGAAAATTTAACAAATATACACAATTTAACAAACGCGTTATGTAAACGAGAATACATTCGAGTCGATTACAATCACGAAAATGAATAATATCAGTTACGACACTTAAAAATGTGACAGCACAAGAAATGTCTTGGATTCCGATTGTGTTACCATTATCAAATTTTACTGTATGGGACGAAATTGAGGTGATATAAATATTAGAAAATGTGAATTAGTCTTAATTTATTTAGATTATTATTTTATTATTGTTGTATTACTTTAATATCGACAAAAATAAGAAACTACCATTTCTAACGTATTTTCTTGATAGGTCAACACCTTTGTTTACATTTTGGACACCTAATTATGAATCGGACTATAGATGAAAAGAAGTCAACAATGTGTTACAGGGGCGCGCAACTCCGACCCCTACTAAAAATAAACTCGGTTTTTTCCCAAATGCGATAAAAGATGTTTCACATATTCGCTTATCCACTCTTAATACGACGTGTAGGCAGAATAAATTACACCGCGACCTTAGTTTTTGCTTCAACCGAGACTCGAAGCCCGACCTCGTTACATGCATACATAATTGCTAAGTACAATAAAAATTACCGTGGATATAAAAACTCTGTCATTTCTGTTTTTATGCAGTTTTTATATAGTTATGTGACATTGATATGAATGGTTTAGATGTAACGATATTATGGAGGTCTGGAGTTCAAATAACGCAAAAAATTGAAGGTGGTAGAACCGTTTGTGGTTCGACTCCGGCGACACCACCGCCACACCTATTTCTACCTAATAACAGCAGTGTTAGGCACTGCTGTGTTCCGGTTTGAAGGGTGTGGTAAGGGAGACAGATTTTTCCGACGCGTTCCAGCTTAGTCCTCAGGGGTAGGGACGCATCTGTGGCCGACCTCAGGTGGGAATATCTAATCCTATCTGGAGTTGATTACAGATGTCCATGGGCGGCAGTAGCTTACCATCAGGTGGACTGTATGCTCGTCTGCTACTCCTATATTATATAAAAGAAAAAACTTCAGAGCGGACCAGCAGTTTGGGGCGGACTTTATTTATGTATGTTAAGTCTAGGTTCCATGAAAGAACCCGTATAAAAGTTAGTTAATCTAGTAAATAACAAAACCGCAAGACCTGTGACCTCAACAGATGCAATCTTGAAAGTGGATTTTCCGCACCATTATGATACCGATTTTACGAGTACCATTTAAACTAATTTAGTTTCATTTTAATTGCTAATTACGCCTTTGTAAACAGTTAGCATAATGGTGACTATAAAGGTTAATATGTACAGGCAATGAACGTCGCAGACACGGGTCGTAACAGACATATAGTAGATCCCTTTATAGTTCGACTCCGGCACCACCGCCACACCTATTTCGGTTATAACAGCAGTGTTAAGCGCTGCTGTATTCTGGTTTGAAGGGTAAAGCTGAGAGATATCTTACAGAATATTTATAGTATTATTTATATTTACTATATAGAAAATAAATAAAGACACATCTTAGTAGATTGCAAACATATAAACAGACAAACAAATCATATTTATATTAACACACATGGAACATTTTCCTTATTTATTCAAAATGACCTTCTGTATCAAACAAAATGTCCATAGATTTTTCATAGATTAGTAAAGATTACTCACTCCTAACAAGGAAATGTACCCAGTTTTGAGAATTGAAATAGTTGCGTAAAAAAGTTTTGCCACGTCTCCGTGCTAAAATATCCCTACAATATTTGAAATAATTATTTATTTATTACGTAAATTACACAGTATTAGTTATTTATTCGTAAATTTTCTCTAAATAATGTTTTTATTTGTCAAGAATTCAAAAAAAGAACTTACTTAAAATAAGCCGTTTGTGGCTTCATTCAATTTTAAGGCGGCGAAGTATCTTTACTAATCCATGATATTCTTTGAATTTTTATTTCCACCCTAAAACTTAAAGTATTATTTTAAAACTATTAGTGGCATTCTGTTTTTTGTAAAATGGGAGTAGCAGACGAGCGTGCAGTCCACCTGATGGTAAGTGACTACCGCCCATGGACATCAGTAATCAACCCCAGATAAGATTAGATTCTTACCTGAGGCTTTAAACTTTGTCATAATCGAGGTTTCATGAAGGTCGACCATTATAACAACGAAAACTTTGGACTTTTTAACTATAGTAGAGACTTAGTTTTGAAGGTGGTAAAACCCTTTGTGGTTCGTCTCCGGCGGCACCACCGCCACACCTATTTTTGTTATAACAGCAGTGTTAAGCGCTGCTGTGTTCTAGTTTGAACGGTGACATACTTTACGGAAGCATTCCAGCTTAGCTGTAGCCGATATCAGGTAGGAACCTTACTGTATCTTGGATTGATTACTGATGTCCATGTACTGATGGTACTCACTTACCATCAGGTGGACTGCATGCTCGTCTGCTACTCCTATATTTTAAAATAAAAAAAATAAACAGTCATTGAAACTTAGCTTCTCACTAGGAGGGTTTGTGGTTCAACCCTTATATCAAGCATGCACCTCTGATTTTCCAAAAAAGTAAAGAAAACCATTATGAAAAACATACACCATTGATTTCTTAAACAATGAATTCGAATTAAAAACAAAATTTCTTAAAAAAAATTCGACATCTTTCAGCTGAGATTTCTAAAGGAGAAAATTGATTTTTCCATCCCTCCTTTTTCCTTAGAATCCCTAATCCTTCAAATTGTTTAGAGAATTATATTAAACATATGATGGTCAATTGGTCATAAACCCACTCTTTTATTGGTCACCTATTGTTATTCACAATCTGATTGGATGGCTTCCAATATGACGAATGCTTTGTCAATTTCTTTATCCATTGTCATTTTGAAGTTCAATTGAATTTCAAGGTAATGGGATTAGTAATTTCTTCAGAAGAATTCTTTGATGTGGTATTGATATGTGTAATCTTATTCTTATAAAAAAATACTTGTTTAAACTTGTTGGTTCGACTCCGACGGCACCACCGCTACAGTGTTAAGTGCTGCTGTGTTCTGGTTTAAAGGGTGTGGTAAGGGATTCTAACATTTCCGAGGCATTCAAGCTTAGTACTCAGTTGGAACTCGGCCTGACGATCGCGGGATCGAGGCACCACTGATTTCTCAAAGTCGTGCGTATTAGAAATTAATTATCACTTGCTAAAAATGGTGAAGGGAAATATCGTGAGGAAACCTGCATATCTGAGAGATTTAAAAGAACATCTCAAAGGTATGTGAAGTCTACCAATACGCACTTGTTCAGCGCGGTGGACTATGCCCTAATCCTTCTCATTCTGAGAGGAGACCCGTGCCCAGCAGTGGGACAAATATGTTGTAGATTTATCATGAATGATTTAGCATCGCCTAAACTACTGAAGATTTATATTTTGTTGATTTTTATAATATAGAAGTAGCAGACGAGCATGCCACCTGATTGTAAGTGGTTACTGCTGCCCATGGACATCCGTAATCAATCCCAGATAAGCTCAGAGCTCTACTTGAGGTCGGCCATAGATGCGCTGCCATCCTTGAGGTCTAAGCTGGAATGCATCACACCCTTCAAACCACTTTTTCATTTTTGGTAAGTAATTTTTTTAGGGTTCCGTACCCAAAGGGTAAAAACGGAACCCTATTACTAAGCCTCCGCCATCTGTCCGTGTGTCACAGGGCTCTATCTCTTGAACCGTAATAGATAGACACTCGATTTTTGTAAGTTTACACCTATACGAGCTTTTGCCCGCGGCTTCGCTCGCGTTACTAAGTAATATTTTCATCCCCTATTTTATCCCCTTGGGGGTAGAATTGATCAAAATCCTTTCTTAGCGGATGCCTACGTCATAACATCTACCTGCATGCCAAATTTCAGCCCGATCCGTCCAGTGGTTTGGGCTGTGCGTTGATAGATCACTATGTCAGTCAGTCACCTTTGAGTTATATATATTTTTTGGAAGGGGGACGCTATAACATATGTATATATATACCAATACGCACTTGTCCAGCGCGGTGGACTATGGCCTAATCCTTCTCATTATGAGAGGAGACCCGTGCCCAGCAGTGCGACAGTAATGGATGATGATAACATATACTAGAAATAAAAAAGTCGAAAATCAATGGGGTCGACATACAAGAAACGGCTATTATTCAAGGTTTTTCGCTTTATCTATTGAACCGTAATAGGTAGACAGTCAAATTTACACCATGTATTTATTTCAATGGCTGCTATACTAACAAATACAAAAATATTTAAATTTTTGTGGAACGGAACTCTATGTGTGCGAATTCGACTTGCACATGGCCAATTATTTATAACCGTCATTTAGTTATTTGGCTAGCCGGGAATCGAACCCAGAACTTTTGCGTGTCAGACCGGTATAATAACCGCCACCGTAAATCTACACATTATACATACGTTTCGTATAAAAAATGGGTGGCCACCGTTATTCATAAAAATAACGCAACTAATTACGTTACGGTTAAATAACACGAGAGTGTTGTTACGTAAGAGTTTCATCACTTCTAGACCATCTCCGGTATGTGTGTCAGTTGGTCGCGCTCTAAAGCCTGTTTTAGTTACATGATCTCTGTAACGACGAGGTAATGGCATAGAGGCCTAATTTATATTAAAAAATCCAAATTTTAAATTGCGATTAGAGGCCTAATTTATAAAAAGAAACGAGGCCGATTTTGATAAAAACTAAAAATGCATCATAAGTTTTTTTTAATATCTTTTTCCCTAGTTTTAATCGAACGAGTTAATTTTTTGGATAGATGCTTATAAGGATCAAATTTTGGGAAGTATTGATACGAGTATATAGATGACAAACTTAAGGAAAAACCTCATTTTTAAGAAAATTCATATTTTTTTCATACATTGTCATACTAAACCTTATCTAACTAATTCTTCGATGTTATGACCATAACTTAGGGCTTAGTATGAAAAAAGTAATAGTAAAAGGTGGTAGAACCCTTTGGGTTTGACTCCAGCGGCACCACTGCCACGCCTATTTCTATCTAAAAACAGCAGTGTTAGGCGCTGCTGTGTTCCGGTTTGAAGGGTGTGGTAAGGGAGACATCGTTTTTCCGAGGCGTTCCAGCTTAGTCCTCAGGAGTAGCGGCGCATCTGTGGCCGACCTCAAGTGGGAATATCTAATTCTATCTGGGGTTGATTACAGATGTACATGAGCAGAACTAGCCACTTACCATCAGGTGGACTGTATGCTCGTCTGCTACCCCTATATTATAAAAAAAGAGACATTGCCTAAACAAGTCCAAAATACCTTAGTGTTAATTTACAATTTTAATATACAGGGTGAATTTTTCAAATGGGTCTTCAGGACGAAATCCGAAACTATAAGGATTAGAGAGTGCTGAAAGGAGTTATGAGGCCGATTTTGATAAAAACTAAAACTGCATCATTATTTATTAAAATATATTTTTTAAGGTCAAGAAAAATCAGAGGTGCCTGGGATTTGGACCTCGGGCCCCTCAAGAGGCTGAGTTTCTGACCCTTACATTATATAGGTAAAAAAAAAAGATGGTTGAACCCATTTAGGGTCAAATGAACTACAACGAACCATGACCCGGTACGCACTTGACCTCATTTTAACCAAAATATCAATCCATAATACGTGTATACAGTTGCACATGCATTAATTAAAACCTGTTTTTATATATATGTATGTAAATCACGTGTCAATGTGTTTGTACCATAGATTAGTAAAGATCTTTCGCCGCCTTGAAATTGAATGAAGCCAAAAACGGCTTATTAGTAATTTCATTTTTTGAATTTATACAAATAAAAACATTTTGAAGAGAAAATTTACGAATAAATAACTAATACTGCGTAATTTACGTAATAAATAAATAATTATTTCAAAAATTTTAGGGACATTTTAGCACGGAGACGTGGCAAAACTTTTTTACGCAACTATTTCAATTCTCAAAACTGGTTACATTTTCTTGTTAGGAGTGCGTAATCTTTACTAATCTATGGTTTGTACACGATAATCTACGAAACTGTTCAAATGATTTGTATATTTTGGGAATGTGTATTATTGGTTCAATCTTGAAAGATAGCGTTAAAAATAAAAGTATTAAAGAGACAACGCCAGGGGGCCTACCACCATCTTTTCAAAACTATTATAGTTCAGCAAAGTTTTATTTCCTCCTTAAAACAGTAAAATATTCCGTCATACACAGTTGAACAAACTTAAACCCTTATTAATTTTTCGCTTATCCATTATATAAAACCAATTGAAATTGTCATATTTTGCTTAAACAGTTAAATTTCCTGCAAAAAACGTAAAAGTATGATTAAAATAATATTGTTTTAACAAATGGTAGAAACCCCCAGGGCACTAATCTATGCTTTATCTTTCATATACACTTTTTTATTATTTAGCCTAACGACTAGGCAGGTTTGCTACCTGATTGTCCCTGTAGTTCCGGGACTAGAATAGGGCTACGGTATCCCCTGCCTGTCATAGGAGGCGACTAAAAGGGGGCTTCCGGGGTTGCGGGCGGCAAGAGTGGGAGCTCGAACCGTCCAGCTAGCGACCCCGGGAAGGACGGCGGTATGTTTCGTCGCATACCGTCGTAAACACTACATGGTGTGGGAGGAGCGTAAACTGCTCCCCCAGGGTAGAGCCCGATCGGGGCATCGCGCTTGGAGGGCTCCGGTTGTGTTCCGTCGGAGATCCCGGAGTTCTCCAACAAGCGTTGAGGACGGCCACCGGGGGGGTTTTAGTGCGGTAAAAATCCCACATAACCCGGCGTCGCTCCCACATCGTCGGGTACCTTTTGAAGGTTTCCCCCTCGAGAAAAAGAAAAAAAAAAGGTTTGCTACCTGATGGAAAATAGTCAACGCCGGCTATGGACATTTACAACACCAGAGGAGTCGCCAATGCATCGCCGGCTTTGTATGAGAGCTCCTTTTGCACCTTTTTTGAAGAACTCCATGTCATAGCGCTCCGGGAATACCCCGGTTGTTCAGTTCAGTGTGAATCATGCATTTTAGACAATAAGTTCAATTTAAATGTAAGCATCCAAATAAAAAACACGTTTTGGTGTGTCACCCCTAAGGGGGTAAAAAAGGCGTTGCTAATTCAATACATCTATAATATTTCAATTTATCTAATTGTTCAATTAAGTACCTCTCAATTTTTAAGAAAGCAGTTTTTTTTAACACGTTTTCCTACAATTTAAACACCTGTCTCAATGCTTTTGGAAAACCAACCCCTAAAGCTAAATTTTAGGGTTTGATTTTACATATTCTTCTTTTTATTCATTGATATAATATTTTACGTGTACAAAGTCGTGTGCAATAACTTGTTAGTACGATTATAAATCTGACCTTAATTATAATTCTTTAGCTTATGGGCTATTGCAGAAAAGGTAGCCATATGCTTAAATATTATTAGAGGTCTGCAAAAACTTAAAAACCAACATATAAGGTTCGTAATGATTACAGTAGCACTACCATGAGTTTACAAAAGTATTACTCGCTAGCGACTGCGTAAAATAAATGTATGAAAAATTGTACAGCGCCTCTGGTGGTTACTCGTAGAACTAAAATCCGTAGTGGCGTAACTCGATACGTAAAAAACCTATCGAAATCAAATCGCTAGCGAATGTTATTATGATCTATTGCGATACAAATTCGGTCCCATGAGTCATTAATTTGACAGACGTTGTCAAGAAATACCGTAACGATAGTAGTTATGTTATTCACTAGCAAAATGACAATAGTTTTCTATTTACAATTTCTATAGTGGCGTTTCTATGCCAACTCATGGTAGTGCTACAGGCCCTTATTAGATTTTTATACTTGGTTGAACAAATTATATTTAGGGCTCTCACATGACACTCGAGTAATTGTAAAATCGTTTCTTACAATATAGGAGTAGCAGACGAGCATGCAGATGACCTGATGGTAAGTGGCTACTGCCGCCCATGGACATCTGTAATCGATCCCAAATAAGATTAGAATCCGACCTCAGATCGGAGGTTAGCCAGAGATGGGTTGTGTTGCGAGGACTAAGTTGAAATGCCTTGGAAAAGTATACCCTTACTACACTTCAAACCAGAGCACAGCAGCGTTACACTGCTGTTTTAGACAGAAATAGGAACAGATAAGATTAGAATTATATCTGAAGTCAGCTGCGTTTGCTGCAACAAATGCGTTGTTGCACCAAAGGACTAAGTTGGAACGCCTCGGAAAAGTATGTCTTAACACTGCTGTTATGAGGTAGAAAAAAGGAAGATTCTGATTTAGATATAAATAATACTACTTGTCCAGCGTGGTGGACTATGACCTAATCCTTTTCATTCTGAGAGGAGACCCGTGCCCAGCAGTGGGATAGTAATGGGTTGGCGATGTATACTAAAAATAGTATTTTAAAATTGGCGTTAAGTAATTAATTTTGAAGGTGGTAGAACCCTTTGTGGTTCGACTCCGGCGGCACCACCGCCACACCTATTTCTACCTAATAACAGCAGTGTTAGGCGCTGCTGTGTTCCGGTTTGAAGGGTGTGGTAAGGGAGATAGACTTTTCCGAGGCGTTCCAGCTTAGTCCTCAGGGGTAGCGGCGCATCTGTGACCGACCTCAGGTAGGAATATCTAATCCTATCTGGGGTTGATTACAGATGTCCATGGGCGGCAGTAGCCACTTACCATCAGGTGGACTGCATGCTCGTTTGCTACTCTCATATTATAAAAAAAAAAAAATGTTAGTAGGGAACCCTTTATTATATATATTCGACTTAGCCAATTATTAGCTAAAGTTTTATTACAATAAAATCGTAAAAAAAGTATTTGAAGTATTGTAAAATCACAATAATTATTAATATTCAACTTTATTTTATTATTCAATTTTATTTTATTTTTAGTATTTGTTGTTATAGCGGCCACCGTTATGCATCCTCTGTCAAAATTTCATGTGTCTATCTATTGCAGTTCCGGAGATATAGCCCTGTGAGAGACGGACATATGGACAGACGGACAGACAGCGAAGTCTTAGTAATAGGGTTCCGTTTTGGATACAGAACCCTAAAAAATAATAATTAATTATACAAATTGAACGTAGCCAATTATTAGCTAAAGTTTTATTACAATAAAATCGTAAAAGTATTTTGAAAGATTGTAAAATCACAAACTTGATTTTCGGTTAATAATGATAGGAATGTAAAAGATGATTGAAAAATGTTTTTAATGAAAGTCGGTCATGGCTAAGTACCGGATGGTACCCGAAATTAACATGAACTTGGTAAAGCCCTGACCCTAGAGGCTTAGGGACAAACCTTTGTTTTTATAATACACTAGCTGACCCGGCAAACTTTGTGCCGCCTCAAAATCTATTTATCAAATATATTTCATATAAAATATTGCCTATGTTTCTCGTGGATAATGTAGCTTTCGAATGGTGAAAGAGTTTTTAAAATCGGCCCAGTAGTTTTTGAGCCTATTCATTACAACCAAACAAACAAAGTTTTCCTCTTTTTAATATTAGTATAGATATAGTCGCAAACGAGCATGCAGTCCACCTGATGGTAAGTGGCTACTGCCGTATCGACATCTGTAATCAACCCCAGATAAGTTTAGATTCCTATAACATACATTAGAAATTTATAAATAGCTTATTTTTTGGAGTTTACTCCTTAAGAAACGATTTGAGTTATAAGGCCCGGTACGGAAATTTTATGAGGAGTAAAATCAAGTGTAACACGAAAAGTTGAGGCATAACGGAAACCAAAATATGAATCAAGAGTGCTTTTATTAATTTAAAATACAGTAAGTTCAAATCCCATATGAAAGTAATTATTACAATAAAAATAATTAGCAATATATAAAACATTTAAACGTCATTAACTAATTTGTTTACATTTTTGCATAAATTAAGTTATAGGTTTGATCATTTATAAACACTGTGAAAAATATGAACATTGGCGCCATAATATGATTAACAATCTTTTATGAACGTTTTTAAAGAAGAGTAACATATAAAATCAGTAAGCAATTGAATAAGATATAATATTAGCAAAATAAGTTTTTAACATAAAGAGGCTTTTGTAAGTTACTGATATATTAATTTAACTTATAAAAATGGATGCATTATTGATCAGCACCATCTATCAACGATAAACGGGCAAAATCAAAACAGTATTATTTATTATTTATTACAGAATTATTGCTAATGAATTATGTTCAAAATAAGTTATATAAAATTAGCAATACGTTTTAAATGAATTCTAGAATTATAAAACATTCAGAAACAATCCAAATTACATATAATAACATGTTTATTGAGTCTCATATAAATTTCATCCGTAAATTGCAACAAGGATATTTTATAGATGGCAAAGAAATTATAATTATTAAGTTTTAAGTTATAAAACGTTTAACATTGTTTTAAATATAAATAATTATATTATATTAAAATTTACTTTAATATAAACAATTATATTAAGTTACCATTATAATATTTGGAACCAAAATACATAGATTGATAAACTTGCAAACTTACAATTTATAAAACTTGCCACTAGATGGCGCTATTTTATATTATTTTGTAACATACTTTATGTAATACGCATTATTGAAGTAATATAAATAATCCGAATAATTACAGATACTTTTTGAAGGTGGTAGAACCCTTTGTGGTTCGACTCCGGCGGCACCACCGCCACACCTATTTCTACCTAATAACAGCAGTGTTAGGCGCTGCTGTGTTCCGGTTTGAAGGGTGTGGTAAGGGAGACAGACTTTTCCGAGGCGTTCCATCTTAGTCCTCAGGGGTAGCGGCGCATCTGTGGCCGACCTCAGGTAGGAATATCAAATCCTATCTGGGATTGATTACAAATGTCCATGGGCGGCAGTAGCCACTTACCATCACGTGGACTGCAAGCTCGTCTGCTACTCTGATATTATAAAAAAAAAAAAAAATATATGTTTGTTTCTCTTATCATTTTAGCAGATGCGTTCATTTACCTACCCTTTTTTCTATTCGATATATATCATAATTATCATTCGTAAGGAGTAAACTCCAATCGTGCGTCGTAGCTGACACACACACACTTTTTTTTATATAATGTAGGAGTAGCAGACAAGCATGCAGTCCACCTGATGGTAAGTGGCTACTGCCGCCCATGGACATCTGTAATCAACCCCAGATAGGATTAGATATTCCTATCTGAGGTCAGCCACAGGCACGCCGCTAATATATAAATAGATTTTGAGGCGGTACAAAGTTTGCTGAGTCAGCTAGTATATTACAAGAGAAAGATATCATTTCGATTTCAATACTTTGTGCAATCCCCAACTGCCGTAAAGCTTAGATAACTATTATATAATGAAGTGGCTGTCTAATTAATTAAAATGAGTTTTACTAGTGGTAATGATAGGTAATAAACGTAATAGCCAAATTAAAACAAACTCTAATTTGGTTAAAGATGAAATAAAAAATGTATGACCTGTTTAACAAAATAAATGTAGATTTTTTATAATATAGGAGTAGCAGACGAGAGCAGTCCACCTGATGGTAACTACTGCTGTATGGATATTTGTCAACCCCAGATAGGATTAGGTTCCTACCTGAGTTCGGCCACTGATACGCCGCTACCCCTGAGGACTAAGCTGGAACGCCTCGGAAAAGTCTCCCTTACCACACTTCAAACCGGAACACAGCAGCTACACTTCTGTTATAACAGCAGTGTTAAGCGCTGCTGTGTTATCGGATTGATAACAAATACCAGCGGGCGGCAATAGCCACTTACCATCAGATGGACTTCATGGTTTCTGCTACTTGTATATTATAAAAAAAAAATCTTATATATAAAATACTCGTGTCATAACGTTAGTTACCGTACTCCTCCGAAACAGCTTCATAGATCACCAAATTTTATATGCATATTCAGTAGATCTGTGAATCGGCTACTATCTATTTTTCATACGCCTAAGTGATAAGGGTTGTTCACCCTTAACATTTTTTTATTTATATGGCAACACAACGTTTGCCGGGTCAGCTAGTTTATTTATGTAATGTAAGCAGTCATAGCCTAGTGGTAAAGAAACTCGGCCTCTTGATCGAGGGGTCCAAGCTTCATATCCCAGGCACCTCTGATTTTTCAAAGTTGTGTTTATTACATAATTATCACATGCTTAAACGGTGAAGGAAAACATCGTAAGGAAACCTGCATACCTGAGAAATCTTAAAAAAATCCAAAGGTATGTGAAGTCTACCAATATGCACTTGGCCAGCGCGGCGGACTATGGCCTAATCCTTCTCTTTCTGAATGGAGACCCAAGCCCAGGAGCGGGACAGTAAAGTGTCGATGATGTATACCTACCTAAATAAAAATATTTATTTATTTATTTATTTATCTTAAACAATCTTACTTACAACTAACCTTACAGGGAAACCTAATGCGTTAGTTTAAGTTACATATATATTATTACACTTATATAATACTAATTAAATGACAAACAATTATTTACATATTACATAATATACCTAATTAAACCAATATCTCGCCGGATAGCTATGTTCATTGACCAGCCCTTATCGTACAAAGGACGGACATTTTTTTATATATATATAAAATACTTCCTTCGATACAACTTTCAATGTCAATAACATTTATCATATTTTGCACATCCTATAAGTTTTGTGAAGGTCATGTTATACACTTATTATTAACGACCTTTTGCCCGCGGCTTCGCTCACGTTATGAAGTAATATTTTTATCCCCTATTTTATCCCCTTGGGGGTAGAATTGATCAAAATCCTTTCTTAGCGGTTGCCTACGTCATAACATCTACCTGCATGCCAAGTTTCAGCCCGATCCGTCCAGTTGTTTGGGCTGTGCGTTGATAGATCACTATGTCAGTCAGTCCAGTTAGAAACCTCTAAGGTTCGACTCCGGCGGCACCGCACACCTATTTCTGTTATAACAGCAGTGTAACGTTGCTGTGTTCTGGTTTGTAGTGTGGTAAGAGACATACTTTTGCGAGGCGTTCCAGCTTAGTCCTCAGGGGTCAGCGCATCTGTGGCCGACCTCAGGTAGGAATATCTAATCCTATCTAGGGTTGAACAGATGTCTATGGGCGGCAGTAACTTACCATCGGGTGGACTCCATGCTCGTCTGCTGCTCCTATATTATAATGAGTATGGAATCCTAAAAATCATTCTACAAGATGGCATTATAGATATGTTTCAGTACATTTGAGTAATAGGGAAATAACATTATTATTTTTCGAAACTAAAAATCAATCAAGTAACTTTGCGTGAACTTTCTCTAAGGCGCTTTCTCTCGCCTCGAAAATCGTTAATCCTGAGGATGTTGATAAGAACAATGGTACAAAATTATTAAAATCGTGTATTGTCATCGGTTTTTGATACTTTTTCAAAATTTTGAATTCACCTGAACGTTCAAAGTGGATAGAAATCGGGTTCAAAGATTCCGTTACTCTGTTACGTACATACATACATACCTACATACATACATACAACCCAAGCTAATAAAAGCGTTTTATAAAGGTGTGTAAAGTACGCTCTGACACTCCGCTATTGTTTATAAATCTTATAAGATAAATCTCTTAAATTATCATAAATTTTAAAAACAATATAATCTTAGTAATTTTTTGCATCAATATAACATTATTAGCGTGTTTGTCACAAACATGTTATTTTCGTCTAAAATTTAGCTAGAGGTCGCAGACAGGGGTCAAGCCACTTCAATTGTCATAGGAGAATAATGTTTTGTTTATACTTTACCTTCCATGTATATTATCTAGTTTCTGTGACAGGTAAAATAAATTGTATAGTTGTGAAGTCAATGTTAGATTTTTTGCCACGTTAAACTTAAACTTTTGTTTTTATAAACTTTTGATGGATAAATTGTTTTCTTGTGTTGTGAAAATCAAATGATGGTAAAATATAATAGATTTTGGAAGGTAATGTGTTTTGAGCTTATGTATTTTTTTTTATAATATTGGAGTAGTAGACGAGCATACAGTCCGTCTGGTGGTAAGCTACTGCCGCCAATGGACATCTGTAATCAACCCCAGATAGGATTAGATATTCCTACCTGAGGTAGTCCACAGATGCGCCGTTACCCCTGAGGACTAAGCTGGAACGCCTCGGAAAAGTATGTCTCCCTTACCACGCCCTTCAAACCGGAACACAGCAGCGCCTAATATTGCTGTTATAACAGAAATAGGTGTGGCGGTGGTGCCGCCGGAGTCGCACCATAAAGGGTTCTAACACCTTCAAAAACTTCTGTGGTTGACTCCGGCACCACCGCCACACCTATCTCAGCCTAATAAAGACAGTGTTAAGCGCTGCTGTGTTCTGATTTGAAGTGTGGTAAAGGAGACATACTTATCCGAGGCAACTCAGTTATCGGGGTAGCATTTACGGCTGACCTCAGGTAGGAATTTAATCCCATCTGTGGTTGATTACAAATCCGTGGGCGACAGAGGCTACCATTCGGTGGACTGCATGCTCGTTTGGTACTTTCAATATTAAAAAAATGGTCCGCGCGGCATAGTCTTTCGGTTTAGTCTCAGGTCGAAAATAATATGTCTGTGGGATGTCTTTCTTTTTGGTCTAAGGTTTAATTGTTTAGTTAATACATTACCACCCTTTGTCTTTCCACACGACACTTCCGTGATCGTAAGATAAGATTAATTAACTAATGACTCGTTTTCACGCTTCTAACATTTATAACAAACAATTAAAACCTTTTTTTTTCTTTTTTATATAATATAGGAGTAGCAGACGAGCATGCAGTCCACCTGATGGTAAGCTACTGCCGCCCATGGACATCTGTAATAAACCCCAGATAGGATTAGATTTTCCTCTCTGAGGTCGGCCACAGATGCGCCGCTACCCCTGAGGACTAAACTGGAACGCCTCGGAAAAGTCTGTCTCTTACAAGATCCTTCATACCAGAACACAGCAGCGCTAACACTGCTGTTATAACAGAAATAGGTGTGACGGTGGTGCCGCCGGAGTCGAACCACAAGGGGTTCTACCACCTTCAAAAAGCTGATAGTTCAATACGAAACGAATCGACATTTATTCTATTCTACCCGTGCGAAGCGTGGGCGTAGGCATAGTTGAAGATAATTTAATAAGGAAACAGTTAACATAATACTAGTATGTTATTTTAATAATTATTACTTGATGGCTCATTGGTTATCGGTCGGACTCCGTTCGCATGGTGTTGGGTTCAATGCCACGATATTATTAAGAGTGATGACACTTTAGAGATGGGGCTACCGATATTTTTTATCGATTGTTTAAACAGTACGATCGTTTGAAATCCGTAGTTGTTTTTTTTTTTTAATTTTCACGTATTATACAACAAATATGATATGATATGATACGATACGATACGATATACTATGATATCTATCAATCATTTTGTTTATTTTTTGTTTTGTAATAGTAATGTTGATTCTATTTTTCGACTGCGGAGTGTAATGTCTTTCGAGTATGTCGGTATGTATGTATGTATGTATGTATGTATGTGTGTCTCATGTGTGTGTGGATACCTCTAAATTGTGGGAGTGACATAGACTTACTAAGCCTCCCCTGTCTGTCCATCTGTAACAGGGCTCTTAAACCGGAATAGATTTATCGATAATTTTATCAATATTTTACGCAACAGTTAAAATATCGATAACTTACCATCCCTAAAGTATTTGCGCATCAACTTTCGATAATTCAAGGATGAATTTTAATTACATTATTTATTTATTTTAACAGAAAGTTCTTCCTGTATTTGACATAAGTTATAACACAGCCTGCCAAGTAGGTTGTCATAAATGTAATCATGATTATACATATTGCACATATTTTAAAAATTTAACTCTTCCGTTGTTTCTACCTTATTATATGTTAAGTTTTTATAATATAGGAGTAGCAGACGAGTAAGATGGTAAGTCATCGTCAACCCATTACTGTCCCACTGCTGGGCACGGGTCTCCTCTCATAATGAGAAGGATTAGGCCATAGTCCACCGCGCTGGACAAGTGCGTATTGGTAGACTTCACATACACTTGAGATTTTTTTTTTATAAATCTCTCAGGTATGCAGGTTTCCTCACGATGTTTTCCTTCACCGTTTAAGCAAGTGATATTTTTTTTTTTAATACGCACATAATTTTTGAAAATCAGAGGTGGGTGCCTGGGTTTTGAACCTCGGACCCGTCGATCGAGAGACCGAGTTTCTTAACCACTAGGCTATCACTGCTTGTGATGGTAAGTGATTTTGCCAATTGATATATATCAACGCCAGATAAGATTAGATTCCGATCTGAAGTCGGCAACTGCGCCGTTACCTCTGAGGACAAAGGATTCCCTCCAAGTATGTCTTTCTTACCGCACTTTGAACCAGAACACAGCAGCGTCTAACACTGCTGTTATAACAGAAATAGGTGTGGCGGTGCCGCCGGAGTCGAATCACAAAGGGTTCTACCATCTCTAATCATCAACCTATTACTTTCCCACAGTTAACAGTCGGTTTTTTGTTGACTTTTACAAATATTTTTCTATTAATTTCATAGACTTAGAATTTTTTCGCTACCCTAATTAATTTAGTCTTAAATCTGATGTCAAATAGTTAGTAACATTCGCTGTTAATAATCAATCCAGACTTTGTCTAGTCTACATATTTTGTATCAAACAGTTTAATATACTTTCTACCGAACATTTTTGGTAAAGTTGGTCCTCAATCCATCAATTTTTAATTCACTTCAATGCTACTAAAATAATAAAAAAAAAACGCTCAAACACTCACAGCCCCACACTAGGAGTTCCTGTATCATGAACACACACAGAGACAAATACAAAAACACCCAGACCCAGAAACCTAAATTCATCATTTATAAATCTGTCTGGCCGGGGATCGAACCTGGGACGCGTCAGACCGGCATGGTAACCGCTCCGCCACGCGTTAAATGCATTAAAGCGTTTTTCACAACACACTGACCTACTAATGTATACATAGGTATGAAATATAACGCGGCTACTGCAATTTTTATTCATTGCTTCATGATATCATTTTCGTAATAATACTCTGGCCTGAGTTAGAAGAGACGGCGTGTTTTTTTTTATAATATAGAAGTAGCAGACGAGCATGCAGTCCACCTGATGGTAAGCTACTGTCGCCCATGGACATCTGTAATCAACCCCAAATAGGATTAGATCCTACCTGAGGTCGGCCCCAGATTGAAGGTGGTAGAACCCTTTGTGGTTCGACTCCGGCGGCACCACCGCCACACCTACTTCTACCTAATAACAGCAGTGTTAGGCGCTGCTGTGTTCCGGTTTGAAGGGTGTGGTAAGGGAGACAGACTTTTCCGAGGCGTTCCAGCTTAGTCCTCAGGGGTAGCGGCGCATCTGTGGCCGGCCTCAGGTAGGAATATCTAATCCTATCTGGGGTTGATTACAGATGTCTATGGGCGGCAGTAGCCACTTACCATCAGGTGGACTGCATGCTCGTCTGCTACTCTTATATTATTAAAAAAAACAAAAAAAGATGCTCCGCTACCACTGAGGACTAAGCTGAAACGCCTCGGAAAAGTCTGTCTCCCTAACCACACCCTACAAAGCTTCCGTTACATACATAAATACCTAGATTTATATAGGTCAAGTAAATAAAAGCGTAGCTATAGTTCTTAACTCATTTTGATGTGAAACATCTATAGCCGCACGTAAAACCGATTTCTGGCGTGGCGACGCATGACGTGGCGACGTCGCCACGCTATACGATGGTATATATATACAGTCTATATGCAGTAGTGTGTACGGTGTGGCGACGCGTCCCCATGCGCAATCGACTGTGCGATATTTAATGAAAATAAATGTTTATTCAATAAATAGTCATCGTTATCTGGAAAAAAATCGTAATATTTTATTTTATCATTATGACATATTTAGTTCCTATCACAATATGTTCTTTTCTGCATATTACTTTTACAAAATAATGTCGATGTTTCACATCTGCCAGGCGTCCCGTGACGGCTCACATTTTTTTTTATTTTTTTTTTTATTTTTTTTATTTATTTTTTGTTTTATTTTACTTTTTATTTATTATTTATGTGGACATCGAATTGTTTTATATTATCATTTAATTTGTGTCTGTCAATTAGTATAATTGGTTCTGTAAACCGTTCTATTTGACAATAAATAAATATATAATCGCTAAGCTTATATGAACACCCGCTAATCGCTGTAAGCTTATAACTTAGCCACAATACATGACGCACGCAAAACTTAGGCATGTAAACTCGGCAGGTTAGAAAATATTGTTTACGTAATATTATTTTGTAATATTTAATTTTAAAGAGTTCTTCGATTGTACAGTCATCACTTATTGCTGCCATATTAAGTATTGCTGTGTTTTTGGAGGTCTATTTTGTTCCTACATCCTTATTTTTTATTACCTATTATTTCCCTTTTTTGACGTGACAACGTGTTATAGTTCCATGGAACCGGTTGCACGCACCAAAAAACATGACTCATGCGGCGTTACCTCGCTCTGAGGCGTTCCATTTAAGGCTTGAAGTGCAAGCGAGAGCGCGGAACGAGCGACAAAGAGGCACAATCGGCCTCCGCGTTCGGCAGCGTTTGACAAATTGGCAAATGCCAAATGCAACCATTCCATCAGTATTTTCTTATGACGTTGTCACGTTCAACTTACAGCACGACGAACCACTTTACAGTAAACCGATTTTTTTAAGATTGAAATAGCTAATTAACATGCAGTCCACCTGATGGTAAGTCACTGCCGTATTGATATCTGTAACCAACTCTTTTTTTTTATAATATAGGAGTAGAAGACGAGCATGCAGTCCACCTGATGGTAAGTGGCTCCTGCCGCCCATGGACATCTGTAATCAACCTCAGATAGGATTAGATATTCCTACCTGAGGTCGGACACAGATGCGCCGCTACCCCTGAGGACTAAGCTGGAACGCCTCGGAAAATTTCTGTCTCCCTTACCACACCCTTCAAACCGGAACACAGCAGCGCCTAACACTGCTGTTATTAGGTAGAAATAGGTGTGGCGGTGGTGCCGCCGGAGTCGAACCACAAAGGGTTCTACCACCGTCAGACTCCATATGTAGTATATGAACAGGTTCTACCTGAAGCCGATTATTGTTATTAAAAATAAAAACATGATTTAAAATAATCAACTGAAGAGGCAAGTAATATAGTCTATGTCACTCCCACATTAGACGAATCCAACGACACCTCATATGTTAATCCGTCAAGCCGTTTGTGTTGCAGCGTGACAAAGAATGACACACACATACATACGCTCGAACAACATTACCCTCCGCATTGAAGTAAATAGTATTTTTAGTATTGTTATATGCAACTAAAGAAGTTCAATAGATAAATCGACTAATGCCGAAAAATACAAGTTTCTTCCTATGTAAACCCCTTTCATTATTTATTTATTTTTAGTATTTTGTGTTATAGCGACTAAAGGCTACTCTGTAAAATTATAAAATAATTACTTATAATAATTATGTAGTACCTACGTAATGATTATAAGGATTTTTTGTGAAAATAAATATGTAAGCCGTGTTCACCTGTAATTGCAAAAACACGATTAAACAATGGTGATAGCCCAGTGGTTAAGAAACTCGTCCGAGGTTCAAATCTCAGGCACGCACCTCTGATTTTTCAAAGTTATGTGCGTATTAGAAATCACTTACCACTTGTTAAACGGTGAAGGAAAACATCGTGAGGAAACCTGTATACCTGATTTGTAAAAAAAAATAATTCAAAGGTATGTGAAGTCTACCATTACGCACTTGTGCAGCGCGGTGGACTATGGCCTAATCCTTCTCATTCTGAGAGAAGACCCGTGCCCAGCAGTGGGACAGTAATGGGTTGATGATGATGATGATGATTGAACAATATATTATATGTTAGAAATTAAGCACCGACGATGTATCTTGTGTTGGTGAACCTTAAAATAAATAAATAGCCTATGTTACTCGTGGATAATGTAGTTTTCGAATGGTGAAAAATTTTTTAAAATCGGTCCAGTAGTTTTTGAGCCTATTCATTACAATCAAATAAACAAACAAAGTTTTTATAATATTAGTATAGATTAAATGTAGAAGTCTTATATTTTACAGAGTAAGTATGATTATAATCGCTATAATATGGCAAGTACTAAAAATAAAGAAAGTAAAAAAGGGGGTCCCAATACAAGACTGGTTTTATCCAGCGTTTTTTGCCGTTTTTGCTCGCTCTTAATACTAAAAATACTTACAAATATCTAAGGCTTAGTACTAACGGAGCAGTTATCATCCGCACCTACATTTATGACTTTGATAAGTAAAATAGAAAGATACTTCACCGCCTTGAGATTGAATGCCACAAAATCATTTATTGTTTGAATTCTTGACAAATAAAAAACATATTAGAGAAAATTAGAGAAAATTTACGTATAAATAACTATAGTCGCCGCAATCTAATAGGCCCATTTTGACACATGCCATCCTAATGTCATAAAATTTTTGAACTAACTTTGTATGAACGCATAACACGTAATTGGAAAGTCAAATACTTCTAGACATACAATTACGAAATAATTTATTAACAATAATAATTAGTAAAATTTATAAATTGTATTACACATTTTATTTCAATTAAAATGTGTCCAGAAAACAATTTATCCTACATCAAAAAGTATCATAGGGCGTCGTTGCAATGTTATATCAGTCGGGTAATTTAGCAGCTTACGACAATTTACGGCTACAGCTTGCAGCTTCAAACCATTCGGAAGAAACCATAATCGATTAACTTTCAAATAATCGAGACTTTGTTCCTTAGTGATTGTTAAAATGAAAAAAATAAACACAGATTACGATAGCACGGACATGCTTTATTTAATCTTCTGAAAATGATTAATTTTTTAAATAACGAAATAATTTATTTTCTTTTCTTTTTTTTTATTAAATCTTAAGATGATTTAGAAAAATACTAAACAAATATTCTGTTTACAAAATATTAAGTAATATAAACAGGACGATATGGGAGTTGTAATCGATTTGTGGTAAAAATCGGTTTCTTTAGTTATCGATTTATGTGGCACATGCTTAGTGTCGTAGCGATGGCATGTGTCAAAATGGGCCTATTAAATTGTGACGACTATAATACTATGTAATTTGCGTAATAAATAAATATTTCAAACATTTTAGGGACATTTTAGAACGGAGACGTGGCAAAACTTTTTACGGAACTTTATTTACAGTTTCTTGTTAGAAGTGATCAATGTATGTATTTTACGCATCTAAGATTTATGTTTAAAAACGTTTAAAATCAAGCTTTTTCTTCTCAACATATAATTCCACGAGCTTTTGCCGGCCGCTTCGCTCGCGTTACAAAGTAACATTTTCATCCCCTATTTTATCCCCTTGGGGGTAGAATTGATCAAAATCCTTTCTCGGCGGATGCCTACGTCATAACATCTACCTGCATGCCAAATTTCAGCCGGATCCGTCCAGTGGTTTGGGCTGTGCGTTGATAGATCACTATGTCAGTCAGTCACCTTTGAGTTATATATATTTAGATTTAATACCCATATTATTGGAGTCCAGAAAAATAATTGGTTCGTCATTGGACGTCAGCCATATTGGATTAAGAATGACGTCACGAAACTATTCACACATTGTGAACTAAATCTAACATGAATGCGAAATTTAAGTACCTACAATTAGTTGGGGTAAACTGGGGGGCTAGCCAAGTTGACATTCTACAGTCGCTTGCGCTGTAGAAACGCTATAGAAACGCTAAAATGTATGAAATTATCAATGATCACGTGATCAAAATAGCGAAGTAGAAAAGTCGTAGCCAAGTTACACGATAGAATAGAACGCTAGCGATTCTACAATGCTCATGTCATTGCTTTTTTTCCATACAAATGACAACCTTTGACAACCTTTTGACTTTTTTGTCAAATTGTTTAGCGAAGCGTATTCTAAGATAAATGTCATAGTGAGCGATCGCGCCGACCCTGAAGAAAACGTAAACGCTAATAAAATGGCGGATTCTATATCAGCTGTTTGTCACTGCATTATAGATTTTAATTACTTTTGTTCATTTGAAAATGTATACTTTAAATGTGTTGAAATTTGAATATGGCTCTCTATAACTAGGGTACCCTAAAATATTGTACAAATGAATTACACAGTCGTTTTTCTATTTTAAATTAATAGGAGCATATAATATAATAGATAGAATAGGATAGAAATTAGAGTTATTCCAGTGTTTAAATAAAAATATTGTCTCAGTTTAACTGTTTTATTGCATCATTATTAATGCTTCTCATATTAGCTTTACTTGTAACTAAACCATTTATTTACACCTTAAAAGAAAATATAATATTAATATCTGTATCCTTTTTTTCATTATTATCTCCTGTTCCCCAGCAATCTCCCTGTCTAGGCATAAAGCTAGTGGTTATGAGGTTTCATTTGTTGGCATGGCATGTATGGTATACACCCAGTGATATAAAAATTTGTTGCAAGTTTTGACTCTCACATTTTTATTTACTAACAAAGCAAGTTTAATAAATTTTGTAAAAATAAAATATAGTTGCCATCTTTATAGTGCGATGTATAGACACCGTAAGCAGTCGACAACCCACAGTTTGTCAACTGCTTCCGCTGCAATGGAGGTCAACTTGAAGGTTGAATCCTTTGTGGTTAACTCCGGCGGCACCACCGCCACACCTATTTCTGTTATAACAGCAGTGTTAAACGCTGCTGTGTTCTGGTTTGAAGTGTGGTAAGGGAGACATACTTTTCTGAGGCGTTCCAGCTCAGTCCTTACTGGCAGCGGCGCATCTGTGGCCGACCTCAGGTAGGAATATCTAATCCTATCTGGGGTTGATTACAGATGTCCATGCAGCAGTAGCCACTTACCATCAGGTGGACTGCATGCTCGTCTGCTACTCCTATATTATAAAAAAATCGTTTTATTTAAAATAAATAAGCTGCGTTTAAAAACCGCTCCGTGCGTTCATACCCTAAGGGTGCTACGGAAACGTGCGTCAGTTGCACTAGACGGGTTTTAATTAAGTTATTATATTATTATATTCTAATTAAAATAAAACAATTTTTAATAGCATGTGCAACTGCTATTTCAGGATGTTAGAACAAGATTATTTCAATGTCATATCATATTAATATTCATTAAAATTTATTTTTACAATTGTTAAAATATTTTTAATTGAATTGTGTTTCCGTTGTAATATTTTACGGGTAGAGAGAGGGAGGGAGAGAGAGAAGCAGAGAGAGAGAGAGCGAGAGAAAGAGAGATTAATCTGTACTAGCTAAGCTCTACTAAGATACGTCATCAACCCATTACTGTCCCATTTGACACGAGTCTCCTCTCAGAATAAGGATTAAGTCATAGTCCACCGCGCTGGACAAGTGCGTATTGGTAGACTTTACATACCTTTGAGATTTTTTAAGACTTATCAGGTTGCAGCTTTCCTTGCGATGTTTTCCTTCACCGTTTAGCAAGTGATAATTAATTTCTAACTTGCACATAACTTTGAAAAATCTAAGGTCCGTGGCTGGGACTTGAACCTCGGACCCGTCGATCAAGAGGCCGAGTTTCTTACGCACTAGGTTATCACTGCTTATTTTATTTACTAGCAGTACCCGCGGCTTCGTCCGCTTTTTATTCAATTATAATAAAATATAGCCTATAGCACTCCTGAATAGTGTAGCTTTCTGATTGTGAAAGAATTTCCATGATCGGTTCAGTATTTCCAAAGATTAGCCCTTACAAACAAACAAAGTTACAAACTTTACCTCTTTATAACATTAATATAGATTTGTTATATTTATATAACTACAATATTTAGTCACTTACCATGAGCTCTCGCGCCGCGGTGTGATATGAGCATGCTGAGTGGTGGAGGGCGGCGCCCTGGGAGCCCGAGCAGCCGCCCGCCCACCGCCTGCCCTACCGCGAGATACTGCTTATGTCCCATGGTTTAGGCGGTGTGGCATTCGTGGTCTGAAAAAGAAGAACATCAACAATTTAGTCCCATTGCTGGGCAAACTGGTGGACTAAGGGTTCAGTGGTCCGCTCCAGGCCTCTGGTCCTGGGAGGCATCCAAAGGTCTTTTTTATAATAATAATATAGGAGTAGCAGACGAGCATGCAGTCCACCTGATGGTAAGTGGCTACTGCCCATGGACATCTGTAATCAACCCCAGATAGGATTAGATATTCCTACCGGACGTCGGTCACAGATGCGCCCTGAGGGCTAAGCTGCAACGCCTGTGAAAAGTCTGTCTCCCTTACCACACTCTTTAAAACAGAACACAGCAGCGCTTAACACTGCTGTTATAACAGAAATAGGTGTGTCAGTGGTGCCGCCGGAGACGAACCACAGAGGATTCTACCACCTTCATAAACATAAGTTCCCCTGCTTTGTCAAAGCTCGTAAAATTAGATTAATTTCTTAGATTTTTTTTTTCTTTATATTTGAACCTGACGTTGATAAAGCAGACGTGCTACCTGATGGAAAGTAGTTAACGTCGCCTATGGACATTTGCAACAGCAGAGGAGTCGCCATTGCATCGCCGGCTTTGAAGGAGAGCTCTTTTTGCACCTTTTTTGAAGAGCCCCATGTCATAGCGCTCCGGGATTGGAGGCCTTAGACGGATAAACAATCGACTGTTGACAGATTTTTCGAATAATTGAAGGTGGTAGAACCCTCTGTGGTTCGACTCCGCCTGCACCACCGCCATATCTATTTCTGCCTAATAACAGCAGTGTTAAGCGCTTCTATGTTCTGGTTTGAAGTGTGGTAAGGGAGAAATAGTTTTTCGAGGTATTTCTTAGTCCTCAAAGGTAGCGGTGCATCTGTGTTCGACCTCAAGTAGGAATCATTTAATCCCTGGTTAATCACAGATGTCCGTGGGCGGCAGTAGCCACTTACCATCAGTACCCTTACCATGAGTTTTTATGTTTTGACAAATATGCCTGTTTTGGTATTTGTTTACGTATTTGCCCATACAATTTCCAATCAGCACCCCTAGCGTACCATTAAATGTCTAAATTGACAAAATGGCGCTTTATGTTTTGTCTCTCTTTTTTGCGAACTTGTGAGGTAGACAAAAAGACTTGAGCACTTACTTATTGTTACGTTTACTCAGTCTACTGAAGCAAACGGAACAGAATAATGGATTGAGTAAACGTAACGTAAAATTGTGGGATGTTTTGAAAACTCATGGTAAGGGTACAGGTGGACTGCATGCTTATTTGCTTCTTCTATTTTACCAAAAAATTATACATAACATAAAAAGATATGATACGTATAAACAATGTTTTGTTAAATTTCGTAAACCTATTGTTAAATTTAAAATGAATTACAAAAACTATATATACATATTAAATTAAATGATTGTCTGTATGTCCTTTATAGAATCGTAAACTATGCATGATCATGTGATGATCTTTAGCAAAGTTGTTGTGCATGAGCCCACGAAGGTTTCTGAGTTGGTGCGACCAATTTTTGACAGATGGCGCCACTGTCATTCCAATGAAGGTACTTTGCAGTTGTATGTATGTCATGTTATTTTGAAGTAAAATATCCTTAGCGGCGTTATGCTTTTTGTGATGGTTGTGTTAAACTGGAGTCAGGACACGTGGCCTGATCGAAATTTCGTAAGATGGCAAAGCAAAGCAAAAGTCAAGATGACATCCGGTGTCAGCATAGAAACAATATGTCAATGGGTGTTGGTTTCATTATTTATTTATTATATTTTATTATTCAGGTTAGGTTTCGAAAGTTTTAACTTCTGCTGGCAACCCTTTGTGGTTCGATTCCATCGGCACCACCGCCACACCTATTTCTACCTAATAACAGCAGTGTTAGGCGCTGCTGTGTTCCGGTTTGAAGTGTGGTAAGGGAGACAGACTTTTCCGAGGCGTTCCAGCTTAGTCCTTAGGGGTAGCGGCGCATCTGTGGCCGACCTCAGGTAGGAATATCTTATCCTATCTAGGGTTGATTACAGATGTCCATGGTCAGCAGTAGCCACTTACCACAGTCTCACGTGGACTGCATGCTCGTCTGCTACTCCTATATTATAAAAAAAGCCGCGGGAATTACTAGTTTAAATTACAATGTTAGTGAATTATTGTACAAACAGAATGTTTCATAAGATTCATGAATGATAAGACTAATTGGGTATAAAATTTAGCATTTTTTACATACGAAATACATATTACTATTAGATGTAAAATGTTTTTATATTGTTAGATATGTAAATAATATTATGAATTATTTATTACACAGATATGTACGTCATTACCGGTCTGCGTGGTTCCGGGTTCACTTCCCGGCGAGACATTGATAAGGAATTTGGTTTCAGGTTTTTTTAGTAGCAAAAAGCAAGCAGTCCATTAGATGGTAAGTGGCTGCCGTATGGACAACTATATTCAACCCCAGATAAGATCGGAGTTTTATCTGAGGTCGACTATAACGTTGCAACCCCTAAGGACTAATTTGAAATGTCTCTGATATTTCTCTTAGCACACCCTTCAAAGCCGAACACTTCAGATTATATCATTGCTGTTATTACAGAAATTGGTGTGACAGTAGTGCCACAGCAGTAAAAAAATAGACTCCGGTAATTATAAAATCAAAATTAATAAAAGGTAACTTCCCCAATACTGATTTATCTATTTTTGACTGCATACATAAAATTTGCATATTACGTGTCTGAATATAAATTAGATCTAGTTTGGTTCATAATTTTTTACCTAGACTTTGACTAATGTATGCCTTATATGGGTGGTTTATAAAAAAACTAGTTCTGGACCGCGGCTTCGCCCGCGTTTAAAAGAAAATAATATAACATACTAACATACATAAAACTGAAAATTCGTACCTTCAACTTTGCTAAAGATCATCACTTGATCAAATGCATAGTTTACGATTAAATCCTTACTAATATCGATTAAAATAATCGATGTTTTAGGTCCAAAAGATCGATTCTCCGATTAGTCCATCTTAGATCGCCATCCCTAGTTCCTGTAGGATTTCCAGGATAAAAACTATCCTATGTCCTTTCTCGGGTCTCAGACTATCTTTGTACAAAATTTCATTAAAATCGGTTCAGTGGTTTGGGCGTGAAGAAGAGACAACCAGACAGACAGAGTTACTTTCGGATTAATAATATTAGTAAGGATAAGGATATAAACATACTAGGTTTTACGCGCGACTTTGTATGCGTAAACTATTAAATAATATAATAACCCTTTAGGGGTTGATTTCACAAAATCATTGAACAGAAAACCTAATACAAATCTTCATAGTGCTTGCTGCAAAATCAGCAGTATTTTTAAATAAACTTTCAACCCCTAATTAAAACCCCTTAGGGGTACAATACTTAATCCTTCTTTAGTGCGTGACTACATCAACAACACAACACACCTATTTCTGTTATAAGAGCTATAACAGAAATAGGTGTGGACGGCGCCGGAGTCGAACCACAAAGGGATCTACCACCCCTAATATTTAAGTAAAATATTAGGGGTTGAAGTTTAAATTTGTTTGTTTTGTCTAAGTTATAGCAGAATTCTAGAAATAATAGTTAGATAGACATTTTTATAGATAAATATCTCTAGAATAAACTAGTTTGTTCCAGGAACTCATAATTGAATATACATAACTAATTAAATTAATAAAAAATGGCGAAGTGCGAGTCGTAACAATAATTAATATATGACATAATTTTATTAAAACTCGTATTAGTTTTTTTAGCATTTTTTGTACTTCGTACAGTACTTTGAACTCGATTTTTACGGAAAAAAATTTACACTTCTCAAGAACCGATGACAATATATGATTCTAATGAAGGACGATTTTTTTAATATAAATTACTCAGGTATGCATGCATGCATGTTTCCCCACGATGTTTTCCTTCATCGCTTAAGCAAGTGATTATAAATAAATAAATAAACGCTTTCTACACTCACAGCCCCACACTAGGATTCCCTGTGTCGTGGATGCCATGGACACACACATAAGACAAATACATAAACACCCAGACCCAGAATCGGAAATCTAAATTCATCATTTAGATATCTGTCTGGCCGGGGATCGAACCCGGGACCCTTTGCACGTCAGACCGGTATGGTGACCGCTCCGCCACGTGGATCGTCATAATGAATTTATAATACGCATATAACTTTGTGAAACCATACGTACGTCTGGGATTTGTACCTTGATCAAGAGGCCGAGGTTCAACCATTATCACTGCGTTAGGGCTTCAATCCTAAAGAGCCTTAAACCTCCCAAAGTGTGATAAGGGAGATGTGGTTACCCGAGGCGTACCAGCTTAGTCCTCAGGTCAAAACGTCCGTGCCCGACAGATAGGCGCCTAATCTTATTTGGGGTTGATGCAGCAGTAACAGAGCACGCGCCAAATTTCTAGTCCGCTCTGAATGTAGAAGCGAGTCGCGTCGCAACAGCAAATTGTAGACATTAGCGGGAAAAGACAGCGCGGGGGCACCGCCGCTGCCCGCTCTCGCCCGCGGGTACATAGCGCAGTTAGTGTGCCCTTACGTTACTACGGAGTATATGCTTGTAGTTGTGTTTGACCGCATTGGCTCTCTGACTACATGTACCCTTATCAGGAGTTTTTACGTTTCGACAAATATGACTGTTTGGTATTTGTTTACGTATTGGCCCATACGATTTCCTAGTTCTGACACAATCCGCTAGGAGCGTTGATTGGAATTTGTATGGGCAAATACGTAAACAAATACCAAAACAGTCGTATTTGTCGAAACGTAAAAACTCCTGGTAAGGGTACTGCGCGCAACAACTTCAGAGTGGACTAGAAGTTTGGCTGACTATACCAGTTAACAGTACTAAACCCTTATAAATCATATCGCACTCGGGTTCAACTGACCATTACGGTTATAACCCAGTTATAAGGCATTAATAAGTCATTGTGCAAACGTAAGCAGAGCGGAAATAAATCCTAAGGTTTGTAGAATAAGTAAAATCTAAGTTATTGTTCATGTTTCAAGTAATTTATATAGCAGACGAGCATGCAGTCCACCTGATGGTAAGTGGCTACTGCCACCCGTATACCTGTAATCAACCCTTTGTGGTTCGACTCCGGCGGCACCACCGCCACATCTATTCCTGCCTCACAACAGCAGTGTAGCGCTGCTGTGTTCCGGTTTGAACGGATTGAACGGAGACATATTTTTCGGAGGCGTTCCAGCTTAATCCTCAGGGGCGGCGCATCTGTGGCCGACCTCAAGTACAAATATCTAATCCTTTTTTTTTTGACGAGGGGGAAACCTTCAAAAGGTACCCGATGCCTTGGGAGCGACACAGGGTTATGTGGGGCAGTGTTGAGCGCTGCTATGTTCCGGTTTGAAGGGTGTGGTAAGGGAGATATATTTTTCCGTTCCAGCTTAGTCAGGGGTAGTGGCGCATCTGTGGCCGACCTCAGGTACAAATATCTAATCCTATCTGGTCGATTACAGATGTCCATGGACGGCAGTAACTTTACCATCAGGTGGACTGCATGCTCGTCTGCTACTCCATATTATATAAAACATAGTCGTTTCGTAAAGCGTCTATAGGTCAGTCAAATCTAAAAACTTAGAAAGTGTCAATTAGTCATAAAAATGTCAATTATAATTATTAATTTGTCAATTATACTATTCAAATTCAATTTTCAATTTCAATATTGAAAGTTGTCATTAAAATATTCGTATGACATTTAAGATATTGTTTAATAAATCTTATATATAAAATTCTCGTGTCACAATGTTAGTTACTGTACTCCTCCGAAACGGCTTTACCGATTTTCACCAAAGTTTATATGCATATTCAGTAAGTCTGAGAATCGGCTACTATCTTTTTTCATACCCCTAAGTGATAAGTGTTGTTCGCCCTTAACATTTTTTATTTATATGGCAACACAACGTTTGCCGGGTCAGCTAGTAATATTATAAATGCGAGTGTGTGTTTGTTTGTCACACTTTCACGCCTTAACTACATAACTGATTGTCATGAAATTTTGTACACACGTTGTCAGGGGTTCAGAAAAGGACATAGGGTAGCTTTCATCCCTAAAAAAGTACCGTTGCCAAGGGATAGATAAAACGTCTGAGCTTTGGCGAAACTGTCAGTTAATTCTAGTTGTAAATATTTTTCTTTATGTTCTCTTATCCAGGTTTTATTTCTGCCTTATAACAGCGGTGTAGCGCTGCTGTGTTCTGGTTTGAAGTGTGTAAGGGAGACGTACTTTTCCGAGGCATTCCAGCTTAGTCCTCAGGGGTAGCGGTGCATCCGTGTACTCATCGCTGCGGAGGGGCCAGACCTCTCGCTCCCCGTCGTAGTAAAAGCTGTGGTCGGGATCGAGAGATCTTGAAAAGCTATAAAATCCTTCTGTGAGGAAGTTATCTCGCAGAAGGAGGCTGCGGAGTGGGAGAGAGACCTCGGCCCTCCCAATCCGCAGCCGACAAACCGGGCGTAGGAGACTGGCTCCCCACGCCTTTCCTACCCCCATAACAGAGGCATTAGCGCAGGATACGGGGATGTTCTGGGTCAAACCAACAAGCCTCGAGGTGGTGCGAGCACCTCAATGGAGCAGCTCCAGCTCCAACCCAAACTGAGACGAGCCCGGGACCGCGGACGAGTGCTATTACCGTACCCGTGGTCCCGACAAAGGGCAGGACACCGTGGGGTTTTAGCCGGTAAGAGTCCGGCATATCCTCCATTCTTACAGATGTTCAGTGACTTGCCATCAGGTGGACTGCATGTTCTTACAATCTTACAGACGCGCTTACAGAAATAGGTGTGACATGACAGTAGTAATCTTACAAAACCCATGCACAACACTAATGCGTAATTTTTTATTTATTCGACAAATATTACACGATGTGTGGATAAACTTAAGAGTTGGCCAAACAATTGGCCAATTGTCTTAATGCAGGTGTTTTTTTAAGTGTGCGTAGATGGTCTTTGGCCGTGATAGCCTGGTGGTTAAGAAACTCAGCCTCTCGATGGAGGGGTCCGAGGATCAAATCCCACCCCTGATTTTCAAAGTTACGTGCGTATTAGATATTAATTATCACTTGCTAAAGATCGTGAGCGAAACCTGCATACCGGACAGATTTATGAAAAAAATCTCAAAGGTATGTGAAGTCTACCAATACGCACTTGTCCAGGGCGGTGGACTATTGCCTAATCCTTCTCATTCTGAGAGGAGACCCGTGCCCAGCAGTGGAACAGTAATGGGTTGCTGATGATGAGATGGACAAATTAGGTGGTAGAACCCTCTGTGGTTCGACTCCATCACCACCCCTACACCTATTTCTGTTATAAAAACAGTGTTTATTGCTGCTGTGTTCTGGTTTGAAGGGTAGTCAGGGTAATACTTTTCCGAGGCATTCCAGCTTAGTCCTCAGGAGCGGCGCATTTGTGGCCAACCTCAGGTAGGAATCTAACCCTATCTGCAGTTGATTACAAATATCTATAGATGCTAACAGCCACTTCAGTTTTAATTCATGTTCGGTTTCTACTTCTAAATTACAAAAACCCCTATGTTTGTATCCGCAAAACTCAAAAACTTCTCAACGGATTAATTTGAAAATTTGACACAACATCACATATCTATTTAAGAGTGTTTATATATACTTTTTATCCTGAAATTCTAACAGGACTTTTATTAACACAGTTAAGTAGCTAGCTAGTGCGTAACACAGTATTTTGGTCAAGGGCAACCTGTGAAATCGGATTATGAAAAATCGGATGATGCCTCCAACCGGTTCAGAATAAGGTCGTCTTTCATGCGTGGCTATACCGGTTCGCCGGTTCCGTGTTCGACGCCCGGTTAGGCAACCTGTGGAACTCTGACCTATACCTATTTCTGCTTTAACTAGTTTTAATCCGCGGTTTTGCTTGTGGTTACAGTTTAAAGAAAAATTTGAAGAATCTTTTGTGGTTCGACTCTGATGTTCCAAGATAATTTTGGACAATTCTTTGTGGTTCGACTCTGATAATAGCAGTGTTCGGCGCTGCTGTGTTCTGGTTTGAGGGTGTGGTAAGGTATACGAGGCATTCCAGCTTAGTCCTCAGCAGCGGCGCAACTGTGGCCGACCTCAGATATGACTCAAATCTTATCAGAGGTTGATTACAGATGTCCATGCGCGGCGGTAGCCACTTACCATCAGGTGGACTGCATGTTCTTCTGCTACTCCTATATTATAAAATAATAATTATATCTATCTATAATATTTTGATAACATTGTTCTTAAGCTCATCAGTATAAAAGATAATTTTGTTTTATCTATCCCTCGGGAACGGTCCTTTTTTCAGCATAAAAGGTACCCTATGCCCTTTTCTGAACCGCTGACAACGTGTGTACAAAATTTCATGACAATCGGTTATACATGTCTGGCACGGTCCGTGCCTGATACGGTCACTGCCTGTAGGTAAACGGTGCTTAACTCAGTTTTTAACGACTCAAAATTTAAGCCGTAATTTGTAAAAAGTGCCAATTAAAATTATTTCCGACGTAAATTACGTGTGCAAAGGTCCGTATAATATAGCGTTTGACTTTCTACGATAGGCGAGACGCGAGTAAATCTTTTTACCCACTGCGGAGGGTAATGTTGTTCGAGCGTATGTATTTATTTATTCATTCATTCATTCATTCATTCCTTCATTCATTCATTCATTCATTCATTCATTCATTCATTCATTCATTCATTCATTCATTATTTATTTATTTATTTATTAGGTAATCCAACAGCGATACATATAATATTTTCACAATATATACAGTATATTGCAAATTAAGCCAAAACAGGATTACACAATTAGTATAGGCAGACAATTGACAGTGTGATATGTATGTGTCATTCTGTGTCACGCTGCAGCACAAACGGCTTGACGGATTAACATATGAGGTGTCGTTGGATTCGTCTAATGTGGGAGTGACATAGACTGTATTACTTCCCTTTTTAGTTAATTATTTTTATAGCATAGATTAGTAAAGATTACTCACTCCTAACAAGAAAATGCACCTAGTTTTGAGAATTGAAATAGTTGCGTAAAAAAAGTTTTGCGTCTGTTTTGCGTCGTCTCCGTGCTAAAATGTCCCTAAAATATTTGAAATAATTATTTATTTATTATGTCAATTACGCAGTATTAGTTATATAGTCGTAAATTTTCTCTAAAAATGTTTTTATTTGTCAAGAATTCAAAAAAAGTACTTACCTACTAATAAGCCGTTTGTGGCTTCATTAAATTTCAAGGCGGCGAAGTATCTTTACTAATCTATGTTTTAAAGAGTCAGTTTTTTATTTCATAAAAGTTACAAATAGAAAAGTGAATTGTAATTTTCAAGGGTTACACATAGATTAGTATAGATATCTCACCGCCTTGTAAATAAAGGAAGCCACAAATGCCACACATTATGCCTCCGACTGTCATGGTGTAATTTACGCGGAAGAATGCCGACTTGTGCATTAAAGTGGTGCAAAAACAACACGAAATCGAAGAAAAAGTGCGGAGAAATGTCGTTTCATTCGTAAATGTTCCAAATACTATTTTTTTTAATATTTGTCAAACACGAAAATAGATGACAGTTTTAATTGTCAAAACTGGTTACATTTTCTTGTTAGGAGTGAGTAATCGTTACTAATGTATGGGATTACATTTTTTTTAATATAAGAGTAGCAGACGAGCATGCATACCACCTGATGGTAAGTGACTACTACCGCCTATGGATTTCTGTAATCAACCCCAGAACAGTACCCTTACCATGAGTTTTTACGTTTTGGCAAATATGACTGTTTTGGTATTTGTTTCCGTATTTGCCCATACAATTTCCAATCAGCGCCCCTAGCGGATTGTATCAGAACTATAGTGCCAGTAACGTACTATTAAATGTCTAAATTGACAAAATGGCGTTTTATGTTTTGTCTCTCTTTTTTGCAAACTTGTGAGGTAGACAAAAAGACTTGAGCACTTACTGATTGTTACGTTTACTCAGTCTACTGAAGCAAACGGAACAGAATAATGGATTAAGTAAACGTAACGTAAAATTGTGGGATGTTTTGAAAACTCATGGTAAGGGTACAGATTGATTCCTACGTTAGTTCGGCTACAGATGCGCCGCTACCTCTGAGGACTTAGCTGAAATGCCTCGGTAAAGTATTTCTTCTTATACCCTTCAAACCAGAATACAGCAGCGCTTAATACTCCTGTTATGAGGCAGAAATAGTGTGACGGTGGTGCCGCCGTAGTCGAATCATAAAGGGTTCTATAACCCTTAAATAACTATACATGGGGTAGCCATACCCTGCTTGATACAAAACTTACAAACTGACCCCGTATTTTAAAGAAAAACTAGCTGACCCGGCAAACGTTGTGTTGCCATGTAAATAAAATAATGTTAAGGTTGAACAACCCTTATCACTTAGGGATATGAAAAATAGATAGTAGCTGATTCTCAGACCTACTGAATGCGCGTATAAAAGTTGTTGAAAATCGGTAAAGCCGTTTCGGTGGAGTACGGTAACTAACATTGTGACACGAGAATTTTATATATAAGATTTGCCTAACACTATGACCCAAAAGGGATTATCGCTCATCAAAAGTAGCTGCTCGCTTCCAATACAACAAGTGCGTAAGTGAGGCGATTTTAGAAAGGTACTTTCTTTTCTGAATGAAGTTTAATACGAGTATTTGGTACTTTTAAAAATAACCCCATTTTAAGATTACGTCGCATGTTTGTATTCGTAAAGCCTTCTTGAGCGACAAAAGGCTTTATGAAATTGAAAGTTAGAATCAGTAAGCTCATATCGCACCGGGAGGGTTCCGTATTACCGAGTCTTCATTGTTGATGTGAAACATCTATAGCCGCACGTGAAACCGATTTCTGGAGTGGCGACGCATGCCGTGGCGACGCTATACGATGGTATATATATACAGTCTATATGCAGTAGTGTGTACGGTGTGGCGACGCGTCGCCATGCGCAATCGACTGTGCGATTCTCTCCCACTCGATCTGGCGTTAAGCCATCTTTCTCGCTACACTGAGCTCGAATTTTATCATTATGACATATTTAGTTCCTATCACAATATATTCTTTTCTGCATATTACTTTTACAAAATAATGTCGATGTTTCACATCTGCCAGGCGTCCCGTGACGGCTCACAATTTTTTTTATTTTTAATATTTGCTATTATACCGGCCGCTATTATACACACTCTATAAAAAAAATTAAGTATCTATTTATTACGATTCACGAGATAGAGCCCTGTGACAGACAGAAAGTGGAGGCTTAGTAATAGGCTTCCGTTTTTACGTAAAACAACTTTGTTGTTTGGCTTAGACGCCACCGCAAACCTATTTCTGCCTAATAACAGCAGTGTTCTACTGTGAGGGTAGGGAGGAGGGGGGTAAGGATGACATTTTCCGAGGCATTCCAGCTTAGTCCTCCGTAGCGGCGCATCTGCGGCCTCAAGTAGGAATTTAATCTTATCTTAGATGTCCATACGGCAATACCCACTTACCATCAGGATCGCATGCTCGTCTGCTACTCCTATATTATAAAAACACCTATCATCTAACAAGGAAACTAAATATACTAACTAATATACGGTGTGACGAAACTTCCATTGTCACTCAATTATTTAAAGCATATGCAAATATGAATAAAATTATATGTATTTGCATTTCATAATATTTTATCCGAGTGTCAAATTCTGTAGACACAGGCTAAAATACTTCTTGTCGTACTACAAGCGATTAAGCGAGTAGGAAACGTTAGCTTAAGTGACTGTTTTACCTATTTAGACCAACTAGTAATTATTATTAGGCTTAAAAATAGGGTTTTGTCTTGTCGACGCGTGTGGCGGCGCGGTCACCGGTCTGACCCCGGTCAGATATCTAAATGATGATTTTAGGTTTCTGTTTCTGGGTCTGGGTGTTTGTGTATTTGTCTGTGTGTGTCCATAGCACCCACGATACCGGGAAGAAACCGTGTAGATAGATAGCGTTTATTAAAGGAGTAAAAATAGTAAATGGTGAAGTTCAAGTATTTTAAGGTGGTAGAACCCTTTGTGGTTCGACTCGGGCGGCACCACCTGCACACCTATTTCTACCTAATAACAGCAGTGTTAAGCGCTGCTGTGGTCCGGTTTGAAGGGTGTGGTAAGGGAGACAGACTTTTCCGAGGCGTTCTAGCTTAGTCCTCAGGGGTAGCGGCGCATCTGTGGCCGACCTCAGATAGCAATATCTAATCCTATCTGGGGTTGATTACAGATGTCCATGGGCGGCAGTAGCCACTTACCATCAAGTGGACTGCATGCTCGTCTGCTACTCTTATATTATAAATCAAAAAAAAAAAAGTACAAGTTGAACTCGCACACGGCCCCGTATGGATCAATTTTTAATTTTTTTGTATTTATTATCATAGCAGCGTAGTAGAAAAGTAGCGTTTTCTTATATGGCGAATTATTATTTTAGTATTTGTTGTTATAGCACTACCGTTCTACACACTGTAAATATTTCAGTGACACACAGTGAAAACTTAGTAATAGGGTTCCGCCCTTACTCTTTGGGTACGGAACCCTAAAAATCTTTCTTTTTAAATTACTCGCTGTAATACTTGTAATAAAACAAGTACCTTAATACAAAAATGTTGTAATCGAGATTTTTAATTTATGTGTTAAATTTATTTTGTTTGTTGATTTGTTTGCTTTTCTTGCATAATTCTCAGGTCAGTGGATACAGGTCAGCGATATGTTATATATCTTCTATCTATGTTATACATATAATAAGCTTCACGAGTCTGTACATCAAATATTTGCTAAAAATGTACTTAGGAGAACTTTTTTAAGGTACTTACTAGGGCGGCACCACCGCCACACCCATTTCTGCCTCATAATAGCAATGTTAAACGCTGCTGTGTTCTGGTTTGAAGTGTGGTAAGGGAGACATTCATTTCCGAGGCGTTTCAGCTTAGTCCTGAGAGGGTAGCGCATCTGTGGCCGACCTCAGGTAAGGTTATTTAATCCTATCTGGGGTTGATTACAGATGTCCATGAGCGACAGCAGTCACTTACCGTTATTCAGTCTGTTATTCTTATATAATATTATAAAAACACGTCGCTAATTATGATCAAAAATTAAAAATAAAAAAAACGGCGGGAACTTAATTGCCAAACTACTATACATATAAATGTTGTCCGTATTATTAATTGAGCTAATAAAATATACCGTCGATTAATTATATTATATGATAGTCATTTGAGCTATATTTATGAGTTTTGGTAAAAAATAAATCAAAACGCTCAATAATCTTGATTGCTCGCCACATTTGTAATCATCGTTAGAAAAAAATCTAAGTCTGTGTTTATAATATTCTAATAGTTTATTTTTATATTAAGTAACGGACATTAGCTGTTTTTAAACGACTTAAAAAAAGGAGGTTCTGTATTCGACCGCTCTGTATGTATGTGTGTATTGTCAGCAATAAAAAAAAACTACTGATCCGATTTCCAAGATCTTAAAAAAGGTTCACAAAGTTTTTTTTTTAGTTATATATATAATGTAGGAGTAGCAGACGACCAGTCCACCTGATGGTAAGTGGCTACTGCCGCCCATGGACATCTGTAATCAACCCCAGATAGGATTAAATATTCCTGCCTGAGGTCGGCAACATTGCGCCGCTACCCCTGAGGACTAAGCTGGAACGCCTCGGAAAAGGATGTCTCCCTTACCACACCCTTCAAACCGGAACATAGATGTGGTTAACACTGCTGTTATGAGGCAGAAATGAGTGGCGGTGGTGCTGCCGGAGTTGAACCATAAAGGGTTCTACCACCTTCAGAAGTATGTGAAGTCTATCAATACGCACTTGTCCAGCGCGGTGGACTATGGCCTGATCCTTCTCATTCTGAGAGGAGACCCGTGCCCAGCAGTGGGACAGGAATGGGTTGACGACGGTGTATGTTGGTGAGTCTTAATTATATCTTATATATAAAATTCTCGTGTCACAATGTTAGTTACCGTACTCCTCCGAAACAGCTTTACCGATTTTCACCAAATTTTATTCAGTAGGTCTGAGAATCGGCTGCTATTTTTCATACCGCTAAGTGATAAGGGTTGTTCATCCTTAACATTTTTTTATTTATATGGCAACACAACGTTTGGCGGGTCAGCTAGTAAATAAAAAACGTTTGCTTTATATTAACCTGACATTAGCTTTCATTTAGCTCAAGTATCTCAAGAATACTTCAAATTTGACAGTAGAAATTGAATGATTTGGCACTTTTAAAATACGTAACGAATTTTGAAATTAAACTTCTTTAAGCTTGAAACAGAAAGTATTTTGACATACGCAAACATTATAACTCAAAAACTTCAATTTGCGTTACCATCTTATCACTCCTGAGAACGAAGTTGGAACGCCTTAGATAAATATATTTTACTCCCTTCAAACCAGAACACAGCAGCGCTACACTGCTGTTATAACAGAAATAGGTGTTGCGGTGGTGCCGCCGGAGTCGAACTACAAAGAGTTCTACCACCTTCATACTTCATAAAAATATATAACGAAGCAGTTATGAGTTAGTTTAAATGTGTAAAGAAGCAGTGGTGAGATGTTCTAATGTGGTGAGGTGCGGTGACAGATGAGCCAGGAGAGGTGAGGTGAGGCGAGGGGAGAGAGATGGACTTTTGGCGTTTTCATAATTGTCATCATTATCATATATATTTATTAAAAACATCTCTGAACCACGCTTTTATTAGCTTGACCTGTATGTATGTATGTAACGGAATCTTTAATATTGACGATTCCTGTACGATTTATGTTTGAATTTGACATGTAACTTAATTAATGATGTAATAAACTATTGAACAGGATATATAAATTTTGCACGCCCAATGTGGTAGAACCATAGATTAGTAAAGATACTTCGCCGCCTTGAAATTGAATGAAGCCACAAACGGCTTATTAGTAAGTTCTTTTATCAATTCTTGACAAATAAAAACATTTTTAGAGAAAATTTACGACTAAATAACTAATACTGCGTAATTTACATAATAAATAAATAATTATTTCAAATATTTTAGGGACATTTTAGCACGGAGACGTGGCAAAACTTTTTTACGCATCTATTTCAATTCTCAAAACTGGGTACATTTTCTTGTTAGAAGTGAGTAATCTTTACTTATCTATGGGTAGAACATTATGTACTCATTATATAATATTTAAGATCCTTGTAATACTATGTTCTAGCAAATAAATGATTTGATTTGAATTCGATTTCTACCCACATTGAACGGTCCGATTAATTAAAAAAATTAAACAATTATGAAGAACCGATGACAATACAGAATACACGATTTTAATAATTTTATCCCATTCACTTCATTAGGATCGTCAGGAATCAGGATTAACGTTTTCCCTTGTGCGATTTTAGCGTGGTTTTTAGTTTTAAAATTATAATTATTGTGATACACTCGAGAAATATAGCGTCATAAATACTTATATTTTTTTATCTTGATGAAAAATACACTACAATAATCGTAATTATTTAAACTACAATCAAATTAAGAGTTTATTTTATTACATCAACGATTTAAGATTGATTGGTTTCATCGACGGACAAAAGTTCAAACAAATCCATTAATAAATCATTTATTTATCATAATTCATTTTAACTTTTATTTTTATTTGTATATATTTATATATAAATATTTATATATATTTTCCACAATATTATTTTATCAACCATTATTGTTTTTTTCCCATAGATTAGTAAAGATTATTAACTCCTAACAAGAAAATGAACCAGTTTTGAGAATTTAAATAGTTGCGTAAAAAAGTTTGCCACGTCTCCGTGCTAAAATGTCCCTAAAATATTTGAAATAATTATTTATTTATTATGTAAATTACGCAGTATTAGTTAGTTAGTCGTAAATTTTCTCTAAAAATGTTTTTATTTGTCAAGAATTGAAAAAAGAACTTACTAATAAGCCGTTTGTGGCTTCATTCAATTTCAAGGCGGCGAAGTATCTTTACTAATCTATGGTTTTTCCCTGCATAATTGCGTAGTATTCCAAGCCTGTTCCAAATTTGAATGTCGCGCCATTCAAAGTACTTATGATTAAAGTTTTTTAATAAGTTAAACTAACGAAGATACAATAGATATGAATCCATTTTATAACATTATCATAAAACGACTATTAAAATTATTATAATAAATTACTACTGAATCCTATGCCCTAAATTACTATATTTATTTATCAATTGTTATTTTAAGGTATAAATCCATAGAACAACTAGCCCTATAAAATACAACTTTATATTATGACGCTTACATTGGTAGGTTCTTTACCTACGATTACACTCAAATTCAAACTTAATACATGAAAGTAACTTTCTATTCTCCAAACTTTCATTACCATAGCATCTTATTCATCTTCTGTTAGTACTTATAAGGTTTGTGCTCCAGTGGTTTTGAAAATATATTACGCTTTAGAAAAGTTTAAAAATCCATCCCATCACCCATCACCACCATGATATGTTTTATCACTATATGTAGGTATAGGTTAGGTTTTTACCTAACTGCGGAGGGTAATGTTCGAGCGTGTGTATGTATGTGTCATTCTTTGTCACGCTGCAGCACAAACGACTTGACGGATTAACATATGAGGTGTCGTTGGATTCATCTTAAATATGGTATTAAGTGCTTTATTTTTAAGCAAGTGCGTATTTTTGTTTTTATACTAATTTTCTAGATAAAAACAATATTTCTTTAGGCGCGCAATAAGATTCAAAAATATTATAATGGATGGTACTTGGTTTATTATAATCGTTTTGTATAAATGACTAGCTGACCCGAAAAAATGTTAAGGGTGAACAACCCTTATCACTTAGCGGTATGAAAAGTAGATGTTGGCCGATTCTCATAGATACCGGATAAGCACAAAAAAATTCATCAAAATCGGTCAAGCCGTTTCGGAGGAGTATGGCAACGAAAACTGTGACACGAGAATTTTATATATTAGATTATAGTTTCGTCTCATATGAAAGTGTTCCTCCAAAAATCCAAATAATCTTGGTGGCTTATAACCAAACTCTTTATAGTAACAGAAGATCTAAAATAATATAATAATATGGAAATAATGTGGATTAACTATTATTGGATTAAACATTTTTTTTTTTTTATAATATAAGAGTAGCAGACGAGCATGCAGTCCACCTGATGGTAAGTGGCTACTGCCGCCCATGGACATCTGTAATCAACCCCAGATAGGATTAGATATTCCTACCTGAGGTCGGCCACAGATGCGCCGCTACCCCTGAGGACTAAGCTGGAACGCCTCGGAAAAGTCTGTCTCCCTTACCACACCCTTCAAACCGGAACACAGCAGCGCCTAACACTGCTGTTATTAGGTAGAAATAGGTGTGGCGGTGGTGCCGCCGGAGTCGAACCACAAAGGGTTCTACCACCTTGAAATAATATGGAAATAATGTGGATTAACTATTATTGGAAACATTTTATAACAGGGCAAGGAAAAATATTGTAAAAATACCAAGTTTAGGTATATGTGCACTGCGCATATTATAAACAATCAAATTATAAACTATTTAAATATTTATATTATACTAGTGTTGCCCGCGGCTTCGCCCGCATTTTAAAGAAATAATATGACATACATAAAACGGAAAATTTGTACCTGCATTTGAATGACAGTGGTGCCATCTGTCGAAAATTGGTCTTACCAACCCAAACCCTCGTGGGCTCTTGGACAACAACTTTGCTAAAGATCATCACTTGATCAAATGCATAGTTTTCGATTCTATAACTACTTACGAATTAAAAATTAATTTAAAAAACCTTTTCCCATGGACTAAATTGTGAATCTAAACCATTCTCAAGTCCCCTTGAACACACACAACAAATTTCATCAAAATCAGTCCAGTCGTTTAGGAGGAGTTCAGTGACATACACACGCACATAAGAAATATATATATAAAGATTACTTTGTTTTAGGTACATGTTGATGAAATATACTTATGTTTTAAAAGACACTAAATGTGTTTTCATAAATTGAAAAAAAATCGCTCGCTCACAATATCTTCGCATTAGCTATAAAAACGTCTTAACGCATTAGGTTTGTGCAGTAACAGTATTTTTTGTTGAACGGTAAAAACGGTGGTCAAAAAACCATGATGGTAGCTCTTTAGTACCGTTAAAAGTGGTCAGCTACCATTTAGTACATGACAAATTCCAAGCAAATTTTGTAGATGAATTAGATTTTCATAAAATATTATTGCATTTTAACTTTTTTACTAACAATTTTTTTGGTTAAAACATAGATTAGTAAAGATTACTCACTCCTAACGAGAAAATATAACCAGTTTTGACAATTGAAATTGTCAGTCATCTATTTTCGTGTTTGAAGAATATTAAAAAAATAGTTTTTTGAGCATTTACGAATGAAACTATATTTCTCCGCTCTTTTTTCGATTTCGTGTTTTTGCACAGCTTAACTGCATTGTTCCGCGTAAATTACACCATGACAGCTATTGAATGGCTAACACATAATCAGCCGTTTAATTACTTCCTTCAATTACAAGGCGGTGAGATATCTATACTTATCTATAGGTTAAAATTATCAGTTTTCGTAGAATAATATTGAGTTTAAACATAGTTTTTTAGCCAGCGTATTTTTTTATCGCTTAAGCAGACGTGCTACCTGATGGAAAGTAGTCAACGCCGCCTATGGACATTTGCAACACCAGAGGAGTCGCCAATGCATCGCCGGCTTTGAAGGAGAGCTATTTTTGCACCTTTGAATAGCCCCATGTCATAGCGCTCCGGGAATACCATGTATGTATGTGTCATTCTTTGTCACGCTGCAGCACAAACGGCTTGACGGAGTAACATATGAGGTGTCGTTGGATTCGTTTAATTTGGGAGTGACATAGACTATATTTGTAAGCAGTCTTTTTTATAATAATCCGCTCGTTTCTTAAGTTATTTTACTATAAATCATAATGTGTATTTTATTGTTAAATAATATAAAAATACTCTAAAACTAATAATTACAATAAAGTAAAATTGTCCAAGCGCGAGTCGAATTTGCACGAAGAGGGTTCCGTGGCATATGTATAATTTTTAATATTTCTTATTATAGCGAAATTCAATTGTCTATCTATTACGGTTTTAGAGATAGAACCCTGTGACAGACGGACAGACAGCGAAGGCTTAGTAATCTATTTTTACACTTTGGCTACGGAACCCTAGAAAAAACAAAAATATAATTTTATTTATAACTAGCTGACCCAGCAAACGTTGTTGCAATATAAACAAAAAAAAATGTTAAGGGTGAACAACCCTTATCACTTAGGGGTATGAAAAATAGATAGTAGCCGATTCTCAGACCCACTGAATATGCATATAAAATTTGGTGAAAATCGGTAAAGCCGTTTCAGAGGAGTACGGTAACTAACATTGTGACACGAGAATTTTATATATAAGATAACAGAGTTATAATAAGTTATTATTAAACCATAGTTCTAACAAAAACTATAGTTTCATTGTAATAGGTAACTTGATGGTACTCTTGTCACAGTGATTCGTAGACCATGGCGACCTCTGTCGTGACATAAAAACACTACCTTGTGGTATAATTGACTATGATTTTGTATTTTGGAGACTTGGATTTCTTACTAATGACAATGAAAATGATATAATGATATCTTTTGTAATGTAGATAATGAGCATGCAACCACCTGATGGTAAGCTACTGCTCATAGACATCTGTAATCAACCTTAGATAAGATTAGATTCCTACCTGAGGTTGACCACATGCGCTACCTCTGAGGATTAAGCTGGCAAGCCTCGGAAAAGTATGTCTCCTTTACCACATTTCAAACCAGAATACAGCAGCGCTACACTGCTGTTATAACGGAAATAGGTGTGACGGTAGTGCCGCCGGAATAAAATAAAGATTTCTGCTATCATCCACTAATCCTCATTATGCTGTGTGATTTGTTCCAAGTCTTTCCCACTTATGGGAAAGTAATGCCCAGCAGTGGGACTATACCTTGGTTATAGAAGAGTCACTATGAGTAGTACTACCTGTGAACAAAAAAGACAAAATATCATTAAAGTGTAAACTTCTTTACCGGCGTTGTGCATTTTTTGTGATGGGTAAAAAATGTTAAACTCGCGTCAGGACACGTGCCCTGTGCCCTTACCAGGAGTTTTTACGTTTCGACAAATATGACTGTTTTGGTATTTGTTTACGTATTTGCCCATACAAATTCTAATCAGCGCCCCTAGCGGACTGTGTCAGAACTAGGAAATCGTATGGGCCAATACGTAAACAAATACCAAGACAGTCGAAACATATAAACTCCTGGTATTTGTCGAAATATAAAAACTCCTGGTAAGGGTACTATCCCGGAGTTCTCCACCAAGCTACGGACGGCCACCGGGGGTTTAGTACGGTAAAAATCCCACATAACCCGGCGTCGCTCCCACGTCGTCGGGTACCTTATGAAGGTTTCCCCCTCGTAAACAAAAAAAGGACACGTGCCCTGATCGAAAATTCGTAAGTAAGTAAATAAGTTAAATTTCAATTAAAAATAAAAATACTATTACAATAATATTATTGATGTCACAGTTTAGTGAAAGTGCTTTAAAGAATTTATGAGTATGACTGAAGGTCAAGGTTCGAATCCACGGCGTGATTTACGAAACGGTTTTATTAGAAATTAATTATCACTTTTATTGATGAAGAAACCTGACTTTAAAATGTACTTATAAGCCAAGTGCGAGCCGACGGAGTGTTCCGTACCAAATATTCATATTTTTAGGGTATCGTACGAAAAATGGAAACTTAAAAAATCTTAACTTCACTAAGCTGGAACGCTTCGGAAAAGTATGTCTCCCTTACTACACTTCAAACTAGAACACAGCAGCGCTACACTGCTGTTATAACAGAAGTAAGTGTTGCGGTGGTACCTCCCCTGTCGAACCATGTCGAATGAAGGTGGTTTGAACCCTTTGTGGTTCGACTCCGGCGGCACCACCGCCACACCTATTTCTACCTTATAACAGCAGTGTTAGGCGCTGCTGTGTTCCGGTTTGAAGGGAGTAGTAAGGGAGACATACTTTTCCGAGGCGTTCCAGCTTAGTCCTCAGGGGTAGCGGCGCATCTGTCGACCTCAGGTAGGAATCTAATCCTATCTGAGGTTGATTACAGATGTCCATGGGCCGCAGTAGGCATCAGGCGAACTGCTCGCCTGCTTATCCTGTATTATAAAAAAAATATCAAATGAATAGTTTACGATTATAAAGGACATACAAACAAACATTCATTTATAGTAGTATTTAGGATATAGGTCCGGTCAGTGCATAGCTAAAAATACTTTCGTGTTAATAACCTATTAATATGAAAGGGAAAGTTTAAACCGGTATCCGCAGCATCTGCGAGTTACATCTCTAGAGATGTCGAAAATTTGATATCGATCCTACAATCTCATAATCATGGACCCATTACTGTCCCCCTGGGCACGGGTCTCCTCTCAGAATGAGGATTAGGCCATAGTCCACCGCGCTGGACTAGTGCTTATCTCTTTATTTAAAAGAAATCGATATGTTTATACTATGTTTTAAACTAAGTATGATATACTAAGTATTATATACATATACAACCTTAAAATATCGATATTCTTCAATCAATGAAAAGATATTATCGTATCAAAAAATACTTATCGATATTTTAAAACAATTTATAGATTAAATCGGTCAGCGAAAAAAATATCATTCAAAATAATATTTCGAATTTGTCCATGAAAAACATGATTTCCTATATTTTTTATTATATTTATCGATATTCCGACATTACCGTGTGAAGTTATCGATGTATTTGTCTTTTCTAAACAAAAAAACAATTGGATTCCTATTTAAATATTTCATGAAAGTTTATAATTATCGATATATCGACATTACCGTGACATTAGTGAAATTATCGAAGTATTATCCAAACATCGACAATTATTTGGGCAATCGTTAAAATATCGATATTTATTTCGATAATTTCACCAACTTCCATTCCTACACATCTTAAGCGGCACCCGCGATTGTACATTTTAAATGGTCCACTTAACCGTATACGTTGGAACAGGTATAAATAACAGGTAGTATTAGATATTATTTAATCTAATAGCCACCATATTACACACCTACTTCTGTTATAACAGCAGTGTAGCGCTGCTGTGTTCTGGTTTGAAGTGTGGTAAGAGACATACTTTTCCGAGGCGTTCCAGCTTAGTCCTTGGGGTAGCGGGGTAGTGGTCGACCTCAGGTAGGAATCTAATCTTATCTGGGGTTGATTACAGATGTCCATACGGCAGTAGTCACTTACCATCAGGTGGACTGCTTGCTCGTCTTCTACTTCTATATTATAAAAAAAACTCAGCCCACACCCTTCCATCGAAACACTGCTTACTAGAAATAGGTGTGACAGTAGTGCCTTCCAAGTCGAATCCTGGTTCTACCTTTCATAAGTGCATTCTTGGATTCGAATCTGGACCTTTAAATGACAGAAAAGGTTAGAACCATTTCCATTAATTAACATAATTTAATTAACTTGATAAGTACGTTAAAATTAGATAAATATTAATATGTCAGTTTGAAAGGTTGAAGGGTATGTTATAAAGTGTTTGAACTTTAAGGTTTCAAGGTTTAAAAGTTAATGTTTAAGTTTTTACCTCGCTTTTATTAGCGTTACCTGTATGTAACGGAATCTTTGAACTCGATTTTTACCCATTTTGAACGGTCCGATTAATTTAAATTATTGAACAATTTTCAAGAACCGATGACAATACACGATTTTTAATAATTTTATCCCATTCTCCTCATTAGAATCGTCAGGAATCACGATTAACGATTTTCCTTGTGCGATTTTAGCGTAGTTTTTATTTAGGTTAGTTTAAACTATAATTATATTGTCGACTAGCTGACCCGGCAAACTCTGTACCGCCTCAAAATCTATTTATCAAATATATTTCATATAAAATATAGCCTATGTTACTCGTGGATAATGTAGCTTTTGAATGGTGAAAGAATTTTTAAAATCGGTCCAGTAGTTTTTGAGCCTATTCATTACAACCAAATAAACAAACAAAGTTTTCCTCTTTATAATATTAGTGTAGATTAAGTTACGCACCTCAACCCATTACTGTCCCACTGTCGGCCACGGGTCTCCTCTCATAATGAGAAGGATTAGGCCATAGTCCACCGCACTGGCCAAGTGCGTATTGGTAGACTTCACATACCTTTGATTTTTTTTACGATTTCTTAAGTATGCAAGTTTCCTCACATTTTCCTTCACCGTTTAAGCAATTGATAATTAATTTCTAATACGCACATAACTTTGAATAAATGAATAATTGACCAAGTACGTCGAACTTGCATATAGAGTGTCCCGAACCTCGAAATTTTTCATTAATTTTTTTTTTTAGTATTTGTTATCACAGTAGCCATTTACCCCATTGCACCCCATTATTTTATTTATTTTATTCAACAGCGGCCATAGTTATACACATTCTCTGAAAATTTCAAGATTTTTTACTACGGTTTAGGTGATAGAGCCCGGTGACAGATAGACAGACAGTGGACGCCTAGTAATAGGGTTCCGTTTTTGCCTCTGGGTACGGAATAGTACGTATAGATATTCCTACCTGAGGTCGGCCACAGATGCGCCGCTACCCCTGAGGACTAAGCTGGAACGCCTCGGATTTTTTTTCTTTCCCTTACCACACTCTTCAAAGGATCTCGAAAGGAACGCAACCGGAGTCCTCTAAGCGCACAGCTCCGTCAGGTTCCGCCCAGGTGAGATTGACTTACCACACCGTCTGGTGTATACGAAGGCAGACCGCACATACCGCTGTCCTTCCCGGGGTCGCGGGCGGTTCGAGCTCCCACTCTTGCCGCCCACAACCCCGGAAGTCCCTTTTAGTCGCCTCTTACGAATGGCAGGGGATACCGCAGCCCCTATATTGGTCCCGGGTCTAAAGGGACACCGCGCCTGGGGGTGTTATATACACCATACGTACGGAATCTTAAAAATCAAATGTGATGGGATGGGATGAAATGGGGACCTCCCTAGATGAAGAGGCCGAGTGTCAACTATTCTATCACTGCTTTAGAATCGAACGCTGAACTTTATTACGTTATGACACTAACACAGACTTGGAGTTTAGTTGTGTAACAGTTACGCAACAGACCCACTGACACACAGAGTCTTTCCTCTTATTATATATGTTGCTGGTTAAGTGAAGATTTAGTCGGATTTAGAATGTCCAGAAATATATACATGTCATTTTAAACGGTGACACACAAAAACAAAAAATAACGCAAAAAAAATAAAGCAACAAACACGTATTTATTTATTTATTTATTTAAAAGTTTATTGCATCACCTCTATAAAGAAATGCACAAAAGGGCAAACATAATGCCTGATGGCATTCTCTACCAGTCAACCCTGAGCTGATATAGAGAATTTGCAGCAGGTGTGTACAAAGAAATAAAAAGCGACAAACAATAAAAAAAAACAGCAGATATATAATTAAATAAATATATATTATATTATGATATATATATATATACATACATAAATACCATTCATCATATATATAATTAAATAAATAAACACAAATAGTAATAACAGTCGATTAAGAGTTTGATGAGGAGTCCAGATAATGTTCACGGACAAGCTTTTTGAACAGAGCTTTACTGGGGGCTTTCCGGATATGCACGGGCAAGGCGTTCCAAACCAGTACCGCCTGAACAGAAAATGAGAAATGATAAAAACCGCTAGAATGCAGTGGAATATCAGCTCTTAAATTATTAGACAACCGAAGCGTCTTGTCATGCGTTGAAAACCTATATTGGAAGTGATCCTTAAGATAAGGAGGAGTATTCGTATCATTCAAGATAGAGTAAAGCATAAAGAGAATCCTAGAATTACGCCTCTGACGAATAGAAAGCCACTTGAGTTGACTGCGAAACTGCGAAATGTGGTCATATTTGCGAAGGCCAAATATGAACCTGATAGAATTGTTGAGAAGGCGTTCTAGTTTATTCAGAAGGGCTTCGGTCAGATCTGGGTAGCACACATCTGCATAATCTATGATAGGCAAAATAAGGGTGTTCACAAGCATTAGTTTGGTCTTAACGGGAAGGAAGTGCTTTAGGCGGTATAAAGATCGCAAGGTAACATTGACCTTACGAGACACCTCTGTAACTTGTGTAGTCCATCCCAAGGAGCTGTCAATGTATATGCCAAGATTCTTCACCGACTCCGATATTGGAATTTGCGTACCGTCATAAATGACCGCTGGTAAAGAATTCCGGTCAATCCTAGCCAACAGTCTAGAGCTTCCTACGATGATAGCTTGACACTTGGCAGGGTTGACTGATACCCCATAGCGCATAGACCAACTCCGGAGAGCACTCAAATTAGTGTTTATTTCACCTATTGCACTGTGGATGTTATCAACTTCGGCTTGAGCATACAGTTGTAAATCATCAGCATACAGATGATACGAACAGTTGATAAAAGGAGTGATGGAGTCAATAAATAGAGAAAATAATAAAGGAGAGAGAATACCGCCTTGCGGGACGCCAGCATCTAAATAAGCCCAATCCGAGGAGGCATTACCCATACGGATGGACCGCTGGCGCCCGCGAAGATATGAAGAGAACCAATTCAGGGCAGATGGCGAGAACTGTAAGTGAGTAAGAATAGCGAGGAGAATATCGTGGTCGACTGTGTTAAAAGCGTTAGAAAAGTCAACAAGCGCCATCACCGTCAGTTTACGATCGTCCATCCCTTTTCTGACGTCGTCACACACTCTGACTGACTGACGACGTACTGACGTATGCTATTGAAATCCTCAAGGAACTTATTTTTTTTAATATAGTAGTACGAGGATGCAGTCCACCTGATGGTAAGTGGCTACTGCCGCCCATGGGCATATGTAATCAACCCCAGATAGGAGTAGATATTCCTACCTGAGGTCGGCCACAGAGGCGCCGCTACCTTTGAGGACTAAGCTGTCTCCCTTACCACACCCTTCAAAACGGAACACAGCAGCGCTTAACACTGCTGTTATTAGGCAGAAACAGGTGAGCGATGGTGCCGCCGGAGTCGAGCCACAAAGGGTTCTACCACCTTCAAAAACCACGTAGGTATCCAAGAAAGAGGTAAGTGCTCGAACGATTGGTAGCCAAGCAGTAGGCGGAAATAAATAGCTAAGACCTTCCCCCGTGAAGAAATACCGGTGAACCGGGAGGAACTAATACAGACGAGACAGTTTCTTGGTCAGTACAGATCGCTACCAGGCAAAGTCCAACATACTGGGTCCTAAACAATTTGACCCTATGAAACGTAATTGTATTTATCCATTCAGGAAAATATATATCATTATTAATGTAATTAAAAAGTTAATTTAGAGATCAAATGTAAGCAACAACACAAATTAAATTATACTCGTATGATTAACGATGGGTAAAAATAGGTAAAACACAAATAAATAACTTCATAGCGTAATCTTTGTGATACCTAATAACATCAGTGTTAGCACTATATGATTTTAGACTAAAATGATCGCGGAATTGAGACATTTTATTATGTAACGGGTACTCACGATATGCGTTTTTTATTGCCGATATTTGAACCGTTGACAAGTACGTTGGTAGATTCTCCCCTCCACCTCAGTATCGCCGTGACTACGATCCATGCAACTGGGTCGAAATATCAGCAATAAAAACGCAAATCAGTGTTAAGCGTTGCTGCGTTCTGTTTTGACGGGCATGGTAAGGTAGACATACTTTTTTAAGGCATACCAGCTCAGTCCTCAGGAGTAGCGTTGCGTCTGAGCTCGACCTCAGGTATAAATCTAATTTTATCTGGGGTTGGTAATAGATATTCATACGGCAGTAGCCACTTTTAGGTGGACTGCATGCTCGTCACCTACTCCTATATACCTACTAATAGTAGCTAGATAAAGACCCTTAATAAGGCTATTAAAAACATTTTAGACATTTCAACAAAATACCAATTCTGTTTCAAGACAGAAACATAACATAAATTCGTTTTATTGCATATTGCAATACTTGTTTACATATTTGAGGCTAACTCAGATTATTTCATACTAAAAATTATATAAAAATACCTGACTAACTTCTATTTGACTGGTTTTAGGTAAGAAGCAGTCTACTGGTTATGAAACTCAGCCTCTTACTTGGGAATTTGAGGTTCAAATCCCAGGCACCTCTGATTTTTCAAAGTTATGTGCGTATTAGAAATTAATTATCACTTGCTTAAACGGTTAAGGAAAACATCGTGAGGAAAGCTGCATACCTGAGATCTAAAAAAAAATCTCAAAGGTATATGAAGTCTACCAATACGCACTTGAACAGCGCGGTGGACTATGGCCTAATCCTTCTCATTCTGAGAGGAGACCCGTGCCCAGCAGTGGGACTGTAATGGTTGACGACGTAAAGATCACTACAATAAAAGAAGCAAATGAGCATGTATAAATAAAGATAAGTCACCGTTTGTACTTCTATAATCAACCCAAGATAGGATTGGATTTATATGAAGTCAACCACAGCTAATATTATTAAATATTTCTGCCTAATAACAGCAGTGTTCTGGTTTGAAGTGTGGTAAGGGAGACATATTTTTCAAAGTCATTCCAGCCTAGTCCTCAGGTGTAGCGGCGCATCTGTGGCCGACCTTAGGTAGGAATCTAATCTTATCTGGGATTTACAGATGTCCATGGGCAGCAGTAGCCACTTACCATCAGGAGGACTGCTCGATTGCTTCAATATTATAATTTATTTATTTATTAATAATATAAATTCTGTTTAATACTAGCTGACCCGGCAAACATTGTGTTGCCATATAAATTAAAGAAAAATAGGGTAAACAACCCTTATCACTTAGGGGTATGAAAAATAGATAGTAGCCGATTCTCAGACCTACTGAATATGCATATAAAATTTGGTGAAAATCGGTAAAGCCGTTTCGGAGGAGTACGATAACTTGTGACACGAGAGTTTTAAATATAAGATTAATATATATTTATTATTATTTTTTATTGTGTGTAAATAAAATTACCAAATAGTAAAATCCTAGTAATTTGCAATTGTTAAATGCAAAATAAAAAATTTGTTTTGCGTGACAGTAGTTCTTATAAGCTACGAGTATCTTAGTACTTCCCCAAGGCCTAGGTCGCGTTCTAGATAAATTGCACAACCTTGCCTAGATTTTCTTGATTCATAACCATCTGGTTACATTTCTTTCGTTTTTTCTGTGGAGGGTAGTGTTAGGTAATATTCGAGCCTATGTATGTATGTGTCATTCTTTGTCACGTTGCAGCACAAACGGCTTGACGGATTAACATATGAGGTGTCGTTGGAGGGTAAATTGTGAGTAACTTTGGCTATATTTTAAGCAGTTTTTCTATTTTGGGTCTTAATAATTCCCTAGTTGAAGTTATACTCTAGTTATTATGACGCGGACATTTAAAATCAACACCATGAAGGTAGGTATAGTCCGCGCCAAACTGCTAGTCCGCTCTGAAGTTGCGAGCAGGTGTAGTCATACAATTTGCTATGGTGACGCGATTCATTTCTATATTCAAAGCGGACTAGCAGCGGCGGTGGCCACCCTCCAATAAGAAAAACATTACCCTCCACACTACAAAAGAAACTTAACTATCAGCGGAGCCACTCAACGGTCTAAAACTAAAATAATGCAATTTATTAAATCTCAGATCGGAATCAAGATTTTATATTTTTACCCAAACATTACCCTCCACAGTAAACACAAACTTAACTATGGGCAGCGGTGGCCACTCACCCTCCAATAAGAAAAACATTACCTTCCACACTACAAAAGAAAATTTACTATGGGCAGAGGTAATTACTCTAGCGTCTAAAACTAAAATAATGCAATTTATTAAATCTCAGATCATAATTAAGATTTTATATTTTTACCCAAATATTACTTTCCACAGTAAAAAACAAACTTAACTATCAACGGTGTAACTATCACTCTCAACGGTCTAAAACTAAAATAATGCAATTTATTAAATCTCAGATTGGAATCAAGATTTTATATTTTTACCCAAAAATTACATTCCACAGTAAAAAACACACTTAACTATGGGCAGAGGTAGCCACTCTAGCGTTAAAAACTAAAATAATGCAATTCATTAAATCTCAGATCGCAATCAAGATTTTATATTTTTACCCAAACATTACCCTCCACACTACAAAAGAAACTTAACTATCAACGGTGGCCACTCAACGGTCTAAAACTAAAATAATGCAATTTATTAAATCTCAGACCGTAATCAAGATTTTATATTTTTACCCAAACATTACCCTCCACACTACAAAAGAAACTTAACTATCAACGGTGGCCACTCAACAGTCTAAAACTAAAATAAAGCAATTTATTAAATCTTAGATCGGAATCAAGATTTTATATTTTTACCCAAACATTACCCTCCACAGTAAAAAGGAAACTTAACTATCAATGGTGCCCACTCTCTAGCATCTAAAACTAAAATAATGCAATTTATTAAATCTCAGATCGGAATCAAGATAATATATTTTTACCCAAACATTACCCTCCACAGTAAACACAAACTTAACTATGGGCAGCGGTGGCCACTCACCCTCCAATAAGAAAAACATTACCTTCCACACTACAAAAGAAACTTTACTATGGGCAGAGGTAGTTACTCTAGCGTCTAAAACTAAAATAAAGCAATTTATTAAATCTTAGATCGGAATCAAGATAACATATTTTTACCTGTCAACCGTGTCTGGCTAAGTGGGTCAAGAACACGCTTAGGCCTAGATAAGTTGGCTTAGTAGAAATATCTGTGAAATCATTTTTGTACTAATATGGTTATAAAGGTGTTTTAAGGTTGTTTGAATTAGTCATGATTAAACTTTTGCGAATTTTTAAGGGTTAAGTTAAAAACTATGAAAAATAGCAGTTTTTTGTTCGGCAAACCCCCATTTATAATTTTTTAGTATATGTTATAATGGCCACCGATATACATTATCTTAAAAAAATCAAGTGTCTATCTATTACGATTCAAGAGATATAGCCCTCTGATTGCCGGACAGACAGCGCCTTACTAATATAGTAATAGGCTTAGTTTTTTTTTTTTTTTTACGAGGGGAAACCTTCAAAGGGTACCCTGTGCCGTGGGAGCGGCACGGAGTTATGTGGGATTCTTACCGCACTAAAACCCCCCCGGTGGCCGTCCTCGGCGCTGCGTAGAGGACTCCGGGATCTCCAAAGTATTGTAACCGGAGTCCTCTTAGCGCGTTGCCCCATCGGGCTCTGCCCAGATGAGCTTGATGCTCGCCACACCGTCTGGTGGGCACGACGGTATGCGACCACACAAAAGGGGCGGAAGGGGCTGTCCGCTCCGAGCCTCCGATCCTGTTGAGCCTCCGAACACAGGTACACATTTTGTAGAATCCGTAGATTAGTAAAGATTACTCCTAACAAGAAAATGTAACCCTTTGACAATTGTCACTGTCATCAATTTTTGTGTTTGAAAAAAAAAAAAAAAAAATGTAGTTTTTAGATCATTTACGAATGAAACGATATTTCGTGTCTTAACTGGGCATGTCGGCATTGTTCCGCGTAAATTACACCATGACAGCTATTAAACGGCTGACAGAATTGTCAGCCGTTTAAGTCATGTAATGGTTTCCTTCAATTACAAGGCGGTGAGATATATATTCTTATCTATGGTAAAATCAAATAAACTTTTTATACTTTTGGGGGGCTCTATTCATCTTTTCAACTCGAACCTCCGAAGACCTTAGTCCGCCACTAGTAATAGGGTTCCGCTTTTACATTTTGGGTATGGAACCCTAAAAAGGTGTTAGCCACTTTGCTACTATCCCTTTAGTTCCGGGACAAGAATAGAGCTACAGTATCCTCTGCCTGTCGTAAGAGGCGACTAAAAGGGGGCTTCTGGGGTCGCGGGTGGAAAGAGTAGGAGCTCGAAACGCCCGGCCAACGGCCCCGGGAAGGACTGCGGTATGTGTGGTCGCATACCGTCGACGTACCAGACGGTGTGGCAGCGTCAAGCTCACCTGGGCGGAGCCCGACGGGGCAACGCGCTAAGAGGACTCCGGTTGCGTTCAAAGGAACTCCAAAGGGAGATCCCGGAGTCCTCTACGCAGCACCGAGGACGGTCACAGGGGTGGTTTTAGTGCGGTAAGAGTCCCACATAACCCTGTGTCCCAGGGCATTGGGTACCTTTTGAAGGTTTCCCCCTCGTGAACAAAAAAGAGCCACTTTGCAACAGCCGATACAAATCTATTCCATTCTCATTATATTGCTAATAAAAAAGTTGCTTCATTAAGCAGCAATAATTAAACGGATAATAGAATATTACAACAATGTTATTGTATTCTATTATTGCAATAATTGTCGTGGAATAATTTATAACAATTACACTGAAATAACAATTATATATCACTTCTTATTTTTTTCAAATTGAAGTAGAGACGAGCATGCAGTCTGGTAGTTTATAATCAACCTCAGATAGGACCAGAATCACCCCTGAGTACTAAGTTGTAACGCCTTGGAAAAGTATCTGTATTACAACACTCTTCGAACCAGTACCCTTACCATGAGTTTTTACGTTTTGACAAATATAACTGTTTTGGTATTTGTTTACGTATTTGCCCATACAATTTCCAATCAGCGCTCCTAGCGGATTGTATCAGAACTATAGTGTTAGTAACGTAACATTATTACTAAATTGACAAAATGGCGCTTTATGTTTTGTCTCTCTTTTTTGCGAACATGTGATTTAGACAAATACTTGAGCACTTACTTATTGTTACGTTTACTCAGTCTACTGAAGCAAACGGAACAGAATAATGGATTGAGTAAACGTAACGTAAAATTGTGGGATGTTTTGAAAAAACATGGTAAGGGTACAGAACGCAGCGCTTAACGCTGCTATTATAACAGAAATAGGTGTGACAGTGGTGTCACCGGAGTAGAACCAAAAATGGTTCTACCACCAAAATGTATGTACCTAATCAAAATTAAAATATAATTTATTACTACTATAACTTAAAGTTTAGATTTAAATAGTTTTATTTACAAAGGAGATGTTTCAAAATGTATGGACTCCCGGCCACCTTTTGTACACTATACTAAACCCTAAGAAAACATGCAAAGAACAATTCGTAGGGGTTCATTTTCTTCAAATCATCTTCGTTTAATTGTTTAAAGCAATAATTTACAGTTAGTTACATTTTATCACATAAAATAGCATTACCAAAATTTGGTGGCTATTTTTCTTTGTAGCACTTTTTGTTAGGACGTTATTAGTACTTGCTAGATATGTAAAGATGGGAAATGTTTTATTTTTAATTTTACTTTAAAATGTATAATATATTTTTGAAAATAAGGATATAGTTTTTGTGTCATAGAATTAATTAAATGACTATTTTATTGTATTAAATATTCTATACAATAAGTATACACTTACAATAACTTACACAATATAGATTAAAGACACGTGTATTATTAGGGTTCTTTACGAAAATACAAAAACGGAAACCTTATAGGATCGCGCGTCTGTCCGTCTGTCACAGATTTGCACCGAAACTGACCAAATTAGTTAAAATTTGGCGCTAATTTACTTCTGTGGCCCAAGAGGTGACTCTTGGGGGGCGAAATGAAAAATATTAAAAATGTTTGTAATGTAATCGAGTGACATGTCAAATGAAAGGGTAAATAAAGGGTTGTCATGTACATTTTTGTTATAGTTATACAAAACATAGAAAAGCATGGATAGCGTAGTGGTTAAGAATCTCGGCCTCCTGAGCGAGGTGTCCGAGGTTTAAATCCCAGACACGCACTTCTGATTTTTCAAAATTATGTGCGTGTTAGAAATTAATTATCACTTGCTTAAACGGTGAAGGAAACCATCGTGAGGAAACTTGCATACCTGAGAAACTTTTAAAGAAAGTATTCAGAAGTATCTGAAGTGCACCAATAGGCACTTGGCCAGCGCGGTGGACTATGGCCTAAACCTTCTCATTTTCAGGAGACCCGTGCCCAGCAGTGGGACTGTAATGGATTGAAGATGAGGACGATGATGATGATAAATACAAAACATACTTTAAAAAGTTCTCTATAGCTTCTATGGTAATAAATACTAACAACAATTAAAATATATAAAGTGTCAAATATTTCATGGTCGTACGGAACCCTTCGTATGTGAATCCGCCTCGCACTTGGCCGACTACGAGCAATACGCTCTAGAACTAATTTCTATACACATACTCAAATAATAAATATACATATGTAAATCACAGAAGTTATTGATATTATATGTAAATTTTAAGTGTTATTCTGTAATATAGTATAATCTTCGTAATAATGTTGTGTTTATTCATTATATCATAATAAAATTATGTTCAAAATTAACATAATTATGATTTTAATTTCTTTGTAATATAAGAAATTACTAAGTTTAATTTTAGTCATTTAAAATATTGGGAATTATTTAATGTAAAAGATATATAAAATTACTAGCTGACCCGGCAAACGTTGTGTTGCCATTAAAATAAAAAAATGTTAAGGGTGAACAACCCTTAGCACTTAGGGGTATGAAAAATAGATAGTAGCTGATTCTCAGACTTACTGAATATGCATATATTTTGGTGAAAATCGGTAAAGCCGTTTCGGAAGAGTACGGTAACTAACATTGTGACACGAGAATTTTATATATAAGATTATTTCATCGGAAAGCGCAAATATGATTTTTTATAATATAGGAGTAGCAGACGAGCATGCTGTTCACCTGATGGTAAGTGGCTACTGCCGCCCATGGACATCTGTAATCAACCCCAGATAAGATTAAATTCTTATTGCGGCAACAAGTCCAACGCTATGCTGAGGACTAAGCTTCAATGCCTCGGAAAAGAATCTCCCTTTCCACACCCTTCAAACCCGAACACAGCAGCGCTACACTGCTGTTATAACAGAAACAGGTGTGGCGGTGGTACCGGAGTCGAACCACAGAGGGTTCTACCACCTTAAATAATTATAATATTTATAGACCGCTTCTTTACAATCTTAGATTATTTTATAGATATGTAGTTAGGTTTTACGTCAAAGGATATAAAAAGTATATAATTAATTACTATCTTGTGTTATATCTTAGACTAATCTCCATAATTAATTTTCTGATCTGGTTTTTAGTTACATTTTGAAGCATAAAACAATTGCAATATTATTTTCAAAAATAAAAATGGTCCAAAAAACTTGAAGTAAGAAATTATACGTCTTGGTCGTAATTATCATTACTAATATTATAAATCTGAAAGTAACTCTGTCTGTCTGTCTGTCTGTCTGGTTGTCTCTTCTTCACGCCTAAACCACGGAACGGATTTTAATGAAATTTTGTGAAAAGATAGTCTGAGACCTGAGAAAGGACATAGGATAGTTTTTATCCCGGAAATCCCACGGGAACTAGGGATGGTGGTCTAAGATCGATTAATCGGAGAATCGAAATCGATAATTTTAATCGATATTAGTAAGGATTGAATCGTAAACTATGCATTTGATCAAGTGATGATCTTCAGCAAAGTTGTTGTCCATGAGCCCACGAGGATTTCAGAGTTGGTACAACCAATTTTCGCCAGATGGCGCCACTGTCACTCCAATGAAGGTACAAATTTTCAGTTATACTAGTAAATATTAGTGTTGCAACGGATAGCAGTTTGGCCGTATACCGGATATCCGGCCAGCCTTGTGGCCGGATAGTCGGATATCTGGTGGGACATTGCCAAAATTAGAGAAGAGAGCAATTCAGCTGTATCTCACAAAGCTTTAAAATAACCTAACATAAAAAAAGCCCTGTATGAAACACTATATTCTGATGTAAATTCTAAGATTTACCAATTGAATCAAATCAAAACAAATCAAATTAATTTTTTTTATTCAAAATAGGTTCTTTACAGAGCACTTTTTGAATGTCAATACAACTACCACCACTTCACAAGGTGTTTCGTTATGGAGAAGAAGCGGCGAAAGAAACTCCATAACACACATCTTTTAAAAAAATGTTTTTTACCATGTTAAACTTAACCTAATGGTACATGTGGAGCTGGAACTACTTCAGACCACACCGTTTTGTCAGTCAAATAACCACTTAGTTTATAGTACGCTTTTTTACATAGCGTTTGTTTGACGACATGTTTGAATTTTTTTCTGTGATTCAAAATGTGGTCAGGTATTCTTAATCAATCTATGTTTAGGAATTGCTAATTTATTTCTATTGGTGGTGGTGAAAAATGGTGAATGGTGTAAAAGTCCCAAATAAACGATGATCTTAAATCCTTTCGGGCTCTTACCATTGTGAGTTGGTAAACGTTAAGATTTGCTGGCAAATTTCAGGAGTTACCGAACTGTGTACTTTTACAGTAACACTTACAGTATCCTCTAGTAGCACTACCATGAGTTTACAAAAGTATTACTCGCTAGCGACTGCGTAAAATAAATGTATGAAAAATTGTACAGCGCCTCTGGTGGTTACTCGTAGAACTAAAATCCGTAGTGGCGTAACTCGATACGTAAAAAACTTATCGAAATCAAATCGCTAGCGAATGTCATTATGATCTATTGCCATACAAATTCGGTCCCATGAGTCATTAATTTGACAGACGTTGTCAAGAAATACCGTAACGATAGTAGTTATGTTATTCACTAGCAAAATGACAATAGTTTTCTATTTACAATTTCTATAGTGGCGTTTCTATGCCAACTCATGGTAGTGCTACTGTACGTGTAAAAGTCGGGATTTTTTTAAGTAGGCATTTGAGGCCAAATCCGAAGCTGTAAATATTAGCGAAAAATTCTGTTAGGAATACGAGGGCGATTTTGTTAAAAATTAAAACTGCCAGATTAGATTTTTTAAATCTATTTCTATGGATTGAGTAAACGTAACGTAAAATTGTGGGATGATTTGAAAACTCATGGTATCGGTACAGTACCCTTACCATGAGTTTTCAAAACATCCCACAATTTACGTTACGTTTACTCAATCCATTATTCTGTTCCGTTTGCTTCAGTAGACTGAGTAAACGTAACAATAAGTAAGCGCTCAATCTTTTCGTCTACCTCACATGATCGTAAAAAAGAGGGACAAAACATAAAGCGCCATTTTGTCAATTTAGACATTTAATGTTACGTTACTGACACTATAGTTCTGACACAATCCGCTAGGGGCGCTGATTGGAAATTGTATGGGCAAATGCGTAAACAAATACCAACACAGTCATATTTGTCAAAACGTAAAAACTCGTGGTAAGAGTACAGAACTTACTAATATTAAAGTTTATTATACTTTGACACATAATTTATTTAGAAATCACACACAATTATTATAATTGACCCTTTAAGATTTAATGATCTGTAACTATTATTCTTATATTACGTTTACGAGTACCACTGATTACTTTGAGCCATATTAATCTTTATGGTGTCATAAGGTTATTTTTAACTGTCTCATTGTGCATGTAATTGTTATTTTTTACAAGAATAGTTTAACTATACAATTAGTTAAATTACTGTGTTATTTCACTGTTTTACATTTAATATTTTCTGTATGACGTGTGAGGTATAATTGGTATGTTTATGTTAATAAACGACAGAGGAGGGTAATGTTTTGAGGTGGTAGAACCCTTTGTGGTTCGACTCCGGCGGCACCACCGCCACACTTATTTCTACCTAATAACAGCAGTGTTAGGCGCTGCTGTGTTCCGGTTTGAAGTGTGGTAAGGGAAACATACTTTTCCGAGGCGTTCCAGCTTAGTCCTCAGGGGTAGCGGCGCATCTGTGGCCGACCTCAGGTAGGAATATCTGATCCTATCTGGGGTTGATTACAGATGTCCATACGGCAGTAGCCACTTACCATCAGGTGGACTGTATGCTCGTCTATGTAGTGCCGATTAGGGGAGGCCTATGTCCAGCAGTGGACAAAAAGGCTGATTGATAGATGGATAGACTTTTTTTCTTTTCTTTATACCATAGTAGCAGACTTGTAATAAGCCTTATTTAACTCAACTAAAGCTGACGTAAATATTAACCTCCTCTTCAGTATTATTTTTTGCTGCAAAATTAAAATATTTTGTAACATACGAGTATACTTGTTTCTAATAAATCATTCTGATTAAATCTACCTATCAGGATTTGTACCGATTCTAATTCATTTGCTATGTATTTACTACATTTTCCTTATTTTTTTTTTGGATAAACCTAGATAATTTTTGCAGTTAAACCTGATCTTTTTTGAGTTAGGCCTTCATTTACATTTACCGACATTTTGTTTTTATAATAATTACTATTCTAATTATTTTATATGGATTTATTTTGATAGTATTCATAGCCTAGTGGTTAAGAAACTCGACCTCTTGATCGAGAGGTCCGAGGTTCAAATCCTAGACACGGACCCCAGATTTTCAAAGTTATGTGCGTATTAGAAATTAATTATCACTTGCGAGCGGTGAACGAAAACATCTTGAGGAAACCTGCGTACCTGAGAAATAAAAAAAAAAAAATTTCCAAGGTATGTAAAGTCTACCAATACGCACTTGGCCAGCGCGGTGCACTATGGCCTAATCCTTCTCATTCTGAGAGGAGACCCGTGCCCAGTAGTGGGACATTAATAGGTTGATGATGATGGATTTATGTATGTACTACGAGCTATACCCCGCGGTTTTACTTGCGTTTAAAAGTGTAAATACTCTTCAGAAATTTCAGCTCAAATAATTGTGGTTAAGTGGTATATACATACGAATTAATAAAGAAAATATAATAAAAACTTGCTTTTTATAATATAGGAGTAGCAGACAAGCATGCAGTCCACCTGATGGTAACTATTGCCGCCCATGGACATCTGTACAACCCCAGATAAGATTAGATACCTGACGTCGGCCACAGATGCGCCGCTACCCCTGAGGATTAAGCTGCACCGCTTCGGAAAAGTATGTCTCCCTTACCACGCTTCAAACCAGAACACAGCAACGCTTAACACTGCTGTTATAACAGAAATAGGTGTGACGGTAGTGCCGGAGTCGAACCATGATATTGTTGCAACAGGTGTAGTCATACATTATTATTTATAACTCGCTAGAACTGCTTACGATACGCCAAATGTATATCTTAAATTGTATTATGAAAACACATCAACAATTACCGTATACTCCTCAACTTGCATCTAAACGTAGAAAATTCGCAATCTGTAGCGCACAAAACAAGAAAACTAAATTTAGGCATATACAATTTACATCCCAATCTAGTCATCTTTATAACTCTCTGAATAGCAGGCTCAACGTTTACCCACTGACACGTATAAAATTAAGACACTATATAACAAAATATCTACTAAGTTTAAATTACAGTGAAACTGAAAATCTAATTTATTAACTATATATAATGATATAAAATAATCACTATCTACTAATAAGAAACGGCAACAAACTAGTTAACGTTAGGTACACAATCTTACACACACACACCCATACACACAATACACATCACTCAAACACACATGCTCTCACACACACACACACACACATACCACACATACACTCACACACGCACATTCAAACATCACAAACGCACGGTGGATATATCAAAATTTTTGTTATTATTTTCTACATAATATATTATAAGTTGATTCAATTGTATTCTAGGAGGTTTGAGCGGGGTACCCAGTAATACGAGTTGTACTCAGTACAGGGGCCCTGGCAACGTTTTGTAATGTATCTGTGAATCAATAAATCATTTTTTCATTTTCATTCATTTTTCATTTTCATACAGTTTGCTATGGCAACGCAATTCATTTTTATATTCAGAGCGGACTAGTAGTTTTACGCAGACTATACTACCTAATTAAACAATAAAATCTTTGTAAACATGTTTTTAAGAAACCAACAAGCAAACTATTAATTATAATAATTACGGGATTCTATTACGTACATGTTCGTGAATTAATTAGTTTTTGTTCAGACTAGTTAGTTATCTAATTTTTTGTCTATGTTTTGAAAAAGACAAAGGATTGTGTAAAAACTTGTCGTTCACAAACAAAGTCCCGTTTCAATTTGCATTAACTGTTTACCCAAAGATTTGACTGATATGATGTGTACATAAACAACATAAGTCTTTCAAAGTATGACCCCGTAGGGGACGCGAATACGCTTTAAATGAATTATGAAACAACAAATAAATTACTGATATAAACAGTGTCTTTCAGTCACCAGCCGTCTTGGAGACACGACTTCTACTTGCTCTTTAAAATTAATAAATACATGTTAATAAAAATAAAACATAGCTGTCAAATAGCGTTTATCAAAGTTTCTAGCCCCCGAGGGGGTCGAGATATACACTTATAAGAAATAAAGAAATAGTAAAATTACATAAATACAAAAATGTTATAAACTGTATTATTCAAAGCTCCAATCGGGTCGCCATACTTTAAAATAAGTAATATATAAATAGAAGTTTACGCAAACTTTTTATCTTCGGCCCCCAGGGGGCTGATGTTTTTTAAGTAAAAAATAAATAGAAAGAAAAACAGAAAATTGTAGGTTTTAGTACTTTTTACCTAACTACGGAGGGTAATGTTGTTCAAGCGTATGTATGTGTCATTCTGTGTCACGCTGCAGCACAAACGGCTTGACGGATTAACATATGAGGTGTCGTTGGATTCTAAACTGTAACATATACTATATTTTTTAAGAATCGCTTTTTGATTCTTTTTTATAATCATTATCTACTTCTAACTACAATTTAATACAATTTATAGTACAACTACAATTTAAGACAATTATTAGTAGTATTAAATATCTTATATATAAAATTCTGGTGTCACAATGTTAGTTACCGCACTCCTCCGAAACGGCTTTACCGATTTTCACCAAATTTTATATGCGTAATCAGTAGGTCTGAGAATCGGCTACTATCTATTTTTCATACCCCTAAGTGATAAGGGTTGTTCACCCTTAACATTTTTTTTATATGGCAACACAACGTTTGCCGGGTCAGCTAGTATATTTATATATTTAATACTACTAATTACAATTCAACATACGGATAAAAATGCTACAATTATACAAGTTTGATGCAAAAAATATAACTACCATAACTTTATTACACAAAAATTTTGAATTTCAAATGTAACGTTAACTGCTTTTAAAACATGAATATTCATTTTTAACACAACTAGCATCAACTTAAGATATAATTCCTTTTATTCTTGTTTGTTTAAAACTACAAAAATGGTTAAGTACTTTTTTTATAATATAGGAGTAGCAGACGAGCATGCAGTCCACCTGATGGTAAGCTACTGCCGTATGGACATCTGTAATTAATCTCACATAGGATTAGATTGAGGACCACATAGGACCTCCGAGGACTAAACTGGAGAAAAAGTATGTCTCCCTTAAGGGTGTGACCTTTAAACCAGAAGACAGCAGCGCTTAACACTGCTGTTATAACAGAAATAGGTGTGGCGGTGGTGCCGCCGGAGACGAATCACAAAATTTGGAAGGGAACCCTCCGTGTGCAAATTCGACTTTGTCATACTGGGTCAATTATTATTAATTTTCGGATCGGATTTGTGCGAGCCCGACTCACACTTGATCAGTTACTATTTTTAAGTAACGAGTAGATTTGCACTCATCACCTTGAAGCTTGCATGTGTTACCGTTTTTGCAATTGAGCAAAAACAAAAAAACTTTGAAAAAATCACGACTGTAGTGTGGGAAATCCCTCAATTTTTGACTAATTATTTGGCTTGTATTTTTCTCTATTTTAACCCATAATCTAAATATACAATCCATATATTTGTGTCAAGTTCGAGGTGCATTCCCAGGCATGCATCGGATTTTTCAAAATGTGCGTTTAAGAATTTAATTGAAGGTGGTAGAACTCTTTGTGGTTCGACTCCGGCGGCACCACTGCCACACCTATTTCTGTTATAACAACAGTGTTAAGCGCCTCTGTGTTCCGTTTTGAAGGGTGTGGTAAGGGAGACAGACTTTTCGGAGGCGTTCCAGCTTAGTCCTCAAAGGTAGCGGCGCATCAGTGGCCAACCTCAGGTAGAAATACCTAATCCTATCTGGGGCTGATAACAGATGTCCATGGGCGGCAGTAGCCACTTACCATCAGGTGGATTGCATGCTCGTCTGCTACACCTACATTATAAAAAAAAAATACGTGTGGCACTCGGAGACTGCCGCGGTAAAGCTATTGCATAGCATTTTTTATGCTATGAAAACGCTCAGAAGGAATTCCAGAAATACAATATATTCTTCCATAATCATCAACATTAATACATCTTTATCCACTATTTTATCATATCTCCATTATATAAGACATTGCAAATATCAGCTGACATTTCATAACTCCAAGCAAGACTGAACATTCTAAAATATAAAATAGAAAAGTATTTAATAAGAGACGTAAAGTATTAACAAACAGCAATATAAATGGATCAATGCATCATCGCATTGATCCATTTATATTACTGGTTGTTCATATTTAAAACACTTTCTACACAAATTATTTGTACCATAAATCATAATGGCGTTTTGATTTTGTGCTGTCAAGTCTGTCAGTTGTAATTGTACGTTTAAAAATAACAAACACTCTTTTACGTTATTTTATCAATCCAGAATTCAACATAGCTTATGTTGATAAAACATATTATTTGTATAATATGGTAATATAATTTTGAATTTTATAATGGGAATATAAAATATACTTCACGCAATTTTAAGATTTCTGCACGGATTATAAAAAAATGTGTATTACTGCCATCTGTGTTCAAGTTGACGAATTAAGGTTATCAAATAAAATAATAAGGAATGTAAAATAATACTTTATTCAATTATATCCATATTTTTCTATTGACAGTCAACAACTCGGTTGCCTGGAGACTTGATATCCAACAGTCCTCCACCGCTATTTTCACTTACACCACCAGGGGCGCCGGCAGCATTTGGTCAAGGTGACGGCGCACCAGTATGCCATTTTCAGTTCTGACTTCATAATGGAGTCTACCTAATCTTCGGATGACGACTCCGAACTCCCATTTAACTCTTGGGTTGGTGTAACTGCGGACTTGTACCTTATCACCTTGTCCGAACTCCTTCGTTGGCGGTGCATTGCAATGTAATCTGGATAGTGGGGCGGATTTCTTAAATAAGGCCTGCATATAGGTTCTCACCTCTCTGCCGAACATTAACTGAGAAGGTGATAACCCTTTTGTATTAGGTGTACGTCTCAAGCGTGCCTTGACAGTTAACAGTTTATCAAATAAACTTCCGCTCTTGCTGATATAAAAGATCATTCAGGTATTAGCCGATTATTTTCTTTTTGTACATTCAAAAATTTAAATTTCTTCAAATTCGTACCTGTATTTTATTTCCTCTTCTAAATTTTCTTCTTCTGTAAGCCATTCAATTTTTTCTTGAATCGCGTATAATTTGTTCAAATTTTCTTGTAAAGAATTCAGTCGTATATTTATTTCTTCATTGTCAATTTTTTCTATTCCCGAAATGTAATTTTCGGTTCGTTTCATTAACCCACGTAATGTGACTCGTATTGTCTTATTGTTTTTTAGTTCATTCGACATATCGTCGCCAATATCAAATAAAATAATAAGGAATGTAAAATAATACTTTATTCAATTATATCCATATTTTTCTATTGACAGTCAACAACTCGGTTGCCTGGAGACTTGATATCCAACAAAGGTGTTATTTATTTTCGTTACGGAATTTCTCGATTCGGTCGCCGCGCTCAAAGCCCGCGATAAAAGCTATGCAATAGCTTAAAAGAACTTAATTATAACTTTCTTAAACGGTGAAGGAAAACATCGTGAGGAAACTTGCATAGCTGAGAAATCTAAAAAAGTTTTCAAAAGTGTGTCAATTCTACCAATATCGTGCGCGGTGGACTAATATCTAATCCTTCTCATTCTGAGAGGAGACCCGTGCCCAGCAGTGGGACAGTAATGAGTTAATGATGATATTAGTTTGACAGAAAAATCATAAAAAATCTGAAGTCGGCGCTCATATTAGACACGCTGTTTACATCGTTATCCAACGAAATATAGAGCGCCGACTTCAGAAATATGTACTAAACCAACATTTATTTGAATTATTTTTTACTTTCTAGTGACATAGAAGTCGGTTGTATTTTTTTGTTAAAAATTTTTTTTTAGTATTTGTTGTTATAGCGGCCGACCTTATACTAACTTCGTAATAATACTAGTGTATACATTACGGTTCAAGCTATAAAGCCTGTGACAGTGACAGAAATAAAATAAACTAAAAGAAACACTAAATATAAATAAATATACCTAACAAAAATAAAAAAGAAACGCATGAAAATTTGGTAGAACCCTCGTGTGCGATTTCGTCTCGCACTTCGCCAATAGCCCTTTGCGTACGGAACCCTAACACGAAACAGTGCGTCACTTCGTCCGTTATTTATTAAGGTCTCTAACACAAATAAAATAAAAAACCATTTACAGAACAAAGCACAATTGCCCCAATCAATTGATAGTCGATCGCATTCCGAATTGTGTCAATGTGTTTATTTTTTATTACCAAATAATTCAGTACTTTCACTTGTGCTGCGAATTCGTCGACTTCTAAGGCTAATAATAATGTATTTTAGTAGTAACAGCAGTGTTGTCGAAGGTAGAACCCTTTGTGGTTCGACTCTGGCGGTACCACCGCCACACCTATTTCTACCTAATAACAGCAGTGTTAGACGCTGCTGTGTTCGGGTTTGAAGGGTGTGGTAAGGGAGACAGACTTTTACGAGGCGTTCCAGCTTAGCCCTCAGGGGTAGCAGCGCATCTGTGCCCGACCTCAGGTAGGACTATCTAAGCCTATCTGGGGTTGATTACAGATGTCCATGGGCAGAAGCCACTTACCATCAGCTGGATTGCATGCTCGTCTGCTACTCTTATATAATAAAAAAAGTATTAAACGCTGCCAACCGAACCACAGAGCTTTCACCTTCAAATAGTAAAAATGTTTATTTACACGCAATTTACAAGATTAGATACTTAAAGGTAGAACCCTTTGTGGTTCAACTCCAGCATCACCGCCACCCCTATTTCTGTTATAACAGCAGTGTAGCGCTGCTGTGTTCGGGTTTGAAGGGTGTGGTAAGGGAGACATACGTTTCCGAAGCATTCTAGCTTAGTCCTCAAGAGTAGCGGCGCATCTTTGGCCGACCTCAGTTAGAATTATTTAATCCTATCTGGGGTTGATTACAGATGTCCATACGGCAGTAGCCACTTACTATCAGGTGATCTTTATTCTCGTCTGCTATTCTTATATTATACAAAATACACGCTTTTTTATAAGATTACATACTAGTTTTACATGTTTTTATTTATCTTGCAGTGTATGTTTATTTTTATGCATTTACAAGTGCCATAACAGTACAATCGCTGCTGTGAAGGATTGTACCCGTGTTTGAAGGTTGTGGTAAGGGAGACATACGTTTCCGAAGCATTCCAGCTTAGTCCTCGAGGGTAGCTCATCTGTGGCTGACCTCGGGTACGAATTTTATCTGGGGTTAATTACAGATGTCCATGGGCGGCAGTAGCCACTTACCATCAGGTGTACTGCATGCAATTAACGTTCGAATCCAACGACACTTCACATGTTAAATCCGTCAAGCCGTTTGATCTGTAGGGTGTGTTAAAGATGTCCCTATAGTTCCGGGACCAGAAATGGGCTACGGTATCCTCTGCCTGTCGGAAGAGGCGACTAAATGGGGGCTTCCGGGGTTGCGGACAGCAAAAGTGGGAGCTCGAACCGCCTGGCCAGCAACCCCGGGATGGACGGCGGTATGTGTGGTCGCATACCGTCGTGAACACCAGGTGTGGTGAGTTTCAAGCTCACCTGGGCGGAACCCGACGGGGCGACGCGCCAAGTGGACTCCGGGTGCGTTCCGTTGGAGATCCCGGAGTCCTCTTCGCAGCGCTTAGGACGGCCACCGGGGGAGTTTTAGTGCGGTAAGAGTCCCACATAACCCTGTGTCGCTCCCACGGCATCGGGTACCTTTTGAACGTTTCCCCCTCGATAAAAAAACATGTTAAAGAATGAGACAAACATACGCTTGAAAGACTTTATTTTATACGTTTATTACCCTCCGCAGTCGGGTAAAAAACGTATAAAATTAATTATAACTTAAATGACATGTGGTTCTATTAAATCAAATTGCTCTACTACTACTAGCTCTATAATTTTCACTTATGAATAAAAAATATGTTTATAATATAAAACAACTAGTTTTTGCCCGCGACTTCGCCCTCGTTTAAAAGAAAATGATATAACATACATAAAACTGAAAATTCGTACCTTCAACTTTGCTAAAGATCACCACTTGATCAAATGCATAGTTTACGATTTAATCCTTACTAATATCGATTAAAATAATCGATGTTTTGGGTCCAAAAGATCAATTCTCCGATTAATCTATCTTAGATCGCCATCTCCAGTTCCCCTGCGATTTCCGGGATAAAAACTATCCTATGTCCTTTCTCGGGTCTCAGACTATCTTTGTACTAAATTTCATTAAAATCGGTTCAGTGGTTTGGGCGAGAAGAAGAGACAACTAGACAGACAGACACACAGACAGACAGAGTTACTTTCGGATTTATAATATTAGTAAGGATAAGGAAGTAAAGATGACATTATGGAGTTACTTCTCCAGAAAACACCATGGTAAAAATTGACATTCAAATATAATTCTGTAAAGTGTTTTTCAACCTGTAAGTCGCGATCCCCTGAAACAAACTCTCTAGGGGGTCGAGAGAGTACGAGAAGCCTCAGCAACAATCTAAATATATATAACTCAAAGGTGACTGACTGACATAGTGATCTATCAAAGCACAGCCCAAACCACTGGACGGATCAGGCTGAAATTTGGCATGCAGGTAGATGTTATGACGTAGGCATCCGCCGAGAAAGGATTTTGATCAATTCTACCCCCAAGGGGATAAAATAGAGGATGAAAATATTACTTCGTAACGCGAGCGAAGCCGCAGGCAAAAGCTCGTGATCAATAAAGTTCTAAAAATATTTCGAACAATGTTAATTAAAAGACACTTAGAAACAGCGAAGAGCAGGTCGAGAAATATTTTTACGTAGGGGTTCGTAAGAAAGATTGAAAAACACAGCCGCAAAGAAACTAATTTAAATAAAAATATTCTGATTTCATTAATAAATTATCATAAGGCAGTTAATTCTTAAATTATGTTACAGGAATAGGCTTATGAGAAATCGTAAAATCGATTAGTTATTTCTCAACTCCATTAATATTATATTAAAATAATAATATGTCTACAACGCAATATGATGAAAGTTTTACCTTGGTCTTATATTTGCAATAGTGTCTATTGAATTCATGTCAAATAATAGTGATAGCCTAGTGGTTCAAAGCCCCTCTGAGTCGAGGGGTCCTCGGTTCAAATCCGAGGCACCTCTGATTTTTCAAACCTATGTGCGTATTAGAAATTAATTATCACTTGCTTAAACAGTGAAGGAAAACATCGTGAGGATACCTGCATAACTGAGAAAACTTAAAAAATATCAAAGGTATGTGAAGGTGGTAGAACCCTTTGTGGTTCGACTCCGGCGGCACCACCGCCACACCTATTTCTGCCTAATAACAGCAGTGTTAGGCGCTGCTATGTTCCGTTTTGAAGGGTGTGGTAAGGGAGACATACTTTTCCGAGGCGTTCCAGCTTAGCCCTCAGGGGTAGCGGCGCATCTGTGGCCGACTTCAGGTAGGAATATCTAATCCTATCTGGGGTTGATTACAGATGTCCATGGGCGAGGTGGACTGATGCTCGTTTGCTACTCCTATATTATAAAAAAAGAAGTCTACCACTAAGCACTTGGCCCGCGCGGTGGACTATGGCCTAATCCTTCTCATTCTGAGAGGAGACCCGTGCCCAGCAGTGGGATATTGGTTGACGACGAATTACAGATGTCCATACTGCACCGACCTTATCGGGTGGCTACATGGTTGGTTGCCACTTCCATGAAAAGGTTAATATTATATTACGAGCCATTTAACATATTATATGTTATGTAACTTCTTCAGGAAATATATAAGAAGTGATAAAAACGAGCTTTATGATCTTATGTAAGATAACTTTGAGTTTGCAAAAAATGGCGTCAAAAAACCCATTTTATTAGCATTTAATCTGATATTTATTTATCTAAGATAATAAGTACATAGTAATTAATTATTTTAGCTACATATTGTACATTCTACATTACATTTAAAGCAATTCTTGAATATCCTTCGTCTACACTAATATTATAAAGAGGAAAGCTTTGTTTGTTTGGTTGTAATGAATAGGCTCAAAAACTACTGGACCGATTTTAAAAATTCTTTCGCCATTCGAAAGCTACATTATCCACGAGTAACATAGGCTATATTTTATATGAAATATATTTTATAATAAATAGATTTTGAGGCGGTACAAAGGTTGCCGGGTAGTTAGTTATATATAAAAATGTGTTTCTGTATGTTTGTGTCAGTAAAACTCGAAAAGTAATAAATGGATTGAGTTGATTTTTATACATAACGTTGCATTTTATATAAGAGTGATTTTGTATACTTTTTATCTCAAAGTATGTACGAGAATTATTTTTTTATTTACTTTCCTTATAATTTGAAAGTGGTGCAACCATTTATGGTTCGACTCCGGCGGCACCACCGCCGCACCTATTTCTGTTATAACAGCAGTGTAGCGCTACTGTTCTGGGTTGAAGTGTAATAAGGGAGACATATTTATCCGAGATAGAAAACCCAAACCTCAGATGTGACTCCAATCCTATCACGGATTGATTATCGATGACCACACAACAGTGACCTTACAGGTATGCCTATTCATGGGCAACGCTGTGGCCGTACTAGGTAGGTCTCCAATCCTATCTCGGATTGATTATTGATGACCACACAACAGTGATCTTACAGGTATGCTTATTCACGGGCAACGCTCTGGCCGATCTAGGAAGGTCTTCAATCCTATCTCGGATTGATTATTGATGACCACACAACAGTGCCCTTACAGGTATCCTTATTCACGGGCAATGCTGTGGCCGATCTAGATAGATCTCCAATCCTATCTCGGATTGATTATTGATGACCACACAACAGCAACCTTCATTTCTATTAAAATAGTTAGCAATAGTCATAGTAAACAAACTTACGTACAAATAATTTCATTATTAGTTAGCATGCACTTTCAACGCGACCGGTTAGTTACGACAGCTGGTAACCTACTTTTGTGACCACTTGCCGTCGGTGGTCACGAGACATAGTTTTTAGATTAATGTTTAGTAGATATAAATATTATTGTGCTTTTTCACTTCACGAAATGAGATTTTGTAGCTTTTTATTTTTTGATGTGAAACATCTATAGCCGCACGTAAAACCGATTTCTGACGTGGCGACGCATGCAGTGGCGACGTCACGCTATACGATGGTATATATATACAGTCTATATGCAGTAGTGTGTACGGTGTGGCGACGCGTCGCCATGCGCAATCGAATTCAATAAATAGTCATCGTTATCTGGAAAAAAATCGTAATATTTTATTTTATCATTATGACATATTTAGTTCCTATTACAATATGTTCTTTTCTGCATATTACTTTTACAAAATAATGTCGATGTTTCACATCCGCCAGGCGTCCCGTGACGGCTCACATTTTTTTATTTACTCTTTATTGACCATGTTAAAAACAATGTGGTGCAAAGGCGGACTTAATGCTAAATAGCATCTCCCAGTCAGCCTTAGGGATGTGCAGAAAAATTGAAGGCGGTACAACTATACTAAAAAAATGATAATAATAATAAAAAAAATAGAAAATAAAATTAAATGAAAAAAAGAAGGAGAAAGGAGAACATGAAAAAAGAAAGAATGTGAGAAAGAAAGAAAAAAAAGAAATAAGATATAAATAGATGAGAAGTAAATACATTTTAATATAAATTACTACGTGAAAATGAAGAAAAAATGTATAGACACCATATCTAATGATGAACTAAATTACAATAGTGAGCAAAGGCATTCTTTTTAAAAGTGTATTTGGAGCACATCTTTCTAAGTTCCCCAGGAAGAGCATTCCAAAGCCGCGCTGATTGGAGCTTGAAAGAATTAGAGAGAAACCCAGACCGGTGAAGAGGTAAAAACAGAACACGAGAGAGGAACGAAGCTCCCGCTCGTGGAAATCACAGAGATAATGAAATTATCTATTCGACACTATGTACCTATGTATGTACGTATGTATGTATGTATGTATGTATGTATGTATGTATGTATGTATGTATGTACGTATGTATGTATGTATGTATGTATGTATGTACGTATGTATGTATGTATGTACGTATGTATGTATGTACGTATGTATGTACGTATGTATGTATGTATGTATGTATGTATGTATGTATGTATGTATGTACGTATGTATGTATGTATGTATGTATGTATGTACGTATGTATGTATGTACGTATGTATGTATGTACGTATGTATGTATGTATGTATGTATGTATGTATGTATGTACGTATGTATGTACGTATGTACGTATGTATGTATGTATGTATGTATGTATGTATGTATGTATGTATGTATGTATGTATGTACGTATGTATGTATGTATGTATGTATGTATGTACGTATGTATGTATGTATGTATGTATGTATGTATGTATGTACGTATGTATGTACGTATGTACGTATGTATGTATGTATGTATGTATGTATGTATGTATGTATGTATGTATGTATGTACGAATGTATGTATGTATGTATGTGGGATAATACCTACATGGTTAGATTTTAGTTTTACTTTTTATTTTTATATAAGAACTCTGACGTAGTTTGATTGAGTCAAAGTAGGAACACTGAAGAAGGAAGTCAGTTGGAAAGAGTTTAAAACGATGTACGTAGTATTTGACATAAGATCCGAGAAATAAAATAAGAATTAAATATCACCATCGACCTCTCATTTCTACGATCCCACAACTTTTGGGGGCTCGTCCGAGATCTCGTCATGTGCAGTTTCAATGGTGATTAACGACGAAGATTACGAAAATATCTCCAAGAAAATTGTAAGAAATTTTCTCAATAATTTACGCCGGTTACCAAGCAACGCGTCAACAACGAATGTTTCGGGACGTAGCACACTATACTAGATGAATGCATAGGGTCGTGCTACACTATACGAACCGAATGATTAACTGAAGAAAGTTTTGAAGAGAAAGATATGAAAGACGTATAATTAAATATTTTAATGAAGAAATATTGAAGAAGTAAAGATTAAGAAGTTAAGATGCACTCAAGAAGCCGATCCGTAACCGTGCCGCCCAAGAAAGAAAAAGACGATGGAGAAAGATTAAAATTCAGTGGGCCACGAATATCCTTTAACGATTTAGAACAGTCTATGATTCCGTTTACTGGTGACGACACGTATCCGATCACGAACTGGATTGAAGAATTCGAAGATACTGCTGGAATTATGGAATGGTCTGATATTGAGAAACTTATTTATGGAAAAAGATTACTTGCCGGTACTGCTAAACTATTTCTCAGATCTACAGGAAGTGTGAAGAATTGGGATACTCTGAAGAATCTGCTCCAAGAAGAGTTTAGTCCGAAACTGAACAGCGCCATCATACATAAGAAGCTTGCTTCACGTAAGATGAAGAACGAAGAAACGTTTCAACAATATTTTCTTCACATGAAGGAGCTAGCCTTACACGCTGCCCTTGAAGATACAGCCCTAATGGTTTATATTATTGACGGCATTCGTGACAGTGAAACCAACAAAGCTATGTTGTATGGAGCTAGAAACTTAAAAGAATTTAGAATGAAGTTAGAATGTTATGAAGAATTAAGACAAAGAATTGAAAGAAAGACTAACTCCAAGAATAATATACAAGGAAATAATTCTGATGACAAAGGTTCCTCAACCAGCACAGGGCGGAAAGTAAAGAGATGCTACAACTGCGGCGATACTGATCATATGGCACCAGCTTGTACGAAAGGCATAAAATGTTTCCGATGTAATGAATTCGGACATAAAGGAACTGAATGTCCTAACCAGCCGAAAAAGTCTCTTAACATTCAGAAACAAGAAGTAGTAGAAAATACCTCTTGTAAAAAGGTTAAAATAAATGATGTGGAGATGAGTGCATCAACAGATATTGGAAGTAACGTTAATCTGATAAAGATGACCGAAAACAAGAATTTTCACGACGACTACACGATGGAAGATGCTAGACTTTCTGAAAATGTAGAAAAGACGATTAAAGAATATAAACCCGACGAAGACAAGGATAAGAAATATAGTAATATTGAAAAGAAAATTATACTTACCGATAATAATCCATTTCACCAGAATCCACGTCAACTGCCGCCCCTAGTGGAAGATGTTGTAAATGAACAAATAGAAGAATGGTCGGAACAGAAAATTTTAGCGAAGAAAAAGAATGGACAACACAGCAAGCAGCCTGCTTGTTTAATCGTTACCGAAATGACCGCACGTATTAAAAAAGCTCAAGACGAAGATGTACAGATTGAAAAAATAAAGAAAATTTCAGAGAAAGAACCTTATAAAGACTGCCTTCTACAAGACGGAATACTTAAAAAAGAGAAAGATGGAAGCAAACTAATTGTAGTAACAAAGAAGAAGAAGATGCAGTATGTAATTGTACGAAAGAATCATGAGAAAGAACATTTTAGCTTGGATAAGACTGAAGAATTAACAAATCGCAAATATTTTAAAGTAAGAAACAAAGATGATGAGATACTGAAGATGATTGAAGACGAAAGAATTGATATTTTTTATGAAAAGAGATCTGATTTAAGAATAAAAGCTAAAGAAATACAAGATATACAAAAAATACAAGATGAAGATAGAAGATATTACAATAAGGTTAGAAAAAAAGCTTATGAATACAATATTGGTGATTTAACTCCTATAAGAAGAACTCAATTTTTTTGGGACCATATGAACTAGTTCAGAAGAAGCGAAAGATTATGATTACAGTTCATCAGGGTCTGATGAATGAGCAGGATGGCCGTGTGGGATAATACCTACATGGTTAGATTTTAGTTTTACTTTTTATTTTTATATAAGAACTCTGACGTAGTTTGATTGAGTCAAAGTAGGAACACTGAAGAAGGAAGTCAGTTGGAAAGAGTTTAAAACGATGTACGTAGTATTTGACATAAGATCCGAGAAATAAAATAAGAATTAAATATCACCATCGACCTCTCATTTCTACGATCCCACATGTATGTATGTATGTATGTATGTATGTATGTATGTACGTATGTATGTATGTATGTACGTATGTATGTATGCATGTCCGGGGTTTCATGAAAAACTGCTAATCCAATTTGGATAGGGTTTTAGTAATTAATCTTTTATACCCAAAGAATAAAAAAAATTACAAAAAATACAACCGACTTCTGTGTCACTACAAAGTACATAATATTTGAAATAAATGTTGGTTTAGTACATATTTCTGAAGTCGGCGCCCAATATATTTCGTTGGATAACGGCGTAAACAGCGTGTCATATAAGCGCTGATTTCTATATTTAGAGCGGACTAGCTGTTTTGCGTGGCCTATACCTGTCTACGTTTCAATAAATAAAGCTAGAAACGCCGAAAAAAAATGGTTTTTGGGATGGCGATCCCCAATTATTTTCAGGTTTTTTCTTATTTTTTAACTTTACAAGTTTATTTTAAACGAGCTTTTGCCCGCAGCTTCGCTCGCGTTACGAAATAATATTTTCATCCCCTATTTTATACCCTTGGGGGTAGAATTGATCAAGATCCTTTCTCAGCGGATGCCTACGTCATACCATCTTCCTGCATGCCAAATTTCAGCCCGATCCGTCCAGTGGTTTGGGCTGTGCGTTGATAGATCACTACGTCAGTCAGTCACCTTTGAGTTATATATTTATTTTAAATTTTTATTTTACAAGGTTCAAGACCAATTAGTGACACAAAATTAACTACAAGTCTTCAGTCATTGACACTTGATTTGCAAAAGCGTGTAATCTTTGGGTTTCGGAGACAAAAGGGTAAAATAAACAGGACCTTAAGTGATATTAGCTTAAACTAAACATGTTAATTGCTTCCTTTTGAAAAAAATCCGCCAAAAACGAGGTATCCGTACCACCATAAAGTATTTAAAAGTAATGATAATAATATGCTGTATTGCCTCATACAAATTATAATTACGAAAATGTATTTGAAAGGAATAAAATAAATACACCTAGTTCAAAAAACTAAAAAACACGCTTTTATGATAAAATCAACTAAAAAGTAGAAAAGTATTCTATTTCATTCTTTCATACATGCAGGGTAAGATAAGGATGTATGTTGATCTCTTTCTACTGAAAAACGGAGTTACTCACTGACAGACATAAAAGTGAAGCTAATATAAAGCGTGTAAAAAAAAATCGGTTGTCTGTAAAGTCGGTTTACTGACGATAGTTGAACGTGACAACGTCATATGAAAATACTGATGGAATGGTTGCATTTTTCAAAAGAAATTTGTAAAATAATAATTAATTAATTAATTAATTTTAAACTAATAATTTACTTAACACTATCAACATTTATCAACAGTATGACATAACCTATAAACTCAGTTTCTCAACTTTTGTGTCAATCTAACAATTAATCAATCAATCATAGTTTACGATAATGAAATATCAGTGTACAATTATTTACCTTTATTGTTGTAGTTGTTGTAAATGATAAATGTCGAATCTAAGCACTCCATATTTTCACTACAGACACAGCTGACGATACTTTAACCACACGTGTGAACTTGTATTGTGACGCTTTCTTGTTTTTCCAACGCCAAGAACGTTCGAGAAAGACAAAGACAGAGACACAAGCATGCGCCGATTCAATGCGCCTAATTCTCTAGTGCTGCGCGCGCGGCAGACCGATCATAGTTGAGTGGGAGAGAGACGCAAGGCATTCGGCGGGCCTCTCTCTCGTTCGGTGACTCATCGTAACGTTACCGGGCGTTACACTTTTTCATAAGTGACTCCCAGCCGCAACCTAATTTAAGACGTTGTCACGTCAATATTAAAATAGACAAAAATTGTAGAGGCAAAATCATTTAACACTATAATATTTTATATCTTTTGATCCATAATAGATAAATGTCTACTTGATTTTTTTACAGAATGGTTACTCTGTAAAAATCGACGAAGGAAAACATCGCGAGGAAATCTACATACCTGAGAAATCTTAAAAAAAAATTTTGAAAGGTATGTGAAGTCTACCAATACGCACTTGTCCAGCGCGGTGGACTATGGCCTAATCCTTCTCATTCTGACAGGAGACCCGTGCCCAACAGTGGGACAGTCATGGGTTGACGACGATGCCGTGAAAAGGGCTAAAGCTCTGCAAACCTAAAATACTATTTAGTTCATATGTGACCTTTTAGGCGTCAAATTTTCAGAAATAGGAGGAGCTTCGTTTCGAATTTAACTGCTAGTAATCTTTAAGCGGCTGAACAGATTCCTTTAACAGAATGCGAACGAGCATGCAGTCCACCTGATGGTAAGTAACCGTACGGACATCTGTAACCAACTCCATATAGAGCAGGTTCTACCTGAAGCCGATCACAGTTGCCACTCCTGAGGACTAAGACCTCATATGTACATACTAGTGTGACGGTGGTACCTCCGGTCGAACCATACTGGTTCTAAGATAGAAAATTATAATTAAACTAGCTGACCCGGTAAACGTTGTGTTGCCATGTAAATAAAAAAAATGTTAAGGGTGAACAACCCTTATGACTTAGGGGTATGAAAAATATATAGTAGCCGATTCTCAGACCTACTGAATATGCATATAAAATTTGGTGAAAATCATAAAAGATCAATAAAGAATCATGCAATACGATCAATAAAGAATTTGGTTTCGGAGGAGTACGGTAACTAACATTGTGACACGAGAATTTTATATATAAGACTAGCTGACCCGGCAAACTTTGTACTGCCTCAAAATCTATTTATCAAATATATTTCATATAAAATATAGCCTATGTTACTCGTGGATAATGTAGCTTTCGAATGATGAAAGAATTTTTTAAATCGGTCCAGTATTTTTTGGTCTAAGATCCGAAGCTAAATCGAACTGGACCGAGCTGATAATAGAATGAAACTCATTTTATAATGAAATTAGTACATTGGGTAATACATTAAAAATGGGTTAGCTAAAAAAATCCTGGACAGGATAATTTTAATTATTTTTTGAAAAATTAAAATTTAATTGAAAATTAAATTTTGCAACATCAAGATAATAAGAAAATTCTATTCTGAGTGAATGTTAAAAACATACAGAATGTGCAGGCTTTGGGTTGCCTATTATTTACGTGGACGAACTACTGGGTTGTCAGGTATAAACAGGTATTTCGCTGGCAACTACTTTCACTCATGATGATAATAGATAAAATTTTATATCAGTAGAAGCGCTGTTTTATTGTGAACACGTTGATATAGGGTTGTCTGCAAAATGAAAATTAATTTTTCAAAAAATAATTAAAATTATCCTGTCCAGGATTTTTTTAGCAAACCCATTTTTAATGTATTACCCAATGTACTAATTTCGTTATAAAATGAGTTTCATTCTATTATCAGCTCGGTCCAGTTCGATTTAGCTTCGGATCTTCTACTATTTGAGCCTATTCATTACAATCAAACACAAAGTTTTCCTCTTTATAATATTAGTATAGATGTACTGGAAAATCACAACAATTAACATATCGGTCATAAATTATATATTTTTTATTATATTTACGCACACATTTGATAAATTTGTGCGAATTTGATAAATATGATATGAGCTTTTATGGGCTGTGAAATAACAATATTATGTTAATTAAAAGTGTGAAAACATTTTTTGTGACATATATTTACATATTTTAATAAATCGAGTCTATTTCGATAAACTAATTAATAGTTATACTAGTTCGTGCTTGCGACGTTGCGTGGGCTTCAGGGTATGAGGTCGTCTTAACAAAAATAAATATATAAGACAATGAAATATATTTATTTAGTATAGGCCTTACAGATTGTCAGATACAATAGTTTTTCTTAAACCACATGCCAGCTCCACATGTACCATTAGGTTAAGTTTAACATTGTAAAATCTATTTTTTTTTAAAGATGTGTGTTATGGAGTTTCTTTCGCCGCTTCTTCTCCATAACAAAACACCTTGTGAAGTGGTGGTAGTTTGACATTCAAAAAGTGCTCTGTAAAGAACCTATTTTGAATAAAAAAAATTGATTTGATTTGATTTGATTTAAACTACTACCGGATCGGAACTCGACCTCAAATGAGAGGATTTGATAAGAAACTCAGTAAGTTTGTCTTTTTTCCATAATAATTATAACTCTTTTTTTCTTTTTTTTTTTTTAATGAAAGAAGTAGAAACATGGCTAGTTAAAATAAACAGCGATAAAGCTGGTGATTCAAATTTGGCATGTTTATCGTGGTCAAAAATTCAATTCCCAAGCCCGGGCATCTAATTTTTAATTTTGTGCGTAAGGAATAAAGTGTGTTATTTATCACGTCAGTGAAGGAAAAATCGTGAAGCCTTCACGTCTGAGAATTCTCTATTCAATAATAGGTTGAAGAAGAAATAAAATTGATTAAGTACATAAAAACCTTCTTTATGATATAACATTCAGATATAGAAAAATTTATGCTGATTCCTCAAACGGTTTGAGTTGAACGACCTTATATACATTTATATGTTAAAATCCTTTTATAAACACATATATCATAAGATGAATAAAACAGTAAGTCGCTAATAAACATAATTGTAAGAGGTGTGAGATGTTAAAAAACCCTAAAAGCATAACTTTAAGTTGGTACTATTTTTAGCATTTCAGAATATGTGGTGTCAAATCTACGATGTGTAAAACTTTATTGTGCTTCTTAATTTTATTAAATAATAAACCTAGAAGTATATCTAGAGAATAATTATAAAAAATCCACTGGCTTAAAATATTGCCTACTAGTTATTGCCCGCGGCTTCGCCCGCGTTTAAAAGAAAATAATATAACATACATAAAACTGAAAATTCGTACCTTCATTGGAATGAAAGTGGCGCCATCTGGCGAAAATTGGTCGTACCAACTCTGAAACTTTCGTGGGCTCATGGACATCAAATTTCTGAGGATCATTACTTGACCAAATAATTCAATACTTACTATAGATTAAAATAATCGACTTTTTGGTCCAAAATATCGATTATCCGATTAATCGGTCTTAGATCCGTAGTTCTCGTGGGATTTCCGGGATAAAAACTACGCTATGTCCTTTCTCGGGTCTCAGACTATCTTTGTACAAAATTTCATTAAAATGGGTTCAGTGGTTTAGGCGTGATGAAGAGACAAACAGACAGACAGAGTTACTTTCGGATTTATAATATTAGTATAAGTATATATATTACTAAGGATAAGGATAGTTACCCTCGAAATTAGGGGTGCATGTCAAGAATGAGACATACTCGTACTTACATACTTCCATCATCATCATCATCATCATCAACTCATTACTGTCCCACTGCTGGGCACGGGTCTCCTCTCAGAATGAGAAGGATTAAGTCATAGTCCACAGCGCTGGACAAGTGCGTATTGGTAGACTTCACACACCTTTGCAAACAATTTCTTTTTTAATTTCTCAGGTATGCAGGTTTTTTCTCGATGTTTTCTTTCACCGTTTAAGCAAGTGACAATTAACTCGCACATGATTTTGAAAAGTCAGAGCGTGTCTGGGATTTGAACCTCGGACTCTTCGATCAAGAGTTTCTTAACCACTAGGCTATCACTGTTTTTTATTTATATGATTTATATTTCAGTAGAGATATATTTCAATTAAAATTACTTTTTCGGTATATCGGTTGATAAATACAAAAAAAACTTAATGTTTTCAGACATACTAAACAACCTTAAAGGAACCTAAATATACCAAACGGAATTTTATGGTGCAATTAATAAAAAAATGTTGCTTATAACATAACATTGTAATTATCGTTATTATATAAAAACCAGTTTAAAATTAATCGAACTATGCTTAGGCTGATCAAAACATAGGATTAGGGATGCGAATTTTTGAAAATATCGATATTTATTTCAAAGATCGAGTTTTTGCGGATATTTGATAATATAGGAAAATACTCAATTTCCTTGCACTTTTTTCGCTTATAAAGTTTAAACATTTTTTTATATAATATAGGAATAGCAGACGAGCATGCAGTCCATCTGATGATAAGTGGTTACTGTCGCCCATGGACATCTGTAATCAACCCCAGATAGCATTAGATATTCCTACCTGAGGTCGGCCACAGATGCGCCGCTACCCCTGAGGATTAAGCTGGAACACCTCGGAAGAGTATGTCTCCCTTACCACACCCTTCAAACCGGAACACAGCAGCGCCTTACACTGCTGTTATTAGGTAGAAAAAGGTGTGGCGGTGGTGCCGCCGGAGTCGAACCATAAAGAGTTCTACCATAGAGTAATATTAATATTGACGATCTTTTCTTTTACGCCAACTACATCCTATTTCTATTAAAAATATTTAAAATATTGGATATCGATATTTCATTTTTAGATCTGATGATATCGTGAATAATTACGCTATAAATATCGACACTTAGGTAAAATTATCGATAGACTTCAATAAATCGTCTCATCTCTAGACAGGATATTAAAGATCTTTTCTTTTTCGCCGACTTCATCCTATTTCTATTAAAAATATTTTAAATTTTGGATATCGATATTTCATTTTTAGATCTGATGATATCGTGAATAATTACGCTATAAATATCGACACTTAGGTAAAATTATCGATAGACTTCAATAAATCGTCTCATCTCTAGACAGGATATTAAAGATCTTTTCTTTTTCGCCGCCTTCATCCTATTTCTATTAAAAGTATTTAAAATTTTGGATATCGATATTTCATTTTTAGATCTGATAATATCGTGAATAATTATGCTATAAATATCGACACTTAGGTAAAATTATCGATATATAAATCATCTGATCTCTAGACAGGATATTAAAGAGATTAAAAATATTTGATACATACATAGTTTTATAATTTATGTATTTAAATCACATGTTGATACACGTTTTACTAATAATCTCTAAACCCGTATGTTATTGGGAATTTTTATGGTAAAGTATTTAATCTAAGGGTAGTTACACATGAGCGATTGCGAGTGCCGACAGCAAGCGATTGGAAAGGTGCTCGTAAAATCGCTAAAAACATCACACGTATATTTGATACCCCTTTACATACCTCGCACATTTCTGATGAAAAGGCACGCTATCGCTTTTGTATTGCCTCTCAGTCGCAAGTGTGTTAACTGCCTTACTGTGTACGACTTGCCTGCTACAAATAAAATAATTTATCTTAAACAATTTTTGAACGAACGTTGGAAAGTTAGTTTCTCTAGTCATTGTTACAGTGGTAAAGCCCTTAGTGCGTCCTACGTCAAAATAACATTAAGCCTCGAGGTGGCGCGCGCGGTGTTCCCGCACGCACCTCAAAGATGACGGGATGGAGTAGCTCCAGCTCCATCCCACACAGAGACGGGCCCGGTTGTGGGCAGGCGCCGTCGGGACCGCGGACGAATGCTTTTAGCGTACCCGCAGTCCCGTCACTGGGCGTACAGAGGAACACCGTGGGGGGGGGGGGGGTAAAGCCCTTAGTGGTTCGACTCCAGAAGCACCACCGCCACAACTAACCAACGACGCGGTACTAAAATCGAACCACGAAGGGTTCTACCACCTTTTTTATTTTTTTTCGTGGGAAAATCTTTCATGGGTTCCTCTCGGCTGCGGGGGCATTGGAGAAGATATGCTGGACTCTTACTGGCTAAAACCCTACAGTGTTCCTCTGGAAGCTCTTTGTCGGGACCACGGGTACGCTAATAGCCAGGGCCGGATTTAAGGGAGGGCAACCGGGGTAGCAGCCCCGGAGCCTCCACAAAAGAGGGGCCCCCACAAGAGAGACGTTGGATTTTTTTTTAATTCCGACTAGTAAACACTAGCATATATATATATATATATATGTATATATATATATATATGCTAGTGTTTACTAGTCGGAATTATATATATTCCATATATATATATGCTATATATATATATATATATATATATTCCTTTGATATTATTTTTCGCTGTTTTACCTTTATCTACAGTACTTTGTATAAACATGAATACTAGAAGAATCTACCTTCGTTTCACAATAAAATATTTATTGAAAAACACAATTGAAAAAATTGATCATTTTATTCGGAAAATAATTTGGTGCCAGGGGGCCTCCACTCCTTTGTTGCCCCAAGGCCTCTAGACCTCTAAATCTGGCCCTGCTAATAACACTCGTCCGCGGTCCCGAAAGGGTTCTACCACCTACTCTTAACTTACCTATTTTTTGGGAAATATGCCATGGGTTTTCTAATTCCATTTATAGATACAGAACCCTAAAAAACTGACTGTGAACTAGTTAACCAAGACGTTATTATGTGCATTATGAGCAGTTATTATTAATTCACAGTATTTCATAATTATCATAATTATTTGTAATTCTATGACAATTATAAAACTGTGTCTTTCAAAGTGGTTCTCGACCCCCTGGGGGATCGAGGTCGCATTGTCAGCAAAAATATAAACAAAAATAATCGAGACATAAGTGGATTAATAATATGATTTTAAAATGAAAATAAAAGGAATATAAATTACAAAACCAACATTTTATTCAACATAGTCATAAATTAGTAAAGATTACTCACTCCTAACAAGAAAATGTACCCAGTTTTGAGAATTGAAATAGTTGCGTAAACAAGTTTTGCCACGTCTCCGTGCTAAAATGTCCCTAAAATTTTTGAAATTATTATTATAAATTATTTAATTATCATGTAAATTACGCAGTATTAGTTATTTATTCGTAAATTTTCTCTAAAAATGTTTTTATTTGTCAAGAAATCAAAAAAATAACTTACTATAATAAGCCATTTGCGGCTTCATTCCATTTCAAGGCGGCGAAGTATCTTTACTAATCTATGAACATAGTATTTATTAAGTGCGTTTGATGACGTCATCGATGTAAAAATATTTTTTAAAATAGTCCATTATGTTTTAACCGTTACCTTATTACAAAAATAAATAAAATTAATGTCCAAATTTAATATGTGTATAAAATACAAGTTACAAACGGAGAGTAGGGGGTCGAAAAATATTACTGTAACATAAAGGGGTCGTGACGTAAAAAGATTGGGAAACTTAATAAAATACATACATACAGCCGAGAGCAGAGGGTCGCGAAATCTCTAAATATATAACTCAAAGGTGACTGACTGACGTAGTGATCTATCAACGCACAGCCCAAACCACTGGACGGATCGGCCTGTAATTTGGCATGCAGGTAGATGTTATGACGTAGGCATCCGCTAAGAAAGGATTTTGATCAATTCTACCCCCAAGGGGATAAAATAGGGGATGAAAATATTACTTCGTAACGCGAGCGAAGTCGCGGGCAAAAGCTCGTATTTACATAAAATAGCGGGTGGTGATATCAAAAAGATTGAGAAACACTGTTATTTTATATCTAGATCGCATGCCAATTATTTCTATCACGTTTTTGCAAGCACAAGTACATAATAAAACATTACAATACATTGTAACATTATAAAATATGTGAGGACTAGTTTTTATGTATTTTTATTATAATATAGAATACTAGTAAACGAGCATGCAGTCCACCTGATGGTAAGTGGCTACTGCCGCCCATGGACACCTGTAATCAACCCCAGATAAGATTAGATTTCGCTACCTGAGATCGGCCACAGATGCGCCGCTACCTCTGAGGACTAAGCTGGAACGCCTCGGAAAAGTATATCTCCCTTGCCACACCCTTCAAACCAGAACACAGCAGCGCTTAACAATGCTGTTATGAGGCGGAGATAAGTGTGGCGGTGGTGCCGCCAGAGTCGAACCACAAAGGGTTCTACCACTTTCAAACTATCCACGGCACTGATATCTGTAATCAATCTTAGATAGGATTGAAGTCCTACCTGAGGTCGGTCACGTTGCTATCACTAAGGACTATATTGGAAAGCCCCGTGCAAAAGTTCAATATTACTCCCTTCGTTACTACCCTCGAGGACTAAATTGGAACGTTTTGTAGAAACAAGGGCCCTTACCACACTTTATTTTAATTTGATATATTTATTATCAAAAATATTTTGAAATTTAAAAATGTCTAATATAAGGAAATTCTGAAATGTTGATCTTTGGTAGGCGAAATATTGGATAGATTGAATATTAATAACAGTATTAGTAATAGCGTCCCGTTTTTACTCTCTAGATAGGGAATCCTAAAATGTAGAAGAACCCAGTATCATAGCTAATTTTAAACAATTCTGTGTGGTAAGCATAGATTAGTAAAGATACTTCGCCGCCTTGAAATTGAATGAAGCCACAAACGGCTTATTAGTAAGTTCTTTTTTTTTAATTCCTGACAAATAAAATCTTTTTTGAGACAATTTACGAATAAATAACTTCTTCTTCTTCATCAACCCATTACTGTCCCACTGCTGGGCACGGGTCTCCTCTCTGAATGAGAAGGATTAGGCCATAGTCTACCGCGCTGGCCAAGTGCGTATTGGTAGACTTCACATACCTTTAAGATTTTTATCTCTCAGGTATGCAGGTTTCCTCACGATGTTTTCCTTCACCGTTTTAAGCAAGTAATAATTAATTTCTAATACGCACATAAATTTGAAAATCAGAGGTGCGTGCCTGGGATTTGAACCTCGGACCCCTCGATCGAGAGGCCGCGTTTCTTAGCCACTAGGCTATCACTGCTTCTGAATAAATAACTAATACTGCGTAATTTACATAATGAATAAATAATTATTTCAAATATTTTAGGGATATTTTAGCACGGAGACGTGGCAAAACTTTTTTACGCAACTATTTCAATTCTCAAAACTGGGTACATTTTCTTGTTAGGAGTGAGTAATCTTTACTAATCTATGGTGGTAAGGGAGACATATTATTCCAAGGCATTCCAGCTTAGTCCTCGGGAGTAGCGGCGCATTTTGGCCGACAACAAGTAGGAATCTAATCTTATCTGAGGTTACATATGGCCATGGGCGGCAGTATTTACCATCAGGTGGACTGCATGCTCTTCTACTCCTATATTATAAAGTTATGACGTCATATCATTATATAATATTAATATAATAAACGTTTACACGCCAAATAAGGAAACTTAGGATCACGGAGTCAATGCCAATTGATAATTAGCTTAACGAGGTCTTGGGTTCAAGTCTCCGTTTATGGTAATTTGCCCTGTCAAGGTGAGGCTGTGGTTTGATGATCTAAGTGGTTAAAACTCAGCCTCTGAAACGCGGATCCCAGGTTCAAATCCCAGGCATTTCTGATTTTTCGAAGCGTTTTGCCTTTTAAAAATTAATTATCACTGGCTACTTATAAAGCAGTGATAGCCTAGTGGTTAAGAAACTCGGCCTCTTGATCGAGGGGTCTGAGGTTCAAATCCCAGGCACCTCTGATTTTTCAAAGTTATGTGCGTATTACAAATTAATTATCACTTGCTAAACGGTGACGGAAAACATCGTGAGGAAACATGCATACCTGAGAGATTTATAAAAAAAAAAATCTCAAAGGTATGTGAAGTCTACCAATACGCACTTGTCCAGCGCGGTGGACTATGGCCTAATCCTTCTCATTCTGAGAGGAGACCCGTGCTCAGCAGTGGGACAGTAATGGGTTGATGATGATGACTTATAACGGTGAAAGAAAACATAAGATATTGGTATTCAATGCGAGGGTTTTTACCACTGCGGAGGGTAATGTTCGAGCGTATGTATGTATGTGTCATTCTGTGTCACGCTGCAGCACAAACGGCTTGACGGATTAACATATGAGGTGGCGTTGGATTCGCATAAATTTTTGGAGTGACATACACTATAGTTCTATACAGTCATTTTTTTGATTCAATAAAAAATCTCTGCTTAGTCGTAAAGCTTGGTTTCAATCTTTTTTTTTATTATACAAACAAATTTATTTAGACACAAAAGAGAAACTATTTTCAGCGCACTTCCAAAATGTCAATAATTTCACAAATCCACAACATAAAGGAAGTGTATGAATTAGCAGATATTTGCGAGATTGCTAAAGAGGCATGCAACATCAAAAAATATTGACATACTCTTTTTGTTACGCTAATACCGTTCTTATGTATGTATAGTTAAGGTATATAATCGTTTGTTTCAAGTAAATGTGCTTATTGAACAATGTGCTAAATTTCTTTCTATTGAAGTGAGTTTGAGAAACTAGATTTGTGACGTGGATTTACTTGTACAATTTACAAAAAATGTTATATTTTTTAAATATAGGAGTAGCAGACGAGCATGCAGTCCACCTGATGGTAAATGGCTACTGGCGTATGGACATCTGTAATCTTAGATAAGATTAGATTCCTATCTGAGGTCGGCTACAGATGCGCCGCTACCCTTGAGGACTAAGCTGGAACGCCTTGGAAAAGTATGTATCTCTTATCACACTTCAAACCAGAACACAGCAACGCTACACTGTTGTTATAACAGAAATAGGTGTAGAGATGGTGCCTTCAGAGTCAAACCATAAAAGGGTTCTACCACCTTTCATACTAGACTCCTCGTGGGTGGGACACCCATGCCCAGTAGGAAAAGTTGCGTACTGTGCGTTAGTTAAACAGCAAAAACAATCAAATATTACAGAAACTAAGTAATTATTCCGTTTTCTAATCGCTGGTTGTGTCAAGGTAAACAATTGCTAGCACGAAAGGTAGTAGGGATGTTCTATCTGGGTACTGTGTATCGATATTATCGTCAACCCATCACTATCCCACTGCTGGGAATGCACTCTCAAGGTGAGAAGGATTAGGCCATAGTTCACCGCGCTGGACAAGTGCGTATTGGTAGACTTCACATACCTTTGAAGACGTTTATCGATATATTGGATAGCATCATATCGTATTATATCGATCCAATGACGAGCTGCGTGGTGGAGTGTTCACTATGGTAGAACCTTCTGTGGTTCGACTCCGGCGGCACCACACCTAGTTCTGTTAAACAGCAGTGTAGCGCTGCTGTGTTCTGGTTTGAAGGGTGTGGTAAGGGAGACATTTTCTCAAGGCATTCCTCTTTAATCCTTGCGAGTAACGGTTTTTCTCAAGGCATTCCTCTTTAAATCTCGCGAGTAACGGCGCATCGGTGGTGGACCTCAGGCAATATCTAATCTCTAATCTTATCTGTGGTTGATAACAAATGTGGACGGCAGTAGCCACTAACCATCAGGTGGACTGAATGCTCGTTTGAAACTTCAATATAAAAAAATACGAATAGTTTTTTGTTGCAAGTTGGTGGACATCATCTTTTTTTTTTATAATATAAGAGTAGCAGACGAGCATGCAGTCCACCTGATGGTAAGTGGCTACTGCCGCCCATGGACATCTGTAATCAACCCAGATAGGATTAGATATTCCTACCTGAGGTCGGCCACAGATGCGCCGCTACCCCTGAGGACTAAGCTGGAACGCCTCGGAAAAGTCTGTCTCCCTTACCACACCCTTCAAACCGGAACACAACAGCGCTAACACTGCTGTTATTAGGTAGAAATAGATGTGGCGGTGATGCCGCCGGAGTCGAACCACAAAGGGTTCTACCACCTTCAAATATATTGATACATGTGTTTTATGTATTAGTATCGATACAGTAGGGATCGTATCTTATATCAATTCACTGGAATATCGATATGAATAGAACATCACTAGTATGAAACAGGTTTTAAAAGTATATGTAATTGGCAGACGCACCCTTTCCGGTAGATGGCGTTGGTTTCATTTCTCACATTTTTCTGTCACAGTACAGTAGCCTTAGTATGAGTTTTTACGTTTTTAAAATGACTGTTTTGGCATTTGTTTACGTATTTGCCCATACATATTGAATCTGCGCCCATAGCGGATTGTATCAGAACTGATTGGAAATATATGGGAAATACGTAAGAAAAACAAAAACAGTCATTTTTGTCAAAACGTAAAAACTCATACTAAGGGTACTGGGGGCCTACCACCATCTTTTAAAAACCATCATAGTTCAGGAAAGTTTTATTTCAGTAAAATATTCCGTCATACACAGTTGAACAAACTTAAACCCTTATTAATTTTTCGCTTATCCATTGTATAAAACCAACTGAAATTGCCATATTTATTTAAAAAGTAAAATTTCCTGCAAAAAAAGTAAAAGTATGATTAAAATAATATTGTTTTAAGAGATGGTAGTAACCCCCCTGGTCTGATATGATTCGGATTCGATTCCTGGCCAGAAACATGTAATAATTTTAAAATAAAACAAACTTATTCTGACGTGTCCTGAAATTGGCACTAAATACTATTAAAGGTAACTTAATTATTAATAGATAATAAAGGTGACTTTAAATAATAAAGGTAACTTTATTAGTTAATTGTTAGTTAGTTAATTAAATGATATAAAGGTCGGACAAGTAAAATCTTCTAAAAATAACTTTAAATACTTAATATATAAACGCTTTCTACACTCACAGCCCCACACTAGGATTCCCTGTGTTGTGGGTGCTATAGACACACACAGACAAATACACAAACACCCAGACCCAGGAACAGAAATCTAAATTCATCATTTAGATATCTGTCTGGCCGGGGATCGAATCCGGGACCCTTTGCGCGTTAGACCGGTATGGTGCCCGCGCCGCAACGCGGGTCGTCAAATATGTCGTTAATAGTTATATCCAGATATTTATAATAAATACCTATTTATAAACGAAGAAAGTAGAAGAAAAAGTCTTTTTACGTAATATAGTATATGTACTAAGTATGTATTAATTTGATTTGATACAGGTCAGTGATTTACACTAAAAAAACGATCGTAAGATTAGAATTAGGTGGTAGAGACAAATCTTTCGACATCTCACAATTGTCAAAATCACGTCACATAAGTAATGGACGCTTTACATTTTATCCTAATATTAAATCAAATCTTTTATTTGCAGAATAATTCATAATGTACATTACCAGAATAATATGTACTAAATTACCAGAATAAAATATTCTATTCACAAAATAAAATATTCTGGTAATTTAGGATAAGCAAAATTGTTACATTTACATTTTTATTTATTACAATTATTTTGTTTTAATTAAATATTAATTATTTTGACATGTTTTTTTTTCATTCAAATCAATTATTTTACATTACATAATAACACCAACAGCACCGTACATTTGTAGGCTGATTATTCCTGAAAGACTATTTTATATAATAAAAGAATTAATAATAACTCCATTTATATTTTCTTCGACAATGCATTCTATGACATCCTATTCTTTCATCATTATAATATCATTCTTTATATATAATTTTCCGCTAGAGTGTTACTCACCAGCAATTAAAGACTATAATAAAATAACTTGTCACATTCTTGTAACATAAAAAAGTATTTTAATGAAAATATATCCGTACACATTCTAAAATACTTATTACTCAAAGTACCTGCTAAAGCATGTAACACACCTGTTTAAACTGCGTCTCAGTGAGATTTTAAACCATCCGTTCACATTCCGAGACTTTCGTGCAACAATACAGCCTCCGTACACTTTCAAATGTACTATTGCCCTACATCCCTAAAGTGAAAGCGAAAAGTCAATAATGACATAATATCTGCAATCGAGTTATCGTGAAGATTATTAATACGTTTTATAATAATATTTTTTTGACTTGTCGTCGAAATTTAATTATTTTATCAGTAAAATATGTCTTAAAAATAAAATGAAAGAACAATACGTTTTGATAATAATACTTTTTGGTTTGTTGTCGAAATTCGGTGGATATATTATTATTTTGTGAATAAAATATGTCATTAGAAATAAAATGAAAAGAAATAGTGAGCTTTTTGCTTGTACATAAATAGAAATTTAAAAATTTTAACATCCTTTTATTAAATTAAAATATTTTAAAAAATATTATTTATAATAATGGATTATTTATATATTTTTTAAAAAACGTTATTATTGTACCTTATTATAATAATATAAAAATAATAGAAAGTACTGTATACGAGTATTTTTAAATGAATAATAAAATAATATAAAAGTTTAAAATGATTTACAATTACATATTTTTTATGTTGCCGAACAAGAACCTATTTTTCAAAAATATTGCGTGTGAAGAAATTATACAAAAATTGCTTTGTAAATGTATGAAAATACATAATAGTTTTATTATAAGAATCATTTTATTACAATGAAACAAAATCAAAACATTATTTTCCCTAATTAAAAAGTAAAAAGAATATATATAAAACAGGTTTTAAGATACTTATGATAAAATAATTAAATATAATAAGCGAACCAAATTCTAATACATAATTATACATATCTTATTGCTCTAAATTGAGCACTTAATAACAAAATTGATTTTCAATAAAAAAATAATTTATTCCGTTGGTATTACTATATACCATAATTACCATAACTTTATAATCAACACATAATATTGATTTAAACAGGAATGCTCTTATCTAACATGTTACGACTAAACTGGAACGTTCTGTGTGCCAATGTCAAACACTTAAAACGGAATAATAAATAATATTTACATATTTTCTATATTCTACTTTGTATGTTGTAGGTAAAAGTAATATGTATATTTTTTATAATATAGGAGTAGCAGACAAGCATGCAGCCTGCCTGATGGTAAGTGGCTATTGCCGCCCATGGACATCTGTATTCAACCCGAGATAAGATTAGATGCCTACCTGTGGTCAGCCACAGATCTGTTCCTACCCCTGAGGAATAAGCTGGAACGCCTCAGAAAAGTATGTCTCCCTTACCACACCCTTCAAACCAGAACACAGCAGCGCTTAACACTGCTGTTATAACAGAAATAGGTGTGGCGGTAGTGCCGCCGGAGTCGAATCACAACGGATTTGACCACATAATTCACACTTAAGGAGTAGTAGGCCTAGTGAATGTAATATGATAATTATCATAAATTTTCTAAATATTTTATTTATAACACTCTCTACAAAATAAAAACTTTACTAAGCTCTTTTATATTGTTATTTATACATTCAATTAATATTAATAAAAAATGTAATTCAAATAAATATAATTATATGTAATAAAGGTCTTCATTTGCATAATTATAAATAATTTAAATTGTATCATTTTTTTAAATAGTTAAGTTTATTAATTAAATTTTAAATGATAGTTCAATGTCATGTTTTTATCGTAAAAGCAAACACCATAAATATAATTACTTAATTTAGAAATAAGGGGTTCGCTTTTGTTATTCATATTATGAAAAAAAAATATTAAATAGCATGTTTTTATTGTAGGCGCGTACACCATAAAAATAATTATAATATTACAATAATTATGTTATATGGATTAATTTATTCATTTTATATAAAAATGAACAATTATAATAACACAATAATTATGTTACGAATATATGGATTAATTTATTCATTTTATATGAAAAAGGACAATTAAATTAAAAATTACAGTTATAGTTATATATAAAAATATCAATTTCCAACAATGTTTGTCTCCGCATTAATTAATTTAAACTGTAAAAACTTTTGAATAATTTATAATTCAGTCATTCTTAAAATGTCATGTTTTTATTGTAGGAGTGAATACCATAAAATATAATTAAGTTTTTTTTTTTATAATATACGAGTAGCAGACGAGCATGCAGTCCACCTGATGGTAAGTGGCTACTGCCGCCCATGGACATCTGTAATAAACCCCAGATAGGATTAGATATTCCTACCTAAGGTCGGCCACAGATGCGCCGCTACCCCTGAGGACTAAGCTGGAATGCCTCGGAAAAGTCTCTCTCCCTTACCACACCCTTCAAACCGGAACACAGCAGCACCTAACACTGCAGTTATTAGGTAGAAATAGGTGTGGCGGTGGTGCCGCCGGAGTCGAACCACCTTCTTTATGTATAAAAGTTATGTTTCCAAAATTATGTTTGTGTCCGCAAAACTCGAAAAGCAGTAGATGGATTGACCTCAAAAATTTACACAACGTTGCATTTCTATATAAGAATGTTTTTATATACCTTTTACCCGGAAGTTCTAGTGGTAATCACCTGATAGTGATCCTAATATAACTTTTTATTTATTTTAAATGAAACCACAGCGAAGCGTGACTGAATTTATGTACTTCGTATATCTAATATATAATATTCTCGTGTCATAATGTAATTTACCGTACTCCACCAAAACGGCTTTACCGATTTTCACCAAATTTTATATACATATTCAGTAGGTCTGAGAATCGGCTACTATCTATTTTCATACCCCTGAGTGATAAGGGTGGTTCACCCTTAACATTTTGTTTTATTTATAAGGCAACACAAGGTTTGCCGGGTCAGCTAGTAATATAATAATATAGACAAAGAAACAATATCATCATATTGCTGCAAAACTGTCTGTGACTTACGCATGAGGTGACCATGCTCAGGAGTGTCAGCGCATCTGTGATTGGCTTCAGGAAGAACCTGCTGTATGGAGTTAGTTACAGATGTCCATGGGCGGCAGTGACTACTTACCATCAGGTGGACTGCATGTTTATTAAATACTATCAACCTATAAATAAAAAATGGATAGAAAACTAAGTAAATTATTAAAATTAAAATATGTTATATAAGTCAGAATATTGCTATGGGAAATGTAATTTAAATATTATTCATTTATTTGTTTAAATAAGAGATGATCTAAATTAGAGAGATGATCAAAATACTCTAAATTAAAAATCTCTAGTAGAATCAAAATACGCTCTGTAAAGAACCTTTTTGAATTAAAAAAAAAAAAATTGGAATAATTTGTATTAATTTTTGTTTTGTCCACGTTTAAAAATACGAATAAAATGTTTAGTGCTTGTAAAAGATATTTAAAAATTAAACTTTAAAAAGTATAAAAGTACGAGTATTACAATGCCTAATTTATTATTGTAATTTGCATCACCTTACATAATTTTAATTGCAAAATATTTACATTACAAAATTATACCGGTATTACAAAACCACTACAAAAAATCTATTTGCAAATATAATGTACCAAAAATATTATTTTAATTATTTATAATACAAATATTTAAGCGGAATTATATTTTTTATAATTACCATTTTAATTTATCAATATTACATTTATTTATTATATTTATTATTGTTATTTAGGTTACAAAGATAATTGACATAATACGTTAAAAGTTTTGTAAAAAGCTTTAAATAAAAGTTATATAATATTTTTTACGCTAAATAATAATTAACCCAAAAATATATTTATTATTCTTTTATTTATCTATAATTTAGATAAAGTCCGTTATTAATTATAATTTATAATTATATTTTTACGCTAAATAATAATAATCCTAAAATATAAAAACTAATCCTAAAAATAAATAAAACAAATCCTACCTCAAAAAAAAGTTGACACGGAAAAAATACTCGTAAACTTCACAATCACATTTCATTCACGGATTCTTTTTAACCACTATCACTTCACTCCCGTGCGTTTCAACTGTTCGCGAGTTCGAAGCCGACTGAAGTTGCGTTACCGTAACTAGCATTGTTTGGAAAATGATTGTGAAAATCTTAAGCGTTGAATTATCTATTTCTGCTTAATAGTGTTAAGCGCTGCTGTGTTCTGGTTTGATTTGTACGGGATACATAGTTTTATGTTTGAAGGAGGTATAACCCTTTGTGGTACAACGGCGGGACCACCGCCACACCTATTTCTGTTATAACAGCAGTGTTAAGCGCTGCTGTGTTCTGGTTTAAATTGTAAGTGAGGCATTATCCGAGGCGTTCCAGCTAAGTATTCAAGAGCGATGTATGTGTGGCAGACCTGAAGTAAGAATCTAATCTTATCTGGGGTTGATTACAGATGTCCATGGGCAGCAGTAGCCACTTACTAGTAAGCAAACTGCATGCTTGTCTGCTACTCCTATATTATATTATATAAAAACATGCTATTTTGAGGCATTCCAACTTAGCTCGCAGGATCGGTGCATCTGTAGCTGACCACAGGTAGGAATCTAATCTTATCTGGTGTTGATTACAGATAAGTCACTACTAATGTCACTCATGAGGAGTAAAAATAAGGTATTTTTATTATAAAAATATTATCAGGAGTAAACATAAGGTTTTTTTTTATAATATAGAAGATGCAAAGGAGCATGCAGTCCACCTGATGGTATAGGATTAGAATCCTGAAGTTGTCCTTAGCGTTGCTAACCTGAGAACTAATTTGAAACGCATCGTTAAGTATCTCTTACCACACTTCAAACACAGAACAGAACTCAGCAGATTTTTTTTCTAATTAGGTATACCTAAACGATGAGACAGACGGGCTACCTGACGGAAAGCAGGCATCGTCACCTATGGACATTTGCAACACCAGAGGAGTCTTTTTTTATAACATAGGAGTAGCAGACGAGCATGCAGTCCACCTGATGGAAGTGGCTACTGCCGCCCATGGAAATCTGTAACCAACCCCAGATAGAATTAGATATTCCTACCTGAGCTCGGCCACAGATGCGCCGCTACCACTGAGGACTAAGCTGAAACGCCTCGGAAAAGTCTGTCTCCCTTACCACACCCTTCAAACCAGAACACAGCAGCGCTTAACACTGCTGTTATAACAGAAATAGATGTGGCGGTGGTGCCGCCACACCTATTTCTGTTATAACCGCCAGTCGAACCACAGATGGCCTTCCACCGTCAGTCGCCATTGCATCGCCGGCTTTGGAGAAGAGTTTTTTTACACCTGATTTAAAGAGCCCCATGTCATAGCTCCGGAAATACTATGTGGGAAAAATGTGTGACGGTAGTACCAACATAGGCGATGAACTGAAATCAAAGGGTTTTATCATCTTCAAAAAATATTTTTGAAACCAAAACGTTTTGTTTCAATGAAACCTTCTAGAAAATCTGGTCATATTTGGAATATTCCGATGCGGAAATTTTAAAATATTTCCTGTCATAATATCAATCGGTTAAGTGCGAGTCGAACTCGCATATTAAGGGTTCCGCACTAACATGACATATTTAATACTACATATATATTTTTTAGAAATTAATTATCACTTGCTAAACGGTAAAGGAAAACATCGTGAGGAAACCTGCATACCTGAGAGATTAATAAAAAAAAAGAAATCTCCAAGGTCTGTGAAGTCTACCAATACGCACATGGCCAGCGCGGTGGACTATGGCCTGATCTTTCTCACTCTGAGAGGAGACCGGTGCCCAGCAGTGGGACAGTAATGGGTTGATAATGATGATGATGATGATGATATATATTTTTTATTTTTACTGTTATCATAGCTATAGCAAAAAAATACATATGAACATTGGAAAATCAATTTCTTGTATACCAAAGGACACCCCTTTATTTTTTATTTTTAATATTTGTTGTTATAGCAGTAGGTACACACAATAAATAAATCCAGTGAAGGTGGTAGAACCTTTTGTCGTTCGTCTCCGGCGGCACCACCGCCACACCTATTTCTGCCTCACAGCAGCGTTAAGCGCTGCTGTGTTCCGGTTTGAAGGGTGTGGTAAGGGAGATATACTTTTCCGAGGCGTTCCAGCTTTGTCCTCAGGGGTAGCGGCGCATCTAGCTAATCTCAGGTAGGAATATCTAATCCTATCTGGAGTTGATTACAGATGTCCATGGGTGGCAGTAATCACTTACCATCAGGTAGACTGCATGCTCGTCTGCTACTCCTATATTATAAAAAATCAAGTGTCTATTTATTACGGTTTAAGAGATAGAGCCCTTTTTTTTTTTTTTTTTTTTTCGTGGGGAAACCCTTCATGGGTTCCTCTCAGCTGCGGGGGTAGCGGAGAGGATATGCCGGACTCCTACCGGCTAAAACCCCACGGTGTTCCTCTGGACGCCTTTTGTCGGGACCACGGGTACGCTAATAGCACTCGTCCGCGATCCCGACGGCGTTTGCCCACGTCCGGGCCCGTCTCGGTTGGGATGGAGCTGGAGCTGCTCCATCCGCTCATCTTTGAGGTGCACGCGGGAACACCGCGCGCGCCACCTCGAGGCTTAATGGTGTTTTTGACGTAGGACACCCCCGTGTCCTACGCCAATGCCTCCGTTATGGGGGTAGGAGATGGGCGAAGAGATAGAGCCCTGCAGCAGACGGACAGACAGCGGAGGCTTAGTAAAAGGTTCACGTCTTAACCCTTTGGTCACGGAACCCTAATCAAACAAACATAAATTATCTTATTTTAATATTAGATACAGATGCGTCAAATATTTTTTTATATATAAAGCTATAAATAATAATAAATAAATCGTGGTTAATGGAAAAGGTTTAAGTTTAACTATGACACAAATCATAAGATTATTTTTAACCTTTTTAAAGGTTATGCCAGATCATCGTCAGAAATACGCGAGATTATGTAAGTTACAGCTCGAAAACAATATATTTTAATATAATACTAGTGGTGCCCGCGGCTTCGCCCGCATTTTAAAGAAATAATATGACATACATAAAACAGAAAATTTGTACCTGCATTGGAATGACAGTGTTGCCATCTGTCGAAAATTGGTCTTACCAACTCCAAAACCTTCGTGGGCTCTTGGACAACAACTTTGCTAAAGATCATCACTTGATCAAATCCATAGTTTCCGATTCTATAACTGCTTACGAATTAAAAATTAATTAAAAAAACCTTTTCCCACAGAACTAAATTGTGAATCTAAACCATTCTCAAGTCCCCTTGAACACACACAACAAATTTCATCAAAATCAGTCCAGTCGCTTAGGGGGAGTTCAGTGACATACACACGCACATAAAAAATATATATAAAGATAGGTGTAGCAGACGAGCACGCAGCCCACCTGAAGGTAAGTGGCTCTGCCGCGTATGGATATTTGCACTCAACCCCAGAAAAAACCAGATTCCCACCTGATGTCTGCCATAGATGCGCCGCTACCCCTGAGAAGTAAACTGGAACGCCTGGGAAATTGAAAGGTGGTAGAACTCTCTGTAGTTCTACTCCGGCTTGGACCCGTTGCTGACCTCAGGTAGGAATCGAATACTATGTGGGATTGATTAAAGATGTCCATGGGCAGTAGCCACTTACCATCATGTGGACTGCATGCTCGTCTGTTACTCCTATATTATATAAAAAAATTCTAGATAAGATTCCTATCTGAAGATGCATTGCTACACCTGAGGTCTAAGCTGGAACACCTCGGATAGGTATGTCTACCTTACCACAATTCAAACCAGAACACAGCAGCGCTTAACACCGCTGTTATAACAGAAATAGGTGTGGCGGTAGTGCCGGAGTAGAACCACAAAGCGTTCTACCATCTTCTAGCTACCAAAATGTAGTTTAATCATCGCAGATGCTGTTTTATGTTATTCGCTTGTAGTACAACACCTGCCTTAAAGGGCATGGTCAAAATAATTTTGGATCAAACGTAATTGCTGGAAAAATAATTAAATTATAAAAATCATCATTGATTATTTCTTCAAGTTGATTTGGACGTTTAAAATATAATAACTTCCTTAAACCTCTGCTAAAAACAAGAAATCATTCCCTTATTGTTCCACTGCTGGGCTGACTCTTATTTATTTATTTAATTCACAAAATCCACAGCTTGTAACAATCAATTTACAATCTAAGCTTATAATATAGGTCTTGAAGCCAATTACGGATTTACAATATATTCATTAAGCTAAAAAACGTCACATAGTATTCACCACATTACTTAAGAATAAAAGCATGAGATATATAAATATATCTTGTCTGATTTTCAGGGGTCCGTACCCAAAGGGTAAAAACGGAACCCTATTACTACCCCTCCGCTGTCTGTACGTCCGTCACAGGGCTCTATCTCTTGAACCGTAATAGATAGACACTTGAAATTTTAGCAGACTGTCTATAATGGTGGTCGCTATAACAAAAAAATAACAAAAATAAAAAAAAAACTTGAATGTCAATGGGGGTCTCCATAAAAGAAACCACTATTTTTTGGTATTTTCCCTGTGACAGAGGGACAGACAGCGGAGGCTTAGTAATAGGATAAAGTCCGCGTAAAACTGCTAGTCCGCTCTGAATATAGAAATGAATCGCGTCGCCATGGAGTTTCTTTCGCCGCTTCTTCTCCATAACGAAACACCCTGTGAAGTGGTGGTAGTTGTATTGACATTCAAAAAGTGCTCTGTAAAGAACCTATTTTGAATAAAAAAAATGATTTGATTTGATTTGATAGTAAATTGTATGACTACACCTGCTCGCAACAACTTCAGAGCGGCCTAGCAGTTTGGCGCGGACTATACCGTTTTCACATTTGTGTACGGAACCTTAAAACAAACAGGCGCCGCAGTGGTGCCTAAGTCTAACCTAACCTAACCTAACCTTTAGCCTATAATAACAGTAGTAAGGAAAAATATAAAAAGTAAATAACTCTGCTATATAATAGCAAAGGTTAAGACTAATGACCCTTTTGACTAAGAAATAAGCTCGTAATGTAACATAATGCTGTATCCACACTAGATAGTTGCCACAAACTTCAAATTTTTAACGCACATGTGGACGCGTCGCATGCGCTTGTGGTGTGTCGTCTGTTGTTTTATTATATAGGAGTAGTAGACAAGCACGCACCATCTGATAGTAAGTGGATACTGCCGCCAATGGACGTTTGTAATCAACCCCAGATAAGATTCCTACCTTAGGTTGCCCACAAATGTGCCGCTATCTCTGAGGACTAAGCTGGAATGCTGAAAAGTATGTCTCCTTTACCACACCATTCAAACCAGAACACAGCAGCGCTTAACACTACTGTTATAACAGAAATAGATGTAGCGGTAGTGCTGTCAGAGTCGAACCACAGAGGGTTCTACCATCTTCAAATACTTCACTTGTTAGAAAACCGACATTCCATTAGATCTAAGCACTTGCAACTAGCAACACACAAACCAAGTCAAATGCTCTATCCCCACGTTAGAATTTGTAACTGTTTGTTGAGCTTTGGCATGCGGCATGACAAATTATTGTATGCTGTAAGTTCGCCAAACCGTTACAACTAAAATGTGTGGATAGAGAGTTCGAGTTGGTTTGTGTAGGTTTGGAAGTATGTAGTTATTAATAAAGCCAAACATTTGTAGATGTTTGAAGTTTGTGGCAAACACCCAGCGTGGCAACGCCACATAGAACTATGAATATGTAAAAAAATAATTTTCCGTATGTTTGTATCCGTAAAACTAGATAAGTAATAAATAGATTGACGTAAAAATTTTACACAAGGTTGCATGTCTATATAAGTGTGTTTTTATATATGTTTTATTCTAAAATTCCTAAAGGTAACAAAATATAAAGTAAGTGTTATTGAATGATGTTTTCTCGGTGAATCTATGCAAATAGAATTATTTTGTTTGCTTCCATAATAATATATATTAAACTGAACCACAGCAAAGCGTGACTGGGTTTAGCTAGTGTATATCTATATATACAGTAATTAAATTGAGTGTCTGTTTATAGTCAGAAGAATAGATTTATAATAAATGCATATAAAAGTATTGAAAACTCTCCGTTTGTCTCAGGAGTTTCAATGGTACGAGTAGTTAGCTGATATTATAAAGAGTAAATTGCGCTTTCTTTTATAAAATAGGAGTGGCAGACGAGCATGCACCACCATAAGTGGCTACTGCCGTATGGACATTTGTAATTAACCCCAGATAAGATTAGGTTTCTACCTAAAATCGGGCACACAAGCGCCGTTACCACTGAGGACTAAGCTAGAATGCGATGGATAAGTATGTCTCCCTTACCACACCCTTAAAACCAGAACACAGCAGCGCTACACTGCTGTTATAACAGAAATAGGTGTGGCGGTGGTGCCGCTGGAGTCGAAGCATAGGTGCTACCACCTTTGTCCCTTTACCTTTTGAAGGTTTCCCCCTCGTCAAAAAAAAAGGTTCTACCACCTTTGTGGGTAGGGTAGTTGGAGAGTTATACTTTTAAACGCAGGCTAAACCGCAGAGTACAGTAGTATAATAGTATATAATAGTATAATGGAGTAACACGGGCAATGATTGTATAAAATAAACACATTATATTTATAACGACATGTTGACGTCATTCACCGTATAATTATACAATTTGTAGTTAAGTGTGTGATTTCATGATGATCAGTGGTCATACTGGTCTAACTTGCTTTGGTTCTTTCCCCGGTTGAGCAACAATTAAATCAAAATATATTCGTAATGAAGATTCTTCGTATTATTGTTTTTGAATGCCAATTATCGTGAATGAATTATTGTCAAACTGTTGGGAACAGGTATCAGAATGAGAAGGATTAGGCCATAGTCCACCGCGCAGGCCAAGTGCGTATTGGTAGACTTCACATACCTATGAGAACATTTTAAGATCTTTCAAGTATGCAGGATTTCTCGCGAAGTTTTCCTTCACCGTTATGACAAGTGATAGTTAATTTCTAATAAGCACATAACTTAAAAAATCAGCATTGCGTGTCGTGGATTCGAACTTCGGACCCGTAAAGAGACAGAGTTCTAACCAAGTTATATTCGTATTAGAAATTAATTATCACTTGCGTAAACGGTGAAGGAAAACATTGCGAGGAAACCTGCATACCTGAGAGCTTAAAAAATCTCAAAGGTGTGTGAACTGTGAAGTCTACCAATACGCACTTGGCCAGCGCGGTGGACTATGGCTTAATCCTCATTCTGAGAGGAGACCCGTGCCCAGCAGTGGGACAGCGGGTTGACGACAGTATTGCCACTGCCACCTTTTAACTCCAAATTACATAAATTTGGAATTTACGCCAATCAAAATTGTTGACACTGAAAAATATTACGAAAATTGCGCATAAATATTACGTAAATAGAAAAATAAGATGTTTTTGCAAAGGTACATGTTATATAGAAAACTTGTAACGATTAGACCGCGTGCAGTTTTTGAAAATAACGCTAAACCCTAAATAATAGAGGTGATTGAAGGTGCTAGAATCTAGGTTCGTCTCCGGCGGCACCACCGCCACACCTATTCCTGTTATAACAGCAGTGTAGCGCTGCTGTGTTCTGGTTTGAAGTGTGGTAAGGGAGATACTTTTCCGAGGCGTTCCAGCTTAGTCCTCAGGAGTAGCGATGCTTCTGACGCCGACCTCAGGTCGTTACCTTATCTAGGGTTGATTACAGATGCCCATAGACGGCAGTAGTTACTTATGGTGCTTCCGGAGTCGAACCATAGAGGGTTCTACCACCTTTGAGATATAAATGAGGGCTACTAGGAATAGTTGCAGCAGGAACAGCATTGATAGCCTGATGGAATTATCGCCTCTTGATAGAGGGGTCCAAGGTTCAGTTCTCGTACACGAATCTCTGATTTTCAAAATATGCGTTGTTTCGGCCGACGGTTTCATCTCATATAACCGTTGAGGGGTCGGCGACGCGCGGGGGGCAGCGCAGGCGACCGAAGGGCAGACGAAGCGAGGGGAGTGCTGCAGGCGACCGAAGGGAGGTGAGGCACGGGGGCGGCGCAGGCGACCGGAGAGCAGACGAGGTGCGGGGGTTCTGGACTCCGCGGCGCGGGCGCACGGACTATGGCACACGCGGACATGCGTATTAGAAATTAATTATCACTTGCTTTAACGGTGAAGGAAAACATCGTGAGGAAACCTGCATACCTGAGAGATTTAAAAAAATCTCAAAGGTATGTGAAGTCTACCAATACGCACTTGACCAGCGCGGTGGACTATGACCTAATCCTTCTCATTCTGAGAGGAGACCCGTGACCAGCAGTGGGACAATAATGGGTTGATTTATAGCGATAGTTAATCTCTCTTGGTAAAACAAGTGACTTAATAAGTGTCATGGGTTAACTGTCAAAACATTTTGTTATTAATGTTTTTATTTTAAAACAAAAACATCTTTATCTATGGTTTTTGTTTGTCACAATTGTATTCTATTTTTTGTTATCTGTACAATTTTTTATCTATGATTCAATTAGGATGACACTGGTAGCTAATGAACTTTGTCAGAATCATCAGAATAAATACTAGGAATTATTATAAAAAATATGACTGTTTAAATAATTGACTGAAATTAAAGTAATATAGTCTATGTCACTCCCATAATTTGGACGAATCCAACGACACCTCATATGTTAATCCGTCAAGCCGTTTGTGCTGCAGCGTGACAAAGAATTAATAAACGCTATAATAAACGCTTTCTACACTCACAGCCCCACACTAGGATTCCCTGTGTCGTGGGGGCCATGGACACACAGAGCCAATACATAAACACCCAGACCCAGAAACAGAAATCTAAATTCATCATTTAGATATCTGTCTGGCCGGGGATCGAACCCTTTGCGCGTCAGATCGGTATGTTGACCGCTCCGCTACGCGGGTCGTCAATGATATATATAATACATAAGTTTGAAACATTACCCTCCACAGTAAAATTAAAACAAAATAAGTTTAAAAGGTGGTAGAACCCTTTGTGATTCGACTCCGGCAGCACCACCGCCACACCTATTTCTGTTAAGCTAACAGCAGTGTAGCGTTGCCGTGTTCTGGTTTCAAGTGTGGTAAGGGAGACATAATTTTCCGAGGCGTTTCAGGGTTAGCGGCGCATCTGTGGCCGACCTCAGGTAGGTATCTAATCTTGTCTAGGATTGACTGCAGATGTCCATAGGCAGCAGTAGCTACTTAACATCAGGTGGACTGCATGCTTGTCTGCTACTTCTATAATTATTATATATTAAAAAAAAAACATTCTCAAAGAAATGCTAATTTGAGAAATCCGTACTTTGACGAGAGAGAGAGAGAGATGTAAATACTTTATTATTTCATTAGAAGTCATTAAGAATTGATGATTTTTACATTGAACTAAATTTTGTGACCTACATTTTTAATTTATTTCAATTTTAACCTACTCTTACTTTCGAATTATATAATTTTCTAATTTTAGTACTAATTAATTAAATTTTGTAAGCGTAATGACTTTATGCTAATAGTGCTGACATCTATGTTTCTGTATTGAAAAGTAATTTTCCTTATTTGTTAACAGATGTCGCAACAAGCAACAAGTTATAATAAAAATAATAGCAGTACGGTAATAGAGTGTTAATGTATATCTCAAAAAATACTATTATCAAATTATATTTTACCTCTTTATATTACAGTTATAAAATTATAGAACAAAGCCTAAAATTAAATATAGATAACGTTGCCTATACTTTAGTTTGAAGCTTCTAGTAGTTGTTTTCGGAAAGTCAGTTGATCATAATTTTAATACAAGGCTCTTTCGCTAGATGGCGATATTAACATATTGTATTAAAACATTTTACCAGACGTTCTAATGGTAGTATAATTATATTTTAAAACGTTTAAGGATTTATAATAATCAAATGCTTACTAAAATATAAAATAATTGCTTTTCCAATTTATAGAAATATTGAAGTACACATTGCACCGATTTTTATATCGAGTATCCGAACGTTGATTACATGAAAACATTTGTCAGCTGGCGTTGGGAAATATTACCCAGAAAATGGGGAAATTTGAAGATTTATTTGTATTGTTGCATTTTATATTTTGTTAATTATGTAAAGTAAGTGTATTAAAAGTTGGCTTAGATATATTAACAATTGTGTTATTAGTATGCAACGTCATGTGGAAGATACCTTACAATACCTACTTAGGTACTTAACACTTTTAATTGCTTATTAAAATATGATTTATTTTAATTAATAGTATTTAAATTGAATAATGAGTTGAATATTTTATTGTAATAAACAAAGAAATCAATAGTCAAGTAGGATTATTAAAATTTATTGGGAGATTTTGTATCGAAGTATGACAACTGACAATTACGAAAGTGCCATGCCCCTTGTTTCGTTTGATTTGATACGAAACGACGAGTAACATCGACAACTGTTTATGTAAACTTTCTGTCAAGCGTACTGGATGCCTATCTGTGTAGTTTCAAAATAGTTCCTCAGAATAACAAAGTAGTTGTGCTACTTGGCTGGATGAAGTGATAATAGTGCTTTGTTTATTTAAAAAAATAAAAAGACAGTGCTTCCTGTGACTGTGCTCCAAAAAAAAAAGTGCAACAGGTTCATTCTAAAACATGATACATCTGTTCTGTTTTCAAACACCCTTCTAATAACAAAGTGATATTTCTAGTGTTAAAAACGGAATAAATTTGCAAATATTACGGTGTTACATAAAAAGTACTGATAAGTGTTTGCTTTCTTAAAAATGTATTTCGTTTTCATGAAATAATGATATCGTCCAAAAACAGAGTGCAGGCAATAAAGAGTAAATTCGAAAATTTGAACGTGGAACACGAGTCTGTGGCGAAAAAAAATAATATAACCGCGAAACAGTTGTGCGTACAAGAGGTAGATTATCCCGAAAAGTTAAAAGGCAATAAGGATAATGAAATTGGTAATTTTACCAAAAACACGTCATCGCACGATAAATATAATCCCGCGGAAAATACCATTCAATGTCCAAAACCGAATAGTAGTTATTTACACGGTAAAAATGACTTAAAATCGTGTGACTCAAAAACGTCATTGACACGACAGTCGAGTGACCCGGGCAAGAAGTTACACCGAAGTCACGCGTTCCGCTGTGACCGGAGTCAGAAGATCAACCACAGTCCAAAACGTCACGGAAGTTGTAACGGTAGGTCAGAAACCAGTGACTTTTCTTACAAAATGGGTGAACGAAAGCTCACGAAGGAGCGATTGAAGTTGTTGGGTGACTTCATCGAGGAGCAGATGAAGAAAGACAAGTTTCCTGTTACAGTTGACGCTGTTATTGTTGGTCAGGTACGAGACGTGAGGGAAAGGGTTTCAATACCCGACTCGGAGGTACCCAAACATATTCTAGACCAATACGCTAAGGTTGTGAAAACTAAATCCACTGAGAAGCAAGATGCTATGACTGATAGCGGAGTAAGTTCTGAAACAGAGAATTTGGAAGATGAAAAGACTAGTAAATTCAAACAACTAGTCGCTCAGTACGAAAAGTCTGAACCATCTGACACCTCCAGAGAGACATTATCTATCAAATCTGATGATATCCCAAAAATTCCCAAAGAAATAAACAAGTCAGAAATATCTGAAGCTAACGAAAGTGTTTCAAATAACGAAAGCAGCGACACAACGGATAGTAACACAAATCTGGCTAATATGAACGATCTCTGTGCTTCAAGCGAAACAATGAGGTTAGAGAAAAAGAACCCACATCTAAAACTAACGGATACACTCAAAAAGGCATTAAAGCAACCCTTACCGGCCGGACCACCACCTAAAAAGCCTCCGAGAACGTTCGGAGTGATCCCAGAGTCTCCAAAACAACGAAAAGATCCTCGAAAAATGCTAGAAAAGCTCGAACAAGTGCTCGAAAAGCGCGAAGCTGAGAAATCTAAACACAATAGCCATACTGAATCCAAAGAGAGAAAGCCAAAAGAAATGCACTACCTCTGTACAGAGATTTTAGACATCGCACAACGGACTTTACCCATTCAAAGCAACTTAGACCCGTTTTCCAAATGCCTCAACTCGTTAAACTGTGCCATAGTAACGAACAACTCAATGAGTAGCTTGCCATACACAAGATTAAACTCTGACCCTAATTCCATAGGTAATAGCTGTTCATGCAGCAACGATTGCTTGGACATTAAGAATTCAACGTTTAACGAAGAAAGATGTAATAAATGCAAAAGTAACGAAAAAGAAGGAGGATTTATTTGTCATTTGAATTGTAAATGCAAGGCATCGAGATCTGAGTTCTTTGTAAAGGAGCATATATATGATGTGCCGTGTTTTGAGGGTTCAGACGGTAACGATAGAAGCCAATATGGAACGTTGAACTCGTTGCAGACTAGCAAGAGTATGGATGATCTGCGTAGCCACAAGATTGTAGCTGAGGTGAGTTGTTTTAACACATTTTTTTCTTTTTTTATAATATAGGAGTAGCAGACAAGCATGCAGTCCACCTGATGGTAGCTATTGCCACCCATGGACATGTCTAATTAACCTCAGATAGAATTAGATATTCCTATCTCAGATTGACCACAGATGTGCCGCTAACCTTGAGGACTAAGCTGGAACGCCTCGAAAAGTATGTCTACCTTACCTCACCCTTCAAACTAGAATACAGCGTTTAACACTACTGAACATAAGAAGAAATAGGTGTGGCGGTGGTGCCGCCGGAGTCGAACCTCAAAGGGTTCTACCAGTTTCATAAATAATACTGATGCCCAATAAATTATTTCGTTTAATCTGGCAGTACTCATGGTTAGGTGCCAGAGTTCACACCTATTTCTGTTTTAACAGCAGTGTTAAGCGCTGCTGTGTTCTGGTTTGAAGTGTGGTAAGGGAGATATACTTATTTGAGGCGTTACAACTTAGACCTCTGCGGTAGCTACAGGTATGGTCCATCTCATATAGGATTCAAATTATATGGGGGTGATTACAGATGTCCATGAGCAGTAGCTACTTACCATCAGATGGACTGCATGGTCATTAAATTTGCTACTTATATATTGTATAAAAAGCAATATTACTTACTCTAAGTATGCATGTTATAGAATTACATTAATTTAAATTATGGGATAATGATTTCCACATGTGCACATGATGTTTTTTCCTCAAGATATGTAGAAATACAAAAACATATGTGATAATAATGCATATAAACATTACATACATAATATACTTTGATAACAACATATAACCTCTTCTTAATTGTCTGTTTATCTTTAAGTATAAAAATTGTGTATCCGTATGTTTAAACTCGAAAGTTGATGGATTTACTTCAAATGTTCACACAGCATTGCATTTTTCTTTAAGAGATTTTATATATACTTTATTCTGGTTCCCATGGGAACATGATAGGAGTAACACTTCCTTTGTTGAATGATGTGTTTTTTTAATGAAGCTATGTTCTCTAGAATGTTTTTATTTACTTCCCTTACCATCATCATCATAATTTATTTCGGACAATATAAAAAAGATACAAAAGTATAATTGAATAATACTACCCTTAATAATACTAGCATTTGCTAGTGAATTTGTATGCGTAGAACATATCATCATAATACAATTTTATTTTAATACAAACTTTCAACCCTTATATAACCCTTTTATGGATGGAACAATCCTTTCTAAGTGGATCCTTACGCCATAAAAGGTGTCTTTGTCCAAATTTCATGTTTCTATCTTCAGTAGGTTAGGCTCTGTGATGATGATTCAATTAGTCAGTCAGTCTGTCAGGACAATGTAAGCGTGTGTGTACTTATATACTCACATAAAGAGTTATTCTTCTTTAGTGTAAATAATAAAATATATTTCTATACATTGAAACAAATTTTAACTCAGCAAATGACTAAACAAAACTTATCATCAACCCATCAATGTTCCACAGCTGGGCACGGGTCTCCTCTCAGAATGAAAAGGATTAGGCCATAGTCCACCGCGCTGGCCAACTGTTAATTGGTAGACTTCACATACATTTGAAAACTCTCTCCTCATCTGTTATCCTTCACCGTTAAGCAAGTGATAATGATTTTCTAATATGCACATAACTTTGAAAAATTAGAGGTGCCTGGAATTAGAACTTCAGACCCCTTGATCAAGAGGCTTAGTTTCTTAACCACTAGGCTTAACTAAAACAAAAGTAAATACCACAAATGCAAAATTATGAGTTACATCTGAATGCGTAACGTACCAAGTTAGAACTTATGTGCTACATGCTATGCTAACTAGAGAATTATAATAAACGAGCTTTTGCCCGCGGCTTTGCTCGCGTTACGAAGTAGTATTTTCATCCCCTATTTTATCCCCTTGGGGGTAGAATTGATCAAAATCCTTTCTTAGCGGATGCCTACGTCATAACACCTAGCTGCATGCCAAATTTCAGCCCGATCCGTCCAGTGGTTTGGACTGTGCGTTGATAGATCACTATGTCAGTCAGTCACCTTTGAGTTATATATATTTAGATGTGACAAAATCGACGCCTTAAAAATACAGCCTATGTCACTCCCACAATTTAGACGAAACCAAAGACACCTCATATGTTAATCCGTCAAGCCGTTTGTGCTGCAGCGTGACACAGAATGACACATACATACACACGCTCGAACATTACCCTCCGCAATAATATAGTCTGATTTGTTTTCTCAGATCGAGAAGTATAATTTCTATAACTAAATATTTTTTCTTAAGAAAACCACATTTGATATTACTAATACAGTAACTAAATGACTCATTAGTCATGTTATCGGCCCATTGTATTATCGTGCAATTAAAATATATAACTGCACAATGCTTTTGTTTTACTAATGATGGATTACATATTATATGGTGTAGGTTAGCCCATTCATCTATTACTGGTATGGTTAATCAGAATAATTAGGATGGTATTGAATTTGAAGTTGGTAGAACCCTTTGTGGTTCGACTCCGGCGGCACCACCGCCACACCTATTTCTACCTAATAACAGCAGTGTTAGGCGCTACTGTGTTCCGGTTTGAAGGGTGTGGTAAGGGAGACAGACTTTTCCGAGGCGTTCCAGCTTAGTCCTCAGGGGTAGCGGCGCATCTGTGGCCGACCTCAGGTGGGAATATCTAATCGTATCTGGGGTTGATTACAGATGTCCATGGGCGGCAGTAGCCACTTACCATCAGGTGGACTGTATGCTCGTCTGCTACTCCTATATTATAAAAAAAAATGTAAAATGTAATTTCTTTCCTTTTTTATGTTTGACCCTAACGATGGAGCAGACGTGCTATGATGGAAAGTAGTCAACGTCGCCTATGAACATTTGCAACACTTTGCCGGAGTCGAACCGATTTTAATACCTTCAGATAACATACTAAATTGTCAAATTTCGATCTTAGTTAAGCAACATTTTGATGGATTGCTTATTAACAATGGTCATTAGTTGCCTAACATATAGGAGATTTAGTTAGTTACCCTAACTTAAAGTTACTCAACGCGTGGCAACGGAGCATGACGCGAGGTCGACACGCGTGGTCGGATGGGAACCGCCCCCATAGTGGCGTACGATCACTTGATATGCTGGGATCGAATTATCCTTTGGAATTGTCGAGAACCTGTATTTAGAGGGGTTTTAGTTGATGTAGCTGAGGTTTTTAATTTAGTTTTTTAAACGTAGAACCCTTTGTGGTCCGACTCCGGCGGCACTACCGCTACACCTATTTCTGTTATAACAGCAGTGTTAGGCGTTGTCGATTGATATATACGATCGAATTGAGAAACCTTTTTTGAATTCGGTTAATAATAAAAACAGTTATAGCTATCCTCCGACTGATTCAAGTGAGGAAAATATTTTTAATCCATCATATGACGAATAATTCTAATAATTAAATAAGGTTTTCATACGTATGATGGTAGTATGTGATGTAATTAATTATATGTTTTACCTATTATCTTTTATATGCGGCTTTGCCCTGTCAGAGGTCGACGGCAATAGTTGTTTTTATGTATCGCTCGGGAACAGCACTTTTTCGGGGTGGAAGGTACCCTATGTCCTTTTCTGGACCTTTGACAACGTGTGTACAAAATATCATGACAATCGGTTTGACCTACAATTCAGAACACAGCAGCGCTATATTGCTGATATATAAAGAAGAAATGGATGTGAAGATGGAGCCGCCGGAGTCGAACCACAAAATGTTCTACAATCTTTAAGTCATCTACATCAACAACTCATTACTGTCCCACTGCTGATCACGGGTCTTCTCTCAGAATGAAAAGGATTAGGCCATAGTCCACCGCGCTGGACAAGTGCGAATTTATAGACTTTTTTTGGACATTACTCAGATTTCCTAATGATGTTTTCCTTCACAGTTTTTAGCAAGTGACAATTAATTTCTAATACGCACATATTTTTGTAAAATCAGAGTGTGTCTGGGATTTTAACTTCGGATCTCCTCGATTAAGAGGCCGGGTTTCTTACCATTACTCTATAATTCCTTTTACTTAATTGACTTAAAAAATACTCAACATTATTTATTAAGAAATCTACAAATAATAATTATATTTCTTAGTATAAAATAATTCTTCGACTCGTACTTGGCGTACGAGTCGAACTCGCATATGAAGGGTTCCGTATCATCGATATTTTTTTATATTTTTAGTATTTGTTGTTATAGTAGCCCCTGAAGTAAATACGTTGTGAAAATGTATTCAATTGATAAAGCGAAAAACGTCAAAAATAGTGGTTTCTTGTATGGAAACTTCCATTTATTTTAAACTTTTTTTGCATTTTTAGTATTTGTTGTAATATCAGCCACCCTTATATATATATTCTGTAAAAAAAAATTAAGTTTCTATCTATTACGGTTCAGGAGATAGAGCACTGACAGACGGACAGACGGACAAACGGACAGACGGACAGACAGCGAGTTCTTAGTAATAAGGTTCCGTTTCTACGGAACCCTAAAAACGCATTATTATGATCGGAAATATGTTTTATAATCTTCCGACACCATAATTGTAGGGTTTAACTTTTTACTACAAACTCATTCTTACAAATGAGATTACACATACCAGGTATGATGAGATGTCATTATGTCATTTGATTACATTTGTTTTCTGTTATAACAGCAGTGTTAAGCGCTTGCTTTGGTTTGAAGGATGTGGTAACGGAGCCTTATCCGAGGCAGTCCAGCTTAGTCCTCTAGGGTAGCGGCTCTTCTGTGACCGATTTTAGGTAGGACTTGAATCTTATCTGGGGTTGATTATCTTACATATAAAATTCTCGTGTGACAATGTTAGTTACTCCTCCGAAACGGCTTTACCGATTTTTATCAAATTTTATATGCATATTCAGTAGGTCTGAGAATTGGCTACTATATATTTTTCATAACCCTAAGTGATAAGGGTTGTTCACCCTTCACATTTTTTTATTTATATGGCAACACAACGTTTGCCGGGTCCATAAGCGGTAGTGGCCATTCTTTAGATAGACTTCTTGCTCACTTGCTACTTCTATATTATAAAAAACTGTGAGAGGAGGCCCGTGCCAAGCAGTGGAACAGTAATGGCCGACCATGTCACTAATACAAAAGATGTATAGCCAAATGATTTGCACTTCGCTCCATCAATTTCACCGCGAGACAATTTTCGCGACCTTAAAAACATTTTGATTGTGTCATTAGAAACTTGTCAGCGTTAGAAAGTGACTAGCCTTAACTGGTAGAGAAAAGTATACACGGATTGCATGGGCCTAGAGTGTCTTGGATAAGATATTAATATTTAATCCATATTAATATTAATATTCAATCCATCCAGTAAGCCTTTTTTTGTTGACGAGGGGGAAACCTTCAAAAGGTACCCGACGCCATCGGAGTGACACCGGGTTATGTGGGATTTTTACCGCACTAAAACCCCCCCGGTGGCCGTCCTCAGCGTTTGTTGGAGAACTCCGGGATCTCCAACGGAACACAACCGGAGTCCTCCTAACGCGATGCCCTTCTATCGGGCTCTGCCCTGGGGGGGGGGGGAGCAATTTACGCTCCTCTCACATCCCCTGGTGATTACAGCGATATGCGACCACACAAACCGCTATCCTTACCGGGGTCGCTTGCTGGACGGTTTGAGCTCTCACTCTTGCCGCCCGCAACCCCGGAAGCTCCTTTTAGTCGCCTCTTACGACAGGCAGAGGATACCGTAGTCCTATTCTGGTCCCGGTACTACAGGGACACCATCCAGTAAGCCTACAAAGATCAAATTTGAGATTTTCTTCATCCTAGATGTTGTTAAATTTCGATCCTTGGTAGGTAAAGATTGGATAGATAGATATTATTAACGGACGATAGAAGAGGTAATAGTTTAGATAGTGTCTAGCCTTAACTGGCAGTTATAAGTAAGCACGGATTGAATGGGCTTTGAGTCTCTTAGAAGATAGTTTGAAGGTGGTAGAACCCTCTGTGGTTCGACTCCGGCGGCACCACCGCCACACCTATTTCTGCTTAATAGCAGCAGTGTTAAGCGCTGTTGTGTTCTGATTTGTTAACCAATAAGGAATTCTAATTTCAAATAAGGAGGAGATTCTTAACACGACTGTATTTTTAAAATATTTTACTAGCTTTTACCACCGACTTCTCTCGTGGTCAGTATTTTTATCTATCCCTCGGGAACGGTACTTTATTCCGGCATAAAATATACCCTGTTTCCTTTTCTGAACCCCTGACAACGTGTGTACAAAATTTCATGACAATCGGTTATGTAGTTAAGGCGTTAAAGTGTAACAAACAAGGAAACAAACACACATTCACATTTATAACATTAGTTAGGATTCAATTTGCAAATCATTTAAAATTCGCATATGTCTTGAGGAGTCAATAGTTTCGGTGCCATCACATAGTAGGTACGACCAATATTCTTGAATGGTGTCAACTCAAGTGTTACAATACAACTATTCAATGAGAGTATGACGTAGGGTTGCCGCCCATAAGAATATAATATAGTCTTACTATATATTTTTTCTTTATAATATTCGAGTAGCAGACGAGCATGCAGTCCACCATTTTTTTTATAGGAGTAGCAGACGAGCATGCAGTCCACCTGATGGCAAGTAGCCACTAGCCAACGTTATGGTGCCGATTTTTGTCAAAAATCTGTACATGGGCGGCAGTAGCCACTTAGCATCAGGTGGTACAGGTTTTGAAGGTGGTAGAACCCTTTGTGATTCGACTCCGGCGGCACCACCGCCACACCTTTTTCCACATAATAACAGCAGTGTAGCGCTGCTGTGTTCTGGTTTGAAGGGTGTGGTAAGGGAGACATACTTTTCCGACGCGTTCCAGCTTAATCCTCAGGGGTAGTGGTGCATCCGTGGCCGACATCAGGTATAATCATATCTGGAGTTGTACAGATGTCCATGGGCGGCAGTAGCTTACAATCAGGTGGACTGCATGCTCGTCCGCTACTCCTATATTATATAAAACTACAAAATCGTGACAACCCTATGACATGTCTGGGTACCGTTCTCTGTACCCACTGAACAATTATTTGTTCAACATTCACTACGCGATTTTGAACATTAAAATTGTGGTTTAAGACCCACTTTACCGCAGCAAAAATCTCCCACATGGTGAGAAAGTATCAGTTATATTTTGAAGCTTAGTGTCTTAAGAATAAGTATGGGTTTTGTTTGAATGTGTTTTGTATGACTTTTTTTGATAATTGTCACCTAGTTATCAACGGCTTTTATGTAGATTAGTGGATGTTATATCAGTTGTAATGAAATAGACTCCGCATAGATTTTTTGTTGTGAGACTCCGATAGACTCCGAATTGATTTGTAGAATATTTTTCATGTATGCATTGAACGTGGGTACAGTGTTGCTTTTTTATAATATAAGAGTAGCAGACGAGCATGTAGTACACCTGATGGTAAGTGGCTACTGTCGCCCATGGATATCTGTAATCAACCCCAGATAAGATTATCCTTACCTGAGGTTGGCCACAGATGCGTTGCTACCCCTGAGAACTGAGCTGGAACGCCACGGAAAAGTATGTCTCCCTTACCACACCCTTCAAACCAGAACACAGCAGCGCTACACTGCTGTTATAACAGAAATAGGTGTAGCGGTGGTGTCGTCGGAGTCGAACCACAGAGGGTTCTACTACTTTCAAAGATACTAGTTTGAAAGATAGTATATTTTTAATTGGGTCTTCTAGGTGGGGCTGCTGTCAAAGTCATTTTTTAGCATACCAGCTTGTAAGACAGTATATTTATTTGGGTCCGCTAGGTAGCGCTGCTCTCGTCTATTTTTGTGGTAGATCTGTTCGAGCTTATAGTTAATTATATAAAAACGATTAGTTCACTTCGTGCGTTGTTACTTTTATTAATGAGAATATGACTACCTTGGCCGGCCGGTTTTACATCCTGTAATTTGCGATATCTACTAGTTGGTAGAGGGATTGCGTTGGAGAATTAATATGTAACATATGGTTTGCGTGCGGCGATGCTTTGGCGCTTTACTATTAGGTATAATGTATTTTCTTCAAAATTAGCCTTTTCCTTTAGTTTGTCATATATCATTACTTTCCAGAATTTGATCCTTATAAGTGACTCTATCCGATGATGGAATAATAAAGGATGTGCTTTTTTTTTCAAAATGAACTCGTTTGATTCCCGGTTAGGGAAAGAGATATTATAAAAAACGAATGATGCAGTTTTAGTTTTTATCAAAATCGGCCACGTATCTCCTTTCAGCATTTTTCGATAATCCTTATAGATAAGGATTTGACCCTGCTGGCCCGTTTGAAAAATTCACTCTGTATATATGGTACTTATATCAAAAAGCAATTATTACAATGTTTGCCAACTTATACTTCTGGAGTAATGGCCACCAGTGGCCAACCTCAAGTCAGAATTCAATCTAATTAGGGATTGATTACAGATGTCCATGGGCAGCAGTGGCCACTTACCATCAGGAGGACTGCATGCTCGTTTACTATTCTTCTATGTATATAAAAATGAATGTTTGTCTGTATGTCATTCATGGAATCGTAAACTATGCATTTGATCAGGTGATGACCTTAAGCAAAGTTGTGCATGAGCTTACGAAGGTCTCGAGTTGGTACGGCCAATTTTCGACAGATGACGCCACTGTCATCCCAATGAAGGTATGAATACATATTTTCATTGATTAAATTCAATGAAAATATGTATTTTCAGTTGTGTGTCAAGTTTTTTTTAAAACGCGGGCGAAGCCGCGGGTTTTACTAGTATATTATAAAAAATGTGTAGCAGTATTACCTCCTCAGTTGAATTATTCTCTATAATTACAAAAAATCATATAGAAATCACGTTATAACTGTTCTCAGTAAACAAACGTTACAAGGTCTAACATATCGGTTAAATGCACGAAGATTTATTCAACTACTCAACTGTAGTTGTGATATGTTTCAACATTCATAACGTGTAATCGTATCATACGTGGCATTGACTACTTATAGTCCGCGTGAACAGCTAGTCCGCTTTGAACATAGAAATGAATCGCGTCGCCATAGTATGACTACATCTGCTCGCAACTTCAGAGCGGACTGGCAGTTTGGCGCGGACTATACCTATATTACCAGGTGAACTACATGCGTTTGCTAAAACCACGTTTTCAACTAGGCACAAATTGTAAAATCAAACGACTGCTTTTTGAAATAGTTTGTTACTGCCAAAATTTAGACATATACAACGACACCTCATATGTTAATCCGTCAAGCCGTTTGTGCTGTAGCGTGACAAAGAATGATACATACATATATACTTCCATATATGAAGGTAGTAAACACTTTATGACTCGACTCCGGAGGCACCACCACCACTTATTTCTGCCTAATAACAGCAGTGTAGCAGCGCTGCTGTGTTATGGTTTGAAGGTTGTGGTAAGGGAGACATACTTATCCGAGATGTTCCAATATAGTCCTCAGGGGTAGCAATGCATCTGTAGCCGACCCTAGGTAGGATACTAATCTTATCTGGGTTTGACTACAGATCTACCATGAAGTGGATTGTATGGTAATTAGCTACTTCAATCTTATATATAACATTCTCGTGTCACAATGTTAGTTACCGTACTCCTCCGAAACGGGTTTACCGATTTTCACCAAATTTTATATGCCTATTCAGTAGGTCTGAAAATCGACTACTATCTATTTTTCATACCCCTAAGTGACAAGGGTTGTTCACCCTTAACATTTATTTTTTATTTTCGAATATTTTTTTTCTATAATGTGGCATTTAAAATGCATACGGGTTGTATGAATATTCTTACCCTTTTATCACCAACTCTACTTTTTAATAGGCATTTCAGTAATTTCATCATTTTTCATACCGCTGGATGTTAGATCTTTAAATTTTTTTTATATGGCAACACAAGTTTGCCGGGTCAGCTAGTATTATATACAATAAATATACATACTTACGTACATACATACGCTCGAAAACATTACCCTCCGCAGTCGGATAACAACTTATATTCCGGTCGTAAATCACTATTCACTTTCCTGCTCAACTGAACGCAACGGTTGCGTGTTGACTTTCGCTTCACTCATTCTTCGCTAATAAGCATTGATGGTTTCAGGTTCGGATCCTAGGCAGTTTTGACTTTTCAAATTAATCTGAAGTTATTTATGCTACTTAGTTGTTTCCTGAAACTTAATGTCCATAAACTATAACATAGTGTATGTATGTATGTAAATTCTTAATAATAACATAATTCAAACATAATTCGAAGGTGGTAGAACCCTTTGAGGTTCGACTCCGGCGGCGGCACCGCCACACCTATTGCTACCTAATAACAGCGGTGCTAGGCGCTGCTGTGTTCCGGTTTGAAGGGTGTGGTAAGGGAGACATACTTTTCCGAGGCGTTCCAGCTTAGTCCTCAGGGGTAGCGGCGTATCTGTGGCCGACCTCAGGTAGGAATATCTAATCCTATTTGGGGTTGATTACAGATGTGCATGGGCGGCAGTAGCCACTTACTATCAGGTGGACTGCATGCTCGTCTGCTACTCTTATATTATAAAAAAAAAGTCAAAATTAAAGGATTTCAAAAAAAACTGTCATCCAGCGGCTTCAGGTGGAACCTGTTTTATATGGAGTTGGTTACAGATGTCCGTACGACAGTTACCAATCCACCTGGGATTGGATGCTTGCTCCTTCAATGTCATAAAAAGTTGAAGAATCAAAGCCTCGTTTAATTCTTTGTTGTATAACAAGTAATAACTATTGTTACGGTATTTTGTAACACGTGGGTGCACATGGATGTAACAGTTACGCTTGGTATAAGCGGAATATGTTATGTTATGATTCTCAAAGATGGTAGAACTTCCACGCCTGCGGTAGTGTTCCCAGTCTGTTATATTTGAACTTTGTTAAGGTATATGCAGATGTCCCTGTAGTACCGGGACCAGAATAGGGCTACGGTATCCCCTGCCTATCGTAAGCGGCGACTAAAAGGGCCTTCCGGGGTTGCGGGCGGCAAGAGTGGGAGCTCAAACCGTCCAGGAAGCGACCCCGGGAATCACAGCGCTTTGTGTGGTCGCATGTCGCTGTAATCACCAGGGGATGTGAGAGGAGCGTAAATTGTTCCCCCCAGGGCAGAGCGTGATAGAAGGGCATCGCGTTAGGAGGACACCAGTTGTGTTCCGGAGTCCTCTGAAATAAGAGAGTGAGAACCGGAGTTCTCCAACAAACGCCGAGGACGGCCACCGGGGGGGTTTTAGTGCGGTAAAAGTCCCACATAACCCGGCGTCACCCATGGCGTCGGGTACCTTTTGAAGGTACCCTCGTCAACAAAAAAAAAAAGGTATATGCAGATATCGTAGTCATCTATGAAATCAATTTGACAGGAGCGATATGTAAAGCATTTCTTGTGTTTCCGTGGAAGACCGTGGATGCTAGCTGACATACGTGAGGCGAACATTCAAGTCCTCAGGAGTGGACCATCTGTGATCGGCTCAGGTGGAACCTGTTCTATATCGAGTTAGTTACAGATGTCCATATGGCAGATCGCATTGTACCTTATACGTGTAATACATAAACATTGTTCCCTGCAAAACTTGCTATATTTACTAGCCAATTTCGTAGTGATGATTTTATTTGTAAGTTTGCAAAAATTTTATATTTTTCTTAAATTCGTCATAAGAAGGAACTTAAAAAAACTTGAACTTTCCGAAATATTCGAATGAAAACTTAATGATCATCAACCCATTACTGTCCCACTGCTGCTTTGAAAAATCAGAGGTGCGTGCCTGGGATTGGAACCTCGGACCCCTCGATTGAGAGGCCGAGTTTCTTAACCACTAGGCTATCACTACTGTGATACTAAACTTAATATAGGGCGATGAACTATTTTTGGGCGAGTTAAATTTACAGTTCCGTAGTTTTTATAAATAGACACATCTCCCCATTCTGTCTGTCTGTTCTATTTTGACATGCGTTTGTTTCCGAATTGAGATGTGCTATTTTTGTAATTTTTGGGGGTTGTTCCCCTCGTATGATGTATCTTTAGATTTACAATTATCGAACTGCGGAGGGTAATGTTGTTCGAGCGTATGTATGTATGTGTCATTCTGTGTCACGCTGCAGCACAAACGGCTTGACGGATTAACATATGAGGTGTCGTTGGATTCCTCTAAATTGTGGGAGTGACATAGACTATATTTGTCACATTATTTTTAAGCGGTCGGGTTTCTTATTTTTATAATATTTACTAGTTCCTAAGTTGAATTTTGATGGATTAATTTATTTCTGCATAATAGCAGCAGTTTTGAGAGCAGCCGTGTTCTGGTTTGAAGAGTGTGGTAGGTACATATATTTATCCGAAGCGCTCCAACATAGTCCACAGGGATAGCGTCACACCTGTGGCCGGCCTCAGGTCGGACTCTTATCATATATGGGGGATTACATATGTCTATGGGCGGCAGTGGCCACTTACCATCAGGTGGACTGCATTGCATGCATGCTCGTTTTCTACTTAGCTACTTCTATCTAATATATAAAATTCTCGTGTCACAGTTTTCGTTGCCATACTCCTCCGAAACGGCTTGACCGATTTTGATGAAATTTTTTGTGCTTATCCGGTATCTATGAGAATCGGCCAACATCTATTTTTCATCCCCCTAAGTGATAAGGGTTGTTCACCCTTAACATTTTTTTATTTATATGGCAACACGACGTTTGTCGGGTCAGCTAGTGTTTTATAAAAATCGCGTCGCCTATACAAGCGTAGCTGATAACAATTATGTTAGTAATCTAAAAAGGAATTTCTATTGTTAGCGGTATACAAACAAAACGTCATATTTTAGTAATTGCAGTAGCTAACGGCATGCAGTCCACCTGACAATAAGTCACTACTGTTTGTACATCTGTTATCAACTTCAAACAAGAGTTGAGTACTATATCAGGTTGATTATCGGTCGATGCATTGTTACTATTAGCGATTAATGCCCGTGTTTAATAATCAATCTATCCAATGTTTTACCGACAAGACTGACATGTAACAATTTCTTTTATAGTTGACAGAATTTGTCTAATGCCGATATTTGGTTGTCAAAAATTGGAACAAATTGTACATTTTGTAGTAGGTAGAATTTGTCAATATGTCTTTGGTAGACAAACAATGGATCGATTGATTATTATGACCGGTGTATGTTGGAATGTTTCGTGTAAATTTATCCTCTTATCACAGTTCAAACTAGAATACAGCAGCGCTACACTGCTGTTATAACAGAAATAGGTTTGAAGGTGGTAGAACCCTTTCTGGTTCGACTCCGGCGGCACCACCGGCACATCTATTTCTGCCTCATAACAGCAGTGTTAAGCTCTGCTGTGTTCTGTTTGAAGGATGTGGTAACGGGGATATACTTTTTAGAGGCGTCCCAGCTTAGTCCTCAGGGCTAGTGGCGCATCTGTGGCCGACCTCAGGTAGGAATCCTATCTGGGTTTGATTACAGATGTCCATGGGCGGCAGTAGCCATCAGGTGCTTGTTGCTAGTCGTATATTATAAAAAAAAGGTGTGGCGGTGGTGTCGCCGAAATGTTTTAAATTTATGGGTGTTTGTCCTAAGTACTTTTTTCAAAATCAGTTTTCTATTTTTTGGCTACGCTCTAAAAACAAAAATCTAAATTTTATAAAATGTCTCTTAACGGATTAACACGATACCTTATCGATAACACGATATCAATAACACTGATAAGGTTGCGATAATTACTGTTTTTAGGTTATTAATAATGCTAATCCTGTATAACATTAATTGTAGTGAATATCTTTTGGGAAATCTAGTAAAAGAGAAAGAAATCAATTATAAATGAGTCAGACGTTGATGATGACTTCGCAATTGTACAATTGTACCCTTAAATTTTTTAAACATATTTTTTTATTATTGGACATAATTTGGAACGGAAACTTAAGAAAATGTTAGTAAAGCAAATCAAGCGTGCGTGGGATTCGAACCTCGGTACCCACTGATTGAGAGACAGTTTCTTGTATTTATAATGAAGTAGCAAACGTGTGTGCAGTCCACCTGATGCTAAGTGGCTACTGTCGCCCATAGACATCTGTAATTCATACCTGAGGTTTGCAACACATGCTACCCATGAGGTCCAAGTATATCTAAAAAGAAAAAACAAAGAAACATTTTTATTCGGATAATTGAAACACAAATGAAATAACAGAAAGAGACAAAAATTAAAAAATAATAACGTAAAACAAAAGGAAAAAGACAACAACAACAGGACAATAATTGTATATTCAATTATTACTAAAATATGTGTTGCTACGACCGCGAAAAGGGACAAACTCAGCTTGTGCCACGTGCAGGTAAACTGAGACATCTGTCCCTGTAGTACCGGGACCAGAATAGGACTACGGTATCCCCTGCCTGTCGTAAGAGGCGACTAAAAGGGGTTTCCGGGGTTGCGGGCGGCAAGAGTGGGAGCTCAAACCGTCCAGCAAGCGACCCCGGGAAGGACAGTGGTTTTGTGTGGTCGCATATCGCTGTAATCACCAGGAGGATGTGAGAGGAGCGTAAATTGCTCCCCTCAGGGCAGAGCCCGATAGAAGGGCATCGCGTTAGGAGGATTTCGGTTGTGTTCCGTTGGAGATCCCGGAGTTCTCTACCAAACGCTGAGGACGGCCACCGGGGGGGTTTTAGTGCGGTAAAAATCCCATATAACCCGGCGTCACTCGTCACGCGTCATGGCGTCAGGTACCTTTCGAAGGTTTCCCCCTCGTCAACAAAACAAAAAAAAAAGTAAACTGAGACATGGCGTTGATTTTCAGTTTGCCCCCTGCGTCCGGGCTGCTCGGACGGCTGCTACGCGTATGCTGCCTGTGCCTTATTATCTCGGATAACTATATCTCTCTTACCACACCCTTCAAACCGGAAAACAGCAGCGCTTAACACTGCTGTTATAACAGAAACGGGTGTGGGGCGGTAGTGCCGTCGGAATCGAACCACAGAGGGTTCTTAAAACCACTAGGTTTCTAACTAGGCTATTGTTTGCTCGTCACTGTAGTTCTGGGAACAGAATCCGGTATCTCCTGCCTGTCGTAAGAGGTGTTTAGGTGCGGTAAAAGGGTGCTCTCGGGGTTGCGGGTGGTAAGAGTGGGAGCTCGAACCGCCCGTTCAGCGACCTTGGGAAGATGGCTGTAGTGTGGTCGCGTACCGTCTTACCCACCAGACGGTGTGGCGAGCGTCATGCTCACCTGGGTGGAGTCCGAGGGGGCAACGCGCTAAGAGGACTCCGGTTGCGTTCCTTTGGAGATCCCGAAGTCCTCTACGCAGCGCCGAGGACGGCCACCCGGGGGTTTTAGTACGGTAAGAATCTCACATAACCCCGTGTCGCTCCCACGGCGTCGGGACCCTTTCGGAGGTTCCCCCTTGTTTAAAAAAAGGCTATTGTTTGCTGTGTAGTTTCAACCCTAATTTTAACTGATGTCGGTAACACAGAAGCGACAGAATTAATTAATACTCTGTCAGCTGTCATTGTAATGATAAATGTTCAATTGTTTGCGCTCGTGAGAGATTCCGCGTTGAGAGAAATTGCGGCAAAACATTGGAGATGATAGATTGAAGGTATTGGTTTGGTGGTTTCCTTAGTGAATGGGGTGGTGGAGAAAATCTCGCGGAAACGTACTTACATGAGTTTTTTCTATAATAAAGAAGCATATTATGATCATGTATTGTAAGTGGCGACTGCCGCTAATTGGTAGCAATTGGTTCAAAGGTGGTAGAACCGTTTGTGGTTCAACTCCGGCGGCACCACCGCCACGCCTATTTCTACCTAATAACAGCAATGTTAGGCGCTGCTGTGTTCCGGTTTGAAGGGTGTGGTAAGGGGGACAGACTTATTCGAGGCGTTCCAGCTTAGTCCTCAGGGGCATCTGTGGCCGACCTCAGGTAGGAATATCTAATCATATCTGGGGTTGATTACAGATGTCCATGAGCGGCAGTAGCTTACCATCAGGTGGACTGCATGCTCGTCTGCTACTCCTATATTATAAAAAAAAATGACATCTGTATTCTGTATATAAGAATGATTCCTACTTGAAGTTAGACACATGTTCGTAGCTACACCTGAGGTCTAAGTTTGAACGCTTCGAATAAGTACCTATGTCTCTTACCACACCATCAAATATACACCGTTACCACAGAAATAGCTGTGGAGGTGGTGCCTCCGAATCAAACATGATTTGAGTACTATATCAGTTCGATTATCGGTCGATGCGTTGTTACTATTAGCGATTATTGCCCGTTTTTAATAATCAATCTATCCATCGTTTTGCCGACCAAAGATTAAAATTAAAAAAAAATCTTTTCTAGTTGGCAGAAATTGTCTAATGCTGATACAAAGTCAAAAATTGGAACAAATTAGACAATTTCTTGTAGGTAGAATTTACTACAAAATGTTCTACTACCTTTGAGTTATTTTTATGACACGCTTTTATTAACCTTTCTTTGTTAGTTCGCGTGTATGTGAGGGTCAAATCTTGCGACTAGATTTTAAATCATTTAACCCCGAATTTAACCGAGTTGATTTAGTGACGTCATTCTAAATTCATGATGATGGGCCACTTATTTTTATGCACACTTATGGGTATTCAATGATAAGGGTTTTCTGAGAATGATACGAAAAACAAACAAAAAATCCTTTGTTATATGCAGGTTAGTTATTTAAGTTTCCTCACGTCATTTTTTTTTACCGTTAAAGTAATAATTTATTTGAAATACCTACGCATTTAGATTAAAAATATCAAAGGGTTAGAATTCGAACCTCGTACTTCATGTAAGTAAGCATTCCAACATAGGTATCATCATCAACCCATCCCTGTTCCATTGCTGGGCACGGGTCTCCTCTCAGAATGAGCAGGATTAGGCCATAGTCCACCGCGCTGGCCAAGTGCGTATTGGTAGACTTCACATACCATTGAGATTCTTTTTTTTTTATAAATCTCGCATGTATGCAGGTATCTCGCAGGTTTCCTCACGATGTTTTCCTTCACCGTTTAGCAAGTGATAATAATTTCTAATACGCACATAACTTTGAAAAATCAGAGGTGCGTGCGTGCCTGGGATTTGAACTCCGAACCCCTCAATCGAGAGGCCGAGTTTCTTAACCACTAGGCTATCACTGCCTCAACATAGGTATAATCCGCGTAAAACTGCTAGTCCGCTGTGAATATAGAAATAAATCGCGTCGCCATAGCAAATTGTATGACTACACCTGCTCGCAACAACTTCACAGCGGACTAGCAGTTTAGCGATAACTATACTAAGCTATCACTAAATAATATGACGTCACTAAATATTACAATAACCGAAACTGATTCATCTTAACCGATAAGAAACAAAGGAATAGTTGTGTTGACCTGCGATCCTGATTACTCTTTGTATCACTGCCGCTTCTAATTAGTCTAGTATCGATTTGACGTCAAGAGTTTTGGTATAGGGCTGTGCTTTGTCCCTGTACCTTCGGGACCAGAATAGAGCAGTATCCCCTGCTTGTCGTAAGAGACGACTAAAATCCCTCCCGCGTCGCTCCCACGGCACCGGGTGCCTTTTGAAGGAGTCCCCCCTCGTAAACAAAAAAAGGCTCTACAAAAAGATCTCCTCCAAAGCCGACGATGCATTAGCGACTCCTCTGGTGTTGCAAATGTCCATAGGCGATGGTGACTGCTTTTCATCAGGTAGCTTGTTTGCTTCATCATTTAGGTATAAATATAAAAAGGAGAGGTTCTACCACGGATCCTTGCGAGTAGTCACTCAACTGTGGCCTATTTTAAATAGGAGTCTAATCCTGTCTGGAGTTGATTACAGATGTCTTTTGCCGGCAGTAGCTACTAACCAATAGTAGCTTTAAAGGTGGTAGAATGCTTTGTGGTTCGACTCCGGCGGCACCTAGCCACACCTATTTCTGTCTCATAACATCAGTGTTAAACGCTGCTGTGTTTTGGTTTGAAGGGTGTGATAAGGGAGACATACTTTTCCGAGGCATTCCAGCTTAGTCCTTAAAGGTAGCGAAACTGTGGCTGACCTCAGCGAGGAATCTAATTTTATCTGAGGTTAATGCCATGTCCATGGGCGTCAGTAGTCACTTACCATCAGGTATCTCCAAACTCTCGAAATACATTAGTAATAGTGATCAGATGTTTAATTAAAATTCACTAAAGATCATAAGTATGCAAATAAAAAGTGGAAATACGACAATTTCCGACTAATTACAGTAATTGATACAATAATCGTTGTCGTCCTGTTCTCTCAGGACGTTGCGCCGTCGGTAAGTTTCAATGGAGGAAAGTTATAAGTAGCATAGGTATAGTCCGAGCCAAACTTCTAGTCCGGTCTGAAGTTGTTGCGCGCAGGTTTAGTTAGCATATACTCCGTAATGTAAGGGCACATTAAGCCTGCTATGTACCCGCGGGCGAGAGCGGGTAGCGGGTGGGTGCCGGAAGGGCCCCACACTGTCTTCGTTTCACTTATATCAGCAATTTGCTATTGTGACGCGACTCGTTTCCATATTCGGAGCGGACTAGCAGTTTGGCGCGGAATATACAGATCGGTACAACTCGCGGTTGACCCCAAAGACACCTATTTCTACCATATAGCAGCAGTTTCGCTGCTATGATCTGATTTGAAGCGATGTACGAGGCCTCCCAAGTTAGTTCTCCTCAGATCTCTTCCTTAGGCCTCAGGTAGAATTCCAATCCTCAGGGGTCGTTGTCGTCTGATTTTTGACCCCCTCGAGGTACTTATCTCTTCAGAATGAAAGGGGTTGTACGCCACAGTCCACCGCGTTGGTTAAGTGCAGATTATTAGATGGATAGATAGATAGATAGATAGATAGATTAGATATTAGACCTTCAAGACCTTTTTCAAAGATCTTTCAGATATGCCGATTTCCTCACGATGTTTTCCTTTACCGTTTAAGCAAGTGATATATTTTTATTAATTTTGTAAATGGTACGTGCCTGGGGTTGGAACCTTGAACCTCTCGATTAAGAAGCCATGTTATTTAACACTAGGCTATCACGCATCTGTCCCTGTAGTTTCGGGACCAGAATAGGGCTACGGTATCCCCTGCCTGTCGTAAGAGGCGACTAAAAGGGGGCTTCCGGGGTTGCAGGCGGCAAGAGTGGGTAGCTCGAACCGCCCGGTAAGCGACCCCGGGAAGGGCGGCGGTACTCGTATGTGTGGTCGCATATCGTCGTACGCACCAGACGGTGTGGCGAGCGTCAAGCTCACCTGGGCAGAGCCCGACGGGGCAACGCGCTAAGAGGACTCCGGTTGCGTTCCTTTGGAGATCCTGGAGCCCTCTACGCAGCGCCGAGGACGGCCACCGGGGGGGTTTTAGTGCGGTAAAAAAAAAAAAAAAAAGGCTATCACGCATCTGCTGTCGGAGGTACCTGATATGAAATGTATGGGGCCCTGTATAACATAAAAGTATTCTTTAAGCAAATATTGTCAAGGATTTAATCAGTAAAATTTATATAATACCCATTGGTAAAGATATCAGAGAATGAGTTAAGGCTGTAATCCGTAAATAGCTAAGATATTTTAAAGGAAAGCGCTACTGTATTCTGATTGAAATGTGTGGTAAGGGAGACGTACTTATCCGTGGTGTTTGAACTTATTCCTCAGGAGTAATCTTAGTTACGGATCTGTAGTCGACCTCAGATAGTATTCTTATCCTATCTGGGATTGATTACAGATGGATGTTAGTAACCACTTACCATCAGCCGGACCTCATATAGGAATTCGGTCCGACAGATGGTAAGGAGGATGGTAGGAGTAGAAAAATATTTTTTATTCGTTATTATAGGAGCCATTGAATTAAATGTGTTGTGAAAATTTGTACTGTCTACCTATTACGGTTCAATATATAAAGCGAAAAACATCGGAAATAGCGGTTTCTTATTCTCTATTTATTTTCAAGTTTTTTTTGTATTTGATGTTATAGCGGCTACCGTTACACATGCTCTGTAAATTCATGTGTCTATCTATTTCGGCTCATTAGATAGGGCACTCTGACGCACAGATGGACAGTCAACGGATGCTTAGTAATACGGTTTCGTTTTTACCCAAATACCTATACATGTCTGTTTGACCGGGAATCAAACCCAGAACTTCAAGTCGGAAACTGAAGCTACTTAATCGCTCGCACACTACACAGTCCTAATTAATTAATTATAAATCAATTACGTACTTAGGCCAGTGTTTTGAAACCGTGAACCGTGTGCCGGTGACATTGCATGCGTGGAGATAAATGTATTTACATATTAATATAAGATCAATGTTAGTTGTCCGTCATAGAGTTGATAAGTGGCGAAAGGGTTATGTAACGTTAAACGAGTGTGGTTTGGCCCGGGAGGTATTGAGGTAGAGTCCGCGCCAAAGTTCTAGTTCGCTCCGAATGTAGAAACGAGTTGCGTCGCAACAGCAAATTGTAGATATTAGGGGGATAAAGACAGCGCGGGAAAGGCCGCTGCCCGCTCTCGCCCGCGGGTACATAGCTGCGTTAGTGCCAATACGTTACGGAGTATATGCTAACTAAACCTTTTTTTTTGTTTTCGAGGGGGAAACCTTTAAAAGGTACCCGATGACGTGGGAGCGACGCCGGGTTATGTGGGATTTTTACCGCACTAAAACCCCCCCGGTGGCCGTCCTCAACGTCAGTCCGGGATCTCCAATGGAACACAACCGGAGTCCTCTGAGCGCGACGCCCCGGTCGGGCTCTGCCCTGGGGGGAGCACTTTACGCTCCTCCCGCACACCTGGTGTTTACGACGGCATGCGACCACACATGCCGCCGTTCTTCCCGGGGTTGCTCTGGACGGTTCGAGCTCCCACTTTTGCTGCCGGAAACCCCGGAAGCCCCCTTTTAGTCGCCTCTTACGACAGGCAGGGGATACCGTAGCCCTATTCTAGTCCCGAAACTACAGGGACACGCGAACTATACCTACTCGTATGTATATCTCAGGCACTTCTACCAAACATTATTCTATGACCATCAGTTATCATAATGAATTTATTTAATCAATGGGTGATTTGTTTTAATTAGGTTGAGTCAACTGAGTATATTTTTGTTTATTTTGTGATAAACTAAATATAAGACATAATTGAATAATGTTTCATATGTGACATACTAACCGGATGACATAATATTGTATATATAGTTATTTAAACATCATTTGTAATAAATTGCCCATCTCCTTACCCCCATAACGGAGGCTTTGGCGTAGGACACGGGGGCGTCCTACGTCAAAGTAACATTAAGCCTCGAGGTGGCGCGCGGTGTTCCCGCACGCACCTCAAAGATGTCGGGATGGAGTAGCTCCAGCTCCATCCCACTCAGAGACGGGCCCGGTTGTGGGCAGACGCCGTCTTGACCGCGGACGAATGCTTTTAGCGTACCCGCAGTCCCGTCAAGGAGCGTACAGAGGAACGCCGTGGGGTTTTAGCCGGTAGGAGTCCGGCATATCCTCTCCGCTGCCCCCGCGGCTGAGAGGAACCTATGACCGATTTCGGCACGAAAAAAAAACACATGACTGATACTAAGTCTAGTAAGGAGAAGATTAATTACATGAGGTGGTTTTGGCATTTTTTTCAACCCTTCCAACTCCTTGTGGAGAGGTCGACACTTTTTTATATATATAATAATATAGGAGTAACACACAAGCATACAATCCACCTGACGGTAAGTGGCTACTGCAGTCCATGGACAGCTGTAATCAACCCAGAGAAGATTCGTTTCCTACCTGAAGTCTGCTACAGATGCGCCGGTACCCCTGAGGACTAAGTATGCAAGTATGTCTCCCTTATCACACCTTTCAAACCAGAACACAGTAGCGCTAAGTTAGTTGTTTAAAGAGTGAAGTTTGAAGTTGGTAGAACCCTTTGTGGTTCGACTCCGGTGGCACCACCGCCACACCTATTTCTACCTAATAACAGCAGTGTTAAGCGCTGCGGTGTTCCGGTTCGAGGGTGTGGTAAGGGCGACAGACTTTTTCGAGGCGGTCCAGCTCAGTCCTCAAGGGTAGCGGCGCATCTGTGGCCGACCTCAGGTAGGAATATCTAATCCTATCTGTGATTGATTATTGATGTCTATGGGCAGCAGTAGATTTACCATCAGGTGGACTGTATTCTCGTCTGCTACTTCTATATTATAAAAAAAAATACGCATCTCGTATGAATATCGCGTTCTAACTTGACACACTGCCTTATAAATCTCAACGCGCAAGATAACATCTTAACTGTGTTACCATTGTCTTGGGGTCAAGTTATGTTGTAACTAACAACAGTTAAAACAATACACGATAAAACTGATAGTAGAGTAACATGTTACATTATACATACATACGGTTGAATTGTTTTGATAATGACAGAATTACACAGATTCTTTACTTGGTGAAGGTTTTTAGTTTTTTTATTTTTACTTACGTATGTATTTATGTATGTATGTATGTATGGGTGCGTGTATGCGCATGGATGTGTGCGTGCGCCCTTTTGGCCCTTTTTCTTTGGCTCGCCCGGCAGGCCAAACGGCTTTTAACAATAAAAAAAGCCAAATATACGGTCGAATTGAGAAACCTTTTCCTTTTTTGAAGTCGGTTAAAAAGGTGTCGTAAGATTCGTCTGACTATATTTTAAGTCAGTTTTTTTTTATTTTTTTATAAATTACATACAAAAAGCATTATCCTTCGAAGATTATCCTCCTAAGTCTAAAATTAAAGTCTAGACCAACAAATATGAACTAGACGTCACCAAGCGACAGTATTTTCCTCATAGTTTCATATTTCTTCCTGTTGCGACTAATTAGTCAAATTAAATTGACCAGTTCACACAGGAGTTGACCCTCGTGAACTATGTAGGTAGCTAGCACACGTGACTAATATAACATGTGTGATTGAACTAATTCAGGGGAGGTACCACCGTCACACCTATTTCTAGCGTGAAGCGTTTCGGTAGAAGGGTGTGGGTGCTATGTGGTGGGTCCCCATACAACAAACTGGTGTTTTTCGCCATTTTTCGAACAACTATCGAACCGGTAGACAATTCAAATGTTCACAATATATGCTATAATAACCAATGGCTGCTATAATAGCAAATACAAGAAATAAAAAAAAGAAAATTTTGATGGTACGGAACCCGCCGGGTTGATCCGACTTGCACTTGGCCAATAATTACTCTTTGGGTACGAAACCCTAAAAAGCTCATGTTTTATATGGAGTTGGTTACATATGTCCTTTGGCGCCAGTAGCTACTTACCACTAGGTGGACTGCATGCTCGTTTGCTCTTATATTAAACAAAGAAGTATTACATGAGCATGATCTAGGCATACATATTACCGATGTTTAAGGAAGCTACCGTATGCAGTAGTGAGTTGGCTAGGAGCTACTTTCTTTGAACTATCAGTATGTGGCGAGTGACACGCGAAACCGATTCAGCATTACAATAGGCGATGCTTGGCAAAAAGTTGTGTTAGGGCGTTGCCACATTGTAGTGTAATTCATCTATGTAATGTAATGTAATCTAAGAATGAATATGTATATGATTGTATATAATCACTGGACCTCATAGTTTGCAACGAAAGCCAAGGACAAGACATCGGCTAAGTTTGATCACAGGTGGATTGCGTTCCCTACGATTACATTTGTAAACATTAAATATTATGTTATATAAAAAAATGCAAAAAAAATACGTTTCAACATAACACATAGAAACACGACAACACATAGTAAAGATGTAAAAAAACTGTTTCAATCTCTCCTGGGTTAAATCACCTAAGTCTGAGCGTAAGTCACTGTTTTGAAAGAAAGAAAGAAAGGAAAGAATAATTGTTGCTACTTCAATTTTCTAAAAACCTAAAAAAATTCGTCCGTTATTAATAATCAATCTCTAGTTGTGTAGTAGAAATTCATCTCATTGCATTTTCGTTTCATATTTCTATTTCATAACAGAAAATTGATATAGCCTTAGTGTGGAAGCGTCCTAATCTACCGTGCAAAGTACATTCTATTCAATATACATAATTGCAGTAAAGGTAAAATAAATGTACGAGTATTTCTCCATTCCCACATCTATCGGTTTTGAACTTTCGTTTTTAGAAACGTGTGACTAATACATACTAATTATTGAATTTGTTAGGTATTTACGTAACTTGATTTTAAAAAAGAGTTTTAATTTGTCACGTGTATAAATTAGTCAAAAAACTGTTATGAAGTTGGGTCATTGCGTAAATTGTGATCAATCTATGTATATGAATAAATAAATATTCAAGTGTCTGTTTGGTTTGTAAAAAAAAAACAGATTTTATTATATAGGTATGGTCCAAGTAAAACTGCTAGTCCGCTCTGAATATAGAAATGAATCGTGTATGACTACACCTGCTCGCAACAACTTCAGAGCGCGAGAAAGTATGTGCGGTATTTACACAAAGTAATTATTAAATTTGTGTGTCTGTTTGTTACGGCTAAACTCCTTAACGGCTGGTCCGATTTTACGGGACTTTCACTGACAGGTTAGCTCATGTTACGAGGAGTGACATTGGTATTTTTATTTTAGAAAAAGAATTTAGGATTTTGTGCAAAATAATTAAAACCCATGGTATCTCTTCTAACTGTAACCTTTTCTATATGGAGTTAATTAAAGATGTCCATACAGCAGTGACCACTTACCATCATCATCATCATCATCATCATCATCATCATCATCGTGTCCATTTGCTACTTCAAACTTATATGCATTTTTTGGAAAACTGATTTTGATTTTTTTTCTTTTCAGGATCAAGTCTACGATGTACCCTGCGAAGACTCGCCTCCAAGCTCACCGAAACTACCCAAAAGCGAATTCCAAAAACTCCGCGAGAATTTCGAAAAATCCCAAAACACCGACTACCAAAAACTGGAAAAACTAGACAGTGTCAAAAGCCAAAAACCAGAAAATCCAAAAATCGGCAACACGTTAAAAGCGATCGACAATGTTAATAAAATCGAAAAGCCGACAACGTTGCCTCCAAAACCGATTTTGGTGACGAAATCCAAATGGAAATCGACGGAGAACTTGAGTGAGGAGTTCAAGACCGCGAGGAGTCACATGGAGAAGAAGTTCTCCACTGATGTGAGGCCGTATCGGAAGTTCAAGAAGGAGGGGAGACGGTGTGGACTCAGTCTGCCCAAGGATCAACTGGATGTCGACAAAGAGAATGTAAGTACCTAATACTTTTGACTTATATTTTTAACCGACTTCAAAAAAAAAGGAGGCTTCTCAATTCGACCGTGTATATGTTTTTTTATGTTTGTTCGCGGATAACTTCGTCGTATACCGTACCGTAAATCCTATTCAATAGGGGTCGCAATACCGGACCATTTAAGCAAAACCGGTATTTTCGGTACTGACCCCAGACAAATCCCGGTATTCCGGTATTTTCGATATTTTCGAGATTAAGATAGAGTTACTAATTTTTATTAAGCATTTTACTATGTAATGTTAATTTAGTGGAATTCCGAAGGAAAATAGGTCCTATTACTTAATACCAAATTAATTACAGAAGTTTATGATTTATTAACGACGTTATGAGTTCCGAATTCAATAAATGAATTATATAAAAATATATGTGGAAAGCTGGAAAAAAATATCTCTGTAGTCGTGCACTCTTGACAGAGTGGTCGTGGCATGATGATGACAACTGGTCAGTCATCCACAGCTGCCTTGAACAGACGCTATTGCGATCCTTCGCCACCGCCTTCTATGCTGGCCTTGCGGCAACACTCGACGAGGGAACACTGTGTGCTAGATTTTATAAGGTCTGTTCAGCGAGTAGGCGATCTGCCGCGTGACCTCTTTCCATCTACCTTTCACGGAACTACAACCGTACTACTGAGTTCTCGTCCCTAAATATGCGGCCGAAATATTTTAGTATTCTAATCCAGATAATCGTAGATCCAGAGAATAGTATTTCTAGGGCATCAATTTTACGGTGATCTTGCATCCGAATCGTCTACGTCTCTGCAGCGTAGAGAAGGATAGGAAAAACTAGACTTTTCATAAGTCTTATATGTAACCTAACGATAAAGCAGACGGGCTACCTGATGGAAAGCAGTCACCGTCGCCTATGGACATTTGCAACACCAGAGGAGTCGCCAATGCATCGCCGGCTTTGAAGGAGAGCTCTTTTTACACCCCTCTTGAAGAGCCCCATGTCATAGTCCTGAGGGAATACCTCAGGAGAAACTTCATTCCACATTTTGCACGTACGTGGCAAAAATGAACGATCAAACCGAACCGTGGATGACCGCCACGGGTCCAGTTGATGTGGATGGAACTTCATCCTTCGGCGAGAGGTGCGATGAAGGAAAGGCGGCTTAGGCACCAGATCAAACAGTTCCTCAGAACACCATTGTAAAGTCGGTAGAACTCGCAGAGAGAACCTATGTCCCTCCGCAGGCTTAAGGGTTCTAACCGATCAGAGATCGCTGGGTCATCGACGATTCGCACCGCGCGTTTCTGTACGAAGTCAAGTGGGTTAAGCTGGTATTGTGGTGCCCCCGCCCAGAGATGCGAGCAGTACTCCATGTGGGGCCTCACTTGCGCTTCATAAAGCAGAAAGAGTTGGCCCCCAGTGAAGTACTCCTTGGCTCTGTTCAGGACGCCCAGTTTCTTTGAAGCCAACTTGGCTTTAACTTCCAAATGACTCCGATACTGCACGTCACACGAGATGTCAACTCCCAGAATCCCTACACTTTTACCAATGGTGAGCGGGGTACTTTGGAACTTAGGCGCTATGACGAATGGGGCTTTTTTAGCGGTAAACGCGCAGACTTGTGTCTTCATGGGGTTGAACTCAACAAGGGTAAGACGACCCCATTCCAAGACCTGCTCCAGAGAGTTCTCGATTTCAGACACAAGTCGGATTCTGCTTTCTTCCACGAATGTCCGAGAGGTGTCCGCACGGCCTGTGTACATACCATCTCCCGTGCTATGATCTGCATAGCAATGAATGCCACCGGTTAATAGCAGCAAATCATTGATATGCAGAATAAAAAGCGTGGGAGATAATACAGACCCTTGGGGCACGCCAGCGTTGATGAGCTCCGTGTCTGAGCAGCACCCGTCAACTACGACCTTAATATGCCGCTCAGACAGAAAGCTGGCTGTCTATGTGCACAACCTCTCGGGAAGACCTTAAGATGGTAACTTCGCGAGAAGGACCCTATGCCAGAGCCGGTCAAAGGCCTTAGCGATGTCCAGGCTTACGGCCAATGCCTTCCCGTTGCTCTCAACAGCTTGTTCCCAAAGGTGAATGAGGTACACAAGAAGATCACCAGCTGATCGGCCCTTGCGACAACCATATTGGTCTGTCTTGGTGTTTTTTGATATGTTGCGGTTCCTTCAAATCTTATCAAGCCTATCGACAGCAGATCTTGTTAAAGCGAAGATCGTGTTGGCGGGTTGTTTCTTGACGCCTATTGTCATAATTGTCATTGTTATAAAATAATTTGAAAATATATCATCTTCCTCTAAATGTTTCTTTTATTGCGATACACTCAAGAAATATAGCATAAAACTATAGTTACTGCACTTCCTTGTCGACCCTTTTGTATGAAGTAATGAAAATAGTGTGGGCCCAGTGTCGTGGTCACTGTCCATTTTCCCAGACGCGATTACATATGGTATGCAACATGTCAACCTCGAGTTCATCCATTGATCGAAACACTTCAATAGGAATATCATCTATATTAATTGCTTTGTCGCGTTTTAATAAGTTAAATAGCAGCGCGTACTTCATCTTTGAATATATAGATGGTTCTTTTTGTATATCATTTTTTGGCATATGTTGTGTATAAGGTCGACTATTAGAGAAAAGTGATATGAAGTATTTTGCCATACATTGACGATTTCCTTAATTTCGGTACCAATCACACCATCAGAATCCTCAATAGCCCATGTTCTGGATTTAAATTGATGGGTTATACATCGGATTTTTTAAGAGATCTTTTATTTCAAATCGAACCTTTTCTTTAGCTCTCCGACGAAGTTATACAATACGCCAAGTCTCACCTGACATCCAATGCTGATGTTTGTTGATTTTCATAGGTTGTGTCGATTGTAACGCTTGTTTAATATGGTCTTTTGCATTGTGCCAGAATCCATTGGAGTCAATTTATATGACTATAACTTTATTTTGTTTTATTTTACTAAAAACCGAAAATACCGAATATCCCGGTTTTTGTGAAATTAAAACCGGTATTAATAAGACCTAAATTTGGCCCGGTATCCCGGTATTTTCGAAATCTCGAATACCGGATTGCGACCCCTACTATTCAATAGTACACTTGCCTTGCCTTCGACTGTTTCATTCATATTCACACTCATTCTGTCACACATATGTTCACACACACACACACACACACACACGCACACACACACACACACACACACACACACACACACACACACACACACACACATACGCATATGCATACACGTATCACTCGCGCACACACAGTGTCTTACAGGCTCCACAGAATACCAGCGTTTCAGGTGACTAAGCTTACCTAAAACATTAAAGCTGAGTGGAGACCTTTTCGGTTAGAAAATAATGATAATATTTTTTTATGCAATTTTCTATTTGTGTTCATTTTATATTTTTTGCCGAATAAATTATTTTCTTTCTTTCTTTCTTTATGAACGATGAGAAATCTAAGGGAACTTTAAAAAATCGTATTGGTAACTAGTGCGTTTGTAAATTTTTTAATAAGTATTTTTGGAGTTTACTCCTTAAGAAACGATTTGAGTTATAAGGCCCGGTACGGAAATTTTATGAGGAGTAAAATCAAGTGTAACACGAAAAGTTGAGGCGTTACGTAGAAAGAGACAAACATATATATCCACACTTTACACGCAACACCAGTGAAGTCACTGAATAGAAATGTCATAATTTTATTTTTTTGTACTAGTGACGTGAAGGAATGCGTTGTATCGGTAAAATAGGTTCACAGACTACATATTAAAAGTATTTTTAGCCACAAATAAAACATAGATAATTTAAAATAAGCCAAATACGAAGGTGCTAAACTCGGACATGTATACATGTCCGTGGACGGTTACGGTACATTTCGTTTCGGACATGTATACACGTCGCTGGGCGGCAACGTAATAATGATCCATTACAATCCCTCCTTATTATTACAATCATCATATCCTCTCAAAAAGGAAGTAGCGTTTTTAACCAAAATATGAATCAAGAGTGCTTTTATTAATTTAAAATACAGTAAGTTCAAATCCCATATGAAAGTAATTATTACAATAAAAATAATTAGCAATATATAAAACATTAAAACGACATTAACTATTTTCTATTCGATATATATCATAATTATCGTTCGTAAGGAGTAAACTCCAATCGTGCGTCGTAGCTGACACACACACTTTTTTATTCATATATTACGAGTATATTAATATATACGTTAGTATATCATCACTAAAAAGGGTGAAATTTTTTTTAAAGAAAAAATGCAACCTACGTCTATGTCACTACAAAGTAAAAAATAATTGAAATAAATGTTGGTTTAGTACGAGTACATATTTCTGAAGTCGGCGCTCATATTGGACACGCTGTTTACGACGTTATCCAACGAAATATATTGAGCGCCAACTTCAGAAATATGTATAATGTAATACTAAACCAACATTTATTTAACGGTCAACCGTTTGCACATTTTTACAAATGACTGTTTTTGTATTTGTTTACGTATTTCCCATACATTTCCAATCAGTTCTGATACAGTCCGCTAGGGGAGCTGATTGGAAATGTATGGGCAAATACTTAAAGAAATACAAAAACAGTCATTTTTGTAAAAACGTAAAATCTCATACTGAGGGTACAGAATACAAATAGTCCCATCTCCTTTACCACGCCCTTCAAACCAGAACACAGCAGCGCTTAACACTGCTGTTATTAGGCAGACAAAGGCATGGCGGTGGTGCCGCCGGACTCGCACCAACAAAGAGTTCTTCATCATCAACCCATTACTGTCCCACTGCTGGGCACGGGTCTCCTCAGAATGAGAAGGATAAGGCCAAAGTCCACCGCGCTGGACAAGTGCGTATTGGTAGACTTCACATAACTTTGAAAACTTTTTTAAGATTTCTCAGGTATGCAGGTTTTTTCACTATGTTTTTCCTTCACCGTTTAAGCAAGTGATAATGAATTTCTAATACGGATATAACTTTGAAAATCAGAGGTGCGTGCCTGGGATTTGTACCTCGGACCCCTTGATCAAGATGCCGCGTTTCTTAACCACCAGGTTATCAAAATGCAAAGAGTTCTACCACATCACAGAGGATTTTACCATCTTTAAATGCTTGAAGAGCTTCTTTATTGTAGACGAGACATCGTAAACTCTAACTATTCCATTGAGATTTCCAATACAGTTACATCTAGATTCCAGTTCCATATACAGTAGTCAAGTGTAACACATAATGTATCAAACACGCATTGTTCCAGCATCAATTGTGAGAATGCCACTAATGTCTTATTCATCCTTTTACGTGACGAAGATGACGAAGATAACTTGCACACAGAGTTAGTTTGGATTAACACGGATTTAGGTACACACACAGACAAATCTATTTATAACACATATGTAAAATGTAAAAGGGAGTTGAAAGTGAGTCGTAAACCCATTACTGTCCCACTGCTGGGCACGGGTCTCCTCTCAGAATGAGAAGAATTAGGCCATAGTCCACCGCGCTGGACAAGTGCGTATTGGTAGACTTCACATACCTTTGAGATTTTTTAAATTAATCTCCCAGGTTTCTTCACGATGTTTTCTTTAAAACAAATGGTTATTATTACCCACTTAACTATGAAAAGTAAAAGGTGCGTGCCCTGGGATTTGAACCTTGGGCCCTTCGATCGAGAAGCCAAATTTCAATACGCACTGCTAATATGCATTACTCAGTGGTTCTACATTTGTGTAGGTAAGATTGAGTTTTGGCGTAAGCCAATTGTCATAATGGTCATTGTTATAAAAATATTAAGAAAAATATGTCATCTTACTCTAAATGTTTCTTTTATTGTGATAGACTCAAGGAATATAGCTTTATACTTATAAAAGGTTTTGAACCGACTTCTAAAAAGGAGGTTCTATATTCGACCGCTATGTATTGTAAGTTTGTATGTCAGTGATATTTAATAAACAGTTGTAAAAATAAGGAAAGATAGTTAGATCTACTAAACGGTCATATAGTGAGGCAGAAATAGGTGTGGTGATGGTGCCGCCGGAGTCGAACCACAGAGGGTTCTACCACCAGTTTATAGCGTAAGCCCCACTAAACCATCACATTGATACGATGAATCAAATCACAGTCATCTTCAATTAACATGACTCATCTGTACTTTACAAATTTAAAACGTATCCATCTCTTTCTAACTTATACAAAATCTAGCTTTCTCTTTCTTACGTACTAGTAGTATAATTCGCGTCAAACTGCTAGTCCGCTTTGAAGTTGTTGCGAGCAGGTGAAGTCATACAATTTGCTATGGCGACGCGATTCATTTCTATGTTCAGAGCGGACTAGCAGTTTTACGCGGACTGTACTAGTCATTGTTTCTAATTAAACATTTGAAGGTGGTAGGACTCTTTATGGTTCGACTCCGGCGGCACCACCGCCATACCTATATCTGCCTCATAATAGCAGTGTTAAGCGCTGCTGTGTTCTGGTTGGAGGACTTAATAAGAGATATATACTTTTCGGAGGCGATCCAGCTTATTCGTCAGGGGTGGCGGCGCATCTGTGACCGAACGCAGGTAGGCATCTAATCTTATCTGGGGTTGATTATAGATGTCCATGGGCGGCAGTAGCCACTTACCATCAGGTGGACTGCATGCTCGTCTGCTAATCCTATATTATAGTAAAAATAATAATAATAATGTGGAATGAGCTTTCTGTTGAGGTATTTCCGGCGCGCTATGGCACGGGGCTCTTCAAAGGTGCAAAAAGAGCTCTCATACAAAGCCGGCGATGTATTGGCGACTCCTCTTGTGATTCTAATGTCCATAGGCGGCGGTGACTACTTTCCATCATACAGGGTGAATTTTTAAAACGGGCCTTCAGGGCCAAATCCGAAACTATAAGGATTAGCGAAAAATGCTGAAAGGAGTTACGAGGCCGATTTTGATAAAAACTAAAACTGATTCATTACTTTTTTAAAATAACTTTTTCCCTAGCCGGGAATCGAACGAGTTCATTTTGAAAAAAAATGCACCCTCTATATTATTCCACTATCTGATAGTGTTGCTTATAAGGATCAAAATCTGGAAAGTAATGATAAATGACAAACTAAAGGAAAAGCCTCAATTTTAAGAAAATACATATTTTTTCATATTAATTTGGCAGTTAAGTTCCCGCCATTCATTAATTTTAACATTTCGTGTATTAACATTTTTTTGGCTTAATGTTTCTAATCATACGAAATTGACGTTTTGTTTCCCAATAATTTATATTTTTCTGTCCGACTTAGCTAAGGTTATTTTTAGGACCATTAAAATAGATTTACTTGCTATGGGCGGAGTTTCGTTTGATACAGACGTAAAGTTGACAATTTGCGAGAATTACTTTTTAGAGTCAAATCCGAGTGATTACTAAAAAAAGAGATATAAAAAATCATATTTAACGTTGAAACGAAGTTGTAAACAACAAACAATAAGAGTTTACTATTTAATCAGTTATCTATTTTCATTAAAAAATAAATCCTAAAAACGGCGGTAACTTATTTGCCAAACGATTACTTTCTCATACTAAGCCGTATGTCATAGTCATAACATCGAATAATTAGTTGATTAACCAACAAATTCTGCAATGGTATGACTTATGTCTGTTTCTAAAGAATTATACATAAATCATTTGTTATGTATAATCCTTAAGGATTAGTATGCCAACGTATGGAAAAATATGTATTTTCTTCAAAATTTTCCTTTTCCTTTAATTTGTCACATAACATTACTTCCCAGAATTTGATCCTTATAAGCGACACTATCAGATAGTGGAATAATATAGAGGTGTCATTTTTTTTCAAAATGAACTCGTTCGATTCCAGGCTAAGGAAAAAAATATTAAAAAAAACTAATGATGCAGTTTTAGTTTTTATCAAAATCGGCCTCGTAACTCCTTTCAGCATTTTTCGCTAATCCTTATAGTTTCGGATTTGGCCCTGAAGACCCGTTTTAAAAATTCACCTTGTATAGTACGTCTGTTTAATCCTTAGGTTAAACAGTAATAAAAAAATATATAGAGTAAAGAAATTGTAATACTAAAATAATTACGAAATAATACAACATAAGTACATTTTATAGAATGCAAATAATTAACTATAGTTGATGTCCTTCATCTCTTTACGGTAAAATCGGTCACGGTTACGTATTACGGTTTATTATATTACCGTTTAGTATGTTTTAACTAACTTTCCTTATCTTTAAAACTGTATATTTAATTACCTAAATTAATGACCTCAGGTAGGAATATCTAACTCTATCTGGGGTTGATTACATATGTCCATGGGCGGTAGTAGCCACTTACCATCAGGTGGACTGCATGCTCGTCTGCTACCTCCTGTTATAAAAAAGATGACATTAACCCATTACTGTCCCACTGCTGTGCACGGGTCTCCTCTCAGAATGAGAAGGATAAGGCCATAGTCCACCGCGCTGGACAAGTGCGTATTGGTAGACTTCACATACCCAAGATTTCTTAGGTGTGCAGGTTTCCTGGCGATGTTTTCCTTCACCGTTTAAGCAAGTGATAATTAATTTCTAATACGCACATAAGTTTAAAAAATCAGAGGTGCGTGGGATTTGAACCTAGGACCCTCGATCAAGAGACTGAATTTCTTAACCACTAGGCTATCACTGCTGTTTTTTAGGCAGACATTAATGTAGAACCTCGCTATTATGGTTCCAATTTTTTTATCCAAGTTTCCAAATCTTTTAACCCCTGAGGTCTGTCGCGCGTTATTTATAATCAATCTATCCAAGATTTTGCCTATCGAAGATTGACATGTGACAATTTCTTCACTAGCTTATTTCAAATTTCGATCTTTGCTTGGTAATTATCGGATAGATTGAGTTTTAATAAAGTGCGAAAATTAGATCGCCTCGGATAACTATGTCTTTCCCTTAGTCCTTAAACACTTCGAACCAGAACACAGCAGCGCTTAACACTGGTGTTATTAGGCAGAAGTGAGTGTAGAGATGGCGCCCCGGGAGCCGAACCACAAAAAGTTTACCGTCTTTGTCTTCCTCTATCTTTCTCTGTTGCTATCTCTGTCTCTCTTTCTCCATGTATGTATGTGTGTGTGCGTGTGTATCATTATCTTTTGCTCTTTCTCTCATAGTGTTTACATGACGAGATATCAGTGTTAAAAATACACTTAAAATAATTTATTGCGTCTAATTGAAAACATTACATAATGACCATATCGTGGTGTTACGTGAACCGAAACGTAACATAAGATTAGCTATCTGTGACTTTATATACAGTACAATAATGGAATTTTTGCGGCGATACGTAATATCTTATGCTGTCTACACGCTCGTCAATCATCGCCGAACCGTTACAAATGTTTGCGGCAAACTTGAAAACTCTACAAACGGTTTGTTGATTAAAATCTAATCTATAAGCTCAAACCTAAACAAATCATGTTTCTATCCACACGTTTTAATTTGTGACGGTTTGGCAAACATAGACTCGCGGAAGTCGAAGAAAAGCCTTGGTTTTTGGACATTAGCAAGCGCTTGTAATCGATTTATTGACAAATCAAAGAGAATTTGCCGCAAGCACTCGCGATCCGTCCACACGTTTGTGCGTTTGTAGATAGTATATAAAAGTAGATATATATAAAAGTGTTAATATTAATGCAAAATAATTGAATACATTACATAAGGAATATATCGTGGTGTTACGTGAACCGAAACGTATCGTAAGATAAGTTATCTGTGACGCAGTGTACAATGATGGAATTTTTGTTGCGACTGTACGTAATAACTTATGCTGTCTACACGCTCGTCAATCATCGACGAACCGTTACAAATGTTTGCCGTAAACTCCAAACCTATTATCTGAGCAACTGAGCATGCAGTCCACCTGATGGTAAGTGGGTAGTGCCGCCCAAGGACGCCTTTGAGGAATAAGTTGGAACGCCTTTGATAAGTGTGTCCCCATTACCCTTCAAACCAGAAGACAGCTGCGCTACTCGTACACTGCTGTTGTTAGGCAGAAATAGGTGTGGTGGTGCCGCTGGAGTCGAGCCACGAGGGTTCTATCACCTTTAAGAACCACATTTAAATCATTGCTCATCTGGGCACAGGTCGATTAAGGTGCGCTGAGGACGGCCACCTAGGTTTTAATACTTTTCCGAGGTGTTCCAACTTAGTCCTCAGGGGTAGCGCATCTGTGGCCGACCTCAGGTTGGAATATCTAATCCTATCGGCGGTTGATTACAGATGTCCATGCGCGGCAGTAGCCACTTACCATCAGATGGATTGCATGCTCGTCTGCTACTCCTATATTATAAAAAAGTAGGTATTCACAGAACTAAGATCTATTACGTCCTGCTGCAAACAAAACTTTGTTGAAAAATAATTTGATTTTTTATCGTTAGTGACAAACAAACAGACAGTTATCTCTGAGTCACGCGATGTGACCGGAAAAAATCTAAACTTGGTATGTGTAACAACTAAGGGTGGGTTTCTATGGTGTCGCCTAAATAGGGTAACAAATCGTAATGTTGCGATAAAAATCTAAAATACTGTAATAAAGTAATATATCATCATCATCATCAACCCATTGTTGTCCCACTGCTGGGCACGGGTCTCCTCTCAAAATGAGAAGGATTAGGCCATAGTCCACCGCGCTGGCCAAGTGCGTATTGGTAGACTTCACATACCTTTGAGTTTTTTTTAATAAAAGTCTCTCAGGTGTGCAGGTTTCCTCACAATGTTTTCCTTCACCGTTTAGCAAGTGATAATTAATTTTTAATACTCACATAACTTTGAAAAATCAAAGGTGTGCTTGGGTTTTGAACCTCGGACCCCTCGATCGAGAGGCCGAGTTTCTTAACCACTAGGCTATCACTGCCTTTTTGTAATGTAATATATAGTTCAAGAATAAAGAAAGAAAATATTTTATTCGGATAATTGTAACAAATAAAATTACAGAAGATATAAAAAAAACCAAAAATAATTAACACATTTACGTGTAGTAAAATCTAAATGAAGTAGTAAATGAGTTTGAAATTCGGCTTCGTACCCAGAAGTCCCAGGTTCGAATCCCATGCCTCTCTTACCTCTGATTTTAACGACCGTGGTCGGTTGAACGTGTCGGTCGCGCTATCGATCGTGTAGTTTACTTACATCCACGGGAATAGGGATTGGTCCTAATGGGATGGTCACCATACAACTTAGGGAACGTACCCATTTAGGGGAGGAGGGAGGTCTTTAAAATATTACGCTATATCACAGGAGCGGAGGGGGGGCTTAGGTTTTTGTCACGTAGTCGAATTCATCGAGAGAAATCTCGCAAGCAAGCAAGTCGACGAGAATCCGTGCTACAGGCGTATACAATAATGTCGTTGTACGATCGGCTGTATAAATAAAGCTTCACAAAAAATTCACATTCGCAATACTGCGTAACAATTTTTTTCTTAGCATATACTACGGGTGGTCACTGGAGGGGGGGAGGGGTCGAAAAATATTAAAAAATTGGTCACGTAGTATGGGTATGTTCCCTTAAGCAAATAACGACTTTCAAATTTTATATCAAAAATTTTGTGTAGCTATTTTTAAGGCGAATTTTAATTATCTGTTGATCTTGACAACAGCAATCAGAGTAATGGGTCTTAACAATTGTTTGTGCTACTCTAATGTTCTAATTAGTGACGTCATGTTATGAAACATCTCTTAGGGTGGGCTTACATGCTGCGGTATTGTTTTTTTTTCAAAATAAATAATATTTCAAGGTGGTAGAAACCCTTTGTGGTTCTACTTGGGTGGCAGAACCGCCACACCTATTTCTACCTAATAACAGCAGTGTAGCGCAGCTGCGTCCTTGTTTACCATTTGCCTTAGTAAACGAATTTAATGAAAACTTCTTTATATTGATTTTCTATAAGCTTTTATTAAACTTTCTTTGTGTATTCATGTGTGTCATTTTGCAACTAAATTTTACAAAATTTGACCAGTTAACCACAGCCGATTGAGCTAAAATTTTACAAATGTTTAATTTTGACGGCAATGCATTATTAGCTAAGCGCCGTAAGATGGAGAACCAACTTTTTATTTATTTCCATGTTATGAAAAAGCTTATTCGAAAATATGTTGATTGTTTTTTTTTTATATTTTTGTATTTTTTACCCGCTAGGTGGCAAATCAACATTATATAATTATACCTCATGATATAGGTATCAAATGAAAGATTTTTTTAATCAATTATGAAAAAGCATATTTGAAAAATAAAAGTTTGTTAGGAATACGAAAAAGTTTATTCGAAAATACTTTTTTAATTTTTTTTTCGGTGCATGTAAACCGACCTTATCTATGACCCAAGGTTTCCGTATACCTCCCGCTTCAGTACGCGCCAAACAATGAATGTGAATCGTGCTTTTGTGCAAAAACACAGTTAAAACGCTAAACTCACGGTTAAATTGAAACTGGGTCTGTCAGTAACGACAGTTAGGTAGTAACTTGATATGTGAAACTTGTGTTACAGTTTGTAAGTGAAAAAATCTTTAGTGCATTTTAATTTTGTGTGTTACAAAAGTTCGTTAGTGGTAGTATTTTATGTGTTCTAAAAGTCACAAAAGAGTTAGTACGAAAAATAAAGTCATTGAGATAGTACCTGTAGGGCTCCGGTGTCTCGCAGCGACGTATAGGGCGGAGGCTTGTCGAACTAAATCGAGGTTTTATCACTTATATTGGGAATCGGAAAAACAACGTTCCTTTCTTTTTTAGTAGTCAGAAGTGACATTTCTTTTCTTTTCTTTTAAATATAATTACAATTATGTATTAAATATTACAATTACAATTTTTTGTAACACATATCAAATTAAAGGTACGAAAGATTATAGACAATTTTCGGTAGTGGTTTTTAATTTCGTATGTTAGAAAATTTTGGATTGGTACCTAAAATCAAGACAGTGAGATAGTGCCTTTAATTTAAAATATGTGTTACAGTTTGTAATTAGCACGAAATATTATTTAAAAATTTCGTTAGTGCTAGTATTTTGTGTGTTACAAAAGTTTAAGATTGGTACCTAAAGTAATGTCAGAGAAATAGTCACTTGAAATGTGAAATATGCGTTACAGTTTTTAATTGGTACGAATGATTATTGTAAATATTTGTAAGTGCGTTTTATTTTGTGTGTTACAATTTGTAAATAATCCGATTTTTTTTGTAACATTCCAATTGATTCGATATTACAAAGATAGTTACAATTGTTTGAGGTCGAAAGAATGGGTGCATTTTTTCTTTGATCGACATGATTGTTAGCATGATTGAATTGTTGAAATTCTAGTTTACGTGGATGTCACAAAAACTAGTTACAATTTTAGTCCAAAGAGTTTGGTTGTGTTTGAATTTTCTCGTCAGCCTATATTATTGTAATACATAAAAATCTTGAATTTTCTCTTCAATTAATGTTTAAAAAATGGGAGTGATCATTGCCACATTTTATTTGTTGCATTTTTAACAACATTAGTTACATTACTAAAATATTATAGTTACAATTTTAGTCCAATTGATTGGTGTTTAGTTCTTTACATTAATAGCTAAATAATGTGTGTATTTTGGAAAACTAATCTATTCCAATATAGTGTTACTCTTTACACTATGTAAAAGGGAACAAAAATCGTGCAATAGTGATTTTCTAAGTGTTTTAAGTGAAAATACTGTGAAAGTGACTTTATCGATTGGATTGTTTGAAAATTCCTAAGCACTAAAGGTATGTATGATATTATAAGATAGAAGTAGCAAACGAGCATGCAGTCCACCTGATGGTAACACTGTCATATGGACATCTGCAACCAACTCCATATAGAACAGGTTCTACCTGAAGCCGATCACAGTTGCCACTCCTGAGGACTAAGGTCCATATGCCATAGGTCCATATGTAAATCAGTCCACACCCTTCCATCGAAACACAGAACTGCTTCACGCTAACAGGTGTGGCGGTGGTATAGTCCGCGCCAAACTGCTAGTCCGCTCTGAAGTTGTTGCGAGCGTGTGTAGTCATACAATTTGCTATGGCGACGCGATTCATTTCTATATTCAGAGCGGACTAGCAGTTTTACGCGGACTTTACCTCCGCTGTCGAACCATTCTGATTCTATCACCTTTAGTGCATTTAATACGGTTATTTCCCTTTTCCACACTTCATTAGTATGTCTAACGATATGGTATAGGGTCATCTCAAACTACAGGCGTGCCGGATAAGTTGTGTATTGCAAAATATAGCAAAAGTAGAAACTGACCTATACTGCCTATAAATGTTTGCAATTATATCGTTTGTAAAGAGAACTTATACAGATTTGTTTGTAGTAAAGCATTTATAATTAGTTTTAAGTAGGTCTCCTTTTGTATAAGGATTGGTTAAGCGTGTTTTTTTTTTAATATTAATTAATTATTTGAATAATTTTCGAATTTGGTTATAATGTACGAGTAGTTTGTAATGTAGTAACATATGATAAAGTTACATGTCTCTGCAATGACAATAGGCGGGTAGTACAAGCTTGTTTTTTACTTCTGCTACATTTTTTTAGTTATTTTATTTAGAAAATCTGCAATATGGGATGACAGTAATGACACGCGTCACGCCAGTAATATGCGCAGAACTTAATGGCACTCTATTATTGTGTTTGTTTACAATTAAATACAAATATAGTATTAAATACAATAATAGTATACTAAGAATAGTATAAATAGAATTATACAAGGTGAATTTTTAAAACGGGCCTTCAAGGCCAAATCCGAAACTATAAGGATTAGCGAAAAATGCTGAAAGGAGTTACGAGGCCGATTTTGATAAAAACTAAAACTGCATCATTACTTTTTTAAAATAACTTTTTCCCTAGCCGAGAATCGAACAAGTTCATTTTGAAAAAAAATACACTCTCTATATTATTCCACTATCTGATAGTGTTGCTTATAAGGATCAAAATCTGGGAAGTAATGATAAATGACAAACTAAAGGCAAAGCCTCAATTTTAAGAAAATACATACTTTTTGATATTAATTTGGCAGTTAAGTTCCCGCCATTCATCAATTTAAACATTTCGCGTATTAACAATTTTTTGGCTCAATGTTTCAAATCATTCGAAATGGACGTTTTGTTCTTCAAGAATTTATATTTTTATGTCCGACTTAGTTAAGGTTACTTTTAGGACCATTATAATAGATTTAACTTGCTATGGGCGGAGTTTTGTTTAATACAGATGTAAAATTGACAATTTGCGAGAATGTCTTTTTCGAGTCAAATCCGAGTGATAACTAAACAAAGAGATATGGAAAATTATATTTACTGTTGAAACGTAGTTATAAACAACAAACAATAACAATTTACTATTTAATCACTTATCTATTTTTATTAAAAAATAAATCCTAAAAACGGCGGTAATTTACTTGCCAAACTATTACTTTCTCATACTAAGCCGTATGTCACGGTTATAACATCGAATAATTAGTTGATTAACCAACATATTCTTCAATGGTATGACTTACGTATGTTTCTAAAGAATTACACATAAATCATTTGTTATGTATAATCCTTAAGGATTGGTATGGCAATGTATGGAAAAATATGTATTTTCTTCAAAATTTTCCTTTTCCTTTAATTTGTCACATAACATTACTTCCCAGAATTTGATCCTTATAAGCGACACTATCAGATGGTGGAATAATATAGAGGGTGTAATTTTTTAAAAAATGAACTCGTTCGATTCCCGGCTAGGGAAAAAGATATTTTAAAAAACTAATGATGCGGTTTTAGTTTTTATCAAAATCGGCCTCGTAACTCCTTTCAGCATTTTTCGCTAATCCTTATAGTTTCAGATTTGGCCCTGAAGGCCCGTTTTAAAAATTCACCCTGTATATGCGGTGGGAGTTCCGAATCCTAGGCACATAGAAACATCACTTATTTCTACGGGGAAGGAAAACTAGAAAAGATACAGCTTGAGACTTTTTGACAACGTTCTCAAAGGCGTGTGTCTACCAATTCGCACTTAGTGAAATTCTGAAGGTGGTAGAACCCTCTGTGGTTTGACTCCGGCGGCACCACCGCCACACCTGTTTCTGTTATAACAGCAGTGTTAAGCGCTGCTGTGTTCTGGTTTGAAGTGTGGTAAGGGAGACATACTTGTTCGAGACATTCAGCTTCGTTCTCAGGTAAAACGGCGCATCTGTGGCCGATCTCAAGTAGGGTTAAATCGACCAATCGCCACTTACGATCAGGTGGACTGCATGCTCATCTGCTAATCCTATGTATATTATAAAAATGTAGTCCTAATCTATTCTTGACGACCCGCGTGGCGGAGCGGTCACCATGCCGGTCTGATGAGCAGAGGGTCCCGGGTTCGATCCCCGGCCGGAGAGATTTCTAAATGATGAATTTAGATTTCTGTTTCTGGGTGTTTGTGTATTTGTCTTTGTGTGTGTCCATGGCACCCACGATACAGGGAATCCTAGTGTGGGTCTGTGAGTGTAGAAAGCGTTTATTATTATTATTCTTCTTCTCTTTGAGAGGAGACACCGTGACCATTTATAGCAAGTATACATGACTACTACAGACATTTGAACGACATTTGACATGACTACTACAGACATTTGAACGACATTTGACATCGACATTTGATACAAAAAAGTATACATGACTACTACAGACATTTGAACGTTAGATGTCTATTCAGTAGCTTCGTCAGCGGTCGCCGGTAATAGTCTGAGACCGCTCCCCTATCCCAAGGTAAAGCCAGACGATCAATAAGTTTCCGCACCCAAATATTGATCGCACGTAGAACCACTAGCAAGGTTACTTTGCAAAGGAAACATTCGTAAATCCCTAATGTATCTTATACTAAAACCTTCCTTGTTATATACCTACTTTCGAATAACCCAAAAACTATTCAAATTGGATTAGTAGTTTCTGAGAAAATCGCGGACATACAAATTTACAAACATACGTTTATTTTATAGTGTAGGAGTAGCAGACGAGCATGCAGTCCACCTGTTGGTAAGTGGCTACTGCCGCCCATGGACTGCCGCATCACTTATGCTATTTGCATGACACATGCATGGGCAAAATTTAATATTTCCATGGGTGAATCATAGGTTCATTCATTTGGTTTTATGGTGCTGACGTCACATATCACCATAAACTCGAGTCTATGGTAATCAAATTGGGGTTATACGTGATTTGATCCTTGAATGTTTCATAGAAGTAGCAACCGAGCATGCAATCCACCTGATGGTAAGTGGCTACTGCCGTCCATGGAATTCTATAATCAACCCCAGATAGGATTAGATATTCGTATCTGAAGCTGGCAACAGATGCGCCCTGAGGACTAAGTTAGAACGCCTCGGAAAAGTAAGTCTCTCTTACCACACTCTTCAAACCAGAACACCGCAGCGGCACACTGCTGTTATAACAGCAATACATGTGGCGTTGATGATGGGTCCTACCACCTTCAGATAAATCTCAAAATGTATTCTTTATTTCGTCCTTATTTTTTTAATTATATTTTTCATATTTCAAACTGAGTTTAAGCCATAGCCAACGCTGGTCAATTGCGGATGGTACGAATTCACAGGTAGTTAAAGGTAGTGATAGCCTAGTGGTTAAGAAACTCGGCCTCTCGATCGAGGGGTGCGAGGTTCAAATCCCAGGCACGCACTTCTGATTTTTAAAAGTTATGTGCGTATTAGAAATGAATTATCTCTTGCTAAACGGTGAAGGTTAACATCGTGAGGAAACCAGCATACCTGAGAGATTTATAAAAAAAAACTCTAAGGTATATGAAGTCTACCTTACGCACCTGGCCAGCTCGGTGGACTATGGCCTAATCCTTCTCATTATGAGAGGAGACCCGTGCCCAGCAGTGAGACAGAAATGGGTTGATGATGACGAATTCACATACTTCCTAAATTTGTTATGTAAGACTCCTAAAACTGTCTAACTTTACTATTAAAGTTAATAATTTATTTTTCATACCCATATAGAATTGAAAAAGTGGTCGAATTTGAACCCGGGACCAACGTGAACTGAATTTCATACCACTATGTTATCACTAATAACTCCCTTTATTGATAGTCAATCTTTACTAATTGTTGTTGAAGGAAATTTGAAATTTTTGCCTACTTTATCAAATTTGGAACTTTGATTGACAAATTTGTAAGACATTATTACTAATGTAAGTGATATGTGTGAATCATGACAATTATGCAAGTATGGACGCTATATCGCCCGCTATCCGGGGAAATTCCGTTATTTATGCACGTAACACATGTGTATATGTACACTTGTATTTATCAATGTGTGCGGTTTGTTCCTTACACACAGCTGTATCCCCTGGGTTCTTTTAAAACTTCGCGACGCTCGACGCAACTTATTATTAGTCATTCGTTAATACCTCTTTTTTGTGTACCAATCGTCACATTTTTATTGTTTATGAAGTTGTTTTTTATTATATACGAGCTGCAGACGAGCATAAAATCCAGTTGATGATAAGTGGCTACTCCCATGGACATCTGTGATAAACCCCATACAAAATTGGATTCTTACCTGAGGTCGCCCACAGGTGCGCCATCATCCCTGAAGACTAAGCTGGAATGCCTCTGAAAATCATATCTCCCTTACACACCCTCCAAACAAGAACACAACAGCGCTTAATACTACTACTGTTATTAGGCACGTAAAACTTGTAAAAGTAAGCTTATTTAGTTCCAGCAATTTAGGGGTATCACAAGGAAATCTGTTGTCGCCCGTAACCTAAATCATACATAAAATTAAAGAAACCATTTTACAATGGAATAGGGTTTAAACTACATGGAAAGTTCTGCGCAGATATATAAAACTTGACCCACTAAGCGCGCGGCGTGTTCAAAGAACTAATTAGCAATTTAGGGCTAGCTTTGTAGTGATAGGCGGTGTTTTTGATCTTTTGTTGGAATGAATTTGATAGTATCATTTATTTATATATAGGTATAGTATTTGCGTGGTATATGAAAATAATAAGCTTTGAAGGGGTCTTTTATTTGATGATGAGGAGTTGAAGATGGCAGAATCCGGCGGCACCACTGCCATACCTATTTCGCAACAGTGTTTGGCAATGCTGTGTTCTGGTTTGAAGACAGTCCAGATTAGTCCGCAGGGGCAGCGGGGCTTCTGTGGCCAATCACAGGTAGGAATCTAATCTTATCTAGGGTTGACTACAGGGCGGCAGTAGCCACATAGGGTGGACTCCACGCTCGTAGTTACTCCTGTATTACAAAACAAGGTGTGGCGGTGGTTCGACCAGAGTCTAACCAAGAAAATACTACTATCAAATATTATTTTAAGGTACCCCAACAGTGGGCTTTATATACAGATATCGTGCGGCGTCCCACTGTCTGATCGTGATGTTTTGAAATATTTTGACGTTTATAATCTGAGGTTAATTGCTTAGTGATGTGAGAGTGAGTTATCGATAAATTTAAAATTGGACGAAATTCGGAATAAATATTTTTTTATCGTATTTCCGTTTTAAAGTAGCGTTATCTAGGTGGTCTGATCAAGGCGACGGCTCACTGGCGATAGATTTTAATTTTCGTATGATCATATATTTTTAATTTTATATTTTGTTATTTTCTGTATCTTTCAATGAGTTGTCTATTAAAGTGTACGCTTACAGAACTAATGAAACTTGTTCCTGAAAGCATACGTGACGTCGTGACGTATTTGTGTGGCAGCATACGTTCCGTTTAAAATTTCACACCAATATATATCCCCCCTTTCGATGAACAATTTAAACGTTTTATGAAAGTTTACACCGTTTAAGCACAACAACTTAAGCCAATAGTATAATGTATTAAATTGCCTTTATGATTATTTTTATATGAATTGCATTAAGGCTAAAATAATGTATAAATTCATCTGGCAAAAGGAGGTCCTCTGTCTCGCTTGGTGATCATTCGTTGCATACACTTATTATAAGTAAATACAACAAAACTTTCATAGCGTGATTTAGGATACAAGTGGCGCCATCTCTTAGCAACTACTCAAAGTATATTCACAAATATTATTCTCAAAGTGATCATGATCCAATTATTATTAATAGGATATCCTTGCATTATTTAGTACAATAACAAAAACAAGGCTTTTGAGCTAATTACATCGGCTTTGACCCAAGACCCACGATTAAATCCCTAACTTGACCCATTTGTGGCGTAAACAGTTTAGGGTGGTATGTATCGGTTCTTTAGATTTTATTTTAAAAATCGTAAAAATAATATTATAAGACATATTGAGAAAATTTAGTATTTTCAAACATCATTTAACAATATTCAGTATCTAGCACCTGTACGAAGTCGATCACAGATGCGTTTGCTCCTAAGGACTAACGGTCTTATTCATAAAAAGTTATAGCACACTTATAACGTTGCTATAGTACGATTGTCAAAAAGTGTTATTCATAAACGCATTTTAGGCACTAAACCGTTCTATAAGCCTTCTATAACTTATAGAGCCCAGAACCCTACTATAACAGTGCTATAAGGCAAAGATGGCCGACTCTCAACAGCTGATTCGTGATTACTAACCTAATTTGACAATACGTTTTTAATAAATTATGTCAATGTCCATTTTGTATACAAACTTGTAATAATTTATTTTAATATCCGATAAATAACATTATTATATCACTATTTTAAATTACAATGCAAATTTTACAAAGCTTAGATTATTAAAAATCTAGAAAACTTTCCACTTCGAAGAACATTGCACCAAAGAGTGATCTGTTTTCATTAGACTATAGGAAGCGTTATCGCTTTAATAAATCGACAGTAAATTTTATAATTAATCTCGTATGTAATGATCGTAAATTAGATCGCAGAGGTCCTGGTACACCTTCTGAAATACAGGGTTTACTGCCATAAGATATTGCGAATGTTTACAAAACGAAACTTAATTGAATTTAACTTTATATAATTATATCAATATTACATAAAACATTAATATCCAACCAATTTTCACTCCTTTATCTTTTAACAACTTTTGCTTCACATCCCATTTTAACAAATAAAATATTTTTAAATTCGCGGTATTTACAAATAAAATGACACTGACATGTGATTTGGTTTTATCAACAACCCATTGACAAGAATGTCAAGACAGAATATTTTTTAGTACGAAATAATGTCATTTAATGATGTTTATCTATGGATATTCGTCAATTTGTTCGCCGAACTTCACTATAATGGCAACATTTTCATTTATAGTTGACTTAAGCGACATATTAGTTATAGAGGGTTTATGGAACGTTTATGAATAAGCAATTTTATAGAACGTTTTATAAGCTTATTGAACACTTTAACTAATGAGTGCTTAAAACCTTCTGTAAGCATTTTTTATGAATAAGACCGTAAGATGTTAGCCTCATATGTAGCTGAGTCAGCATCCACACCCTTACTCCGAGACGGGGTTATTGGGGTTATTAAAATTGAACAGACTTGCAGGATTAACAGAAATAGATTATACGGAAGTACAACACATCACTGATATGCGCGACAGACCGATGATAGGAAAGGGTAATACATATATTAAAAAGAACAAACAATTTACATATTATTATTTAAAAAAAAGACAAACCCACTGAGTTTCTTACCGGATCTTCTCAGTAGAGGTCGCGTTCTGATCCGGTAGTAGTTTAAGAAAAATATTGTACTTGACAATTTGTAAGTGCCGTCGTTGGCCTATACAAAAATAAATATATTTCATTTCATTTCATTGAGTTTATATCTTCAACAAGGACGGGGTGATCTTACTCCTTGAGTAGCGATGAATAATTTACACATGCAAGTCTCCTTGCAAATATTTATGTATTGCCCTTTACAACCTGAATGATAAATTATTTACCAATAGACACTCCTCGTAAGATCAAAGGTGCTTGGAAGTCAAATCCTGGAAAAGCAGATTATGTAAATTGCTGATTGCTTTCATAATCTTGTGACTGTAAATACATAACTTGCTAATTATATGTAATTCTAGCTGACCCGGCAAACGTTGTGTTGCCATATAATTAAAAAATGTTAAGGGTAGACAACCCTTATCACTTAGGGGTACGAAAAATAGATGTAGGCGATTCTCAGATCTTGTGAATGTGCATATAAAATTTGGTGAAAATCGGTAAAGCCGTTTCGGAGGAGTACAGTAACTAACATTGTGACACGAGAATTTTATATATAAGATGATCTTCATATAAAAAGGTAAGAAAAATCTATTCATAAACTTTTTTGTTTCATTTTTATATCGATTTTCTTTTTTGTTTGGTAGCTTGATGAGATTATGATTTTCGACCAAATTTTGACGAAATCAACTGGTTCTATTTAATTGTTTTCGGTCCCAATTCGTATTTCATTTCGTGCATCCTATTTCGTGTAGGGTCTGGGTGTTTGCCTTATCTTTGTGTGTGTATAGCACCCACAACACAGTGAATCCTCTTGGAGACTAAAAACAATATTGGAGGCTTCATAGAAAGCGTTTATATGGTTTGATCAAGTGTGATGAATATCTAATTATTTATGATAATTAATTTAAGATTTCTCTCTATATAAATAAATATAGTTGGTTTGTTGTCTGTTTTTTACTTAATTCTGGTGTGTGTTTTTTGTTACGTCATAGAAAGTAATAGTCATAGAAGTTCCCTTTGAAGGCATACTTCAGATATACTTAAGTTGTTTGTAGAGAGGCCTGTGATCAGCAATACATAAATGAGCTAAGTCGAAATCGTACATGTAAATAAAATGAAAATGAAAGTATTACAATTTACATAATTAAATGCTGAAATTTACTAATTTTTTGGATGGAGACCCTCTTGTAATTTGTTTTTTTTTTACCACGCTTTTATTAGCTTGACCTGTATGTATGTATGTTGTAACGGAATCTTTGAACACGATTTACCCACTTTAAAATTTTGAACAATTATGAAGAACGGTGACAATACACGATTTTAATATTTTTATCCCAGTCTCTTCATCAAGATCGTCAGGAATCTGGATTGAAGAAAGAAAGAAAGAAAGAAAATACTTTATTCAGGAATATTGCAACACACATTACAATTTCAAATAGACAAAATAAATAAACAATATGCACGGTTATAAAACTAGTTAATAATAAATAAGACAGTCAATTTCGAAAATAGTCCTCATAACAATTTAAGAGTAAAAAAAATACAAATAAACGATCTTCCTTATGCTATTTTAGCGTGGTTTTTAGTTTTTAAACTATAATTTTTATTTGTTACAACTATTTGTTGTAAGTAAATGAAACGAAAAAGTTAAAGAAGTAATTTCGATGGAAGTTTCAATAATAGCATAGGAAAGTACTTTTACAGGGAAGTAATACATGTTCAGATATTATAGTCCGCGTAAAACTGCCAGTCCGCTCTGAATATAGAAATGAATCGCGTCGCCATAGCAAATTGTATGACTACACTACAGTTTGGCGCGGACTATTTTTAAGGTGTAAGCGTGGAATGCAAAAAACCTCGGACGAATCCGGGTAATCAAACGCGTATTAATGAATGGTTTCTATCGCAACATAAAGTGAAAACTACGTCTGTAAAGCTAGAAAGGTCAAGTCGGCAGAATCACTCGTTTTATATCTCAACATTTAGTGCTCATTTAGTGCTAATTTAGTGCTGATAACAGATATTTGGTGCTGTGATAGGGGGACTAAAAATGAGAACACTGCTAACTTTACATTAAGCTAGCAGTGTACCATTCGTGACCGCGCTATGATACGGCAGAATCACTCGTTTTATATCTCAACATTTAGTGCTCATTTAGTGCTAATTTAGTGCTGATAACAGATATTTGGTGCTGTGATAGGGGGACTAAAAATGAGAACACTGCTAACTTTACATTAAGCTAGCAGTGTACCATTCGTGACCGCGCTATGATACGGCAGAATCACTCGTTTTATATCTCAACATTTAGTGCTCATTTAGTGCTAATTTAGTGCTGATAACAGATATTTGGTGCTGTGATAGGGGGACTAAAAATGAGAACACTGCTAACTTTACATTAAGCTAGCAGTGTACCATTCGTGACCGCGCTATGATACACTTGGAGCGAGAGGCACATCAGCTAATAATTTAGTGCTCAATTAGTGCTGCCTGTACAAGCGAACAGATTTTTCAAAAAAAAAAAATTCAATTTTTAAGTATAGATAACTGCTGACATAACGATAAGAGCAATCATAGAGCTGAAAGATGACTTTAAAATCGGTATTGGTGAAATTGAAAAGAGTTACAAATTAGTGCTAAATTAATGCAACCGGTGAACCCAGAAAAAATTTTAGGAAAATCATTATTCAACTGCCCGCTAAAAAAATCGAAGATTTTCAATAATCGAAAAGTTATAGGTATTATTCTGTATTGCAAATATCGAGTTTTCATCAGATCTCAACGTTATAAGGTCACAGGAAACGACCCTGACTCCCCTAGCGATGGAGCCGCTGTGTGTGTGTGTGTGTGTGAAAAAATTTTTTTTTGGTCTTAATTTCCATTTTTGTGTAGATAACAAGTAACAGAATAAGTGTAAAAAAAAATTTGAAAGCGTTAGTCATACCTTCATATAGAAATATTTTTTTTTAGAAAAGCTTAAATTTTAGGCCGCTAGACCATCGGGTCCCCTTAAATAATATAATAGAAATGTTACGGATAACCTGCAAATTTTTGAGATTTAAGACTTTAAGAATTTAAGACTAATAATTTCAAGTTTACATTTTTATATAAGGAAAAAATTGTATTAACTGTTGAAGTATGTATAATGTCACTCTGTATACTTCTAGATACATAATATAGTTTTCTTTCTATGAAATTCATCTGTTGTATAAACCACTTCATCAACAATTCAATTAACAACAATCAAAGTTAAATACGCGTTCTGAACTATTCACCTTTACAATAATTAATTCCACGATTCATGAATTACGTGATTTAAGGGTTACATAGGTTTGGGAGCTTCAGAATAATCAAATCTTTTTAATTGAGCTTATGAAATTTTACAATATGTTTACAATATTCGTTCAAATTTTCAAGTCGATCGGCGTAACAGTGTAGGAGATAGAGCTTAGGAAATTTTGCTCTCAAGCTGAATTAAACGTAAACTAAAAATTCTAAACACGTTTTTTTGAAACGATGTTATCAAAATTGGTTGACAAAATTTTAGCGAAATTTATTACATGTGTTCGAGATACTATTGATAAGGACTCGAATAAACGGTTTTTTTTATTACAACTATTTTTACAATATCAAAGTTTAGAGCAAGTTTTAGAGAAATTTGAGGTTTTTTTTAAACTACCGAAAATTCAAATTATAATTTTTTTTCTTCGTCGAATTTCTAATTTGAGGATTCAACTGAAAGATAAGATTCAATTTGATTTTTTCTGTCATGAGTTATGCTGCCAACACGATAACATTTTTTTTAGTAGGGTCACTGGAAATGACTTCGCAATGACTAAATTATTAAAATTTGTCAAAAACTCAACGCATTGAAAATCTCTATCATAATACCCCAAGGTAACAGAAGGACAGAATATTCCTGACATATAATCCCAAAAAAGTAATTGGAACCATAAGATAATTCTTAGGATAGTGACTATTTCCCAATTCTAATCAGTTATTTATACGGTCAAATGGTACAATAATCTACATAATTAAAAGTAGTACTATTGCTATTATACCGATTTTAAAGTCATCTTTCAGCTCTATGATTGCTCGTATCGTTATGTCAGCAGTTATCTATACTTAAAAATTGAAAAAATTTTTTTTTGAAATATCTGTTTGCTTGTACAGGCAGCACTAATTGAGCACTAAATTATTAGGTGATGTGCCTCTCGCTCCAACTGTATCATAGCGCGGTCACGAATGGTACACTGCTAGCTTAATGTAAAGTTAGCAGTGTTCTCATTTTTAGTCCCCCTATCACAGCACCAAATATCTGTTATCAGCACTAAATTAGCACTAAATGAGCACTAAATTTTGAGATATAAAACGAGTGATTCTGCCGTATCATAGCGCGGTCACGAATGGTACACTGCTAGCTTAATGTAAAGTTAGCAGTGTTCTCATTTTTAGTCCCCCTATCACAGCACCAAATATCTGTTATCAGCACTAAATTAGCACTAAATGAGCACTAAATGTTGAGATATAAAGCGAGTGATTCTGCCGTATCATAGCGCGGTCACGAATGGTACACTGCTAGCTTAATGTAAAGTTAGCAGTGTTCTCATTTTTAGTCCCCCTATCACAGCACCAAATATCTGTTATCAGCACTAAATTAGCACTAAATGAGCACTAAATGTTGAGATATAAAACGAGTGATTCTGCCGTATCATAGCGCGGTCACGAATGGTACACTGCTAGCTTAATGTAAAGTTAGCAGTGTTCTCATTTTTAGTCCCCCTATCACAGCACCAAATATCTGTTATCAGCACTAAATTAGCACTAAATGAGCACTAAATGTTGAGATATAAAACGAGTGATTCTGCCGTATCATAGCGCGGTCACGAATGGTACACTGCTAGCTTAATGTAAAGTTAGCAGTGTTCTCATTTTTAGTCCCCCTATCACAGCACCAAATATCTGTTATCAGCACTAAATTAGCACTAAATGAGCACTAAATGTTGAGATATAAAACGAGTGATTCTGCCGACTTGACCTTTCTAGCTTTACAGACGTGTGAAAACTGGTCGGATCGTATGTTAATAAACAAGTTTTATATCATTAGTAAGAGGCGACACGTCGGAATGAATTATGTGTAATGAGCTTTTGATTCTGTTATTATTAGAGCTTATAATTTAAAAGTAATTTGTGAACTTTTAGATTGTGATTGATTTGGATGGAACACTCTGTGGTTGGACTCTATTTCTGCCTAATAACAGTGTTAAGCGCTGCTGTGTTCTGTTTGAAGGGTGTGGTAAGGGAGACATACTTTCCCAGGCGTTCCAGCTTAGTCCTCATGGATAGCAACCCATCTGTGGCCGACCTCAGGTAGGAATATCTATTTATTTTTATTTATTTATTTATTTATTTATTGTTTAATGTTAAGAAGAACGGTTATGCACCAATTACACTTATTAACAATCATTATAAATAATAAATTTCAATAGACAGATAAAATAAATTACATCATTTCACAATGTCGATGTTGATTATAATAATAATAAAAAAAAAAAAAATAATAATAATAATAATAATAAATAAAAAAAAATAATGTCAATGATGATAAGAGACAAGTTATGAAAATACAATAGTTAAGTATAAAATGTTACATTGTTTCCATGATTATTCAAAATTCTAATAATTATATTTTAAAAAAAAAAAAGAAAAAAAAAAACAGAATACAAGAAAAAAAAAATACAATTTAAGATGAACATTAAATGATAACTGTCGATGTCAAAATAGAAGAAAAAAAATAAAATAAAAAATCAATATTATTTGTCAGTGTGCTTTAGACACACTTTTAACACATTTTGCCATGAATCCGCAAAAATATCAAAGTCAGGAAAAGCTAATCTAATCCTACCTGGGGTTGATTACACATGTCCATGGGCGGCAGTAGCTACTTATCATCAGGTGGAGAACATGCTTGTATGCTACTCCTAAATTATATAAAAAAAAGGTTTTTTGCTAGATTGCATCCATTCGTATTAAACCTCAACTAATAAAGATATCATTGTATTTAGGCTTATCAGATTTCTATCGATAACTACTATTCGCATTACAAAAGCCTGTTAAAAATACAAATCTTATACATTTACGAGCTTTGCGCGCGGCTTCGCTCGCGTTACGAAGTAATATTATTAACTAAGAAGATTTATACAAACTTTCATCCCCTATTTTATCCCCTTGGGCTACCCCAATTGATCAAAATCCTTTCTTAGCGGATGCCTACGTCATAACATCTATACCTGCATGCCAAATTTCAGCCCGATCCGTCCAGTGGTTTGGGCTGTGCGTTGATAGATCACTATGTCAGTCAGTCACCTTTGAGTTATATATATTTAGATATACACAAGAATTTAATCGATATCGATGTACGATACAAGTACATCACTTTTCGGCGTTATCGCAGCAATGTGTCACGCACAATGTTGTTTAGTGACCCAGAGGTCGTTATGCGAAAGGGAACCAAGTTAAAGTTATCGTACTAGCTTCGAACGCGGCTTCGTCTTAAGCTAGACTGGTGCAATGCATGCTTTTATATTTACTTCATAAAATATATAAGCACTTATCATGAAAATATGAAAAAATATATGCTTAAGCACTTTTGACCTTTACGGCTGAGTTACATCTTAGACGACCATCTTACTCCTCAGAAGTGGCAACGGATCTGTGATTCTATATGAAGTTGGTTACGGTTGTCAATCTCTTTGCCGTCAGCACTAAGTAGAGGACTCCGGGATTTCCGATGGACCACAACCGGAACCCTCCGAGCGCAGTCTCCTTTTGAGTTCTGCACATGTGATCTCACCACACCCTCAGGTGTTTATGACGGTCCTTCCCGGGTTCACTGGCTGAAAGGTTTTTGAGTTTCCATTGTTGCCCCCTGCAACCCTGAAGCTTCTTTATAGTCGCCTCTTACGACAGTCGAGATATACCGTAGCTATATTCTGGTCCCGAAAGTACAAGGGACAAGGGCCTCGGCCTTAGGGACGGTAATAGTTATAGGCCCTAAATTACCCATTTTCACCGTAGCACTCTTATTAAGAGGAACAATAGTTTGATGATTCCATGGTGACAATTTTTCGCATGTTGTATAAAATAATGTAAGACAAAAATAACTTAAACTTATTCTAATAACCATTGCTTTGTGTATGGTTATATGAGATCACGTTTCAATCCTAAGTGTGAGAAAATTCTATATAGCCCGTTGTATGTTTAAAACAATGGGGATTTGTTCCCATGTTTTTACACAGATGTCATATATGTATGCATATCCTGTGTTTAATTATATTTGATTTAATATTTCAATGCAATTGCGTTAAAATATAAATTCCTTGGTGAAGGTTATTTTTAATAAAATGTAAATCACGTGTCACTGTGTTCGTGCAACGTCTCTTCAAAAAGGTGCAAAAAGAGCTATCCTCCAAAGCCGGCGATGCATTGGCGACTCCTCTGGTGTTGCAAATGTCCATAGGCGACGTTAACTACTTTCCATGAGGTAACATGTCTGCTTAATCGTTAGGCTAAACAATAAAAAATAAAAATTGGAATAACTTACCTCTAGGCACGGGTCTCCTCTCAGAGTGAGAGGAATTTAGGATATAGTTCACCGCGCTGGCCAAGTGCGAATAAGTAGATTTGAATTGGTTCAGGAGAGTCCTCCATGAACTTGAAGACGAACTCGTTGCTACCCCTGAGGACTAAGTTGGAACGTCTCGGATAAGTATGTCTTAACTACCACACCCTTCAAACATAACGAAGCGCTTAATACTGATGTTATTAAAAAAATAAGTGTAGCGGTGATGCCGCCGGAGTCGATTCACAAATGGTTATACCACCATCTTTTTTTTTTGTTTTCTATTTGTCTGTCACAACTGCACCCTTAGTATGAGCTTTTACGTTTTGTACAAAAATGACTGTTTTGGTATTTGTTTACGTGTTTGCCCATACATTCCAGCGCTCCTAGCGGATCGTATCAGAACTCATTGGAATAGTATGGGAAATACGTAAAAAAAACAAAAACAGTCATTTTTGTAAAAACGTAAAAGCTCATGCTAAGAGTACTGAACCATTTAAAAATATGAATCTTTACGACACATATAAGACGCCACAGCGGTATTTCCTATGCCTAAAGTTTTGTAAGAATTAATCATAAAGAAGCTCAGAGTAATATAAGGAAAATTAATTTATTAAACAATTGTCTTCATTCTGCATAACGTCGACCCGGGCTATCGTAATAATGAGATATCGTCGGTATATATTTTATGGTTCATAATTGCATAAATTAGATCATTTACAATTTCTGTGTTGAACGGTGTAGGAAAATTGTGTAAATTAATTAATTATTAATTTAATTGTGTTATTTAATTAAATTGTGCATTGGTTGTTGTGACTTGATGCCATCCAAATTGATACAGGTGTTTTTAAAAAGTGTTTTGGATATTAATATTATTAATTAATAATAATTCTATTTGCATTTGACCAGTGTCGGCTACCTTTCTTCTGAGAGGAGACCCGTGCCCAGCAGTGGGATAATAAATGGTGCCAAAACTAAGTGATGTGTTTTTATTTTTTATGTTTGTGACTTTTGAAATGTTATATATCTTTATGGATCTCTATTCAGGTTTGTTGCTCTATATTTTTTGGATAATTAATATAACAATACTTAGTTCAATTTGTAAGCAATTATAGCCTAGTGGTTCAGAAATTATATCTATTATTCGAGGGGTCTGTGGTTCAAACACATTTAATTTTTCAAAGTTATGTGCGTAGTACAAAATAATTATCATTTTCTTAAACGATAAAGGAAAACATCGTTAGCAAACCTGCATACCTGAGATTCCTTATAAAAAACGTTTTATGTGAAGTCTACCAATTCGCACTTGTCCAGCGCGGTGGACTATGGCCTAATCCTTTTGATTCTGAGAGGAGACCCGTGCTCAGCAGTGGGACAGTAATGGTTTACGATGATAAATATAAGTTTGTTGCGAAGTTTTATCCTTATTTCTAACGTTAATGACATTAAACTTAGAAATACGTAATCAGAAGACCATAAGGTTATCATAGTCAAATATTTGTATAAAATTCACGTTACTTCTTGCCCTGTGACCTTTAGACCCTTATAAAGTAATATAAAGTACTTATTGGTGGTTGTAATAACGTATCTATTTTCCCACTGCTGGGCACGGGTATTAGTGAAGTTTTAGCCAACGTAAAGTGTAACAGGTATAGGTATGTTAACAGTACGATAATATATTTATGTAGGGTTTTAAATTTAAATACAAATATTTTTAATTTCATTATTTCTGGAGCTGCTATGCTAAAAATAGAAATGAAAAAAAAAAAAACATTGTTAAGTATTTCGGTAATGTTTACTATTTATTACTTTTTCCGTCTAAAAAAACTTGCATAAAAAATAACAAAAAAAATTTGGTGGTACGGAACCATCAGTGTGCGAGTTCGACTCGCACTTTGCTTATTATTTATTCGCATATGACACCAGACTCCTAGTACGACCATTCCTATCACCCTTCGCGTAAGTTCTGTGCCAAGTCTCTACATCAGAGGTTCTCAAACTTTTCGTCTCGTAATAACAAATAACATGGACCCCCTTCTCGTTAAGAGACACGCCAGTATCGTATTTTTTTTTGGTGACGGGGGAAAACTTCGTAAATTCCCATGCATTATGTTTTTACAGAGATTATGTGGGACTTACCACAATAACACCCATTCGGTGGCTATCTTCGACGATAAATACACAATTTGTTAAAATGAGACACACACACATATGGACCATTGCTGCCATTCCACTAGACCTCCAATTTTTTCATCGCTCACATATAGACCCATAGATTAGTAAAGATACTTCGCCGCCTTGAAATTGAATGAAGCCACAAACAGCTTATTAGTAAGTTCTTATTTTTAATTCTTGACAAATAAAAACATTTTTAGACAACATTTACGAATAAATAACTAAAACTGCGTAATTTACATAATAAATAAATATTTATTTCAAATATTTTAGGGACATTTTAGCACGGAGACGTGGCAAAACTCTTTTACGCAACTGTTTCAATTCTCAAAACTGGGTACATTTTCTTGTTAGGAGTTAGTAATCTTTACTAATCTATGTATAGACCTTAACACCTGGGGGTCAACATAAACTTTGGGTATCAATGCTCTAGATTTGGATTCAATCACTTTACTAGGCACTTTATTAAATATAGGACCATTTAATCGTATCGGTGATCTACATCTGCCTATGACACCATTTGTTATAGTGTGGAAAACTAAACTTCCGTGTAATATTTCCGTAGTAAACAAACTGATTATGTTTATAGGTATCTAATTATATGGACTCAGATATATGTATAAGACATAAATATCTGGCCAACTTTGAGCGATCGGATTCCGTACTTTCAAACAAAGGAAGAAGTGATATAACTCTCTATAGTAGGGGAGCCCAAGAGGGGTTTTCGGGAGTGACTCGAGCGCGGCAGGTTAAGATATGGGAGATACCTCATTTTTTATAATATAGGAGTAGCAGACGAGCATGCAGTCCATCTGATCGTAAGGCTACTGCCAATGGACATCTGTAATCAACCCCAGACAGGATTAGATATTCCTACCGACGTCGGCCACAGTTGAGCCGTTACCCCTGAGGACTAAACTGGAACGCCTCGGAAAAGTATGTCTCCCTTACCACACCCTTCAAACCAGAACACAGCAGCGCTTAACCCTGCTTTTATGAAAAGTTATGTTATCATTTATCGTATCATAGCGCTCGGGGTATACCAGGGAATTTCTCTTAAATATTTAATGTTTTTTTTCCTCTTTCCAGCTAAACCGTCTGATGACGGAGATATACGAGACGGTGACGGCTGCATGCAACATGGACGATCACAAGCCGTCCAGCTTCCCAACGGAGCAGTCAGATGGGAGCACTAGCGAAGGTGAGATCACTCGTTGTTTAGAGTCCGCGCCAAACTTTAGTCCGCTCTGAATATAGAAACGTGTCGCATCGCAACAGTAATTGTAGTAGCCGGACGAAGACAGCGCGGATCCCCCCACCACCCCACGGGTACAGATCGCAATAGCAAATTGTAGATATTAGCCGGACGAAGACAGCGCGGATCCCCCCACCACCCCACGGGTACATAGCTGCGTTAGTGTGCCCTTACTGTTGCTACGGTGTATATGCTTGTAGTTGTGCTCGACCCCATTGGCTCTCTGACTACACTTGCGCGCATCAACTTCAGAGCGGACTAGAAGTTTGACGCAGACTGTAACTGTTTAACGCTCTTTTTCAATAAGGTAATCCATAAATTACGTTACACGAATTTCTTGACTTTGTTCACCCCTCCCCTGTCACAGTTAGTCACATTTTTCGAAACCCCGCCTGTCCCTTTTTTTGTTTACGAGTGTACCTTTAAAAAAGATACCCGACGACGTGGGAGCGACGACGGTTATGTGGATTTTTTACAGCACTATACACCCCCCCAAGCCCCAAATGCCCGATGCCTCGATCGGGCTCTGCCCTAGGGGAAACACTTTCCGCTCCTCCCACACCATCTGGTGTTTACGACGGGAGTCGAACACACATACCGCCGTCCTTCCCGGGGTCCTTGCTGGACGGTTGGAGCTCCCACTCTTGCCCCATTTTATATACTTAAAAAAACCAATGCAGTTTACTTGATATAAATTACTTCTTAACTCAGTATAATTATAATTTATTTTGAATGTGTTGTCAAAAATAGTATCAACCTTAGATACCTTTACCAATGTCACGACATTATCTTATTTTGTACACCTCCCTATATTTCATTTATAGATAACCTCTTGTTTGATTACATAATCAATTTTCTCTTCGATATTGTGATCTTAAGACTTGAATTTACTAGTCTTGTTGTTGCCAAAATTCGACCACAATTATTGTAGTTTGTGTAATGTGATTTTTATTAGTATAAAAGCAGGTAGTCCCGCTTTCGTATAATGAATGTGACATTGCAACCCGTCGACTCGAGTCATTTCTTCTCCGGTGGTGGCGAGAGACGGACGTGTTCTAAGCGCGCGCGAATCACATAGCCTATCAAATAAAAAATGAATGAAAAGAGTAAAACGTACTGTTTTGTATTAAGTACTAAAATTTATATATTAAAATATATTTTTTTTTAATTTTCACAGAATCAATAAAACTAACGCGCAGTTTGACAGAGAATCGCAAAAACTACGTACGCAGGGTGTCTTCCCGCGTCGCGTACTTGGACCAAAGGAATCTGAAATCCCTCCGCTTCAGGCACCAAACATCGATCTGTTCGTACAAATCCGAGATTATCGACAATCCCTACTCAACTTTCCGATCTTGGAAGAGTTTTCGAACATCTCAGAGTAACTTGAGAGATAAAATGGATAGGACTGATTCCACCGATTCGAAGTTTAACCTAACAGATTCAACAGGAAATGTTCTGTCGATGAAGGATGATTTTGCGGATAACAGCATGGATAGTTTGGATGATCTGAGTATTGATGAGAAGACGGGTTGTGTGGATATAAGTCTACCCTTCGAGCCCCGGGAGAGAGGGTTGTTCAATGTGTGCTTGTTGGTAGGGTTGAATTATATGACGGGGGAGGCGTATGTGAAGAGTGTTTTTCCTAGTCAGGTGAGTTTAGTAATGAAACTTTTAATCAAAACAAATCTCATTTATTCAAAATGGATTCACATAGAATACTTTTTAAAGTCAACAAACTACCGCTTCGGAAGGTGTTTCGCTATGGAGAAGAAGCGGCGCAAGAAACTCCAACAGAAACTCCACACTTTAAGACATATAGCTAATGAACATTTAGAGGGTATACATGTAAGGCTATCTTAGTCCTCAGTGGCAATGCCTGATCGGCTTCAGGTAGAACCTGTTCTATATGGAGATGGTTATAGATGTCCATATAGCTACTTCTGCTCATGGACGTCTACAATAGACCCCAGATAGGATTAGATATTCCCACCTGAGATGGGCCACAGATGCGCTGCTACCCCTGAGGAATAAGCTGCTATAGCTATATATATAAAAGCTTGATTGGGTCATAAAAAAATGTTGATAATCATCAAAATATTTCAGGTACAAGTCCCACCGCACATAGAGAACCTGATCTTCCCTGAAACCATCAGCTCGGAGTCCAAAGAGGAGTGTGTGGTCAGCGGTAAAGGTGCTCAGTGCTACTCCCTGGTGCTCACTGATGAACTGGGCGAACGGTCTTATGGGTGAGTTGGTCTTTTTGGTCTTTTTCAGGGCTGGAAAGGTCTTTTAAGTGAGTGAATATTATTTGGCGTCGAAAAATACTTTCATTGTACTTAAAAGATAAAAAAGATAAAAAAAATGTTTGGAAAAAAAACTACGAGATACTCTCCGGGAGTGATTTTTCGCTGAATCACAACGTAAGCAGTGTGTCCGAATAAATTACATACACTACGAATAGATAACCTATTTCTTCTGGGAATTCGTTTAATGATCAATTCCTTAAATTAAATAACAATATGGTTTAATTTTCTAATTCTACTTACACTGTGGTAATTGGATAAATGCCTCTTATAATTGCTTGATGCTATGAATCCGAAAAGTCATAAACAAAACCCCTGCTACTTTTCGTTAAGGAGTTCCCTCAAATTTCTATTTTTTTCTAGAAAAATCTAGAAGCTTTATGTTTTCTCTCTTTGTTTTCAGTTACTGCCGTCGTGTGATACCAGAGGGTGGTACCACATGTCTTCCCCTATGCTACTGTTTAATTGGAAAATATAGGGCGCCTGGTTTTTACTATAAGGTAAATAATATCAAATCAAATCAAATCAAATTTTTTTATTCAAAATAGGTTCTTTACAGATCACTTTTTGAATGTCAAAGCAACTACCACCACTTCACAAGGTGTTTCGTTATGGAGAAGAAGCGGCGAAAGAAACTCCATAACACACATCTTTTAAAAAAAAATGTTTTTGACAATGTTAACTTAACGTAATGGTACATGTGGAGCTGGAGCTAATTCAGACCACACCGTTTTGTCAGTCAAATAATCACTTACTTTATAGTACGCTTTTTTACATAGCGTTAGTTTAACGACATGTTTAAACTTTTTTTCTGTGAGATTCAAAATGTGGTCGGGTATTTTATTGTAGTAGCGAATACAGTTGCCCACGAAAGATCTAGCCACCTTACATAATCTATGTTTAGGAATTGCTAATTTATTTCTATTTCTGGTATTAAAGTTATGGTGGTTACTATTTTTTTCAAACATATCAGTGTGTTTTCTTACATACATAATATTTTCATAAATGTATTGACTATGCACCGTCAATATATTAATAGTGGGAAACAGTTCTCTTAGGGACTCACCACGCCGCAGACTATATATTGACCTTATTGCTCTTTTTTGAATAGTAAATATAGAGTCTATGTCAGCAGCACTGCCCCACAGTAGAATGCCATAAGACATAATGCTGTGAAAGTAACTGAAATAGACTAGTCTGGCAGTGGGTATGTCTGTTAACTGTCTAATTCTTCTGACTGCAAAAGCTGCAGTACTAAGTCTGCTGGACAAAGCAGAGATGTGGGGACCCCACTGGAGTTTAGAATCAATGGTAATCCCCAAGAAAACAGTTTCATTGACGAATTGCAAAGTCTCACCATTTAGAGCGACATTCATCCCCGTACTCCTTACATTTGGTAGCATAAATTTAATACATTTAGTTTTATTAGAATTTAAGAGTAGGTTGTTTGCATCAAACCAGTTCTGAATCCAACAAAGAGTTTCATTAATATCGTTCATATCCTGTGATTGTCGTTTTACTCTAAACACCAAGGAAGTGTCATCAGCAAACAAAACAACCTCAGATAAATCCTTTACTACATTTGGCAAATCATTTATATAAACTAAAAATAGAAACGGACCTAGGATGGAGCCCTGAGGTACACCTATTTTAATATTAGAACCTGCTGATAATGCTCCATTTACTTGCACTCGTTGGACTCTATTGTTTAAATAAGAATTTATCAACTTTAGAGAATTTCCCTGAATACCATAATATTGTAATTTTAACAATAAGGTTTTATGATCAACACAATCAAAAGCTTTAGACAAGTCACAAAAAATACCTATAGCATCATGTGCTTGTTCCCAACAATCAAAAATATGTCGCAGCAATTGAACACCAGCATCTGTGGTAGAACGGCCTTTAGTAAAGCCAAATTGCTTTTGATGTAAAAGATTATTTAGTTTAAAATGAAGCAACATTTGGTGTAAGAGGATCTTTTCAAAAATTTTACTTAGAACAGGCAGTACTGAGATGGGTCTATAATTGTTGGGATCTTTAGTATCACCTGCCTTAAACAATGGAATTATTTTGCTATGTTTCATTAAATCAGGGAAACAGCCCTGATCAACACACATATTAAAAATAGTGACTAAGTAGGGAGCTAAAGTTTTAATGATTGATGTACAAACTTTTACTGACATTCCCCAAATGTCCTCTGTATTTTTAACAGTTAATTCTTTAAAAGCTTTTAATATGTCATTAATTAAAATACGTCTAAATTTAAATTTAATGTGACACTGACTTAAATTCTCTTTAAGGATGGTCACTGCTTTAATTGGGGATGATTTTAAAAATTTAGTAGTATTAAATGGTATATACTTAAAATATACTTAAAATAATAATTATAATCATGTCATTGATATTATAAATGGATTGTTATATAAATACAAAGAACTTTCCTGCCTTTTGCCTTCTTTCCTACTGATTTTTTGCGTTTATAAATTACTAGCTTTTACCTGCGAGTGATAGCAGAAAGGCAGTGATAGCTTATAGATAGTGGTTAAGAAACTCGGCCTCTTGATCGAGGGGTCCGAGGTTCAAATCCCAGGCACGCATCACTGTCTTTTCAAAATGATGTGCGTATTAGAAATTAATTATCACTTGCTTAAAGGGTGAAGGAAAATATTCTGAGGAAACCTACATACCTGAGATATATAAAAAACATCTCATAGGTATGTGAAGTCTACCAATACGCACTTGTCCAGCGCGGTGGACTATGGCCTAATCCTTCTCATTCTGAGAGGAGACCAGTGCCCAGCAGTAGGACAGTAATGGGTTGATGATGATGAAAGATTTCTAAAGGTGCTTTACATATTTCGCAGATATTACAAGAAATAGAATCACACCACGGCGATTCAGAAATCGAAATAAACCAAATCCTCCAACAACTCTTCGAAATGGATTTCCCGAATCCCGGAGAACAAATCACTATTACGTACACAAGCAAAAATGTTGAGGAGTTTTCGAAAATTTCCAAAAATTTGTCAAATTTAGCCAAATGTAAAACTCTGCCGGATCAGAGGCGTTTGGACTCGAGAACTGAGGTGAATGTATGTGTGAAGAAGGAAACGTTATCGGATGTGACGGAGAGTGTGTCCGATAAATCGGAAAAATCGGACAGACCGGACGAAGTGTCCGATGCGCACGAATTACCGGAATTTTACGATGTGGAGAATAATAACAGCCCTAAGAGTGTTCTGATTAACGTCGAAGGGCCCAGGTGAGTGAAATAGTAATATTTATTTTAAATCGATAATTTAAATTTTAGAAGATATAAAGTATAGTCCCCGCCAAACTGCTAGTCCGCTCTGAAGTTGTTGCGAGCACGTGTGTAACATTGCATCCAAACATAGTCTGCTCAAAATGAAAATGAGTTAAGTGAACCGAAATTATAGTGATCATCGGACAAAAAAACTATATATCTATTTGAAATTATCTTTTTGATAGTTGATTTTTGCAATGTGGTTCGGTAGTGGCGAACTTCATGGTCTTGATTTTTATGAGTCGGTTTTTGTAAAATAAACACTTGCATTATTTTCCCGAATCGGTTCGCCTCAGGCTGTACAACCGCCACACCTATTTCTGTTATAACAGCAGCGTTAAGCGCTGCTGTATTCTGGTTTGAAGTGTGGTAAGGGAGATATACTTTTCCGAGGCGGACCACTAAGTGTTTTACCACTTTCAAGGGTTCTTTGTTATAACAATAATACTTTTCTTCTTTCAGGACGCATACAATAAAACGTCCCCTGGAACCGCGTGTAGATGATGACGATATGTCCACACTGCTAGACGCCTTCGGGGCTGGTCTCCTTATCAAGGTGTTCTCGTCGCTGCTGCTCGAGAGGAAGGTGGTGGTGGTGGGGGACGAGCTGAGGTGAGTGTGCAGAGGGCAGGGGGGGGGGCGATGACGTCACGGTGACGTCACGGCGCTGGCTTCGTCGCTGCTGCTCGAGAGGAAGGTGGTGGTGGTGGGGGACGAGCTGAGGTGAGTGTGCAGAGGGCAGGGGGGGGGGGGCGATGACGTCACGGTGACGTCACGGCGCTGGTTTCGTCGCTGCTGCTCGAGAGGAAGGTGGTGGTGGTGGGGGATGAGCTGAGGTGAGTGTGCAGAGAGCGGGGGAGGGGGGCGATGACGTCACGGTGACGTCACGGCGCTTTTTTCGTCGTTGCTGCTCGAGAGGAAGGTGGTGGTGGTGGGGGACGAGCTGAGGTGAGTGTGCAGAAGGTAAGGGGGGGTTCGATGACGTCATGGCACTGGTGCCCTCATAAAGGGTAGCGGAATACCTAACCAGATTTCGGGCAGAAGGCGGTTACGTATGTGACGTCAAATATGGTGTGAGTTATAGGGGGTTTAAGTAATGTTGAACTATTTATCGGTTTGAGGTAATGTGAGTAAGGGGTGGTGATGGTGGAAGTGGTCGAAATCAACCCGTTACTATTCCACTGCTGAGCGCGGGTCTCCTTTCAGAGTGAAAGGGGTTTAGGCTATGATCTACAGCGTTAGCCAAGTGCGGATTGGTAGAAGTCACACGCCCTTGAGAACTTTGGTTTCTATTTTGGATTCGAACCTCGAGGTGAATGCAGTATATTTATCTAATGAGATACTGGTTCGCGAGATTTAGGAGTGTAATTCTAGAGCAAGGTGTGGGGATATAAGTGTTGTTGATTTAGGTAACGGTTGTCTTGATATACACACACATACACATACATGCGCGCACGCAAGCACGCGTATACATAAACGCGCGAGCCACTTACGCGTGCTTATCTTTCATACTAAGGAGCTGTTTATTTTCCTTCAGTTTCACTCTTTATACTAATCTTTGTACCTCTCCCTCATTGCAGCACAGTATCAGCCTGCCTATCGGCTCTCCAAGCGTCCCTATATCCTCTGGTGTGGCAGCAGCCGCTGATCAGCTGCGTGCCGCGCGCGATCCGCCGCGACGTGCTGCTCGCGCCGCTGCCGATACTCGCCGCCGCGCTCGCCTCGCCCGCCACACGCGCGGATACATTCGAGGAGGTGGGTACTACCGTCACACTGTTTTAGGTACCAATGGTGGAGATGGGCTGTAGAAGAAAGTGTTGTGTAGTCTCTGGGATTGAGATTGTTAAGTAAGATTGCCAAGTTAATTTATTTATTTAAAACATAAAAGATTATTAATATTGATATGGTCACATAAGATATCGTTAACGAACGAAACGAACGAAATAATTCAATTCAGAAGGTCCCTTAAGTAGAGACTGAAAATTTTAACCGACTTGATATTACATGGATCTCACAACTTTTTCTGGTAGAAGAATTAAGTTGTGTTTGTATGTGACTTGATTATTTTGTACAAGTAATGTTTTTGATGGCATATACATCTTTATCAAATAATTATTAACAGTAATTTGATCTCTTCTTCCCCAGGGTATGCTCATAGACCTAACTCTACCCAACAAGGTACAATGCCTACAAGGCGACGAGTCGACAATCCTACCTACAACGAGTTTCAAGACTTTAAAGACGTCTCTACAAATGGAGTCCTTAAAGAATAAGGACAGACAGATTGAGGACACTAAGACGAGAAACGTGTTGATATCTGAGGCGTTTTTGAGATTCTTCGTCGACATTTTGGGAGATTTTTGGAAATATTTCTCGAGCGGGGAAGTGAAGCATGGTGATTTGGGGAAGAATGGGGTTGTTTTTGATGTGAGTATTGTTTTATGTTATTTATTATTATACATAGTATTTTTTTTTTATTTATACCTAACGATAAGGCAGACGGGCTATAGTCTGATTCATAATTAGGTGTCCAAAATGTAAACAAACAAATGTCACTGTCAAAATTAACAAGAAACAATAACTTTAACAAACTCAACAAAAAACAAAAAAATACAATTATTCACAATTTAACAAACGCGCTATGAAAACGATAATACATTCAAGTTCGATTACAATCACGAAAATGAATAACATCAGCTATGAAACTTGAAATGATGGCACAAGAAATGTTTTGGGTTGATTGTGTTACCATTATCACATTTTAATTTTCTACCATAAAGCTTGTTTTTTATTATTATTACTGTATGTAACGAAATTGAGGTGATATAAATATAAGAAAATGTGAATTGATCTTAATTTATTTAGATTATTATTTTATTATTGTTGTAATAATTTAATATTGTCAAAAATAAGAAACTACCATTTGAAACGTATTTTCTTGATACGTCAACAACACCTTTGTTTACATTTTGGACACCTAATTATGACTCAGACTATACCTGATGGAAAGCAGTCACTATCGCCTATGGACATTTGCAACACCAGAGGAGTCGCCAATGTATCGCCGGCTTTGGAGGAGAGCTCTTTTTGCACCCCTCTTGAGACCCATGTCATAGCGCTCAGGGAATACCTCAGGAGGAAGTTCATATATAATAGGAAAGTAGTTATGTGTTTGTACATCAAATATATACAGGGTGAATTTTTCAAATGGGCCTTAAGGGCCAAATAAGGATTAGCCAGGATTAGATTAGCCAGATTAATAATAGCCTTCAACTATAAGGATTAGCGAAAAGTGCTGAAAGGAGTTACGAGGCCGATTTTCATTAAAACTAAAACTGCATCATTCGTTTTTTAAAATATCTTTTTCCTAGCCGGGAATAAAATGAAAGTAAGAGAGACATATTATACTACACTTCAAACCGGAACGCAGCAGCGCTCAACACTGCTGCTATAACAGAAATTGGTATGACGGCGGTGCCGCCGGAGTCGAACCACAAGAGTTTCTATCACCTTCTAAACTGTACCAGTATATTTTTCACGCCTTTTTTTACTATTTTTTTCGTTGATTACACTATTATTAATTAAAATTTATTTCTATGGTGTTCTATTTAAGAATATCTTTTAGTATTATTTCTATTATTTATACGAGTATTTCCCTTTTTGTTTACAATAAAATACATTATTTTTTATTTACCCTATTTTCAATTCAAATTTTTTTTTTTTGGTGCTCTATTTTTTTTTGTTTTTTGAACTATTATTTATACTTCGCCTTTTAACAATAAAATACATTATTTTAATTTACCCTATTCTTAATTCTAATATATTTCTTTGGTGATCTATTCAAGTCAAATCAATTCAATTCAATTTTTCAATTCAATTCATTTATTTATTGCAGGATAAGGTGAAATACATTATATATGGAATACATTAGTTTTTTGCTCCTATCCTAACCCAAAGGGTTAAACTAATAATAAATATATTATTATTACTTATAATTATACTTATTTACAAGTTACTTATTATTTTTACTTATTTATATTTCCTTTTACAGAAAGAGGCCTTCATAAAGAACGCGACGTCGAAACAAAACCAGTTCTTCCTCGAATGGTTCACGGAAACGGCCATGTTCAACCATTTCATCCAAAACATGGCAATATACCACACTCATCACTCATCGGACTCATCGGACTCATCGGTCTCATCGGTCCCGGACTCGGAGCTAGTGGACACGCCGCTGCCGAACTTCTACGAGCTGTTCCTGGAGCGGTCCAGGAGCAGGCCGAGAGCGGGCCAAAAAGGGGCGGAGTCGAAGCTGAGCTACAGGAACGCTATGAACAGGAAGGTGAAGCTTTTGAAGACGAAGCTTAGGGATTTGGTTGCCTAGGATTTTTGAAAATTTGTAATTTGGTGTTTTTTTTTTTTGGAAAAAATGTCTAGAATTCGAAGGATTCAGTTGAGTAGATTTTTTGGAATATACCTGCAGACTAAGGATATAAAGTCTGTGAACGAACAAAAAGGGGCGGAGTCAAAAATGTGTACTTGAAATTGGACTAATTTGTGAGTGTCAATGATATCAGTGTGTGTTACAAAAAGGGGCGGAGTCTTCTTCCTTTATTTAATCTAATTTTAAAAACAATTCAGTAATTCAAAAGGTCATATTTTTGAAAAATATACGTCATATTTCGGTCAGCAATATTTTGTATTTAATAAACAATACAATCTCATGGCTATATACCACACTCATCACTCATCGGACTCATCGGACTCATCGGTCTCATCGGTCCCGGACTCGGAGCTGGTGGACACGCCGCTGCCGAACTTCTACGAGCTGTTCCTGGAGCGGTCCAGGAGCAGGCCGAGAGCGGGCCAAAAAGGGGCGGAGTCGAAGCTGAGCTACAGGAACGCTATGAACAGGAAGGTGAAGCTTTTGAAGACGAAGTTGAGGGATTTGGTCGCGTAGGATTTTTGGAAATTTTTATTATTTTTTTTTTTTGGAAAAAGTGCCTAAAATGTCTAGAGTTTGAGGGGTTTAGTCGCGTAGATTTTTTGGAAAATTACTTGCTAAGTAAGGTCTGTGAATTAACAAAAAGGGGCGGAGTCGAAACTGAGCTATAGGAACGCTATGAACAGGAAGGTGAAGCTTTTGAAGACGAAGCTTAGGGATTTGGTCGCGTAGAATTTTTGGAAATTTGTATTTTTGTTTTTTTTTTTTTGGAAAGAGTGCCTTAAATGTCTAGAAGTTGAGGGATTTGGTTGCGTAGGATTTTTGAAAATTGTCTGATGAGTCTACGGCGATATACGGTCTGTAAATAAATAAAACGGGGCGGAGCCCAAAATGTGTAGATTTTTGAAAATGTGTACTTGAAATTGGAGACAGAGATGAGTGACGATGATATGAGGATGCATTACAAAAGGAGGCGGGGTTTATTTTGAATGAAACACTGAACGAATGAAAAATAACTAAACTTTCTTGGTTTAGTACTCATATTAGTATTGACATATGAATCCAAAAGTGAATCCAAAAGTGGACGGCGAGCTCGAAAAAGTTTTTTTTTTTTTTTTGAAAAATATTCGTTGGTATTCAATTCCAAGTGTTCAAGGAGGTAATTTTTCGAAAAATATCCGTAACTTTTTGTTTTTTGTTTAATTGCTGTATTTTTTTGTACATAACTAATAATGGAATCTCAGTGCTTTAGACGTAAGTGCCTTATATCTATACTAATATTATAAAGAGGTAAAGTTTGTAACTTTATTTGTTTGTAAGGGTAAATCTTCGGATATACTGAACCGATAATGATTATTTCTTTATTATCGTTGTATTAATATCGTCAAAAATGAGAAACGACCATTTGAAACGTATTTTCTTGATAGGTCAACACCTTTGTTTACATTTTGGACACCTAATTATGAATCTGAAGAAATTTTCAAATGTTAAGCTTTGGTAAAACATTGGATAGATTAAATATTAATAACGTAATACCCGTTATATAAAAATCTCATATTAAATGTAGATTAATGTTTGTTTTAATCAATACAGGCTTTTTATTGTCAAATTTAGTAGCAGAGGTTCTCAATCTTTAAGTTAGGGACCATAAAGGTTATAATAGCAGTGGCTTCCAACCTTTTATAAGGGATATCTAGCTCTATGGTGTATCCTTAGTAAGGCAGAATGGCAGAGCGGTTCCCATATCGTTCTGACGCGCAGAGTGTCTAGGTTCGATCCCCAGCCAGACAGATATCTAAATGATGAATTTAGATTTCTTTTTCTGGGTCTGGGTGTTTGTGTATTCGTCTTTGTGTGCGTTAAGGACACCCACGACGCAGATAATGTTAGTGTGGGGCTGTGTAGAAAGCGTTTTTTTGTGCCATTGGCAGTTTTAACAACGAATTAGAATTCTTATATAAAATGTATTGGTTTACTAACTATGTTAATTGTGTATTAAATATTATTTGTGTATTTAGTCCTATTCACACATTGTAAATAAAAAGTGGAAGGCAAATAGGCATTTTATATTGCAATTTATTTAATCGAAATAATATTGGCTAGAAAAAATCATTCCATTTTAAAATATACAGGGTGAATTTTTCAAATGGGCCTCGTAACTTTCAGCATTTTAATTTTTTTATAGTTTCAGATTTGGCCTCTGAAGGCCTGAAAAATTCACCCTGTATATCCTAAATGTATTTTTTTTTTATTGAAATTTGGTTGTTATTAATTTTGACTGTAAATTGTTGTGTACATGTATGTGGCGTGCGGACCAGATCCGCGGTCACTCCGTGACAGGAAAGAAATCCCAATACAATATACCACTGTCATATATTTTTTTATAATATAGGAATAGCAAACGATCATGTCCACCTGATGGTAAGTGGTTTATGTCATATGGACATCTGTAATCAACCCCAGATAGGATTAGATATTCCTACTCGAGGTCGGGCACAGATGCGCCGCTACCGCTGAGGACTAAGCTGGAACGCCTCGTCTCCCTTGCCACACCCTTCAAACCAGAACACAGCAGCGCTTAACACTGCTGTTATAACAGAAATAGGTGTGGCGGTACTGCCGGAGTCGAACACATAGGGTTCTACCACTTTTAAGCCTTTAAATAAATGTAAATAATTATTTTTATGTTACTTTTGATTTAGTACTACTTAATAATCATGGTTGTTAGATAAATGAGTATAATTTTAAAAATGTAACTGTAATATAAATATTATTGTGTGTAAAATAATCCAAATATTTTTATTAGCGTCTCGAATCCCCCTACTCCTCCAATGACGTCACTAAATGACGTCATATCATATGACACTCAATTATAGCTTAGTCCTCAGGGGTAGCGACGCATCTGTGGCCGATCTCAGGTAGGACTCTAATCCTATCTGGGTTTGATTACAGATGTCCATGGGCGGCAATAGCTTACCAGGTGGACTGCATGCTAGTCTGCTACTCCTATATTATAAAATATATAAAAATTTTGGTCTTTTAACCCAGTTGATAAATATCCTATATAAGTCAACAGTTTATATACATGATATTATTGTATATAGTGCTTTCTTTGGTTGTAGTATACATGTTGTATCCACACACTTGGAACTTTCAAACACCAAACCTCAACGCCAACGTGTGGACGCGTCGCAAATGTTTGTGGCAAAGAGCGGTCATCATGTGGGTCTGACGCGCAAAGGTCCCGGGTTTGATCCCCGGCCAGATAGATATATAATTTTATTTTCGGACAACAGAGATCCATTTTGTTAGTTACAAATGTAATATACAGGGTGTCCCGTAAGTACCACGACAAACTTGGGGAGAACATAGGTGAGGGTCTGACCTCTCTGGGGAAAAAAAATTACCTTAGTAAAAGTGTCACCGTTTTTGCACTATCAATTGTTTTAGATTTTTTGAGAAATTCAGGCCTCTTCAACTTCTTTCGTTAACTGCGTGTACAAATTTGGTGATGCAGTGTTTATTTTTTCTGTTAAATAGTATCAGATAGTTGGTCTATCATATTGAAATGTAAATTGGTTAAAAGATGTAAAGGAACCATGAAAAAAATAGGGATATTTTTAGATTTTAATTTTTTTACTATTTTTCCCTCAACTTTGACTCGTCGTTGTGAAAAAAAAGTGTACTGGACTATAAGTGTACATTGCACAAAAAAATATGTCCAGTTAATATTGATTTCAAAAAGGTACCACACTTACCATTTAAAGTTAAGGAAAAAAAGTTAAGGCCGTTTTTGCATGAAAGGTACTGAAACCAACTAAAACGTAATAATCGAGTTTTTATTTAAATTACGGTTTCTACCGACTCACAACGTGTCAGGCAGTACTAAATCACATTATTACCTGGTTACACACTTAAAAATATCATTCTTCATTTGTAAAAAAACAATTTAGTAACTAACTAGCAAACAGAGTAATACAATTTATTAAGTCAATTTTTACCTATTTTGAACTGTCGTTTCGAAGTGAAACTTCGTACATGTATGTAATTTGAATGACAATACCATAATTTGACATCTTGGAACAGATCTGATGATGGAGCCAGGATATGGATGGTAGATCTCTTACCAATTTAGCCCAAACTCGAGGGATTTACTAAGAAACTAACCATGCACCTGCTGGCTCCATCATCAGATCTGTTCCAAGATGTTAAATTATGGTATTGTCATTCAAATTACATACATGTACGAAGTTTCACTTCGAAACGACAGTTCAAAATAGGTAAAAATTGACTTAATAAATTGTATTACTCTGTTTGCTAGTTAGTTACTAAATTGTTTTTTTACAAATGAAGAATGATATTTTTAAGTGTGTAACCAGGTAATAATGTGATTTAGTACTGCCTGACACGTTGTGAGTCGGTAGAAACCGTAATTTAAATAAAAACTCGATTATTACGTTTTAGTTGGTTTCAGTACCTTTCATGCAAAAACGGCCTTAACTTTTTTTCCTTAACTTTAAATGGTAAGTGTGGTACCTTTTTGAAATCAATATTAACTGGACATATTTTTTTGTGCAATGTACACTTATAGTCCAGTACACTTTTTTTTCACAACGACGAGTCAAAGTTGAGGGAAAAATAGTAAAAAAATTAAAATCTAAAAATATCCCTATTTTTTTCATGGTTCCTTTACACCTTTTAACCAATTTACATTTCAATATGATAGACCAACTATCTGATAGTATTTAACAGAAAAAATAAACACTGCATCACCAAATTTGTACACGCAGTTAACGAAAGAAGTTGAAGAGGCCTGAATTTCTCAAAAAATCTAAAACAATTGATAGTGCAAAAACGGTGACACTTTTACTAAGGTAATTTTTTTTCCCCAGAGAGGTCAGACCCTCACCTATGTTCTCCCCAAGTTTGTCGTGGTACTTACGGGACACCCTGTATATGATTGATGAATTTATATATCAGTTCTGGGTCTGGGTGTCTGTAATGTCTGTGTGTTCATAGCCATGACAGGGAATCTTAGTGTGGGGCTGTGAGTGTAGAAAGCATTTTTTTTTCTTTGATTTTGTAATACACCGACACACGAACCAAGTCAAACGCTCTATCCACACGTTTGTATTCGTAACAATTTGTCGATGTTTGCCAAGTGTGTGGACGCAAATTTGATATTATTTGTATATAAGTAGTCTGTAATTGTGTAAAGACTGTTACTTTTATTTCTTTTATATTTTATTTTTATTTTAATATATAACATGTATGTACCCACTGTAGTTAGTTTTAAAAACTATTTTTAACTAAGTTTAGTTCTTATTTAAGTTATTTAGATGATAAGTATGTGCTATGAATCTTGTATTTTTTTTTTAAGCAATCATAGATTTTAGGAAATATTCAGATGGAGCCTATTCTCTACATTACAACTATACTAAATATATAATCATTTCGTTTTAGTCGAAAAGTCTTCAAAATCGAAATTTTGACTAAATATGATATTTTTTTAGTAATTTCATAAATGAAATGTTTATCGTCTAGTGTTTTGAAATCTGTGCTAAAACTGATTTTGTTTCAAAATATTAAAAAAAAAACTGACTTGTAAAATAACTTTTTCAATTGCTATCTTCCAGAATATTAAATATATAGCACATTTAGAAATACAATGATGTAATGCAAATACCACACACTCGAGAGAAATGCATTAGAATGAGGCGCGTTGCCTTCAGCTGCCTCTTGTACCCTTACCATGAGTTTTCAAAACATCCCACAATTTTACGTTACGTTTACTCAATCCATTATTCTGTTCCGTTTGCTTCAGTAGACTGAGTAAACGTGACAATAAGTAAGTGCTCAAGTCTTTCTGTCTGCCTCACATGTTCGCAAAAAAGTGAGACAAAACATAAAGCGCCATTTTGTCAATTTAGACATTTAATGTTACTTTACTGACACTATAGTTGTGATACAATCCGCTAGGGGCGCTGATTGGAAATTGTATGGGCAAATACGTAAACAAATACCAAAACAGTCATATTTGTCAAAACGTAAAAACTCATGGTAAGGGTACTGACATCGACACTGCCGCCATCTAGCGGGTACGGTGAGCACACGAGAGTCAATGCATTGGATAGTTTTGGCACTTTTTGAAGTGTGTTTATACATAAGTTTGAAGATTTTTCATCACCATCAGCAACCCAATACTGTCCCACTGCTGGGCACGGGTCTCCTCTCATAATGTGGATAGTTTTGGCACTTTTTAAAGTGTTTTTATACACAAGTTTGACGATTTTTCATCATCATCAGCAACCCATTACTGTCCCACTGCTGCGTGCCCAGCAGGTCTCCTCTCATAATGGGAAGGTTGATCTGACGATTTTTACCACGCTTTTATTAGCTTCACCTGTATGTATGTATGTATGTATGTAACGGAATCTTTGAACTCGATTCTTACCCACTTTGAACGGTCCGATTAATTTAAGATTTCGAACAATTATCAAGAACCGATGACAATACACGATTTTAATAATTTTATCCCATTCACCTCATCAGGATCGTCAGGAATCAGGATTAACGATTGTCCTTGTGCGATTTTAGCGAGGTTTTTAGTTTTTAAACTATAATTATTTATTTTGCACTTGGTCATTGTATTTCTAAAGGTGTCTGATATATATTTGCTTATATATTTGCTTAGTTTCATTTATGTACATTCCTTCTGCTTTTTCTTATAATCTGAATATGCTTTTTATATCTATATACACTGCCATAAAGATCTGTATATTAACATGTCATTTTGTATAAAAATATCTCGAAAAAAACTAAAATCATGATGAATAATCACATTGATCGAGTAATTAATAGACATTGGGTCGACTCAAAAACGTCCGAAGGAAATGTGCTACAAAATGGACAAGGTGCTACAATAACGTGTTAGTTGTCTTTCGACTGCAGAACGAACCAGACGTTCACAGTTTAAAATTATATTTTATTTGATTTGATGTAATATATTGGATTATATTTTAAATAGATTATATTGTTTCAAATTGTGTTTATAGTATTACTTAACATTGAAATTAAAATATGTTATTGGTATATCATAATCAATATAACTTCATCATAGTCAAGATGTACAATATTTTACAAGTTGTTTTAACATAAAGTCATATATACAGGGTGTTTTTTCAAAGGGTACCCAAATTTTTTTACCATATTCTAGACATCAATAATGTTATGTACAAAATGTCAAAACTTTAAAATCCCTCTTAATTATTTAATTACATTAATTCTAAGTTATTCCAAATTCTGCGTACATTATGGACAACCGTTGCATAGTACGCGCAGTCATTGATAATGACACTAGCACTAACGCACACAAACTCGTAATACAAGTATGCCGACGCGCGGTTCTTCATTGAGACTGACACGCACACAAGGCCTTAGGACCGTCATAATGAACAAATACACACTACCCACATTACGACTTTATTGTTTTAAAACGAATGTATAAATTTTATGGCGTATTTAAAAAATTGGAATCAACTATTTACAGCAAATTAACTTACCTAATTACATAATTATTGAATGTCCCTTATAAAACACACTGGTATTTACATTGTCTACATATCACTGGTATTTCAAAAACTGTTCAAAGTGGAGTCCATTTCTCTCAATAGCTGAGCACGCTTTTTTAAATTGTTTTTTAACATTATTTGTGTCTGGACACTTTTCACTTCACTAAAATCTGTAATTATTTTATTGCGTAGGTTCTCATAACTCTGGGCTTCCTCAACGTAAACAAGTCTTTTAATTGCTCCCCATAAATAAAAGTCTAAAGGAGCTAACGGAGTCTAACGGAGCTGCTAAAATCGTCGTCGTATTAGGTACTCTTAAGTTATTTCCATGTATTTGTAAACGCGGTAAAGAGTCACTTTCATAAAGTCTTTGCGCACCACGTAAACTTTTACCATTTAAAATGTAGCACCGTACCATCTCATAATACTCGCGGTTCGTATAACTTATTTGATTTTGTGCCGCCATTTTCACTCATAAAAAATAGCAAACACATTCGAAAATCGGTCACGGTCGACTGGCGCCACTGGCGGCCGGCGGGCGGCGGGTGCGCATCACAGGTGTCTGCGAGGACGAGGGGGAAAGGGGTTGTACGAAACTAGGCGATCGCTAGCCGAATATTACCGATATCTCCCTGCATAGTTTTTATGTTTGTGTGCGAGCGCTCAGAGTAGTGTGTGATAATAAATAGCAGAACTTATGAATGATAGTTTTCGTTGTTGAAATCATGTCCATGAGTTCTGTATTTAGGGGATAAAATGGTTCAATATTTCTTAACATTTTTTTTATTATTTTATTTCAAAAATCGGTTATTTAACCGCTTCTGAACCATCTGTGTCAATTTGGGTACCCTTTGAAAAAACACCCTGTATATGTTTGCATATTTATCGAACATGTTTTTTGTTAAATTAGTTCAAGACCCGGTGTCTATATGTAACATTAACTTCGTTAGTAATTATCGATTTTAACAAATTTTTGCTTGCCAAAAGTTGCCAATATGACAATAAGAACAATAGAATTGAAAAGCCTAGAAGAATTGTCACTTTTAAATTGATAGGCAAAAATTGGTTAAGATTGATTATTACTTATAATCATCATCATCAATATTAATGGCCCTAGCAGGCTACCTAGCTTTGGTATCGGCGATATACGTTTTGGCATTTACATCGATAATGCATCACGTATTGGCGACTTGTTAGAACGTGCGTTTTAACGTCTTTATGCTGCATCCATTCAAAAATAACTGAGACTTCTCAAACGTGTGCGGAATGTAGCGTTTGATCGCTGTCGTCTGAAGCAATCAAATCGATCGCCGATGCTAAAAGATTAGATAGATATATTTGAGTGTAGATAATATATGTGCCAGTTAGTTTATGTATATTTAGTTAGATTTTTAGTTGGTTAGTTTTATTTTATTTTTAACTTTGAAATATATTATTAAGACAGTTATTTTGTGGTTTTATTTACCTTTAATACAGAGCTTAGAATCGTAATGGTGGTAGAATTATCGGTGGTTCAATGGAGACACCACCACCGCACCGCACCTATTTCTGTCTAATAATAACAGTGTTAAGCGCTGCTGTGTTTAGGTTTGAAGGGTGGTGGTAAGGGAGACATACTTGTCCGAGGCGTTCCAGCCTCGTCCTCAGGGGTAGCCACGCATCTGTGGCCGACCTCAGGTGTGACTGTTCTTATCTAGGGTTGATTACAGATGTCCATGTGCGGCAGTAGCCACTTACTATCAGGTGGACTGCATGCTCGTCTGCTACTCCTATTTTATATAAAAAAAGGTTCCGTCTAGGTGAATATGCTCGCCACACCATCTGGTGTGTACGACAGTATGCAACCACACTTAGCACCGTCCTTTCCAGGACGCAACAGTGGTTGAACAGTTCGAGCTCCTACTCTAAAATAGCCTCTTACGATAATTAAGTAATACCGTAGCTCTATTCTGTACCCTTACCATGAGCTTTTACGTTTTGACAAATATGATTGTTTTGGTATTTGTTTACGTATTTACCCATACAATTTCCAATCAGCGCCCCTAGCGGATTGTATCAGAACTGTAGTGTCAGTAACGTAACATTAAATGTCTAAAATGGCGCCTTATGTTTTGTCTCTCTTTTGTCTAACATGTGAGGTAGACAAAAAGACTTGAGCACTTACTTATTGTAACGTTTACTCAGACTACTGAAGCAAACGGAACAGAATAATGGATTGAGTAAACGTAACGTAAAATTGTGGGATGTTTTGAAAACTCATGGTAAGAACTGGTTCCGGAACTACAAGGGCAACCTAATCGAGGCCTAGTACGTAACAACAGAAGTCAGATTAAATAAATATAGCAATTCCTGCTTAATAATCAAGTCATTGATTTTCGCAAAGCAATTATAAAAATTATCGGAAATGCGCCATAACAATGTAGAGTCACGCATCGTTTTTTGCAATTAGATTGTAACAATTATTGTCTATGTCGCATGATATTGTTTGTTTCCATTGTTGTGTGATTTTGTTATAAATTTTCTCGTTTTTGAGACTAGTTATTCTTTAGACGTGCTTTGAGAGAGAAAAAAGTGGTGAAACGATTTTTGTAACGAAAATGGTTACGTCGGAGTGTTACGTCATGATAATTATGTATAATTATGATCTTTTTTTATATAGAAGTAGCAAATGAGCCTGTCAACGTAATGAAAAATAGATACTACCCATGAACAGCTTTAATCAAACCCAGATACCTACCTGAGGTCCACCACAGATATGTTGCTTCTTGTGGAACGTTAGAAGGTAAGTTTCAGCCTTACCACATCCTTCAAACCAGAAGTAAACAGCGACTATCCCTGTTACTCTAAGCCAACTATAGGTATATGAACGATGGTGCCGGAGTCTAACCACGAAGAGTTGTACCACCTTAACACAAATATAAAACATACCTACTTTATATATAAACTAGCTGACCCGGCAAACTTTGTACCGCCTCAAAATCTATTTATCAAATATTTATTATTTCATATAAAATATAGCCTATGTTACTCGTGGATAATGTAACTTTCGAATGGTGAAAGAATTTTTAAAATCGTTCCAGTAGTTTTTGAGCATATTCATTACAATCAAACAAACAAAGTTTTCCTCTTTATAATATTAGTATAGATAAATGTAATGTCTAAACTTACTGGTATGAGCCGTTCGTAATACAATATGTACCAATTTTGACTTACCAAAATTCAAAATTTGACAATGATTGCCTAAAAAAATTCATAAATTTCTTGGTAGGCACAAATTGGTCAAGTTTGATTATTATTTTTATAACGATTGGAAAATATTGATTATTTTTATAACAGGCGTATCATATGTAACGGTGATGCCACCGGAGTCGAATCACAAAAGATTCCACCATCTTTTAATTGGATTTATAGATCGTCGTTAATTAAAATCTACATATTAATTTGATTGCTACTGCCTTACTAACCTACTTAGCGTCTTTCTCAATGAGTTGTTGTTAACAGATTATTTGTCAGATTTTTACAAGTTACTTTCCTAAGAATTCATTTATCATTTCATTGAATATATCATCATCATCATCATCAACCCATTACTGTACCATTGCTGGGCACGGGTCTCCTCTCATAATGAGAAGGATTAGGCCATAGTCCACCGCGCTCGCCAAGTGCGTATTGATAGACTTCACATACCTTTGAGATTTTTTTTATAAATCTCTCAGGTATTCAGGTTTCTCACGATGTTTTCCTTCACCTTTTAGCAATGGATAATTAATTTCTACTACGCACGTAACTTTGAAAAATGAGAGCGTGCCCGGGATTTGAACCTCGGAACCCTCGATCGAGAGGCCGAGTTTCTTAAGCACTAGGCTAATTAATTGAATATATATTATAACTTAATTGTTGTAGTTATTACCTATTCTTCCACTACTGGGCACGGGTTTCCTCTCAAAAATAAAAGATTTAGGCCACAGTCCACAGCTATCCAAGTGCGGATTGGTAGACTTCATATACACCAGAGCACATTTAAAAGGACGGTGATTATTTTTAATAGTGAAATAATAAAAGTAGTTCTTGAACCAATTTACAACTTTTATTATTGCTGCGCAAAATACAACTAAAACGTCAAGACGCGTTCTTTTTCTTTTTTATGCTAACTCATACAATCGTAGCAGCCAGTGACTATATAAATGAGATGTTATTATTATAAAAATAACACATCGTGAAAATAAGACAATATAATTGAAGTAAATAATTATATAATTAAATTATTTTAATATATTTCTAACATAAGTACACAATTTTGAAAAATTAGAGGATACTGTCTACATTCGAACCTGCGACTCCCCTTTCAAGAGGCTAAATTTAAAACCTTAATACCTATGTGATGGTAGAAGGGTTATAAAAGATTTTTGGTACAGTCCGCGCCAAACTGCTAGTCCGCTCTGAAGTTGTCGCAAGCAGGTGTAGTCACGCAATTTTCTATGGTGACGCGATTCTTTTCTATATTCAGAGCGGACTAGAACATGGTTACACCGGTTAGTAATAAATCAATTCAATACAATTTTTGCCTAATTTAAGAATTTATGTAGGCAAAAATTGGTCAACACTAATTTTATTACTCACTGATAAAATTGACGTAAGTGCCGTGGAAACAGCCATCAGTCAGATTTTAATGATGTATATTTTCCATTATGAGAAGAATAGAAAAATGGGGATAAATACATAAGATTACTGATTATTACAATTCCATTCATTAATTTCTTGTATATTTGTCAGATGAGAGATAAGGATTTTGCAATAAGGTAGATCATGATGATGATCTTTGATTTAAGTTACAAGATTTTTTTGTTATATGGGAGTAGCAGACGAGCATGCAGTCCACCTGATGGTAAGTGGCTACTGCCGCCCAGGGACATCTGCAAGCAACCACGGAACGGATCAGATATTCCTATTTAAAGTCGACCACAGATGCGCCGCTACCCCTGAGGACTAAGATGGAACGCCTCGGAAAAGTCTGTCTCCCTTACCACACCCTTCAAAACGGAACACAGCAGCGCCTAACGCTGCTGTTATAAGGCAGAAATAGGTGTGGCGGTGGTGCCGCCGGAGTCGAACCACAGAGGGTTCTACCACCTTCTCAAAATTAAATAATATGAAGGGCTATAGAGTGGACATAGGTACTAAAGATTTTCCACCGCCACACCTATTTCTGCCTATTAACAGTAGTGTCAAGCGCTTCCGTGTTCTGGTTTGAAGGGTGTGGTAAGGGAGACATACTTTTTCGAAGCTTTCCAGCTTAGTCCTCAGGGGTAGCGGCGCATCTGTGGCCGACCTCAGGTAGGAATATCTAATCCTACCTGGGGTTGATTACATATGTCCATGGACGGCAGTAACCACTGACCATCAGGTCGTCTGCTACTCCTATATTATATAAATAAATCCTGCAATAAATGAATTAAATTGAATTAAAGAAGAAAAAAAGAAGATGTAGGCCCAATGGCAGACTAAGCTCGTCAGAGGCCCGAGGTGGAATGTTGAATGAGGCCCTCAATCTAAAAACTGATCTAATTTTATAACCTTTTACAAATGTCTTCAAGGGAATATGTATTCCAGTCATGGGTTCATTCCAGCGATCTTTTTTTTCGGTTACCGCTAGAGGCGCGAAGCCCCCTGGGCTGCGAGGCCGTGGGCGGTGGCCCAAGTTCCACCCCTTAAGTCGCCACTGCCGTGGCCGTCTTCACCACTGCGTGGAAGACCATGGATCTCCTATGGACTACAACCGGACTCATTACTCGAGAAGTGTCATATTATTATGTTTTCAACGGTATGCGGTCACATACTCACAATGGTACGCAATACATAACCGTTTACGAATATCACGCCATCTACCGGAAGGCAGAACATCTGCCAAACCAGCTAGTAGCAGGATGTAGTCAAGGTTGCGAGGCTATCAGCTTTTCCAATCGAAATCCAGGTCAAAAGATCAAAACCATTCACATGTCAATGCTGATGAATTGTATAAAACTAAATATAGGTTCTCAAAGTGTGGTACGTGTACCCCTTGGGGTTCAATAGCTAAAAAGGGGTACGCTAAGCGGTGAAACTAAAATGGTTTGAAATCTAAATCCCAGGTCTTTTATTTTTGCAGGTAATTAAGTATTACCACTTGCTTCATTAATGAAGAATACATCCCTTAGTGTTATTTAAAATAGTTCACAAAGGTGTGTAAAATTTACCAATCTACAAATGTACGCCGGACATGATTAGGATAATTTCCTTTCTTATTTTGAGAACACTGATGCCCAACAGTGGGACATTAATGAGTTGACGATGACCACTTACATAATAATTCGTGTACCTACTCGTACGTACGGTCAAATCAAAACATAATGGCTTCTAAAAACTATTCGATTTGCACGAAAAAAAACATGAATACATTAATTAAAACATAACTATTGACTTTTGTGACTATTTCTTTATTAATTATATTTTATTATTCATTTTATTCTATCTCTAGCTAGCTAAAAGGGTTTGCGGTTGCTTAAATATTGTAATAGGGATATTTAGCGCTATAAATTTGAGAACCTCTGATATAAAAAGCGATGTATTTAAATGTCGTTGATAAAAAAAGGACTTTCGTTGATGAGATATGTCATAAACACGCTACTAAACCAGTCACAATTGACCTTTGGGTTTTTGAAATGTCGGGCAGAAATAGTTTGGTATGTAGGGGTGATTCTTATTTGTTTTTTATAATATAGGAGTAGCATACGAGCATACAGTCCACCTGATGGTAAGTGGCTTTATAGTGGCGTAAGTGGTGATGGTAATTTAAGCTGTTTACGATATTAAGTTTGCTTGTACGTATATAGGTATTATTATGATGAATAAATCTTTGAAATCTTTGATTAGATATTCCTACCTGAGGTCGGCTACAGATGCGCCGCTACTCTGAGGACTAAGCTGGAACGAGGAAAAGTATGTCTCCCTTACCACACTTCAAACCAGAACACACCACCGTTTCCACTGCTGTCATGAGGTATAGATGTGGAGGTGAATGGACTTTCGCTGATGAGATATGTCGTAAACACACTACTAAACCAGTCACAATTGACCTTTGGGATTTGTAATATCAGGCAGAAATAGTTTACTTTTTAGGGACGATTGAGGATTATTATTAAGTTCGATTTTAGGGAACACCCTTCCCTATACCATAACGGTTATTTTATAAGTTAAGCGTATGTGTTGTCAGCGACGTGACCACATTATGTAATAAAAATATATCTTGTATTAAAAAAAGAGCGAAAATTTTCACGAAATATGAAAATCAGTGTGTTAGGTTAAACGTCACTGTCCCTGTAGTCTCGGGAATAGAATAGGGCTACGGTATCCCCTGCCTGTCGTAAGAGGCGACTAAAAGGGGGCTTCCGGGGTTGCGGGTGGCAAGAGTGGGAGCTCGGACCGTCCAGCAAGCAACCCCGGGAAGGACGACGGTATGTGTGGTCGCATACCGTCGTAAACACCAGATTGTGTGGGAGGAGCCAAAAGTTCTCCCCCAGGGTAGAGCCCGATCGGGGCATTGCGCTTGGAGGACTCCGGTTGTGTTCCCTCGGAGATCCCGGAGTTCTCCAACAAGCGTTGAGGACGACCACCGGGGGGGTTTTAGTGCGGTAAAAATCCCACATAACCCGGCGTCGCTCCCACGTCGTCGGGTACCTTTTGAAGGTTTCCCCCTCGTAAAAAAAAAAAAAAAAAAAAAAGGTTAAACGTCACAGATTTTATAGGTAAGGTCTTACTACACTTTAATTTGACCCCGGGAAGGACGGCGGTATGTGTGGTCGCATACCGTCGTGCACACCAGACGGTGTGGTGAGCATCAAGCTCACCTGGGCGGAACCCGACGGGGCACAGCGCTAAGAGGACTCCGGTTGCGTTCCGTTGGAGATCCCGGAGTCCTCTACGCAGCGCTGAGGACGGCCACCGGGGGGGTTTTAGTGCGGTAAGAGTCCCACATAACCCCGTGTCGCTCCCACGGCACCGGGTACCTTTTGAAGGTTTCCCCCTCGTTAACAAAAAAAAAATATACATACATACATACTACATATACATGCAAATGTGAGTTTGTTCGTTTATTTGTGTTATACGCTTTTACGTCTTAACGAGAGATTCAGAAAAAGAAAACCTTTTATCCGAAAAGTAAGTACCGTACTCGAAGGATATTTAAAAACCACTGACCGCGAGCGAAATCGCGGATACAAGCTAGTAATTTTATACAGAAAAAATACATGATTGATTTACAATTATGTATGTTTACTTTACATTCCAGCTTAGTGTTCAGGGGTAGCGGCACACCTGTGGTCGATCTCAGGTAGGAATCTAATCTTATCTGGGGTTGATTACAAATCACCAACGGCAGTAGCCACTTACCATCGGGTGGACTGCATGCTCGTCTGCTACTCCTTTATTATAAAAAAGTAAACTTGAGTGTGAGAACTTTAACTTATGATTAATTTCTACACTTTTACAAACTGAGGAATGTTGTTCATTAAAAACTAATTTACACATTCCTGAGAATGTTTTAATTAACATATTTGATAAGGATGGCACTATCAATTCCGAAGGGCTGAGGAAGGTTATACTTATTGCACAAACTTGACTTGATTTAAAAGTTTAAAGATTTGATTTCTTTATGAAACGTAAAGCAAACGTGCATACAATCCACCTGATTGTAAGTCACTGTCGTGTGGAGATCTATAATCAACCCCAGATTAGATTGGATTCTTAGCTGAGATCAGCCATGCCGTAACTGTCCCTGGGGACTAAGTTGGAACGCCTCAAATAAGTATATCCCCCTTCAAAGCAGAGCACAGCAGCGGTTAACCCTGCTATTATTAGGTAGAATGGTGTGAATAAAAACATTGTCAGGGTTCGAAACTGGAGGCACCACCGCCACAAAGGGTGACCTTTGCCTTTAGAAAGGTGACCCTTCAGATGATTTATTTATAAAGTAGCAAACCAGCATGCAGTCCACGTGAAGGTAAGCGTTCCGTTCCGTAAAGATTCCGTTACATACATACAACCCAAGCTAATAAAAACGTGGTAAAAAAAAGGACAAACCCAATGAGTTTCTTACCGGATCTTCTCAGTTAAGGTCGCGTTCCGATCCGGCAGTAGTTTAAGAAAAAATATTGTAACTGACAATTTGTAAGTGCCACCATAGGCCTATACAAAATATGTCCCTGTAGTTCCGGGACTAGAATAGGGCTACGGTATCTCCTGCCTGTCGTAAGAGGCGACTAAAAGGGGGCTTCCGGGGTTGCGGGCGGCAAGAGTGGGAGCTCGAACCGCCCGGCCAGCGGCCCCGGGAAGGACGACGGTATGTGTGGTCGCATACCGTCGTATACACCAGATGGTGTGGCGAGCGTCAAGCTCACCTGGGCGGAGCCCGACGGGGCAACGCGCTTAGAGGACTCCGGTTGCGTTCCTTTGGAGATCCCGGAGTCCTCAACGCAGCGCAGAGGACGGCCACCGGGGGGGTTTTAGTGCGGTAAAAATCCCACATAACTCGGCGTCGCTCCCACGTTGTCGGGTACCTTTTGAAGGTTTCCCCCTCGACAAAAAAAAAAAAAAATGGCCTATACAAAATAAATATATTTCATTTCATTTCGCTGGCGCTCACGGACATCTGTAACAACTCCATATAGAACATGTTCTACCTGAAGCCGATCACAGTTACTCCTGAGTACTAAGAAACCTCATATGTAAGTCAGTCATCCACACCATTTAACCGAAATGTAAGTGCTTTATTCTAGAAATCTTATATATAAAATTCTCGTGTCACAATGTTAGTTACCGTACTCCTCCGAAACGGCTTAACCGATTTTCACCAAATTTTATATGCATATTCAGTAGGTCTGAGAATCGGCTACTATCTATTTTTCATACCCCTAAGTGATAAGGGTTGTTCAACCTTAACATTTAAAGACAGCTAGTATAAGTCTAAATTCGAATATTGAAGCTTTTTTAAATACAAAATGAATTTACCTAAATTTACATATTAAAAATCTAGACGAAATATTTTCTTAGCGAATGTACCAAAATATACTCTCATGCTGACACATTATATGCTCTATACTGTTTAATAGTGTTATATCTCATAGCTTTTGCATTTCAAATGTTATTAGTAGCTCGTGATCGGAGAATTTTGGACAAAAGTGACTTAAGTAATATATTTTAATTTTCAAAAATATATTTTTTTAAATATTTATTATGCGTTAATTACTGCAAATTTACCACTTGAATCAAATTTGAGGAGACATAAACATTAGAAATGAAAATACAGGTATTTTTTAAGAGTAGTAGACGAGCATGTAGTCCATCTGATGGTAAGTGGCTTTTGCCGCTCGTGGACATCTGTGATCAACCCCAGATAAGATTAGATTCCTACTTGAGGTTGGCCACAGACGCGCCGCTACCCTTGAGGACTAAGCTGGCACGCCTCGGAAAAGTATGTCTCCCTTAGCACACTTAAAACCAGAACACAGCAGCGCTACACTGCTGTTATAACAGAAATAAGTGTGGCGATGATGCCGTTGGAGTCAAACCTCAGCGGGTTCTACCTTAAAAACTGTACTGTTAGGCTGTATGCCCATTTTCTACTTCAGCTCAATTAAAGAGATACTATATGACAATCTGATCACCAAGTGATAGCTAATTATTGTCGTTAGAACCTGTATATTGATTTCCAATAATAGACACATTATACCTTACATAAATATGCAAAATTCTTACGATTCTACTATTATAAACGGATTTTACGACATGACATTGGACTAGAAAATTTACTCAACACACACACATACAAACACACATAAGATTTAATATAGATATTACTTAGATGAGTAAAATACATAGATTGATCACTCCTAACAAAAAAGTATGACCAGTTTTAAGAATTGATGTTGTTGCGTAAATATTTATGCCACGTCTCCGTGCTAAAATGTCTCTAAAATGTTTGAAATACTTATTTATTATGTGAAGTACGTAGTATTCGTTATTTATACGTACATTTACTCTAAAAATGTTTTTTATTTGTCAAGATATTGTTTCTCATACACACACGCACATACAAGCATTTATTTATACAATTGCTCACAAAAATGCAAGTGCACGAACAGTTTTAATATTATGTACTTGTGAAATACTGGTAATGATATGTAACTTGTTATTTTTATATAGTATTATGTAAACCCTGCGGAAGAGCAGAGAATCCTAACACAGGCATATTTTGCTTAAAAGGAGGCTCTGGACACATATATTGTAATGAACCTAATCTGAAAAGCAATAAAGTATTTCTATTTCTATTTCTAAGATGAAAAAAAACTGTAAAATGTTTGAAATAATTATTTATTACGTCATACGCAGTATTCGTTATTAATACGTTTCTCTAAAAAAGTTTTTATTTGTCAAAAATTCAAACAACAAATCAGCCTTTTGTGGCTTCGTCCAATTTTAAAGCGGTGAAGTATCTTTCTATTTTACTTATCAAAGATATTGTGACGATTTGCAAGCTTTAACACCTCCATACTGAAGCGAACGTTATAGAATAACTAATATTTACTCAAAGTATTTCAATGAATACTATGAGACATTTTTGAATTGGTGACAAAAGTTTGGAAAAAGTTTTATATAGGTATGCGTGGGAAACGTTAATTTTGAAAGTAAATACTTAGTATTTAACATGGTTATTTTAATATTAGGTCATTGTCACGTAATTTCAGTGTAGTGCCGGGGCCCCTTGTATCTGTAGATAGAGTTTTAAATACCACTGGTAACACTACGAAATATTATCTGATCTAATTGATAAGAACTCCCCAAACAACACCTGAGGGAGAGGGAGAGTCTGAAAAACAGCGCTGCACGAGGTAACCCGTGCTAGCACAAGCTGAGACTCCTCCTTTGCTTACAACAAAATGTAAATTAGATTTAAGTTTGTTATCTTTTTTTTTTGTATCTTGTGTGGCAATAAAGCATTATTATTATTATTATTATAAGATCGATAAAATTGATGATTTACTAATGTAATTATTTAATGTAGCTACAAATATAATCAACTAGTAGAGCCCGCGGCTTCGCCCACGTTTTAAAAGACTAAACATGACATCAATATAACTGAAAATTTATCTTCATTGGAATGACAGTGGCGCTATCTGTCGATAATTGGCCGAACCAACTTAGAAACCTTCATAGGCACATGCACAACAATTTTGCTAAAGATCATCATGATCAAATACGTAGTTTAAAATTCTATACAGGACATACAGACAAGCATTCACTTTCATATATATAGATAGGAGAATTATAATTATATAATATGTGAGTATTTATAATAATATCTGTTTGGTATCCCAAAACGTGGGTATATTCATACCCTTGAAAATCTGCTTAGGCGACAAGGAAACCCTCGGGATCCAAATAATGAAACATTAACAATCACCAAGGTAAGACACTAAGAATAATCAAATTTTAACAAAATAAGGAAAAAACCAAGACTTATTAAAATCATTAGAAAGCGAAAATCCGTGAGTTACATCATTTTACACCCAAACGATCACCATTTCATCATTATTCTCGTTAATCTAATTAACATATCGTGCAATGGTCCCAATGTCACGTTTTTACACAATTCCTATCAACACCCATTTTATTTACAACGTGTCATCTAAATATAATTATCTTAAATGTTAATAGGTGTTGTGAAGTCCCTATGTCCCTGAAATTCTAGATTTTAATGAAATCGGTTGTAAAAAGTCCGACTGATGGGAAGCTACTGCCGCTTATGGACATCTGTAATTAACCCCAGATAGGATTAGATATTCCTACGTAAAGGCTACAGATACGCCGCTACCCTTAAGGACTAAGCTGGAATGCCTCGGAAAAGTATGTCTCCCTTACCACCCTTCAAACCAGAACACAGCAGCGCTTATCACTCCTGTTATAACAGAAATAGGTGTGGCCGTGGTGCCGCCGGAGACGAATCACAAAGCGTTTTGATAAAACGCTTTATGATGCTTTAAAATAAAATTAAATTCGTACCTACGGTCAGCTACATGCATTGCTATCTTAAGGAGTAAGTTGGAACGCCTCGTGTCTCCCTTACCTCACTTCAAACCAGAACACAGCAAGGCTACACTGCTGTTATAACAGAAATAAGTATGGCGATGCCTTCAGAGAACCACGGAGGATTCTGCAATCTTAAATTACCTTCTAATACATAAAACTTAAAAAATAAGTGATAGTTTTGCAGTTGAAACTCTGCTTCGAACGAGGGGTCCGAGGTTCGAATCCCAGCCACCTTTGATATTTCAAAGTTATGTGCATATTAGAAATTAATTATCACTTGCTTAAAATGTGAAGGAAAACATCGTGAGGAAACCTGCATACCTAAAAGATTTATAAAAAAGATCTTAATGATATGTGAAGTCTACCACTATGCACTTGGTCAGTGAAGTGGACTATGGCTTAATTCTCATTCTGAGACCCGTGCCCAGCAGTGGGACAGTAATGACGTTGACAAAATACTACAAAAAAATTTTAAACAAAAAATTCAACCGACTTCTATGTCACTAAGTAAAAAATAATTCAAATAAATGTTGGTTTAGTACATAGTTATGAATGTGGGACCAACTTCCAGCTCGTCTCTACACAATAAAAAAAGAATAATTAAAATCGGTCCACTAACGGCGGAGTAACTAACCCTTTGTGGTTCGACTCCGGCGCCACCACCGCCACACCTATTTCTACCTAATAACAGCAGTGTTAGGCGCTACTGTGTTCCGGTTTGAAGGGTGTGGTGAGGGGGACAAACTTTTCCGAGGCGTTCCAGCTTAGTCCTCAGGGGTAGCGGCGCATCTGTGGCTGACCTCAGGTAGGAATATCTAATCCTATCTGGGGTTGATTACAGATGTCCATGGGCGGCAGTAACCACTTACCATCAGGTGGATTGCATGCTCGTCTGCTACTCCTATATTATAAAAAATATATATATATATATATAAAAAAACATACCGGCCAAATTGAAAAACACCTCCTTTTTGAAGTCGGTTAAAAATCTCATTATTATTAAGCGATATTACTAATCAATGTTATTTGCAGATTTCCGCAAATTAACAAGTTTAGTATAAGACATGTATAAGATGAATAATTATTTCCTTGTACAAGTGTACATAATCTATTTACATACACATTCGTGAAATAACTTGTATGTAAAGTTCAAATCAGGTTTTAGTATAAACAAAACATAACGTGATATAATAATTCGCCAAGTATGAGTCCAACTCGCACATTGAGACTTCCGTACCAACAAATGTTCATTAATTTTTACTTTTTTAATAGTTAGTTATATGAAACAACAATAGATGGCGTTGGGGTGATGATGTTACGTAAACAACGTATAATTAAATTAAAATAACTATATTAAAATATGTTTTTTTTTTACTTTTAAGTGTTTTTATTTTCTATTTACAAACTATAAATCTATATACAATATATAAAAAGTTCAAAAAAAAAAAAATGTTTTATTGTTCTTATTTGTATTTATTATAATAGCAGTTATAGTAATAAACGGATTGTAAAAATTTCAACCATCTTCCTAGTAGGGTTTAACAGTTAGATCGAAAAATACCGGTTCGTTGCATGGAGACCCCCTTTAATATTCAACTTTATTTAATTTTTAGTATTTGCAATTATAGCGGCCACCCTTATACATCATCATCATCATCATCAACCCATCACTGTCCCACTGCTGGGCACGGGTCTCCCCTCAGAATGAGAAGGATTAGGCCATAGTCCACCGCGCTGGCCAAGTGCGTATTGGTAGACTTCACATACCTTTGAGATTTTTTCTTATAAATCTCTCAGGTATGCAGGTTTCCTCACGATGTTTTCCTTCACCGTCTAAGCAAGTCATAATTATTTTCTTATACGCACATAAATTTGAAAATCAGAGGTGCGTGCCTGGGATTTGAACCGCGGACCCGTCGATCGTGAGGCCGCGTTTCTTAACCACTAGGCTATCACTGCTTACATACTCTGTAAAACCTACCCCTTATACATACTCTGTAAAAATTTCAAGTGTCTATCTATTAGGGTTTAGAAGATAGAGCCCTGTGACATACGGACAGACAGTAAAGTCTTAGTAATAGGGTTCCGTTTGTACCCTGTGGGTACGGAACCCTAAAAGAGGTGATAGTCGTTTGATGTAAATGCTGTCTCTTTTTACCTAATGCCAGCGGGTGTATATATTTTGAAGGTGGTAGAGCCCTCTGTTCGACTCCGGCGGCACCACCGCCACACCTATGTCTGTTATAACAGCAGTGTTAAGCTGCTGTGTTCCGGTTGGAAGGTTGTGTTAAGAGAGATATACTTCTTTAAGGCGTTCCAGCTTAGTCCTCAGGGGAAGCGGTATATCTGTCACCAACCTCAGATAGGAATCTAATTATCTGGGGTTGATTACAGATGTCCATACGACAGTAGCCACTTACCATCAGGTGGACTGCATGCTCGTCTGCTACTTATATATTATAAAAGACATACATAAAACCAAAAACGAAAATCTGTCCTAAAAAAGCGAATAAGTTCTTAAAAGTTTTGTCTGCCTATTTTTATAAAGATACCGTTGATCTCAGACCCAAAAAAGATAGATAGGATGTTTTTGGACGGCCATAAAATATGGTTCACTATTATGACATAAAAATATGAATCATTACATAATGTTAATTAAGAGTGCCATAAATGGTACAATAACCTTATTTTTAGGGTTCCGCAGTAAATTTCATTCCATATTTTAAGAGGTCATGGACATCTGTAATCAACCCCAGATAGGATTCGCCGCTACCTCTGGGGACTAAGCTGGAACACCTCGGAAAAGTATGTCTCCCTTACCACACAGAAATAGGTGTAGCGGTGGTGCCGCCGGAGTTGAACCACAAAGGGTTCTATCACCTTCTTAGGTATTATATCTGTATTAAAATAAGTAATAACATATCCTTATTCAGTCAAGTGCACGCATATCCACCATGTGTGAACCCATCTCCTTTTACAGGTCTGCTGTAAGAAGATTTTTTAGGAATAAGCAGTACCTTAGCACGAAATCTAAATATATATAACTCAAAGGTGACTGACTGACATAGTGATCTATCAACGCACAGCCCAAACCACTGGACGGATCGGACTGAAATTTGGCATGCTTTTGATCAATTCTACCCCCAAGCTGATAAAATAGGGGATGAAAATATTACTTCGTAACGCGAGCGAGGCCGCGGGCAAAAGCTCGTTATATATAAGTCTTTTGTAATAATTAACTTAAAAATAAAAAATATAAATAAATAAACAAAAAATATAAATAAAATGGTGGTACGGAATCCTCCTTGTGCTAGCTCGTTTCACACTTGGCCGATTTTTTACATCCTGAACAATCTTGAAGTGATGTCCAATGTTTTCTTAATCGAGACTTTACAACTCGATAAGTACAAGTATAAAATCGATTTATTAAGAATTAACGATTCCGATTTAAGTCATAGAAAAACATTAAGACAAATACCCCGAACCAGAACAGATATCTAAATTTATCATTCAGATATCTGTCTGGCTGTGGATCGAACCCGGGACTTTTTACGCGTCAGACCGGCATGGTGACCGCTCCGCCATGAGGATCATAATTCGATGATATAAACAAATATACTTAGTTCAAAAAACTAAAAACCAAGCTAAAATCGTACAAGGAAAATCCTTAATCCTGACGATCCTGATGAGGAAAATAGGACAAAATTATTAAAATCGTCCTCGCTCATACGTGTTCAAAATTTTGATTTAACCTGATCGTTCAAAGTGGGTACAAATGATGTTTAAAGATTCCGTTACATAACCAGATACATACTTAAATACAGGTTTTTTTTATAATATAGGAGTAGCAGACGAGCATGCAGTCCACCTGATGACGTGACTGCCCCCCATGGACATCTGTAATCAACCCCAGATAAAACTAGTTTCCCACTTGAGGTCGGCAACAGATGCTTCGCTACCCTTGAGGACTAAGCTGGAACGCCTCTAAGCGTATGTCGTCCTTACCACACACACACCAGAATATAGCAGCGCTTAACACTGCTGTTATAAAAGAAATAGGTACAAATTAACATACAGGTAAAGCTAATAAAAGCGTGGTAAAATCGATTTTAATAATCGAATAGCGTTAAGAGAATAGTAAAACAGTATTATTATTATTAATGTTACCTTCGTAACATATAAACATGGACAGCTTAATAAATCACGCGGTAAAGTTGACAACCATTCATAATTTTATTAGTTTTAAACCTTTTTGGATTAACGCGATTATTTTCGTTTAAAATTACGTAAGAAAGCAATGATGACCTAGTGGTCTGAATTTTGGTATCTTTTTTGGTCTGGGGTCAAATTCCAGGTAATGATTTCTCAAATTTATGCCTATTAGAAATTAATTATCACTTCCTTAAACGGTGAAGGAAAACATTGTGAGGAAACTTACATGTCTGATAATTCTAAGTAAAAATAATTATAGTTAAAAACGAAAAACCATGCTAAAATCGCAGAAGGAAATTCGGTAATCTTGACGATCCTGTGGAGAATGGGACAAAATTATTGAAATCGTGTATTGTCACGGTTCTTGAAATGTTCAGAGTTTTATATTATTCGGAGCTTTCAGTGTGTAAAAATCAATGTTCAAAGATTCCGTTACATATAATTATACAGGTCAAGCTAATAAAAGCGTGGTAAAAAGAAAGATGTGTGAAGTCTACCAATACGCACTTGGCCAGCGCGGTGGACTATGTCCTAATCCTTCTTATTCTGAGAGACCCGTGCCCAGCAGTGGGTCGATGATGATGACGATTACGCCTAATTTACACATGAGGCGACTATTTCAGGAGAGGCTTTGCAACTGTGATCGGCTTCAGGTAGAATCTGCTCTATATTTAGTTGGATATGTCCATAAGCGACAGTTGCCACTTACCATTGTAGCGACTACTCGTCAAGAGATGGCGCTACACGTATTCTGAATCACACTATCGAAGTTTTATCAACATCTTGCATTTATACATCCGAACTGAGACTGTCCTAGCACACATGGATGTCTCCCGCCGCCAAACCATCAAATGGACTACACGTTAATTTGCTAAGTCTATTAAAAAAAAATGAATATATGTGTTTTCATTCACATATGTACTTCCTATGAAGTTGGTTAAAAAGGGCTCTAAAACCTATTCCCAAGGTCCTTATGTAACCTTCAGATTCTAAAAAGATATATGAATATATATTCTGACTAGAATGTTGTTTAATTAGAATAGAATGTAAGCGTACATTTTAAATACAATACTTTTTTTAATTATTTTCTCTTAATAACCTGCTAAGCAGCAATTTAGCGCACAACTATATAAAAAAAGAAGGATATTGTTTAAAGAATAAGATGTCATAGAATGGATTGTCAAAGAAAATAAAGAATGGAGTTGATACTGAATCTTATATTATATAAAATAATCTTTCAGGAATGTAGTAAAGTGTATGTTTTCATTTGCATTTTTAGTTCATAAAAGGGCTCCCAATTCCATTCCCAAGGTCACTATATAACCTTCAGATCCTAAAAGATAAGATATATGAATAGATATTTGCCTAGAACGTTGTTTAGGTATAATAGAATGATACAAGTTCCGTCTAAAATAGTATTAAAGATGCTATAATAACCATTTGTCAAGATTATATGATAAGGTGTAGATATGATCTTTTAACAGCTTTTTAAATTGTAGGTTTTATATTAAATATTTATGATTGTTAGCCTCTTTAAGATAAGCAAACCCATGCAGTTCACCTGATGGTAAGTCACTGTATGGACATCTGTAACCAACTCCTTTGAAGGTGGTAGAACCCTTTGCGGTTCGACTGCGGCGGCACCACCACCACATCTATTTCTGTTACAACAGCAGTGTTAAGCGCTGCTGTGTTCTGGTTTGAAAGGTGTGGTAAGGGAGACATACTTTTCCGAGGCGTTCCAGCTTAGTCCTCAGGAGTAGCGGCGCATGTGTCCAACCTCGGGTAGGAATATCTAATCCTATCTGGGGTTGATTACAGATGTCCATGGGCGGCAGTAGCCACTTACCATCAGGTGGACTGCATGCTCGTCTGCTACTCCTATGTTATAATAAAAAAAAAACTCCATATAGAACAGGTTCTACCTGAAGCCGATCACAGTTGCCACTGAGGACTAAGCTGGAATGCCACGGATAAGTATGTCTCTCTCACCCTTTAAACCAGAACAGAGTAGCGCCTAACACTGCTATTATAAGAAAAATAGGTGAGGCGGTGGTGCCGCCGGAGTCGAACCGCAGAGGGCATTCATACAACTTTCTACCACCCCGGACGAACCATACTGGTACTACGGTGATTTTAGGATTTTGCATATTCATCTTTGTGTGTTTATAGTACCTTTTTTTTTTGTTTTTGTTTTCGAGGGGGAAACCTTCAAAAGGTACTCCGAGCGCGATGCCCCGGTCGGGCTCTGCCCTGGGGGGAGCACTTTATGCTCCTCCCGCACACCTGGTGTTTACGACGGCATGCAACCACACATGCCGCCGTTCTTCCCGGGGTTGCTCTCCGGACGGTTCGAGATCCCACTCTTGCCACCCGCAACCCCGGAAGCCCCCTTTTAGTCGCCTCCTACGACAGGCAGGGGATACCGTAGCCCTATTCTAGTCCCGGAACTACAGGGACAAGTACCTACGACAAGTATAATTCTAGTGTGAGTCTATGAGTATAAAAATTATATTATTTAAGCATGTGTATCAAGGTGGTAGAACTCTTTGTGGTTCGACTTCGGCACCACCGCCACACCTATTTCTGTTATAACAGCAGTGTAGCGCTGCTGTGTTCCGGTTCGAAGGGTATGGTTAGGTTACATTTCTAACTTAAACCTCAGTGGTAGCAATCATCTATAAGCAACCTCAGATAGGACTTTCATCTGGGGTTGATTACAGACATCCAATGCAGTAGCTACCATCAGGTGGACTGCATGCTCGTTCGCTACTTCTATTGTGTGATAAAGACATACTTTTCCGAGGCGTTCCAGCTTAGTCCTCAGGGGTAGCAGCGCATCTGTGGCTGATCTAAGGTTTGAATATTTTATCCTATCTGCGGTTGATTTCAGATGTACATACGGCAGTAGCTTCAGGTGGACTGCATGCTCGTCTGCTACTCCTATATTATAAAAAAAATATTATTAATAACAAAATAATAGGATTTTTTTAGAAAAATAAAACTATTAAATTTTAACATATCCTGTTCGGTATACAGATGGACAGACATACAATAAACAATGCCATGACGACGCCATATAAGGAAAACCGCGTTCAATATTAGTATGGTGAATCATGGGTTTATCCAAATCTCTTCGATATAGGTAAATATATTTGGGTTAAACGGTTTTTATGTAATGATGTGTACTTTATATGTGATTTTCAATTATCATGTATTTTTCTTTTCTAGCGAGAAACTTTCAAAAGGTACCCGACGACGTGGGAGCGATGCCTATATGGGATTTTTTCCGCACTAAACCCCCGGTGGCCGTCCTCAACGCTTTTTGGAGAACTCCGGAATCTCCGACGAAACACAACCAGAGTCCTCCAAGCGCGATGCCCCGATCGGGCTCTACTCTGGGGGAGCAGTTTTCGCTCCTCCTACCATCTTGTTCACGACGGTATGTGACCACACATTCCGCCGTCCTTCCCGGAGTCGCTTACTGGACGGTCGAGCTCCATCTCTTGCCGCTCGCAAGGATAAACTTCCGTTTAGCCCATACCTCCGATCGATCTGAAATTTGGTACGACTATGGATTTTAACCCGCAGATGAAGAATATCGTACTCAAAAACGATTTTGAGCAATTTGACCTTGGAAATATTATTTGCGGGTATTTTGAGTACGATATACCTGTGATCATGAATAAAGGTAAGGTCTGGATTGGACCCACCCGCTCGCAGGGCGCTGCAGCGCCCTGCTCGCTTAGTTTTATATTGTCTTATATGTTCCACCCTAACCTAACCAATTCAATACGAACACTATAGGCTAGGCTATACGAAATACTATATTACTGGCTAGGTTAGGTTGGGACATGCAAAGTTACATTACCGACTAAAGAAAACTCCGCACTATATAAATATAACGCGTGTGCTAAAATGCAATATTCATAATTTAATTTCTCGGCAACTATGGGTATGCGCCAAAAACCCTTTAGGGGTTGTCTTCGTACATCCAAAGGAAAGTCTGTGCCAAGTTTCAAATCGATCGGACGTGGGGGCTTTCGGAAGTGCACCACATTTTTCTCCCAAACAACTGGGTTTATGCGGAAAACATACAGAACAAAAAATGTTGATGTTTTTAGCGTTTACAATTTTTGCTTGAAACATTTTTCTCTAACGTTCATGTTTGTTGCAATGTATCCGGAAAACCATAAAAAAATCATTTTCAGCAAGTTGACCTTGAAAATATAATTTGCGGGTATTTTGAGTATGATATTCTTAATCAGGGAGCCAAAATCCATATGTGTACCAAAATTCAGATCGATTGGAGGTATGGGCTAAACGGAAGTACACCCGCCCGCAACCCCGGAAGCCCCCTTTTAGTTGCCTCTTACGACAGGCAGGGTCTACCGTAGCCCTATTCTAGTCCCGGAACTACAGTGATTTCCTATTCTTATAAGATAAAAAAAACCTGTTTTCCTGCCTACCTAGGAGTTGTGACGGGGATAAAAAAATATTATAGTCTGGACTGAAATCATGCAGACAACCCAATATATTTTTTGACTTATTTAATTTAATATAAAAAACTTTTCATCCATTAACCAGCTCGGTGAAGGTGGGATATTGGCATCTTAAACCATGATAAATATACTATCCGAGGCGTTCCAGTTTAGTCCTCAGGGGTAGCGGCGCATCTGTGGCCGACCTCAGGTTGGAATATCTGGGGTTGATTATGTCCATGGGCGGCAGTGGCCACTTGTCATTGGGTGGATTGTATGCTCGTCTGCTATTCCTACATAATAAAAAAAATATAGGAGTGTAATACCATCGCAGCGAAAAGTCGAAATTCCGTTTAAAAATACAAATATTTACATACCTTTAAATCCGAGCTAAAAATAGACGCATCATGCCATGACGGTCCATGCCCTAAAATGTAAAGCTTATATAAATCCGCTTTGAAACGTAGCTGTACCTTGCCTCAGTACAAGCGATGTACGATGAGCGATGGTGGTGGAAGGAAAGTGAAGGCAGAAAAATTAGGCCTCCACACGGTTTTAACTGTCAACTAGTTTTTGCCCACGCCTTCGCCCGCGTTTAAAAGAAAATAATATGACATACTAACATACATAATACTAAAAATTCGTACCCTCATTGGAATGACAGTGGCGCCATCTGGCGAAAATTGGTCGTACCAACTCTGAAACCTTCGTGGGCTCATGGACAACAAATTTGCTAAAGATCATCACTTGATCAAATGCATAGTTTACGATTCAATCCTTACTAATCGATTAAAATAATCGATTTTTTTTGGTCCAAAAGATCGATTCTCCGATTAATCGATCTTAGATCGCCATCCCTAGTTCCCGTGGGATTTTCGGGATAAAAACTATCCTATGTCCTTTCTCGGGTCTCAGACTATCTTTGTACAAAATTTCATTGAAATCGGTTCAGTGGTTTAGGCGTGAAGAAGAGACAGACAGACAGACAGACAGACAGACAGATTTACTTTCGGATTTATAATATTAGGTAAGGATTAACTGGCATCAAAAATGCTATGTAAGTATGTATGTATGTGTATGTCCGCGATTTTCCCAAAAACTACTTATCAAATTTGGCGCCATCCAAATTTGATTTGAAAGCTTATACGGTAGTATTTTTACGCTTTATTTATTTATCTTATATTTATATCTAAACGATGAGTCGCCAATGCATCGCAGACTTTGGAGGAGAGCTCTTTTTACACCTTTTTTGAAGATCCCCATGTCATAGCGCTCCGGGAATACCTCAGGAGGAAGTTAATTCCACATCTTGCACGTCCGCGGCAAGAACGTCCGTGAAAACCGAACGTGGAGGACCGCCACGAGTCCAGTTGGTGTGGATGGAACTTCATCCTTCGGCGAGTGCGATGGAGGAATGGTGACGTAGGCATCAGGTCAAATAGTTCCTCGGAACACTCACCACCGTAGAGCCAGTATTTTAGTAAGTTCTTTTTTTGAATTCTTGACAAATAAAAACATTTTTAGAGAAAATTTACGAATAAATAACTAATACTGCGTAATTTACGTAATAAATAAATAATTATTTCAATTATTTTAGGGACATTTTAGCACGGAGACGTGGCAAAACTTTTTTACGCAACTATTTCAATTCTCAAAACTGGGTACATTTCCTTGTTAGGAGTGAGTAATCTTTACTAATCTATGTTTATGTGAGACTGAAGCGTTTATTTTTAAACCTTTTCTCGCTTATTGCTGTTGGTAAGTGAGCTACATTATTTGGATTATGAATTTAGCTCCAACGGAATTACCAGCTCGCAGCTGTTACCTGCATATGGCACATTGAGAAATGTTTGTGAGCTCTGTGCTAAATATACGTTATTGAAATATTTTAAGGGCACAAGGATGTTACCAAGGCCGCCTTAAGAAATAAGGCCCCTTTTGTTTTTGTGGGGAAAACCCTCCATGGGTTCCTCTCAGCTGCGGGGGCAGCAGAGAGGATATGCCGGACTCTTACCAGCTAAAACCCCACGGTGCTCCTCTGGACACCTTTTGTCGGGACCACGGGTACGCCAGTAGCACTCGTCCACGGCCAAAGGAATAAGGGCCCCTTGGGACACAAGAAGATGGTACCACATTGGAGAGTACATAATAATATAAGGAAAAATAAAACTCCACCAAATTATACTAAGTTATAAACTAAGGAAAGAAGGAAGGAAAGAAGGTTATGGAAGGTGGTAGAACCCTTTGTGGTTCGACTCCGGCGGCACCACCGCCACACCTATTTCTACCTAATAACTGCAGTGTTAGGCGCTGCTGTGTTCCGGTTTGAAGGGTGTGGTAAGGGAGACAGACTTTTCCGAGGCGTTCCAGCTTAGTCCTCAGGGGTAGCGGCGCATCTGTGGCCGACCTCAGGTAGGAATATCTAATCCTATCTGGGGTTGATTACAGATGTCCATGGGCGGCAGTAGCCACTTACCATCAGGTGGACTGCATGCTCGTCTGCTACTCACATATTATAAATAATAATAATAATAATAAAAATGTAATTTTCGGTTCGTTTCATTAACCCACGTAATGTGGCTCGTATTTCCTTATTGTTTTTTAGTTCATTCGACATCTCGTCGCCAATATCAAATAAAATAATAAGGAATGTAAAATAATACTTTATTCAATTATATCCATATTTTTCTATTGACAGTCAACAACTCGGTTGCCTGGAGACTTGATAGTTGGATATCAAGTCTCCAGGCAACCGAGTTGTTGAAAGGTGTTACTTATTTTCGTTACGGAATTTCTCGATTCGGTCGCCGCGCTCAAAGCCCGCGATAAAAGCTATGCAATAGCTTAATAAACTTAGCTGGATCGCCTCGGAAAAGTATGTCCCCCTTATCACAGCTGTTAGGTAGACATAAGCGTGGTGGTGGTGACGTCGGAGTCGTACCACAGAGGGTCTTACCACCTTCACCTTCAGATTTGATGAAGTACTTTTTGGTTTCCTCATTATGTTTTCCTAAGTGATAACTGAATATGAAAAATCTCTGATTTTAGTTCCTGGGATTTAAACTTTGGATCCCTCGAATCTAACCAATAGTCGATCACTGCTTGCATGCATAAACAATATTTATTTAAAACAATGGCAGCACCTCTGCCAGAGATGGTAATCATGACATTTATCGAAAACAAGGGCAAGATTTAAATTAAATTGCAGTGTACAGAAATAATGCACAGGCGTAATAGACATTGAATATTATTGTTGAATGGCCACAGGAGAACGAGAAAATAAACTATGAAATATAATAAAATAAAATTCACTCCAAAAAGATACTTTTTATTATATCGAATCATTGACAGAATGACAAATCAGAAGAAGTAAAATATATGTTTTTCAGCTGCCAGCTTTATCAGGTACAACCTACTTGAATATTATATATAAATAGCTGACTCAGCAAACGTTGTATTGCCATATAAATAAAAAAAATAGGGTTGTACTACCCCTAACATTTAGGGGGATGAAAAATAGATGTTGGCCGATTCTCATAGATACCGGATAAGCACAAAAAAATTCATCAAAATCGGTCAAGCCGTTTCGGAGGAGTATGGCAACGAAAACTGTGACACGAGAATTTTATATATTAGACTAGATGAGAGGCTTGGGTTTTTGCTACATTCCAACAATTACTATGTAGGGCTGAACGATAATCCATTACTGTCCCACTGCTGGGCATGGGTCTCCTTTCAGAATGAGGATTAGGCCATAGTCCACCGCGCTGCCCTAGCGTATTGGTAGACATCACATCTTAAACAACTTTTTTATATAAATATCTCAGGTATGCAGGTTTCCTCGCGTCGTTTTTCATTGTATAAGCTAGGGATAATTCATTTCTAATACGCACCTAACTTTGAAAAATCAGGGGTGCCTAGAATTTGAACATCCAACCCCTCGATCGAGATGCAGAGTTTCAACTTCTAAGCTATCACTGCTCTATGATAATCTTATATATAAAATTCTCGTGTCACAATATTAGTTACCGTACTCCTCCGAAACGGCTTTACCGATCTTCACCAAATTTTATATGCATATTCAGTAGGTCTGAGAATCGGCTACTATCTATTTTTCATATCCCTAAGTGGTTGGGTTGTTCACCCTTAACATTTTTTTATTTAAATGGCAACACAACGTTTGCCGGGTCAGCTAGTAGTTTTATAAAACTAACTTGCTTGAAACACGTTCTTTTTATCAGTAAGTGGCCCTATAAGTTTAATTAAAATTTTGAGTTATGATGAGTTATGAGCCACAAGCTATGATTTTTTTATAATATAAGAGTAGCAGACGAGCATTCAATCCGCCTGATAGTTAGTGGCTTCTGTCCTTTGACATCTGTAATCAACCCCAGATAGGATTAGATATCCCTGCGGTCGGCCACAAATGCGCCGCTACCCCTAAAGCCAAAGCTGGAACGCCTCGGAAAAGTATGTCTCCCTTACCACACTTCAAACCAGAACACAGCAGCGCTACACTGCTGTTATAACAGAAATAGACGTAGCGGTGGTGTCGAAATAGACCTCCACCTTTGAAAATTGAAAGCAAAATGATGATTTTAATTAATTTATACACCAGAGTACTCCAACCCCGAGCCAACCTAACCTAACCTCACTATCTATGCTTTAGAACGCACTTCCTATCATTTTTATCCACAATTACCACATCAATAGTTCACAGTGGCATTGAGTCACGACCTTTGGTGCCGAACGCCACAATATTAACGCGAAATTAATTCTCCAGGATGCACGCCACTGACCTATCGGTTATTTGTTCAAAGTTTTGGTTATTTTTCCTTTCTATACGTCGATTGGTAATGCTCGTATTTTTTACCCAATGGTGATGATGATGATTTTTAAGCAATCGGGTTTTCTGTTTTTATAATTACTATTCAACTACAGTAAAGTTTTTTTCGAGTTATCATCAATCTATTACTGTCACTGCTGGGCAAGGGTCCACTCAGAATGAGAAAGATTAGGCCATAGTTCACCGCGCTGGCCAAGTGCGTATTGGTAACTTCACATTTTTTTAAATGTCTCATATATGCAGGTTTCCTCACGATGTTTACATTCATCGTTAAAGCAGCTTATAATTATTTTTTAATAAGCACATAACTTTGAAAAATCAGAGTTGCGTGCCTGGGATTTGAACCTCGGACCCCTCGATCGAGAGCCATTTTCAACCACTAGGCTATCACTTGTCTTTCAAATTCATCTGTTTTTGAAAAAAAATAATATATATATATAAAGTATACTTTGCGCCAAATTGCTAGTCCGCTCTGAAGTTGTTGCGAGCAGGTGTAGTCATACAATTTGCTATGGCAACGCGATTCATTTCTATATTCAGAGCGGACTAGCAGTTTAACGCGGACTATATCAGTTAAGAGAATAAAACTACGAGTATTTCTTGATCCAATTTACAACTTTTTATTATTCCCGCGCAAAATACAACTGAAACGTCAAGAGCGTTCTTTTTTCTTTATTATGCTAACTCATACAATCATACCAGTCAGTGACTATATAAATGGGAACTTATTATTATAAAAATAACAAGAAATAATTTTGTTGGGCAACCCAAGAGCGGATATGGGAGATATCTTACTCCCTGTAGAGTATCCTAAACCATAAATGAGCTTTCTATGTCGGGGGGTTTGCACAGGGAAGCCCGTCATTAGTATCCATTAGTAAAAATCAGTCATTAGTAAAAACATCGATCACTGGACATGCTCGAGCGCGGTCAATTTTCTATTTAATATAAAGGATATAATGCTAGAAAACGGAAAACATCATAATCTGCCGATTACCACAAATAAGTAGTGAAAAAATTGTAATTTTGAAAAAAAAAAACACCCTGTATTATTATGCTATCTGATAGTGTCACTTCTTAGCATGATTATGGGAAGTAATAATATATCACAAACTAAAGGAATAGGCTCATTTTTAGGAAAATACATTATTCCTCATACATTCTCATACTATTTTTTCTCAAATCGTCAGAATAAGAAAACCCCCGCTGAATCGAAAAGTATCATATAATCTTTTCTTCATTCTAACGTCTAATCTACACAATCGTATAGGTCCCAATGACGCTCGAGTTTCTACATATACATACATAGCATCGTGGGCTCCCCTACTATTTAAACGATACTTACTATAAATATAAGGATTATAATCCTTACTAATATTATATATCCGAAAGTAACTCTGTCTGTCTGTCTGTCTGGTTGTCTCTTCTTCGCGCCTAAACCACTGAACCGATTTTAATGAAATTTTGTACAAAAATAGTCTGAGACCCAAGAAAGGGCATAAGATTTTTATCCCGGAAATCCCACGGGAACTAGGGATGGCGATCTAAGATCGATTAATCTTTAGGACCCAAAACATCGATTATTTTAATCGATATTAGTAAAGATTGAATCGTAAACTATGCATTTGATCAAGTGATGATCTTTAGCAAAGTTGAAGGTACGAATTTACAGTTTTATGTATGTTAGTATGTTATATTACTTTCTTTTAAACGCGGGCGAAGCCGCGAGGAAAAACTAGTAAATATATAATTTGAATATATTTCTAACACTATGAACTAACTAAAAATGGTTAATAAAACGCCCGCGTGCACGCTCGCGTGACTGTTAAAGCATTACGCACCTCCCAATAAGGATCCAGGGTCATTGCACAATAGCGGACCAATTTCGATGTGATTGTGGTGACCTCAAGATGTTGGTAATCTTATTAATGTGGCCAGATATTCGCTTAGTGGCTATATATAGCGTTAATGGGAGATAGACACGGCATTTATATAATTTATTGATTTAAAAACTATTTAATTATTTATTTTGGTTTCTTGTTGTATTATTTGACGACCCGCGTGGCGGAGTGGTCATCATACCGGTCAGACGAGCATGGTGTTTCGGGTTCGATCCCCGGCCAGACAGATATCTATATGATGAATTTAGATATCTGTTCTGGGTCTGGGTGTTTGTGTATTTGTCTCTGTGTGTGCATGGCACCAACGACACAGGGAATCCTAGTGTGTAGTATGAGTGTAGAAAGCGTTTATTTAGCGTTTTATAACTAATCTAGCCATAGGTGTAGGTGGTAGAACCCTTTGTGGTTGGACTCCGGCGGCACCACCGCCACACTTATTTCTACCTAATAATAGCAGTGTTAGGCGCTGCTGTGTTCCGTTTTGAAGGGTGTGTAAGGGAGACAGACTTTTCCGAGGCGTTCCAGCTTAGTCCTCAGGAGTAGCGGCATCTGTGGCCGACCTCAGGTAGGAATCTAATGTAATCTGGGGTTGATTAAAGATGTCCATGGGCGGTAGTAGTCACTTACCATCAGGTGGACTGCATGCTCGCCAGCTATTCCTATATTACAACGAACGAACAAACGAAAGCCATTTCTAATTATTATGATACCTTCATAATTCTGATTCTTTGTCCGTTTATAAATATTTACAATGCCACTTAACAATAACAGAATTGAACTACGTTTTAATGGATGCGTTTTAATTTTTTAAACAAAAAGAAAATATTAAAATTACTACAGTAATGTTTTTATCATGTATTTACTGAAATCAAAAAATACTGGCTCGTTGTAATGGTGAATATGCATTTAATTTTCAAAATATGACTAGTATGGGTTATTTAAATTCAATTTATCCAAGGCAAATCCTACCAAAGGTCGGAATTTAACAATTTCTTTCTACTAGATATTGATAAATTATGATCCTTGATAAACAAAATTAGATTGATATGTAGCGACTTCCCGCTACTCGTCAAGAGATGGCGCTCCTGAATCACGCTATCGAAGTTTTCTGAACATCTTGCGTATATATGAAGCTCTGAACTGAGACTGTCGGAGCACGGCCGCTCCCCGGGCATGATCACCTAGCCCGCAGGGAGATCTCCCTTTGCCAAAGATAGATTATTAATAATGGAAATTAGTAAGAAGTGTACATCGGGTCTCCTACAAACTCACGAAAAATTCTATTTTTTTATAAAATGAGAATGCATTCCACCTGATGGTAAGTCTCTGTATGGACCTGTAACCAACTCCATATAGAACAGGATCTACCTGAAGCCGATCACAGTTGCCACTGAGGACTAAGGTCCTCATATGTAAGTCAATCTACTCTTCTACCGAAACACGGAACTGCTTCATGCTGGAAATATGTGTGACGGTGGTACCTCCCAGGTCGAACCATACTGGTTCCATAACCTTTGAAAGTGTTATAAGGGCCATCTATTTTTAGGGTTCCGTACTCAAAGGGTAAAAACGGAACCCTATTACTAAGACTTCGCTGTCTGTCCGTCTGTCACAGGGCTATATCTCCGGAACCGTAATAGATAGACACATGAAATTACAGAGGATGCATAACGGTGGCCGCTATAACAACAAATACTAAAATTAAAATAAAGTTGAATATTAAAGGCGTCTCCATACAACAAACCGGTATTTGTCGGCATTTTTCGATCTAACTGTTAAACCGTACTAGGAAGACGATTGACATTTTTACAAACCGTTTACTAATAAGTATTATAACAATTTGACAATGTGACATAACTGGTTTTATAATAATGCTCTAGAGATATAGCCCTGTGACAGCCGGACATACAGCGAAGTCTTAGTAATAGGGTTCCGTTTTTACCCTTTGATTACGGAACCCTAAAACAGTGTAAACACACCTTAACTTTATGTTCGCATATCTTTATTCAAATATGGCATTACATTAAGTACAAAGATGCTCAAAGACCATTGTTGTAAAGTTTATAAGTTCAAGGGTGCAGTTACTGATTTTGACTTCGATATATATTTTTTATGTATGTAAATATATAAAAATTGTGCCTTAGGCTGTCTGTGTGCAGATGATTTGATTTGAGGTGTGACTTAAAGAATATTCCTTATGTAAGTATACAAAATTATTATTTTTAACTTCCATCCATCAGCCTTTCGAGGTCCACGGCTGGACATAGGCCTCCCCTAATTGGCGCAACTCCAACAGGTCCCGTGCCCTTTGAATCCAGCGGTTTCCCGCCGTCTTCTTCAGGTCGTCGGTCCACCTGGTCGGGGGGCGGCCTGAACTCCTTTTGCATACGCGTGGTCGCCACTTAAGGACCTTCCTTTCCCACCGGTTATCGGTCCTTCGAGCGATGTGGCCGGCCCATTGCCACTTCAGCCTGCTAATTTTGAGAGCTATGTTGGTAAGCGTAGTCCGCTCTGAAGTTGTTGCGAGCAGGTGTAGTCACACAATTTGCCATGGCGACGCAATTCATTTCTATATTCAGAGCCGACTAGCAGTTTTACGCGGACTATACCTACCTATGTCTTAAATACTCGTATATATACGTTCTCAGACAGAGTCGTGAGTCTAAACTAGTTTAAACATTCAAGGCAACATATTGGTACCAATTTTGACTCCTATAAAATTTGATAAGTTCAATTCCTATTCACAGTATGAATCACTAGATGACAATCGTCTGACTCAGTTAAAATGTTTTTTTTGATAATATAGTAGTAGCAGACGAGCATGTAGTCCACCTGATGATAAGTGGCTACTGCCGCCCATGAACATCTGTAATCGACTCCATATAGGATTAGATTCCTACCTGAGGTCGACCACAGATGCGCTGCTACCCCTGAGAACCAAGCTGGAACGCCTTGTATGTATATCGAAAGTATGTCTCACTTACCACACCTTCAACCGGAACACAGCAGCGCCTAACACTGCTGTTATTAGGTAGAAGTTAGTTATTAGGTGTGACGGTGGTGCCGCCGGAGTCGAACCACAAAGGGTTTTACCACCTTCAATGTGTCGTGGGTGCCATGGAAACACACAAAGAGAAATGAACAAGACCAGACCCAGAATCAGAAATCTAAATTCATTATTTAGAGATCTGTCTGGCCGGGGATCGAACCCGGGACCCTTTGCGCGTCAGACCGGTATGGTGACCGCGCAGCCACGCGGGTCGTTGTATGTTTTTTTTTTTTATAATATAGGAGTAGCAGACGAGCATGCAGTCCACCCGATGGTAAGTGGCTACTGTCGCCCATGGACATTTGTAATCAACCCCAGATAGGATTAGATATTCCTACCTGAGGTCGGCCACAGATGTGCCGCTACCCCTGAGAACCAATCTGGAACGCCTCGGAAAAGTATGTATCTCTTAGTACACCCTTCAAACCAGAATACAGCAGCGCCTTACGCTACTGTTACTCATTAGGCAGAAATAGGTGTGGCGGTGGTGCCGCCGGAGTCGAATCACAAAGGGTTCTACCACCCAACGCGTAGGTTTCCTCACGATGTTTTTCTTCACGTTATAACAAATGATTAATTTCCAACACACAACTTTGAACAGTCATAGGTTCAGCCTGATTCGAACCTCGGACCCTCCAATCGAAAGCAGTGATAGCCTAGTGGTTAAGAAACTCGGCCTCTCGATCGAGGGGTACGAGGTTCAAATCCCAGGCACCTCCGATTTTTCTAAGTTATGTGCGTATTAGAAATTAATTATCAGTTGCTAAACGGTGAAGGAAAACATCGTGAGGAAACCTGCATATCTGCGAGATTAAAAAAAATCTCAAAGGTATGTGAAGTCTACCAGCACGCACTTGTCCAGCGCGGTGGACTATGGCCTAATCCTTCTCATTCTGAGAGGAGACCCGTGCCCAGCAGTGGAACAGTAATGGGTTGATGATGTGACAAAGAATGACACATACATGCATACGCTCGAAAATGATTACCTTCCATCTTTTCTAATGTCACCTTCATTTTCATTTGCAAATAACTAAAAAACTAGAAACCTTGTTCATCTGTCCATAACCTTTCACATAAAATATGATATACCATGTATTCTTTATGTATATCCTAGAATTATAAATATGTAGTATTAATCTCTCTTCGTTTATAATATACAAGGAATTCATTAATAAAATAAAATTAAGACATATAATATAATATTATGTAAAGATGACTTGTTGTATCGTCAAGCGATAGCGATAAGCGTTAGTTACGACTAGTCTTTTCCCGTGACTTTGAAGGTAGATCTTTGTGGTTCGACTCCGGCGACACCGCCACACTTACTTCTGTTATAACAGCAGTGTTAAGCGCTGCTGTGTTCTAGTTTGAAGTTTGTGATAAAGGAGATATACTTATCCGAGGCGTTCCAATTTAGTCCTCAGGGATAGCAACGTATCTGTGGTCGACCGAGATAGGATTCTTATCTTATCTGGAGTAATCAACAGTTGTCCATGGTAGCTACTTATCATCGTGTGGACTGCATGTTTGTCATTGATATACATATTATAGAAAAATACCTGAGTTAGGCCACACCGTTACTACCCCAAAGGACAAAGTTGGAATACCGCGTGTTTCTACCTTACCAAACTTTATACCAGAACACAGCAGCGCTACACTGCTGTTATAGAAGAAATAAGTGTGACAGTGGTGCCTCCGTAGCCGAATCACAAAATATTCAACCTACTCACTGCTTTTAATTAATTTAATTTAATTTATTTATTTATATCAAATAACAGAGATCCATTTGGTTAGGTTAGGTTAGGTTAGTTTTGATTTACATATTTTGAATGACACAAAACAGACAGACAGACATACAGACAAACTTTTGCTAGCATTTATAAAAGTATAGACAAGCCAATAAATCTAGTATCTAGGCCATAAGATAGCTATTTCCTATGTTCCGTAAATAAATTGATCAAATTTAAAATTATAAGCGCTGCGTTACGCCATTTTGTTTTTTTAATCGTGCGATATTGCGTCGAATGAGTTATTAATGTTGCGAATATTATTCACTAGGTTTGCCTCACGGTTTTAACCGCATTTAAAAAACTCCACCACCGCCACATCTATTTCTGCTGATAACAGCAGTGTTAAACGCTGCTGTGTTCCGGTTTGAAAGTAGTAAAAGACATACTTTTCCGAGGTTTTCTCGGTCGAACCATACTGGTACCTTTCGAAATTGAAAAATGTTATGGTTTTTTTATAATATACGAGTAGCAGATGAGCTTGCAGTCAATGATGGTAAGTGGCTACTGCCGCCCATGAACATGTATAATCAACCCTAGATAAGATTAGATTCCTACCTTAGTCGGCCACAGGTGCGCCGCTACCCCTGGGAACGGAGCTGCCTCGGACAAGTATTTCTCCCTTACCACACTTCAAACCAGAACACAGCAGCGCTTAACACTGCTGTTATAACAGAAATAGGTGTGGCGGTGGTGCCGACGGAGTCGAAAAGGGTTCATCACCACAGCAGCCTTTAATACTGCTGTTATTAAAATTGTCAAATGCTTTATAGTTTTCGCGTGCAAACACACAATATTCTGTTTAGACTATTATATTATGCAAAATTATATTTGTAGAAAATGCCGTTATAATATTCTAATTGGTTAATTATACGATCATAAAATAAAAATTTGAAATAGTGACAGCCTTGTGGAAGTATGGTCTCTCAAAGAAAAATAAAGTTGAAATTTCATTTACCTGATATTTTGATTTGAAATGTATGTTATAAATTAATTAATTATAGGATTAGCAGACGAACATGTATTCCACCTGATGGTAAGTGGCTACTGCCGCCCATGGACATCTGTAATCAATCCCAGATTAGATTAGATTAATGAGGTCGGCCACAAATGCGCCGCCATCCCTGAGGACTAAGCTTGAATGTCTCGGAATGTACCACCTTACCGCTACCTTCAAACCAGAACACAGCAGCGCTACACTGCTGTTATAACAGAAACAGGTGTGACGATGGTGCCGCCGGAGTCGAACCACAAAGGGTTCTACCACCACAAACGTCTAAGGCGTCTTTTTATTTTATTTTTTTATTTCCCACTTCGTCAAAAGCCAGCCTAAGTATTGAGGCACCTTTCAACAACAAACCCTATATCACTCCCTTGCCCTTATCAATATGAATAACGCTTTAGTTTGTAAACAAAACACCTGTCTAGGAACATATCCCTAATATGATTCATAGATACCCTCACACACACAACCACGTTCAAAAAACACCCTTAAAAGACCCTTACAAAGCCGTATTTTAAAAAGCAAGCAATTATAAACATCTGGTGTTGAAATTTTAAACGATTTTTTGCTTTGTGGTGTATGAAATAAGGGTTGGATTGCCGTGTATGGAAAAGTATGTATGTAAATTTATATACTGACCTTTTGTATGGGGTTATCACCGTTGGAATATAAGTTGCAAGTTTTGAAACTTGATGACAGTCAGACATAGGTTTAGAAATGCAATATGGATGCTTAGACTAAAAAATAAAGACGTATGCCATCAAAAACTAACTTGTAAAAAAACAAGCCTCACAACTTAATTCGTAAAAAGTTGTGAGATCCATGTAATACCAAGTCGGTTAATTTATTCAGTCTCTTGTCTTAAATTATTTCGTTATTAGCTAACTTAAGAACATCTTATGAGACCATATAAATATTTTAAACATCTTTTATGTTTTAAAAAAATAGATTGACTTTGAATTTTTTGAATTGAATGAATTGAATTTTTTGAAAGTTTGAAGAAGCGACACTAGTCCTCAGGAGTGGCAACTGTGACCGGCTTCAGGTAGAACCTGCTCTATTTGGAGTTGGTTACAGATATTCATACGGCAGTGACTTACCATCAGGTAGACTACTTAAAACTTAAGAATAATGAAGAACTATTAAAAGAATAATGAAGAATAACTTGCATTTATGTTTATTTTGCGAACTACAAGTTTGATTTATTTATATTTGTTTATAAAATTGAAGTTTAAGAAGTGCATGCTTCTCACGCATTTTTTTAGTATAAGTGTAGCAACCGAGCTTGCAGTCCACCTGATGTTAAGTGGCTACTGCCGCCCATGGATATCATCATCATCATCATGATAATCATCTCAGATGAAATTAATGTAATTCTTCTACTACCCCCAGATTCTTTTGAATCTTAAAGTCCTATCTGTGATCGGCCGTAAATGCATTACCTCTGAGGACTAAGCTGGAATGCCTCGGAAAAGTCCAATATTTCCCTTACTCTTCAAACCAGAACACAGCAACACTACACTGCTGTTATAACAGAATTAGATGTGGCGGTGGTGCCGGAGTCGAACCACAGACGGTTCTATTCAAGTCTATCTTATTTTTGGTCTAAGGCTAGAAACGTGTATATTTCTAGACTTCTAGGTGTGTTCTGGTTTGACGTGTTGTGAAGGATATATGAGTTCCGACGCGTCAAACATGTTTTACGATACGACGTGACAACGACACGACACGACTTAACGTTACGACATCGTGTCGATATGTCGTGTTGTAGGATTATTTAAATTAGTTGTATAATTAGAGAAGCCTTTGGGGTTTTTGGCAAAGTGAGATCTCTCTATGTGCTAGGTGATCATGTCCGGACAGCGGCCGTGCTCCAAGTCTCAGTTCAGAGCTGGTATATATGCAAGATGTTGAGAAAACTTTGATAGCGTGATTCAGAAACGTGTAGCGCCATCTCTTGACGGGTTGCGAGAAGATAAAGGAAATTTGGTGTTTTATTTAAACTGGCAGAGCTATCGTGGTTCAACTTCGGCACCACCGTCACACCTATTTCTGTTATAACAGCAGTATTTTTTTCTTTTTTTTTGTTCATGAGGGTGAAACCTTCAAAAGGTACCCGATGCCGTGGAAGCGACACAGGGTTATGTGGGACTCTTACCGCACTAAAACCCTCCCGGTGGCCGTCCTCGGCGCTGCGTAGACGACTCCGGGATCTCCAAAGGAACGCAACTGGACTCTTAGCGCGTTGCCCAGTCGGGCTCCACCCAGGTGAGCTTCACGCTCGCCGCACAGACTGGCAGTAGAGTAGCGCTGCTCTGTTCTGGTTTGAAGTGTGGTAAGGAGACACTTATGTGTAACGTTCCAACTTAGTCTTCAGAATTGACAATGCTTTGACTGACCTCAAATAAGTTGCTTATCCTATGTGGGATCGATTACAAATATCCATAGGGTACATACAATCAGCAGTGATAGCCTAGTGGTAAAGAAACTTGGCCTCCCGATCGAGAGGTCCGAGTTTCAAATCCCAGGCACGCAACTCTGATTTAAAAGTTATGTGCGTATTACAAATTAATTACCACTTGCTTAAACGGTGAAGGAAATCGTGAGGAAACCTGCATACCTGAGAGATTTATATAAAAAAAACTCAAAGGTATGTGAAGTCTACCAATACTTGTCCAGCGCGGTGGACTATGGCATAATCCTTCTCATTATGAGAAGAGACCCGTGCCCAGCAGTGGGACAATAATGGGTTGATGATGATGATGATGTCTTACAATCAGATCAAATGTAAGTTCGTTTCAAAGTCAAAACATTACTGTCCGACTACTGAGTAGAAGACGAGCTTAGGCCAAGTGCGGCAGTAAACTTTATACATTTTTGACATAGATTAGTAAAGATTACTCACTCCTAACAAGAAAATGTACCCAGTTTTGATAATTGAAATAGTTGCGTAAAAAGTTTTGCCACGTCTCCGTGCTAAAATGTCCCAAAAATATTTGAAATAATTATTTATTGATTATGTAAATTACTCAGTATTAGTTATTTATTCGAAAATTTTCTCTAAAAATGTTTTTATTTGTCAAGAATTCAAAAAAGAACTTACTAATAAGCCGTTTGTGGCTTCATTCAATTTCAAGGCGGCGAAGTATCTTTACTAATCTATGATTTTTGAGACCTTTTTTCTTAAGAACTCTCAGGTATACGTTTCTTTGTCAAATTTTCCTTTACCGCTAAACTTATTAATTTCTAATAGGCACATAACAATCAATAAATTCTTAGAACATCCGTTTACAAAAACAAATTTGAAAATCGTATCAAACGTTTTCAAATTTAAATCAAGAAAATTAATCTAGTCGTACAGGAAGCTAGTCCGTAATAAATTTTTAATTATCAAAAAGAACTAGAAAATTGATGTCTAAAAATGTGTAATTATATTTACATTGAATATTATTTGGCTGGATGTGGCTAAATAAAGCATAGGTATACAAAGAATCCAGTTATGCATTTATGTATGTATATCAAATCAAATCAAATCAAATCATTTTTTTTATTCAAAATAGGTTCTTTACAGAACACTTTTTGAATGTCAATACAACTACCACCACTTCACAAGGTGTTTCATTATGGAGAAGAAGCGGCGAAAGAAACTCCATAACACACAACTTTAAAAAAAATGTTTTTTACAATGTTAAACTTAACCTAATGGTACATGTGGAACTGAAACTACTTCAGACCACACCGTTTTGTCAGTCAAATAATCACTTAGTTTATAGTACGCTTTTTTTACATAGCGTTTGTTTAACGACATGTTTGAACTTTTTTTCTGTGAGGTTCAAAATGTGGTCAGGTATTTTATTGTAGTAGCGAATACAGTTGCCCATGAAACATACATAATCTATGTTTATGCACCTTGCATAATCTATGTGTATGTAGGTATGTTTGTATGTAATATGTATGTATGTGTCATTCTGTGTCACGCTGCAGCACAAACGGCTTGACGGATTAACATATGAGGTGTCGTTGGATTCGGCTAAATTTTGGGAGTGATATAGGCTTTAATTTTAATCTCATCCTATCTGAGGTTGATTACAGATTTTCAGCAGTAGCCACTTACATTCATGCATGCTCATCTGCTACTCCTATAAAAAAATATAATTGCTTGATGTTCTTATCTAGACATAACCATATCTTTGTTTGTACAACAATTAAGAATGACGCCATCTTCTTTAATTAAATCAGGCTGGTACCGTAAGATGAACTGTGGATTTTTATAGAAGTTGTGAAGTCATCCACCTCATGGTCAGGTCACTGCCATCCATGGTATGGACGTCTGTGATCAAGTGTAATTTTGAAGGTAGAACCCTTTGTGGTTCGACTCCGGCGGCACCACTGCCACACCTATTTCTGCCTAATAACAGCAGTGTTTAGCGCTGCTGTGTTCTGGTTTGAAGTGTGGTAAGGGAGACATACTTTTCCGAGGCGTTCCAGCTTAGTCCTCAGGGGTAGCGGCGCATCTGTGGCCGACCTCAGGTAGAAATATCTAATTCTATCTGGGGTTGGTTGCCGATGTCCAAGGCGGCAGTAGCCACTTACATCAGGTGGACTGCATGCTCATCTGCTACTCCTATATTATTAAAAAAAACAGATAAGTTAGGCGTCCTATCTCAGGTCGGACACAGATACGTCGCAAATTTGATTAAGCTGGAATGCCTTGTATAAGAGAACTTGGCCGAGGAGTTAGCCTATCATCCTTACTAATATTATAAATCCGAAAGTAACTCTGTCTGTCTGTCTGTCTGTCTGTCTGTCTGGTTGTCTCTTCTTCACGTCCAAACCACTGAACCGATTTTCATGAAATTTTGTACAAAGATAGTCGGAGACCCGAGAAAGGACATAGGATAGTTTTTATCCCGGAAATCCTACGGGAACTAGGGATGGCGATCTACGATCGATTATTCGGAGGATCGATCTATTGGACCTAAAACATCGATTATTTTAATCGATATTAGTAAGGATTGAATCGTAAACTATGCATTTGATCAAGTGATGATCTTTAGCAAAGTTGAAGCCTTTTTTACACGCTTTTTATTAGCTTCACCTGTATGTTTGTATGTTTGTTTGTATGTTTGTAACCGACTTCTTTGGGCGCGATTTTGACCCACTTTAAACGGCCAGATTTCGTTCAAACTTTGTAGATTTATTCCACAATTATACTATTTACTGTTCCTTAATTGATTCCTAGATTCATTTAGATTTTCTACTTTTTAGTTAATTTTATCATAAAAGCGTGTTTTTTAGTTTTTTGAACTATATTTATTAGTTTTACGAATTTACAGTTTTATGTATGTTAGTATGTTATATTATTTTCTTTTAAACGCGGGCGAAGCCGCGGGCAAACACTAGTACGGACTAAATTGGAACGCGTCACCTTACACTTTTCAAACCCGAGTGCCTCTAAAGACGACCCGCGTGGCGGAGCGGTCACCATACCGGTCTGACGCGGACGGTCCCAGGTTCGATCCCCGGCCAGATAGATATCTAAATGAATTTAGATATCTGTTCTGGGTCTGGGTGTTTGTGTATTCGTCTTTGTGTGTGTCCATGGCCCACGATACAGGGAATCCTAGGGGTGGGGCTGTGACTGTAGAAAGTGAGTGTAGAGTGTAGGAAGAATGAGACTAAGTCGAGTGACTCTAAAGACTAAATTGGAATGCGTCGTATGTACAATCACACCCAATAACCCTTCAAACGAAAGTACTACTAATAGCTAAATGGGAACGTCGTGCAAGTTTCTTACATCTTTAAAACAACTACATCTAATGACAAAGAATCGCCTCGTAAAATCGCTTCTGAGAGACCGTGCCCAGCTGTGGGACAGTAATGGTTACCTAAACGATGAGGCAGACGGGCTACCTGATGGAAAGCAGTCACCGTCGCCTATGGACATTTGCAACACCAGAGGAGTCGCCGATGCATCGCCGGCTTTGGGGGAGAGCTCTTTTTACCATGTGATGTCATTGTGACCATGTGATGCCAATTCACGCCTTATAAAGCTCAAATAATTGGTTGCCACTTGCTACTTAGGCTTATTTTAGATACTATGTTAAGTAGACTAACGATGTTATGTTAACCATTGCGAAAAAATCATTTTTGCGTAATTTTGGCTAATGCTAGTATTTTTCTCCAATTTACTGTACTATTTTATCTTTTTTGGAAATTTGAAGTGACAAATATTTTGGAAATTTGAAATGAAATGAAATGAAATATATTTATTTTTGTATAGGCCAACGACGGCACTTACAAATTGTCAGGTACAATATTTTTCTTAAACTACTACAGGATCGGAACGCGACCTCTACTGAGAAGATCCGGTAAGAAACTCAGTGGGTTTGTCTTTTTTTTTTAATAATAATTATTCTCTTTTTTTGAATGCCATCATTTGTCATTGTGTCAAAGGTCCGGATTAGAATCCTAGGTTACCGACAAATAAACCGCGATTGCCTAGTTAAAACGTTCCCTTTCAATCGAGAGGTCCGAGGTTCGAAACCCAGGTAAACACCCCATATTTTTCAAAATTATCTGCGGATTAGGAATTAACTATCACTTGCTTTCGTGGTGAAGGAAAATATCGCGAGGAAACCAGCATACTTGAGATCTCAAAGGTATGTGAAGTCTATCAACACGCACTTGTCCAGCGCGGTGGACTATGGCCTAATCCTCATTCTGAGAGGAGACCCGTGCCCAGCAGTGGGACAGTCATAGGTTGATGACGACAGATGTCCATGGACAGTGACTTACCATCAGGTTGTTTGCTACACAAATTAAAAAAATAGATTTCATAATAAAACCTGACATTTATTGTAATCATGTAGGAAATCGTAATATAATGACTTTCTTTGTACAATGTAATTAATAATAATTCTAATAATTGTTTAATTAGTGTCTTAACAATGGTTTATGTTTCACAATCTATGCACAGATCTCGATCTATAATTAATCAGGTGATCTGTCATAATTACATTATGTGTACAAAAAATATTGACAATTGTACGGAGGGATTAACTAGGATTAACTAGGTGACTTAGTATTCTACTAAGTAATCGGTGTTTTTCAAACTTTTTGAAGTTTCGATTCAGGCACCACCGCTATTATTTCTGTTATAACAGCAGTGTTAAGCGCTGCTGTGTTCCGCTTTGAAGGATATCCGAGGCGTTCCAAGTTAGTCCTCATGAGTAGCGGTGCATCTGCGGTCAATCTCAGGCAGGAACGGAGCACACGGAGGTTTTTTTTATAATATAGAAGTAGCAGACGAGCATGCAGTCCACCTGATGGTACGTGGTGGTAAGTGGCTACTGCCGCCCATGGACATCTGTAATCAACCCCAGATATGATATTCCTACCTGAGGTCGGCCACAAATGCGTCGCTACCCCTAAGGACTAAGCTGGAACACCTCAGAAAAGTCTGTCTCTCTTACCACACCCTTCAAACCGGAACACAGCAGCGCCTAACACTGCTGTTATTAGGCAGAAATAGGGGTGGCGGTGGTGCCGCCGAAATCGAACCACAAAGGGGTCTACCACCTTCAAACGGGTTCCGTACCACTAAAATTTTCATATTTATTATATATAAACTTAATGTATATAAACGTGGCCTTATACCGTTTATATTAACATTAACTTAATCTTGAACAATGCGTAAATATGACATTATAAAATAAATTTATAAATATGACATTTAGACCCTTGAATGTAACTTTAGTTTGATTCACCAATTGTGAATTCAATGTTTTATATTTATTATAAACTAGTAAAGCCCGCGGCTTCGTTCGCGTTTAAAAAAATAACATGTCATAGGTATATGAGGCTAGTTCCGGGACTAGAATAGGGCTACGGTATCCCCTGCCTGTCGTAAGAGGCGACTAAAAGGGGGCTTCCGGGGTTGCGGGTGGCAAGAGTGGGAGCTCTAGCCGTCCAGTAAGCGATCCCGGGAAGGACGGCGGCATGTGTGGTCGCATGCCGTCGTAAACACCAGATGTGAGGGAGGAGCGTAAAGTGCTCCCCCCAGGGCAGAGCCCGACCGGGGCATCGCGCTCGGAGGACTCCGGTTGTGTTCCCTCGAAGATCCCGGAGTACTCCAACAAGCGTTGAGGACGGCAACCGGGGGGATTTTAGTGCGGTAAAAATCCCACATAACCCGGCGTCGCTCCCACGTCGTCGGGTACCTTTTGAAGGTTTCCCCCTCGTAAATAAAAAAAAAGGTATATGAGGCTGTTAGAACCAGAATAGCCTAACTACAAAAACGATTTGCAATATGGAGAAAAGTAAAATTGTATAATCCGCTCTGAAGTTGTTGCGAGTAGGTGTAGTCATACAATTTGATGGCGACGCGATTCATTTATATATTCAGAGCGGACTAGCAATTTTACGCGAACTGTATCTACTACATGTTTTAATTACGAAAATACAGATAATAGGTCAAAAATAATTAAAATGCAGTTAGGCCACTCTGGTTCTAGCAGCCTCATATATAATTGAAAATTTGTACCTTCATTGGAATGACAGTGGCGCCATCTGTCGAAAATTGGTCGTACCATCCAGAAATCTTCGTGGGCTCATGCACAACTTTGCTAAAGATCATCACATAATCAAATCGATAGTTTACGAGTCTATAAAGGACATACAGACAAACATTCATTTTTATATATGTAAAAAAGTTGTGCCTGCGACTTTATTCGCGATTCAGAATAATGTCAATTGTACAACGCCATCTATCAAGCTCAGAGCACACTGTAAACTGAAACTCCGCTCCGCACACGTCATGCAATATAGAAAAAATACTTCAGACTTTAAATTGTAATAACTTTTGATAGAGTAGATCGATTGGAATGATATAAAGACAAAGTTAAGTCAAGATAAAGACTATGAATATAGAAAAAAATCATTACATATAATTTAGTGGTTTTGGTTTTATGCGATTTTAAACAGACAAACATACAGACAAAAGTTGTAATAACCAAAAACCCATTCAAATTTGATTAGCAATTTTGAAAAAAAAAATACAAATTATGTATGATACATTACATACATACATACAAACATACATACATACATACATACATCCATACATACATACATACATACATACATACATACATACAAATTGATCCAATACAGAACCTCATTTTTTAAATCAGTTAAAAATGTTAGAAATTGCTATTATTATTTTTTCTCAGTTTTTAACATTTTTGCAAATATATTCAATGTACAGACAGACAAACCTTACAACCCTATTATATATAGAATTATGATACATATTCAACATCCTTTGTCACTTGAATCAGCCAACCTTGACTGAGTCAGATGTTTAGGTAAATACAAATCCTGACATACTTAAAAGATGAAGCGATATTATAGACTCATGCGTTGTTCGTGGCGCCTTATTTATTGAAATGAAGTACTTTTTTTATAAGGTTGGAATAGGAAACGAGCTATCTGGAGGCATTGGCGTAGGACACGGAGGTGTCCTACGTCAAAAACATCATAAGCCTCGAGGTGGCGCGCGCGGTGTTCCCACGCGCTTCTCAAAGACGACGGGATGGAGTAGCTCCAGCTCCTTCCCACACAGAGACGGGCCCTGTTATGGGCAGACGCCGTTGCCGTGAGGTTTTAGCCGGTAGGAGTCCGGCATATCCTCTCCCCTGTCCTCGCGGCTGAGAGGAACCCTTGACGGGTTTCCCCACGAAAAAAAAAGGAAACGAGCTATCTGATGGTGGTCACCGTCGCTCATGGACATCTGTAATCGACCCTCGATAAAATTAAACTTCTACCTAAGCTAGGCAACATTTTAATCCTCAGAAATGGCGACGCATTTAAGCGACGGATGAAGGTGGTAGAACCTTCTGTGGTTCGACGGCGGCGGCACCACCGCCACACCTATTTCTGTTATAACAGCTGAGCGCTGCTGTGTTCTGGTTTGTAGTGTGGTAAGGGCGACATACTTTTCCGAGGCCTTAGTCCTCAGAGGTAGAAGCGCATCTGTGGCCGACCTGCGTTAGGAATCTTATTTTAATTGGCGTTAAATACAGATGTTTACTGACGGCTGCAGACATTTACTATCAGCTGGACTGCATGCTCGTCATCCTATATTATAAAAAATGGTCATTTGTTATTAAAAAAACCAACATTAGTCACAAGATTCACAAACAAACAAACTTGAATTTCTCCTCACAACCTTGCATTGGCCTTACGTATGTCATGCGTCGTGTGGGTGTCAATAATTAGTTACAACAATTGATGAAATGAATTTAATGACTTAGAATGCAAAGGTGAGCGAGTGTTGCATCAGGACTATTTTAGTTTTCTCCCACCTAAACTAAGAATAATGATAGAATTATGGTAGATAGAACGTAGAGACCTCTTTGATTTGATTCCAGCGCCTCACTTATTTTTACCAACGATGCATTGGAAAGCCGGAAAGCTTAGGTGTTGCAAATGTCCATACGTGACGGTGACTGCTTTCCACCAGGTTGCCCGTCTGCCTTATCGTTAGGTTAAATATATATATAAAAAAAAACTAATAACACTAGTGTAGCGCTGCTGTGTTCTGGTTTGAAGGGTGTAGTAAGGGAGACATACTTTTTCGAGGCGTTCCAGCTTAGTAAGGGCTCTGGAGTAGCAGTGCATCTGTAGTTGATCTCAAGTAGGAATCTAATCTTATCTGGGGTTGATTATAACTGTCCATGGGCGGCAATAGATTGCCATCAGATGGACTATCTACTCATTTGCTTTTCCAATATTATAAAAAATGAAGCATGGGGTCGACTTAACCTTGTTGATTTTAACCCCACGAAGACACAAGTCTGCGCGTTTACCGCTAAAAAAACCTCATTCGTCATAGCGCCACGGTTCCAAGGTATCCCGCTCACCATTGGTAAAAGTGTGGGGATCCCGGGAGTTGACATATCGTGTGACGTGCGGTACCGGGGTCATTTGGATGTTAAGGCGAAGTTGGCATCAAGAAAACTGGGCGTCTTGAACAGATCGAAGCGGTACTTCAGCGCGGGGCAACTCCGTCTGCTTTATAAGGCGCAAGTGAGACCCCACATGGAGTACTGCTCACATCTCTGGGCAGGGGCGCCCCAATACCAACTTAACCCACTTGACTCCGTGCAGAAACGCGCGGTCCGAATCGTCAACGACCCGGTGATCTCCGATCGGTTAGAACCTTTGAGTTTGCGGAGGGACATAGGTTCCCTCTGTGTGTTCTACCGGCTTTACAATGGTGGGTGTTCCGAGGAACTGTTTGACCTGGTGCCTACGTCACCATTCCTCCATCGCACCACTCGCCGAAGGATGAAGTTCCATCCACACCAACTGGACTCGTGGCGGTCCTCCACGGTTCGGTTTGCACGGACGTTCTTGCCGCGGACGTGTAAGATGTGGAATGAACTTCCTCCTGAGGTATTCCCGGAGCGCTATGACATGGGGCTCTTCAAACAAGGTGCAAAAAGAGCTCTCATACAAAGCCGGCGATGCATTGGCGACTCCTCTGGTGTTGCAAATGTCCATAGGCGACGGTGACTGCTTTCCATCAGGTAGCACGTCTGCCTAATCGTTAGGTTAAACGATAAAAAAAAATCTATGGTCGACTTCAAGTAGGAATCTAATCTTATCTGGGGTTGATTACAAATTTCCATTGGTGGCAGCAGGTACTCATATGTTTTTTCAACATTATAAAAAAAGTTTTTCTTACATAATATGGGAGTAGCAGACGAGCATGCAGTCCATCTGATGGTAAGTGGCTACTGCCCATGGACATCTGTAATCAACCCCAGATAGGATCGGATACTCCCACCTGAAATCAGCCACAGATGCGCTGCTACCCCTGAGGACTAAGGTGGTACGCCTCGGAAAAGTATGTCTCCCTTAGCACACCCTTCAAGCTGGAACACAGCAGTTAACACTGCTATTATGAGGCAGAAATAGGTGTGGCGGTGGTGCCGCCGGAGTCGAACCACAAAGGGTTCTACCACCTTCAAAATCAAACAAAAATATCCATCAACAAAAATCTCATCACATTTCAACGAAATTCCACCACAGCGTTTGCTTCAAAGCCGGACATTGTGGAGGAAAACTGACATAATAATCGCATTAATTAAGACCGTCAGACCGTCAGTTAATATGTCAGAACACGCAATTTTATCAAACACGGAAGTGGGGAAAGTAATTGTGGATTATATGATAATGAATTTCAATGAAGCATTTGATTTATTTGATCAAGGATTACTGAAGAAAGACTGCCTTTTAAATTGTATTATTTGAAGTTGGCACTATAACAGTGATAGTCTCGTGGTTAAGAAACTCGACCTCTTGATCGAGGGGTCCGAGGTTCAAGTCCCACGCATCTCTGATTTTTCGAATTTATGTGCGTATTAGAAATTAATTATCACTTGCTTAAACAGTGAAGGAAAACATCGTGAGGAAACCTGCATACCTGAGGAAGCATAAAGAAATGTTTGCAAAGGTATATGAAGTCTACCAACGCACTTGTCCAGCGCAGTGGACTATGGCCTAATCCTTCTCATTCTGAGAGGAGACCCGTGCCCAGCAGTGGGACAGTAATGAGTTGATGATGATGATGATGATGTATTTCAACGAAGTATTTAATTAATTTGATCAATGGTTACTGAAGATAGGCCGCTTTAACCCTTAGGCGCATAAAGAAAATTTTATTTAGTGAATATTATAAATAATAAAATTATTTCAAAGTGACATTAGTAAATAACATATTGGCACTGGTTAAAAATGGACTCTAAATATATTTTATAAAATAATTGACATAAACATAATTAATAATTGTAATACTAACTATAATTTTATATTTGCATGCTTTTTGGCAAAATGAGAGAACATAATATTAATTTAACACCTATTGTATAACCTTATTTGTAAATAAAGATTCATTTCATTTGATTTGATTGCCCAATTAGTCGCATTTGGTCTCAAGTGACCCCAAAGAAATGTTGAAAAAATAACACAACAAATAAATAAAACACAGTATGTACTATGAAGTATTAGAGTTATTCATTATAGTTAACTTTAAAAAATAAAAACATAAGTCGAAGTCAAACCACAAAGGGTTCTCCGACTCCGGCGGCACCACCTCCACACCTATTTCTACCTCATAACAGCAGTGTTAGGCGGAGCTGTGTTCTGGTTTGAAGGGTGTGGTAAGGGAGACATACTTATCCGAGGCGTTCTAGCTTAGAACTCAGGGGTAACGGCGCGTCTGTGGCCGACCTCAGGTAGGAATATCTAATCCATATGAGGTTGATTATGAATGTTTATGGGCGGCAGTAGCCACTTACCATCAGGTGGACTGCATGCTCGTCTGCTACTACTATATTATATAAAAACCTTCATGAATGACTAAGCGGTACAAATTTGATTTCATTTCAGTATTCGTGCGTCGCACCACGTATAGTCCTCAAGTGACGCATCCAACGGAATATTACTATCACCAAAACCAATGACATTGAGTTTGCATATATTAAAATGGATTTGAAATCAATGCGAATATGCACTAAAATATTTAAGAAAAACTCTTTGCAAAATATACATTTATATGGTATAATCTTTATGTTTACATAGATTAGTAAAGATTACTCACTCCTAACAAGAAAATCTAATTTCGTGTTTGACAAATATTAAAAAAATGTAGTTTTAGATCATTTAGGAATGAAATGATATTTCGCTATTGGACCTAATCCTTCTCATTCTGAGGGACGCCCACGCCAGCATTGGGGCAATAAAGCTGGGAGTGTAGAAAGCGTTTTATTGGTAGACTTCACATACCTTTGAAAAAAATTTTTACGATTTTCAAGTACTTAAAAAAGAAAAATCCTCACAATTTTTCCTTTAGCGTTTTAAGCAAGTGGAAGTTAATTTCTAATACGCACATAACTGAAAAATCAGGCGTGCCTGGAATTTGAACCTCGGACCCCTCGACCAAGAGGCCAAGTTTCTTAACCACTAGGCTATCACTGACACATAAAAACAGATATTGAATGAATAATACCAAACTAACAAATTAATACACGTTGACTAAGATATTTTACCTAAAATTAGTTTCGTAACAGTGGCACGATTCATTTTATTAATCCTTATGTCCTTGACAATATTGCACAGATATGCACAATAATATGAAAGTATAGAATAGTTTAAATTCATAATTTTCCTCTTATAATAAGGATGTCTAGGGTTCCGTACCTAATAGGTAAAAACCCTATTACTAAGCCTCCGCTGTCTGTCCGTCTGTCTGTTTGTCTTGTGAACCGATAGACACTTGAATATGTATAACGGTGGATGTTATAACAAATACTAAAATTAAAAAACATGTGAGCCGTCACGGGACGCCTGGCAGATGTGAAACATCGACATTATTTTGTAAAAGTAATATGCAGAAAAGAACATATTGTGATAGGAACTAAATATGTCATAATGATAAAATAAAATATTACGATTTTTTTCCAGATAACGATGACTATTTATTGAATAAACATTTATTTTCATTAAATACAAAAATTTACGAATTTATTTCAAATCGTGACTACTTAATTCGTTTAATTAGTGACTTCACAAAACGCCACACCGTACACACTACTGAATATAACTGTATATACACGGCATGCGTCGCCACGCCAGAAATCGGTTGTACGTGCGGCTATAGATGTTTCACATCAAAACAAAGTTGAAAATAAATAGGGGTCGCCATACAAGAAAGTGCTATTTTTCAGACCTTTTTCGCTTTATCTATTGAACCGTAATAGATAGACAGTTCGAATTTTCACAATGCATTCACTACTAAGGCTGCTATGATAACAAATACTAAAAATAATAAAATGTTTTGTGCAGAACCCTCCATGTGCGAGTTCGACTTGCACTTGGCAATTAGTCTAATTTGCATAATGTATGTTGTAGTATTACTTATTAAGTTTTAGACTTTTTAAATAAAGTTTTTTATGATGTAGAGGTAGTAAACGAGCATGCAGTCCACCTGATGGTAAGTCACTACCGTACGGACATCTGTAATCAATCTCAGATAGAGTTACTTCTACCTGGGATCGGCCTCAGCTTTAGTATCCTTTAGGGCTAAATAATAATAACGAAATCGAATTTTGAAAATTTGTAATAGGCAGATATTGTCAAATTTCGAACCTTGGTAGGCAATACGTTAGATCTCCAGTTGTGTTCCGTTGGAGATCCCGGAGTTCTCCACGAAACGCTGAGGACGGCCACCGGGGGGGTTTTAGTGCGGTAAAAATCCCACATAACACGGCGTCACTCCCATGGCGTCGGGTACCTTTTGAAGGTTTCCCCCTCGTCAACAAAAAAAAAAAAAGGCAATACGTTAGATAGATTTGTTATTAATAACAGAAGTAGGTCAGAACATCGCGTGTAAACTCCCTTACCACACTTCACAGAACACAACAGCGCTTAACACTGCTGTTATAACAGACATAGGTGTGACGATGGTGCCGCCGGAGTCGAACAACAAAGGTTTCTACCACCTGTCACAGGGCCTTATCTCTTAAATCGTAATAGTCTATCCATTTGAAATGTTAAAACTGTGAATGTTACTATGGTCGCTATAGTCTTATATATAAAATTCTCGTGTCACAATGTTAGTTACCGTACCCCTCCGAAACGGCTTTACCGATTTTCACCAAATTTTATATGCATATTCAGTAGGTCTGAGAATCGGCTACTATCTATTTTTCATACCCCAAGTGGTAAGGGTTGTTCACCCTTAACATTTTTTTATTTATATGGCAACACAACGTTTGCCGGGTCAGCTAGTAACAAATAAAATAGTTAAAATTAAAGGCATGCTAGGTATAAGGCAAAAATAGGTATGGCGGTGATGCCTTCCACGAACCACAAAGGATTTTACCTTAAACAATGTTATTTTAACAAAATGTGTCTGTTTGAATCTTCCATAAGATAAATACACGAGAAAATGGCGAATATAAAGATAAAACTAGAATCAAAACTTGATATGAAATAGTTTATATTCTTTCTTAAAGCCATAATATTTTATATATTATTGTATTTTTATACAAAAACACAGCGTGTGATCTAAGTGGGGGATACACTTTAAATTAATTAATAACTAGAGATTAAAATTAATTTTAATAATGTTTCAAGCAGGTCGTCTAGTGGTTGAAACACACTCAATCGAGGGGTCCATGGTTGTATCCAGGCACGTTCTGATTTATCAAAGTTATGTGCGTATTATAAATTAACGAGCTTTTGCCTGCGGCTTCACTTGCGTTACGAAGTAATATTTTCATCCCCTATTTTATCCCCTTGGGGGTAGAATTGTTCAAAATTCTTTCTTAGCGGATGCCTGCATGCCAAATTACAGCCCGGATCGGGCTGAAATTTGGCATGCAGGTAGATGTTATGATAATATGATGGTTTGGGCTGTGCGTGCGTAGATCACTATGTCAGTCAGTCACTTTTGAGTTATATATATTTAGATTCGCACTTGCTCTAACGGTGACGGAAAACATCGTGAGGAAACCTACATACCTGAGAAAAAAAATGTTTTCAAAGGTATGTGAAGGCTGCCAATACGCACTTGGCCAGCGCGGTGGACTATGGCACAGTATAAGTATCTATACAGTTCTATCTTCATACAAACGCACGGTACGCAAGTTATACCTACGCGCCTCGACTTCGGTATGCACTCGGTACGCGAACAGGCGCGAATGTGCCACAGTGATGAGCGGTCGGTGTGACGGTTTTTAGGCAGTTTATCTTTATTTAAACAATTATATAGCGTCTGTACTAGTAAGTACCAACATGATTTGTTTCTTTTTTAAAAGATTGGTATTTCGACTTATTACCAAGTAACATAAATGGATTCATAAATAAACAAAGGGATAGGACGTAGGAAAATGACATGCGAATGATAATTTAGCAAAAGCTTTTCTCATTGAACATGATCAAATTATAACTACACTTTCATACCTACTAATTTTCGACTTATTTTTTATAATTTATTATTTTCCACTAAAACAAAATGTCAGTTAACCTCTCACCTACTAAGGACCGGCTATATAAAGGCTAAAATATAATATTTACAATAAAAAAACTACAAGAAATTCAGACATAATTAAAATACTGCAGGCGCGCAGCCCTAAAGCGAACCCTCGCCCAGCTCCCCTGTAGGTATATAATTCAAGGTCAGGGCCGAGTTGCAATACTATATACATCCTTATACTGTGACTAATCCCTCTAATTCCGAGTGGAGACCCGTACCCAGCAGTGGCCAAATAGGCCCAATCTTGCATCAAAATTAACTACTTGTATAGTCCGCGCCAAACTGCTAGTCCGCTGAAGTTGTTGCGAGCAGGTATAGACATACAATTTGCGACGCGACGCGATTCATTTCTATATTCAGAGCGGACTAGCAGTTTTCGGACTAAACTTAATAATAATTTGCCTTAGCAACAAATATGTGTCCTCTGCCTTACAAGCTAGATTGAACCCGGATCTACGCGTGAGTGAACACCGACAGTCTGACAGACATTACTGCGTGTCTTGTCATATTACAATTACAGCCTTTAGGACGCCCTTTTGTACCCTTTACGAAATTGAAATTGCAAATAATAATAATTAGTAAATGACATAAAGATTCTTGATCCTGTTTTTTCATAAGATTGGAGAAGTAATGCATGCATCTGATGGTAAGTGGCTACTGTTGCCCATGGACAGTCATAATCAACCCGAGATGGACTAGATATTCCTACCTGAAGTCGGCCACAGATGCGCCGCTACCCCTGAGTTCTAAGCTGGACCGCCTCGGAAAAGTATGTCTCCCTTACCACACCTTTCAAACCGGAACACAGCAGCGCTACACTGCTGTTATTAGACAGAAAGTGGCGGTGGTGCCGCCTGAGTCGAACCACAAAGGGTTCTACCACCTTCAAACTTACTTCAAACTTAAGTACTATCAGTAAGACCGCAAGGTCAATTGATACCTCTTTTTCCTAAAAAAAAGTCACTATTTTTAAGGCATATCTAAAAATATCAGACAGACATAATAATAGATTTCTTGTATCTAATCTAGATCTAAATTATTGAGACCTAAGTAACCTTTCACCAATTTTGGATTTTCCGATAATAAATCTGACTATACAACATTTTTAAATTACGAAAATACAGATAGGTCAAAAATCATTAAAATGCAGTAAGGCCACCCTGGTTCTAGCAGCCTCATATGTAACTGAAAATTTATACCTTCATTGGAATGACAGTGGCGCCATCTGTCGAATTAGTCGTACCAACTCAGAAACCTTCGTGGGCTCATGCACAACTTTGCTAAAGATCGTCACATGATCAAATGCATAGTTTACAATTCTATAAAGGACATACAGACAAACATTTACTTTTATATATATAGACAAGCTGGGCCTGCGACTTCATTCGCGATTTAGAATAATGTCAATTGTACAACGCCATCTATCAAGCTCAGAGCACACTGTAAACTGAAACTCCGCTCCGCACACGTTATGCAATATAGAAAAAATACTTCTGACTTTAAATTGGAATAACTTCTGATAGAGTAAATCGATTTGAATGAAATAAAGACAAAGTTAAGTCAAGATACGGACTATGAATATAGAAAAAACCATTAAATACAATTTAGCAGTTAAGGTTTAATACGCTTTCAAACAGACAAAAGTTTTAATAACCAAAAGCCCATCCAAATTGGATTAGCAGTTTTTGAAAAATTGCGGACATACAAACTTACTAACATACATACTTATATACATACATACAAACATAAATACATACATACATACACATTACACACATACTACATACATACATACATACAGAACCTCATTTTTTTAATCTGTTAAAAATGTTAGAAATTGCTATTTATACTTTTTCTCAGTTTTTAGCTTTTTTTTGTAAATTTATTCAATGGACAGACAGACAAATCTTACATCCTTATTATATATATAGAATTATGATACATATTCAACATCCTTTGTCACTTGAATCAGCCAACCTTGACTGAGTCAGATGTTTAGGTAAATACAAATCCTGACACACTTAAAAGATGAAGCGATATTATAGACTCATGCGTTGTTCGTGGCGCCATACATATTGAAAATAACTTTTTATACGATTGTAATCGATAGAGCGATATATAGATATATTATTTATTTCAAAAACTTAAGCAACAACAGTAATTTATAATACATATTACACAATGCAATCCAAAAACATACATACAAAAAAACAAGCGAAATTACTTACGAACTAATAGCTAGATTAGAATTTTGAAGGTAGAACCATCTGTGGTTCCACCACCGCCACACCTATTTCTGTTATAACAGCAGTGTAGCGCTGCTGTGTTCTGGTTTGAAGTGTGGTAAGGGAGACATACTTTTCCAGGTTTTAGCTTAATCCTCAGAGGTAGCGGCGCATCTGTGGCCGACCTTCGGTAGGAATCTGATCTTACTTGGCGTTGATTACATATGTCTATTAACGGCAGTAGCCACTTACTATCAGCTGGACTGCATGCTCGTCATCCTATATTATAAAAAAATGGTCATTTGTTATTAAAAAAACCAACATTAGTCACAAGATTCACAAACAAATAATCTTGAATTTCTCCTCACAACCTTGCATTGGCCTTACGTATGTCATGCGTCATGTGGGTGTCAATAATTAGTTACAACAATTGATGAAATGAATTTAATGACTTAGAATGCAAAGGTGAGCGAGTGTTGCATCAGGACTATTTTAGTTTCCCCCCACCTAATCTAAGAATAATGATAGAATTATGGTAGATAGAACGTAGAGCCCTCTGTGATTTGATTCCGGCGGCACCACCGCCTCACTTATTTTTACCAACGATGTATTGGAAAGCCGGAAAGCTTAGGTGTTGCAAATGTCCATACGTGACGGTCACTGCTTTCCACCAGGTTGCCCGTCTGCCTTATCGTTAGGTTAAATATATATAAAAGAAAACTAATAACAGTGTAGCGCTGCTGTGTTCTGGTTTGAAGGGTGTGGTAAGTGAGATACCTTTCCGAGGCGTTCCAGCTTAGTCCTCACGGGTAGCAGCGCACCTGTGACCGACCTTAGGTAGGAATCTAATCTAATCTGAAGACCTGCGTGGCGAAGCGATCACAATACCGGTCTGACACGCAGGGGATCCCGGGTTCGATCCCCGGCTAGACTAGGTTACTGTTTCTGGGTCTGACTGTTTGTGTATTTGTCTCTGTGTGTGTCCATGGCACCCACGATACAGGGAATCCTAGTGTGGTTGTGAGTGTAGAAAGCGTTTATTTATCTGGGTTGATTACAGATGATCTTCAGCAGCAGTAACTTACCATCAGCTGGACTGCCTACTCGTTTGTTTTTCAATATTATAAACAAGAAGCATACAAAAATACCCATCAACAAAAATCTCATCACATTACAAGGAAATTCCACCACAGCGTTTGCTTCAAAGCCGGACATTGTGGAGGAAAACTGACATAATAATCGCATTAATTAAGACCGTCAGACCGTCAGTTAATATGTCAGAACACGCAACTTTATCAAACACGGAAGTGGGGAAAGTAATTGTGGATTATGTGATAATGTATTTCAATGAAGCATTTGATTTATTTGATCAATGATTACAGAAGATAGCCCGCCTATAAAAATTGTGTTATTTGAAGTTGGCGCTTACTGGCATGGATAGCCTAGTGGTTAAGAAACTCGGCCTCTTGGTCGAGAGGTCCGAGGTTCAAATCCCAGGCACGCATCGCTGATTTTTCAAACTTATGTGCGTATTACAAGTTAATTATCACTTGATAAAACGTTGAAGGAAAACATCGTGAGGAAACCTGCATACCTGAGAAATCTTAAAAAATAAAATTTTCAAAGGTATGTGAAGTCTACCAACCAATTCGCATTTGTCCAGAGCGGTGGACTATGGCCAATCCTTCGCATTATGAGAGAAGACCCAGCAGTGGGACAGTAATGGGTTGATGATGATGAAGCATTTCAATTACATGATCAATGGTTACTGAAGATAGGCCGCTTTAACCCTTAATTAGGCGCATAAAGAAAATCTTATTTAGTAAATATTTAAATCATAAAACTATTTCAATGTGACATTAGTAAATTAAATATTGACACTGGTTAAAAATTGACTCTAAAATATATTTTATAAAATAATTAACATAAACATAATTAATAATTGTAATACTAAGTAACTATAATTTTATATTTGCATGCTTTTTAGCAAAATGAGAGAACATAATATTAATTTAACACCTATTGTATAACCTTATTTGTAAATAAAGATTTATTTGATTTGATTTAATCGCCCAATTAGTCGCATTCGGTCTCGAGTGACCCCAAAGAAATGTTGAAAAAATAACACAACAAATAAATAAAACACAGTATGTATTATGAAAATATTAGAGTTATTTATTATAGTTAACTTTAAAAAATAAAAAAATAAGTCGAAGTCGAACCACAAAGGGTTCTCTGACTCCGGCGGCATCACTTCCACGCCTATTTCTACCTCATAACAGCAGTTTTAAGCGGTGCTGTGTTCTGCTTTGAAGGGTGTGGTAAGAGAGACATACTTATCCGAGGCGTTCTAGCTTAGAACTCAGAGGTAGCGGCGCATCTGTGGCCGACCTCAGGTAGAAATATCTAATCCATATGGGGTTGATTATGAATGTTTATGGGCGGCAGTAGCCACTTACCATCAGGTGGACTGCATGCTCGTCTGCTACTCCTATATTATATAAATAATTCGGCAAGTACAAGTCGAACTCGCACATGGAGGCTTCCGTACCACTAGATGTTCATTATTTGTTACTTGTTTTTATTCATTATATTATTTTCAACGATACTTCGTTATATGAAACAACAATAGATGGCGTTAGGGTAATGATGACTGATACGTAAACAACGTATAATAAAATTAAAATAAGTATATTAAAATATGTTTTATAATAATAATAATAATAAAATTCAGACTAGGGTTGTCCATATTTATTGTTAGTTTAGTTAGTTTAGTTTAGTTAGTTTATGGTTCTTATTTGTATTTATTACAATTCCAGTTATAGTAGTAAACGGATTGTAAAAATTTCAACCGTCTTCCTAGAACGGTTTAACAGTTAGATCGAAAAATGCTGAAAAATACCGATTTGTTGTATGGTGGCCCCCTTTAGTATTCAACTTTATTTTATTTTCAGTATTTGTTGTTATGACGTTATGCCTCCTCTATAAAAAAAACATGTGTCTGTCTATTACGGTTCCGGAGATATAGCCCTGTGACAGACGGACAGACAGCGAAGTCCTAGTAATAGGGTTCCGTCTTTACCCTTTGGGTACGGAACCCTAAAAACCTTTATGAATGACTAAGCGGTACAAATTTGATTTCATATCAGTATTCGTGCTTCGTAACACGTATAGTCCTCAAATGACGCATCCAACGGAATATAACTATCACCAAATGACATTGAGTTTGCATATTAAAATGGATTTGAAATCAATGCGAATATGCACTAAAAATATTTAATAAAACTCTTTGCAAAAGATAGATTTATCTGGTATCTTTATGTTTACATATATTAGTAAAGATTACTCACTCCTAACAAGAAAATCTAATTACGTGTTTGACAAATATTAAAAAATGTAGTTTTAGATCATTTAGGAATGAAGCGATATTTCGATATTGGACCTAATCCTTCTCATTCTGAGGGACGCCCACGCCAGCATTGGGGCAATAAAGCTGGGAGTGTAGAAAGCGTTTTATTGGTAGACTTCACATGCCTCTGAGAAAAAAAATTAAGATTTCTCAAGTACTTAAAAAAGAGAAATCCTCACGAGTTTTTCCTTCAGCATTTTAAGCAAGTCATAATTAATTTCTAATACTCACATAACTGAAAAATCTGGCGTGCCTGCGATTTGAACCGATTCGGACCCCTCGACCAAGAGGCCAAGTTTCTTAACCACGGCTATCACTGACACATAAAAACAGATATTGAATGAATAATACCAAACTAACAAATTAATAAACGTTGACTAAGATATTTTTACCTAAAATTAGTTTCGTAACAGTGGCACGATTCATTTTATTAATCCTTATGTCCTTGACAATATTGCACAGATATGCATAATCGAATGAAAGTATAGAATAGTTTAAATTCATAATTTTCCTCTTATAATAAGGATGTCTAGGGTTCCGTACCTAATAGGTAAAAACCCTATTACTAAGCCTCCGCTGTCTGTCCGTCTGTCTGTCTGTCTTGTGAACCGATAGACACTTGAATATGTATAACGGTGGATGTTATAACAAATACTAAAATTAAAAAACATGTGAGCCGTCACGGGACGCCTGGCAGATGTGAAACATCGACATTATTTTGTAAAAGTAATATGCAGAAAAGAACATATTGTGATAGGAACTAAATATGTCATAATGATAAAATAAAATATTACGATTTTTTTCCAGATAACGATGACTATTTATTGAATAAACATTTATTTTTATTAAATACAAAAATTTACGAATTTATTTCAAATCGTGACTACTTAATTCGTTTAATTAGTGACTTCACAAAACGCCACACCGTACACACTACTGCATATAGACTGTATATACACGGCATGCGTCGCCACGCCAGAAATCTCCAGAACCCTCCATGTGCGAGTTCGACTTGCACTTGGCAATTAGTCTAATTTGCATAATGTATGTTGTAGTATTACTTATTAAGTTTTAGACTTTTTAAATAAAGTTTTTTATGATGTAGAGCTAGTAAACGAGCATGCAGTCCACCTGATGGTAAGTCACTACCGTACGGACATCTGTAATCAATCTCAGATAGAGTTACTTCTACCTGGGATCGGCCTCAGCTTTAGTATCCTTTAGGGCTAAATAATAATAACGAAATCGAATTTTGAAAATTTGTAATAGGCAGATGTTGTCAAATTTCGAACCTTGGTAGGCAATACGTTAGATAGATTGGTTATTAATAACAGAAGTAGGTCAGAACATCGCGTGTAAACTCCCTTACCACACTTCACAGAACACAACAGCGCCTAACACTGCTGTTATAACAGACATAGGTGTGACGATGGTGCCGCCGGAGTCGAACAACAAAGGTTTCTACCACCTGTCACAGGGCCTTATCTCTTAAATCGTAAGATAGATATTTGAAATGATAAAACTGTGAATGTTACTTTGGTCGCTATAGTCTTATATATAAAATTTTCGTGTCACAGTGTTAGTTACCGTACTCCTCCGAAACGGCTTTACCGATTTTCACCAAATTTTATATGCATATTCAGTAGGTCTGAGAATCGGCTACTATCTATATTTCATACCCCAAGTGATAAGGGTTGTTCACCCTTAACATTTTTTTATTTATATGGCAACACAACGTTTGCCGGGTCAGCTAGTAACAAATAAAATAGTTAAAATTAAAGGCATTTTAGGTATAAGGCAAAAATAGGTATGGCGGTGGTGCCTTCCACGAACCACAAAGGATTTTACTTAACAATGTTATTTTAACAAAATATGTCTGTTTGAATCTTCCATAAGATAAATACACGAGAAAATGGCGAACATAAAGATAAAGCTAGAATCAAAACTTGATATGAAATAGTTTATATTCTGTCTTAAAACCATAATATTTTATATATTATTGTATTTTTATACGAAAACACAGCGTGCGATCTAAGTGGGGGATACACTTTAAATTAATTATTAACTAGAGATTAAAATTCATTTTAATAATGTTTGAAGCAGATTGACTAGTGGTTGATAGACACTCAATCGAGGGGTCCATGGTTCAATCCAGGCAATCTGATTTATCAAAGTTATCTGCGTATTATAAATTAACGAGCTTTTGCCCGCGGCTTCGCTCGCGTTACGAAGTAATATTTTCATCCCCTATTTTATCCCCTTGGGGGTAGAATTGTTCAAAATCCTTTCCTAGCGGATGCCTACGTCATAACATCTATCTGCATGCCAAATTTCAGCCCGATCCGTCCAGTGGTTTGGGCTGTGCGTTGATAGATCACTATGTCAGACAGTCACCTTTGAGTTATATATATTTAGATTGTCACTTGCTCTAACGGTGAAGGAAAACATCGTGAGGAAACCTACATACCTGAGAAAAAAAAGTTTTCAAAGGTATGTGAAGGCTGCCAATACGCACTTGGCCAGCGCGGTGGACTATGGCACAGTATAAGTATCTATACAGTATTCTATCTCCATATAAACGCACGGAACGCAAGTTATACCTACGCGCCTCGAGTTCGGTATGCACTCGGTACGCGTACAGGCGCGAATGTGCCACAGTGATGAGCGGTCGGTGTGACGGTTTTTAGGCAGTGTTTCTTTATTTAAACAATTATATAGCGTCTGTACTAGTAAGTACCAACATGATTTGTTTCTTTTTTAAAAGATTGGTATTTCGACTTATTACCAAGCACAATACCTGGAATTATAAATAAACTACACTTTCATACCTACTAATTTTCGACTTATTTATTATAACTCATTAATTTACTTATTATTTTCCACTAAAACAAAATGTCAGTGAACCTCCCACCTACTAAGGAGCGGCTATATAAAGGCTAAAATATAATATTTACATTAAAAAAAGTAGAAGAAATTCAGAAATTGAAATACTGCAGGCGCGCAGCCCTAAAGCGAACTCTCGCTCAGCTCCCCTGTAGGTATATAATTCAAGGTCAGGGCTGAGTTGCAATACTGTATACATCTTTATACAGTGACTATGGCCTAATCCCTCTAATTCCGAGAGGAGACCCGTACCCAGCAGTGGTCAAATAGGCCCAATCTAGCATCAAAAACAAAATATATATACTTGTATAGTCCGCGCCAAACTGCTAGTCCGCTCTGAAGTTGTTGCGAGCAAGTGTAGATATACAATTTGCGACGCGACGCGATTCATTTCTATATTCAGAGCGGACTAGCAGTTTTCGGACTAAACTTAATAATAATTTGCCTTAGCAACAAATATGTGTCCTCTGCCTTACAAGCTAGATTGAACCCGGATCTACGCGTGGGTGAACACCGACAGTCTGACAGACATTACTGCGTGTCTTGTCATATTACAATTATAGCCTTTAGGGCGCCCTTTTGTACCCTTTACGAAATTGAAATTGCAAATAATAATAATTAGTAAATGACATAAAAATTCTTGATACTGGTTTTTTATAAGATTGGAGTAGTAATGCATGCATGATGGTAAGTGGCTACTGTTGCCCATGGACATTCATAATCAACCCGAGATGGGCTAGATATTCCTACCTGAAGTCGGCCACAGATGCGCCGCTACCCCTGAGTTCTAAGCTGGACCGCCTCGGAAAAGTATGTCTCCCTTACCACACATCCAACCAGAGTCCAGAACACAGCAGAGCTACACTGCTGTTATTAGACAGAAATAGATGTGACGGTGGTGCCTGCGGAGTCCAAGCACAAAGGGTTCTACCACCTTCAGAAAGATACATACAGAAGCTCATTTGATATCTCCTTTTCTTGAAAAAAATGGTCTCTATTTTTAAGGCATATATTTTTAAAAATATCAAACAGACATAATAATAGATTTCTTGTATCTAATCTAGATCTAAATTATCGAGACCTAAGTAACCTTTCACCAATTTTGGATTTTGTGATAATAAATCGAGATGTTTCTGTCATTTTTATCTTAAAATCAATTCGGAGGCGTTATTACGTTGCATCCACATACCAACCACTCTATATGGTAATATCAGATCAAGTAGAAAATATTTACATATTAATATTATTACACACATATAAGCTAAACTTGATCACGCTTTGGTGTGACTTACTTTGATTTTATCTGATTACAGGGGTAATATTTTTTGATTTGTATTGTATTTTTTTATAATATAGGAGTAGCAGACGAGCATGCAGTCCACCTGATAAGTGGCTACTGCCGCTCGTGGACACCTGTAATTATCCCCAGATAGGATTAGATATTCCTACCTGAGGTCGGCCAAGATACGCCGCTACCCCTGAGGACTAAGCTGGAACGCCTCGGAAAAATTTGTCTCCCTTACCACACCTTTCAAAACGGAACACAGCAGCGCCTAACACTGCTGTTATTAGGTAGAAATAGGTGTGGCGGTGGTGTCGCGGGAATGAACCACAAAGGGTTCTACCACCTCCTTACTTCTCTAACCATCAGGTGGACTGCATGCTAGTTTCTTTCAATATTAAGTAAAAACATATTAATGATAATACATAAATCAATCATCACACATAAAATTTTAATTGAAGCAACAAATACCTCATTCTTTCAACGTGGAAAGAAAATTATATTTTTTAACACGCAATGGAATAAATTAACTGATTTAATTAGAATTGAGTTAATGGGCCAGTAGTTTAGTATATCGTCCATTATTAATACTTGATCTATCCATTTTTGAAGCAGTTATGCTTAGTGGTTGAAAGTGGGCTTCTCTGTATCGGGGTCCGAGGGTCAAATTTTAATTTTAAAATTTAATTTATAATTTTAATTGGTAATTCTATTTGCTTTAAATTGTATTTCTATTTGTTAATGTAGGCATATCAACGTGTATAAAACAATGTAATAATATTCTCAACCATTACTGTCCCACTGCTGGGCACGGATCTCCTCTCATAAAGAGAAGGATTATGCCATAGTCCACCGCGCTGGCCAAGTGCGTATTGGTAGACTTCACATACCTTTGAGATTTTTATTTTTTTTATAAATCTCTGAGGTATGTAGATTTCCTCACGATGTTTTCCTTCACCGTTAAAACATAATTAATTTCTAATAATTTCATCATTTTGAAAAATCATAAATAATTCAAACCTCGATCGAAAGGCCGAGTTTTCACTGAATATGCTCTATATCAAACAAAAATGCCTCATGACATCTACCCTTAAAAGATTGAAAGGTCACAGAGTTACATCAACGAGCCACGAGTATATAAGTATGAGAAGAGAAGCGTGTCGGCTTGTTGAGTCGCTGAGGTGAACGATTGTGTGTGAACACAGTGAAGTGTTGTGTACTGTGATTGACGAGTGAGTTGGCTTTTTATTTTTAAATTTTAAGTGTCGTGTCGGTATGGTTGATGGATAAATTTTAGGAATTTAAAATTTTAGAGTTGATTGCGAGTGAATTCTAATTGTGGATAATTTTATTTATTCTGTATCAATTTTAGGAATTTTAAAATTATAATAATTTAGAGTTGATTTTTTTGCGAGTGAATTTCAATTGTGGAGAATATTAATTCATCTTATTTTGCTTTTTATTTTTAAATTTAATTTCGTATTACCATAAACATAAAATGAGTAATATATTTTTAAATTGTAATTATTACATTTAAATTATATTTTTACTCGACTGTACGGAAAAAGTTAAACAGTAAATTTACTTTATTATTTAAATATAAAAAAGCTTTCTAATTTTAAATTTTATGTATTTCAGAAAATAGATAAAAGCATTAATAAATTATAAACGAATATTAAATAATTGTAAAATATAAATTTTAACAAAACTTTTGATTATTATTTTTCAAAATTTCGTGCGCGCGTTGATGTCTTCTTAATGAAAATTCGTTGGTCGCTTCAAAAATTTTTGAATATTATGTTAAGTAATATTACTAGTATCTTACATATTTCCATTAAGAGCTAATTATGACTATTTGTGTTTATGTCAGATAACTAATTTTATAGGAATCATAGGTTATCGATAAAATATTAAAATACCATAAAATTATATTGACTTAAGATGTGTACATACTAATGTATATATAATTGTATATATTTTTTAAATATAGCACATTACACATAAGCGTTCATACACACACATTATAGTCCCACAATTGGGCACTTTGTCCACAATATTCCAAAATTCTTGACTTCACATTTATAAGAATATTATGAAAAAATCAGGCATTTAGGTTTCCTCATGGTGTTTTTTACACTGTTAAATTAAGTTATAACGGTATTAAAGGTAGAAACTAGTATTCTTTTTATATTTACAGTATTTTAAGTAAGTAATAAGTACTTAATAAGTAGCCGAATTATAATTATAATTTTTCTCTTTTGGAAAATGACGTTCTACCTTTGTTTCTAGAGATACCGGATCTAAAGCCCCCTAGCCACCCTCCTCCCCCCACACCTCCCATAAACAAAAAAATAGGCTAAAAAAGTTTAAGTTAAGTTTAATATCTAACTAATTTAAATCAATACAGATGTTATAGGGTAGTTACTTTTGTTTCTCTGTTTGGAGGTCTCAGATTCGAATCCCAGTAACGTTTAAGTTCATGTGCGTATTAGAAAATAATTATACGTTTTTCAAATCAAATAAAATCATTTTTTTTTATTCAAAATAGGTTGTTTACAGAGCACTTTTTAAATGTCAATACAACTACCACTTCACAAGGTGTTTCGTTATGGAGAAGAAGCGGCGAAAGAAACTCCATAACACACAAGTTTAAACTGTGAAGGATAACATGTTTTCTAAAAAAGTGCTAGAATGTGTGAAGTTTACGTATTTGGCTAGAGATGGTATGACCTAGACTTTATCTAGGCTGTGCCCAGCAGTGGGATAGTATTAAAGATAGAGCATGTACTTTATTTTTACAAGAACCCTTTGTGGTTCGACTCCGGCACCACCGCCACACCTATTTCTGTTATAACAGCAGTGTAACGCTGCTGTGTTTTGGTTTGAAGTGTGATAAGAGAGACATACCTACTTTCCGAAGTATTCCAGCTTAGTCCGAGGTGTAGCGCATCAGTGGTTTAGGTAGGAATCTAATCTTATCTGTGGTTGATCATGTCATCCTCGTCTGCTTATATAAAAAAATATATAGAATAAATTTTACCTGAATCAGATTGTAATTCCTGAGGGCTAAGATGAGCTAAGTAAGCGTAGTGTCTACAATCTTAAAGGTAGCTAATAAGTGTAGTTTAGTAGCTTTTAAGAGGTAAAATGCCAAGGTTCAGGGATTTGGAAACGAGTCTCGGTTTGAAGAAGCGGTCAATACTTTCACGGTCAAAGAATTCCTTTTTAATAACTTTTTAGTTACTTGTTTGTGTAGGTCAATTGCAACTAAGTTTTTAGTAGTATCTTGTGATTGAAGTAATAATATAAATATTATTGATGTCACCTGACTTATGATGCATTTTGAGGGTTCCGTACTAAAAGGGTTTTTTTTATAATATAGAAGTAGCAGACAAGCATGCAGACCACCTGATGGTAAGTGGCTACTGCCGCCCATGGACATCTATAATCAACCCCAGATAAGGTTAGATATTCCTACCTGAGGTCGGCCACAGATGCGCCGCTACCCCTGAGGACTAAGCTGGAACGCTTCGGAAAAGTCTGTCTCCCTTACCACACCCTTCAAACCGAAACACAGCAGCGCCCACACTGCTGTTATTAGGTAGAAATAGGTGTGCGGTGGTGCCGCCGGAGTCGAACCAGAAAGGGCTCTGGTAAAAAAAACGCGTAAAACCTTCAAACTGCAGACTCGTTAGGTACTAGAATCTAGAAAGAAGTTACTTCTGGACGCAGTCTCTATTACAGTATTGTCGATTGTTTGTATTTTTTTAATTTAAAATAATGTTTACAAAAATAAAACATTTTAAAAGTCTTAAGGTATATTTATACTTTTTTTTTTTAAATAAAAGATTGTGTAAAAACGGGTAAAAAATCGAAAAAAATTGTTATCATTTGAGTGATAACATCAGGATTATAATAAATAAGTGCTCATTCGAGTGCTCAAAGGATCATTATTTATTAATTATATTGGTTATCATTTAGATAGTTAATTGTATCAAGCGTTACTTTGCAAAATCCATACTGTTAAGTTAGGATTAAAACTACTTCGCAGCAATCCGCTACTCATATGTATGATGGTATATATTTTTTACATACTGCATGGTTTAAAAGATATACCATCATACATATTAGCGGATTGTGGCGAAGTAGTTTTAATCCTAACTTAAAAGCTTATCATTTATTTTTTATTATTAAAGATTTGAAGGATTCTTTTTACTTTTAAAATATTTAAATGAAATTTTTGGACGTGTTACTATTATTTAAAATAATAACACTTTTATTGACATAAACGGTTATACACCTTAAACAAAGCATTTTGCAAAATTACAGCTATAACTAATAACTCATAAAAATTAAGTTTTTAACAAAATTATCTAACTTAGCACATCATTTTTAACACGTAATCACAGCTATGAGAACTGCCGTGTAATTAATAATGCAATTCATTAATTAACACGTTAAAATACAAACGTAATTATTGTAATATTTTACGTTTAACTTAAGTATAGTCCACGTAAAACTGCTAGTCCGCTCTGAATATAGAAATGAATCGCGTCGCCATAGCAAATTGTATGACTACACCTGCTCGCAACTTCAGAGCGGACTAGCAGTTTGGCGCGGACTATACTAATAACTTAAGTAGTAGTGTAGTGTTCTGGTTTGAAGGGTGTGGTAAGGGTGACATACTTTTCCGAAGCGTTCCAGCTTAGTCCTTAGGTAGCGGTGCATTAGTGGCCGACCTCAGGTAGGAATATCTAATTCTATCTAGAGTTTATTACAGATGACCATACGGCAGTAACTTACCAGATGTACTGCATGCTCGTCTGCTACTCCTATATTATAAAAATATATACAAAATAAAGAATTTATGACTACGTGTAGTTTCGTACAGACACAAATAGATTTTTAAGGTTTTCCCAGATAAGCCGATAGTACCAAATTAACATTTTCGACCGAATCTTTACATCCGGGTGACGTCACTCCTTTTCGTAACGTATTATGGAATTCCACGCCAATCTTGTTATTAAGAGGCGGATTTAAAATTGACGTTATTCTTCTATACTGTGTGTATAAAAACACTTCTTAGAAAAACCGAAATATTATCACATTCTTTTTTACTTCCAAAAAATAAATATTAAAAAAATAAATCTTATGTAAAAGATAATCTAACATTTTAAAAGTAAAATATAAAATTTAATTATAAATATGTTTACTTTTATCTATAGTAATAATATAGTTTTTGGTTGTAAAGAAATAATGTCGGAATTACCAATATTTGTGTTAAAAAAATCACAGATTAGTAAATATTACTCACTCCTAACAAGAAAATGTAACCAGTTTTGACAATTGAAATTGTCACTGTCATCTATTTTCGTGTTTGAGCATTTACGAATGAAACGATATTTCTCCGCACTTTTTCTTCGATTTCCTGTTAGTTTTGCACCACTTTAGTGCACATGTCGGCATTCTGCGTAAATCACACCATGACAGTCGGAAACGTAATGGAAAGACAGTGAGCCATTTTACGTATTTGTAAGCCATTTAACGGCTTCCTTCAATTATAATTATAAGATAACCATACTTAAGGTATCTATGTAAAAATATTAAAAATGTGTTAGAAAAAATATGTGGAAGGCAAAATATTAGTGGCTTAAGTCGATACAAGAAGGATTTAAAAGTTTTGTTTGTAGAATAAATAAAAGAAAGAGTCAAATTATATTTAAATTATTAAACACTTGCTTTAACGCAAAGGAAAACTGCATACCTGAAATAACTTAAAAAATAACTCAAAGATACTTGACATCTAGTTAAGGTATTTGATAGCATTATTTTCAAAAAAATGAAATCAAATCATTTTCTTTTTTATTCAAAACTAGCAGACCCGGCAAACTTTGTACTGCCTCAAAATCTATTTATCAAATATATTTCATATAAAATATAGCCTATGTTACTCGTGGATAATGTAGCTTTCGAATGGTGAAAGAATTTTTAAAATCGGTCCAGTAGTTTTTGAGCCTATTCATTACAATCAAACAAACAAAATTTTCCTCTTTATAATATTAGATAGGTTCTTTTTGAATTTCATTACATCTACTACCACTTCACAAGGTGTTTCGTTATGGAGAAGAAGCTCCAAAAATCTCAAATTCACTCTTTATCACTACAGATTATAAATACTAAAGAATTCACTAAAATTAATTGTTGACTGACTAAGTTTGTTTAGTAAGATGTTTTAAGACAAGATTAACATATCGCTGATATAAGATGTCTGTTTGTGCTGAATAAATAATTAATTAATATTTTTATAATCTCAACTCATTAGTATAAATTTTAAAGACATCATTTGATTGATAGATAAAACATTTAGCCCAAAAACTTAAACACAACACATTTTATGCTATAATTATAATAAACATTTTTGAAGGTGGTAGAACCCTTTGAGGTTCTAGCACCACCGTCACACCTATTTCTGTTATAACAGCAGTGTAGCGCTGCTGTGTTCTGGTTTGAAGTGTGGTAAGAGACGTACTTTTCCGAGGCGTTCCAGCTTAGTCCTCTGTAGCGGCGCATATGTGGCACACCTCAGGTAGGAAATCTTATCTGGGATTGGTTATAGACGTCCATACGGCAGTAGCCACTTACCATTAGGTGGACTGCATGCTAGTTTGCAATTTCCATAATAAAATCCAACTTTTTAGTATTTTTTTTTATAATATAACTTTTTAGTATTTTTTATTTTAGTATTTATATTTTTTTAGTATTTTTTTATAATATACGAGTAGCAGACGTAGCAATATTTATTACTTAAATTAGTTATTTTAGTATTTATAACTTTTTAGTATTTTTTTATAATGGCGGAGTAGCAGACGTAGCAATATTTATTACTTAAATTTGTTTTTTTAGTATTTATAACTTTTTAGTATTTTTTTATAATGTAGGAGTAGCAGACGTAGCAATATTTATTACTTAAATTTGTAAAAAATATATTACTTCAATTTATGATAAAACTATTTACGAGTATCTTACCATAAACGAAGTGACACTTCGAAAGAATGTGCGAATTCCATTGGGTCAACGTTGTTTAAGAGTCTTTTAGCGTGACCTCGAAGTTATATAAGATAAACGTGTTGTGCGTGTAATTTTACGTCATAAAAGATATCAAAAAGATATATTGATGATGATGAAAAAGATAAAAGGAACAATGTTTTTTATTATATTGAACATATATTAGTAAAGATTACTCGCTCCTAACAAGAAAATGTAACCTTTTGACAATTGTGACTGTCAATTATTTTCGTGTTTGAAAAATATTAAAAAAATGTAGTTTTTAGATCATCTACGAATGAAACGATGTGTCTACGCACTTTTTCTTCGATTTCGTGTCTTAACTGCGCATGTCGGCATTATTCCGCGTAAATTACACCATGACAGCCATTAAAGACGTTGAAGTCATTTAATGGCTTCCTTCAATTACAAGGCGGTGAGATATGTATACTTATCTATGATATTGAAGTATGGTGACCCGCGTGGTCGGTCACACGGGTTTCGGGTTCGATTCCCAGACAGACAGATATCTGAATGATTAATTTAGATACCTGTTCTGGGTCTGGGTGTTTGTGTATTCGTCTTTGTGTGTGTCCATGGCACCCACAGGGAATCCTAGTGTGGGGCTGTGAGTGTAAGCGTTTTTTTATTATTAAGCAAGCATGCAGTCCACCTGATGGTAAGTCTTCTGCCGTTGGACATCTGTAATCAACCCAAGATAAGATTTCCTATCTGAGGTCGGCCACAGCGTTGCTATGCCTGAGGACTAAGTTATAACGCCTCGAATAAGTATGTCTCCCTTAACACACTTCAAATCAGAACACAGCAGTTTAACACTGCTGTTATAACAAAAATAGGTGTGACAGTGGTGCCGGAGTCGAACCACAAAGGGTTTCATCATAATATATAAAGATGTATAAAGTGGGCTTATATTAAGTGGTCAATATTTGCAAATAGTATAATTTGTATTACAAATGCATAAATAAAAATTATTTATGTATGTAAGTACATAATGTAGGAACAATAACATGAATGTAATGGCAAATATTATAATTTACATGTAGGGTAATATCACAAGTATTTTACAAGAAATTTATTTCGTATAGGACTATGGGGTCTTATTTTGTCAGATACAATATTTCTTATTCTACTACATAGACAGCTAGTGGTTAGAAACTCGACCTCGTCTTCGAGAAGTCTAAGTTCAGATCCCAGGCAAATTTCTGTTTTTTTTTTTTCAAACTTAAGTACATACTTAAACAGCGAAGGAAAATTTTAAGTAACCTCCAAACCTAAAAGTTCTAAAACAAAAGTTCTCAGGAGTGTGTGAAGTCTACCACTTCTTACTTAGTCAGCGCGGCGGACTATGACCTAATCCTACTCATTCTGAGAGGAGACCCGTGCCCAGCAGTGTACTGAGCACAGTAATGAGTTGATGATGACCACCGAATCGGCCTTAACTGAGAAGATCCGGCAGAACTACAACGGGTTTATTTTTCATTATCAAAAAGAATATATTTTATATTTTAATAGCATATTTCTTATATAATAACAATAACAATAAAAAAAATGTGAGCCGTCACGAGACGCCTGGCAGATGTGAAACATCGACATTATTTTGTAAAAGTAATATGCAGAAAAGAACATATTGTGATAGGAACTAAATATGTCATAGAGAGAATCGCATAGTCGATTGCGCATGGCGACGCGTCGCCGCACCGTACACACTACTGCATATAGACTGTATATATATACCATCGTATAGCGTGGCGACGCGTCGCCACGGCAGAAATCGGTTTTACGTGCGGCTATAGATGTTTCACATCAAAATGAGCGATCTTGGCGTTAAGAGGTCACTGCCACCTATTGAATATAACTATTTAAACTAGCTAGACCCAAACGCTTCGGTATAACTCAGTTTGATATAAATATTTAGGTAGTAAAAAAGTTTAACCTCATTCCCATGACAACTTGGATGCAAAACTATAGAAAATATTTCCTTAGGTAATAAGAAATGTCGCTTATATAAAATTTATACTAATTTTTAATACATTCTTATGCAAATTGTCGAGTTTTGCAGACCCAAACGTACCGAGGCTGAATTTCTTACATACAAAAAAAAGCTTCAAAATCAGATCACTTAAAGGGGAAGTTATGTAGCCTATGTCACTCCTACATTTTAAACAAACCTTACGACATTAGTAATTAGCAAATCTTTTAAAAGTGGTAGAACCCTTTGTGGTTGGACTCCGGTGACACCACCGCCACATGTATATCTGCCTACTAACAGCAATTTTAAGCACTGCTGTGTTCTGGTTCGGAGGGTGTGGTTAAGGGAAACATAGTTATCCGACGCGTTCCAGCTTAGTCCTCAGGGGTAGCGGCGCATCTGTGGCCAACCTCAGATAGGAATCTAATCCTATCTATGGTTGATTAAAGATGCCCATACGGCAGTAGCTTACCATCAGGTAGACTACATACTCGTCAGCTACTCCTATATTACAAAAAAAAGATTTTTAATATAACTAGTATACATTTTTAAATAAAAAAATAATACATTTTCTTAAGTCCGATAACTGTTGCATTTACCCTAATCACACGGCCATTCAGGCTATTTATAAACAAAGTATCCGAGATAATGACCGTAAACTGCCTTCATTTCCTCATTTTATCATCTTGAATAATACATTGTATGCTTATAGCTAATACAGGTAGATTTTTTAACTACCGACGGTAGAAGAAAAAATATTTTTATGACTATTTTTTTATGATATAAGAGTAGCAGATGAGCACGTATACTAGTGATGGTAAGTGGTTACTGCCCATGGGCATAGGTAATGAACCCCAGATAGGATTAGATTCCTACCTGAGGTCGGCCAGAGCGTTGCTACCCCTGAGGGCTAAATTAAAACGCCTCGTATCATCATCATCATTACTGTCCCACTGCTGGGCACGGGTCTCCTTCCAGAATGAGAAGGATCAGGCCATAGTCCACCGCGCTGGACAAGTTTGTATTGGTAGACTTTACATAACTTTGAGATTTCTTTTTATAAATCTCTCAGGTAAGCAGGTTTCCTCACGATGTTTTCCTTCACCGTTTAAGCAAGTGACGATTAATTTCTAATACGCACATAATTTTTGAAAATCAGAGGTGCGTGCCTGGGATGAACCTCGGACCCCTCGATCGAAAGGCCGAGTTTCTTAACCACTAGGCTATCACTACTGATATCGGATAAGTATGTCTCATTAAAACCTTTTATAGTTAAATTCTGAAGGTTCTTTGTCTGTCTGCAAGTGCTACTGTGTTCTAGTTTGAACTATGGTAAGGTAGACACTTATAAAGCGTTCCAAACTTAGTCATCAGGAGACGCTGTAGCCTACTTCAAGTAGAACTCTAATCCTATCTGGGATTCGTTACAGATATCCATACGGTAGAGACTTATCAGGAGGTAGCTTGCTTATTTGCTTCTTAAATTACAAAAAAGTCATAATATTTTAATTATTTTTAAGCCATAGTGTGTGCTGAGGACTAAAATAGAACGCCTCGTAAACCAGTAACTCAATTATCACGCAATTAAAAACCACTTACAGGTCAAAAACAAAAAGAAATAATTAACTGATCCAACAAAATTTCTCCCATTATTCTTTCATTACGTAAAAGCACATCACTACAGGCTTATGTAAACGGGACATCACTATTGGACTTTCGAAACCAAATTATGAAACTGAACGGATGGTAAAGGCACGGCCATATTGTTGATGTAAGGATTTTTGTATTTTTGTTTTTAAGAGGCTTTATTTGTTTATTTTACAATATAGGAGTAGCAGACGAGCATGCAGTCCACTTAATGGTAGGTTACCGCCGCCCATAGACATATGTAATCTACCTAAGTTAGGATTAGATATTCCTACCTGAGGTCGGCTATAGATGCGCCGCTACCTGAGGACTAAGCTGGAACGCCTCCAAAAAGTATCTCTCCCTTACCACATCCTAAAATCCAGAACATAGTAGCGCTTAACACTGCTGTTATAACAGAAATAGGTGTGGCGGTGGAGCCGCCGGAGACGAACCACCTTCAATTTAAAAAAAATAACAGTGGGATTTTTTGGGGATAAGGAGGAAATGGTTATGGTAATTTGAGGGTTTCTATCAGTTTTCTTAAATAATTTTAAACCTTATTCTTAAATAATTTTAATTGCGGAGGGTAATGTTCGAGCGTATGTATGTATGTGTCATTCTGTGTCACGCTGCAGCACAAACGACTTGACGGATTAACATATGAGGTGTCGTTGGATTCGTATATATTGTGGGAGTGACACTAACTATATTTTAAGTAGTTTTTTATTACAATAATTATGTTTATAATTTTGTTACACATAAAAATAAATAAGTATAAAGTTATTTAAAAAAAAACAGTCGAACAATGTATCCATATTATTTCCTAAACTGCTAAGCGTAAAATTGACGGGTGCGACACATAAAAAACGACACCATTATTTTGGCCAGTAAACATCGCATTTTTGCAAAAAGAAATATTTTTATGTCATATAATTTTGTGTCAACAATTTTATAATATTTTTCTTCTTACTTTTTTCATTAAGTACGCCAAACAAATATAAATTCTTTCGTGTTCACACACAAGCTTTTTAGCGTTCCGTACGCAAAAGGTAAAAACGGAAGCCTATTAATAAGCGTCCACTGTCTGTCCGTCTGTCACAGGGATCTATCTCCTGAACCGTAATAGATAAACCGGTAAAGCGTAATAGTTCAAATTTTCACGTATGTACTTCAGTGCTATAAATAATAAATATTAAAAAAAATTGGGGGTACGGAACCCTCCGTGCACCTGGCCATTTATTATTTTTATTACACACGTAATCCTTGTGTGTATTGTATTAACTTGATTAATTTGAAGGTGGTATAACCCTTTGTGGTTCGACTCCGGCGGCACCACCGCCACACCTATTTCTACCTAATAACTGCAGTGTTAAGCGCTGCTGTGTTCTGGTTTGAAGTGTGGTAAGGGAGAAAGACTTTTCCGAGGTGTTCCAGCTTGTCCTCAGGGGTAGCGGCGCATCTGTGGCCGACCTCAGGTAGGAATATCTAATCCTATCTGGGGTTTATTACAGATGTCCATGGGCAGCAGTAGCCACTTACCATCAGGTGGACTGCATGCTCGTCTGCTACTCTTATATTATAAAAAAACAAACTTGTATTGTATGTATTTATAACACACACATGTGACTCCGAGTTACCCTTGGCCGGTTTTGATATAAAAGATAAAACGTTTAGTATGCACTCCACCTTACATTTGGTTAAGAATTTCGCACCGAGCCGCCAATTTGTAGCTCTCAAAAAATTTGATCATTCCCAGTACCTTTACATAATATTATTTACTTACACATTGCAATTCGCTTCATCTGTAACCCAAATTGCTGTTATCGTGTGCTAAAATATTTGCAAAATTGTAATACTTATAAAGATGACATCAAAGATCGTAGAACCAATCTAACTGGGGAGATATCTTATTTATAAAATTCTCGAGTCACAATGTTAGTTACCGTACTCCTCCGAAACGGCTTTACCGATTTTCACCAAATTTTATATACATATTCAGTAGGTCTGAGAATCGGCTATTTATTTTTCATACCCCTAAGTGATAAGGGTTGTTCACCCTTAACGTTTTTTTATTTATATGGCAACACATCATTTGCCGGGTCAGCTAGTGTATGTAATAATAGAATGATTCATATGAATCCGGTTGATATAAATAGAAGCATTTTAATAGTTATCAGTAAGAAATGCATCTTTTAATGTCTGCGGTTTCCGTCCTGACATCCTTATAGCTAATAATATAAACAAATTAATAATTTTATATCTTCTTTATTAATGATCTCATCATCAAACCATTATTATCCCTCTGGGCACGTGTCTCAGAATGAGAAGGATTAGGCCATAGTCCACCGCGCTGGTCAAGTGCATATTTTTTTTGAGTTCACAAGTATGCAGGTTTCCTCACGATGGTTTCCTTCGCCGTTTAAGCAAGTGATAATAATTTCTAATTCGTACACACAACTTTAACAAATCAGACCGACCGCGAAACTGCTTTCCACTTGCAATGTGTGGCGCTGGTACCTACTACTTGTTTTTTTGTTTACGAGGGGGAAAACCTTCAAAAGGTACCCCATGCCGTGGGAGCGACACGATATTATGTGGGATTCTTACCGCACTAAGACACCCCCGGTGGCCGTCCTCAGTGCTGCGTAGAGGACTCCGGGATCTCCAAAGGAACGCAACCGGAGTCCTCCAAGCGCGATGCCTCGATCGGGTTCTGTCCTGGAGGATCGTTGGCTCTTCCCACAATATCTGGTGTTTACGACGGTATGCAACTACACATACCGCCGTTCTTCCCGGGGTCGCTTAATGGACGGTTCGAGCTCTTGCCGCCCGCAACCCCGGAAGCCCCTTTGAAGGTGGTAGAACCCTTTGTGGTTCGACTCCGGCGGCACCACCGCCACACCTATTTCTGCCTAATAACAGCAGTGTTAGGCGCTGCTGTGTTCCGGTTTAAAGGGTGTGGTAAGGGAGACAGACTTTTCCGAGGCGTACCACCTTTGTCCTCAGGGGTAGCAGCGCATCTTTGGCCGACCTCAGGTAGGAATATCTAATCCTATCTGGGGTTGATTACAGATGTCCATGGGCGGTAGTAGCCACTTACCATCAGGTGGACTGCATGCTCGTCTGCTAATCCCATATTATAAAAGAAAAAAAAAAACCTTACGACAGGCAGGGGATACCGTAGCCCTATTCAAGTCGCGGAACTACAAGGATGGTGCCTACTATCTATCGCCTTTAAAAATACATCTATCATGAATGCATCTATTTCATTTGACATTCAAATATGTCATTTGATAGTACCTAGACAACATTATTAGAAACAAATCAATAAAACTAATTAACTTTTTGTAAAAAAACTAAACGACTAATAATTAATTGTGACTTTAATGACTGTAATATATTGAGTTACTGAACAAATAAGAAAAGTTTTTGTGTATTATTACGTCAGTTGCAATAGTGATAACATTATTATTTGAAAAGTGAAGGTGGTAGACACCTTTGTGGTTGGACTCCAGCACCACCGCCACACCTATTTCTGTTATAACAGCAGTGTAGCGCTGTTGTGTTCTGGTTTGAAGTGTGGTAACACATTTAACCGAGGCATTCTTTATCCTCAGTGATAGTAATATCTAAGGCCAACCTCAGGTAGGATTCTAATCTTATCTGGGGTTGATTACAGATGTCTATGGGCGGCAGTAGCCACTTACCATCAGATGGACTGAATGCTTATTTGCTACTTCTATATTATAAAAAAAGAAGTCTTATTGACTGCCACAGCATTTATCTGACACGACCTAAGTCTGAACATCATCATCAACCCATTACTGTCCCGCTGCTGGGCACGTGTCTCCTCTCAGAATGAGAAGGATTAGGCCATAGTCCACCGCGCTGGACAAGTGCGTATTGGTAGACTTCACATACCTTTGAGTTTTTTAAGATTTTTAAAGTATGCAGGGTTTCCTCACGATGTTTTCCTTCGCCGTTTAAGCAAGTGATAATTAATTTCTAATACGCACTTAAATAATCAGAGGTGCTTGGAATTTGAACCTCGGACCCCTCGATGAAGAGGCCGAGTTTCTTAACTAAGCTATCACTAAGTCTGAACATACAAGTATAGATGAATCCTAAAAAGCAATTTTGAAATTCTAGACATAAATCGACAATTTATGGTAATTTCATTTATCTTTGATAAAGAATTTGTTATAACGCCATCTTTTAAAATTAATAGTCATGATTATGTCGCAAATCAATTTGTTATTTAGATCAATTTTCTTTGATTAACATATACATATAAATATTATTAGTTATTCGAGGTGAACCACTTTGGAAATGGGCAGCTGCAATAATAATGACCTGAGCGTCCTATGAAGATTTATGATAGATGAAAATTATTCTTTCTTTCATGACCATAGTCACTTTAAAGAAAGGTTAATTAATAAACACTAATGATTAATGACCTAATTACAGACATGGACCATATAATGGCTAATTATTAATAATTTAAAGCTTTTAAATACTTTTTCGATTTTATATTTTTGGTCTAGCTTTGCTTGCTTCATAGCCTAGTGGTTAAGAAACTCGACCTCGGTTCGAGTTACAAATCCCAGACACCTCTGATTTTTCAAAGTTATGTGCGTATTAGAAATTAATTATCACTTTTTTATAATATGGGGGTAGCAGACGAGCATCCAGTCCACCTGATGGTAAGTGGCTACTGCCGTTTATAGACATCTGTAATCAACCCCAGATAGGATTAGATATTCCTACCTGAGGTCGGTCACAGATGCGCCAATACCCCTGAGCAGTAAGCTGGAACGCCTCGGAAAAGTATGTCTCCCTTACCACACTTCAAACTAGAACACATCAGCGCTTAACACTGCTGTTAAAACAGAAATAGGTGCAGCGGTGGTGCCGCCGGAGTCGAACCACAAAGGGTTCTACCATCACCTAATTCTACTACCTAGTTTTTTTTATAATAATTATCTTTACAAATATTATTTAATACCAACTAAACACGCAACGCTAAGTAAATAGTTTAAATATAACTTGATTAGAATTTCAAGTAAAAACTGTTCCTGACACTTCATTGATTGAACTTTTGACCTATTAAGTTGCGATTAAGTACATTCATATATTTTTTAATCGTGATTGAGTTCTTAAATACTTTTTGTGAATCAATAAGCTGTTATACGGATATCGATAGGAATAAAAAAGTTGACTTTAGAAGCCAATTGAGATTTGTTTAGACACTGGTGTTTACCTGCGACTTTGCTCGCATTCAGAGTTATACTTATCTACACTAATATTATAAACAGGAAAACTTTGTTTGTTTGTTTGATCGTAATGAATAGGCTCAAAAACTTCTGGACTGATTTTAAAAAATCTTTCACCATTCGAAAGCTACATTATCCACGAGTAACATAGACTATATTTTATATGAAATATATTTGATAAAAAGATTTTGAGGCGGTACAAAGTTTGCCGGGTCAGCTAGTTTATTATAAAAGTTATATTTATTTATCTCTCTGAAAAGTTACTTTTTAAGGGTTTTTTATACCTTTTGTCCTTTTCTGAACGCCTGACGACGAGTGTACAAAATTTCATGACAATTGGTTATGAAAAAAACAACACTTTCGCATTTAGCTTCTGCTAGCGACGTAATACAAACTTAAACCCCTATTTTAGCCCCTTGGGGTTGATTTTCCAAAAACGATGAATTATAGTGTTTAATTATTTCTAACAAAAGCCAAATACTAAGTTTCATTGAGCTTGCTTTATGAATGACGAATTTTCAAACAAACTTTCAACCCCTTTAGAAGTGAAACATCAAAAAAAACCTTCTTTAGTGCGTGATAAAACTAACCTTTCGTACAAATTTTACTCTTCTAGTTTGGATAGATAGTTGAGGTTAGTAGCATCCTTTGTGGTTCGACTCCGGCGGCACCACCGCCACACCTATTTATACCTAATAACAGCAGTGTTAGGCGCTGCTGTGTTCCAGTTTGAAGGGTGTGGTAAGGGAGACAGACTTTTCCGAGACGTTCCAGCTTAGTCCTCAGGGGTAGCGGCGCATCTGTGGCAGACCTCGGGTAGGAATATCTAATTCTATCTGGGGCTGATTACAGATGTCCGTGGGCGGCAGTAGCCACTTACCATCAGGTGGACTGCATTCTCGCCTACTACTTTAAATTATAAAGAAACTTAGCGTTTTTAAATGACAAATTTGTTATTTCGTAAATGTTGTTTGCTAAAAGGTCAGGACTTAACCCTAAGTCGATATATCTAAGTGGCGAAACATCTAGATGTTAGGACATCTGTAGAATGTATTTCAAGGTTGGAAATAAGATCAGTATTGATCAATGTCTCAAAGCGAAAAAGTTCAGGACATAGCGAAATAGCGTGATGGACTTTATAAAACTTTCAGAACTTTTTTTAAGAACTATAGGAGAGTTTTCTTATGATGTTTTCCCTCACTTTACTCTTAATATATAAAGCTTAAGCATTTAAAGATGTCAGCCTGGGATTTGAACTTTGGCCCCATAATGTGTGACGTTTAATTACAATTAAAATACGAATTGGTAGGCTTCTCGAACCTTTGAGATTTTGTCATATATTCTCAATTATATTGATTTCCTCGTGATGATTTTCCTTTGCCGTTAAAGCAAGTGATAAATATTATTAATACGCACATCACTCCGAAATATGGAAGGTCCGTGATGCCGGAGATTCGAACCTGGGACCCTAAAATTAAGTTATCATTTGCTCTAACGGTGAAGGAAACGTGGATACCTGTATACCTGAGAAATTAACATAATCTCAAAGGTATGTGAAGTCTACCAATACGCACTTGGCCAGCGCGGTGGACTATGGCCTAATCCTTCTCATTCTGAGAGGAGACCCGTGCCTAGCAGTGGGACAGTAATGGGTTGATACTAATCTAGACTTAAATAAAACATATGGTCATAACCATTAATACCATATGCGACGTTGGCTAACTACATTAGAAAATAATTTGCATCTGATTATTTAAATGTCAAATTCTTCTAACTTGTTTTGGGTTCATTCATAAAAAATATTTAAATATAAATTTAAAAACACAGGTGTTAAAGTTTGATAAAAAATAGGTACAAAATTTATTATAAGTTTAAATCTAGTTGATTCTGATTTTTTAGTTATCTGCATATTAGTAAATATGTATTACTTGTTGTAATGATAAAATAATGTGTTCTGATAAAACCTACATGCCTGAGACTTTTTTAAAAAAATCACAAAGATGTGTTAAGTCTCTCAATTCGCATTTTACATCTTATATATAAATTTTTCGTGTCAGAATGTTAGTTACCGTACTCCTCCGAACGGTAACTAACATTCTGACACGAAACGGCTTTACCGATTTTTTATTTTTTATATTTATAATTTTATATGCATAAAATTTGGTGAAAATCGTATTTAGTATTCGTATTCAGCATATTCAGTAGGTCTGAGAATCGGTTACTATCTATTCATACCCCTAAGTGATAAGGGTTGTTCACCCTTAACTTTTTTATGTATATGGCAACACAACGTTTGCCGGGTCAGCTAGTGACTTATAATATTGAAGTAGTAGACAAGAATGCAAACCACCTGTTGGTAAGTGGCAACTGACGTATGGACATCTGTAATCAACCCCAGATAAGATTACAGTCCTACCTAAGATTGACTAATGCGTTTCTACCCTGTGGAATAAAGTAGGACGCCTCGAATAAGTCTGTCTCCCTTACCACACCCTTCAAACCAGAACACAGCAGCGCCTAACACTGTTATTAGGCAAGGTGTAGCGGTAATGCCGCCGAAGACGAACCATATCGTTCCACGCTTAAACATTATAATTTAAAATCAATGTTATGTTATGTCATTGGCATATCATCTAAATATATATAACTCAAAGGTGACTGACTGACATAGTGATCTATTAACGCACAGCCCAAACCACTGGACGGATCGGGCTGAAATTTGGCATGCAGGTAGATGTTATGACGTAGGCATCCGCTAAGAAAGGATTTTAATCAATTCTAACCCCAAGGGGATAAAATAGGGGATGAAAATATTACTTTGTAACACGAGCGAAGCCGCGGACAAAAGCTCGTTTTTCATATGTTAGTTATAGATAATTATAATAACAAAAATGTTGATTATACAAAATTGTTTTGTGTAAAGCCTTGGGCAAGAGTACAGAATACTTGACCCCAATGAAAGACCTCATAAACATGTTCGTCTCTTAATTAAAAGTCAGTCGGTAGCAATAGTAATAATTATAGATGATTGTCAAAATTATAAATCTTTTACACTGAGAATCAAGGTAGTGTGTTTTATTAAAGTTGAATTGAAGGTGGTAGAACTCTGTTCGACTCCGGCACACCGCCACACCTATTTCTGTTATAACAGCAGTGTAGCGCTGCTGTGTTCTGGTTTGAAGGGTGTGGTAAGGGAGACAGACTTTACCGAGGCGTTCCAGCTTAGTCCTCAGGGGTAGCGGCGCATCTGTGGCCGACCTCAGGTAGGAATATCTAATCCTATCTGGGGTTGATTACAGATGTCCATGGGCGGCAGTAGCCACTTACTATCAGATGGATTGCATGCTCGTTTTCTATATTTCAAATATTTGTCCAAGTGCGAGTTCCGTTCTGTGAAATTTTCTAGTACTTGACAAAAAAATCGAAGTACTTGACATTTTTGCAGGCTCTATCTCTCTCTTTAAGGGTCTAGGGCTAATCTAGGGCTTTATCTCTATAGAGTCTTAGTAACAGGATGCCGTTCTTACCCTTCAGCTACATATACCTAATTATGAAAAAAATGAACGGGTTTCACACCGGGAGTGCTGGTAGAAGTGAAAACTTTCGAAACCTAACCTGACTAAAAATATAATCATCATCAACAACCCATTACAGTCCCACTACTCGGCACGGGTCTCCTCTCATAATGAGAAGCATTAGGCCATAGTCCACCGCGCTGGACAAATGCGTATTGGTAGACTTCACGTATCTTTGAGATTTTTTTTATAAAGCACTCAGTAAAATATAATAAATAAAAAATGACTGACATATTTTTTCTATGCTGACACCGGATGACATATTGACTTTTGCAGTTTGCAAACGTCTTACGATTTTTCGATCAGGACACGTGTCCTGCGAGTTTAACATTTTACCCATCACATAAAGTGCACAACGCTAAAGAAATTTTCACTTCAAAAATATTTTTACTTCACTTCATTCACTTGTGGATGAATATATGAATTTCGTTTCGATTCTTTTATTCATTTATTCAAATCATATTTGAGGTGTCAATCCGTAAGCTTACAAGATCGTGCCCACCCATTCTTAAGCCGTTAAGTCATCACTTTCGAAGGCCTTGAGCCCACAAGCCTAGCTTACTGCGATTATGCTTATTATACGACTTATAGCTACTCGTATGTCGCGGTTTTACTACGCAATGTGTCTGCATGTTGACTTATATGGGTGACTTATATTACCAGTTTTTTTTATATAATATAGGAGTAGCAGACGAGCATGAGCAGCATGCAGTCCACCTGATGGTAAGTGGCTACTGCCGCCCATGTACATCTGTAATCAACCCCAGATAGGATTAAATATTCCTACCTGAGGTCGGCCACAGATGCGCCACTACTCCTGAGGACTAAGCTGGAACACCTCGGAAAAATATCTCCCTTACCACACGCTTAAAAACGGAACACAGCAGATCCAAACACTGCTGTTATTAGGTAGAAATAGGTGTGGCGGTGGTGCCGCCGGAGTCGAACCAGAAAGGGTTCTACCACCTTCGAATTATTTATTATACAAATTAGTGTTTGTTTTCTTCAAACTTTTTACTGACAGATTCATGTTATTCTGTAATTTCAAGGCGTCAGCATTCCTTACAGCCTTACGTAATAGTAACCAGTGATACCAGTTTCAGAACGAAATGCCTGACGCCTTCATCGCCTTATTTATACAGGCATTGAACGTGTCAGGCACGGCCCGTGTCCGTTGAAAATATTTTCGAAATATGTAGTATGTAGATCTACGTTTGTATCTATGTGTGTATATAGATGTTTCCGATTTTTTGTAAAAAACATCAAAAGTCATACTAAGTGTAATAAGAAAAAATATTGTAACTGACAATTTGTAAGTACCACCGTTGGCTTATACAAATAAATATATTTCATTTCATTTCATTGTTTAAAATTTTTCAAGTCTAACCGATAAAAGTGGGAAAAAAGTGACCTCAAAGAATCTATTACATTCCTAGATACGTACAAGTCAAGCTAATAAAAGCGAGATAAAAAGCCGACTACATAACAATATACCTAACCAATGTCACTCCCACATCAGACGAATCCAACGACACCTCATATGTTAATCCGTCAAGCCGTTTGTGCGGCAGCGTGACAAAGAATGACACATACATACATACGCTCGAACAACATTACGGATGACAGACAGAATTAGTTCTACAACCTTTAAAGTACTTCCTAGGCTGTTTAATATCCGCTTAGAATCCAAAAACAACAAAATACCTTTAAAATCAAACAATTTCCCACTTCTGATATCATAGTTCTGATAACTACAAAACGTGATATTATAATCAGAAAACATCGTCTTGTCTCACTTTAAGCGTTAAGCGATAAAATATATTATAGCGATTACTCATTATTATCTATTATTGACGAAACGCTGAACGGTCACCACATCGGTTTGACGCGCAGTTCCGGATTCGGTCCCCGGCAGACATTTAAATGTTGAATTTAAGTAGATTTGATGTTCTGGGTCTAGGTGTTTGTGTATTCTTTATGTACTTACGACAAAGGGAATCATATTGTGGGGTTGTGAGTGTAGAACCCTCTGTGGTTGAACTCCGGCGGCACCACCGCCACACCTATTTCTGCTTATAACATCAGTGTTAAACGCTGCCGAGTTCCGCTTTGAGGGCCGTGGTAAGAAAGACATCTGACGCATTCCAATTTAATTCTCAGGAGAAGTAACGCTTCTACCAACCTCAGGCAGGATTCTAATCTTATCTGAGGTTGAGAGATGTCCATGGGCGGCTATAGCCCCTTACCATCGTGTGAACTACATGCTTGTTTATTACCTCAATATTATAAAAAAGTAACGATTGATTAGTCGTTTATCGCTCATCGCTGTTACTGAAGCACGTCTGTCACAGCCTTCCTCGACTGCAAATTGTTTGCTTAACCTACGCCTGGCCTCACGAGGTGTGATGAGCAAACATATTACGCGTGGAGACATGTGCCTTGATTGTCAACCCACTGTCCCACTGTTGGGCACGGGTTTCCTTAGAGAGGTTTATGCCAGTAAGGAACAAAGTCCGTCGGAGGCTCCCAGTGTAAAAAGTTTATATGATTTTACAAAACAAATGTTTCATACACATTCCACTGATTGTTAGGTTCTGTGACCTTTTAGCAACTGTGTTTGGGGCCTGAGAACCGGAGGTCCGGGGTGGATCACCCCTTCCTTCCGCCCCTTCCGCTAGAGACCCTTGTCGAAGTGCGAATTGGTTGATCTTAAACACCTATTTTTTAATCTCTTATAAACCTCTGGCTCTGAGCACCCGTGCCCAGCAGTGGGAAAATAACGGGTTGATGACTATAGCCTAGTAGTTGAAACTTGGCCTCCCTATCAAGGGTCCAAACTTTGAATCCCAAGCAAGCACCTCTAATTTTTCAGTTGTATATTAGAAATAAATTATCACTTGCTTAAACGGTGAAGAAAACAGCGACGAAACGCACATCTGAGTGAACTTAAAAAAAAGTTCTCAAAGGTATTTGAAGTCTACCAATACGCACTTGTCTAGCGCGGTGGACCATGGTCTAATCCTCATTCTGAGAGGAGACCCGTGCCCAGCAGTGGGACAGTAATGGATTGAAGGACAAAGTCAAACAGATTTAACCTTAGATGCTATCTTAAAAAGATTTAAGATAAATAGATTCTATTGTGATTCACGAATTATCGAGCCGGCCATATTGGGTGGTGTGGGTTGGCTTCGTATATGGAGGACAATAACTCAAGATTAAGTGGTTTTGATTGTTCATTGGTTTAGAATAACTATTTTATGAGCTTCGATTATATATAATTGTTGTTAATATGTCTATTTTCTAAGCTTTGTTAACCACGAGCTTTTGCCCGCGCGGCTTCGCTCGCGTTACGAAGTAATATTTTCATCCCCTATTTTTATCCCCTTGGGGGTAGAATTGATAATATCCTTTCTTAGCGGATGCCTACGTCATAACATCTACCTGCATGCCAAATTTCAACCTGATCCGTCCAGTGGTTTGGGCTGTGCGTTGATAGATCACTATGTCAATCCTTTGAGTTATATATATAACCTTTGAGTTATATATATATATATATATATATATATATATATATATATATATATTTAGATTTTTTGTTTGGGATAGAATTTAATATTTAAAATTACTTGTAGGTAATTCTTGGGACAGACTCTCTTACCACAGATCAGCTACAGATTGGGCTAAAGGGTCGCTAAGGTTTCAAAACTTACTTAATTACATTCATTATCTTTGTAAAAAAGTCTTGACCCTTTGTGGTTCTACCGGCGGCACCACCGCCACACCTATTTCTACCTAATAACAGCAGTGTTAGGCGCTGCTGTGTTCCGGTTTGAAGGGTGTGGTAAGGGAGACATACTTTTCCGAGGCGTTCCAGCTTAGTCCTCAGGGGCGCCGCTAACGCATCTGTGGCCGACCTCAGGTAGGATATGTAATCTTATCTGGGGTTGATTACAGATGTCCATGGGTGGCAGTAGCCACTTACCATCAGGTGGACTGCATGCTCGTCTGCTACTCCTACATTATAAAAAAAAAACAATTCTTATTATGTTTGCTATACAGCTATTAAAAACCAACTTTAGTAACAAAAAATACTCGTAGTTTAAAAACTAAAAACAACGCTAAAATCGCACAAGGAAAATCTCCTGATTCCTGACGATCCTGAAGAGGTGAATGGGATAAAATTAAATCGTTTATTATCATCGGTTCTTGATAAATGTTCAAAATATTAAATTAATTGGACCGTTCAAAGAGGGTAAAAATTGAGTTCAAATATTCCGTTGCATACATACATACAGGTCAAGCTAATAAAAGCGTGGTAAAAAAAATCCACATTAATTCAACGCAAAATCTCAACTGGCTGTCTGAATGTCAATTACAATTAAAAACCAACTTTTGTAACAAAAAAAGAATTTTAAACAGTATTGTTAGCTGACGCTTTGTAATAAAAATAACTTTAGCGCGTCGGTATCTTAGATAAGCAAAATAGATAGATCACTCCTAACAAAACAGTGTAACCAGTTTTGAGATATGAAATTGCGTATTTATTTTTTTATAATATAGAAGTAGCAGACGAGCATGCAGTCCATCTGATGGTAAGTGGCTACTGCCGCCCATGGATATCTGTAATCAACCCCAGATAGGATTAGATATTCCTAGCTGAGGTCGGCCACAGATGCGCCGCTACCCCTGAGGACTAAGCTAGAACACCTCGGAAAAGTATGTCCTCCTTACCACATCCTTCAAAACGGAATACAGCAGCGCCTAACACTGCTGTTATTAGGCAGAAATAGGTGTGGCGGTGGTGCCACCGGAGTTGAACTACAAAAGGTTCTTCCACCTTCATGTAAATAAAGTTTTGCCACGTCTCCGTGCTAAAATGTCCCTAAAAAGTATTGAGTATTGAAAAAAAAATGTTTGTAATATTTATTTATTACCTAAATTACGTAGTATTAGTAACTTATACGTACACTAGCTGACCCGGCAAACGTTGTTGCCATATAAATAAAAAAATGTTAAGAGTGAACAACCCTTATCACTTAGGGGTATGAAAAATAGTAGCCGATTCTCAGACCTACTGAATATGCATATAAAATTTGGTGAAAATCAGTAAAACCGTTTCGGAGGAGGATAACTAACATTGTGACACGAGAATTTTATATATAAGATTTTCTTTAAAATATTTTTTATTTGTCAAGAATTCAAAAAATACAACAAATCAGCGTTCTGTGAGTACATCCAATTTCAAGGCGATGAAGTATCTTTCTGTTTTACTTATCAAAGGTAATACTGACAGATTCTGTTAAAACTTACGTAACCTTGAACTTATGTATTAGTATTCTTCGAATACGTCAGATAGCCGGCACAGATATCGCGGATTATTTGAATGTAATGACGTTTAAAGCAAATATTTATCTACATTATTAAATATATAAGCCCCTAATTTACATATAGTACATATTATATATATTTCTATCGTAGCAGTTATTTCGTTTTGGTTGAAACACAAAATAATAATACCTTTTTATTTTGCGTCTGAAGCATAGATTGGTAAAGATTACTCACACCTAACAAGAAAATGTAATCAGTTTTGACAATTCTAATTGTCACTGTCATCTATTTTCGTGTTTGAAAAATATTAAAAAATGAAGTTTTTAGAGCATTTACGGATGAAACGATATTTCTCCGCACTTTTTATTCGATTTCGTGTTGTTTTTGCAGCACTTAACTGCACATGTCGGCATTGTTCCGCGTAAATTACACCATGACAGTTTGAGACGTAATGGGAAAACAGTCGACAATTTACGTATTTGTCTCCCATTAGTGGCTTCCTTCAATTACAAGGTGGTGAGATATATTTACTAATCTATGCTGAAAGGTGTGGACTGACTTACATATGAGGTCTTAGTCCTCAGGAGTGGCAACTGTGATCGGCTTCAGGTAGAACCTGTTCTATATGGTGTTGGTTGCAGATGTCCATACGACAATGTTACCATCAGGTGGACTGCATGCTCACTTGCCACTTATAAAAGTTTTTTTTTTCAATAAATCTCCTTTACTTTGACATTTATCATTACTTTCCAGAATTTGATAATTATAAACGCCACTATCTGATACCGCAAAAATACAATGTTTTTATAATATCAAATCCACTAGTATATCTAATAACATCATAGATTAGTATAGATTACTCACTCCTAACAAGAAAATGTACCCAGTTTTGAGAATTGAAAAAGGTGCGTAAAAAAGTTTTGCCACGTCTCCGTGCTAAAATGTCCCTAAAATATTCGAAATAATTATTTATTTATTATGTAAATTACGCAGTATTAGTTATTTATTCGTAAATTTTCTCTAAAAATGTTTTTATTTGTCAAGAATTCAAAAAAAAGAACTTACTAATAAGCCGTTTGTGGCTTCATTCAATTGCAAGGCGGCGAAGTATCTTTACTAATCTATGAAGGTACCATATATCCTTTTCTGATGACGTGTGTACAAAATTTCATGACAATCGGTTATATAGTTGAGGGTTATGTAGCAAACTTTTAAGAATTTATTTTTATTGTTCTTACTCATCACATATTACTTAATTAGTTGGTTTACCCACCGTCGTAAAAAATACCAGGATTTTACAAGGTTTAAATAAACGGAACCGGATGTCCTTTAAACTTGGGTAAATCTGGGAAAATCCATAAAGATGGCAACATTACTCAATGTTTATTAACATATACAGAAGCTGTAAAAAAGGCACATTTTTTTAATATAGTAGAAATCGATGCACTTCATCTGTAGTAAGTGGCTACTGCCGCCCATGGACATCTGTAATCAACTCCAGATACGATTAGTTTCCTACCTAAGTTTGGCCCACATGCACTGTTATCCCTGAAGACTAAGTTGGAATGTATCTGAAAAGTATGCCTCTTACCACACTTCAAACCAGAACACAGCAGCGCTTAACACTGCTGTTATAACTGCTGAACCCCACGCCTATTTCTGCCCAATAACAGTAGTGTTAGGCGCTGCTGTGTTGCGTTTTGAAGGGTGTCGTAAGGAAGACAGACTTTTCCGAGGCGTTCCAGCTTAGTCCTCGGGGGTAGCGGCGCATCTGTGGCCGACCTCAGGTAGGAATATCTAATCCTATCTAGGGTTGGTTACAGATGTCCATGGGCGGCAGTAGCCACCTACCGTCAAGTGGACTGCATGCTCGTCTGCTATTCCTTTACTATTAAAAAAAAACAGTGTGTTCTACCTTAAAATTAATGATAATTATTGTGTTGTGAGCTTTATATATGTATACAGGTTTTAAATATATTATAATCTGTTGTCTCAAAAACAAGTTTTGTAGAATTATAATAACTAAGTATGGGTTTTGAATAATAATCAAATAAAACAGACTTAAATTGCCACATCTAAAGTAAATCTTAAATTATTAGTTAAGGAATCTATAAAATAAAATTTTATCTTCAAATACTCTCTTATCCGGTTAGGACATTGGTTCTCAACCTTTGACCTGTGTTTCTTAGATTTTTATGGAATTTAAATAACGAACGGGCACTGCTTCTTAAGTATAGAAGGGAGTCAAAAGCTTAATAATTTCATATTTGATTAGAATATGATAATTACTTGATTTTTTAAATAATTTAGATTTAAGTAAATTAGATTTAAGCGTGTACCAGGCACATTATATCTAATTTCGATACGGAACAGATATTTAATCCCCCGATGGTTACATTTATGTGACATTATGTGGACAAAGACTAGGAGGAAACTGAATAAAATTACTGTAACGTCATTTAATATTACTTTTGAGAACAAAAAAGATAAATTAATTGTTGCAAATTTTACAAATTCTACTATTTATTTTCAATAAAATGTTGAATAAAAAAATAAAACCAAATCGATCAATTTTATTAGTCCATAATAAAAGGTTGAGAACCTCTGACACAGACAGAAACGTACATAATATATTTTAATAATCTATATATCATATATCGATATTAACGAATTGCTTCGAAACAAACACACATGAATCTGTTGTTATGTGATTTTTGTATATTTTATAGCCATTCGAAAATTAGCAATCATTTTGTTAACGCAGAGACACCTTAAAGACAATAAGATATAGAAAAACTTAATTAACACATAATAAAATACATTATATAAATGTCTGGGAATATTTTGGGTATACAGGATTTTTTTTCAAAATGAAGTCGTTTGATTCCCGGCTAGAGAAATAGACTTTAAAAAATCTAATAATGCAGTTTTAGTTTTTATCAAAATCGGCCTTGTAACTCCTTGCAGCATTATCGCTATTCCCATAGATTAGTAAAGATACTTCGCCGCCTTGAAATTGAATGAAGCAACAAATGGCTTATTAGTAAGTTCTTTTTTGAATTCTTGACAAATAAAAACATTTTTAGAGAAAATTTACAAATAAATAACTAATACTGCGTAATTTACATAATAAATAAATAATTATTTCAAATATTTTAGGGTCATTTTAGCACGGAGACGTGGCAAAACTTTTTTACGCAACTATTTCAATTCTCAAAACTGGGTACATATTCTTGTTAGGAGTGAGTAATCTTTACTAATCTATGGCTATTCTTTATAGTTTCGGATTTGGCCCTGAAGGCTACGTACTCGTTTTTTTTTAGCTAGCAGTCTTCACATGTATTTGTTTACACTTACCTGTTTTCTCCATTTCTCTAGTATTTTCTATATCTTTTTTCGAAATACTGAGAGAAACATATCACTTACTAGAAGTTATGAATGTATTTTTTTCCATGATCCCATGTTGAAAAGTAATACTTAAACACGTTTATTCCACATAGCGGCGAATCAGGCCACTATAACGTAAATTTTATATCCCCAATGTACCCCTAGGGGTTCGCGTTACGGTGAGAAACCCTAAATTTTATATCCATAATGTACCTATACATATACATTCCTAATACCTTGAGAACCATACTTACGTACTAACTGACCCGGTAAACTTTGTACCGCATCAAAATCTATTTATCAAATATATTTCATATAAAATATAGCATATGTTACTCGTAGCTTTCGACTGGTGAAAGAATTTTTTAAAATCGGTCCAGTAGTTTTTGAGCCTATTCATTACAACCAACCAAACAAACAAAGGTTTCCTGTTTATAATATTAGTGTAGATGTACCTTGAGAACCATACTTATTTATATATTATGTACTTTGAGAACCATACTTACGTATATTTTCTTTCCAGAAATATGAAGCCACTACTCCGCTCGGCGGTGGCGCTGAGCCTGCTGCTCCTCATTCACGCACATCCTGACCCTGAAGAGCTGAAACCCAAAGACCCAGTGGACGAGGCCGAAGGCTCAGAGCCACAAGCCAGGGTAGAGCGCTGTACAACCTGCGCTGGGTCCCTGAAACTAAACATCAAGTCACCAAAAGAGGCTCTAGCAGCGCTACAGGCTTTACCAGGCGCTGAAGTCCACACACAACAGTCTTTTGAAGGCTGCTCCACTGACAAAGGCTGCGCTGGGCTGAAAGTAAAAGATGGGAAAGTTATTGAGAGGTTCGGAAACCTTGATGCCTTCAAAGCCGCTCAGGCGTCTGACTTAGCTAACGAGTTTTCTTTTCATACCGCTGGTAGTTTAGCTGCCTTCGAAGGTTTGGGAGCTAACGGACCCTTCTGGTGGATGAACAAAGACTCGCCCTTCAAGAACGCTGCCAGTGGCGCTGTCGAGAAGTTCAGCAAGACTTCCACCTCTAGTTTCAGCTCTGGTACGACTGGTTCCTTCGGAGCTAATGCTGCGCTAGACCTAGCAGCAAACCCATTCCTGAATGGAGATATCTCGAAACTTGGCTTCGCGAATGCTGGCCAAATCGACGCGTCACGACCGAGCTCGACTTTCCAAGCATCTGCTTACGAATCATCCGCGTTCAGTGCTAACAAAGGAGAAGTAGATATTTCGAAGAATCCCTTCTTGAATGGAGGAGTTAGCTTTGGTGCTGGGGCGGCTGGAAGCCAGGCATTCGGCGCTGGCGCGGCTGGAAGCCAGGCATTTGGCGCGGGAGCTCAAGGTGGATCTGGATTCGGAACTGGGTACACTGGCTCTTCACCCAGCCCATTCGCAGTTGGCTCCAACGTCAATATCCAAACAGCGCAAAAGAACGAATTCGATTACGAACAACAAGCACAACAGAACATCGATGAAGCCTTCCAGAGTACTGGCAACGTCCAGGCTCATGCTGGAGGGAGTCTGCAGCAGACCTGCGCTGGCCAGGGCTACGTATGCGTACCCAAGGCTCAGTGCAACAATGGCGTGGTGAACACTAATGGTGCAGCTGTTCTGCAAGCTAATACGAAGGTAAGATTTATTTATAGCTTTAACAGATTTTTCAGAGGTTTTAAATTTTTATGTTTGCCTTGTGAACACAGTTTTGCGGTCTTAATAGTACCTTGTGTTCTTTTCTGAACCCCTGACAACGTGTGTACAAAATTTTATGGCAATCGTTAAGGAGTTAAGGCGTGAAAGTGTAAACAGGCGAAATCACATTCACGTTCATAATATTACTAACTTCGGATTAAGATAAAGCCAAAATTCATTTATGCTCATTGAAATATATTGAGCTGAAAAAAATTAAGGTTACTGAGAACATGGTAATTTTGGTTTTTAGTAGTTAGTTAGGGTAGGTAGTTAAAAATACAAAAAGACTTTTGTGGGGTTATAAAACAAAAACTCTAATTAATGGCAGCCATTTTAAAATGATATTAAATATTTAATGACAAATATTGAGAGCTCCTAAGAGGCTAAAAGGGGCCTTAACCTTTATGTGACAAATCCAAAAAAACATGTAGGTATGAATACCTTATTAATTTGGCCCTTCAAAAAGAAATCTTCATTATCTTTCATACAAATAAAGTCGTAAATAAATACACCAGAATTTTATATATAAATAGATATAAAAATTATGAATCATCCGTACTTGGCCTGTTACATGGTAGAATATATTTAAACCTCTCGGAGAGGAGACCTGTACCCTTACGAGGAGTTATTACGTTTCGACAAATATGACTGTTTTGGTATTTGTTTACGTATTTGCCCATACAAATTCCAATCAGCGCCCCTAGCGGATTGTGTCAGAACTAGGAAATCCTATTGGCCCATACGTAAACAAATACCAAAACAGTCATTTGTCGAAACGTAAAAACTCCTAGTAAGGGTACTGTACCCAGCACTGGGACAGTTATTGGTTGACGACACGATACATGACGCAAATAGACAAAAAATCTAATAAAAATAACTTTTTACTCATTTGGTTACGTTAAACTTAGGGCGCCTTTGACCCCACTCGACTTTTTATATATCAACTGACCTTACCATATTATCTATGCGAAATAGCTAAAGAAAAAAAACGAGTTGTCTATGGTAGATACTGGTTTAAAAATAAAACAAACGGTGGATATTGTCTATAGGTTATGACCCTTGACATATTGCAGACAGCTAATTTAAAAAGAAAAATGGCTGCTGCATAGAAAATGAAAGGTCTTGTCTATGCTTCGCTTGTTTATGGTCCTTATCTGTCTTGATGTTATAAATAAGATCTGCGTGCGGCTTCAATTGCGCTTAAATCTTATTTAATTAACTTCTAGATTTAAGGTCCTTAACATTTGCGTTTTATGCAAAGATATTCAACTTATCGTGGTAATAGATCGGACATGTTATCTACGAATTATTACCAATTGATTATAAGTCTGACATATCAACTGTCGATTAATCCAAGATGTTATTACAACCCTTTTATTAGCTTAACCTGTATGTATGTATGTAACGGAATCTTTGAACTAGTTTTTTACCCACTTTGAACAGTCCTATTAATTTAAAATTTTGAACAATTATCAAGAACCGATGACAATACATGATTTTAATCATTTTATCCCGTTCTCCTCATCAGTATCATCAGGAATCAGGATTTCCTTGTGCGATTTTAGCGTGCTAATTTTTATTTTTTATAACAATGTCTCTTTTAGATTACTCCCTTATCCGAAATTATTCGATATAAAGAAATTATTCGAATTCTTTTATATTGGATTCGGTAATTATTTCGTATATATTTTTGTTTCGGATATTCGATAGTTTAACGGTTACGAAATTCCAAAACATTACGTAGCGGAGCGGTCACCATACTGGTCTGACGTGCAGAGGGTACCGGGTTCGATCCCCGACTAGACAGGTTTCTAAATGGTGTATTTAAGTTTCTGTTCCTGGGTCTGGGTGTTTGTGTATTTGTTTCTGTGTGTGTCCATAGGATCCACGACACAGGAAATCCTAGTGGGGGTAGAAAGCGTTTCAATGTTATTTTATTACTAGTTTTTGCCCGCGGCTTCGCCAGCGTTTAAAAGAAAATAATATAACATACTAACATACATAAAACTGAAAATTCGCTTTGCTAAAGATCATCACTTGATCAAATGCATAGTTTACGATTCAATCCTTACTAATATCGATTAAAATAATCGATGTTTTGGGTCCAAAAGATCGATTCTCCGATTAATCGATCTTAGATCGCCATCCCTAGTTCCCGTGGGATTTCTGGGATAAAAACTATGCTATGTCCTTTCTCGGGTCTTAGACTAGCTTTGTACAAAATTTCATTAAAATCGGTTCAGTGGTTTAGGCGTGAAGAAGAGACAACCAGACAGACAAAGTTACTTTCGGATTAATAATATTAGTAAGGATTTTTTACCCCTGATCTATTGCATTGTTCCTACATGATCCTTTTCAGTCATTTTATTTATACCTGTATTTGCCTACATTATCTTACTTGAATCGAAAATAACCAGATTTAAGTTTCTTTTCTTTATTCCCTAGCAACTAAATCTATTGTAAAAGAATACAACTATATCTAGAACCATTTACATTTTATTATTCTCGCGCAAAAATACAACTCAAACGTCAAGGGCGTTCTTTTCTTTTTTATGCTAACTCATACAATCGTACCAACCAGCCAGTGACAATATAAATGTAAACATCATGAAAATAACACAAAATAATTAATAAAAGTAATACTATAAATTTAATTTATACTATTAATTATTACTCCTACATAATTTGAATATAATTCCAACAATAGACAAAAAATCTAAATATAATATTTTTCGCTGCATTTATTATAAAAAAATAATATACAATATAAAAGGCACAAAGATATTACAAAAAAATAAACTCTTATTATAGACAAATAATCTTTGGCTTTATATACCAAAAGCCCTAGCCTTTCATTCAAAGTATAATAAAGAGTATTTTGTAATGACAGCCCGCCATATTGGGTTTGAATACCGCCATTATTGCTAGACATCTGTCATCAGATCCGCTATTGTGGAGATTCTCTTTGAAGATCGTATTGCGATTTTCCACTTAACGATTATAAGGATCGCGTTTGAGTTATTAAGAAAATGTCAAATCAAATCTTATTTATTAGATTTAACTAAAATAATATCAACAATATTAGTATAATATATAAACGTATGTATGTACAAATATATAGTACTTGCCGTGCCTTCAAAGTAATTAAATAAGAGAAGCTAAAATTATAATTAGAAGCTTCATATTTTAGGAATAATAAAGGAGTTTACACGGAATTCCATAAGTTATTTTTTACCAATAACAGAAAAAGTCTTTTCCTTGGCAACATTTACGCCGTATATTTGTACTATATAAAAATATAAATAAATTACTAATACTTTCTACACTCATAGCCCCAGACTCAGAACAAAAAACTAAATTCATCGTTTAGTTATCTGTCTGGCCGGGGATTGAACCCGGTACCCGCCCCGCAGATCGTCAAATTTATATCTATCTTATAAAGTTATTCTAAAATCCTTTCAAATCCTTACAAAATAAGTTATACGTAAATTTTTTTTTTCATTCTTGCATGAGTCAGTGACTCACAGGATATGGTAAATGACGTTACAGCTGATAATCTAATATCATCTTTTTGTATCAGACAGATGGCATTTAGTAATAAGATATATTGTAAAGAATAAATGATATAAAAAGGCAGTACATAAACTTATTGTGACCTTTTTGAATATTCGTAAAATCAAGGCTACTTTATAAAAAAATATAAATCTCTTTACCGTTGATGCAGTTCACGTACGGTTCCGGGTTCGGAACTGACTTGAGTAATGATAGATTAATTTAATTCATTAATGATAGGTATTTTCAAATTCCGCTTTTGAATATGCAGGTTTGAAGTTCGATTCCCTGACGTGTATCTCTTAATACTAGGAGTTATGTTATATGCTTTATTAATTTTATTGTCACTCGTTTTAAAGATAAAAGAAAGATAATAAAGAACCTAAACGTTTGAGTATTCTTAAAAAAATATAGGTACTCAAATTTCGAAACTCCTCCTTTTTTGAAGTTAGTAAAAAATTACAGTTAAAACGACAGTTTATCAAACATGTGTGAAGTCTACCAATCTGCAATTACCCATCGCGGTGGACTATGTAAAACCCCGTTCACTGTGAAAGGAGACCCAAGCCTGGGTGGGGTTCGAATCTCGGACCCCCAAACTGAAAAGCTGACTTATAACCACTAGTCTATCGAATATATAAAAAACTAGCTGACCCGGCAAACTTTGTACCGCCTCAAAATCTATTTATCAAATATATTTCATATAAAATGTAGCCTATGGTACTCGTGGATAATGTAGCTTTCGAATGGTGAAAGAATTTTTAAAGTCGGTCCAGTAGTTTTTAAGTCTATTCATTACAATCAAACAAACAAACAAAGTTTTCCTCTTTATAGTATTAGTATAGATAAGTGTACACGACAAGAAATCTTTGTAATCTATATATATAAAAATCAACTGCTGTCGTAAGTCTCGCTAAAACTCGAGAACGGCTGGACCGATTTGGCTAATTTTAGTTTAGAATAATTTGTAGAAGTTTAGGGAAGGTTTAAAAGGCGAATAAATATGAAATATTAATAGATTCTGAGGCGGTGCAAAGTTTGCCGGGTCAGCTAGTGCTTAATAAAAATAACTAGAATATATCCAAAAGAAAAAATATCACTTGAACTTTTCCAAATCCGTTTATTACAAAAATAAAAACAAACCAAAACGTATTTGATTATATAAACTTGTTTTATACAAACAACATTGTAAATTATCATTTACGATCTAGCATTTACATTATTAGTATAATTCTTAATCACCAATCGAATTTGGGTAAACATAACCCTGATTTACATTTATTTGTTGTAAAATATAATTATTATGAATTTTAGAAACTAGTGAATAATAAAATACTAATTTGAGGAAGCTACATTAGTCCGCCACTTCGTATGCGTCAAGCATAATATAACATTTATGGCGTTCCAGCTTAGTCCTCAGGGGTAGCGGCGCATCTGTGGCCGACCTCAGGTAGGAATATCTAATCCTATCTGGGGCTGATTACAGATGTCCATGGGCGGCAGTAGCCACTTACCATCAGGTGGACTGCATGCTCGTCTGCTACACCATATTATAAAAAAATATTTATGTTTAATTTTTATTTTATTTTATTTATTTAATTATTACAAAATCCACACGAATACATTTCTTATATAGTATTTCTTACAGCCAATTATGGATTTACATTTTTTTTTACTAAATAACTTATAACAGCACGAATAAGCGTTTTATAAATAGGTTTTAATATATATAAATACTATAAATATATAATTAATGAATACAAACTTTTAACCCATATTTCAGGCCCAGTGTTAATTTTCCAAAACAAAGAAATAGTTGTTTCATTATTTCAAATCAGAAAATCAAATACTAAGTTTAATTAAGCTTCAACATTGGCGGATCAAGCGGTTTGTTTTTTGGCCTTTTTTCGGGGTTCCAAGGTTTAAATAAAGGTAGAAATTAATTATCACCTGCCTTAACACATTGAGCTACCTATTTGGGACCTACATATTTGAGAATGCTTTAAAAAAGTTCTCAAAGGGATGTACATTGTACATCTCCACTTAATTACGACGATGTTTTAAACCTTTCCTAATATAAGAGGATAATACAGTTATGTTAGGATCATAATAAAGTTATGTTGATAATATTAATGAAAATAAAATTATTGAATATGATACAAAATAAAACCAAAATTTTTGGCCGCGTCCTTGTATTAAATCTTTTGTCGTACAATAAATACGTAAAGATTATTTTTACAGTAGAGAGTGCAACTTCAAGTAAATTGAGACTCACCCCTCTCCCACCCCTTCAACATATGGCAAAACTCAAATATTCCTCATATTTATATCTATTTTTCACCTATGAGTATCAGACTATGTAAAAATCCTAAATATGTCATTTATCTTTAATCTTTACAGGTCAACTATCGGACTTAGAAGCCGTAAACGTATCGGACTAAAAGCCGTTTCTAAAAAAGGTCTACTATTTTCGTGACATAAGTCTACCTGCAGGCAATAAACTGTATTTTTTGCAATCCAACTTTCTATTAACTATTGTAACAAAACTAAAGGCCAATTATGAGTTCCACTTCACCATAGCCGCAAGGCATTGGCTGTATTCAAATAAATTGATTTATTACAAACTATTCTGTAAACAATAACACGTGGTATCCAAGGCCACTTAACATACGTTGAGCCATAGTATTTTTGCAACTTATTCCTCCCACGTATGAAAAATTGTCATTCTTATCGCTTTCAATCCATTGTCGAGCCCTTACTCATCTTCAAGGTTTTATCCTTTCAAACTCAGCAACCATAATTCGAATGGAACATATTTTAAGCGTCAACAACCACGGTCGTTACAATCGCTAAGTGGAAAACAGTTTATCGCTGTCAGTTTGACAACTGTCCAAAGATGGCGACCTTTTCACAGCTGATTATGACATTAAAAGTCAAACATGCGTGACCTTTCTATAGAAATATGTTTGTTAGATTCTTTTAAAGTTAGAATATTACACCATAAAGGTTTTGGAAGGTCGCGTCCAATCGCATCAATTATAATCTCCCAATGATTTCTGTATCACGTTACTTTAATTCGTTAATTATTTATATTTTAAAACACAAGTTTTTAATACTTATTAAAAGTAACCTTTGACTCATAACATAGATTCTTGGCTTTTGAAATGTATTTTATATCACGGCGTGCGTAAATGGACGTTTTACGCACGCTTCGCGTGCGCAAAACCCCCATTTCCGACCCCGTAATATAAAATTTTATACAACACGCGGACGAAAAATGTTTTTCTGACTCGTGTGATTGCAGTCCTCGCCTGCGGCTCGGCCTGCAAACTCACACTTGTCAGAAAAAAAATTTTCGTCCTCGTATTGTAATGTACTATTTTTTAATGTGGCCAAAGTTATTTCATCGTCATCAACTCATTATCGTTCCACTACTGGGCACGGGTTTCCTCTCAGAATGAGGATTAGGCCATAGTCCACCGCGCTGGACAAGTGCGTATTGGTAGACTTCACATACCTTTGAGATTTTTTTTATAAATTCGTAGGCTTCCTCACGGTATTTTCCTTCACCGTTTAAGCAAGTGATAATAATTAATTTCTAATAACGACATAATGAAAATCAGATATGTGTATATGATTGAAACCTCGGACCCTTCGACCGAGATGCCGACTTTCTTAACCACTACGCTATCACTGCTCAGTGCTCATGTTATCAGTTATTTCTTATCGCATATATAATATTTTAATAAAACTTATAAAGCACATTGTCAAATAGTGTAAAAATTCTTCAAGTTTTTTAAGCTACAGGAAATGGCAAAGAATACATACATACATACGTACACTCAAAGTCACTACCCTCCACTCTTAGATAAAAAGTGGCCAAACGTTATTAAACATAAAATAACAAAGAAAACGAAAAGTTTTTGGTAATTTTACGATTTTATCATTATCGTTGTCTGTATTTGTATTTCTCGAATTTCTCGAGAATTCTCGTTTCTCGATATAATTTAATAATGGTTCGCTCAGGTGACACTCATGCAATTCTTGTGAAAGTTTGTATTATGGTGTGGTCAGATTATCTTAATATATATAAATAAATGAAATTGAAGTGTCTGTTTGTAACGTCAAAATGACACAAAAATATTTAAACAAATAATTTAACAATAACATTTTTACTAAATGCATATAAAAGTATATACGGTACTGACAAAAAAAAACAAAAAATATATTAAGAAAACTGTATGTCTGTCTGTTTGTTCCGGGTAACCTCGGAAATGTCTGGACCCATTTTCATGAGACTTCCTCTTGAAGTTAGCTGATGTTATGAGGAGTAACTTAGGCTACTTTTTTCTTTTCATTTTCGATATTATCGATCAAAGATATTTTCAAAAAATTGAATCTCTAATCTGAACCTCCTTAACCCTAAAAAGAGGAATTAAATACGAAGGTGGTAGAACCCTTTGTGGTTCAATTCCATCGGCATCACCACCACACCTATTTCTGTTATAACAGCAGTGTAGCGTTGCTGTGTTCTGGTTTCAACAGTAAGGGAGACATAATTTTCCGAAGCGTTCCAGCTTAGTACCCAAAAGTTAGCGGCGCATCTGTGCGCAACTGTAGCAGTTTAATCTTATCTGGGATTGATTATAGATGTCCGGTGGCTGCCGGCTTCAAAAACATCCTACTAGTCTTCGATCAGTTGGTATTGTTGATCGAAGAGCTTAGTCCTCAAAGGTGACAGCGTATCTGTGGCCGGCTTTAGGAGTAACCTTATCTGGGATTGATTATAGATGTCCATAGGCTGCCGGGTTCAAAAACATCCTACTACACATCCTAGTCTAACAAAATTATTCACATGTAAATTCTCAAACAGAACCTTGCAATGCACGTCAATGGCATTATGTTTGTATGCAAATGTGCCTCCGCCCAGACATATCACTTATAACAGGTTGCGATAATGTAAGAAACATCTGTAGATTAGATAGGGTATTGAATGTAATATAGTAGCAAAGATTAAGTCTACCTGATTTAAAAGTAGACGAGCATTTGCCCGCGGCTTCGCTCGCGTTACGAAGTAATATTTTCATCCTATTTTATCCCTTTGGGGGTAGAAATTATCAAAATCCTTTCTTAACGGATGCCTACGTCATAACATCTACCTGCATGCCAAATTTCAGCCCGCTTCCAGTGGTTTGAGCTGTGCGTTGATAGATCACTATGTCAGTCAGTCACCTTTGAGTTATATATAATTAAGCGGACACCTATAATTAACTCTCTTCAACGGCTCTTCAAAAAAGGTGCAAAAAGAGCTCTCCTTCAAAGCCGGCGATGCATTGACGACTCCTTTGGTGTTGCAAATGTTCATAGGCGACGTTGACTACTTTCCATCAGGTAGCATGTCTGCTTTATCATTAGGCTCAAATATATATAAAAAAGAAACTCCAGATAGGATTAGTCCTTGTACCTGTAGTACCGGAATGAGAATAGGGCTACGGTATCCCCGGCCTGTCGTAAGAGGCGACTAAAAAGGGGCTTCTAGGGTTGCGGGTGGTAAGATTGGGAGCTCGAACCGTCATCGACCCGTTACTGTCCCACTACTGGGCACAGGTCTTCTCTCAGAATAAGAAGAATTAGGCCATAGTCCACCGCGCTGGGCAAATGCTTATTGGTAGACTTCACATACTTTTGAAAACTTTTTTTAAGATTTCTCAGGTATGCAGGTTTCCTCACGATGTTTTCCTTCACCGTTTAAGCAAGTGATAATTAATTTCTAATACGCACATAACTGAAAACTCAGACGAGCCTGGGATTTGAACCTCAGACCCCTTAATCAAGAGGTTTTTTTTTTTTATAATATAAGAATAGCAGACGAGCATGCAGTCCACCTGATGTGGCTACTGCCGCCCATGGACATCTGTAATCAACCCCAGATAGGATTAGATATTCCTACCTGAGGTCGGCCACAGATGCGCCGCCACCCCTGAGGACTAAGCTGGAACGCCTCGGAAAAGTCTGTCTCCCTTACCACACCCTTCAAACCGGAACACAGCAGCGCCTAACACTGCTGTTATTAGGTAGAAATAGGTGTGGCAGTGGTGCCGCCGGAGTCGAACCACAAAGGGTTCTACCACCTACATTGCTGCTGCTATGATAATACTAAAAATAGTAAAAACACTGGACTGATGCCCAATAGTGGGACAAAAATGGCTTGACGATGACCTCAACGATTTATTAATTCCGTAACATTCTTTAGTCTATTGAAAAAACTTTATCGTATGTCAGTATTACTTATATGACTAGTATTGCCAGATTTACTAGTATTACCAGATTTACCAGTATTACCAATATTACCTGAATTACCTCTACCACTACTGCATGTGTTGATTCTATCTACAACAGTGATTTACAAAGTGTTTTACGACCTCCTGGGGGTCCCAAAGCTTATGAGGGAGTCGAGATGTCTAATTAAAGAAACATTTTTACTTTTTACTAAGAAAATGTTAATAAATGGCTTTTTATAGGTGTTTTAATATGTATGAAATGAGTACTTTATGAAAATATTGACAAATAAACATTAATATTGATATATACTAAAATACAAGTAAGTCAAACCCACTGAGTTTCTCACCGGATCTTCTCAGTTGAGGTCGCGTTCCGATCCGGTAGTAGTTTAAAAAAAATATAACTGACAATTTGTAAGTGCCATCGTAGGCCTATACAAAATACATATATCTCATCTTTCCAGTACCAGTAAAGATTTAGGTGAGAAAAATGTTCATATACGCAGGATTTTGTTTAACGAGTCAGCAACATTCATTACCATTCCTGAGAAAAAAAGATTAAGTCGAATTTATACCTTGTGTTAGACAACCACACGTAGGGTTCGTACACAAAACTGCGATGCGACGTCGCATCGCAAAAATCTGCGAGCTCCCTCGACGCATCGCAAGAACTTGCGAATTGATTCGCATCGCACAGTGGTTGTTGTTGTTGGTCACCCTGAGAGACGCTACGCCGCACGATATCGCATCGCAGCAATTCGCATCGCAATTTTCTGCGTTGCGAATTCGCATCGCGTCGCATCGCAGTTTTGTGTTCTAGCCCAAGGCTTCTTTAAAACATCAGAAGCATTGTAAATCATTACGTATTAAAAAATGTAGTGGATGCCAAGAAGCCGCTATAACAAGGCTTCTATAAATTATAATCAAACTAATTATTTTTTTGCCGTGTGATCCGTTGTCGCCATTGTCTATTGTATTCTTTTATTTTTCCTACAAGTGCATGTATTAATGTCAGGAATCTCTTGTTATGTGTATACAAGTTCCGCTTTTTATAATATAGGAGTAGCAAACGAGCATGCAGTCCACCTCATGGTAAGTGGCTACTGCCGCCCATGGACATCTGTAATCAACCCCAGATAGGATTAGATATTCCTACCTGAGGTCGGCCACAGATGCGCTGCTACCCCTGAGTACTAAGCTGGAACGCCTCGGAAAAGTATGTCTTTACCACACTTCAAACAAGAACACAGCAGCGCTACACTGCTGTTATAACAGAAATAGGTGTGGCGGTGGTGCCGCCGGAGTCGAACCATAGAGGATTCTACCACCTTCATTATTTTAATTCGACCATAATACGAACATCCTTTATAAATATAAGTCAACATTTTAAATAGTAAATTAGTTAAACCTCTCTAAAGTACCTAAATAGTCACTCAATAGGTCAAAAGTTTACTGTGTCATTTCGTAAGCAGTAAAGGACACGTAGATTACTAGATTTTCTTGATAGAACCATAGATTCGTATAGATTACTCACTCCTAACAAGAAAATGTACCCAGTTTTGAGAATAGAAATAGTTGCGTAAAAAAGTTTTGCCACGTCTCCGTGCTAAAATGTCCCTAAAATATTTGAAATAATTATTTATTTATTATGTAAATTACGCAGTATTAGTTATTTATTCGTAAATTTTCTCTAAAAATGTTTTTATTTGTCAAGAATTCAAAAAAAGAACTTACTAATAAGCCGTTTGTGGCTTCATTCAATTTCAAGGCTGCGAAGTATCTTTACTAATCTGTGGATAGAACCTAACTTAAGTCCTAACTAGGAGTCAATGTACTAATAATTACTATTTTTAACCATCGTCCTAAAATCTCTGTTATTCGTAAATAATTGGTCTAGTACGAGTTGGATTCCTATACTGAGGGTTCCGTACCATCAAAATTTTTATTTTTAATTTTAGTATTTGTTATCATAGCTGTAATAGAAATAAACGCATTGCGAAAATTTGAACTGTCTGCCTATTACGGTTTAATAGATAAAGCGAAAAGGGCTAAAAATAGCGATTTCTTGTATGTGAACCCCCATTTATTTTCAAACTATTTATTTTTATTATTTATTGTTATACATCTTATATATAAAATTCTCGTGTCACAATATTAGTTACCGTACTCCTCTGAAACGGCTTTACCGATTTTCAACAAATTTTACATGCATTCTCAGTAGGTCTGAGAATCGGCTACTATCTATTTTTCATACCCCCAAGTGATAAGGGTTGTACACCCTTAACATTTTTTTTATTTATATGGCAACACAACGTTCGCCAGGTCAGCTAATACTCTATAAAATTTTCAAGTGTCTATCTATCACGGTTCAAGAGATAGAGCCCTGTGACAGACAGCCAGACAGCAGAGGCTTAGTACTAGGGTTCTGTTATTAGCTTTTGGGTACGGAACCCTAAAAATACATAAAATAAATAGATGGCGGTAGTATCGTTACTATCAAACTATGAATGTAACATATTTTACAAATATCATGGAAGTGAAAACCTACTTTGTTATGTAATGCAATATCATATGATAATTTAGCACCTAGGTTCAGGTTACACGGTAATTTGCACTTCAAATAATATAGAAAGTGGTACCATTGACCCACCAATGGAGTGGTCAAAACATTTGAACTGAATGTGAAATAAAATTGACTGCATAAATGTCGGTATAGGATAAAAAAAAAATTAAAAACATCATCGGGTCACTCCGGGAGTGCAGGCAGAAGTGTAAACTTTATAAACCTAACCTGAATAATAAAATCTTATATATAAAATTCTCGTGTCACAATATTAGTTACCGTACTCCTCCGAAACGGCTTTACCGATTTTCACCAAATTTTATATGCATATTCTGTAGGTCTGAGAATCGGCTACTTTCTATTTTTCATACCACTTAGTGATAAGGGTTGTTCACCCTTAACATTTTTTTATTTATATGGCAACAAAACGTTTGCCGGTCAGCTATAATGAATAAATAATGAAACTGACACCCATTGACATATTTTTTCTATGCTGACACCGTACGACATCTTGACTTTTGCAGTTTGCTTTGCCGTTTCACGATATATCGATTAGGCCACGCGTTCTGACGCAAGTTTAACATCTTTTACCCATCACAAAAAGGGCATAACTAAGAAATGTTCACTCCAAAAATTCATGATATAAAATGTTATACAGGGTGAATCTCCATAAAGTGCACATATTGAAACAGGTAAAATTAAACCGCATTTTGTCGACAAAAAAAAATAAAAAAATAATAAAAAAAATTTTTTTTGGGTTTTACGACCTTTTGAAGTTTTTTTTTTGGAATTGTGCACCTAAAGTAAATAAATCACTATAACTTTTGAACTAAAAGAGTTATCATGTTCAAACAAAAATTACAATGAATTCCAATTATAGGCCGTACTGATCCATGAAAAAAAAGAAACAAAAAAGTTTATCTTCCCAGAAAAAAATAGTCAGATTAGTGTGAAAAAAGCAATTTTTTTAGGTTAAATTTCAGTAATCGTGAATTTCCTCAAAATAATCTAGGCATTTTATTTTATTTTTATTATTTAATGTAATTCTACGTCGTATTAGCTTTCAAACACTAAAAAAAGCATGCCTCTAACTTAAGTATAAAGTTTCCTACGAGCGCTTAAACAAAGGCAGTTTTTAAGGGTGTTGGTAATAAATAACATTTTTAATACAAACTAGTGTTTTTTTTTTAATTATTAAAGATTTATTTTATTACTGTTTTATCACTTTAATATCGTCAAAAATAAGAAACTACCATGAATTTACCATTGAAACATATTTTTGATAGTTTTCTTTGTTTATATTTTGGACATCTAATTATGGGTCGGACTATACCAGTTTTATTAGGGCGCACGTGCGTCGCGTCATGAGCATCTTTTTTGAAACGTTCCTAGCAAACTTTATACTTGAGTTAGAGGCGTGGTTTTTTTAGTGTTTGAAAGCTAATACGACGTAGAATTGCATTAAACAATAATAAAAAAATAAAATGCCTAGATTATTTTGAGGAAATTGATGATTACTGAAAATTTTACCTAAAAAAAGTTCTTTTTTGCACTAATCTGACATTTTTTTCCTGGGAAGATGATTTTTTTTTGTTTTTTTTTTCATGGATCAGTACGGCCTATCATTGGCAATCATTGTTATTTTTGTTTGAACCTGATAACCCTCTTATTTTAAAAGTTATAGCGATTTATTTACTTCAGGTGCACAATTCCCAAAAAAAAATTCAAAAGGTCGTAAAACCCAAAAAAAAAATTTTTTTATTTTTTTTATATTTTTTTTGTCGACAAAATACGGTTTAATTTTACCTGTTTCAATATGTGCACTTTATGGAGATTCACCCTGTATAGTCTGATTCATAATTAGGTGTCCAAAATGTAAACAAAGGTGTTGACCTATCAAGAACATACCCTTCAAATGGTAGATTCTTATTTTTGACAATATTAAATTAATACAACAATAATAAAATAATAATCTAAAAAAATTAAGATCAATTCACATTTTCTAATATTTATATTACCTCAATTTCGTTCCATACAGTGATAATAATAAAAAACAAGGTTTATGGTAGAAAATTAAAATGTGATAATGGTAACACAATCGGAACCCGGAACATTTCTTGGGCCGTCATTTTTAAGTTTCGTTACTGATGTTATTCATTTTCGTGATTGTAATTGAACTCGAATGTATTATCGTTTACATAGCGCGTTTGTTAAATTGTGAATAATTGTAAAGTTTTCGTTTTTTGTTGAGTTTGTTAAAGTTTTTGTTTCTTGTTCATTTTGACAGTGACATTTGTTTGTTTACATTTTGGACACCTAATTATGAATCAGACTATAGTTATAAATGTTTCTAGTGAATAAAAAATATTAGAACATTAAAATGGTCATAGTTACACATCATTAAGTGGAACATGACCGTAAAATTTCGCGCCAATACGAAAAATAACAACCAATAAAATATCAACTTTGTATCTCGACACGAACATGATTTAAAATGTCTTAAACGTATTTATCTTATCAGAAACTGGTTTAAACGCGATAATATCTTAAAGGAGTCAAAATGGGCCATCAATCTTTAATTTCGTTGCATCGTGTATTGCGTCAGCTGTTGAAAGGTCGCCATCTTTATTGTGTATGGCGGGAGCTAGCGGGCATGCACTCCACTTGACTTAAGTGGTCATTGCAAGCGTTGCAAATACTACATTACAAGTATAGATTCAAATTTACACAACAGATTAGTACAACGATTTCAAAAATACTTTTTATTACTTGAAGCCATTGATTAGTAAAGATTATTCACTCCTAACAAGAAAATGTACCCAGTTTTGAGAACTGAAATAGTTGCGTAAAAAAGTTTTGCCACGTCTCCGTGCTAAAATGTCCCTAAAATATTTGAAATAATTATTTATTTACTATGTAAATTACGCAGTATTAGTTATTTATTCGTAAATTTTCTCTAAAAATGTTTTTATTTGTCAAGAATTCAAAAAAGAACTTACTAATAAGCCGTTTGTGGCTTCATTCAATTTCAAGGCGACGAAGTATCTTTATTAATGTATGCTTGAAGCTGAGGATTTTTGAGCGTATGTATGTGTCATTCTTTGTCACGCTGCAGCACAAACGACTTGACGGATTAACATATGAGGTGTCGTTGAATTCGTCTAAATTTTGGAAGTAATATAAAGTATATTTTTAAGAAGTCGTGTTTTTGTTTTTTTTTTAAATTCTCTCGTAATCCACTGTATTTTAATTATTTGAATTTCGGGGTTGAGAGGCAACCCCAATTTGACGTGATATTTAGCTCAACTCCCTCCCCCACCCCATAATATCACGTAAGATTTTTAAGATTTGTGTTTCAAGTGCAAATGCGTTGGAAAGATCTAAAAAGAAAAAAAATAACTTGCTTAATATTTTTTTTTAATAATTTAATAGTTAGTTTATTTAATAATTATTTTTTATTTAATAAGTTGAACATTAAAATTGCTTATTTGTATCACATTTTTACTTTGTTTCTTGTAAAAAAAAATTACATGATATTTACTGAGACCTCTACTCCTAATGATTAAATGATATTTGATGCGACCCCTCCTAAGCACTTCACGTTATTAAGGGACCCCTTTATCTCATTAGTTTTATCTGCATTAGCTACTTTATAATTTCTAGACCTAGCATAAATGTCAGCTGTCAAATAGCGACATCTACCGTCTCCCATTAAACCTTGCAATACTATAAAAGGAGAAACCACTTACCATCCCGTAACTATGCTAACCTAGTACTTAAATGCACTAACTGATGTCTGTAATTGTTTGTTAGTTTGTTTGACCCTTATTAATAATCAATCTGTCTAATGTTTTAACCAAAGATCGTAATTTGACGTAAGAATTTAAACTAAAATTCGAGGCAGGAAGCAAAACCATTTTAAAATTTAAATTTGAAAAAAAAATATTCGAGAAAGTTTTGTTTTATTCTCGCAGTGTTGTATTATTTTCTTTTAATCAAATGATATAAATACATAAAAAATATCCCATTAAAATACCTAGTATTTAAACCATCTGCTAATTTTTATTTTTTCCTTAGATTATCGAAACGCTATGTACCATAACAGGGTATTATAAACTAAGTGATTATTTGACTGATAAAAAGGTGTGGTCTGAAGAAGCCCCAGCTCCACGTGTACCATTAAGTTACGTTTATCATTGTAGATAACATTTTTTTAATGTGTGTTATGGAGTTTATTTCGCCGCTTCTCCATAACGAACCTTGCGAACTGGTGGTAGATATACTGACTTTCAAAAAGAGTTCTGTAAAGAATCTACTACGAATCAATATTTTTAATTTGATTTCATTTAACCCGGTTTCAAAAATATAAATATTTTATTGATTTGAATTATACGTAACTAGCAGTGCCCGCGTTTTCTTCCGCGTTTTAAAAACATGACATACATATCACTTAAAATTTGTACCTTCATTAGAATGACAGTGGCGCCATCTGTCGAATTGGTCGTACCAACTCAGAAACCTTCGTGGGCTCATGCACAACTTTGCTAAAGATCACATGATCATGCATACGATTCTATAAAGGACAGACAGACAAACATTCATTTTTATATATATAGATGTAGTGATTTATCTACCCTTTGAAAATAACCGCCATATTTGAATAATTGATGAACCTATGGAGGCCCTTTACATTGATTGATACTTCATTAGTTGATTTCGCGATAGACATTTACGAGTATGTAATTTATTTAACAATTAACATACAATTGTATTTACTACAAATTTACTGTATTAGGTGTAAATACATTTATTTGTAGAAGGTTATACGTTTTCGAAGGTGGTAGAACCCTTTGTGGTTCGACAGATGCGCCGCTACCCCTGAGGACTAAGCTGGAACCCCTCGGAAAAGTACGTCTCCCTTACCACACTTCAAACCAGAACCCAGCAGCGCTACACTGCTGTTATAAACAGATATTAGTGCGGTGATGGTGCTAAATCGAACCATTTTGAAGGTGGTAGAACCCTTTGTGGTTCGACTCCGGCGGCACCACCGCCACACCTATTTCTACCTAATAACAGCAGTGTTAGGCGCTACTGTGTTCCGGTTTGAAGGGTAAGGGAGTGGTAAGGGTAAGGTGTGAGTGGTAAGGGAGTAAGTGGTAAGGGAGACAGACTTTTCCAAGGCGTTCCAGCTTATTCCTCAGGGGTAGCGGCGCATCTGTGGCCGACCTCAGGTGGGAATATCTAATCCTACCTGGGGTTGATTACAGATGTCCATGGGCGGCAGTAGACACTTTACCATCAGGTGGACTGCATGCTCGTCTGCTACTCCTATATCATAAATAATTAGCGAAATGAAAGTCGAACTCGAATCGGGAGAGTGCCAAGGGAGAATTGATAGACTGAGCTTCCTCGTGAGGTATTCCTGGAGCATTATGACATGGGGCTCTTCAAAAAAGGTGCAAAAAGAGCTCTCATCCAAAGCCGGCGATGCATTGGCAACTCCTCTGGTGTTGCACATGTCCATAGGCGGCGATGACTACTTTCCATCAGGTAGCACGTCATGTCATAGCGCTCCGGGAATACCTCAGGAGGAAGTTCATTCCACATCTTGCACGTTCGTGGCAAGAATGTCCCTGCAAACCGAACCGTGGAGGACCGCCACGAGTCTGGTGTGGATGGAACTTCATTCTTCAGCGAGTGGTGCGATGGAGGAATGGTGTCGTAGGCACCAGGTCAAATAGTTCCACGGAACACTCTCCATAGTAAAGCCGGTAGATTTTAGAATTTGATTATGTCATGAGAATACCACCTTTAAAGTTGAAGCTTGCTACCTTATCTTGACATTTGGTTGTAACAGCTGTTTCTACTGATTTATATCTGTGAATTCCTCTCATTAAAGATAGATACATAAATAATACTAGGTCATGCTATCTCGCTCGCACTTGTCTAAAGGTGGTAGAACTCTGTGGTTTGACCCCGGCACCACCGCCACACCTATTTCTGTTATAACAGCAGTGTAGCGCTGCTGTGTTCTGGTTTGAAGTGTGGTAAAAGAGACATACTTTTCCGAGACGTTCCAGCTTAGTCCTCAGGGTAGCGGCGCATCTGTGATCGACTTCGGCTAGGATTGTAATCCTATCTGGAGCTGATTACAGATGTCCATGGACGGTATTAGCCACTTACCATCAGGTGGACTGCATGCTTGTCTCCTACTTTAATCTTATATATAAAATTCTCGTGGCACAATGTTAGTTACCGTACTCCTCCGAAATGGCTTTACCCATTTTCACCAAATTTTATATGCATATTCAGTAGGTCTGAGAATCGGCTACTATCTATTTTCCATACCCCTATGTGATAAGGGTTGTTCACCCTTAACATTTTTTTATTTATATGGCAACAGAACGTTTGCCGGGAAGCTAGTATTATAAAAAAATGTACAGTGTCATTAACCTATTACTGTCCCACTGCTGGACATGGGTTTTTTATATAAAGTAGCTAATGCATACAGTCCTGATGTTAAGTAGCTACTGTCATAGACATCTGTAATCAACCCCAGATAAGATTAGATTTCTACTTGAGGTCGACCACTAATGCTAATCCTAAGGTCTACGTTGAAACGTCTCGGAAAAGTATGTCTCCCTTACCACACTGCAAACCAGAACACAGCAGCATTACACTGCTGTTATAACAGAAATAGGTGTGACGGTGGTGCCGCCGGAGTCGAACCACCTTCTACTAATCTACTATCTTCCAAGCGTATATCTAGAAAAGACGCACTTAAGCACACGTTTTTATAATTATCTTATTTATGTATAGGCATATTATACAAATGGGATGCATCTAACTAAATTAATGTCAAATAAATTATTTAACAATATTTGCATGACAAAACATCCGCATGTCGGCAAATCGTAAGTGGACAAATAACACATACTTAATCAATACGAATTATTTATAGCCATTATATAAATCTTAAATGTTATCAAGTCTAGAATAAGCTTACGAAGTACGTATTTAGATGTTTGGGAAAATAGACTTTTTTAAATAGTATTAAAATAGAAGACACGCGTGCGTTCCACCTGATGGTGACTACTGCCGTTCTTGAACATCTATAATCAACCCTAGATAAGACAAAATTTCTATTTGAGGTCGGCCACAGATGCGTCATTAGCCTAAGGACTAAGGTTACCTGAGTTTGCCAAAAATGCACAGCTACCATTGAGGACTAAGCTGGAACGCCTCTGAAAAGTATGTCTCCCTTACCACACTTCAAACCAGAACCCAGCAGCGCTACACTGCTGTTATAGACAGATATTAGTGCGGTGACAGTGCTAAATCGAACCATTTTGAAGGTGGTAGAACCCTTTGTGGTTCGACTCCGGCGGCACCACCGCCACACCTATTTCTACCTAATAACAGCAGTGTTAGGCGCTGCTGTGTTCCGGTTTGAAGTGTGATAAGGGAGACAGACTTTTCCGAGGCGTTCCAGCTTAGTCCTCAGGGGTAGCGGCGCATCTGTGGCCGACCTCAGGTAGGAATATCTAATCCTATCTGGGGTTGATTACAGATGTCTATGAGCGGCAGCAGCTACTTACAATCAGGTGGACTGCATGCTCGTCTGATACTCTTATATTATAAAAAAAAAACCTTCAAATCTTCCACTAGCGGGAAAACGAGCCCAGCAGTGGGACATAAGGCATCGGCAAATTCCTTACGCCTGAGGTCAAACTAGTATTAAATACCACAGAACATATATAACCTATCAACGCACTTAATATAAAATTATCGGAAAAATAAAACCAATGCCTTTTACTTACGGCTCATTTTTGATTAAAACTTTTAAGCGCTGACACACATTTTTGAGGCTTGCTTATTTTCGAGTACAGTCAAGTTGAAAAGTGTTTAATAAATCGTAGTTTTTATTTATTTAAATCATATTTACAGCTAAGATTATAGGTTTATACCTTATGCTTTAGAATAAGAAAAAATAATTGCATTACGTTAATAAATTTAGTGAATATAATAGTAAATATAAGATTAATTGGTAATAAGATTAATTTATAATTAAGTAGGTACATCCATACTTACGAGAGTCATCATTAAATATTATACAATAATTACCTAATTTAAGCATGCAGTCCGTCTGATGATAAGTTACTGCTATGGACTTTTATCAACCTTAGATAGGGCTCGACCTTTTTTGTTGACGTAAACCTTCAAAACTTGATTTGGTGGGAATTTAACCCTATAAAACCCCTCAGTGGCCGTCCTCAGCGTAGCGTTGTAGGTGGTAGAACCCTCTGTGGTTCGTTTCTGGTGGCACCACCGCCACACCTATTTATTTTATAACAGCAGTGTAGCACTGCTGCGTTGTGATTTGAAGTGTATGGTAAAGGAGACATAAGTATGTCTCCCTTACCGAGATTTTTCAAGTTAGTCAGTGGCGGTAGGCAGTGGCGACGACCTCAATTAGAAATCTTTTAACTTATCTGGGGTTGATTACAGATGTCCATGGGAAGCAGTAGCCACTTACCATCAGGTGAACTGCATGCACGTCTGCTATACTATTATAAAAAAAAACAACAATGCGATTTTTCAGTCTTTCAGTTCCCATTTCATTATAATTATTTACTTTCTTCTTTTTTGTTTTTTTTTTTCGTTTTTTCAAAATCCACTTGTCTACACGTCTGTACACACGCAACAAGTCGATTACCGGAGAGACAGCTGTGTGTGAAACCAATACGCAGATGTACCCTCTTGTGCAGTAGCTTCACATTCTGGTTTGCTTAAGGAAGGTTTGACTCGGCCCCGATCGAAGGCTGAGGTTCGAATCCGAGCAAGCGCCTTTAATTATTTTGGGATATTAAATATGATCTTGGTGTAATAAGGGAGACATATTTTTCCAAGGCGTTCCAGCTTAGTCCTCAGGGGTAGGGGCGCATCTGTGGCCGTCGGATAGAAATATTTAATCCTATCTGGGGTTGATTATAGATGCCCATAGGCGGCAGTAGCCACTTAGTCCGCGCAAAACTGCTAGTCCGCTCTGAAGTTGTTCCGAGCAGGTATAGTCATACAATTTGCTATGGCGACGCGATTCATTTCTATATTCAGAGCGGACTAGCAGTTTTACGCGGACTATACCATCAGCTCGGACGGCATGCTCGTCTGCTACTCCTATATTATAAAAAATCCTCCTATAATCTCCTATAAAAAAACTTTTATAGCATTTTTTTTATTTGTTGTTTTTTTCAAAATCCACTTGTCTACACGTCTGTACACACGCAACAAGACGATTACCGGAGAGACAGCTGTGTGTGAAACCAATACGCAGATGTACTCTCTTGTGCAGCAGCTTCACATTCTGGTTTGCTTAAGGAAGGTTTGACTCGGCCCCAATCGGAGGCCGAGGTTCGAATCCCGAGCACGATATGAGACTTTTCTGAGATATTAATTAATTTGCTTTTGAAAAATACTGTCTCGAAATCTAATAGCGTTGCTGTAAAAACGATAAAAAAAGGTGTATGAATTCATTAATTTTATTCATTTTTATTCCATCTGGTAGCACGTCTGCTTAATCGTTAGGTTAAACAATAAAAAAACTATTTTTTAATATTTTATGTATAAAAGAAACTTTTCGAAAATCAAATTCAAATTCAACTTCAAATCTCATTTATTCAAAATCGAATCATATAGAATACTTTGAAAGTCAACAAACTACCACCGCTTCGGAAGGTGTTTCGCTATGGAGAAGAAGCGGCGCAAGAAACTCATCATTTTTCTAAACTTTAATTTAAGTAGCATGTCATTCAGTATACATTTTTATTTATATTTTATGCAAATATTTCCATTGATAGGATCATTGGATTAAAATCTCGCACTAAAGACATATCTTACACATCTATCTAAATATATATAACTCAAAGGTGACTGACTGACATAGTGATCTATCAACGCACAGCTCAAATCACTGGACGGATCGGGCTGAAATTTGGCATGCAGGTAGATGTTATGACGTAAGCATCCGCTAAGAAAGGATTTTGATCAATTCTACCCCCAAGGGGATAAAATAGGGGATGAAAATATTACTTCGTAACGCGAGCGAAGCCGCGGGCAAAGGCTCGTCTTATCATAAAATACTTAAAAGATCGTAATATAAAATAAAATAAGAGTCAAACTACGTAATAAACAAATAAATTCCTTATGTGTTACATCTTATATATAAAATTCTCGTGTCACAATGTTAGTTAACGTACTTCTCCGAAACGGCTTTGCCGATTTTCACCAAATTTTATATTATTTTATATTCAGTAGGTCTGGAAATCGGCTACTATCTATTTTTCATACCCCTAAGTGATAAGGGTTGTTCACCCTTAACATTTTTTAATTTATATGGCAACACAGCGTTTGCCGGGTCAGCTAGTAATTAATAAAAACAAAACATCTTTATGAGAAACAAATAAAACAAATCTTTATGTGATTACGAATGAACTAATTTTATTTTCTTTTTTAATATCAAGACTACTTATTTAAGACTTCGTCGTCAACCCATTACTGTCTCACTCGGCTCGGTCTCCTCTCAGAATGAGAACGATTAGGCCATAGTCCACCGCGCTGGACAAGAGCGTATTGGTAGACTTCACATACCTTTGTATGTACCTAACTTTTTTTTTAAATTTCTTACTCGTAGGTATGTAGGTTTCCTCACGATGTTTTCCTTCGCCGTCTAAGCAAGTGATAATTAATTTCTAATACGCACATAACTTTGAAAAATCAGTGCGTGCCTGGGATTTGAACCTCGGACCCCTCAACTTAGAGGCCGAGTTTCTTAACCACTGCTTTTAAACAAGAATATCCCTTCACAAAGTTTAATCAAATCAATCAATCAAATCATTTATTTGCAAGAACATAATATTTTACAAGGATCTTAAATTTATAACAATTATCTTATGCTCTACCACATTGGGCGTGCAAAATTTATGTATTTTGTTCATTATTACATGGCAAGATGACTTTACCTTAAGTCTTAAACCCATGAAATTCTAATTTTTTCACAAATAATTTCACTTATGGGTCATACACAAAACGGGACCAAAAAATTCTTGAAATAAAAAAGTGTTTTATTTCTTCAAAATCAGTCTCATTTATTTTTTATAAATCAACATAATATAGAAAAAGATTCAAAACAGATCGTTTTTTGTTTATAGACAAGATATTCGACATTTTCTTTTTTTGACGACCACAGAAAAGACACAATTCTACAGAAAAGTAGAAAGTATCAAAACTACCTTAATATATTTGGCTGTTATCATTCATAATTATCGTATTGCTTAACGACATCGTTGATTACAATATAACAACATTTTCTAACATATTCGAAATTGCAACAGTCTCAAAAACTTATAAAAAATAACAAAAAATATAGCTTCTTAAAAATAAATGCTTACTGAGTAATCTTTGTATAACTGTATTTTTATAATATAATAGTATTTCACATTCTTAAAAACTCAAAAGATTTATTCATAAAATTAATGGATTAAAGAACAATGAATGTAATGATAAAGCAATGACATTATTATAACAACAAAAAATACTAGTCTTTTAAAATAATAAGAAAAAATCAAATATTATGTTTTATAACTTATTAACATATGTTTTCATCGCTAAGAGCAAAAAAACATTTCACTTTAGGCTTCTTATGTGGCGTAATTGACTCATCGGAAAAGTTTCTGTCTAAAATAATCCGTTTTCTTGGAGTAGGTGGCTGAGACGCTGCATCCTCTGAAAAATATGGTGACGGTGTGTGTTCTGTTCCTAGTCCAGAAACAGTAGATGCCGATTTAGTTCTATGCGACGAAGACGGGATTGGCAGAATGTCTTCTAATGATGCACTTGAATTAGCTTCTGATGAAACATCTGAAGTATCTGAGATATACGCAATCTGCATTTGACCAATCTCGAAATGTGGACAGTTGGTGTTAAGCTACGCACGAAATACAGCTTAGTCTTCTAACGTGAAGAACGTTAGGATCCATTGAGCTCCATGCTATCTGATGAATTTGAAATGTTCCTTTAAACGGACGACATGTGTTTGCATCCTGCTATCCTTTGTATTTTAAGAATCTGGGCTTCTTCTATATGCATTATATCTATTCATTTATCTTTCAAGCCACTAATAAAATTATTAATGTTAGACACATCCCTCCCACTCGCCACAAATGACGCCGGAGATGCGCAAGTGGAAGAAGGTGGTGTATTTTCATCTAAAATTATCCATGGTACGTTTTCTTATCTTTTCCTTTTCGGGTCTTAACTTTGCTTTTTCACGCCACATTTTTCGTATTTGTCTCTGATGTCTGGGTGTAAATTTTTAATTGACTTTAATAAACCGTCTTGTTTCTTATGATGATATCTTTCTCTATCCTTTTTTCGTCCTTCTTCTATAGAAATAGTGTCCAATTTAACTCTAGCTCTTCGCATACTCATTTTCTTCTGTTCGCGTGTTCTTTTTTTTCTTATCTTCATCGCTGAGTTGTACCTTAGATCTACTTGAACGAGGCATTATAACTGCAACAAGCCATACCAAGCAAGCTAAATAATTTTGTTATTCAAGCTACTTGCTTCCATGGATTTTATTCGAAGCAATCTGCTAAATTCCTTCAAAAGACATCTTTCACCTTTACCAGTTAGTTTACGGACAAAATGAGATTTTAATCTAATGACCAAAAAAATTTAGGTTACGGTAACATGCAATAAATAATTAGAATCCACAAAGCACCTTTTTTGGGTTAGTAAACAAATAAAATCTTAATAATAGTATTTTATGTGGACATATTACTTTCCTGTGGACAGTCAAAGTAACAGAAAAGATGTCCACAGAAAAGATATACCAACCCAAAGTCAAGATTACTATTTAGTTTACACGGTTACAAAGCTGGTAAACGAGATTTCAAAAACTCTCCCTAAAACGCGTTCTGTCCGTATAATCATAAATATAATAAACGTGTACTTGCCAAAACATACTTGGAACAGAAAAGTATCACTGATCTTTTACAAAATGAAGAGTATATATAAATTTACATTACTGGAATACGACATTTAACGTTCATCTCGTGTAACAGGCGCAGGAGAACGATAGCTGTCGAAGGTTGCCCACGTAAAAAATATTTCTGTTACGGTACGTCTGGTAGGAATTTTAAACGTATTAATTTTTTGGACCACAGAAAAGTTGCAAATACCTGTAACGGTTTGTTTATTCGAAATTGTGGAAGAAAGTCACAAGGACGTTATTGAAATTATCGAATAAAAATTGTCTTAAGAATATTCTACATTGATATTGTGAGTATTTATAACGATAACTGAATACTAAAATAAAATATACATGCTTAAATCTACCGACTACGAATCTGAACAGTCCACAGAAGGGGACAAAATTATGTATTTTCTTTTTTTTTCTTTTCTACCATTTAATATTTTTTATGTACGAATCATTTATTTATTACTAAGCAGTTGACATGGTAAAATTAAAATGAAATATGGTTGTGTTTACTTTTATTAATAATGTTATCTTAACATAACACTCAAATGTGTAAGACCCTTATATACTTAAATGATTGTAATAAGTAAGAAGTTGATTAGGACTCTACTAGCAGTCTATTCAATTACTTCAACTGTGGCAACAGAAGCGATACTTCTGGTCTGCCCATAAAACAGAAGTCTAACTTCTATTTCTTTTGTTACAGAAGCAGTACTGCAACGTGCGTACGGAGATTTGCTGCAGAATCGAAGTCGCTATCGGTGGGAACGCCCAGGGTTCTCTTGGAGTCGGGTCTGGTACCTTCCAAGGTGCAGCAGCCCAGGGATCAGGGCTCTTCAACTCACAGGGCTCAGGTGCTTTTGGACAAGGCAATGTAGGACAAAGTACCCAAGGCACGTTTGGACAAACCAATGCTTTTGGAGCCCAAGGAACTTTAGGAGCGCAAGGTACCTTCGGTACTCAGGGCTTCGGAACCCAACAAACAGCACCAACTAGCCCAGGGTTCGCTGGTACCGCGGTGGACCGTCAAGCTTTTGATGCTTCATTCGCCAGCAGAGGTCAAGGTACCGTGGGTATCGCATCTGGAACGACCGGCTTCGGATCACCTGGAACGACCGGTTTCGGTACTGGATCCGTTAACAGGGGCACTACCCTTGATGTGTCACGTGGTACGAGCTTAAACGTCAACAAGTACGGAGCAACGAATACGAATACTTTCGGATCAGGATTCGGATCTACAGTAGCACCGACAACACCATTCAGACCGACAGGACAGTCGAACTTCATCGACTCTGACTCCTTCTCAGCCGGCAGCGACACTGCAAGCGTCTACCGCCCAGGCTCCAGCGGATCTGGCCTCAAACCCGGTATCCCTTACCTCCCACCAGACAACACTAATAGTGGATCTAACGTCTACAGCTCCACTGCCTTCCCTACACCGTCCTACCCCCCACCGTCCTACCCTTCACCCACCTTCCCTACCTTCACCCCACGACCGTTCACCACCCCTAAACCTACCTACCTACCCCCCGTATCCTCCACCTCCGCGCCAGGTTACCTACCCCCAATCGGAGAGCAGACTATCAACAGAGAAACTCGCCTACCCCCCGGACCGAATTACGTCGAGGGTCAACTTATACTGGACGAGAATAGGCAGCCAAGGCCTCGACCACCCACGCCTGGACCGGCGCCAAGTAAGTGATGTCATTCTTTACTCACACCGTTGCGTAAGCTTAAGATTAGGTGGCTAACGCCCGCGGATAGGGATGTGCCGGTGATTACGATATGAATATCAATATATAAATATCGGCTTAAAATATTGATATCAATATCGATATTATTTGCTTTTGGTAAATCCTTGTTCGGAAGCCGTTACGAACATTATTTAGATAAATAATATCGATTCTAAATTAAATTTTTTAGTCCTTATATAAATATCGATGAAACATGAATAAAATCGATATTAATTTTATTGTATTGATGTTCAAAACTAAATACTTATATTTAAAATTTCGATTTTGATATAATATCATTTCGATGTGATAATCTATTTCTACCTAATAACAGCAGTGTTAGGTGCTGCTGTGTTCCGGTTTGAAGGGTGTGGTAAGGGAGACAGACTTTTCCGAGGCGTTCCAGCTTAGTCCTCAGGGGTAGCGGCGCATCTGTGGCCGACCTTAGGTAGGAATATCTAATCCTATCTGGGGTTGATTACAGATGTCCATGGGCGGCAGTAGCCACTTACCATCAGGTGGACTGCATGCTCGTCTGCTACTCCTATATTAAAAAAATACGTGTGGCACTCGGAGACTGCCGCGGTAAAGCTATTGCATAGCATTTTTTATGCTATGAAAACGCTCAGAAGGAATTCCAGAAATACAATATATTCTTCCATAATCATCAACATTTACATTAATACATCTTTATCCACTATTTTATCATATCTCCATTATATAAGACATTGCAAATATCAGCTGACATTTCATAACTCCAAGCAAGACTGAACGTTCTAAAATATAAAATAGAAAAGTATTTAATAAGTGACATAAAGTATTAACAACCAGCAATATAAATGGATCAATGCGATGTGCCTGTGATATTTGGCCGAATGTTACAGGTACATCGCATTTTTCATTAATAAATGCACTTTGTTTATTCATATTTAAAACACTTTGTACACAAATTATTTGTACCATAAATCATAATGGCGTTTTGATTTTGTGCTGTCAAGTCTGTCAGTTGTAATTGTACGTTTAAAAATAACAAACACTCTTTTACGTTATTTTATCAATCCAGAATTCAACATAGCTTATGTTGATAAAACATATTATTTGGATAATATGGTAATATAATTTTGCATTTTATAATGGGAATATAAAATATACTTCACGCAATTTTAAGATTTCTGCACGGATTATAAAAAAATGTGTATTACTGCCATCTGTGTTCAGGTTGACGAATTAAGGTTATCAAATAAAATAATAAGGAATGTAAAATAATACTTTATTCAATTATATCCAATATCCATATTTTTCTATTGACAGTCAACAACTCGGTTGCCTGGAGACTTGATATCCAACAGTCCTCCACCGCTATTTTCACTTACACCACCAGGGGCGCCGGCAGCATTTGGTCAAGGTGACGGCGCACCAGTATGCCATTTTCAGTTCTGACTTCATAATGGAGTCTACCTAATCTTCGGATGACGACTCCGAACTCCCATTTAACTCTTGGGTTGGTGTAACTGCGGACTTGTACCTTATCACCTTGTCCGAACTCCTGCGTTGGCGGTGCATTGTAATGTAATCTGGATAGTGGGGCGGATTTCTTAAATAAGGCATGCATATAGGTTCTTACCTCTCTGCCGAACATTAACTGATAAGGTGATAACTCTTTTGTATTAGGTGTACGTCTCAAGCGTGCCTTGACAGTTAACAGTTTATCAAATAAACTTCCGCTCTTGCTGATATAAAAGAACATTCAGGTATTAGCCGATTATTTTCTTTTTGTACATTCAAAAATTTAAATTTTAGCTTTGTATATATTTCTTCAAATTCGTACCTGTATTTTATTTCCTCTTCTAAATTTTCTTCTTCTGTAAGCCATTCAATTTTTTCTTGAATCGCGTAGAATTTGTTCAAATTTTCTTGTAAAGAATTCAGTCGTATATTTATTTCTTCAATGTCAATTTTTTCTATTCCCGAAATGTAATTTTCGGTTCGTTTCATTAACCCACGTAATGTGGCTCGTATTTCCTTATTGTTTTTTAGTTCATTCGACATCTCGTCGCCAATATCAAATAAAATAATAAGGAATGTAAAATAATACTTTATTCAATTATATCCATATTTTTCTATTGACAGTCAACAACTCGGTTGCCTGGAGACTTGATAGTTGGATATCAAGTCTCCGGGCAACCGAGTTGATGAAAGGTGTTACTTATTTTCGTTACGGAATTTCTCGATTCGGTCGCCGCGCTCAAAGCCCGCGATAAAAGCTATGCAATAGCTTAATAATATATCGTATTTCCGACCGTTGACAATGGTTCAATATTGTTAAAAATATCGATATTCGATATATTGTTATCACTACATCCCTATTGTAAATGCCTTTGGTTATACACAGCTGATCTTATAATTAATTTAGAGGCACACGAAGCATTCCAAACTTAGATTAATTTAGGTAGCAAAATCATCGTGAAATAGGACAAATCTACACTTCGTGTTTCGACTCCATAGGCACCACCGTCACACCTATTTCTGTTAAAACAATGTTCTGCTGGGAGGCCTACCACCATCTTTTAAAAACCATCATATTTCAGGAAAGTTTTATTTCCTCCTTAAAACAGTAAAATATTCCGTCATACACAGTTGAACAAACTTAAACCCTTATTAATATTTCGCTTATCCATTGTATAAAACCAACTGAAATTGTCATATTTTGCTTAAAAAGTTAAATTTCCTGCAAGAAAAGTAAAAGTATGATTAAAATAATATTGTTTTAAGAGATGGTAGTAACCCCCCTGTGTTCTGGTTTCAAGTGTGGTTCAAGTTCAAGGGAGATACTTATACTAGGCTCCAACTTAGTCCTCAAGGGTTTTAACGCATCTGTGTCCAACCTCGGGCATGACTAATCCTATGTGCTCGTCTGCTACTCTTATATTATAAAAAAAAAATGTGAGGTTGATTATAGATGTCCATGGACAGCAGTAGCAACTTATCATTTGTATGTATCTATCTAAAACCTATATCTATCGTATAAAACCTATATTTGTCATATGTTAGGCATGATTATGTTCAGATTTTTATAATATGGCAGTAGCAGACGAGCATTCATTCCACCTGTTGGTAAGTGGCTACTGCCGCCCATGGACATCTGTAATCAACCTCAGATAGGATTATATATTCCTACCTGAGGTCGGCCACAGATGCGCCGCTACCCCTGACTAAGCTGGAACGGAAAAATATATCTCCCTTACCACACCCTTCAAACCGGAACATAGCAGCGCTCAACACTGCTGTTGTAACAGAAATAGGTGTGGCGGTGGTGCCGCCGGAGTCGAACCACAAAGGGTTCTACCACCTTCAAAAGAATAATAAGAACGGTTTAAGCTTATTCTGTTCTTACCTATATCCGTATTGGTAAACTTGACATACTTGGAACAGCTGCGTAGGTTTCCTTAATGTTTTCCTTCGCCGCGATGTTTTACCACGCTTTTATTAGCTTGACCTGTATGTATGTGTGTATGTATGTATGCATGTATGTATGTATGTATGTATGTATGTATGTATGTATGTATGTATGTATGTATGTATGTATGTATGTATGTATGTATGTATGTATGTATGTATGTATGTATGTATGTATGTATGTATGTATGTATGTATGTATGTATGTATGTATGTGTGTGTGTGTGTGTGTGTGTGTGTATGTATGTATGTATGTATGTATGTATGTATGTATGTATGTATGTATGTATGTATGTATGTGTGTGTGTGTGTGTGTGTGTGTGTGTGTGTGTGTGTGTGTGTGTGTGTGTGTGTGTGTGTGTGTGTGTATGTATGTATGTATGTATGTATGTATGTATGTATGTATGTATGTATGTATGTATGTATGTATGTGTGTATGTATGTATGTATGTATGTATGTATGTATGTATGTATGTGTGTATGTATGTATGTATGTATGTATGTATGTATGTATGTATGTATGTATGTGTGTATGTATGTATGTATGTATGTATGTATGTATGTATGTATGTGTGTATGTATGTATGTATGTATGTATGTATGTATGTATGTATGTATGTATGTGTGTATGTATGTATGTATGTATGTATGTATGTATGTATGTATGTGTGTATGTATGTATGTATGTATGTATGTATGTATGTGTGTGTGTGTGTATGTATGTATGTATGTATGTATGTATGTATGTATGTATGTATGTATGTATGTATGTGTGTGTGTGTGTGTGTGTGTGTGTGTGTGTGTGTGTGTGTGTGTGTGTGTGTGTGTGTGTGTGTGTGTGTGTATGTATGTATGTATGTATGTGTGTGTGTGTGTGTGTGTGTGTGTGTGTGTGTGTGTGTGTGTGTGTGTGTGTGTGTGTGTATGTATGTATGTATGTATGTATGTATGTATGTATGTATGTATGTGTGTATGTATGTATGTATGTATGTATGTATGTATGTATGTATGTATGTATGTGTGTATGTATGTATGTATGTATGTATGTATGTAAGTATGTATGTATGTATGAGGTTTTCTAAGGGGAAAAATAAAAATACGTATCATAGGGTCATGTTTAGGTCCCCGTATGTCGTGTTTTGTTTAAGGCACCGTCAACTCACCCTAAGCTCGAGCTAGTCTTACCTCGGATTGGTCTACCAGTTACCCTCTACCTTCCTCTTCTCACGTGGCATCGCTCTTACAGCACGTTGCACCGCGAACAATGAATTTAACATTTGATTATTAATTCCTTATTATTTTAATTCAGTAAGATTTAATTTGTACTTCATTTCACATACACACCCCGGTATAAACACACACATACTCACACATACATACATACAAAACAAACTAATAAAAGCGTGGTAAAACATCCCTTGCAACACTTCACGATGTTTCCCTTCATTGAACCCTTTAGTTCTTCATCTAGTCCAGTTGTTTATACCAAACAATATTTCCAGGTGAAATCCCAGCTGGATGCGCTGCAGCCTTGAAGTGTACGCCAATCGAGTTCTGTACAGCTGAAGGAGTCATCTCCAACACATCTGTGATCCTCAGCCGAGAGCAGGACGCCTACAGAGTGCCGCTAACTGTAAGTGAACTATTACGTTTTCTTCTTTATAATAAGGAATAGCAAAAGAAAGCAGTCCACCTGATGTGGCTACTGCCGCCCATAGACATCTGTAATCAACACCAGATAGGATTAGATTCCTACCTGAGGTCGGCCACAAATGCGCCGCTGTCTAAGGACTAAGCTGGAACGTCTCGTGTAACGTTTACATTACAAGATGGGGTAGAACCCTTTGTGCTTTGACTCCGGAGACACCACCGCCACACCCTATTTCTGAATAGCAGTGTTAAGCGCTTCTGCGTTCTGGTTTGAAGAATGGTAAGGGAGTACTTTTCGCGAGACATTCCAGCTTTGTCCTCAGCATTTGTAGCCGACCTCAGGTAGGAATCTAATCTTATCTGAGGTTGATTATAGATGTCCATGGGTGGCAGTAGCCACTTACCATCAGGTGCATAGTCCGCTACTCCACACTGCTACTTCCTATATTATAAAAAAATGTGTAATTAACTTTCTCTACTATCAAAACAAATAATTATAAAGTTATAGAATTGGACATTTGCAAATGTATAGGGTTTTTAAGTTTGATATAATTTACATAGGAGATTACTTAATAAATAAGTCATGTCTTGGTTTTGAAAAAAATACATTATATTATATTCGTAAGTATGTGAAAAAATATAAATAAACGAAGTTGACATTTAAATCAGCTGTTATGTCGATGCATACTTTTTACTTATTTTCTACTAGCTGTGCCCGGCGGTTCCACCCGCGTTAAAAAGAAGCAGGGGCACAGCTAGTTCTAAAATATAAGTAGCCCAAGTTACTCCTTATTACATCAGCTACCTGCCAATAAAAGTCCCGTCAAAATCGGTCCAGCCATTTCAGAGATTAGCCAGAACAAGCAAACAGACAGACAGACAGACAAAATTTTAAAAAATGTTGTATGTACCGTATGTATATTAAATGTACCGTATGTATATTCATATGCATGTAGTAAAAAGCGGTTATTTCAATATTAAAAACAGACACTCCAATTTTATTTATATGTATAGATAACATGTGAGCAATCTTAATTTTTTTTTAGAAAAAAAACACAAAATAAAAATAAATCTTAATCGTAAATTCTTATAAGTAAATATAAAAATCCATACTAAGAAGAGCAGCCTTTTTCGTAACACAAATTATGAAAGATCATTAGAAACCTTTCAAAATTTTCAATTTACAACGAGTTTAACTTTACTACATATTAAATTGCCAATTGCAAGCGAAGTCAAAAGTCAAATCAAAAATCATTAACAATCTTCATTCAATTTACTTACGACTTTGAGTTATTACGTTACTAGTTTTTACCCGCGGCTTCGTCCGCGTTTAAAAGAAAATAATATAACATACAAACATACATAAAACTGAAAATTCGTACCTTCAACTTTGCTAAGGATCATCACTTGATGAAATGCATAGTTTACGATTCAATCCTTACTAATATCGATTAAAATAATCGATGTTTTGGATCTAAAACATTGATTCTCAGATTAATCGATCTTAGATCGCCATCCCTAGTTCCCGTGGGATTTTCGGGATAAAAACTATCCTATGTCCTTTCTCGGGTCTCAGACTATCTTTGTACAAAATTTCATTAAAATCGGTTCAGTGGTTTAGGCGTGAAGAAGAGACAACCAGACAGACAAACAGACAGACAGATTTACTTTCGGATTTATAATATTAATAAGATAAGATAAGAACTAGTAAGGATTAGTAAGGATTAGTTTTTACCTGCGGCTTCGCTCGCAGTCAGAGGTTTTCTTAACGGAACGGTACTTTTTTCAGAGTAAAGTTACCCTATGTCCTTTTCTGAACTCCTGACAACGTGTGTACAAAATTTCATGACAATCAGTTATGTAGTTAAGACGTGAAAGTGTAACAAACAAACACACATTCCCATTTGTAATATTATTTAGGAATAGCTTTTACTCATGACTTTCTCAGATAGACTTATAACACTATTCCTGTCGCGCGTGTATATGCCTAAACGCGCGTCTTACACACACACATGACATATGCCGCGCCAAACTGTTCGTCCGCTCTGAAGTTACGCGAAGATGTAGTCAGACAGCCAATACGGTCGAACACAACTACAAGCATATACTCTGTACTAACGTAAGGGCACACTATCGCAGCTATGTACCCGCGGGCGAGAGCGGGCAGAGGAAGTTTCCGGGGGCTGCGCTGTCTTCGTACCGCTAATATCTACAATTTGCTGTTGCGACGCGACTCAATTCTATATACAGACCAGATAAGCAGTTTGGCGCGGACTATAAGTCGCTGCAGTCTGCAGTGCGTGTGACACGATAGGAAGCAAGTGACATGAGTGCGATTGGGACGCATGTGTGAGCTTTACACGCGCGACAGGAAGCGTCTCATAACATTATACAATATTTCAACCCCTGTTACGCTATTGGGGGAATTTTCAAAATTATTTATTATTTTCTTTTTTATTCCGAAACAAAACCTTATATCTAACATGTTTGCAACTTCAAAAACCCCTTCGGTGGCCTACCCCGGCGGTATTTGGAAGTGACAATGATCATCCACCTGTGGCTTAGAGAAATCTAAGCACAGCGTCACTCTTCGATTCTACCCAGGAAGAGAATATTAAATTCGTCTTATACTTTTAGGTATTTACGACTTGACGCGGTCATATACAGCTTTGGTCTTCTTAGGGCCGTTGCTTGACAAGTTCACGTAAAACCGATTTCTGGCGTGGCGACTCATGCCGTGGCGTCGCCACGCTATACGATGGTATATATATACAGTCTATAAGCAGTAGTGTGTACGGTGTGGCGACGCGTCGCCATGCGCAATCGACTGTGCGATTCTCTCCCACTCGATCTGGCGTTAAGCCATCTTTCTCGCTACACTGAGCTCGAATACCTATAGTGTAATTTTTGTATTTAATGAAAATAAATGTTTATTCAATAAATAGTCATCGTTATCTGGAAAAAAATCGTAATATTTTATTTTATCATTATGACATATTTAGTTCCTATCACAATATGTTATTTTCTGCATATTACTTTTACAAAATAATGTCGATGTTTCACATCTGTCAGGCGTCCCGTGACGGCTCACATTGTTTTTATTCTAGTGGCTAGCTACGGGGCATTTGCCTGGACTACACCAATACGAAATCGTTGACATAATTTCTTCCCTCAGGACTGCAGAGACATCGCCACAGGCCGCATCGGCAAGTGCTGCAGAGACCCGCTCTACACGGACCCCTGGCCAACCAACCAGCTCGGTAAATGGGTTCCCGGCGTCTTCGGTGGTAACGACGGCAAGTACGTCCCTGACAGCCGCGGCAGCTCCAACAACATCAGACCTGGAGTCACCGTCAGGCCTCCAGTCACTGGCTCCGTCAGGCTGGATAACTTCAGGTAAATACAATCGAATTCTCTGAGAAAAAAAGATAGAAAATATATATTTTTTATTATATAGGAGTCAGGACAGATTAATTTAAGGTTTTAGCAATTATAAAGAATGGATGACAATACATGACGTTATTTTCCAAATTCATTAAGTATTTTAAAGGTGATAGGGCTCTCTGAGGTTCCACTCCGGAGACACCACCACCATACATATGTTTGCCTATAAACAGCAGTGTTAAGCGCAGCTGTTCTTTGGTTTGAAGTATGATAAGGGGATAACTTTTCCGAGGCATTCCAATTAAGTTCTCAGAGATAGCAGCACATCAGTGACCGACCTCAGGCAGGAACCTAATTGGGTCCAGAGTTAATTACAGATGTTCATGGGCGGCAGTGGCCACTTACCATCAGATGGACTGCATACTTGCTACTCCTGTATTATAAAAAAAAATCTAAGGTTGATCACAACATTGCCATCCATAGGAACTAAGTAATGCCTTATTGGTCTCTTTTACCACACCCTTCAACCAAAAACACAGCAGCTCTCAAAACTCCACAATTTTCAATTTCTGAATTAGGAGAGAAACATTTTTTTTTTACAGAACAAACCCCACCCCAACCGTTACCCCTAAACCCACCTTCCCATACGGCCCCAACCAAGTAACCCCAGGGTACCCCGTCACCGTCGCTCCAGGGGTCAAGCAACCTGTCCGTGGTCAGGGACAATATGGCATTGGAGGTCAGGGACAATATGGAATCGGTGGTCAGGGACAATATGGAATCGGCAGTCAAGGACAAATTGGAGTAGGTGGTCAAGGTAATGGAATTTGATTTAATTATGCTTTATTTAGTATAGTCCGCGTAAAACTGCTAGTCCGCTCTGAATATAGAAATGAATCGCGTCGCCATAGCAAATTGTATGACTACACCTGCTCGCAACAATTTTAGAGCGGACTAGCAGTTTGGCTCGAACTATACTTCACTTTTTGCAACAATTATTTTTTATAAGTGACAATAAATATTCAGTATAAGTACTTAAAACCACTGACATATATACTTAAAATTTAATTCTTACTTACTAGTAAATTTTTAATACACATTGAATTTGTAGTAAAAAATAAAATTATACTATTTTTGGGACGTTTTTCATCAAACTATTTCAAATGATGGATGACCATTCACTATTTATAAAGATTATCCCCAATTTCTAAACATTTAAGTAGAAGTTAAAAATTAGTACCTATTTTTTATCAATAGTCAATTTTAATGAAATAAGATATAAGTTTATTTCAAAATTTGAATCTTTTTTTTAAAACATTATACAGGTAACCAACTAGCATCTGGCTCAAACTTCAACACAGCGTTCACCCCAGGTCAGCGAGGCCAGGGTGTTTTGGTCAACCAGGGGCAAGGTACCCTCACATCTCAAGGGCAAGGTACTCTTGTCACTCAAGGACAAGGTACATTGACTAGCCAGGGAGCTGGTGTCTTTGGAAGTCGCGGACAAGGTACCCTTGTGAATCAAGGACAAGGCACAATCACTACCCAAGGGCAAGGTGCTTTTGTGAATCGCGGACAAGGAACCCTTGTGAGCCAAGGGCAAGGTACCTTAACGAGCCAGGGAGCGGGTGTTTTTGGAAGCAGAGGTCAAGGGACTCTTGTGAATCAGGGCCAAGGTACTCTTGTCACTCAAGGACAAGGTACATTGACTAGTCAAGGACAAGGCGCGTTTGTAAATCGCGGGCAAGGAACCCTTGTGAACCAAGGGCAAGGTACTTTGACTACCCAAGGACAAGGCGTATTCGGAAGCCGAGGACAAGGAACCCTCGTGAGCCAAGGGCAAGGTACTTTGACTTCCCAAGGACAAGGCGTTTTTGGAAGTAGAGGACAAGGTACCCTTGTGACCCAAGGGCAAGGTACATTAACTAGTCAAGGGCAAGGTACTCTTGTGAACCAAGGGCAAGGTACATTGACTAGTCAAGGACAGGGCGTATTTGGAAGCAGAGGACAAGGTACCCTTGTCACACAGGGCCAAGGACAGTTCGGAGTTAATGGACAGGTTGGTACATTTTTGACCAATTTACACATTTAAAACTTAAATAGAAAATGCCTACTTAAATTTTTACCAAAATTGTCCGAAGGAAAGACTTTTTTCTATATCATGCTAAAATTCTTGCAAATTTGCTATTTTTTTAAACTACCCTAATCATTCTTTTTTTCTTCAATAGGGTCAAATCCAAACTGGAGGAGCAGGTATCGGCGTCATTCAAGGTCAAGGTCAGAGAGGCCAAGGTCAAATCGTTACCACTGGTCAGGGTACCGGCATCAGCCAAGGATTTGGCACCGCCGTCACCCAAGGACAAGGCACCGTTGGCCAAGGAGTGGAGTATGGACAGGGCTCGTTAGTCACGCAAGGACAGGGCTCGTTAGTCAGCCAAGGACAAGGACAAATAGTCAGCCAGGGACAAGGACAGTTAGTCAGCAGAGGCCAAGGGCAAATAGTGACCCAAGGGCAAGGAGCATATGGTACTGCTGGACAAGGACAACTGGTATCCCAAGGGGGTGGTGCGTTAGTTTCACAAGGGGGTGGTGCCTTAGTATCTCAAGGAGGTGGAGCCCTAGTCTCTCAAGGAGGTGGCTTAGTCACCCAAGGAGGCGCTTACAGAGGGCAAGGACAATTTGGACAAGGGAGCGCAGTATCTAACGGATTCGGTTTTGGAGTCACCCAAGGAGAAGGTCAAGCGGTCTTCCAAGGCCAGGGTTCCCTGATCAACCAAGGGTTCGGAGCTGGCATCAAGCAAGGACAAGGTGTGGCTGTCTCCCAAGGCACAGGGTTCGGAGTTGAGAATGAATATGGGGAATCAGTCCAAAGGGTCTTCTTGTCAAGATATGATGGAAGTGGACAATGTGGTCTACTTAACGTGAGTAAATTTTTGACATTTTTGAAAAGTGGTACTCAGTAAAGTTTGATTGGGTATCACTTCATCATCAACCCATTAACATCCCACTGCTGGGCACAGGTCTCCTCTCAGAATGAGAAGGATTAGGCCATAGTCCACCGCGCTGGACAAGTGCATGTTGGTCGACTTTACATACCTTTGTTTTTTTTTATAAATCTGTCAGGTGTGCAGGTTTCCTCATGATGTTTTCCTTTACCGTTTAGCATAATTAATTTCTAATACGCACATAACTTTGAAAAATCAGAGGTGCGTGCCTGGGATTTGAACTTCGGACCCCTCGATCGAGAGGCCGAGTTTCTTGACCACAAGGCTATCATCACTACACTAGAACTAGATGCAGTTCAGCTTTTCGGTGGAAGGGTGTGGACTGACTTACATATGAGGTCTTAGTCCTCAGGAGTGGCAACTGTGATCGGCTTCAAGTAGAACCTGCTCTATATGGAGTTGGTTACAGATGTCCATACGACAGTGCCCACTTAGTAGTGGACTGCAAACTCTTTTGCAACTCCAATCTCATTCAAAAATCATATATATTAGTGACCTACCATCAGTTGGACTGCAAGCTCGTTTACCACTCCAATCTTTAAAAAAACATTTTTAATGTGGTATTACAATGTAGCAATTACACTTGGTCATGCTTAACTGTTGCTATTTTTTTATAATGATAGGGATTTTCTTGTTACTACACGAATTTAGGAATTAAAAGTATATAAAAACACTCTTAAATATATATACAAGGTTATATAAAAAAATCAAGTTAATCCATTCACCACTTTCCGAGTTTTGTTGATACAAACATACAGAAATCAATTTCTATATTTATAAAAAGACTAGCTGACCCGGCAAACGTCGTGTTGCCATATAAATAAAAATGTTAAGAGCGAACAACCCTTATCACTTAGGGGTATGAAAAATAGATAGTAGCCGATTCTCAGACCTACTGAATATGCATATAAAATTTGGTGAAAATCGGTAAAGCCGTTTCGGAGGAGTATGGTAACTAACATTGTGACACGAGAATTTTATATATTAGAATATTGAAATGTTATGAGTAGGTATAAATTCCTTATGAATTCGAAGAACATAAATATGTAATTAAGACACCTAATATTAATTCATAATATTTCTCCATATTTATAATACTTTGAATATTATTTCCATAATTTAATTGAGTCGCAACCGGATTCGAAAATTTAATTATTACAAAATTATAATATTTTCGTAAGAATTTTGAAATTGATATCGTATTGGTTTTAATTTGAATCAATAGGTAAATTTATTTATTTAATATACTAAAGATAGGTTTGATAGCATAGAAGTAGACGAGATTGACGTGCACCTGATGTAAGTGCCTACTTCTCTTATCTACACTAATATTATGAAGAGGAAAACTTTGTTTCTTTCTTTGGTTGTAATGAATAGGCTCAAAAACTACTGGATCGATTTTAAAAATTCTTTTTCCATTGGTAAGCTACATTATCCACGAGTAACATAGGCTATATTTTATATGAAATATATTTGATAAATAGATTTTGAGGCGGTACAAAGTTTGCGGGGTCAGCTAGTATTTTATATACATAAAGTTTTACACCGAAGGGACAAGAAACCCTTTATTTAGTTTCCTAATAATTATAAAAAGCTTGAAACTTGCCCGTTCAATCGGAAGGTTCGAAGTTCGGATCTCGGGCATGATTTTCTAAGTTATATGTGTAATACAAATTAATTGTTACTTGTTTAAATGGTGAACGAAAACATCAAATGCTAAGTGCGAATTGGTAGACTTCACATACCTTTGAAAACTTTTTTTAAAGATTTCTTAGGTATGATTTTCCTCACAATGTTTTCCTCCATCGTTTAAGCAAGTGATAATTAACTTGTAATACGTACATAACTTTGAGAAATTAAAGGGGCCTGGGATTTGAACCTCGGACCCCTCGATCAAGAGGCCGAGTTTCTTAACCATTAGGCTACCACTGCTTTTTATGGCAAGTTAAACCAAAACTAACCCTCAACCCCCCACAGGGCCAGAAACCCTACGGCAACCGAAACGACAACGAAGTCGACTTCGCGGAGATCCCCTGGCAAGCGATGGTGCTGCTGCAGACGAACAGGAGTCTGTTGTGCGGCGGTGTGATCACCAGGCCTGATGTCGTCATCACCTCCGCTGCCTGTGTTGATGGGTAAGTTTGAAAAACATTTTTATACCTGATCTGTCTTGCATCTTCTTCATGTCTGACCGTGATGAGGTACTATCTTACTCTTTAGTAGCAACCTATCTATGATCATCTTCAGTTAGAACCTGTTCTATATAGAGTTGGTTACAGATGTCCCTGTAAGCTTATTTGCTACTAGAATCGTATAAAAAGTTATGAATAAGTTGGGTATATATATCTAAAAAGAATTTGGTAAATGTTGTAAAATGTGACGATCATAGGTGCTTCCATATCACACATATTTCTGCACCTAACAGTACCTCTGGTCAGTTCTGGTTCGAAGATTTTAATAAGGCGGATACGTACATGTGGCATTCCAGCCTATTCCTCATAATAACATTATTAAATGCGTCTTTTTCACTGTATTCCAACTAAATCTTCAGAGGTAGTGACGGATCTCTGATCATCCTGAGATATCCAATCTTTAAAAATTCAGAATTACCATCAGATAGGAATGAGTTACCATCTTGTTTGCTCCCTGCAAGGGATGTATGACCATCCTCAGAAATTAAATCTTTATACCTTCAGAATTACCATCAGATAGTAGCAACCTCATAGCAATTTCCTCATCCCCGTTTTATTTCCAGTCTCGAAGCGAAGAACGTCCTGATCAAAGGCGGAGAATGGAAGCTCGGAATCGACGAAGAACCTCTACCATTCCAAATTGTACAAGTGAAGACAATTCTCCGTCATCCGTTCTACAAGAGTGGTTCTCTTCTCTACGACGCTGCTATCCTCGTTCTGACGGAGAATCTGAGATTTGCGAAGAATATCTATCCCATTTGCCTGCCAAGAGCAACTGATACTTTGGACGCGTTCTACAACGGAGCTGGAGAATGTATCGTGACTGGATGGGGAAAGCAAGTACTGCAAGGTAAGTCCAGATTTGATTCTAAGTTTCTTTACAGAATTCTTCTTCAATGCCAATGAGTAAATACAGGTTAGGGTGATTTTTTTTTTGGAGAAGAAGCAGCAAAAGAAACTCCATAGCAAATTACTCATAATTGTTTTTGAAAATCCAAAATCGAAATCAAATAGGTCTCTCCCAAAAAATAAGCAAGACCCTTTTTATCTCACTACAGGTCAGCATTGTTTCCTTATGAAGAAGAACGGTGAATAAACTACATAACACATTATTCATAATCTTTTTGAAGATCAAAATCAAATAGCCTAAAAAAGATAACTTCTTTTTTTAAATAGGGTTTTTAAATAGGCAGTTTTAAATAGGTTCTAGTACTAAAGTTTAAAGATCTAAATTAAATTGACCTCTTATATACCAATACCTTTTATATGTCTCTTGAAATATACCAAGAGAAGGTTTGAATAGTTCAGACCTCTTCTCCTTAGTATAGAGAAAAAAAAATCTTCATATAAGAAACTTTTTGTTTTTTGGCCTTTTCTTTGGACACGCCCTTTTTTTACTAATAATAATAATAGAATGTTAATCTTAATATCAAAATTCGATGGAGTGATTATTAATAACGTAAGAAGCAATCGTCAAATCCATCTTTGGTTGGCCAGAAGAGATTGATCTTAAATCAATGTCTCGCTGCTTTTAGAAGGAATATATTTTCAGTCTTTTTGTTATAATATAGTAGTAGCAGACGAGAATATAGTCCACCTGGTGGTAAGTGGCTTCCACCGCCCATATAATCACCCCAGATACATTCCTACCTGAGGTCGGCCACAGATGCGTCGCTACCTCTGAGGACTAAGTAACGCCTCGGAAAAGTACGTCTCCCTTACCACACTTCAAACCAGAACACAGCAGCGCTTAACACTGCTGTTATGAGACTTTGCGTTCCTTTGGAGATCCCGGTGTCCTCTACGCAGCGGAGGACGGCCACGGGGTTTTAGTGCGGTAAGAGTCCACATAACACCGTGTCGCTCCCACATCGGGTACCTTTTGAAGGTCCCTCGTAAAAAAAATGGTTCTATCTTCAAGTTTTAAATCAATTTGCTCTGTTAAAACCAGTTTTGTTCAAACATCTCTAAAATGTCTGTAGATAATAATATTATGTAAATGTAATGGTCTTGTTTGAACGTCACGTAATATGATGTCATGTGCTGTATTGACCTGAATTTGATTATAGTTTGATTTTGGCCTCTGTCTGAATTCCGAAGCTTGGCTTAGACACTGATTTTAGGGTTCCGTAGACTAAGGGTAAGAACGGGGTTCCGTACCGGTCTTCCAGTTTGAATTTTAGATACTTTGACTTTTAGAGTTCCGTACTCAAAGGTCCAATGACGGGTTCCGTACTGAAAGGCCAATTTGAATTTTAGACACTGAAATATATATAACTCAAAAGTGACTTACTGACATAGTGATCTATCAACGCACAGCCCAAACCACTGGACGGATCGGGCTGACATTTGGCATGCAGGTAGATGTTATGACGTGGGCATCCGCTAAGAAAGGATTTTGATCAATTCTACCCCCAAGGGGATAAAATAGGATAGGATGAAAGTTTCTATAAATCGTCTTGGTTAATAATATTACTTCGTAACGCGAGCGAAGCCGCGGGCAAAAGCTCATTTTACATATTATGCAAAAATTTCAAATGTTATCAATTACTCTGACAGACGGACAGTCAACGGAGGCTTAGTAATAGGTTTGCGTTTTTCTTTTTGAGCACTAAACTTTAAATAAACCGCCAAGTACGAGTCGATTTCGCACATGGAGGCTTCCGTACCACCAAATGTTCATTTTATTTATTTTTATTAATTTTATTATTTTCAACAATACTTAGTTATATGACTCAATAGATGGCGTTGGGGTGATGATGAATGATACGTAAACAACGTATAATAAAATTAAAATAACTATATTAAAATATGTTTTATGGATAAATGGATTGTAAAAATTTCAACCGTCTTCCTAGTATGGTTTAACAATTAGATCGAAAAATGCCGAAATAACCGGTTTATTGTATGGAGACCCCCTTTAATATTCAACTTTATTTTATTACTAGCTGACCCGGCAAACTTTGTACCACCTCAAAATCTATTTATCAAATATATTTCACATAAAATATAGCCTGTGTTACTCGTAGATAATGTAGCTTTCGAATGGTGAAAGAATTTTTAAAAAACTACTGGACCGAGTAGCTTTTGAGCCTATTCATTACAACCAAACAAACAAACGAAGTTTTCTTCTTTATAATATTAGTGTAGATTAGTATTGCACGACTCATGATGCGAAGCATCAGAGAGTGCTTTACGATCGAAAAATTTTTTTCGCTTCATTTTGGCGGCTATTTTTATTATTATAGCCTTGATAGTTCACGGAATCAAGATATTTTGCATACTATTGTCGAGATAATTTAATGGAGATTAATTCCATACTTTTTAAAAATTGATTTACTGCAATAGAATTGGAAAAAAACACCAAAATAGGTCAAAAATTTTTCCTGTCCGTCATGTGTGAAACCTGAAAACACTGTAACTTGTGAAAAAATCCACCATTTGAGTTAATTTTTTTTTTTTTAAATTCTAATCGACGATTGTAGGTCACTGAATGCGAATGATTAATTAATTCAGTGTCGTTTAATTGCAATTAATAAAAAACGAAAACTACAAGACTGTATATCTACTGATATTATGTACATTTATTCCACCAGGGGCGCTTGTGCAGTACCTTCTTCCTACTATAGCTGTTTTTTCGGCAATTAATTTTGAACGACTTAAGTTTTTTTTTTATATTTCATAATTAAATGAGCATTATGAGTCGTGCACTTTTGGATTTTCCAAACTTTTTGTTGTTATGGCGAATTTTGTGTGTCTATCTATTACGGTTCCGGGGGTATAGCCCTGTGACAGACGGACAGACGGACAGACAGCAAAGTAATAGGGTTCCGTTTTTACCCTAAAAAGAATTTCAAAGGTATGTAATGTCTACCATTCCGCATGTGGCCAGTATAGTAGTAAATAAAAACGTGTTTGAAGCAATATTTAACTAACTTCATGCGTAATCAAGATAATTATGTTATGATTTCCGTGTTTTTGGCGTGTCGAAATATTTTGTTTTGGGTAAAGCTGGTATTTATATCAAGGTTGCTTCGCGGTTTACCTGGAGGCCTACCACCACCTTTTAAAAACCATCATAGTTCAGGAATGTTTTATTTCCTCCTTAAAACCATACATTAGTAAAGATACTTCGCCGCCTTCAAATTGAATGAATCTACAAACGGCTTATTAGTAAGTTCTTTTTTTGAATTCTTGACAAATAAAAACATTTTTAGAGAACAATTACGAATAAATTACTAATACTGCGTAATTTACATAATAAATAAATAATTATTTCAAATATTTTAGGGACATTTTAGCACGGAGACGTGGCAAAACTTTTTTACGCAACTATTTCAATTCTCAAAACTGGGTACATTTTCTTGTTAGGAGTGAGTAATCTTTACTAATCTATGCTTAAAACAGTAAAATATTCCGTCATACACAGTTGAACAAACTTAAAACCTTATTAATTGTTCGCTTATCCATTGTATAAAAGCAACTGTTATTGTCATATTTTGCTTAAAAAGTTATATTTCCTGCAAAATAAGTAAAAGTATGATTAAAATAATATTGTGTTAAGAGATGGTAGTAACCCCCCCCCCCCCCCCCCCCGTGGTCTTTTCGTGGTCTACGGAACCTTAATTCTTTTGAATCTAACTCTATTAAATCGAATTTCTACTTTTATTTTATTTTAACGTCAGCTAACTGCAGAAAGTTCCATTAAAATCGGTTCAACCGTTTCGAAGAATAGGCGGAAGAGACAGACAATAATTTTGATAATATTTTTTTTGTTATATGTACTCGTACAATATTAACTTTAATATGCAATTAGAAAAAGCTTCTACATAACAGACACTTCAGAGTTATTTACTTGTACAAATAAGATAAGAATTAATCAGAAGGTGGTAGTACCCTCTGTGGTTCGACTCCGGCACTACCGCCACACCTATTTCTGTTATAACAGCAGTGTAGCGCTGCTGTGTTCTGGTTTGAAGTGTGGTAAGTGAGACATACTTTTCACCATGGAACATTTTTTTATCGTTCCGTGCTTTTCCTAGGCATTCCAACTTAGTCCTCAGCGGTAGCGGCGCTACTGTAGTCAATCTCAGATAGGAAATTAATCCTATCTGGGATTGATTACAGATGTCCATAGCAGTAGCCACTTACCATCATGCATGCTCGTCTGCTACTCCTATATTAGATAACAAATTTTTTTTTTCATATTAAAAAAAAATATTTTTAATTTTTTTTCTACCTCTACATCGAAAATCAAAAAATGAATAATAACATCAGTAAACAACACTGTTTATCACGTTTGTTCGAAAGCGAAAACGGGGTTATGTTAAGGAGGTTACACACTGGCTTGGTCATCGCAATTACATAACTTAACAGAAATAGCGTATAATAGTGTATAACGCAAAAATAGCGTAAAATAGCGTATAACGTGCTAAAAAAACTAGCTAAGTGCAAGTCGAACTCGCATGGAGGGTTCAGTACTACCAAATATTTATTTGTTTTTATTTTTAACTTGCTTCAAAAAGGAGGAGATTTCTTAATTCGACCGTATATATGTTTTTTTTTCTTTTTTAGTACTTGTTATAGAAGTGAGTGCAGTGTGAAAATTTAAACTGCCTATTACGGTTTGATAGATAAAGCGCATAACGCTGAAAAATAGCGGTTTCTTGTATGGCGACCCCATTTATTTTCAAAATTTCTGTATTTTTAGTATTTGTTGTTATATCGGCCACCATCATACATATACTATGAAAATTTCAAGTGTCATCTATTACGGTTCCAGAGATAAAGCCCTGTGACAGACGGACAGACAGCGCAGACTTAGTAATAGGGTTCTAGGTAATATAAAATCAACACCGCATAAAATATTCGATATATTGTGAACATGATATTTGTAACTATGACACACACAAAACACACAAAATAAAATATTTCAAATATTTTGTGACGTAATTCTACCTCGAAAATATTTTTGTAGACTATTTTTGAAGTTATCGATACACGGAAAATGTGTAAAGTCCTTTAAAGAAAGCTCGGACGTTACAACCGCCTTTATGGGTCATTGTCGTTCGTACGGACAGAAAATAAAATATTTTTAAAAAATATTAAATTTAAAAGTATATTTTAAATGATAGTTCGACTCCGGCACCACCACCACACCTATTTCTGTTATAACAGCTGTGCATCGCTGCTGTGTTCTGATTTGACGTGTAAGACAATTAGACGAGGCGTTCCAATTTAGTAGTAGTAGATACATTGTAAAAAAATGTCTATTACGGATCTATAAATCAATCGAAAGAACTTAAAAAAATACCGGTGTCTAGTATGGAGACCTCACAATCCTACCTAATATTATAAATGTGAATGTGATTTTGTTTTACACTACATAACTGATTGTCATGGAATTTTGTACACACGTTGTCAGGGGTTCAGAAAAGGACATAGGGTAGCTTTTATCCCGAATAAACCGTTGCCGAGGTATAGATAAAAACTGATTGTGAGCGAAGCGAATAAAAGTTAATATTTTTAAATATTATTTTTAGTATTAATTTCTTTTTAAATAGATCATAGTATTTCATATTATAAAAATTGTCTATTTATTACGGTTCAAAAGATAGGGTGTGACAGACAAACAGCGGAGGCTTAGTAATAGGGTGCCGTTTTTACCCTTCGTATACCGAACCCTAAAAACACATATAAATGCAAAATAATTTAAAAACTTTCAGATTTTTACAGATACAAGCTAAACGTTATGTCATTTATTTAAATTTAACAAAGCAATCATTTTGATCATCAATTTCGATCTAGAACCTTCGTTTTGTCTGAGATATTCATAGTAAATTTATTCATGTCTGTTTGTATGTAAATCACTACATATGGGGAACTATTAGAATAACCTTGACAAACTATTGTTTTGTGTAGTGTTACCAATTTTACTACATTTTTAGGACTTTCCCATAATTATATATGCGAGCAGTCCACTTGATGGTAAGTGGCTACTGCCATGGACATCTATAATCAACCCCAGATAGGATTAGATATTCCTTCCTACTTGCGATCGGCCACAGATGCGCCGCTACTCCTGAGGACTAAGCTGGAGCGCCTCGGAAAAGTATGTCTCGCTTACCACACCCTTCAAACCAGAATACAGCAGCGTTTAAAACCCGAACCAGAAAACCCTATCGAAGTTTTCTCAAAATCTTGTATACATACATACGAAATGAGACTGTCGGACAATTGCTGTCCGGGCATAATCATTTAGCCCACAGGGAGATCTCCCGTTGTCAAAAAAATAATGACTATTTTTAAAATCTATAACAAAGAGTCCACTGTGGTTCGACTCCGGCGGCACCACCGCCACATCTATTTCTACCTCATAACAGCAGCTGTGTTCTGGTTTGAAGGCAAGGGAGACAGTCTCATCCACGGCATTCCAGCTTCGTCCTCAGGGTTAGCGGCACATCTGTGGCCGACCTCAGGTAGGAATCTAACCCTATCTGGAGTTGATTACAAATGTCCATGGGCGGCAGTAGCCACTTACCATCAGGTGGACTGCATGCTCGTCTGCCACTCCTATATTATACATTATTTAATTGTTGGTATTGATTATTCAAAACGGGCTTGTACAGAAATTGTCAAAAGTCGATATCTAGTAAGCAAGACACTGGATAGATCGGTTATCAATAACCAGCATTAGCACCTTACGTCGTTAGGTAACACACATAATTAAGCAGTCACCAGACATTATTAGCGTCCTAACGAAAGTTTATATTTATTGCCATGAGCATCGGTGTCAAGTTTCGCGTCTGGTAACATTTTACGATATAAATACCTACTTATATATTGTATATTGAAATGGGTGCATAAATCAATTAATTAACTACATCTTGTTAAATCTAATTATGATAAAGGTTGAAGGTGGTAGAAACCTTTGTGGAGCGATTCCGGCGGCACCACCGTCACACCTGTTTCTGTTATAACAGTAGGGTAGCGCTGCTGTGTTCTGGTTTGAAGTGTGGTAAGGGAGACATACTTTTCCGAGGCGATCCAACATAGACCTCAGGGATAGTAGTGGCCGATCTCAGGTAGCACTTTTATCCTATCTGGAGTTGATTACAGATGTCTATACGGCAGTTGCCACTTGCCATCAGGAGGACTGCATGCTCGTTTGCAACCAGCAAATTGTTATAAAAAAATGGGTGGGCACTCATTCGTGTTTTTGTCAATAATCCATATTCTACAAGCATAGTGCAGTGTGCTCGATCTGATTCATTTAAATATATGAAGATCGTGCCCAGCAGTGGGACAGTAATAAAAAAAATTGTCCTGTAATATTTTTAAAATCTGGTCACCCTATTAACCAATCATGTCATCTACTGGTGACATCAGGTTTTTATATTATATTCGCTATAAAGTGGCTTAAAAAATTTTGGCCTAACACAAAAACAATTTTCTATTATTATAGTGCAGAGCTCGCGCATAACTGCTAGTCCGCTCTGAAGTTGTTGCGAGCAGGTGTAGTCATACAATTTACGATAGCGACGCGATTCATTTCTATATTCAGAGCGGACTAGCAGTTTTACGCGGACTATACATAATTATAAAGTGGCGTGGCGGTGGTGCCGCCGGAGTCGAACCACGAAAGATTTTAATAAAATTTGCAAAGACAATATTTTTGTAGGAAATTCGCAATTGCCCAGCGCGGTGGACTATGGCCTAAACTTATTTCACCCTGAGAGTTGATCTAAGCCCAGCAGTGGTAAAGTAATAGATTGGCGACGATCGATTTATTTCTCATCTAAATTTTATAAAGAACTCCTGTACGAAATTCCATTCTTCTAAATTCACCGAAATATGTTAACTTATGTTAGTTTTTATATAATGTAGGGGTAGCAGACGAGCATGCAGTCCACCGAATTGGCTACTGCCGCCCATTAACATCTGTAATCAACCCAAGATTAGATTCGTACAGATGCGCCGCTACCCTAACTAAGCTGGAAAACCTCCGAAAAGTATGTCTCACTTACCACACTTCAAACCAGAAGAAGCAGCGCTACACTGCTGTTATAACAGAAATAGGTGTGACGGTGGTGCCGCCGGATTCGAACATCTTCATAAGTTTAATTAATCAAAGTTTAATTATACATTTCTGAACTGTGCTTCTTCGAAAGTTTTGCCTAGGAATTGATTCCCGGACCTCCAATAATAGAACCTTGAATTAAAAATAAACTTGAGTCATCTATAACCTTGTAAGGTCATTTCTCTGCACAAAATCAAAATGTCAACACATTGAAATAACACTAATATTTAAGACATTAGTGAGAGCTTTTAAATATTTGTCAATAATTTATCTTTTAACGAGTTTTTTAATCTGTTTAATGTCTAATCTATTTCGTTTTATTGAAATATAACCATCGATTTATAATCTATATTTTAAAAGGCAGAGACAAAATAAATTGCCGCCTTTTTGCTTGACAACCGACCAAAGTATCTTTTTTTATAATATCGGAGTAGCAGCCAAGCATGCAGTCCTGATGGTAAGGGACTATTGCCGTATGGACATCTGTAATCAACCCCAGATAAGATAAGATTCCTACCTACCCCTACCCCTGAGGACTAAGCTGGAACACCTCGGAAAAATATGTCTCTTACCACACCCTTCAAACCGGAACACAGCAGCGCCTAACACTGCTGTTATTAGGTAGAAATCGGTGTGGCGGTGGTGCCGCCGGAGTCGAACCACAAAGTGTTCTACCACCTTCTATGTCTCCCTTACCACACCGAATCGGTTTACAAAACCTTACATAGATTAATTATTAATATCAGACATTTGCAAATCTACGATATCGTTTGACATCGACCACTGATCTTCATTTAATATATTGTCTGTTGTTGCCTTGAAAACGTCAAATTTAAACAATGATAAAATTATTATAATCTATGGACTTATTTTTTATTTTTTTTATTCTTTCAAAGTTGCAACGTTTTGCATTTACATTATTTATATTTTAATGTATAAATAAAATATTATGCGTACTATAAATATATAAACATTTCTGTTTATCTATAGGTACGTACTTTTATTGTTGAAAATTAATAATAAATATATTTTCTTTATAATTTCGGTGAAAAACAAATTTCTGGAATAGATTTAAGTAGTAGAACCTTTGTTTGACTCCGGCGGCACCACCGCCACACCTATTTCTGTTATAACAGCAGTGTAGCGCTGCTGTGTTCTGGTTTGAAGTGTGGCAAGAGAGACATACTTTTCCGAGGCGTTCCGCTTAGTCCTCAGGGGTAGCGGCGCATCTGTGGCCGACCTTAGGTAGGAACATAATCTCATCTAGAGTTGATAACAGATGTCCATGGGCGGCAGTAGCCACTTAGCAACAGGTCGACTGCGATGACATACCGTCAAATGGTCTACATGCATTTCAAAAGTAAGATAAAAAATCACGAATTAGATAAATGGAAGTAGCAAATGACCATGCAGTCCATCTGATGATAAATCAGGATTATTGTCAATAATATCAGGTGACTGCAAACTTAGCCTTCAAGTTAAAAATATGTTAAGTAAATCCACAAAAACACAATTTTAATTTCATTGCATTTTATCAATACAATAATATTATCATTAATAAAAATTGATAACTTTAAATCACCTTGATGACGCATTATTTTAATTAAAAAATGTAAATATTAAATTAATTTTAAACAACAATCAGACAGGTGTAACATCTGTTAAGTCCTTAGAATATATTATATTTAATATATATAAAAATAAATGTTTGTTTGTATGTCCTTTATAGAATCGTAAATACATTTGATCATGTGATGATCTTTAGCAAAGTTGGTGTGCATGAGCCCACGAAGGTTTCTAAGTCGGGGCGACCAATTTTCGACAGATGGGGCCACTGTCCAATGAAGGTATAGTCTTCGCCAAACTAATAGTCCGCTCTGAAGTTGGTGCGAGCAGGTGTAGTCATACAATTTACGATGGCGACGCGATTCATTTCTATATTCAGAGCGGACTAGCACTTTTACGCGGACTATACAAATTTTCAGTTATATGTATGTAATTTTTTTTTAACGCGGGCGAAGCCGCGCGCTCTACTTATATTTAATATAATCAATAATGGTTCATAGATAATAAATAATATTTATTTTATTCATTAAAAGCTTCCGAGAAAAACTGTTTTACATATATCAATAAAATTTATAATATATTTTTAGAAGGCACGTTAAAATACTTATATATCTGCCTAATAACAGCAGTGTTAGACGCTGTGTTCCGGTTTGAAGGGTGTGATGGAGACATAGTCCAAGGCGTTCCAACTTAGTCCTCAGGGGTAGCAAACAAACGTATCTATATGTCGACGTGAGGTAGGGCTAACCTTACCTGGAGTTGATTACTGATGTATGGACGCAATTACCACTTACTTACCCATATTTTTTTATTATAATATAGAAGTAGCAGACGAGCATGCAGTCCATTGGATGGTAAGTGGCTACTGCCCATGGACATCTGTAATCGACAGGTCGGCCACAGATGCGCTGCTACCCCTCAGGAATAAGCTGGAACGCCTCACAAAAGCATGCCTCCCTTATCACACCCTTCAAATCAGAACATTGCAGTGCTGTTATGAGGCAGCAATGGTGTGGCGGTGGTGCCGACGGAGTCGAACTACAGAGGGTTTTATCACCTTCGTGTATTAAAATACCCATATGTTAATCCGTCAAGCCGTTTGGGCTCAATGCCAAAGAATGAGACATACGTATTACATTACCCTCCGCAGTCAGAAATCAAACCAAAGTAAGAAAAACTTAAACAAAGTATAGTCGCAAAAACTATAAACAATATATTCTCATGCTTATAGTTTCAAGGTGGTCTTCTAATATCCTTGTTTGTAACCAAGTAGATATTAGTGATGGCGATTCCTTTCGAAAAAGATCGATTCTTGAATCGATGTGTAAAAAATCGATTCGCAAAAAAATCGAGGCATAATTATACGATTTTCAAACTCGATTTTCGATCTATTCAGGGGCGAAGTTAGCGAAAAAATGTCGTAAGGACCAACAATCGCTTTACGTATCCGTCAGCAAAAAATATCTATAACACATTTGTTAATGTTCAATTCGAAAAAATCGAATTCCGATTTTCTAGAATTCATCCTAGAAATATCGATTCACTGAATCGATCCAGTACTAGATAACGATTTATGGTCAAAAAATTGATTCTTCGATTAATCGATCTCAGATCTCCATCGCTATAAGCAATACGCGACACCTAATTTTATCAAAAGCAAGCTACTCTTAGTATGAGTTTTTACGTTTTGTTTTACGTTGTTTGTTTGTATTTAGTTCACTTGTTTTCGTATGATGCGATTTCACACACAGACAAAAAGACAGACCAACATTTTTTTTTTTTTATAATATGAGAGTAGCAGACGAGCATGCAGTCCACCTGATGGTAAGTGGCTACTGTCGCCCATGGACATCTGTAATCAACCCCAGATAGGATTAGATATTCCTACCTGAGGTCGGTCACAGATGCGCCGCTACCCCTGAGGACTAAGCTGGAACGCCTCGGAAAAGTCTATCTCCCTTACCACACCCTTCAAACCGGAACACAGCAGCGCCTAACACTGCTGTTATTAGGTAGAAATAGGTATGGCGGTGGTGCCGCCGGAGTCGAACCACAAAGGGTTCTACCACCTTCAAAACCAAAATTATAAATATGATTGAAATTGCTATTATTACTTACCTATTATCAGTTCTGCTAACTAATTTTGCAATATATTTGATGTTAACGAAGCTTATATTCTTATTATATGTATAGGTAGGACTCTTATTCTGTCTGGGATTGATTATTTACAGATGTATACGTCAGTAGCCACTTACCAGCAGGTAGACTACATCGTTTTTTACTCATCTTTATATATATATTTCTTATGTGCGTGTGTATGTCACTGAACTCCTCCTAAACGACTGGACTGATTTGATGAAATTTGTTGTGTGTGTTCAAGGGGACTTGAGAATGGTTTAGATTCACAATTTAGTCCGTGGGAAAAGGTTTTTTTTAATTAATTTTTAATTCGTAAATAGTTGTTGATTTTGGAATGTTTCACATTGGATTCGACAGACTTCGCTACCATCGCAGTTTCAAATATTCTATTTGTTTTTCAAACCCGTAAGTGATAAGGGTTGTACACCCTTATTTTTTTTTTAATTATATGTCAACACAACGTTTGCCGGGTCAGCTAGTATACTATAAGAATACGATATTAATATTCTTAAATCAATATTATCTTATTAAAAATCCGATTTAATCTTAGAAGCCTATTCATAAAAAATATTCAAAGTAGTTTTTTTGTAATTTTAATGTAAGTACATATACTACCAGTGTTAAGTAAACTATTTTTTATTCATTTACAGTACAAATGAATAATTATTTAAGTGTTCTGCTTAACACTTCCTTTCAAGGTTATAAGTTGCCATTTATCATTATGACGAGATGTTTGAAGATGTTTGAAGGTGGTAGAACCCTTAGTGGTTCGACTCCGGCGGCACCACCGCCACACCTATTTCTACCTAATAACAGCAGTGTTAGGCGCTGCTGTGTTCCGTTTTGAAGGGTGTGGTAAGGGAGACAGACTTTTCCGAATCGTTCCAGCTTAGTCCTCAGGGGTAGCGGCGCATCTGTGGCCGACCTCAGGTAGGAATATCTAATCCTATCTAGTACTCCTATATTATAAAAATAAAAAAATAAAAAATGACGAGATGTGCCCCGCGGTGTCACTCGTTTAAAAGTATAAATATAGGTTTTAATCCTTAAAAAAAACATAGTCTAGAATACTCCTTACAACATTTGTTAACTACCAGAGGAAGTTCCGTCAAAATAGGTCTAGTCGTTTAAAATAACCCAGAACAAACAGATAGACAACCTTAGTTTGACCTCACTTACGTTGCTACCTAAGGACTGAGCTGGAACGCCTCGCCTAAGTATGTCTCCCTTACCACACTTCAAAGCAGAACACAGCAGCGCTTAACACTGCTGTTGTTAGGCAGAAATAACCTTTTATCATCATAATTCATTATTATTTAAGTGGCAAAGTTTTATATTAAAACTAGCTAATCTGGCAAACGTCGTGTTGCCATATAAATAAAAAAATGTTAAGGGTGAACAGCCCTTATCACTTAGGGGTATGAAAAAAAGATAGTAGCCGATTCTCAGACCTACTGAATATGCATATAAAATTTGGTGAAAATCGGTAAAGCCGTTTCGGAGGAGTACGGTAACTAACATTATGACACGAGAATTTTATATATAAGATAAACTAAGTTTTATCTTTCCAAACTCGCGTAATTATCAAGAATATTAAACTAAAGTTGTCAGAAACCACAATAAACCTCAAACCATTCATTTATATTCAAAACTTCGAGATGTGACAATATATTTACATTTTTTCGCCGACGCTACGTCGAAAACCGGTGTGACATCTTGACCGGTTTCATGTCACTGTGCAGTGGTATAATGTGCCATTTTAAAACTGACTAACTTGTCCATAAATATTGCAAATCATCGACAGCGATCAGTGTAAAAATTAACAATAATTTTACAGAAATATTTCTAATTTTTATTTCTAAGTTATTGAATAATTTAGTAATAAAATTTTGTTATAAAAAAGAATATTTCTAATTTTCTCATTAACAATTTTATTGACAATTCAGTATTCGACGTTTGTAAACAAAATTAATTTCAATACTCATTTTTTTAATAAATTTAATTCAATGCAAAAATGAAAGAACTTCTTTTGCATAATATTGCATAGGTAATAGGTTTTTTTTTTTTAATTTTACAGATCGAAAGAACTAGGAAACAAGTTAATAAAGACAAAATTGACTTTACAAACATATTATAGATTACACTGTCAGTGGAAAATATCTATTATTTATGCATAGATTAGTAAAGATACTTCACCGCCTTGAAATTGAATGAAGCCACAAACGGCTTATTTTAGTAAGTTCTTTTTTTGAATTCTTGACAAATAAAAACATTTTTGGAGAACATTTACGAATAAATAGCCAATACTGCGTAATTTACGTAATAAATAAATAATTATTTCAAATATTTTAGGGACATTTTAGCACGGAGACGTGGCAAAACTTTTTTACGCAACTATTTCAGTTCTCAAAACTGGGTACATTTTCTTGTTAGGAGTGAGTAATATTTACTAATCTATGTATTTATGAATAAAAATCAAAAACCTTGCCTTGATATATATATAGAATAGCGTAGAATATCAACTTTTGGAATTAATTTTTTTATTAATCCTACATGTATAATTGTAGGTATAGGTAGGTATTGTAGGTAGGTAATATTTTAGGTAAAAGTGAAAAGGCGTTGTGCAATTTTTGTGATGGATAAAAAATCTGGTCACGTGTCATGATCGAAAATTCGTAACACGGCAAAATATACTGCAAAAGTCAAGATGTCATCCGGTGTCAGCATAGACAAAATATGTCAATAGGTGTCAGTTTCATTTTCTATTTTTTATTTATTATATTTTATTATTCAGGTTATGTTTCGAAAGTATTCAGCCGGCACTCCCGGAGTGCAACCCGTTGATTTTTATTTTTTAATAACAAACCTATTTTATGTAAGTGTATTTTTAATCAAATTATATTAAACGATTATGTTTCTGTCTTATATTCTTCTTCTTCTTGCGGTGCCTCTCCAACTAGTGAAGGTCGGCTATCAGCTGTCTATATCCCTCACGGTTTTTTGAGAGGCGAAATAGTTCAGCTGCGCTTGCTATCCCCGTCCACTCTCGAATGTTCCGCAGCCAAGATTTTTTTCTTCTCCCTACTCGCCTTTTCCCTGCGACTTTGCCCATTATAATGAGCTGGAGAATTTCATAACGTGGATGCCGTAGAATGTGACCCAAATGTCTTATACTAAAGTCTTTAAATTAGACGTTTTACAAAACAACCTAATCTAGAACCGTCCTACGACATTTATATGTACTCGTATATGTAAATATGTTATCAGCGTCTCTGGTTACGCAAACTTACCGTGGTAACTTATGACTGGTTTTATCTGAAATAACTTACCCCTTGTTTTAACCGCTTAGCTATGTATAGTCCGCAAACTGCTAGTCCGCTCTGAAGTTGTTGCGAGCAGGTGTAGTACAATTTGCTATGGCGACGCGATTCATTTCTATATTCAGAGCGGACTAGCAGTTTTACGCGGGCTATAATATTGTATTTTTATAATATAGGATTAGCAGACGAGTATGCGGTCCATGATGGTAAGTGGCTACTGCTGCCCATGGATATCTGTGGAACCCCAGATAAAATTAGATTCCTACCTGAGGTCGGCCATAGATGCGCAGATACCAATGAGAACTAAGCCGGAATGCCTCGGAAAAGTATGTCTCCCTTATCACACCCTTCAAACTAGAACATAGCAGCGATTAACACTGCTGTCATTTGGCAGAAATAAATGTAGTGGTGGTGCCGGAGTCGAACCACAGATGGTAATACCACCTTCAAAATACTGCTATTATGAATAAATTAGGAAGTAAGAAAGGTTTCTGGCGGTAGTGCCTGTGGAGTGGTAGGGCTGTGGTACTTTGTGGTCAACCACTGGTAGGAATCCAATCCTACCTAGGGTACGACAGGTGTCCATGGGCGGCAGTAGCCACTTACCATCAGGTGGACTACATACTCCTATAATACTTCTACATTATATAAAAAAACCAGCTAAACCGCACAAAGCCGTGGTTTCGTATTCGTATGATTCTCTCCATAATCAATAATCAATCTATCCAAAGTTTTGACGACCAATAAATGACGATTGACAATTTCTTCAAACTAAACATTGTCACATTCCAATCCTTGGTAGGTAAAGATTGAATAGATTTAATATTAATAATGGACGTTCCAACAAAAACATATTATCTTGAATCAATCGTTTCGTTAATTACGCAAATAAATGAATAATTCAAACATTTACAATGACACGTCCTCACGCGAACCACAGAAACATTTGGTTGAAATCGATTCTTCGGTTACGTTAGACATCTTTTTTACTGACCTCGTGTGTGAGTTTACACCGTAATGTAATTTTTTACTTATTTTATCGTAGTCAATTGATATTAGGCCTTGTTAAAGAAAAAAAAATATTGAATTAAAATAAATCATAGAAAAAAAGCAATAATTGTAACGTTGCAATGCAGTAATAGCCTAGTGGTTAAGAAACTTGGCCTCTCGAGGGGTCCGAGGTTCAAAACCCAGGCACGCACCTCTGATTTTTAAAAATTATGTGCGTATTAGCAATTAATTATCACTTGCTTAAACATCATAAGGAAACCTGCATACCTGAGAGATTTATAAAAAACATCTCAAAGGTATGTGAAGTCTACCAATACGCACTTGGCCAGTGCGGTGGACTATGGCCTAATCCTTCTCATTCTGAGAGGAGACCCGTGCCTAGCACCTCCCTGATCAAGTGCGAATTGGTAGACTTGACATAATCTTGTTTTTTTTTTAAGATTTCTTAAGTATGCAGGTTTTCTCACGATGTCTTCCTTCACCGTTTAAGCAAGTTATAATTAATTTGTAATGCGCACATAACTTTGAAACGTAGATCCATAATCAAATATATCCAAAAAATTCGGTAAAAATACTCAAGCCTTTGTTTCAAATCGGTGTAAGCATCGGCTTATCACGAATTCATGACCTTGCGGAGTTTCGGAGTTTCATATTTGTTAACAAACACACGTCAATTGGCCTCAGGAATTCGCGCCAGCGGACAAGATGGCCGACGTAATGGTGTAAGATTTTTGACAGCAATGATTCATCGTTATTAGCGCCAAACTGAGATATTTTTGTAAAATACACTAGCTGGCAATGAGATTAAGATTTTACGGTTTGTATTACGTGTATATTTTTATAATTAACATAATGATGGTGTTAGTAATTTAAGATAAAACTATGACTTTTATTTATAAAATATATCGTTGATTTTATCCACAAGAATATAAAATGTACACAGATAATTATATGGATTGCATTGACAAATATCTATTTAATATAAACAACTAAATCAATTTTGACCGGATTTTTACACGATGGTATAGTCCGCGTAAAACTGCTAGGCCGCTCTGAATATAAAAATGAATCGCGCCATAGTAAATTGTATGATTACCTGCTCGCAACAACTTCAGAGCGGACTTGCAATTTTGGCGCAAACTATACCGTATATTTTGTCCCCAAAACGTTTAGGATTTTTGTAAAAAATAAGAATTAAAAAAATTATAAAAATAGCCGCCAATCCGCTAGTCTTTTGAACTAAATATTAATAAATTTAATTATCGCATATGAATCCCGCAAAAGAGGTCACTAAACATCTTAAGAGGTCACTAGTGAAGGGAAAAGGGAATGGAAAGGTTATTCGACGATCTTTTGAACTTGTCATTGAACGTTATATAAAATTATCCATTCGCATTATCACTGAATGGGAGCATTTTATTTCGATATCAAGGATTCTTGAAGATAATTACGATAATTGATTTTATAGTAATTTCTTTTAAATAATAAAGGTGATAAACCCCTTCTACTTCGAAGGCACCACATCATATCTAATCTTCTACAATATCAACTGTGTCAATCGCCAAATTCGTTTTAAAAATTTTAAAAGCATGGTAAGGGAGACACTTTATGAAGCGTTCCAAGTTAGTCCTCAGTAGTAGGAACGCACCTTTGGTCAAACGCAAGTACTCCAATCCTACTCAGGGTTGATTATCATCGCATTAGTCACTTCTCCAATAAAAAGCATATGAGCACCAAATATCAAATCATTTGGTCAAATCTGATTTGATTTGATTCAGGAAACGAAGCCGAAACGCTAAGCAATTCAAAATACCAAATCAATAATTCTAGAGGGAATCGAATCCAGAACCCTCTGCTCATCAGACCGTTGACCACGCTAAGCAATTCCTCAACTTCCATAATAATTCTTGATATATTTCTTTTCAGCTCATCTGCTTGGCAGCATCATGCACAGCATTAACGTCTCCCTGATCAACCCTGGAGAGTGCCAGTCCAAACTGAGCCAGGACTACCCTCATCTTCTGGAGCAGTATGATGAAGACAGCTGCGCCTGCGGCCAGCCTACCAACCCGCTCAATAATATTTGCAGAGTAAGTACTATTGAAATTATAATTTTGACCCCTCTACTTTTGATGTTACGATAAGCATATACAGCAGCATTATACAGCATGCTAAGATAGCACCGCGATTCTGAATCACGCCATCGAAGTTTTCTCAATATCTTGTATATACAAGCTCTAAACTGAGACTGTCGAAACACGACCGCTTCCCGGGCATGATCACCTAGCCCGACGGGAGATCTCCATTTGTCAAACTAGAGAGTTAAGGTCTATTTTCGTCGTCAACTATTACTCTCCTGCTGAGCACAGATCCTCTTAAAGTGATAGGCATTTAGGCCCGTAGTCTACTGCGCTTGTTAAGTTTTTATTGTTTAGCCTAATGGTAAACGAACTACCAGATGGAAAGTAGTCACCGTCGCCTATGGACATGTGCAACACCAAAGGAGACGCCAATGCATCGTCGGCTTTGGATGAGAGCTCCTTTTGCACCTATTTTGAAGAGCCTTTTTAGCGCTCCGGAACCTCAGAAGTGCGGATTTATAAAGTTCACATACCTTTGAAAACTTTTTTAAAGATCTCACAGGTACGCAGCTTTTCTCACGATGTTTTACTTCATCTTTAAAGCCTGTGCTAATTTCTACTACGCACATAACATAGAAAAATCATAGGCATGTATGTATGTATATTATATGTACGAACTTCAGACCCTTCGACTTAGTAGAGTTTCAACCACTAGCCTGTAATCTCTTATAAATAAATTCTATATATATTTTTTCTGATTCTAGGTTGACATTGGAAGCGCTCTGGCCTGCACCACTGGCAATGGACAATATGTGATGCGAGGAGTCTACTCATGGGATTCAGGTAAATACACTAGATCTTATATATAAAATTCTCGTGTCACAATGTTACCAGTTACCTATCCTCAGGAGTGGCACTTGTGATCGGTTATTGGTGGAACCTGTTCTATATGGAGTTGGTTACATACCATCAGATGGAGAAGGTCGTTTGCCAATAAAATCTTACAAAAAGACATTAATATTTCTAGAAACGCTTGAATGTTTAATTGAGTGATACCAGAATACTATTTCCCTTAGATTGCAGATTTTATTTTCTCATTGAAAATATTATAAGACCCATCCAATAATCTTTTTTATCTAACTCTACCTTTACATACCTATATCCGCCAAATAACAACAGTGTTAAGCGCTTCGGTATTCTGGTTGGAAGGGTGTGGTAAGGGAGACATATTTACCGAGGCGTTCCAGCTTAGTCCTCAGGGGTAGCGGCGCATCTGTTGCCGATCGCGGGTAAGAATATGTAATCATATCTGGGGTTGATTACAGATGTCTACGGGCAGCAGTAGCCTACCATCAGGTGGACTGCATGCTCGTCTACCACTTATATATTCTAAAAAAACTCGAACCACATTGATTTCGCCATTACCTAACTTGGTTATTATTTTTCTTACCTAATCAAACATTTATTCTATTCCAGGCTGTCAAACAGGAAACCAGATCGCCGCATTCTACAAATTCGACCTCGAATGGTACGAATGGGCCATCGGTCTTATCGAAACTACTCGATTCACGATCAAGGGTACCAAGGTTATTACTACCAACCGTTACACAAGTCAGTTCAACGCTGGTCTTAAGGAAGGTGTGAAGGGCGTCAAAGGCTCTATATCATCAGGGCTCTCGTCAGGATCTCTGAGTGGCTCAAGAGTTACTGGTTCTTCCGTCACATCAGGAACATACTCCCAAGGAGCGACTATTACCGGCGGATCTGTTACTAAAGTTAGCGGAGTGAAGGGTGGAAAGGTTACAGGGTCTCTCACCGGCAGCGGAGTTGGTACCTTCGGTTCTAACGGACAAGGGTTTGATGTTAACGCGATTAAGGGCTTTGGAGAACAATTCGGCTTCGGACAAGGACAGAATCAGTTCTCTACAGGACAACTAAGCAAATTCTCAGGATCAACTTTTGACTCTGGATTAAACTATAATACCCAACTGAAAGCGCCAATCACGAACAGTTTCAGCGCGTCCTACACAGAGAAGAAAGTATTCCAAACCGAACCGAAAATCATAACGTACACAACAAAGCCAGAAATAGTCACGTACACGACAAAGCCAGAGGTATACACGTACACAACAAAGCCAGAGATCTTCACGTACACAACAAAACCTAAAATAGTGACGTACACTACCAAACCGAAAATAGTGACGTACACAACCAAACCACAGATCATAACGTACACAACGAAACCCAAAATTGTGACTTTTACAACTAAACCACAGATTATTACATACGAAACGTCTGGCAGCGGAACCAACCCTCAATACGTTGCTCCCGGGGTCACTTTCAACCCCTCCTTCGCTGACACAGTCGGAGCACACACACACAACGCGAAATGCAAGTGTGACGTTAAAAAGTAAAAATCGGTCATAATGGAGTTATAGTGCCATAAAATTCCCATTTCACATTTCGATGCAGTACAAAATTCTTCAGTTCCTATATCACCGGATTAAAAATGAACTGATGAAAATATCTTTCTATTTATAAATAAAAACCATCTGTAAATAGGTAGAATATTTAATTTTTTCTATAGATAGTATATTTTTTTCGTATCTATCTATTTTGTAATGGCTTTGACAATCAAATTCATACTGCCAAGTTTTATTTTAATCTATGTACTTATAACAGATAATAAATATTTATATTTATATTATCAAGTATTTTTGAGACGAGATTTGTCAAAAATTAGATTTTTGACCATATCGGACAGATGAAAACTAAGTATCACCCGAAATGGTCGACTCTCTAATACAATTGGTATAGAATTAAAAAGATAAGTTTATTTTTTATATAAAATTATACAAGTAAAAATAAGTATTCTGTCAATATCTTATATATTGATGTTATATGTAATTGTTTTAATTAGGATTAAATAATTGAAATAAATGGAAGTACTTTACAAATATAAAATGTATTTTATTTTTCCTTTATGCAATCATCATTTTATACAATACAATACAAGAATGCTTTATTGTACACCAACTAATACATGAAAAATATACATAAACATAATGAAAGGTACAACAGGCGGTCGTATCACTCAAAAGCGATCTCTTCCAGACAACCTTAGAGTTGTTGAAAGAAAACAATACAGAATTACAGATGCAAGAAATACAGGCAGGGGTGTACAAATGTAATACATACCGACTCGAAAATTATCTTTGAACATATCAGCAGCTAGTGTAGAAGGTGAAGAAAGTAAGGGATAGAAATAGTGGTAATACAGAGAATAGGAAAGAACGATAAAATAAATACAGAAAAAATTATAATAATGTTTTATATATACAGCAGGTTAACGCAGGTTTATAACTTGTTGGTAAGTGGCTACTGCCTGCCATGAACACATGTAATCAACCCCAGATAAGATTAGAATCCTACCCGAGGTCGGCCACAGATGCGTCACTACCCCTTAGAACTAAGCTGGAACGCCTCGGAAAAGTATGTCTCCTTCAAACCAAAACACAGCAGCGCTTAACATTGCTGTTATAACAGAAATAGATGTAGCGGTGGCGCCGCCGGAGTCGAACCACCGAGGATTCTACCACCTTCAAAATTTTCCAATGCTCTTTATAATTATAAATCATTATTTTTAAATATTCGTTCGTGATCTGATATTATAATTTACTTCAGATAAAAAATACTCAGGATAAACTGAAATAAAAACAAAATACATATTTTAAACAATATTTTATTAAATATATTTTCTTCACTAGACGCTAATACAAATATTCCTTGTTTTAAACATGAAGTAACATATAAATATCACAATAAAAAATAACTAAATACTTAAAAATTTAAACATAATTTGCATTTTAGAATAATCTGCATTGTTTTCGAAAGACACATTGATTAAAAAAATGTATTAAAAGTTTTGTAAGATTATTAAATTGTACATAAAAATGTGTTTTTCATCGGAACAAATTAAAAAATATATATATTTTTACTAAGGATGAGGATACATACGTTTTGCAAAATTACAAAAATTGAATTCTTTAATTTAAAAATTAAAAGTTATTAAATGATTTTTTTATTCAATGTACCTTTTTTATATTGTACAATGTCACAGAATTAAAATAAGACTCATAATTGGACTCAGAAACCTACAGAATTATTTTAAATAAATTTTAAAAATATTCGGCATTATTATAATTTTATTTATTACATATTTATGCATTAAATTTTATTGAGTACAATTTTTATATGCAACAAAAAATATTTTAATGCCAAATTTACTTTTCACAGATGTATTACGAGGATCGAAGAGCAATATTTTTTTACTAGAGCAAACAGTTATTTATTAAGGAAAATTTAAATAATTACCATAACAACAAAATAGTGTTAAAAATATGGAATTTATTGTTACTTAGCATTTAAAATTTCTTTAATAAAAACCTGTTTATCTGCAGCAAACAAGTTTCATTACTTTTTGGTTTCTGGTTATAAAAAGAAAACATTTTTCAAACATCTTCGATCGAGTATTTATGGAACTTTTAATACGTCACAATTACGTCACACTCATTTTTATTACGTATAACAAGTTATTAAATATTAAATGTATGCCGTCACTTCTTTATGTTTGAAACATTTTTAATTTGAAATCCCATCAAACTATCTAATTTTAGCATTGGCGACCTTTTGGCGACTTGCTGCGTTCGGTCGCAATATCAAAAACCGTGCGTTTTTGCGACTGCAATAATGTTGTATGTTTTTTTTTGAGTTCATTTGCTGCACTGAGCGTACAAAAGTATCTGCGACTGCTCAAACGTGTGTAGCGGTGTGTAGCTCAAACTGCAGGGTGTATGTAGTCGATCGCCGATGCTAAAAGTAAGTAATCCGCTGAGGCACTTATTTTCTGAATCTATTTTACTGACTTTTTACATATACGATGTGATATAAGTATCAATGAGATCTAAGGATCTCCAACTATAAATGTTTAATCCCCGAGGCAAAAAAGTTAATATAGTCTGGCCATTACGAACGTGCGGCCCGAGTCATAAAAGATGACGTCAAAGGAAAGTGACAATGCCGCACAACTCGATATCGATAAAGGGATGCTCGGACGCAGGTAGCTATAATTAAGGGATGCTTGCTTTGATGACTAATGTAATAATGCAAAAATATAAATATGGATGTTATTAAAGGACGTTTTAAAATACATCCTAAAAATATTTTGCATTATTTCCTTAACCTTTCCTTGATTACCTGCTATTGACTATCGACAAATCCTTTTGTTGTTACGCACAACACTAGAAGTGCGAGCGAGAGTTCCGATATGCCCATAAATGTGAACGAGAGATCCGATAGAAATGATTTATGACTCACTTCGCACGTTCGTAATGGCCCGAGTATAATACGAATCGTGTAGATATAATTTTATAGCCTTCTGTGGCATTATAGGTTCTACACGAAATCTGTCAAAGATTTAAATTTAGTGTATGTTGTTTGGGAACTAAGTTGATTGAGCGTTTTTAGCTATGACTAAATAAAATATGTCTAGCTGCTTGAAGTTTTAGTTCTTTTGTAGTTTTAGTCAATTTTTTAATACATGTGATGCAATTTTAAAGAACTTACTAAACACCAAAATATTATTACAACAAGGGTAGCGATAATTTCAACATACACGATTACATAAACGAAGCATCTTATCATTAAGTACATAATTTTCACAAAAAGTTCGAAATCAACAAATCATTTTCATTTATGTACATCATAAAAAATAATAGTAACAAAAAATCACAAATCAGTTTTTAGTAAGTACTACATACTAAATGCACTATTTTTTTGACTTTGATTTTTTTTTTGGATTTTGAAATTAGGAATGTATCAATTCGATACGAATACTACTCTACTGTATTCGAGAGATGAAATATGAATTTTTAAAAATTAAGTATTTTTCATTTCTTTGTTGAGGTCTAGGTCTTCACATTGTCTTACTAATGGACTTCAGGTCAGTATTAAAAAGTTACGAGCTTAAAGTACAAATATATATAATGCCGCTTCATATAAATGAATGAGTAAATTATGCAAAAAATTACATTGCATAAATTATCTGAAAATTTACTTTATAATTACAATTCCCAATGTGTTAATACCGCGACCACGTTTGCCAAATATCAACAAACTAATAAAAATTCAAACGTGCGGATAGAGCATTTGATTTGGTTTGCGTATGTTTGCAAGCAGCATTTTTTCGTGCTTTTAGTAAGACCCTACATCCATTTTTAATAGACCATTCGACGCAGAATTAATTTGAACCTTGGTGAGATAAAAAAGGACGAATATGATTTCAATAACATTCTTTATAAATCCCAACTATTTTCCCTTCATAGATTATAAATATTAATTCCAATTCGTATATACCCTAGCAACACCAAGGCACGTTATTTTTAAGTCTAAAAGTGCCATATATCAAGATATGCGTGCTTATAAGTCACTTTTCAGTTATATTTTTTTTAATAACGTTAGATTATTATAATCAAAATTTTAATTTTCAAAATTTAAATAAAATATATTTTAAATGGTCATATGAAATAATGTATAATACTTAAATATTTGATCATTTTTCGTAGTCTTCTTCAAGATAACTTTATCCAAAAATTACAATAAAAATCATGACTATTAAAAAAACAAAATAAAATAGTATACGAAGAACTTACGTAATTTAACAAATTTTACTTAAAAATTTACAAAATAAAATTATTTATTTACAAAGAAATTTATTAACACAATAAGTTAAAATTAGAATTATTTGAATAAAATTTTCGCGAGCAAAATTCTTTCATTCAGAATTATTAATACTAAATCGATCTTTTTGTCGATCAAAAATTATTTTTTCCTATATTTACATTATTATTAGAATTGTGCGTGCCACAATCCAATAATTTAATAATTATGTTTCAGTACATTTTTAATAGCAAAAAGGTTAAGATTAATTAATTAATAATATTTTTTATAATGGACATTAGATTATAATATTACTGTCCGTGGGTTTACACCAAATTTATAAGGAGCTTAATAGAGTGAAGCCATTTTGATATAATGATTATAACACGTATTACGATTCATAATTACATGTCCAAAATGTAAACAAAGGAGATGACCAATCAAAAAATACGTTTCTTATTTTTGACGATATTAAAGTAATACAACGATTTTAAAATAATCTAAATAAATTAATATCAATTCACATTTTCCAATATTATATTACCCCAATTTCGTTCCATACAGTAATGATAATAAAAAAACAAGTTTTAAGGTAGAAAATTAAAATGTGATAATGCTAACACAATCGGAATCCAAAACATTTTATGTGCGGCCATTTTTAAGTTTCGTAGCTAATGTTATTTATTTTAGTGATCGTGTTCGAACTCGAATGTTTTCTCGTTTTTATAGCGCGTTTGTAAAATTGTGTGTAGTTATTAAAGTTTTTGTTTCTTATTAATTTGCTAAGGGTTACAATACCTGTAATCGTATTTTGACAATGACATTTCTTTGTTTACATTTTGGAAAAATAATTATATATCAGACAAAGTGGGTAGGTTAGGTTAGGTTACAGTACATATCCAACTCTACATCTTACCCTCTAAGATCACAATGCGATAAACTCTTAGTGCATTTACATCTACAGACACCGCACGTGTCAAACACGAACCGTAACAGACAAAATAATATTATTCTATGGAGTCGCCCATAAATTACATCACACTCACATGTTAAGGGGGGATCGACGAGACCTTGTGTGACAAGGGGTGGATAAGGGTCCTTTTCGTGACGTCACATTTCAAAACGCAACATCATATGTAAATAAATAATTTAAATAAAAATAGTTTCGGAACTGCTGTTCCATTGCATTACATTGCATTGCATTTCTAATGTAAAATTGGAAAATATGTGACATCACTCTAGGGAGGGGGTCTCACAAAATGTAACTAACAAGGACGGGGAGGGGTCAAGAAATCCTGAAATTCGTGTGACGTAGAATAGTATATAAAATAGTAATAATGACATAATTTATGGATAGACTATATACAAAGTGTATTTGTATCTTCCTTAATGCGACCACGCAGACGGGCTTTGCTTGACAAGACATTGTAGATACAAAATCCCTTATGTATTTTATACTAAAACATTTCTCGTAAGATAATTATGCTTTTAAATAACCAAAACTCCATTCAAATCAGATTTGTTTCTAAGAAAATCGCTGACATATACGTTTACATATATACATAGCGGTTGAATAAAAATGATATTTGTCTGATACAACACGTTCTATGCCTGTAGATATAAATCTAGCCTTATTCGTACAAATTCTATACCCCTTCATAATAAGTCCTTAATTGTATGAATATATACCGACTCTTTATCAACTCATTTCATTCGTATCTCAGTTGAGCCCAGAGCAACCCTATCAATTATAAGGGTTGACCTAGTGGTTAAGTAACTCGACCTCTTGATCGAAGGGTCCGAGGTTCAAATGCCAAGCTGATTCTGATTTTTAAAGTTATGTGCGTATTATAAATTAATTATCACTTGCTTAAACGGTAAAGGAATAAGTGAGGAAACCTGCATACTTGAGAAACTTAAAAATAATTTGTTTTCAAAGGTATGTGAAGTCTACCAATACGCACTTGTCCAGCGCGGTGGACTATGGCCTAATCCTTCTCATTCAGAGAGGAGACACGTGCCCAGCAGTGGGACAGTAATGGGTTGATGATGATGATGACTTGTGTGTGTGAGCACCCTAGAAATATAGCTATAACTAGGTATATTCGACTATTCTACAAAATAGCTGCACGAAAGATATAGAACTAATTTCTACGGTAAATATTCTCAGATCATACCTAAATATTTACATGTTTTTTTTGGTTTTGTTAGTCAACTATTTTGACTAAATTTCAGTTACTTTAAATGTCTACTATCGGCTGATATTTACAAAATGTACAAGGGGGTTGATTTTGAGTTGTCACAAGAAGGGAGTTGGAGGGGGATGTAGACAAAAATAGATAGCATGACAAAGGTGGTAGAGAAAATATTGACGTCACACCTTATAAAATTGTTTTTGTAAAATAATTGGGTAATTTTATAACTAAATAATTTACTTATTATTCGAAAATAATTTGAATGCTTTTATAAAAAAATAGTAATTTAATTATTTTTATAAAATAATTTTACAAATTTATAATTGAATATTTTTTTAAATTCATTATAGAAGTTGTTAAAATCATTGACCAAACAGAAAACAATAGACCCGATTGATACCTTACATGTTCTCATTAATGGAATCCTCAAAATGAAAAATTTAGTTATAATTTTGTTTTACATACAAATATGCTTAAAATTATTTTGTAACTTAATTAATAAAGACATTTAAAAACGAAAAAACTTTAAAGATTTTTTTAAATTTAAGTTTATCAAATATAATGACGTCATATAATTTAGAAAATGTGTTATAGGCATCCCCCTCTTACTTTTTCGGTTTTTATTGTTTGTTTTTTCATTTGGTAGGGATTTTCTTATTTACTATCGATCCCTTAAAACCTTATTAGTCATTTACGTACAATCTAAGTAATGTGTACAGTCTTGCAAGCAAAAATGAATATTATAATTAGTTATTATTAATTATGCTTATAATTCCTGCATTGTGTGTGTTATCTTCTGTACCGAAGAGTGTGATCTCAACCATATTTCGAGCATATGAGGGATTTCTTACAAATCTTTGATGGTAGAACCCTCTGTGGTTCGACTCCGGCACCACCGCCACACCTATTTCTGTTTTAACAGCAGTTTTAAGCGCTGCTGTGTTATTTTGACGAGTGGTAAGAGACATACTTTTCCGAGACGTTCCAGCTTAGTCCTCAGGGGTAGCCGCGCGTTTGTGGCCGACCTCAGGTAGGAATCTAATCTTATCTGGGGGTTATACAGATGCCTATGGGCGGCAGTAGCCTCTTACCATCAGGTGGACTGCATGCTCGTCTGCTACTCCTATCTTGTGGCCACTGCTATGGTATCTTATGATTGCCTATGCCGTTCAAATACCTATGTGGAGCGGTCACCATACCGGTCTGACGCACAAAGGGTTCTAGGTTCGATTCCCGGCCAGACAGAAATAAATGATGATTAGATTTCTGTTCTGGGTCTGGGTGTTTGTGTGTGTCCATATCTATGTATGTGCATGTCACCCACACAGGGGATCCTAGTGTGAGGCTGTTAGTGTAGAGAGCGCCTTTTTTAATAACATCTTTTTTAAAAAGCGTCTCTTTTCAAAAGCGCTTTTTTATATCTTTTTAAAAAGTGCCTTATTTAAAATCGTCTTTAAATAAGGTCTCTCTTTTAAAAAGCATCTTTTTTAAACAGCTTTTCTCTTAAAAAGCACCTTTTTGAAAACGTCATGTCAACTATCAGTGGTGGACTCACGATTTTTGGTTTTTGAGTTTGATCCAGCTAAGGAATTTTCAGATAATTTTAAAATAACATTATCAAGAAACTTAGTTCTTTTAATGGTCTTAACTGGCCACTAAAGCCCATTGCCACAAATAATATTTTAAAAGACTACAGTCCTTAGATTTTCATTATGACAATGTTGCAAAAACTTACTAAGTTCTTTAAATGTCCCTAACTGGCCACTGAAGCCAATCGCCAGAAATAATATTTTGAAACATTTACATTTCTAAAATGACAATTTTTAAACAACAATACAAGTATTTAATGAGTACATACATACATAAATACAGACATACTCACTAACTCAATTGTAGAAATCACATATTATCAAACTGTTAATATCACTGTCATCATATACTTATCAATGTCATCAAAAACTGTCACCGCATTTATCACTGTCATCGAAAAACTACCATTTTATCATAACTAAACGGTACCACTGTCATCATATACCATCATATCCTTATTACACTGTGATCAAAAACCGTATGTAATCACTGTCATCAACAAACTGACCGTATATATCATGATCATCACAAACTATCACCGTATGTATTACTGTCATCAAAAAGCAGTCACCGTATGTATTACTACCTTCAAAAAAATGACACTGTATTTTTACTTTTATCAACAACTATCACTGTCATCAAAAAACCGTGACCTTATAATCACTGTCATCAAAAACTGTCACCGTATGTATCACTGTCATCAAAAACTCACTGTATCATATCACATCGTCTACATCACTCCGCGGAGCTCACATTGAGGCTGGACATGTGGTCTCAAATGTCTACCTCGCAGATTTTCCTCTTCACGGGGAAACCGTATTTGTCCTTGACAACCTCCTGCTTCAGCCTGAGGTACGTGTCTAGTCTGGATAGGGCGTATTCCTGTAACAACAATTATAATAAGTATCTTTTCTAAGTCATTGTCAACTCATTACTGTCCCACTCCTGGGCACGGGTCTCCTCTCAGAATGAGAAGGATTAGGCCATAGGATTAGGCCACTGGGCCAGGCGCGGTGGCGCTGGCCAAGTGCGAATTGGTAAACTTCACATATTTTCGAATTTTTTTAAGATTTCTCAGGTATGCAGGTTTCTTCACATTGTTTTCTTCATCGGTAAAGCAAGTGATCGTTACTAGGGTGGAATGTCTCGTAGGCCTTACCTTAGTGCAGTGACTGACCGAGTGTGTTACACCTACCTCGGGTTGATTATGGACATTCGGTGCTGTCAGTAGCTATTTTTCAATATTTTATTTTTTTTCAAAATTTTCAAACAGTATCAAAAATTAGTGCGTACTGACTGACCGAGTGCGTTAAACCTACCTCAGGTTGATTATTAATATACGTAGTGACTGACCGAGTGTGTTTAACCTACCTGGGGTTGCGTATGGACAACCGCGGCTATCGGTAACTACTTGTCTATTTTTTTCAAAATTTGCAACATTTTCAAAATTTTCAAAATGACATAAAAATTTCAAACCCACCCAACAAACCCAAAAAAAATGAAAAAAAAGTTAAAAAAATAAAAAAAAAAACCAAAAAAAAATTTCGAAAAAAAAAATCCAAAAAAAAATTTATTTTTTTTTTTTCTAAAATCCTCTCTTACCCAGTATCCGAATGGAATCTGGCTCTTGGACGCGTTGACAGCGGACCAGAGGCACCAGAACAGGTGGCTCGCGAGCGCGAACGCGTCCACCTCGCCCAGCAGCTGGTTCACCGCTTCTATGCTGGGCTGTTGAGGATCCTTCTCGTCGGATACGTTCGCCATGTAGTGTTTCAGGTACTCCTTTATGAATATCTCCTGTGGATGCAACGTTCGACTAAGTTTAGTTACGGCAGTACACAAAAATTCGTGACTAAGTTTAGTTTTTAGCATCAGTAGGTTTCTATAGATAGGTACCTACCTATGTTGACGATCAAAAAGTTGTTTTGAAAAAAGACTAAGTTTAGTTAGTACAGTACCCAATGACTTCTTGACTAAGTTTAGTTTCTAGTATCATGTAGGTTCTTGATGTTCAAAATTAATTTGTTTTGAAAAAATAACTACGTTTAGTTACTGCAGTACACAATAACTTCTTGACTAAATTTAGATTTTAACACTAAGCAAGGTATGTGATCGAAAATTTGTTTTGAAATAAAAAAAAAGACAAGGTCTTGTGATGTGATAGATTTTTACTAATATTCGAAATTATGATTCAATCAGTTCATTATATCAAAAAGAATAATTCTAAAACATTCTTAGATACTTTGATTGTTCTTATTTGAGTTTAAAGGTACCCCCCTTAATGTTGGCCTGGTATAGTTGAGGACTATATTGGAATGCCTTATGTTACTGTACCTACCTATCAAACACAAATTATTTGAATGGAATGGCAGTTTAGGCTGTTAACCTTGAGGACTAAGTTGGAATGCCTCATATTAGTCATCATCATCTACCCATTACTGTCCCACTGCTGGGCACGGGTCTCCTCTCAGGATGAGAAGCATCAGGCCATAGTCCAACGCGCTGGACAAGTGCGTATTGGTAGACTTCACATACCTTTGAGATTTTTTCTTTTAAATCTCTCCATCATAACATACTGCTGTTAAAAGACAAAAATAGCTGTGACAGTAGTACCCAAACAAACTCACCTTTTGATGTATAGTCGGACAGTTCTCCAAGTCCTCGTAGTAGAACGGCGGCTGGGGGTTCGTATAATCGTATCCCCATTCTTGGAAATGATTCGCTATGTCAAACCCCCTATAGTTATACGCACAATACTCAAAATCTATCAACACCAGCTTCGGTTCCCCGATGTCGGATATGCGTGACGTCACGCTATCTGAGGTGTTAGTATCCTCTAGTTGGGATAGCACTAAGGCCTGGGTGTCGTGGTCGGTCTTGGATTGTGTCGTGTCGTAGTACGACAGGTCGTCCTCCGCTGTTGACGGCGCTACGTCTTCTAGTAGCAGAATGTTGCCTGTAAAAAAATATATGAAAATATTATAAGCATGTGTTACAAATATTTAAGCATATGTTACACATATGTGCATGCAACTCCGACCCACACGAAACAATGTGTTGCAAAAATACAATATGTATGTATGAGAAATTATAAAAATATTTTAAACTAGATTCCTACCTGAGGACGGCAACAGATGCGCCGCTACCCCTGAGGACTAAGCTGGAACGCCTTGGACAAGTATGTCACTTACCACACCGTTCAAACAGAACACAGCAGCGCTTAACACTGCTGTTATAACAGAAATATGTGACGCGGTAACACCAGAGTCGAACCACAAAACCCCACCCAAGGAGTCCCTGTGGGTGCCATGGACACACGCAAAGACGAACACAAACACCCAGACCCAGAACAGATATCCAATTTCATGTGTCTGTCTGGCCGGGGATCGAACCCGGAACCCTTTGGACATCAGACCGGTATGGTGACCTTCAAAACCAAATACATACACACATACCTACATACCCACATACATACATACATACATACATACATACATACATACATACATACATACATACATACATACATACATACATACATACATACATACATACCTTCTTGCATATCATTATGGCAGAAGACAACCGGAGAATCCACAGTAGCGATAAACTTCTTTAACCATTCGATCTCCTTCTCCAGATCGACTGATTTCAATCTGTTTATTATCTGTTCTTCTTCTTCAGTCTGTAAAGAACACAAAAAATATATGAATCATTATCTTTATTTAAATATATTTCTTATGTGCGTGTGTATGTCACTGAACTCCTCCTATACGACTGGACTGATTTTGATGAAATTTGTTGTGTGTGTTCAATGGGACTTGAGAATGGTTTAGATTCACAATTTAGTCCGTGGGAAAGTGAGTTTTTCATTAATTTTTAAGTATTTTTTAAGTAAGTAGTTTTAGAATCGGATACTATGCATTTGATCAAGTGATGATCTTTAGCAAAGTTGTTGTCCAAGAGCCCACGAGGGTTTGGGAGTTGGTAAGACCAATTTTCGTCAGATGGCACCACGGTAATTCCAATGCAGGTACAAATTTGTCGTTTTATGTATGTCATATTATTTCTTTAAAATGCGGGCGAAGCCGCGGGCACCACTAGTCTATATTTTGTTTGTCTGTATGTCCTTCATAGAATCGTAGACTATACATTTGATCATATGATGATCTTTGGCAATGTTGTTGTGCAAGAGCCCACGAAAGTTTCTGAGTTGGTGCGACCAAATTTCGACAGATGGCGCCTCCGTCACTCCAATAAAGGTACAAATCTTCAGTTATATCTAATATATAAAATTCTCGTTATAAAATTCCTTAATTTTTTTTATTTGTATGGCAACACAACGTTTGTCGGGTCAGCTAGTTGTTTTATTATTTTTTAAACGATGCACCACTAGAAAAACATAAAACCCTAATAAAAAGGTGTGACAGTGATCCCTTTGGCATCAAACCACGAAGGGTTCCCCGACCCTTTCCTTGCAAGAGACCTGTGATGTACGGACCCTAATAAAAACGTGTGACAGTGGTGCCTTTGGCTTTAAACCAGAGAGTCCCCCGACCCTTACCTTCTAAGTGACCTGTGAGATATGAACCCTAAATAAAAGCTGTAACAGTGATCCCTTTCGCGTCAAACCATGAAGGATTCTCTAACCCTTACCATCCAAAAGACCTGTGAGGATCGAATAAAAAGGTGTGACAGTGGTGCCTTTGGCGTCAAACCACGAAGGGTTCCTTGACTCTTACCTTCAAAGTGACCTATGACATACGGACCTTAATAAAAAGGTGTGACAGTGGTACCTTTGGCATCAAACCACGAAGGGTTCCGACCTTACCTTCCAAGTAACCTGCGAGTGGAGCCGCTCCTCCTTCACGGTCTTCAACCACTTCCCCATGGTCTTCCACAGCCAGTTGGGTTCCTTCGACAACGGCACATCCATTGAGTGTATCGCTGCCATTTTTTCAGCTATCTTCATTGATAGGGAGGGATCCGCCAATTCTTTGGTTAGGAGGGGACGAGCCTGAAAAATATAAAAAACTATTTTAACAATTTTATTAACCCATTTTCGTTTTTCGACTCTATTTCTGTTAAAAAAAAGCAGTGTTAAACTTCAAAATTATCCGAAGCATTCCAACTCAGTATTCAGGGGTAGCGGCGCATCTGTGACCGTTCTCCGGAACTACTCTTATCTGAAGTTGATTACAGATGTCCATGAGCAGCAGTAGCTTACCATCATGTGGACTGCATGCTAATTCCTACGAAGCAGAACAATACCCTGTCTGACCGAGAATCGAACCCGGAACCATCTACATCAATTAACTCCAATCCCATTTAGTGACACAAATATCCATGAACAACAATTCCTTGGCATCAGGTGGACTGCATGCTCATTTTCAACTTCATATAAAAAATCCGTGGCTGACCGAGGATCAAACCCAGAACCTTCCATAAAACAGACTCACAGGTATATACTCCTCAATCCTCCCACCGCTGAAGACGCCGTGCAGCTTCGGACCGAGACGCCTCTCGGAGAGTAATGTGAAGATCACAGACTCCGTGACAATAGCGTCCATGGCCCTCTCGCCGTGCACCTGGCCGTAGATCCTGAGGAGGACCTGGAATAGTGGATGAAGAATATTATATACCAGTTGTGATCCCCTGGGAACCAAAGATGTTTTAGACAATTGACTTAACTTGGTAGAACGTTGTGGTTCGACTCCGGCGGCACCACCGCCACACCTATTTCTGTTATAACAGCAGTGTAGCGCTGCTGTGTTCTGGTTTTAAGGGTGTGGTAAGAGACATATTTATCCGAGGAATTTCAACTTAGTCCTCAGGGGTAGCGGCGCGTCTGTGGCCTCAGGTAGGAATCCTATCTGGGATTGTTTACAGATGTCCATGGGCGGATGCAGCCAATTACCATCAGGTGGACTGCATGCTCGTCTGCTACTTCTACATTATATAAAAAAAATATCCATGTTTAATAAGCATAATTTGGTTAAGATTAATAACTTACCGAGCTGTTGGGCAGTTCATTAAGTAGTTTACCAACTGGACCTGGTGTATAAGTTGGTCAATTCATTTGCAGATCAGTCAATCGAACAGTTCGCCACATAGTCAACCGCACCTTATCTACATGTCTGTCTATCAATCAGTCAATTTGTCAGACGATTGGTCAAAGAATTGTACCATCTTCCATCTACATGTTTAAAAGTTTGTCAATCAGTTCGCCGACCAGTCCACCTCACTTTATACTCACGTGTCTTACCTATACTGAACACCTATACCAATTAGTTATGCGATCAGTCAGCCAACCGGTTTATCAACGAGTCCGCCTCACTTTTGTCTTACCCCGTAAAGTCTGTTTTCTTTCAGTCAATTAGTTCGCCGATCAGTCAGTTATAATCTGTTTGTCAACCGTCTTTCTTGCATCTGGATGTCAGCCTATCTTTCAGTAAACCAGTTCGTCGATCAGTTAGCCAACCAGTACTTGCATCTGCGTGTCAGCCTATCTTTCAGTAAATCGGTCCATCGATCAGTCAGCTAACCAATTCATCTCCCCTTACAACCACGTCTTTGTCTGTCAACCACCCACCTTCTTAGACTCGTCCTTAATCAATGGATCTATCAATGAATTCTGCGAAATTCAGCAATTTTCTGGTGTTTGACAATTAGTCGATCAATCGGTCAACTGCTTTAGCAACGAATCCGTCTTACCGTAAGTCTACGTTTTTAGCCCTACATTCAGTCGATTAATCTGTCAATAAGTCGATCATGCTGTCTATTAGACAGTCGATCAGTATGTAGGTCAGTCTGTCGAACAGTCTGTCGATCAATCTGCAGATCAGTCTATCCATTACTCTGCCTATTAGTCAAGGAGTTCTATTGTATTAGTCCATTTTACGTAAGTGCGCTTGATATTTTGTCAATCAATCAGTCAACTAGTTTACCAACTGATCCGTCTCACTCTTTAATAAACCGATTAATCCGTCGATCAGTCGACCAACTCACCTTCCTGGGCTCGTCCATGCAGAAGGAGCTGCAGCGCGCGAGCGACTGCCGCGCAAGGCGCGCCGCCACCGGCTCGGGCTCCGCGTCCGGCGACCCCGCCCTTGTATAACCACCCAGCTTGCTGGTGTCCTCAGGTAGGGCCACGTAGTACAGGAAGTTGGATAGGCCGCCGCTGGAAGGGGGGAACCTTTTAGAGGGGCCTCGTAGTTCGAATCCGGAGGCACCACTGCTATTTGTATAACAGCAGTGTTAGGATCTGATGTGTTCTGGTTTGAAGAGTGGGTTTGGCAGAGCTAGTGTGTTCCACCGGCCACCGCCTTATGTATTTGTTCCATAATCTAAAAGATGTTGACTCACGAAAGACTACCTCCCACCCCCATCTTCCCATTCTAATTATTTTTAGAAATTGTACAGGTAATAAGTGCCATCGACTCCGGATATTGTAAAAAAAATCAATTGTGAATAACATTTATCTCTTCTTTTTTAAAGAAAATACTTTTCATAATGCAATGACGACCATGGGCGTACATAAGGGAAGTTAGGGGCTTCAAGCCCCACTCCTATTTAGCACAGACAAAATACGAAAAAAATGTTTTCGACAACCAAGATATTTCTTTTGGTTTCACAGAGAAATATTTAATTAAACGTTGTTAAGGACTCGACCAATAAATATCCGCATTTGGACAACGCTAATACACGCTACACTACGTCTTTAGTCTCCCCCCCCTTTCCCCCCACCCCTCCTTTACCCACACATGCCCATAATCCATGTATAGTAACTCAAAACAACAACATTGATGATTCATGCCAACAAAATTTCAAAACAAACGCAATCAAGTGACGTTATGAAGTAACAATTTAATTAAGCCACTTCATTTATGGTATTATCTATGTATATCTGTATCCGTTATCGCTTGTACGTTTCCATTGCCCCACTTTCAACGTCAGTAATACGATATGCTCATGATAGGAAGAAAGGTTTAAGGTTGTTATAAATATTTCTCTTAAAGTTTTTTAATATAATATAGGAGTAGCAGACGAGCATGCAGTCAGATTATTTTCTATTTAATATAAGAGTAGCAGTCGAGAATGCAGTCCATCTGATGGCAAGTAGAAACTGCGGCCCAGATGTCCATCTGCAATCAACCCCAGGTAAGATTGGATTCTGACCAGAGGTCGGCCACAGATGCGTAACCCTGAGGACCAAGCTGGAATCGCATCGGAAAAGCATGTCTTCCTTACAACCCAAAAACCCTTCGGACCGCTCCTTCAGACCCCCCCTCCCCCGCCTCCTTATGCCGCTAGACCCCTACAGCCCAAACGGCTTGACGGACTTTAACATATGATATTATGTCTTGACTATGTCTTATGAAGGCAGCGATAGCCTATGATTAAGAAACTCCGCCTCTTAATCGAGAGGTCCTAGGTTCAAATCCCAGGCACGCACCTCTGATTTTTCAAAGTTATGTGCGTATTAGAAATTAATTATCACTTGCTTAAAACGGTGAAGAAAAACATCGTGAGGAAACCTGCATACCTGAGAGATTTATAAAAAAAATATCTCAAAGGTATGTGAAGTCTATCAATACGCACTTGTCCAGCGCGGTGGACTACGGCCTAATCCTTCTCATTCTGAGAGGAGACCCGTGCCCAGCAGTGGGACTATAATGGGTTGATGATGATGATGATGATGATTATATCTTTGCTGACTATTGCAATTTAGTTCATCATTAGATATGGTGTCTACACCATTTTTCTTCATTTTCGCGTAGTAATTTATTTTAAAATGTATTTACTTCTCATCTATTTATATCTTATTTCTTTTTTTTCTCTTTCTTTCTCACATTTTTTTTATTTTTTCATGTTCTCCTTTCTCCCTTTTTTCCATTTTATTTTATTTCGTATTTATTATTATTATTTTTTAGTATAGTTGTACCGCCTTCAATTTTTCTGCACATATCTAAGGTTGACTGGGAAAAAATGCTATTTAGCATTAAGTCCGCCTTTTGTACCACACTGTTTTTAACATGGTCAATAAAAAGTAAATAAAATAAATAAATAAATATGAGGTGTCGTCGGATTCGTCAGTTGCTGGAGTTTGCTATTTTTAAGTATACAACATCGACTAAGTATTTCTCATTCCTTGGACAACCAACCTTAGTCCTTTCCAACTTAGTAATAAACAACTAAATACTATTTTCAACCGGAACCTGAAGACTAAAAAAAACGACACCAAAGTCCAAACCGAACAAACAGACAAGTCCAAAAAACCGTCATCGGTAGCAGAACACTTTTTCTCCCCCACAATCTTGAAAAAATACCATTTCCAGGTAAAATTATATCGTAACCACAAAAGAGCGATTTAATAAAAAATGCGTTTCGCTGCCACAATCGACTTGATTCTATTGATAAGAGTTTTTGCGTGTCAGTGTTTGTGTGGTGCAATTCATGAGCGAATGGATGGTGTTTAAAATCGGTCATGGTATGTATCAGTATGTATATGCGGACTGGCACTAGAAAAGGCGAAAAAAACTAAATAAAAGGACTTTTCTCGTCGATAAATGTCGGAGATTAGTTACTAACGATTTTCCTTTTCACCGAGCGATATTCGTTTATACGGATATTCACATTTACTCTCCACGCTTGCTATATACTTTTTGGAAGCATTCCAGCTTGGCTCTCAGGGGTAGCAGCGTATTGGCCGACCTCAAGTTATAAAAGATCTAATATCATCTGAGGTTGATTACAAATGTCTATAGGGAGCAGTAGCCACTATCATTTACCATAAGATGGACTGCGTTCTCGTCTGCTACTCTTATATTATAAAAAAGTGTTTTCAACTCATTACAGTCCCACTACTGGGCACGGGTTTTCTCTCAGACTAAGAAGAATCAGACCATAGTCCACCGCGCTGGCCAAGGGCGTATTGGTAGACTTCACATACCTTTGAGATTGTTTTTAATATCTCGCAGTTGCATGTTTTCCTCCACCGTTTATGATAGATTATTTGTAATACGCACATAATTTCGATTAATCAGAGATGCGCGCCTGAGATTCGAAACTCTAGCCCCTCGAGAGAGGCCATGTTTCAACGAAACCAGACAACTTAGGCTATCACCACATTTTAAAATCGCCTCCGCTTATAACTTAGACCACACCAACTAAACTTGTTCTAAAATCGAAGGTCGCGGATTGTTTACGTTTTTTCAATATCCTCCTTCGGTTGTCATTGAAATCATTGGATTATGAAGTTGATTTGATATCTGTATTATAGAATTGTTAAGGCTAGATAGATTGAAGATATTTTTGTAAAGGTGAGTCATAAACACTAATTTACTAGTTTGAAATACTCTGTCAGTCCTACGTCTTAAACTGCAAACACGACGCCTAACACTGGATTTATAAAGCTTTTAATCCGAATGCGGAGGGGAATGTTTTTTCGAGCATTAGGAACGAAAAGTCAACAAAATAATTATCAAAATTTTCTTACTCTTTTTGACGAATTAGAAAATGATGGACATTATTTAAGATTTCTCTAATACATATTTGTTGTCGTCAGCAAACAATGTTTTTACTACTTTTCTAGCCTTTTAAAACAAACATACATGTTTTTTTTTTATAAAATAGGAGTAGCAGACGAGCATGCAGTCCACCTGATGGTAAGTGGCTACTACCGCCCATGGACATCTGGAATCAACCCCAGATAGGATTAGATATTCCTACCTGAGGTTGGTCACAGATGCGCCGCTACCCCTGAGGACTAAGCTGGAACGCCTCGGAAAAGTCTGTCTCCCTTACCACACCCTTCTAACCGGAACACAGCAGCGCCTAACACTGCTGTTATTAGGTAGAAATAGGTGTAGCGGTGGTGCCGCCGGAGTCGAACCACAAAGGGTTGTACCACCTTCATGTATCCTCAAAAAGTTTTTCCTCTCCATTACATCACATTTTTAATAAATTCGAATACGCACATAACTTCTAAAAAAATGACAGCTTTAATTCTTGGACTGTTAAACTAACACTACTTTGCTTTTATTGGACAAAAATAAGTGTGACAGTAGAGCCGTCAATCATTTCTTATACGCACATAATTTCCAAAAAAAATGATTTGAACCTTGAACCGTCAGTAAAAAGCCGAAAATTCACATCACTAAACTTTCGCTATACTGCTGTTATATGACCAAAATAAGTGTGACAGTAGTGCCATCAAACCACGTATATTTTAATGCAAGATGCATTTTTCGCTCGGTGCAGTGACCTCAGAATCGACTGGTTAAGGAAAATCGTATAAAACTTGTCTGCAATACCTGTATGTGAGACTGTATGTGAATGTATGAAAGGTTATTAATAATATATGTATCTATGTATTGATGTGAAAACTTCCTTAGTACTTGTAATTTGAAAGTAGATGAAACGAAAAAGCCACATTAAGTAGAGAATTATTATAAAAATAATTGGCCAAGTGAGTGTCGAACTCGAGCACCGAAGGTTCCGTACCACCAAATTTTCATTTGTTTTTTTATTTTGAGTAATTCATAGCAGCCATAGAAGTAAATGCATTGTGAAAATTTGAAATGTCTAGATAGAAAAAGCGTAAATTGCCGAAAAATAATGGTTTCTTGTATGGGGACCCACCCCCTTTTATATTCAACTTTTTTATGTTTAGAATGTCGTAACAGCATACCGTTATACATACTCTGTAAACATTTCAGTTATCTCCTTCTCCTTATATTAATTAAGGTTCAAGAGATAGAGCCCTGTGACGGACAGAAAGAGAAGGTTCAGTAATAGGGTTCCGTTTTTATCCTTTGGGTACGGAAACACAACCAGAGTCCTCCAAGCGCGATGCCCGGATCGGGCTCTCCTCTCACAACATCTGGTGATTACGACGGTATGCGGCCACACATACCGCCGTCCATCTCGGGGTAGCATACTGGACGGTTCGAGCTCCCAGTCTTGCCGCCCGCTACCCCGGAAGCCCCCTTTTAGTCGCCTCTTACGACAGGCAGGAGTTACCGTAGCCCTATTCTAGTCCCGGAACTACAGGGACAAATCCTAACCTAACCTAACCTACCCCAGGGCGACCACAGCGCTGTTACCCCTGACGACTATGTTTAAACGCCTCGTATAAATGTCTCCCTTGCCACTTCAAACCAGAACACAGCATCGCTGCACAACACTACTGTTTTCAGCTATTTTTCAGCAGTCGGTAGCCGGTAGACAGTTTAGATAAACAACATCAACAGGTGGTGAGTCTAAGTTTAAATTGACAATAACACATAACAATACATACATACATATGTATATATAGAATAATAGTTTACTTCCGAGAAGTAGTTCCAAGTGATAAACATGTTGATAAAGTATAATTTATTATTATAATAATTTTGGATATGTTCCATCTTAATTAGATAATTATAGTTGTCTAGACTTGACGCATTTGAAATGCAGACTAATGAACAATATTCTACTCTCTGTGGTTCTCCGGCGGCACCACCGCCACACCTATTTCTGTTATAACAGCAGTGTGGCGCTGCTGTGTTCTGGTTTGATGTGTGGTACAGGAGACATACTTATGGCATTCCAGCTTAGTCCTCAGAACTACCGGCCTATCTGTGGCCGACCTTAGGTAGGAATATCTGAACCTATCTAAGGTTGACTACTTATGTCCATGGGTGGCAGAAGCCTCTTACCATCAGGTGGACCGCATGCTATTCTATTCCTATATTAATTTTTAATAAATAATAATAATAGCAGACGCTATTCCTATATTATAAACAAATATAGTTTAAAAAAAATAAAAATACGCTTTTATGATAAAATCAACGAAACTTTTCGAAAATTGATAAATGGAACACTCCACGCTTTTTTCACAATTATACAATTTACTGTTCCTTAATTGATTCCTAGATTGAAAATTATTTTCTTCTTTTTAGTTGATTTTATCATAAAAGCGTGTTTTTTAGTTTTTAGACTATATTTATTTTATTATTTTTTAGTATTTGTTGTTATAGCGACCATCATTATGCATCGTCTGTAAAAAAAATCAAGTGTCTATCTATTACGATTTAAGACAAAGCCCTGTGACTCACGAACAGACAGCGGAGGGTTTCGTTTTATCCTTTGAGTACGGAATCCTAAAAATCATTCTACAAGATGGCATTATAGATATGTTTCAGTACATTTGAGTTATAGGGAAATAACATTATTATTTTTCAAAACTAAAAATCAATCTAGTAACTTTGCCTGAACTCTCCCTAAGGCGCTTTTTCTCGCCTCGAAAATCGTTAATCCTGAGGATGTTGATAAGGACAATGGTACAAAATTATTAAAATCGTGTATTGTCATCGGTTTTTGATAATTTTTAAAATTTTTGAATTAAACTGAACGTTCAAAGTGGATAGAAATCGGATTCAAAGATTCCGTTACTGTTACGTACATACATACATACAACCCAAGCTAATAAAAGCGTGTTAAAAAATTATAACTTTCCCATGGTAACAATATTACCTGATTTGCCTGTACTCAAGCTAAAATAACACCAAGTTACCTGATACGCCTGAAGTCGAGCGCGGAGGGCTCCACGGTCTTCCAGGCACCGTGGAGGTAGTTCCTGCAGATCCTACCGGCCACATCCCGCATCTCCTCCTCCGTGCCGCACATCTGCAGTTTCTGCAACCAACATGATAGATTTGAACCACACGCTCTAAAGCTATAATACTTTTTTTTTATATGTTTGAGCCTAACGATTTAGCAGACGTGCTACCTGATGGAAAGTAGTCAACGTCGCCTATGAACATTTGCAACACCAGAGGAGTCGCCAATGCATCGCCGGCTTTGAAGGAGAGCTCTTTTTGCACCTTTTTTGAAGAGCCCCATGTCATAGCGCTCTGGGAATACCTCAGGAGGAAGTTCATTCCACATCTTGCACGTTCGTGGCAAGAATGTCCGTGCAAACCGAACTGTGGAGAACCGCCACGGGTCCAGTTGGTGTGGATGGAACTTCATCGCCGAAGAGTGGCTGAGTGGCTTAAATAGATATGTGTTTCTATACCTCTTCATTGTGGTATAGTCGCCAAATTGCTAGTCCGCTCTGAAGTTTTTGCGAGCAGGTGCAGTCATACAATTTGCTATGGCGACGCGGTTCATTTCTATATTCAGAGCGGACTAGCAGTTTTACGCGGAATATACTCGAAGTGTATTTTGCTTTTTATCTTTTTTTAAAGTGGAAACTGTAATTGTTCCTCTTTTTGTATCTATGAACCATTTACCTACGTTATATAGTATGAAATATGAATTGTTTGTTTCCCAAATAAATAAATAACTTTATGATAGAGCATCACGTCGTATATAAACACAGGCACAGGAACAAGCATGTAGACATACCACACACACATTCAAAAGTGCGCGCACACACGCACGTACGCACACACACACACATTTCTACAATCGTATGGCCCTTATTCTTGTCGGAGATTAAAAAATGTACTTAAAAGTTCTTTTTTTTGTGCCGGATTTTAGAAATACCATAAGTATCTAATTGTGCCACGGAAATTAAAATTTCTACGCGATAGATCATATTTTTGTGGCGAAAATTTAAAAAAGAATGTACGTAGTAGACCTTATTTGCGTTTGAAAATGAAAAATGTACATAACGATCCTTATTTTAGCGTCGGCGATTAAAAAATGTACGTTATATTCTTTATTCATCCAAGGCTGAAAAAAATCAGTATTTTTGCATGGATGATAAAAAAATGTTCGTAATATACCTTAGTTTTGCGTCAAAAATTAAGAAAAATGTTAGTAATATACTTTATTACTACATGAAAGTTTAAAAAAAACGTAATTAACCTTAATTTTGCGTCAAGCATTAAAAAAGTCATAATAAACCCAATTTTTGCATCAATGTTTAAAAAATATTCGTAAGATACCGTTATTTTGTGTCAAGGATTAAAAAACGCCTTAGTTTTGCATCGGATAATAAAATAAATACGTAAAAGTCCTTATTTTTGCGTCGCACATTAAAAAAAATGTTCGTAACACACCTTATTTTTGCTGCAGAGATTATAAAAAACGTAATAGGCTTTAAAATTTATCACTTCACGACTGTATTTGGCTTGCGACCGGCACGCTTATTTTATCAAAAAATTGCCGTAATCCCTATTATTATTGCCGCTAAACCCTTATATCCCCGTATCTTGTGTGAATACGCGTTTATCGCGATATTTATGATATGCATTTTATCACTATATCATTTATCATTAAGCCCATATCATTTGAATTAAATATGCCTAATATAATAAAAATAGGTACAATATACCACGCTTCGTTGTAGTTCAATGTATTATAATCATACGAGCTTTTGCCCGCGGCTTCGCTCGCGTTACGAATTAATATTATTAACTAAGAAGATTTATACAAACTTTCATCCCCTATTTTATCCCCTTGGGGGTAGAATTGATCAAAATCCTTTCTTAGCGGATGCCTACGTCATAACATCTACCTGCATGCCAAATTTCAGCCCGATCCGTCCAGTGGTTTGGGCTGTGCGTTGATAGATCACTATGTCAGTCACTCACCTTTGACTTATATATATTTAGAAAGAAGAAGGTGGTAGAACCCTTTGTGGTTCGACTCCGGCGGCACCACCGCCACACCTATTTCTACCTAATAACAGCAGTGTTAGGCGCTGCTGTGTTCCGGTTTGAAGGGTGTGGTAAGGGAGACATACTTTTCCGAGGCATTCCAGCTTAGTCCTCAGGGGTAGCGGCGCATCTTAGGTGGGAATATCTAATCCTATCTGGGGTTGATTACAGATGTCCATGGGCGGCAGTAGCCATTTACCATCAGGTGGACTGTATGCTCGTCTGCTACCCCTATATTATAAAAAAAAGAAGAAGATAGATAACACTACCTTTTACCCGTGGCGTCGCTCACAGTCATTTATCTATCCCTCGGGAATGGTATTTTTAGGGATAAAAGCTACCCTATGTCCTTTCCTGACCCCCTGACAACGTGTGTACAAAATTTCATGAGAATCGGTTATGTAGTTAAGGCGTGAAAATGTAACACACACACTCACATTCGCATTTATAATATTAGTTAGGATTGAAAGGTAGAACCCTGTTGGTAAGTGGCTACTGTCGCCCATGGACAGCCACTGATCGAGAGTTCTGACCGCCCTAGGCTAATTATGAAGACGCGCCCCCACCGTTACGATAGACCTCAAAAGTAATATATTAGTTTTGACTTTGCTTACTAGCATGAAATTAAAAGTGCTGAAGATACAATTTTGGTGCAACCCCCCCCCCCCATTCCCCGCGCGCTAGGCTGCAGCCTAGGCCTTAATCAGGCCCTGCCCATGGACATCTGTAATCAACCCCAGATCATATTAGAGTCCTGAAGTCGGCCAAAGATGCGTTGCTACATCTAAGGACTAAGTCGGTACGCCTCAGAGAAGTATGTCCCCCTTACCACACTTCAAACCAGAACACAGCAGCGCTACACTGCTGTTATAACAGAAATAGGTGTGGCTGTGCCGGAGTCGAACCACAAAGCACTACCACCTTTGCACCTTTATGACATTATCAATTACATATGTTCCAATAAAAACTCTAGACGGCTACTCGTTGATAACATATTGATAACGTTTAATTGTTTTGAAATACCAGTTGCGTAAAGTTAACTGGGACATTATAGCACGTTTTGTAAGATATAATATTTTATATGTTTAGAGTTATGGTTTAAGAAACTTTATTCTCATAAAGAATTACAAGAAATTCACTTACATGAGAACATATTTAGTACTTATTCTAAATTACAATTTAGGTACAGTTCATTATACATATTTATTATATACTAGTTTTTGCCCGCGGCTTCGCCCGCGTTTAAAAGAAAATAAAATAACATACTAACATACATAAAACTGAAAATTCGTACCATCAACTTTGCTAAAGATCATCACTTGATCAAATGCATTGTTTACGATTCAATCCTTACTAATATCAATTAAAATAATCGATATTAGTAAGGTTAGTAAGGGTCCAAAAGATCGATTCTCCGATTAATCGATCTTAGATCGCCATCCCTAGATAAAAACTATTCTATGTCCTTTCTCGGGTCTCAGACTATCTTTGTACAAAATTTCATTAAAATCGGTTCAGTGGTTTGGGCGTGAAGAAGAGACAACCAGACAGACAGACAGACAGAGTTACTTTCGGATTTATAATATTAGTAAGGAGTAAGGATAGTAGCAAGACATTTTCTCATATTTAAGTAGTATTAAAAACATTTCTTATTAAATGCACATTCTTATTAGATTTACATTATTAAGTTAAGGGTATATAAGTTATAAATATAAATATATAATATATATAAAATTAATAAAATAGCTATATATAAAATTCTCGTGTCACAATGTTAGTAACCGTACTCCTCCGAAACGGCTTTACCGATTTTCACCAAATTTTATATGCATATTCAGTGGGTCTGAGAATCGGCTACTATCTATTTTTCATACCCCTAAGTGATAAGGGTTATTCCTTAACATTTTTTTTTTATTTATATGACAATACAACGTTTACCGGTTCAGCTAGTAAAGCTATAAAAGAACCCTTTGTTGTTCGACTCCGGCGGCACCACCGTCACACCTATTTCTGCCTCATAACAGCAGTGTTAGGGCTGCTGTGCTTGAAGTATGATAAGGAAGAAATTTATACGAGGCCTTCCAACTTAGACGTTTGAGGTATAACACTTCTGCGTCCGACCTCAGGTACTCCTCAAAAGTAGCAGTGGATATGTGTTAGATTAGATTCCTACCCGAAGTCGACAGATGCGCCGCTTCCCCTGAGGACGAATCTGGAACGCCTCGAAAAAGTGTCTCCCTTACCACACCCTTCAAACCAGAACACAGCGGCGCTCACTGCTGTTATTATACAGAAATAGGTATGAATGACATAATCAAATTTTATTTTAATTCAAATTAAATTTTGTCGTATTTTACTACCCTCTTAAAAACAAATATAGACGACCAAGGGATAGGATTTAGAAAGCATGTTTTCCACTCTTAACACATGCTATCTATTAAATACTATCTTTATACATACATATATCAGTGGTAATAACATCTTCCAAGATAAAAAATGCAAGGTCCAAGTACGATAATACTTTATTACTCATTGATAGCAATTGATTATATTAAAAATATATTTTCATCAAACTGATATAGCAAACGAGTATGCAGTTCACCTGGTGGTAAGTGGCCACTGCAGGGCCGGATTTAGAGGTCTAGAGGCCTTGGGGCAACAAAGGAGTGGAGGCCCCTGGCCCCAAATTATTTTCCGAATAAAATGAACAATTTTTTCAGTTGAGTTTTTCAATAAATATTTTATTGTGAAACGTAGGTAAGATTCTTCTAGTATTCATGTTTGTACAAAGTACTGTAGGTACAGGTAAAACAGCGAAAAAAATATCAAAGGAAACGATTTTTTTTTACTAGTGTTTACTAGTTGGAATAAAAAAAAATCCGACGTCTCTATTGTGGGGGCCCCTCTTTTGTGGAGGCCCCGGGGCTGCCACCCCGGTTGCCCTCCCTTAAATCCGGCCCTGGGCCGATGGTCGGCTACAGATACGTTGCTACCCCTGAAGACTAAGTTGTAACGCTTCGTGCAAGTGTCTCCCTTACCACACCCTTTTCAGAACAAAAAAACTCTAAAATACAACGTTATATAAATTCAAGTAAATTCCTCGCTTTTTCCGACTTTCTACATGCCAACATACATAAATACTAGAGAATTGTTATAAAAACAAAAAAACCGGCTGCTTAGAAATATAGTCAATGTCACTCCCACATTAGACGAATCCAACGACACCTCATATGTTAATCCGTCAAGCCGTTTGTGCTGCAGCGTGACAAAGGATTAGACATACATACATACGCTGGAACATTACCCTCCACTGCTGGCTGTAACTAAGATTTTTAGGGTTCCGTACCCAAATGATAAAAACGGGACCCTATTACTAAGCCTCCGCTGTCTGTCAGTCTGTCACAGGGCTATCTCTTAAACCGTAATAAGCACTAGATTTTTTTACAGATACCTATGTATAACGGCGGTAACTATGTACATATATGTTCTCACTATGTTTCATGTTTCTTAATATAACATTTATAGGCTAGGAGTAAAAATCCCATACATACAATAAAAATATTATGCACATTGTTCACACATAAAAAACTGCAGAAACAAATCAAAATTAATTGAAAGCAATCAGACTCCACCCGTTAATAAAGTTTTAATTGGTAAATTAACCTTTAAGCACTGTGAAATAAGACAAATAACTGCATGTCACATTCAAATGAAAATGACGCCATTTTCATTTAATTTTAAATGGTGTTTGCATGAAGATAAATTAGTATTGTAGCACCTTAGAGTTGGTAGAATTCTCTGTGGTTCGACTCCGGCGACACCGTCACACCTATTTTTGTTATAACAGCAGTGTAGCGCTGCTGTGTTCTGGTTTGATGAATGTGGTAAGGGGGACATAGTTTCATCAAAATAAATAAAAAAAAATATTGACAGCAAGTGGAGTTGGCTGGTTTGGGAATTAAGGTATCGATATGTAAGTTGGTATGCACAACCAAACACATAAAAACATTAAAATATTTGGTTGAAAACTAACTTTGGTCTGTATTAAGTCATATTAATCATTGTATAATATCATTTAATGTGTATGTTGAATTGGATCAATATAAATATTTCAAACAATAAGAATTTTATAACAATAAAGCTATTTTTGTCTCAATAGTTATTGTAACTACATAGCGTGATGTTAATCCGCCCGTGATGTTAAGGGTTAACATTGGTGTTATTAGAGAGAAACAGATGTGGCAGTTGAATGAAATAAGAATGCATCAGACCAGTATATCTTCCTTACCACACAACATACCAATCAAAGATTATCAACCTTTTTTTACAAAAAACAATGTCCTATCCTCGAAATAAACTACAATAATGAAGATCTTATCAAACAATGACCGAACAAGGTAATTAACTAACATTGCATTGTAACAACTAAAAACAACTGCAACTTATCAGGAACTACTCATTTCCGAGAAACAAGGTCACATCTATTTAAAATGTAGAACAATTTTTATCTTACAATTGTTTTTTATGAATTAAAAGTATAAACATTTTTATCTTTCAATTGTGTTTATTTTTTATGCATTAATTTTTATGCATTACTTTAAAATAGAATTGAATCTTACAATGGTATTTAATTTTGTTTTAAACATAGAACATTTTTTTATCTTACAATTGTTTTTTATGCATTAAAAGTATAAAGATTTTTATCTTTCGATTGTATTTATTTTTATGCATTAAAAATAAAACATTTTTATCCGAAAGTTGTATTAACTTCATTTTAAGAACATTATTTTATCTTACAATTGTTTTTTAGGTATACAAATATAAATATTTTTATCTTTCAATTGTATTTATTTTAATTTTATAAACCGAACATTTTTTTATCTTAGAATTATATTTCTTTAGATGCATTAGAATAACAACAATTCTTGTGTTACAATTGTGTTTATTTTTTATGAATATAACAATTTTCATCCTTCGTTTGTATTTATTTTTTGTGTTTTAAAGGGTGTGGTTAGACAGGCAATTATATGACGCATTCCAAATAAGTCCTCAAAAGTGGCATCTGTGGTTATTAAGATAAGACACCTGGATAAGAAAAGAATCAAAAATTTAATTTTACTCCGAATATACGAAACATAAAGCAAATAAATGCTATTGACCTCTACCAATTAACTAAGAGATAATTTTTACGTCATTTATTTACAAACAAACAGAACTTTACCAATAATTAACAAAATAACAAAACAAGATAATTTCTTACGCAATTTGTTGACAAATAAACAACAATTAGTAACCGGTGTCGTAATAAAGCAAAATGTATTGATTTATTGTGTAATACATAAAATCAAAGAGTTCTGAATGGAAACAACTAAATATTCTTGCTAAACAGTAGACTAATGTACTATAAATACGTTAAAAATCAGAATTATGATGAAAAATTGACTTCGAAATGTACGTAAAAAATTTCACACCTTTATTATGTTTTACGTAATAATTCAGAGTTGACTTACCCAATAACTACTGCGGTTAGGTTCTAGAAGTCTTTTACAACAATTCCCCACTCGCACTAATAGGTTTTTAAGTCTAAAAGACATTAAAATTAGATATAATATGACCAAATAGGAACCGGTCCCACCCTTCGCTCCAAATTTGACACTTGACATTTATTTTTTTTAATCCCTGTATTCAGGTATTGATTTTGTGTCAAAAATAATGTTGCCCGTTCAACGTTACGAATTTCCCAAAAACATACCAATAAAATAAAAATTATAAGTTATACATTCTAATAAAAGTAAAAACAATACCTCACCATTATATTACCGCACCGTATCACTTAAACACAATACAAAAAATATTTACAATTTTCCTCAATCACAAATAATCGTAGAACACTGAAATTTTAACTTAAATTTAAAAACTTACTAGAATCATTGTTGTTTTATAAACACTGGAAATTACGATTTTTTTTTTTATAAATACATACATTATGTTTATGATAAACGCTTGGGTTATTCAACTTAATTGTTTTTTTACTCAATTTAGGTATGATAGCAATTATTCGTAATTAAGTTTTTCAAACGCAAAATGGTCTAGTTATCTCCGTGCAGTCAGGCATACGTCACACGGTGGTACGATGTTCAAACAGAAAAAATATATAATACTCTCTATTTAGAGTTTTCACCGAAAACCCACTTTACCGGCACAAAATCGAATTACCTTTGCCATTCTTATTCAAATATCTTCGTCCCGGTAAAGTAAATACGTAATATTTTTTAATTCAATTACAAAAATACACCGACGTTACGTCCAGCAAGATACGTTTGCACTTCGCAAGCTAAAAATACGTACTGACGGGGCGAGAGAGAGATACGTCGCACGGAAATTCAATAGCGATAAAGTTATTCCGCAACGAGTGCGAAAGAGACGGAGAACACGAAAATGTACGACAATTCGCGAATATTGACGAAAATCATCCCTTGTTGCATACACATATCAAACGTCATCTTTATCCATCCAGTGTTAAAAGTAAGCGTATGCTATGATCAGTTACTTTGCGTAATTACATCGTGATTTGATCGGGTATCTGTTTATCGGCGAAATAAAATGCAAGTAACAAATAAATAATAGAATCCGTGAGTCATTTCAGATGTTGATTGATGCGTGTTATAAAAACAAACCATAAAGCTTACCAGATGCGATTGGCAAACAAAAACAAAGGTAAACCTACAAAAGTTATTTTTATTATGTGCGTATTATCTTAAAATTCGTTGTAATTATAATGTATGTTGCGCTAATTAAGTGCTACATATTAATTCTAACCTTGGCTTTGTTCTTATATTTGCTTATACATTTATTCATACTTTCTTCTCTTACAATTTACTTCAAAATTTAATTCAGCTTTCTTATGTTTGTGTCCTCAAAACTCAAAAAGTATTCGATGAAATGACTTGAAATGTTTACACAACATTGCATTTATATAAAAGAATGTTTTTATATACTTTTTATCCCGAAGTTTCTACAGGAATATCAGTTTCAGCCACTACGAAGTGTGGCGTCAATTGGCTATGTTGTAATTTAGTAAGCAAAAGAATAACAACAATATTCACCTGTGTTATTACATAGCCTTACTATTTATATAAAACCAGTCTCATGTGTAAAAGGTTTTTTGCAGAGTTTTCAAGTATAACTTATTGCGTAGTGAATATTTTATTGATTATACTCAAGTTCGTATACTTAAACAAAAGGTATTTATACACCTAAGGTTATTACACTTCTATACACAATAGTATTAATTAAATACTTTGTGAATTAATACGCACTTATTATGAAATTAAACAGATGTTTTCAGTGGCTTTAACTCTTTTCACCACGCTTTTATTAGCTTGACCTGTATGTATGTATATGGGTATGTAACAGAATCTTTCAACTCGATTTTTGCCCACTTTGAACGATCAGATTAATACAAAATTTTGATCAATTATCAAGAACCGATGAAAATACACGATTTTAATAATTTTGTCCTACTCTCCTCATCAGCAACATCAGAATTATTGTTTTTCCTTATGCAATTCAAGCGTGGTGTTTAGTTTTTTTTAATGAATGAATATTATTATTTTTTCTAACTATTGGACATCGATGACCCGCGCTCCCCCAAATAATTGCTTACTCTACCATTCTGTTTGAATTTTCAAGCCTTCCGGCCATTAGTCTTCCGACAAGGTTTAACGACTGCTATCCAATGATAACACTAGATCACCGGACCATTAACTTAACGTGTCCTATTACTGTATCATAAGTGCTATAGACACAAAATAAACAAATAAAGGCAAATAAATTAATTCATGGATTTATAGCCACATTCTATCAAGTCATATAATTAACTGCCTTCCATACAAACTCAAGATAAAATTCCTTTGTCAGGGACAAAGCATTTTACTCCATCATAATGGATAGACAACTACAGTGCTGGATTCTTTATCACATTCCATTTTTCTTAATAAGATACATGGAAGTGCTAGAGATCAAAATCCAAAAAGGCATCATTAGGGCCAGCATCTTGTAATTTAGATCATATCTTTAGCATATATAGCATATTGAGGTAACAGACGAGCGTGGAATACATCTGACGGTAGGTACATTACTATCGCTCATAATCATCAGCAACCAACTCCATATAGAGCAGGTTCTACTTGAAGCAGATCACAGATGCGTTGCCACTGTAAACTAAGATGGTCGCAGTGGCATAACTATAGAGTGGCAGGACTGATAAAATGCCACGGGGCCCCGATCTGATTCCAAATAGAGATGCTGCGACCTCAAAAATAACCAAAAAAATGTGTATAAATTAGAAATAAAAATTAAGGTCACCAGGACCAAACAATAAGTAAAGTACGAATTCATGAGCGAAAATTTCTTAGGGCTCCGTGCAATGAATTTACCACGGGTCTTCCATGGTATAGTTACGCCACATGATAGCATTTAAAAAAAAGGGAAAAGGAGAATAATTATTATTAAAAAAAAAGACAAACCCACTGAGTTTCTTACCGGATCTTCTCAGTAGAGGTCGCGTTCCGATCCGGTAGTAGTTTAAGAAAATATTGTAACTGACAATTTGTAAGTGCCGCCGTTGGCCTATACAAAATAAACATATTTTAATTTCATTTCATTCCACTTGATGGTAGTAATGCAAGTCAATTATTTTATTTATCATAACAAAAGGGAAATCGTAGACATCATGATATTAAAGGACAATATATATGTCATTATTATCATTTAAACTCAAAACAAAGACAATTTAAGATTAACTTATTTATCTAACGCTTTGTTTGTGAATAAATGGATGGAAAATTTGTGATACATTCAGTATTTTTATCATTGTATGGTATGTGTCATATTATCTCATTCCATTGTAATTACTTCAGAATATATTCATTACTTTGATGATATGAATTTATTTTTACCAGACTGCGGAGAGTATCTATTTATTTCTGCCCAATAACAGCAGCGTTAAGCTCGGCTGTGTTCTGATTTGAAGGGTGTGGTAAGGGAGACATACTTTTCAGAGGCGTTCCAGTATAGTCTTCAGGGGTAGCAGCGCATCTGTGACTGACTTTGGGTAGGAATATCTAATCCTATCTGGGGTTGGTTAAAGATGTCAATGGACGGCAGTAGCTACTTATCATCAGGTGGACTGTATGCTCGTCTGCTACTCCTATATTATTAGAAAAAACATTCTTTGGCATGGCCTGTAGCCCAAATGGCTTGACGGATTTTTATTAAATGAGGTGTCAAATCAAATGAGATTTTATTCACAACATATCCGGTATTTCCAATGACTCATATATTATACGAATATATGATATCATACACGTGTTGTGTAGTAAATAATTAGACTAATGATTTTAGTCCGTCAATAATTTGATGAGAAAAGATAACAGTATGATGCACGAAATTAGATGATTCATTATTATAGTTTTAATTATGTACCATATTGCGCCATCCAGGAAAAAACCAATGAAACTTAAACTTTTGGACAAGTGTAAAATGTCTCCAATAAAACACTGTATTATTTCTGTACCATTTCAAAACACAGGATGTAACATTACCACATTTCATCTCGATCGATTGAACAGATAAGCAGAGATATATGTAGCAGTATCTATACAAACATAACGTGCCCTGCTATTATCATCTGTCTGGTGACATCATAGTACGCCCTCAGAGTAATTACATAAATATCTACATAATAATAACGTGTAGGTATTGCTTACAAATACTAATGTTTTAATTTCTCTATACGAATAGAAGAGTTAAACTAAGTAGCTGCAATTTATATAACTGTTTTCTAAGTTTACGTGCTTATTTACATGATAGAAAGATATTAAGAACCGTTCTTCAGTGACGTTACGAGTACCCTCTACTTGTCCTATAATTACCAACTGAGTATCAAAAACTACTGAAGCGAATAAAATAAGACTTATTTTTACCACGCTTTTATTAGCTTGACCTGTATGTATGCATGTAACGGAATCTTTAAACTCGATTTTTACCCTCTTTTAATGGTCCAATTGATTTAAAATTTTGATCACTTTTCAAGAACCGATGACAATATACGTTTTTAATAATTTTGTCTCATTCTCCTCATCAGTTCGTCAGAAATAACGATCATCCTTGCGCGATTTTAGCGTGGTTTTTAGTTTTTTGAACTATAATTATTTTACAACTAAATTTATTGACAAAGTCAACAGGACACTTGGGCCCGTTATTAGAAATCAATCCATTCAATAAATTATTTATTAAAGATCGACATTTGACAATTTTTGCATACTGGAAATTGCCCAATTTTGATATTTGGTATGCAAAATGTGAATGGACTGAGTATAATAAATAACGGGCTTTCGTAATAGTTTTTATTTCGAAATTTAAAAAAAAAATACAAAGAGGCCACTCTGAAATGACTTAGAAGTCCTAACTAATATTATAAATGCAAATGTGAGTTTGTTTGTTACACTTTCACGCCGTAACTACATAACCGATTGTGATAAAAGAATAAAATATGATACCTTTTATACCGAAAAAAGTGCCGTCCCCGAGATAAAAAACTCTGACCGCGAGCGAACCCGTGTCTAAAAGCGAGTTTCAATACTGTACTATACTATATCGATTCTAGGTTTAGATTCTATAGTACCTAGCGTTACTCAGTACATCTAACCCTGATTCTACAGCGCATGTTGGCTCCAAAATATTGATTTCAACGTGAAAAGCTATGGCGCTTTTACACTTGACATTGAAAACCTGAATACACTGGCATTTTGACTGTATTTTTATACATTTCGTGTTAAAACTTGCTTTGTGCTACAACTTGAAATTTTGAGCACTTTTCAAGCTGAAGTGAAGAGTTTTTAAAGCGCGTTGTTTTTAGGGTCCGTCCGTATCCAAAGCGTAAAAACGGTACCGTATTATAGTCCGCGCCAAACTGCTAGTCCGCTCTGAAGTTGTTGCGAGCAGGTGTAGTCATATAATTTACGATGGCGACGCGATTCATTTCTATATTCAGACCAGACTTCACCGGACTAGCAGTTTTACGCGGACTATACTAAGCCTCCGCTGTCTGCCCGTCTGTATGTCTGTCTATCACAGGACTCTATCTCTTAAACCGTAATAGTCCATCCGTCACTTGATTTTTCTACAAAATGTATAACGGTGGCCGTTATTACAACAAATACAAAAAATAAAGAAAGCCTTAAATGGGGTTGGTTGTATGAGAAACCGCAATTTTTTTTAGTTTTTTGCTTTACCTTAATAAGATTTTTTACTTCATAAATTTGACCTGTCTACCTGTTACAATTATTAAACCTTAATAGCTACACATTTCAAAGTCTCTCCCTTACAACTTCAAACCAGATCACTTTTTTTATAATATAGGAGTAGCAGACGAGCATGCAGTCCACCTGATGGTAAGTGGGTACTGCCGCCCATGGACATCTGTAATGAATACCAGATCGGATTAAATATTCCTACCTGAGGTTGGCAAGAGTGGGAGCTCGAACCGCCTGGCCAACGGCCCGGGAAGAACGGCAGTATGTGTGGTCTCATACCGTCGTACGCACCAGATGGTCGGGTACCTTTTGAAGGTGTTCCCCTCGTGAACAAAAAAAAAATAAGGAGTCGAACCACAAAGGGTTCTACCACCTTTTTTTCGTTTTTTTTTTTTTTTATAGCAGTGTTAAACGTTGTTGTGTTCTGATAACTGTAGAGTCTCATAACTGGAGAGAGTATAAATCAGAATAAAGTATGGGGATGATCCTATACGGGCCATCACCATTACCTCCTCGAAATTAGAATATTGTTGGTGGTATTTCTTCCCAGAATTTGACAATACCTAATCCCATTGTCATACAATGTATTTTTTTCAAAACCAACTCACGCCATTACTGGCTAGAGAATTGACTAAAAAACTCAAATGATACAGTTTACGTTTTTATCATCAACCTCGTTACACCTTTTAACATTTTCGCTATATCTTATAGTTTTGGATTTTTTTTTTTTTTATAATATAGGAGTAGCAGACGAGCATGCAGTCCACCTGATGGTAAGTGGCTACTGCCGCCCATGGACATCTGTAATCAACCCCAGATAGGATTAGATATTCCTACCTGAGGTCGGCCACAGATGCGCCGCTACCCCTGAGGACTAAGCTGGAACGCCTCGGAAAAGTCTGTCTCCCTTACCACACCCTTCAAACCGGAACACAGCAGCGCCTAACACTACTGTTATTAGGTAGAAATAGGTGTGGCGGTGGTGCCGCCGGAGTCGAACCACAAAGGGTTCTACCACCTTTAAAATTTGGATTTGGTGGATTTGGCCACTTGAAAAATTTACCGTATACTTCTAAAGATAAAGATTATCCTTATTAACCTGTCAGTTATCCTTAATCTAGTCTACAACTATAGATACAATTCGAATGATTTCTTGCAAATGTTATTAAAAATCTGAACAATTGAGTTTCAATTTCCTTTTTCTTGGAAATAACTTTTTGCTACAGCACTAGTCGATCGCGTGAAAACAGTCCATTAATATTGAGATGTAAAAAATGTATAATGTTTACATTTTTTGTTAAAACACAGTGAGGTCGGCAAAAAGTTATTAAAGTGATGATTTAAAACCGTATCGCAAAATTTATTGCTTCTTAGTTCTAAAGATATTACAAAATAAGATTTTTTTTTTATAATATAGGAGTAGCAGACGAGCATGCAGTCCACCTGATGGTAAGTGGCTACTGCCGCCCATGGACATCTGTAATCAACCCCAGATAGGATTACATATTCCTACCTGAGGTCGGCAAAAGATGCGCCGCTTCCCCTGAGGACTAAGCTGGAACGCCTCGGAAAAGTCTGTCTCTCTTACCACACCCTTCAAACCGGAACACAGCAGCGCCTAACACTGCTGTTATTAGGTAGAAATAAGCGTGGCGGTGGTGCCGCCGGAGTCGAACCACAAAGTTTCAAATTGAAACAAGTAGCAAGCGAGCATACAGTCCTTCTGATAGTACACTACTACACGTCTGTTACCAACTATATAGAATAAGGTCTACCTGAAGCCGATGATAGATGCATTGCCACATGCCACTCTTTAAGAATGGGTAGGTTTAGGTTCAGAATGTCCAATCTCAAAATATCAAAATAACTGAATAACTCACAACGTACTAAGACAAATAACTTGAAAATCAATAACTCAGCTGTGTAAATAACCTGTAATAGACTCGTACAACTGTGGCGCATTTAAATAGCAAATTACAGATGTTATTTTGATTTTTTGAAATTACAATGTATTCAGTTTTACTCACGAATCTAACGTCACCGGTAGGAAAAATCCTATGTTAAAATTCATCAAGCCGTTAGAGTCACTACACGTGTTAAAATGAGCATTAATATCTTGGTTGTAACTAAGTGGAATGGTGTGGGAGTTCAAACGACGCCCCTACCCCTCCCGAAATCTTACAAAAATCAAAAGTTATAATTATAATCGTAGATCTAACCCTGATTTTACAGCGCGTGTTCATTCCATAATATTGATTTCAACTTGAAAAACTATGGCGCTTTTACTCTTGACATTGAAAACCTGAATACACTCATTAGGGGATGAAATTTCTTTATATTTAAACCTTTTCAAACAAGGCTTATTATTCTTGGCGTAATATAGGGCACTGAGTATAAAAAGAAGTCAACACAAAAAGGGCCATCAATATTTTCAATTTCCCGAAATAAAATCCTACGGCCTTGATACATATATTCGAAATACACAATATAATCGAAAAACAAAACCCTTCGGTTCAGGGTAAAATGGTAATCGCACAGAATAAAACTTCCCAGGGCCGGATTCGAAGGGCATTCGAGAACCCCGGGGCCTCCGCAAGAGGGCCCCCCAAATAAGAGAAAAATATCCAAATTTAGAACAATAGAGGTGAAAACGCAAATTTCGAAGAGTCAACTATTGCATTTTTGCTTTTTGCATTTTACCGACTGCATTAATCACACTTATTTTTTGAAACACGGGTGAAACACGGTGTGTGTTGTTTCTCTAAATATTTTTTTTTATTGGCATTTTTTTTCGGTAAATAATAAGGGACCTCCGCTCTTTTGCCCACTGCCTGTAGACCCCTAAAACCTCCCATTTTACATGCAAAATTATCAACATAAGCTGTCATCTGTAATCTTCAACATTCAACATCTCACAATTTACGTTTAAAAAGCAAACATTTCGTGATATCTAGATGCCGTCAAGGCCAGTAAACAGTAAAGAATAAGGTAATAAAATCTTCAATAACTATTTACATACGCCATAATAAATTAGATTCCGTCCGTCTGTAATTTATTTATTTACTAGTTTTAGCCCGCGGCTTCGCCCGCTTTTAAAAGAAAATAATATAACATACTAACATACATAAAACTGTAAATTCGTACCTTCAACTTTGCTAAAGATCATCACTTGATCAAATGCATAGTGTACGATTCAATCCTTACTAATATCGATTAAAATAATCGATGTTTTGGGTCCAAGAGATCGATTCTCCGATTAATCGATCTTAGATCGCCATCCCTAGTTCCCGTGGGATTTCCGGGATAAAAACTATCCTATGTCCTTTCTCGGTGTCCTTTCTCGGGTCTCAGACTATCTTTGTACAAAATTTCATTAAAATCGGTTCATTGGTTTAGTCGTGAAGAAGAGACCACCAGACAGACAGACAGACAGACAGAGTTACTTTCGGATTTATAATATTAGTAAGGATAGTGAGGATATTAGTAAGGATTTATTTTATTGGACTATTAACAGAAATACATGTTATATTATGATGTAACAATATGTGTCCTTAAATTCACAGCATGCGATGTTTAACAAAAGCACGATAACTAACTATAATATTTGGTAAGATTTAGAAATTTTTCAACTTTAACAATCTTATTATTTGTAACACCTTAAGTATGGCTACGCCGTTTGGGACGTAGTCAAGTGTGTAGTAATGTGACTGACGGTAAGCTAAGTTTAATAAACTTGGAACACGTTTATTCTGAATGAATAAATTACAATAAGATCGTTTGTTTTGATGTTTATTTGCCTGTACCATGCAATGATTTAAGCAGTATCTCTCAATCGGGGATCCGAGGTTCTCTGATTTTTAAAAGGGAGACTCGTGGCCAGCATTGGGACAATAATCGACCTATCAACAAAGTGAAGAAAAAAGGCGATTTTGAGGATAATATTAAGAAAATAAATGACTTTAAAACCTATTTTTAAAAGACTGTCTACTCGTTATTATCCTTACATTTGCCGCACAATGAACATGTAAATGCGCACAAATACACGAGAACATGAGAATCCAAATCCTTTGATTTACAATAAAAATGTAAACACCATGGAGAACAGACGAACGTCATAGCAAATACAGACTACCACAGTCGAATACACTCAAATAAGGACGTACTCTCTATTCGTCTATAATCGGCGAGTAGCTATGACATGAAATGACAGACCTAAATAACATGTAATTTCTACAGAAAGGTAACATTAGGTTTAACTTTTGATGAAAAATGCATAAAGGATAAGTAAAAACGAATATAGAGAGGAAAACCACAAACATTAAAATTTAAATCGATTAACGTCAGCTAGACTTCATCGGAACGAATTAACATATTAACATGTTCATATGTCACGCCCGATTTATCGCAAAGGTACCTACTATTTGCAATATATCTTTCGTAACCTCTATTTCTCCTATTACGGTGACAAATTTTGTTATGTAAAGAAGTAGGAAAAGTTATTGCAATAAATTAGGTTAGAAATAAAATCTAATTAGAAAAGTTATTGCAATTAATTATTAAAAGTAAACTGAAAATTAGTTAAAAGGGTGGTACCACACTTAGGTATATCTTTAACAAGGGTACCACCACACATTAGACTGAGTCAGAAAAAAAAATATTTTTTTTTGGAGTAAATACATGTAAAAAGTTACTTTGATAGACAAAAAAAATCCTAAAATTTGAGCTTTCTATCTTAAAAATTGAGTTGGCCCCTTTCCCATTTAAAATCCGTTAAGCTCAAATTTTAGATTTTTTTTCTCTATCAAAGTAACTTTTACATGTATTTACTAAAAAAAAAATGTGAACCGTCACGGGACGCCTGGCAGATGTGAAACATCGACATTAGGAACTAAATATGTCATAATGATAAAATAAAATGGCAATAAATGGCGTCGCATGGCGACGCGTCGCCACATCGTACACACTACTGCATATAGACTGTATATATATACCATCGTATAGCGTGGCGTCGCCACGGCATGCGTCGCCACGCCAGAAATCGGTTTTACGTGCGGCTATAGACGTTTCACATCAAAAAAACAAAAAAAATAATTGTTTACTCATTCTAACCACACTTACACCTATTTCTAGTATGAAGCAGTTCTACGTTTTGGTGGAAAGGTGTGGATGCCGGCTGACATATGAAGCTACCAAGTCAGTCCTCAGGAGTGGCAACTGTGATCGGCTTCAGGTAGAACCTGTTCTATATGGAGTTGGTTACAGATGTCCATACGGTAGTGACTACTTACCGTCAGCTGAACTGCACTATGATTATCTACTTCATTTAAAAAAAACCTAGCGACGAGGCAAAAAGGATAACTAATGGAAAGTCTCTATCGCCTGACCATTTGGATTTTAAGAGCAGCCTTTTTTAACAGGTGGGACTCTTAAGCGAAGAGAAAAGTTTCTTCAAACTAGCTGATTTGTTACTTAATTTTTATAAAAAAAAAACTTAGCGGTAAGGCAGAAAGGCTATTTGATTCTGGACAATTGGATTTTAAAAGCAGGCCTTTTTTGAAGAGGCGTCTCTTGAGCGACGAGAAGAGACTCTTCAGGCTCTTTAGAAATGATCATTTTACAATGTACAAGTACAACTTACCTTGGTATCCAGTTTTATTTTTCCAGATAATTTCTTATTTTTCCATATTATCGCCGAATAGTTGCTTTCACTCTGTAATGTAAAACGAAACACTTTATTCAACAATAAGGTTTGAAAATGATGAGGTTAGAAGAAGATTAATTTTAGGCACAGATTTTCAAGAGTAGGTAATGGAATCAACTCTGATAGTAAACTGCTACTGGCTGGCTTATAACAGGAGTGTAGCTGCTGTGTTCTGGTTTGAAGTTTAGTAGCGGAGAAACTTTAGAGGCATTCCAACTTGGTCCTCAGGGGTAGCGACGTATCTGTGGCCTTCCTCAGGTAGAAGTGTAAACTTATCTGGAGTTGATTACATATGTTCATGGGTGGTAGTCACTACTAATCATCTGGACTGCTCCTTCACAACTTCGACTTCATTAAAGCCTTTAATATATTTACAACAATTAACACTACAGATAGTAGAAATTGTTTGTAGGTATATTAAAATGTATCTCAACTACATTGTAACTAAATAGTAACGTCAATAATAGGTAACTCCATTGTTACAAACAATAAAACATATGTGACATTGAATTAACTAAGTAGTTTACACATAGTATTTTAAGATTTTAACAGTGTATTCAAGAGAGTTGAAAAAGATTATTTATTATTTAATTAGTTTTTGTACACAAAAAAGATAATTAACAATACAAAAGAGATAGAAATGAAGTACATAGGATTGCTTATTCCAAAATTTCTGGAATTTCTTCCAGCAATCCTGGGACAGGAATGTGCATACGAAAGGCGAAATTAGTGTGCAAAAAAAAGAATTAGAAGATTATAAGAAAGTTATGGACTAAAAAGGTTAAAATTGTTGTTTCTCTATAAATTCCTTAATCCTCTTCAAGTTTAAGGGCAAATCACAAATCACCTTCATAGTTCAGAAGTAATAAAAATATTGTGCACTTAAGTTACTCGAATTAGATCAGCAGGATAGAGTATGGGAGATGGGAGAAAACTTTGCTCAGGAATACATATGCACAAGAGTAGCTCTAAAAATATTTAGCATGATTTTTTCAGATCAAAATGTTACTAATTATAAAAACTTAAAAAATTCTACTTTGTATTTTTGATTTAAATAAATTGCAAAAAAACATCAACGATTTTTTTTGAGCATTTTCCCTTAATTTCAGGAAATTTAAAACAGTGGGGAAAACGGTTTCACAAAGCTGGCAATACTAAACCCAACAAAGTTGCATACCTTGACTTATTGCTGACACATCTAAGCCAAAAACTTAGATTTTTTTAACGACTTCCCAAAAGGAAAGAAATTATCATTATGGAATCTATTTTATGGCATGGCGAAGGACAATTTTAACTGAACCAAAAATGATGTCAGTTTTATTATTAAGATGACAACCGGTAGCAAGTATGTTGGTATAACTTATCTGTTTTCAAATAAACGTTTTAAAGTAAAATACATATTTAAATAGTAAATAGCATACCCCTCTCTTTTATATTTAGATGTTTAGTAAAGGAAAATGATTCGTACGTTACTGAGCATTTTTATTCATTTATTGCTTGATAATTTTATAAATTATTGCAACAAAAAATTAAAAAAATGACTAGATACGTACCGCAAAGTATATAAATACAGGAGATTTTTTCTGACCATAGAATTAAATTGACAATTAATCTTTTGGATCATATTAGGTTTAGCTCAAAAATTCATATCTTATTTTTTATAATTAGACCTAATGTTAAGGCAGAAATGCTATGCATTCTTGCAACACCAGAGGCGTCGCCAATGCATCGCCGGCTTTGGAGGAGAGCTCTCCTTTGCTAAAGTTAACTACCCACCTTTTTATATACTATATGGAAATAGCAGATGAGCATGCAGTCCACCTGCTGGTAAGTAGTACTGCCACCCATGGACATTTGTAATCAACCCCAGATAGGATTAGATATTCCTACCTGAGATCGGCTACAGATGCGCCGCTACCCCAGAGGACTATGCTAGAATGCCTCGGAAAAGTATGTCTATACCACACCCTTCTGTTATAACAGCAGCGTTTAACGCTAAATAAGTGTGGCACAGGTGCCGCCGGATTCGAACCACATAAGATTCTACCATCTTCGGAAAGCTATGTCATCGCTCTAGGTATATAAACATTCGTACATAGAAATGCAACGTTGTAAAAGATTCCAAGTGCATCCATCGAGTAGGTTTCAAGTAATATAGACACAAACATATATAGTAATATTTTTCTATGTAGATAATGCCTGTACCAAAATTAATTGGGTAACAGAATATTATTAAACCTATTTCTCACGTGTAATAACACGCCATATTGATTTATATATGCCTAAAGATAACTGAAACTGGGCACAGGAAAAGCCTTATTCCTTTATCTTTATTTGTTGTAAACACCGTTTTTATCCCTGAGATATTATCTTTACATCGGCGTAAATCCACGTTTGAAGATTACATTCTTCTCTGTATCCTATCAGAGTAATTGTCATGGTCGATTACTTTGATGGCACCATCGTCACACCTGTTTTGTTTGGACTATGATTAAGCTCATTTTAAAACTATGATTGAAGGTGGTTAAACTCTTTTTGGATCGACTCCGGCGGCACCACCGCCATACTTTTTTCTGACTAATAACAGCAGTGTTAAGCGCTGTTGTGTTCTGGTTTGAAGGGTGTGATAAGGGAGACATACATACTCAAGGGAGACATACTTCTGATTTAAACCTGAGGGATATCAATGGATCTTTAACCGACCTCAGGATTTTAAGCTCGAGTTATTCATTTTGAAAACATACAACTTAATATTTAGGCAAGATTACATTTCCGAGTTAAATATTACATTCACACATATTCTAGAATAAGTTTGTTCTTTCATTAATGAAAAGGAAATCTTATGCAACGTTAATAACACCACAGCTAGTGTTTATACAAATTGACATCAATTTATAAAGATCTTACGCTTAGTATTGAATAACTAGTGTTACGTATGAACACGTGAATATTAATTTATAAGAATAAATATATAGAAGTAAAACCCTGTGTTTTATTGACAAATTGTAGAAGTGTGCGAAAATTCTATTTAAGAAGTGATAGCACTGGTTTCAAACTCTGTTTCAATCGGAAAGTCAAACGTTCTAATCCCAGGCACGCGCCTTAATTATTCTACATTTTTTTATAATATAGGAGTAGCAGACAAGCATGCAGTCCACCTGATGGTAAGTGGCTACTGCAGCCCATGGACATCTGCAATCAACCCCAGATAGGATTAGATATTCCTACCTGAGGTCGGCCACAGATGCGCCGCTACCCTTGAGGACTAAGCTGGACCTCGGAAAAGTCTGTCTCCCTTACCACACCCTTCAAACCGGAACACAGCAGCGCCTAACACTGCTGTTATTAGGTAGAAATAGGTGTGGCGGTGGTGCCGCCGGAGTCGAACCACAAAGGGTTCTACCACCTTCAAAATTGTAATGTGTATTGGAAATTAAATATCATTTGCTTTTAAGGAAAACAATGTCAGGACACCTATAAATACTAAATACTTTAAAGAAGTTCCTAAATGTATGTGGAGTCTTTCAATCCGCATTTGACTAAGTCGGTAGACTTAAAGCTCTCCCGCACTGTAAGGAGTCCCGAGCCAGTGACAAATAATGAGTTAACGACCATGGTATTCGCTAAATGAGAAGTAGTCACTGCCGTATGGTCAACTGTAATCAACTCGACTAAGTTAGAACGATTCATATGCGTATATTTACACACTTCAAAGCAGAACACAGCTTTGCTATCCTGCTGTCATACGGCGAAAATAGATGTGACAATGGTGCCAGAATCACGAAGGATTCTACCACCTTAAAACGTCTATAGTCATATTGATATGGTACAATTCTCACGCACGCATCTTACATTTTTCAAAGATATGTGCGTATTAGAAAATAACGTCAAAGGTGCGTGAAGTCAACTAATTGCGCACTTGATCAGCGCGGTGGACTATGGCCGAAACCTGAGAGGAGACCCGTGCCCAGCAGTGGAACAGTAATTGGTAATAAATTAAGTGCAAACCATTAAATTTGGAAATATTTACAAACAAAATGTTATAAATGCATCAATTAATAAGTTAATTACATTAACCTTTGCCGTTACTACGTTGTATGTTTTATCGCGACACGTTGTAACACACACACTCATTGTAATAGCAATGCATACAAACAATCAAGATAAGTATGAAGATTAGATATCTATAACTATGCAAACATGAGGGATTACTTTTATGAATTGCACTTAGATACGTCACCGCTCATAAATATTACGAACAAACACATTTCGATAAATGTACCAATAAATTGGGATAATGTTTTAAGGATAGCAACACTTTTTGCCGACAGTTGCGCGGTGTACGGTTTTGTAAATATTTTCCCAATAAAAGTGGGTAAAATATTTATAAGGCAACATTATAATTTATTGTTTTTTTTTAATTGTCTTTTATAGAATATCTGAAAAAAAATTCTGATAGGTAAATGTTTGTTTACAATTAATATATCATTTCAGTAGTCCTTCATAAGAAAATAGCTTAGAAGAAAGCAATTATATTAAATCACAAACTACTTTTAGAGTAGGTATAGTTCGCGCTAGCTAGTCCGCTCTGAAGTTGTTGCAAGCAGGTGTTGTCATACAATTTGCTATGGCGACGCGATTCATTTCTATATTCAGAGCGGACTAGCAGCTTTACGCGGACTATACGTAAATTTATTGTAGTAAAAAAATAGACTGCCAATCATCCTTACCTTCCGAATACTATCTATATTATATGTATAATAATTTACCATAATCTGCTGTTTCTCCAAATGATCCAATCTCTTTTCCATTGAAATGAGTTTCTTTTGAAAATCGTCAGCAATACATCGACACAAGCTCAGAGATTCACCGAATATTCTCATTTTGCACTTGAACTCCTCGAAATCGCTGCGAAATCTGGAAATATTTCACTGAACCAAGATTACCCTTCAAATTTATCCTAAATATCCTTTATATTAATTACATTCCTTACAATTACTACGCTTTTATTTGCTTCGCCTGTATGTATGTGACGGAATCTTTGAACTCAATGTTTACCCACTTTGAACGGCCCTTTTCTTCAAATTTTTTAATAATTATCAAAAACCGATGACAATACACGATTTATAAAAGTTCGTCCTATTGTCCTTACGAGGATCATCAAGATTAACGATTTTAAGGCGGTGTTCGAGCGCCTTAGAGAAAGTTCATCGCAAAGTTACTACATTGCAACAATTACTACTTTTAGTTTGATGAACAATAAAATCATGCTTTTTACTTTTTGACGTGACAACGTCTTAAATTAGGTTGCGGCTGGGAGTCACTTATGAAAAAGTGTAACGCCCGGTAACGTTACGATGAGTCACCGAACGAGAGAGAGGCCCGCCGAATGCCTTGCGTCTCTCTCCCACTCAACTATGATCGGTCTGCCGCGCGCGCAGCACTAGAGAATTAGGCGCATTGAATCGGCGCATGCTTGTGTCTCTGTCTTTGTCTTTCTCGAACGTTCTTGGCGTTGGAAAAACAAGAAAGCGTCACAATACAAGTTCACACGTGTGGTTAAAGTATCGTCAGCTGTGTCTGTAGTGAAAATATGGAGTGCTTAGATTCGTCATTTATCATTTACAACAACTGTTAAAATTTGTGCAATTCTTATTTTCATTCAATTCCTTGTTCCTATTGTGCAATTTAATTATATTCATATCAATAAATATTCTACCGAGAAAAAGACGTTGTCACGTAAAATCTTCGCCCGTAAAACCGACTTTACAGGCAACCATTTTTTTAAACTATATTTTTTTGTATAAGATTAATTAAATAATAAATTACCTGGATATGGCTGAATTTAAGGAAAACTTTGATGTGCTCGTTGAGTTGTCGGTAAACGATAATGACGAAATGTCAAGTCGTATATGGTTTTGGCGGCGAATAAAATTTTGGCGGGAATCCTGTTCCGAACTACAACAACTTGACGAAGGATTCTTCAGTGCGTGGATATCTAGTTTGTTGTCTTTCATGATTAGCTTGCTGTCTATTTATTTATAATAAATTATGGTAAGTATTAGAACAGTTATTAATAGTAGATGCTCCTTTTTATGAAGATGTACGAATATATCCTATTTTTATTAGGCAAAAGAGTATTGCTTGCTATTTTTAAAAATAATTTAAATGTTTATTTTCTATTTCTATAATCTTCGCAGTGTAGTTTTAAACTTAAACATTGTATCTGAAAGAAAATTATAAGGCCGTTTATTATTACTTGAAATATTTCTTATTGCGTCTTATATATACTGAGCATAGTTTTGACAATTCATATTGTCACTGCCATGTATTTTCGTTTTTGAAAAATATTTATAAAGTATAGTTTTTAGATCATTTACGATTGAAACGATATTTCTCCGCATTTTTTCTTCGATTTCGTGTTTTTGCACTACTTAACTGCACATGTCAGCATTGTTCCGCGTAAATTACACCATGACAGCCATTAAATGGCTGACACATTTGTAAGCCGTTTAAGCCATTTACCTACCTATACCTAATTCGTAAGTATATATATATATATAGTCCGCGCCAAACTACTAGTCCCCTTTGAAGTTGTAGCGCACAACTATGAGCATTCTACTAACGCAGCTATGTACCTGCCGGTGCCGGGAGGGGTCCCGCGCTGTCCTTGTCTCGCTAATATAGCTACAATTTGCTATTCGAAGCGACTCGTTTCTATATTCAGAGCGGACTAGCAATTTGGCGCGGACTATACCTAGGTAAATACTTGTGTTATAGCTGTATTAAAACTTATTACATTTAAGGACTTACCAAATGTGTATGTGTTTATATTACAACATAAGTTAAGGTTTATTTTATTGTAAGTATGTAGCAAGATATTTTTTATAATGTTTTGGATATTTTAACATTATTATGACAGAAATTTTGAAAGAAAAGTCAGAAAGTGATGTGACAAGATTATTCTTTACAAATTAAAATAGTGTATAAAAATAATATGTATATTTGTTTACAGATAAATAGATTACTTTTTAATTATATGTAATAAATACCCACTACTTTTACATAATATAATAAAAGTAGTAATAATAAAATTATTTGAATTTAATTATCAATTCCGTCTTAATCTGTATTGCTTCTTTGCTGACGTTTTACAGCGAACTATTCGCCGAGGAACTCACCGAGTGATTCGTGCACGAATACGATCACGAGGAGATTCATTTATATACTCTGTTGGGAATAGGCCACAGGAGAACGAGAAAATAAACTATGAAATATAATAAAATAAAATTCACTCCAAAAAGATACTTTTTATTATATCGAATCATTGACAGAATGACAAATTAGAAGAAGTAAAAATATATGTTTTCAGCTGCCAGCTTTATCATATATAACCTACTTGAATATTATACATTATAAGAGGCTTGAGTTTTTGCTATATTCCAACAGCCTCCCTCAAAAATTCAAGTATAAAGCAATTTATAAATACGTTCTTTGCAGAACACTTCTTGAATGTCATTACATCTACCACCACTTCACTAGGTGTTTCGTTATGGAGAAGAAGCGGCGAAAGAAACTCCATAACACACATCTTTTTACAATAAATATAAATGTTTTTACAATGGCAAACTTAACCATGGCACATGTGGAGCTGAAGATACTTCAGACCACATCGATTTATCAGTCAAATATACAAAGAAAACTTCAAACAAAACCTTATACTCGTACTCTGCTTTAGCTGATGAGACTGCGACAGTGTCTACATTGTTTTCGTGTGTTTCACGAAATTATGCAGTTTTAATTACTTTGAACAAATAGTTTCTAATACTATGTTTGTGCGTCTCGTCGCGTTCTCAGTTTCTCAGTCAGAGTCCACATAAGCAATAATTAACTACTTATAATTACAGCTTTCATTGATTAGGTTTAACTATTTATATCTTTTATATAACATTAAAAGATGTATTAAATATTTACACATTTAAGACAAAAAATCTGGATGCGTAAGTACATTTACTTTTACATTTCAATACAAAGTAGTAACTTTAATTTAACTCTACAATGTGCACCATGGTATAAGTCAGTATTTAATACTGAATAATTTATAAGGAAAGTGATTAGGATAAATTACACTTATAGAATATTTTTAACACATTTTGCACATTAGTAGACTGATTAAGTGATATTGTATTTGCTATTCTTTCAACATCTATATCAAGAAATTATGTTATTTATTTTGTATTTGTAATATAAATTATTTGCATTAAAATGTTTTTGCAAATTTATAATGCTTATTTTGTTGAAATTATTAAACCATATACATACGTGTGGGACTATACATATATCTTATTCTATACATATATCTATTCTTATCCGTATTAATTTATCTTATATAGGTATATTTAAACATTTATCTACATGCATCTGCATGAGAATGTACCTTGAAGAGTTTTTAAACCCTATATTTAAGTATAACATGAAGACGTTCAAACCAAAGCCAAGATGTCTGCTTTAAGCCGTTAAAGCTTTTATTTAATTTACTTACTTTATTATCTTTAGGCAACCTTCTTTATCTTTAGCAACCTTTACCTTCTGGTACTACCATATAAATATTCTCTGTATGAAAACCATTATAATATATTTTTCTAATTATATCAAATGAAATTTACAAAGGTAGTATTTTCGTCCATATGCTGTACATTTAAATCTATATAAATGTAGTAAATCTGGCTATTGGTGCGAACGTTACATCTTAATCCTGTAAAATTTCTTACTGAAACTGAATTTCTTAGTGAAACTTCGAGCAACTAAACGAGCTTTGTTATTTTTTCTGATTTACCTACTTAGTTCATTATTATTTGTGGTAAATACCCACTTGCAACTAATAATGTTAACATATTTAGGTCTGTAAACAAAATATCAGATTTGATTGCTCCTTTGTGGCTTAATTTCACTTTGTACTGCTTTTCACCATTGAATAGGCACCTTAAAATACCTTTAAATTATTTAGGTAATTATTGCAAAGTACTTAATAAAGATCAGCTATCAGGATTGTGCATCCGTATATAATAATTCAGGGATTGATCAAGTATTAAATAGTTATTGTTGACGCATTATCATTTAAGGAATGTTGTTGTTAGCTTTCAATTAGTTTCGCCGAATCAGAGTCAGGCTTTCTAAATTTTATATTGATATGTAATGCTCAATGTTTGTTGTCATTATTTTCAATATTTAATTCATCAACTACATGATCTGCTTAGCAGCTATGGACATTTCATTACTTTTAATATTTAATAATGTATATCCATTAAAATCTTTACCAACTAGGCTGGATCTAAAATATTTACACGCTTTTTATTAGCTTCACCTGTATGTTTGTATGTTTGTAACCGACTTCTTTGGGCGCGATTTTGACCCACTTTAAACGGCCAGATTTCGTTCAAACTTTGTAGATTTATTTCACAATTATACTATTTACTGTTCCTTAATTAATTCCTAGATTCATTTAGATTTTCTACTTTTTAGTTAATTTTATCATAAAAGCGTGTTTTTTTAGTTTTTTGAACTATATTTATTTTATCTTTAATCTTGCTAACTGTGTTACGAACGTAGCAGTAGCACCAAAACATTTTCATATGATCGATTTTGTTTTTACCTTGCCACAATTTACATGGTGTTTTATTTATTTATTATCAGAGCTTTAGTGGGGAATATGTATATTTTTATAAATATAAGTAGGTATATGACTGTTGTAACAGCTTCACCCCAAAAGCTTTATTTAATTTCGCATTTACAACCATTTCGGTTAATATACGATTCATTTGCTCTGTTTCACCATTTTATTGTGTTTTATAAGGTAAATTTTAATGATACATAATTATCTTGCCAAAAAAAATTCCTTAAGTTCATTATTTCAGAAATATATTCTCGATCATTATCATAATGTAAATGAATAATGTTACTATAGGATACATTTTCACTTTTAGACTTTTAAAATGATACTTATTTCCCATTTAAAATACATGTAACTTATAGACAATTTTTGTCATCAAAGGAAGTCGACGTTATCGAATCGCAAACATCACAGTGAATAATAAAAAAAAAAATGTTTATTTTTTTTTACCATTAGCTGGTCAGTCTTGACTTTCAGAAATTCAAGATCACAGATTACATATAAGTATTCAAGATTGTCACATGACGGTCAATAATAAAATCTTTAAAAATATTCAAATTTCATCAACCCATTTATTGTCCCACTGCTGGGCATGAGTCTCCTATCAGAATGAGAAGGTTTAGGTCATAATTCATCGCGTTAGCCAAGTGAGTATTTGTAGACTCACATACCTTTCAGATTTTTTATTATATAAATCTTTCAGGTGTAGAAGATTTCTTCACGATGTTTTCCTTTACCTTTTAAGCATGTAATAATTAATTTCTAATACACACATAACTTTGAAAAAATTCAGAGGTGATTGCCTGGGATTTGAACCTCGGACCCTTCGTTAGACAGGTCGAGTTTCTTAACCATTAGGCTATCACTGCTATTCAAATTTAATTTCTGTTTATTCAAATGACCGTTTGTGCCATAACTAATACGATTTCTAACTTTGAATTAAGTTTATTTTATACTGTGAACTATCATTTTATGAAAAATAATGATACTATCATCCTTTATACTACATATTAGACATTTACTATTTTTATAAATATGCCCTTCATTTTTTAATAACCGGCACATACCTTTTATTATTCAATTCGATTTACTAAGAAGCTGCATAGGTACAGCTTAAGTTCCATAGAACTAAAGTTCCACAGAACTTTTGGTGAACAGTATAGAATTTTAAATTCTTTGTTTTTGACCTTTACCAAATCTTTAGCTCCTCCAATTTTAAACGTAGTCTGTCATTTGACACATATTAATCCTTTGTATTTTCAAAGTGATCAGAGTTTTCAAATCTAAAAGAAAAACAAGTGTCAGGGTTAGAATATGAACAAAAATCAAATAAATTTCATTTTTAAGACATAAAAGCGAAACTGTCCTTATTTTTATTTGCAGTGTCCAATGCATTTACAGTTATATAGCTACTACTGTCTCCATTTTGTTTCAATTAGGTACTTGATATAATGACAGTTAGCATCAGTAATAGCGACGGGTTCAGATCGCAAAAAATATAATTTTTACACCAACAGTTTCCATGATAAAAATTCATATTAGCTTGTGTATCTGCATGATGTAGTAAGTATTCTTGTAGTAGTTTACACATCTTTCTATATTAAAATTTATATTTTTACAAGCGTGTGATATTTGAAGTTTAGTTGTTTCAGGTCTCAATTTTACTTTGAATATTTTGAATGTATTCATTGAATCTAAAAGATGAGACATTGAATTATATGCATTCCGTCGATTCGTTTCATCCTTTGATCCATAATCCGTCGATCCATTTCATCCATTGATCCATTTAATCAAGTTTAGCACCAAGTTAGTGATCATATTACTCAATCATTAAAATAAGTTGTATCAGCGTTTGATATCTGGTCGCAATTCCAAATTAAGTTGTTTCTTACGCAGTCAAAATAATTGTGTAGCCAAAAAATTCTCCATTCGTAATTTTATTTAAGTCATCCATTATTGTTTTCGCCGTAGACAGTATTGGTTTAGACACTTATATATTATTGTTTGCCATCAAACATTTTTCATGTGTCTTTTTCTTCCGCGACTCCATGTTTAAAATATTACATAAATTTTATACTTAGTAGATGACTATATTTTTCAATATTTTACGATAGCGTAGCCTGGGCCCATAACCTGTTGGGAATAGGCCACAGGAGAACGAGAAAATAAACTATGAAATATAATAAAATAAAATTCACTCCAAAAAGATACTTTTTATTATATCGAATCATTGACAGAATGACAAATTAGAAGAAGTAAAAATATATGTTTTTCAGCTGCCAGCTTTATCATATATAACCTACTTGAATATTATACATTATAAGAGGCTTGAGTTTTGCTATATTCCAACATACTCGTTTATATTTGGTAAATTTTAGGCATAATTCTTCGTTTGAGGTCGCCTAATATACGTAGCGAGTACCGAGTACACCCGAGTTAGCTATTTACTCATGCTCGCGCCTATTCGTGTACTTGTAAAACTGGCATTTATTTTTTTTATAATATGAGAATAGCAGACGAGCATGCAATCCACATGATGGTAAGTGGCTACTGCCGCCCATGGACGTCTGTAATCAACCCTAGATAAGATTAGATTCCGACCGGAGGTAGGCCACAGATGCGCCGTTACCCCTGAGGACTAAGCTGGAACGCCTCGGAAAAGTATGTCTCCCTTACCACTTCAAATCGGAACACAGCAGCGCTTAACACTGCTGTTATAACAGAAATAGGTGTAGCGGTGGTGCCGCCGGAGTCAAACCAGAGGATTCTACCACTTTTAAAAACCACACTCGTTGAGTATTATTATAATTTTAGTTTAGATAACTATCTGTGTTAAGTAACTAAAAATAAAACCACAACAACATTTCACATTCTATATTAATACAATATAAAAAAACAAACTTATTTCTATATTATTATATATTATCTTAATATAAAACTATAGATATATCATAAAAACGAAAACATGATTGCTTAATAATATATAGTCTGATTCATAATTAGGTGTCCAAAATGTAAACAAAGAAATGTCACTGTCAAAATTAACAAGAAACACAAACTTTAACAAACTCAACAAAAAACGAAAATTTTACAAAGATACACAGTTTAACAAACGCATTATGTAAACGAGAAAACATTAGAGTTTCATCACAATCACGAAAATGAATAATATCAGTTACGAAACTTAAAAATGACAGCACAAGAAATGCCTTGGGTTCCGATTGTGTTACCATTATCACATTTTAATTTTCTACCATAAACTTTGTTTTTTATTATTATTACTGTATGGAATTTAATTGAGGTGATATAAATATTAAAAAATGTGAATTAACCTTAATTTATTTAGATTATTATTTTATTATTGTTGTATTACTTAAATATCGACAAAAATAAAAAACTACCATTTCTAACGTATTTTCTTGATAAGTCAACACCTTTGTTTACATTTTGGACATCTAATTATGAATCAGAGTATAGTCTACGTCACTCCCACATTAGACGAATCCAACGACACCTCATATGTTAATCCGTCAAGTCGTTTGTGCTGCAGCGTGACACAGAATGACACATACATACATACGCTCGAACATTACCCTCCGCAATGGGTAAAAATAAAACAAATATTAGACACACGAATACTTTTTTAAAACCAATTAATTTAAAGTTTTTATACATCACACTAGAATGATCAATACATTAGTTAGAAAAACACTAATAAATTATAATATTTATTTACATTATATATATTACTAGCTGACCCGGCAAGCGTTGTGTTGCCATATAAATAAAAAATGTTAAGGGTGAACAACTTATCACTTAGGGGTATGAAAAATAGATAATAGCCGATTCTCAGACCTACTGAATATGCATATAAAATTTGGTGGAAATCGGTAAAGCCGTTTCGGAGGAGTACGGTAACTAACATTGTGACACGAGAATTTTATATATAAGATATGCACAATCAATGATAGTATGTTCCGGATTCGATTCCCGGCCAGACATCTTCGAATTTAGATTTTAGTGGTTTTTGTCTGTGTCCTTGGCACCCATGTCACATGAAATCCTTTGGGGCCATGAGTATATATATCTATAGGTGATACATAGTCAGCAAACACTGACTCACAACACGCATATATCTCTCCCAGACGCTTTTCAAGTCCGCTTCCCTGAAAATACAAATAAATCAAATCAAATCAATACACTTTATTGTACCCAATAAAAGAAAATACATATAAAAATAAATAACTAATTTAACAAACAATACAAAAGGCGGTCTTATCGTTAACATGCGATCTCTCCCAGACAACCTTTGGGTTAGGAGTTATAGAATGGATGAATAGAAAAATAGGTAGTTCAAAATAACAATTTTAGGACTAAGATAGCATAAACATACCTGACCTTAGGTGGGAATATCTAATCCTATCTGGGGTTGATTACAGATGTCCATGGGCGGCAGTAGCTTACCATCAGGTGGACTGCATGCTCATCTGCTACTCCTATATTATAAAAAAAAGAACCGATGACAATACAAGATTTTAATAATTTTGTCCCAATCAGCTGGATCGTCATGATTAACGATTCTCCTTGTGCGATTTTAGCGTGGTTTCTTAGTTCTAAGATAAGATTGTTTTTTTTTGCCAACCAAAGATCGAATTTAGACATCCCTTACAGATAGAAATTTTCAAATGACAGGCATTAGTTCTTTAGGTTAACATTGTTATTAATTCAATTCAATAAAATCGAATATAATTCATAATACCTTCAAAAAGTTGTTTATGTGACCCTACTTTGAAAAAAATATTTCGAGTTTGACTTTGACTTCATCTTAAGCCGGTCAGCTCAGACCCTAATCCTATCTGGGGTTGATTGAAGAAGTGAAAATATTAAAATGATAAATAATCATGATATCAATAGTATAGTTTACCTCAAAACATCCATTTGCAATGCACATTGCTCGTAGGCACACAAAAACTGTGCTAAATCAGTACGGGGCCAGCTTCCCATTCTAAGAGGCTCTATACATCTGAAACAGATAAAATGTAGACTTTTTCATTTCATTTAGTTTTTAACTTTTTTTTCAAGGTAGTAGAACTCTCTGTGGTTCGACTCCGTCATCGCCATACCTATTTCTGTTATAACAGCAGTGTGAGGCTGCTGTGTTCCGGTTTGAGGTGTGGTAAGGGAGACATACTTATCCGAGGCATTCCAGCTTAGTCCTCAGGGGTAGCGACGCATCTGTATCAGACCTCAGGTAGGTATATCTGATTTTTCCTGGGATTGATTACAGATGTCCATAGGCAACAGTAGCTTACGATCAGGTGGACTGCATGCTCGTCTGCTACTCCTATATTATATAAAAAAGTTTGTACCTACCTTTCAAGAAGATCTATGAATAGAGAACGCAGCTCCCTCCCTCTGTGTAAATTACAGGCCACGCCCACCAATGCACGCGTATATAATCTGTGGAAAATACGTAATATGTATTGTAACATTAAAATAACAATAAAATTTATTGTATATATAATACATTTTAATTATCTAGCAAAAACTGGAATTTTTAAATGTCGTCGCACGGGTCTCCTCTCAGAATGAGAAGGATTAGGCCATAGTCTACCGCGCTGGACAAGTGCGTATTGATACTTTTTTAAATCTCTCAGGTGTGTAGATTTTCTCACGATGTTTTCTTTAGCCGTTCAGGCCACTGATGATTAATTTCCAATACATAATGAGGCTGTTCAAGTATTACGTGAGCACTATGGGGGGGCGGGGGGTCTTTGCTTTGTTTATTTTGGATGACATGGGGGGTCTAGATGATGATTACGTCATCGGTAGTTATTTACTTGTTTACACGAATGGCGACCCTCGCATTGTCTTTGCTTGAAAACGAAACGCATTTTCGGGGATTTACGCAAATAATGTTTAGGCATTTATAAAATCATAATTATAATATTAAAAAAAAACAATACATTAATTGAAAAATGTTTACGTAAGCATGGGGGAGGGGGTAAGAGGTTTGCTTACTAATGCTGACAAAGGGGATGGGGGTAAATAATTGTAATAAATCTGCTTACATAATACTTGAACGGCCCCTAAGTAAAACATCTGGGCTGCTAGGGGTTGATTATTAAAATAAACAATTAATTATGCTTTGCAATTACAGAATAAGTATATAGTTACCTGAAATTCAGTTCCAGCTCTTGGTATGACTTCTCCAGCAATTTCGGTTTTAAACGCATACATACCAAACTGAAACAGAAAACAAATATTTTCTAGAGAGTTCACATAATAATTTGTATGTATGTGTTAGTGAGCGCAAAAGTATTCGAATAACATTGCGTATGTATGTCTAGCCGGGAATCGAACGTTCATTTTGAAAAAAATACACCCTCTATATTATTCAACTATCTGATAGTGTCGCTTATAAGGATCAAATTCTGGGAAGTAATGTTATGTGACAAATGAAAGGAAAAGGATTTTTTTAAAGAAAATACATATTATTTCATACATTGGCATACTAATCCTTAAGGATTATACATAACATATGACTTTAAGACTTATGACTTAATATCCTTAAAGACTATACATAAGTCATAACATCGGAGAATTGGTTGGTTAATCAATTAATTCTTCGATGTTATGACCATAACATACGGCTTAGTATGAGAAATTAATAGGTTGAAAACTAAGTTTCCGCCGTTTTCAGGATTGATTTTTTAATAAAAATAGATAACTGATTAATTTGTTTAAAACTTTGTTTTTACGTTAAATATGATTTCTATATCTTTTTGTTTAATAATCAAAACAAAACCGAGTTTGGCTCAAAAACGTCATTCTTGCAAATTGTCAACTTTACATCTGTATTAAACGAAACTTCGCACGTAGCAAGTTGAAAATCTATTATAATGGTCCTAAAAATAACCTTAACTAAGTCGAACATAAACATATATTTTTTTGGAGAACAAAACGTTAGCTTTCGAATGATTTAAAATAATAGGCCCCAAAAAATTTTCATTAAAAATTCTCCCTGTATATGCGTGAAAGAGAGAGAGAGAATAAGATTTGGGTATTTGTGTATTTTTTTATAATCTTTTATTTAACTTGCAATATATGTATGTTACAGGATGAAATTTTCAAATGGGGCTTCAGGGCCAAATCCGACAATAGCTAAAAATTCTGAAAGGAGTTACGATTTTGATAAAAACTAAAACTGCATCATTAGATTTTTAAAAACTTTTTCCGTAGCCTGGAATCGAACGAGTTTGTTTTAAAAATAAATAATAGTTTAAAAACTGAAAACCACGCTAAAATCGCGCAAGGAAAATCGTTAATCCTAATTCCTGACGATTCTGACGAGGTGAATGTGATAAAATCATTAAAATCGTGTATTGTCATCGGTTCTTGATAATTGTTCAAAATTTTAAATTAATCAGACCGTTCAAAGTGGATAAAAATCGAGTTCAAATATTCCGTTACATACATACATACATAGATACATCCCAAGCTAATAAAATAATGGTAAAAAAGAGCTTCCTGTATTATTCCACCACCGGATATTGTCGCTATCACAAAACACTTGAAGGTGGTAGAACCCTCTGTGGTTCGACTCCGGCGGCACCACCGCCACACCTATTTCTACCTAATAACAGCAGTGTTAGGCGCTGCTGTGTTCCGGTTTGAAGGGTGTGGTAAGGGAGACAGACTTTTCCGAGGCGTTCCAGCTTAGTCCTCAGGGGTAGCGGCGCATCTGTGGCAGACCTCAGGTAGGAATATCTAATCCTATCTGGGGTTGATTACAGATGTCCATGGGCGGCAGTAGCCACTTACCATCAGGTGGACTGCATGCTCGTCTGCTACTCTTATATTATAAAATAAAAAAAAAAACACAAACACACATACAAACACGTCAAAACTCTTACTGTTTGTGCTCCTTCTCCTTGTCGAGCAAAATACGCAATTCCCGTAACTCCAGCAGGAACTCCCTATCCATCTCTGTATCGTAGTACTCTGGACCTGTACAGCTGTAGCTCCAACTCGCCATTATCGCCTGGAAAATGTACATATGTACATATATAATCATCATCATCATCATCATCATCATCATCATCAACACATCACTGTCCCACTGCTGGCCACGGGTCTCCTCTCAGAATGAGAAGGATTAGGCCATAGTCCACCGCGCTGGACAAGTGCGTGTTGGTGGACTTCACATACCTTTCTCAGGTATGCAGGTTTCCTCACGATGTTTTCCTTCACCATTTTAAGAACGTGATAATTAATTTCTAATACGCACATAACTTTGATAGATCAGAGGTGCGTGCTTGGGATTTGAACCGCGAATCCTTGACCAAGAGGCAGAGTTTCTTAACTACTAGGCTAACACATACCCAATACCTATAAACAAACGAAAGACCATAGAACCAGTCTGGGGGCGTCCATTAATTGCGTGAGGTATGTAGGGGGGGAAAGGGAGTAGATAGTCAAATTTCATCTAATCTTACTCTAGGAGAGGGGGAAAGAAAGGGAGGAGGAAAGAACGTAAAATTACGAAAAAATAATGTTAAATTAAATAAAGTTTCTTTTTTTAATTAAAATATGAGCAAATTTAAATTCTAGTCTTAACCCTAACGCATTTACACAAGAGGCACGTTTTGAAAAATAAATATAGTTCAAAAAACTAAAAAACACGCTTTTATGATCAAATCAACTAAAAAGTAGAAAAGTATTCTATTTCATTATTTCATACATGCAGGGTAAGATACGGATGTATGTTGATCTCTTTCTACTGAAAAACGGAGTTACTCACTGACAAACATACAAGTGAAGCTAATATAAAGCGTGTAATATTACGTGATATTAGGGGTGGGGGAGGGGGTTTAGCCAAATCTCACGACATCTCACCAAAGGGGGGAAGGGGGTCGAACGCTCCCTTTGGTTTAATGGTGGTTTAAGTTGAAGCACAAAAGCTTTTACTTTTGTGGTTTGACTCTGAGGTACAACCGCCACAACTATTTCTGTAATAACAAGCAGTGTAGCGCTGCTTTGTTCAGGTTTGAAGGGTGTGGTAAGGGAGACATACTTTTCCGAGGCGTTCCAGCTTAGTCCTGAGGGGTAGCGGCGCATCTGTGGCCGACCTCAGGTAGGAATATCTAATCCTATCTGGAGTCGATTACAGATGTCCATGGGCGGCAGTAGCCACTTACCATCAGGTGGACTGCATGCTCGTCTGCTACTCCTATAATATAAAAAAAAAACAAAAAGCTGACATACCTGAGCACAATGGTAGAAGTCATTGAAGGTGAGATATTGAAGTTTCCGTTTCGCAGTTTCAAATCTCATGCAAGCTATGAACACCACTGCACCATACTTTCTGTAACAAATATAACAAATTAATAATCGATATAGGATGGCAATAAATAAGAAAAGTATATAAAAAGAGTAATGAGAGAGTAAGTAACCGTACTTAGGAACACTGTGCCACCGAATTCAAGCCTTCAAGTGTGTGAGTGTGAGAGAGAAATATAGGGAGATTGACTTTCATAAAGTGTTCTATATGAATCAATTTTGAATAAATGAGATTTGAATTTGAAGAGGGAGAGAGAGACGGAATGAGATACAAGGGTAATTAAATCTGATAAGGAAAAAGGAAAAATGAGGGAAAGATAAAGAGGATGGGAGGGAGCTGGGGGAGCGAGAATGAGAGAGAAAAAGAAAAAAGTGAAAAAGAGAAAGAGGATAAAAGAAAGAGTGAGAAAGAGAACCAAAATAATCAAAAAGAAGGATACATAAAAAAAGGAAAAGACAGCTAACCGTTTATAGCGAGCAGCTGGGAGATGTCAGAAAGTTACCCGTATGTGATGAATTGTTTGTTTGTGTTTTTCTGTGTGTACGTATGTGTGTGTGTGTGTGTGTGTGTGTATGTGTGGAAGTGTGTTTGTGTGCGTGGGATTGTATGGAGGGAAAAAGAGCCTCAGTACATAGCCAGTAGTTAGAAGATTTAGAATGTCGCGCGTACGACTTGAACTGTGTGTACGTGGGGCTTGGAGTGTGTGTGACAGAGAGAGAGAGAGAGAGAGAGAGAGAGAGAGAGAGAGAGAGAGGGAGGGAGATAGAGAGCCAGTGGTACTTGGCGAGCGGCTCGGAGATGTGGAAGGTGGCGCGCACGTTGGCGACCACGTTGCCGGGCATCTCCTCCACCGCCTTGAACACGCGCCGCACGTTGTCGAACTGCCGCCGGCAGCAGCGGAGCGGGGCGCCTGAACGCTCCGCTACCTACAACAACATTAAAGCACGAATCATCATCATCATTATCAACAACCCATTACTGTCTCACTGCTGGGCACGGGTCTCCTCTCATAATGAGAAGGATTAGACCATAGTCCACCGCACTGGCCACGTGCGTATTGGTAAACTTCACATATATTTGAGATTTTTTTTTTATAAATCTCTCAGGTACGTAGGTTTCCTCACGATGTCTTCCTTCGCCGTTTAGCAAGTGATAATTAATTTCAAAGAACGAATGAGTGACAGGAATGGGTAAAACTGTATAGTCCGCGTAAAACTGCTAGTCCGCTCTGAATATATAATAAATAAATAAATATAGAAATGAATCGCATCGCCATAGCAAATTGTATGACTACACCTGCTCGCAACAACTTCAGAGCGGACTAGCAGTTTGACGCGAACTATACCTTTGCGTGGGTTCAAAAAGTGACGAACTTTTTCCAGCTAATTGTTTGTCGTAACTTCCCGCTTCTCGTCAAGAGATGGCACCACGTGTTTCTGAATCACGCTATCGAAGTTTTCTCAACATGTTGCATATATACAAGTTCCGAAAAGAGACTATCGGAGCACAGCCGTTCCCCGAGCCATGTTTTTTTTATAATATAGGAGTAGCAGACGAGCATGCAATCCACCTGATGTCAGGTGGCTACTGATGTCCGTAAACATCTGTAATCAACGCTAGATAAGATAAGATTCCTATCTGAGGTCTGCCACAGATGCGTCACTACCCCTGAGAACTAAGCTGAAACGCTTCAGAAAATTATATAACTACTTAATAACAGCAGCGCTTAACACTGCTGTTATTAAGTAGTTTGTATATATGTCAAATATCTCAATTAAATTTAACCTTCTACGACTGAGGTGACTATTTTGGTAATACTTGACTGAGGCGTATTCTGACAGACGTCAAAATAAAATACGCCTATTTTTAATATATATAACTAAAGCCAAAAAATTATATCAAAATAGACATAAACATACTTAATTAATTTACAATATCAAATATGAAGGCTTATATATAAAGCTAAATATTTATTTTGTATTTCTTACTTAAAATATGACGTTTTAACAATTTTTTACACTAGGTATATGTAACAATACGTATTTTATAAATAGCCAAAGTAAGTTAACATTTTCGTTTATTATTTTAGTTATGACATCATTTAAGACTTACAAAAGAAAATGTATTGATATCACACGGTTCATTTAGGCACAATTTATCCTAAGTTTTGCCCTTTTTAAAAAAATAAAATTTATAATCTTCGCAAACTTGCGAGGCACACTCAAGGCAGATTGGCTTTTCACATGCAGAGAAGGAGAATCTTGTTTGTCTTTGAGCCTGCAGTAGTCTGCTGGTCCAGATGCTGCATAATTTTCTTCTTGGTGGCCTCACAAGTTAAGACCGGCTAGGTGATAAATCATTTTCAGATTCCTCTATTACTTCCTGGTTTTCTCGTTTGGTTTGGTTTTCCCTTTCATCTTGAACTATTTCTCACCTTTTAACTATAGCGATTCTTCAATTTCATCGTCTCTAAGAACTTTAATATTAAACTTTCCCCTACAGTCTCATTTAGCATGTCTACAGTGATCCTTTTGGTTGAACATCTCCAAAAGAAAAAAAATTAAATAAATGTTCGACCACTTACACACAGCGCCAACTAGCCCTAAACTTAGCACGTCCAGCACGGATAAACATACTAAGGTTTTTTTTGTAAATAAAGTGTAAATGTATGTATGTTACATACGACACACTCAAAATTATAAACAAACATTGTAATTTTTTCGTATTTGTTCCTGCCATGAATTAATCCCGAATCCCTTGGAATGGTAAACAAATGTCTAAACGTGATGAAAATGACGTTACGTCTAAGATACTTAGAAAATTTTGTTCATCTACTGTGGACACGTATCATAGCCACAAGGGAATAAACATGGTCTTGCTGATATGACGTCTATTACAAGCCAGTATTTATTGCTGTTCTTACGTCTGTGAGACACTAACACCTCGTAACACGAAAAGTAAGCATGGTGTGATCGTTTAGCCGCGACTATCACGTAGCACGAACCATCTTAGGAAGGTACTGAGCGAGACACCACAACATCACGCCGCAAACCAAAATGGCAACGTTTTTTCGGTTAGCGGTGTCTGACAGACTACCACCTCAGTCGCAAAAGGTTAAAACCAGTTACAATATGATTGAGTTGAAACTTGAAATGTATTAACACAGTTTTGGATTACAATGCATGCACCCCACGATTCTGAATCACGCTATCGAAGTTTTCTCAGCAAAAAATAACAATAATAAAAAATACGTGTGGCACTCGGAGACTGCCGCGGTAAAGCTATTGCATAGCATTTTTTATGCTATGAAAACGCTCAGAAGGAATTCCAGAAATACAATATATTCTTCCATAATCATCAACATTTACATTAATACATCTTTATCCACTATTTTATCATATCTCCATTATATAAGACATTGCAAATATCAGCTGACATTTCATAACTCCAAGCAAGACTGAACATTCTAAAATATAAAATAGAAAAGTATTTAATAAGTGACATAAAGTATTAACAACCAGCAATATAAATGGATCAATGCGATGTGCCTGTGACATTTGGCCGAATGTTACAGGTACATCGCATTTTTCATTAATAAATGCACTTTGTTTATTCATATTTAAAACACTTTGTACACAAATTATTTGTACCATAAATCATAATGGCGTTTTGATTTTGTGCTGTCAAGTCTGTCAGTTGTAATTGTACGTTTAAAAATAACAAACACTCTTTTACGTTATTTTATCAATCCAGAATTCAACATAGCTTATGTTGATAAAACATATTATTTGGATAATATGGTAATATAATTTTGAATTTTATAACGGGAATGTAAAATATACTTCACGCAATTTTAAGATTTCTGCACGGATTATAAAAAAAATGTGTATTACTGCCATCTGTGTTCAAGTTGACGAATTAAGGTTATCAAATAAAATAATAAGGAATGTAAAATAATACTTTATTCAATTATATCCATATTTTTCTATTGACAGTCAACAACTCGGTTGCCTGGAGACTTGATATCCAACAGTCCTCCACCGCTATTTTCACTTACACCACCAGGGGCGCCGGCAGCATTTGGTCAAGGTGACGGCGCACCAGTATGCCATTTTCAGTTCTGACTTCATAATGGAGTCTACCTAATCTTCGGATGACGACTCCGAACTCCCATTTAACTCTTGGATTGGTGTAACTGCGGACTTGTACCTTATCACCTTGTCCGAACTCCTGCGTTGGCGGTGCATTGTAATGTAATCTGGATAGTGGGGCGGATTTCTTAAATAAGGCATGCATATAGGTTCTTACCTCTCTGCCGAACATTTACTGATAAGGTGATAACTCTTTTGTATTAGGTGTACGTCTCAAGCGTGCCTTGACAGTTAACAGTTTATCAAATAAACTTCCGCTCTTGCTGATATAAAGAACATTCAGGTATTAGCCGATTATTTTCTTTTTGTACATTCAAAAATTTAAATTTTAGCTTTGTATATATTTCTTCAAATTCGTACCTGTATTTTATTTCCTCTTCTAAATTTTCTTCTTCTGTAAGCCATTCAATTTTTTCTTGAATCGCGTAGAATTTGTTCAAATTTCTTGTAAAGAATTCAGTCGTATATTTATTTCTTCAATGTCAATTTTTTCTATTCCCGAAATGTAATTTTCGGTTCGTTTCATTAACCCACGTAATGTGGCTCGTATTTCCTTATTGTTTTTTAGTTCATTCGACATCTCGTCGCCAATATCAAATAAAATAATAAGGAATGTAAAATAATACTTTATTCAATTATATCCATATTTTTCTATTGACAGTCAACAACTCGGTTGCCTGGAGACTTGATACTTGGATATCAAGTCTCCAGGCAACCGAGTTGTTGAAAGGTGTTACTTATTTTCGTTACGGAATTTCTCGATTCGGTCGCCGCGCTCAAAGCCCGCGATAAAAGCTATGCAATAGCTTAAAAATGTAATTTATTTATTGCAAGAATTAAAGATAGTTACAGCAAGAGAAGTTCGTACATTCTACCATTACAATGGCGTGCAATCATGACAAATTGTATAATTTAGAAAAACATATTTTACATATCTATTAATGCTCCGAATTGAGATTGTATGAGCATGGTTGCTCCCTAAATGTTAGTCTACTAGATCTCCCTTTGCCTAAATAGTAATATTTATGTGACCCTTTGTCGAAAACCCAAATAGCTATGACGTTATGCTCATGAGGGCTTACCTCATCCAAATCCTTTCGGTGTCGTGATGATAATTTGCGACCGAGCAATTCTCTTATAACCGCATCATCCAAGTCATAATATCTGTAAATAAATAAACAATCTATAAAATGACATAAGGGATGCAACCCACTGTTGTAAAAAAATTAAGTGCTGCACCATTTTATGAACAGAGCAGTGTTGATGTTATAACAGAAATATGTGTGTTGTTGGCGACAAAATATTTCATCTGTTTTCGCTGTGGACTATGTCCTTATCCTCTCATTCTGTGAGGAGACTCGTGCCCAGCAGTGGGAGAGTAATGGGTTGATGATGATGATATTGTTATAAGAAGTTGAACATTACTTCTCTATTAGCATCTGCTTAGTAGGCTCATCGATTTGGAAGATCATCTGCTCTGACAGCTTCGAAGGGACTGTCAGGAGTCTTTCCAAAAGGGCAAAGGTCCTGAAAAAAAACATATACAATGTAGGTTGTATTACAAAATGTATCATAAAATTTATTGCTGATGGAAAATGGCTGCCCTGTCTGTAAAACATTAAAACCTGTAGTATTTTTTTTTTATAATATAAGAGTAGCAGACGAGCATGCAGTCCACCTGATGGTAAGTGGCTACTGCCGCCCATGGACATCTGTAATTAACTCCAGATAGGATTAGATATTCCTACCTGAGGTCGGCCACAGATGCGCCGCTACCCCTGAGGACTAAGCTGGAACGCCTCAGAAAAGTCTGTCTCCCTTACCACACCCTTCAAACTGGAACACAGCAGCGCCTAACACTGCTGTTATTAGGTAGAAATAGATGTGGCAGTGGTGCCGCCGGAGTTGAACCACAAAGGGTTCTACCACCTTCAACAAGATTTCAGTATGTAATCTTAGAGGACTTCCCTCACTAGCTAATTCAAATGATATGTTCACATTTGTATGTGATGTACTAGCTGTGCCCTTGGTTTCACCTGCATTGAATGAAATACCATGACATATCAATATGTACCTGAAATTATATACCTTAAACTCATAGTAAATAATGTTCATATGTATATTTTGTTCCTCCCAGAAGAACAGTACATTTTTACAGGATAAAAGGCCTATCACCTAATCCAACTAATGGCCCATCTGTATATAAAATTTCACAAATAGTACATTACGATACGCGTGGCCAAAGTAGCCTATTATTGCACGGCGTGAAGTTAGCGCCCGAGCGCAGCGAGGGTGCTAAACGCCGTGCAGATAATAGGCTACTTTTGTCACAAGTATCGTATACTATTTTATAGCTTGTGTGACATAAACCCGCTTATACTTGTGAAGAAATATGAAAAAATATGATAATTATTTTGAAACTTATAAATGATTGAAACTAAAAATTATGAACTAAAAAAGCAATAAAAATGTGACACAACCAAAACCATTGAAATTTAGAAAATTTAGTAATTATTCTGCTCTTGTGATAAAAACAAATCTAACACCACACGTACGTCGAAATCTATCAAGCCATTTAGGCTACATACAGGCGTCTAGACCAATGACTTATAATGGGAACTCCACCTAAACGTATTAAAGAAACATATGATAAGCAATCACATAATGTACTAATACATAACTAATACTAGTGATACAGTAGAAAATCGATTATCCGGACCTCAGTTATAAATATTCACGATTATTCGGATTGTGAAACGTGAACAAGTAACTTTGTAATAACCCTTACAGATCAGCCATATTTTGTGTGACATGTGCATTTAAATTCCGGAAAGTCGCCAAATCGCAACAAAATAGTTACTATAAAAAACAAAAACCCGATTGCTAAAAATATAACCTATGTTATCGCCACAATTAAGACGAATCCAACGACACATCATGTATCAAAATTAATGAAGTCGTTTGAGTTTGCCAAAGAATGAAAAATACATACGTAACAAACATATAGTCGAAAAACATCACCTTCCTAAATCGGTTAAAATAGCTTTTCTTCATAAACTCAATTATCCAAGTTTCCGATAATCCAAATGCCACAAATACGACAACAAATAGGTCGCTTAGTCGAGATTCTACTGGAGTATTATTATGGCTAATTTTGATAATGATTCCTAATTTAAATATCTCCTACTATGGTGTGTAGCGAAAATACACAGTCAAAACAAACAATAAAATTCGATAAAGCCCAATAGTTAGTTATGGAAACTACAGAACCCTCTGCCTTAGATTAGCTATAATTACATATGTATAAGCCTATGGCGACAGCCTAGATAAGATTAGCCAAGTCAGCGGTCTGGGCCACCGCATGAGACCACCGTGTAACGTTGCAAAGTCAGCGGTCTGGGCCACCGGATGAGCCCACCATGTAATTTTGAACTTAGTCATTAAACCAGCCTCCAAATCGGCAGTACGTCTTTTATTTTAAAGATCCCAGTAAAAATCCTGAGATAGTTATAATTAAATACGGTTTACACGCTCAAACCAAAAGTGGCGCAGCCGGTGAGATTTTCTCGTGGAAATCCTTAATAAACGTATTTTCGGACGTCAAAATTCGTAAGAAAAAGTAAGCGTTAAATGAAGGAATAGTGAGAAAATCCGACGAACCAAATAAATATTCTTTTGTGTCGTGAAGTGTAAAAACCATCGAGTATGGGATTCGGAAGCGGTCGGTGAGTACAACTTTTCGCCAATCCTTTGTTCCAACATTCCTCCTATATTTTTCAGTAATTTAAAATTAAATGTTATATTTGAGATCAAACCTTGCTCATGTAACAGTGTTTTAATAAAATAAGTCTGTATGAAATTATGATATTGTATTATCGAGATTTAATTCTTAGAATAAGACACAGAGTAGAAAATGTCAGAGAGTTTACGTTTTAAAATTTATTATCGCAATTTTTAATTGTTTAAAATAAATAATAAAAATTACTATCATATAAAACTCTATGATAATTGTAGAAGACTAATTTTAAAATATTCTTTACTCTTTTTGCAAATATTTCGTTTTTTTACTTTTATAAAACTTTTACAAAATTTTATTTTATTAATTTAGATTTTATTAATTGTGCTTCAATTGTGTGTTTTATTGTTTTATATATGTGTGTGAAATTCAATTGTTAATCCAATTTCAATTCAAGTGAAGTTGCTACCTCTAAATAGTTTACTACTCTATCATTATGACTACGACTATCGAACAAATACCAGAAGAAATTTTAGATTTAATTCCGCTATATAATGGTGATAAAAGACAGTTAAACCTTTATTTGCGAAAGTGTCAATATGTGATTGATCGGTTTAAAGGAAATGCAGAACAAAATCTTTATGTTTTTAAGCTATTGCATAGCTTTTATCGCGGGCTTTGAGCGCGGCGACCGAATCGAGAAATTCCGTAACGAAAATAAGTAACACCTTTCAACAACTCGGTTGCCTGGAGACTTGATATCCAAGTATCAAGTCTCCAGGCAACCGAGTTGTTGACTGTCAATAGAAAAATATGGATATAATTGAATAAAGTATTATTTTACATTCCTTATTATTTTATTTGATATTGGCGACGAGATGTCGAATGAACTAAAAAACAATAAGGAAATACGAGCCACATTACGTGGGTTAATGAAACGAACCGAAAATTACATTTCGGGAATAGAAAAAATTGACATTGAAGAAATAAATATACGACTGAATTCTTTACAAGAAATTTGAACAAATTCTACGCGATTCAAGAAAAAATTGAATGGCTTACAGAAGAAGAAAATTTAGAAGAGGAAATAAAATACAGGTACGAATTTGAAGAAATATATACAAAGCTAAAATTTAAATTTTTGAATGTACAAAAAGAAAATAATCGGCTAATACCTGAATGTTCTTTTATATCAGCAAGAGCGGAAGTTTATTTGATAAACTGTTAACTGTCAAGGCACGCTTGAGACGTACACCTAATACAAAAGAGTTATCACCTTATCAGTAAATGTTCGGCAGAGAGGTAAGAACCTATATGCATGCCTTATTTAAGAAATCCGCCCCACTATCCAGATTACATTACAATGCACCGCCAACGCAGGAGTTCGGACAAGGTGATAAGGTACAAGTCCGCAGTTACACCAATCCAAGAGTTAAATGGGAGTTCGGAGTCGTCATCCGAAGATTAGGTAGACTCCATTATGAAGTCAGAACTGAAAATGGCATACTGGTGCGCCGTCACCTTGACCAAATGCTGCCGGCGCCCCTGGTGGTGTAAGTGAAAATAGCGGTGGAGGACTGTTGGATATCAAGTCTCCAGGCAACCGAGTTGTTGACTGTCAATAGAAAAATATGGATATAATTGAATAAAGTATTATTTTACATTCCTTATTATTTTATTTGATAACCTTAATTCGTCAACTTGAACACAGATGGCAGTAATACACATTTTTTTTATAATCCGTGCAGAAATCTTAAAATTGCGTGAAGTATATTTTACATTCCCGTTATAAAATTCAAAATTATATTACCATATTATCCAAATAATATGTTTTATCAACATAAGCTATGTTGAATTCTGGATTGATAAAATAACGTAAAAGAGTGTTTGTTATTTTTAAACGTACAATTACAACTGACAGACTTGACAGCACAAAATCAAAACGCCATTATGATTTATGGTACAAATAATTTGTGTACAAAGTGTTTTAAATATGAATAAACAAAGTGCATTTATTAATGAAAAATGCGATGTACCTGTAACATTCGGCCAAATGTCACAGGCACATCGCATTGATCCATTTATATTGCTGGTTGTTAATACTTTATGTCACTTATTAAATACTTTTCTATTTTATATTTTAGAATGTTCAGTCTTGCTTGGAGTTATGAAATGTCAGCTGATATTTGCAATGTCTTATATAATGGAGATATGATAAAATAGTGGATAAAGATGTATTAATGTAAATGTTGATGATTATGGAAGAATATATTGTATTTCTGGAATTCCTTCTGAGCGTTTTCATAGCATAAAAAATGCTATGCAATAGCTTTACCGCGGCAGTCTCCGAGTGCCACACGTATTTTTTTAATGCTATAACGAGTAGACTAAGAGAGGATGCAGCTGCGCTTTTATCAGAACGCGAAGATATTGTTACATGGTCCGCGTTAAAAGAAGTGCTGATTCAACATTTTGGAGACCCGCGTAGTGAAGCGTGTATTAATATCGAATTAGAATCTTTAAAAATTAAATCTGGTGAAAGTTTTTTAGACTTTTCTAACAGAATTCAAGGTGTTCGTTCGTTATTAATGTCAAAAGTGAATACAATTAATGATCAGGAGTTAAAACGCGCTAAATTAGTTATTTACAACAATACGGCTTTGAATGTATTTTTATACAACCTTCCTGAAAATATGGTGCGTATCGTGAGGCTCAAATCGCCCACAACCCTAGAAGCAGCCTTAAGCATTGTCCTTGAAGAAGTTAATTTCTTAGAACAATATAATACACGTAATCGCATTCATGGTAGTAACCAAATTTTGGAATCCGGTTCAAGGTCATCGGTACGCTATCCAAATGGAAAACAACCGTTTTTACCTTTTCAGTATAAATTTAATTTTAGTAATCCCCAAGATGCACAGGTTGGTTATAAGCCACCGCAACAATTAGGGTACAAGCCACTACAACAAGTTCAATCGAATACCCCTGTGGTATTAGAACCCCAAAACCAAGATGTATCTATGAGGACGGCCCCTTCGAAGTCTAAATCACAATCAAATCATTACTGAAAAAAAATTAACAATAGTCTCTAAAATGTTTGACAGCTTTATTAATGTGTCTGAAACAATAAATCAGAATACTGTAAATCTTCATAATCGCCTAGCAAAGATTGAATTGCTTTTGAAAGATTTAAGTACTAAGCAAAACGATTGGGTTTTCTTAACCTACCTTACAGGATTATTTTCAATGTTCACGAGTAGTTTTCATACTATCTTTGCTCGGCTAAGTGAAATTGAAACAGCATTAGCATTAAGTAAAATTTCAGTATTACATCAATCGATTGTTAATTCCACAGAATTATTGTATCATCTAAAGTTAATTTCTGACTATGGGAGTTTGGTATATCCACCAGTAGAGACAAATTTACTAAATATCGAGGAAACCATTTGTGTAAAATCCTTTATTAGAGATAACCAGATTACATTTATAATGGAAATCCCACTTACTGATAAGTCAAGATATAATTATTTTAAGATATATTCCTTACCAATTTTCCATGAATCTAAGAACAAAACCTTAGCTATAATTCCTAAATTTCCTTACCTTCTGGCGAAAGGGATAAAGTACTTACCGCTGATAAAACCTTGTCGTCCATTGTCTGCTGGCGATCACTATCTCTGCACTGCAGACAATCAAGCCTTATACAACGAACTTACCTGCGTCGAGCAGCTGATGAAATATGACAAAGATCATACACCCTGTGAACAGCGTGAAATACAAATTGAGGAAGTTAGAGTCCAGGAAGTCAACGCAGATAGCTGGCTCCTTTATAGTAGATTGAGAACGACCCTTACTAAGCAATGTGGTGAAGAGATCAGTAAACAGCTTGTATTTGGTACTTACCTGGTTACACTGGATGAACCCTGTGACCTACAAGTCCACGGAATTCACCTTCGTCATCGTATTTTTGTGGAAACTCAAGTTATAGAAAGGATTCCTGTTGTAGAGTTGTCTCAGTTGCACGTCAATATGACTCTACCCGAACGAAGTGTAATTAATATGAAAGGAATTAGTCTAGACGAAGTGAAATACATGGCCTTTTCATTAAAGCATAGTGAAGTGATAGAAAGTGTTTTAAATAAAAAGGTGGACATTAGCTTCAGTGACATTTTGGGATACGTAAGTTTAGGTTTAGTTATTTGCATTTTCCTTGTATCTTCGATTTATATAATTTGGCTAAAATCGCCGAAATGTTTAAAATGTAAGAAAAATTATCGGAATGATTCTAAACTCGAAGCCTCCGATAATTTTCCTCTTAAGGTCGGAGGAGTTATGGAAACTACAGAACCCTCTGCCTTAGATTAGCTATAATTACATATGTATAAGCCTATGGCGACAGCCTAGATAAGATTAGCCAAGTCAGCGGTCTGGGCCACCGCATGAGACCACCGTGTAACGTTGCAAAGTCAGCGGTCTGGGCCACCGGATGAGCCCACCATGTAATTTTGAACTTAGTCATTAAACCAGCCTCCAAATCGGCAGTACGTCTTTTATTTTAAAGATCCCAGTAAAAATCCTGAGATAGTTATAATTAAATACGGTTTACACGCTCAAACCAAATGTAGTTAGTCTTATAGTGATGCTATTGCTTAGTATGTACACAATTGCAAAAACATTTATAAATACGTCCAAAATAAAATATTAAAATAATTATAGCTTTAAACAAAATACTCATTACTCACTTTTAATTTTTAAATGGCATTTAAAAGTATGAAACGTTCATAGCTATGTTTATTTTTTACAACTGTGAGGGTAGTGTATTAATATTCGTATGGTGTAAAAATCGGCTACTTTGGACACAGAAATGCGTAGCTAAAATGCGGGTTTAGGTCACAGAGTGCTATAAAAATCCTTTAGTAGTTGCAACGTGATTGACAAACAAGCATTCAAACACACAAACATCCAAACTTTCACATTTATAATATAAGTAGGATGCATATTCAATATGAAACAAAATGAAATATATTTATTTTGTATAGGCCAACAACGGCACTTACAAATTGGCAGGTACAATATTTTTCTTAAACTACTACCGGATCGGAACGCGACCTCTACTGAGAAGATCCAGTAAGAAACTCAGTGGGTTTGTCTTTTTTTTTAAATAATAATAATCTATCTCAGATATGGCCATATGTTTTATCCTGCATTTCTTTCATATATTTCCTACATACATTATTATTATCACACTCACCGATAATGGTCCAACACATCACTAGCAATCAGGTCTACAGTGGCACCGGTGTTTTTAGCGACAGCTCGCTGGTTTAAAGTAGACACTGCTTCACTTGCTGTAATAAATAATAAATAGGAAAGCTTATGGTGAAGGAAAACTGTGAGGAAACCTGCATACCTAAGAAATAAAAAAAACGTATAACAAGTTTTCTAAGGTATGTGAAGTCTACCAATACGCACTTGGCCAGCGCGGTGGAGTATGGCCTAATCCTCATTCTGAGAGGAGACCCATGCCCAGCAGTGGGACAGAAATGGGTTGATGATGATGGAAAGCTTACACAAGTGTGTTAGTGAGTTACTTTCGCCACTTTTCCATAACGATACACCTTGAGAAGTGATTAGGTAAGTATTAGGTACATATTGCGGCGTAAGTAATACCGCAAAACTCAAAAATTACCCATTTTGAGTTACGCATATCGTCGTGTAGCATATATCGACGCGGCCAAATACCCAAGATGTAAGATGTGAGCGGAACTTCCTCCTGAGGAATCGCTATGACACGGGCGCTTAAAAAAAGGTGCAAATAGAGCTCTCCTTCAAAGCCGGCGATGCATTGGCGACTCCTCTGGTGTTGCAAATGTCCATAGGCGACGGTGACTGCTTTCCATCAGGTAGCCCGTCAGCCTTATCGTTAGGTTTAAGTATAAAAAAGAGAGTCGTCTAAAGATTTAAATATCAGCGCTTATCATTCAGAAAAATCAACGAAACTAAATATAAATTTACTTACATGAACACCCTTCAATCCATAGCTGATATATCTCAGGATCTATTAAAGTAAAATTACTAACAAAAACATCCACTTCTGTATACATTTTTGTAATTTATTTTGATTTAAAATTGATTGATATAATATAATTTGATAAAAATAAAAACTTGAATGATTTGACAGCTGTCAGATAGCCGTAGTTTTTTGACTTTGACATTTGTTTTTTTCGTTGTTTTCGTAACGTGACAACTAATTTTTCATTCCATGATAACAGAAACTCCCAGTTATATAAAAATAGTATGCCAGTACAAATAGCATAAACGTAAGCAGATTGGCATACTTCATAATAAAACGACTTTTAAATTATTTGATTATATATCTGTATAGACTGAATTGATTTTGATAGGATTTTCACGGAAAGAAAATTTTATCACAGCAGCGCTCATGTTCATATTTGTATCATAAAGAAAATATGAGAAGATAAAGAGAATTTACTGACATTCAAAAAGTGCTCTGTAAAGAACCTATTTTGAATAAAAAAAACAACAAATATTGCGAGCATTAATTTATTTGTAATGCAACAAACATTTTATTTCTAAACTACTATATAAAAATTGTTCTAATAATATTACCACACATAAATAAAGTACCTAATGGTACATAACTGCAAAATTTGAGCTATTTTCTAGTTATTCTAGCCCTTGAGGGATTCTAGTCCAAAGCTGGACACACGCCTCTTTGCGACCTAATAAAGGCCAGAAATTCCTCCATAATGGTCAAAAGCGGCAGAAATAACAATTGTACCTTTAGATACAATTCTCTAAATGTATTTTCCAAAATCATGTGAGTCAACTTCGACCTTTTGTCCCACTGCTGAGAAAAGTCCCATCTCACTACACTAAAATCACATAATTGTTATTCGCTACAAAGAAACATATTATAAAATTGAGAAATTTCAAAATATTATTAGTGTGAGAAGTTTCTTATATAATTCAGCAGCAGTGTGTTGTGGTATTAATCCTTTCATGAACATCCAAACAAAACAAATTAAAACATGACAGATATCTCACCTGGTCATTGATTGGCGACATAGCCAATTTGGTAGTTGTGAAATATTTCCGTGTTGATTGGTCAGAAAAGGGCCTGAAAGACATATTTAGCGTGTGTCCACGCCTTAATCCTTTTAAAACCCAGCAGTGGAACAGCTAGTAAATAGGCAATATTAACATTTACAGTTAGATTTATATCTACAGACACATCACGTAACAGACACGAGCCGTGTCAGACAAAAATATTCCATACAATACGTATAACCATTCTTATATCTTCCGTAACAGACCGCAGACAGTTTTGTCTTCGTCCGACAAGTTTGTTGCGCAGACTTTTCTGTCTGACACGACACATTGAATGTCTGTTCTAACCTAATGCGTGTTCTCATAAAGATTTTGATGATGCAGTTTAGTCGCGAGCATGTCGTCTTCGTTCATTGCAATGTTCAGCGGGGGTATGAAAGCGCCGGCGACTGATCTGAAATCATAAATATATCATAGGTTTCCTTAAAAATCAACAGAAAGAAGTTCAAAATTTTTTGCATATCTTGAAGTGTCACATTTTTTTTTTTTATAATATAAGAGTAGCAGACGAGCATGCAGTCCACCTAATGGTAAGTGGCTACTGCCGCTCATGGACATCTGTAACCAACCCCAGATAGGATTAGATATACCTGAGGTCGGCCACAGATGCGCCGCTACCCCTCAGGACTAAGCTCGAATGTCTCGGAAAAGTATGTCTCTCTTACCACATTTCAAATCAGAACACAGCAGCGCTACACTGCTGTTATAACAGAAATAGGTGTGGCGGTGTCGCCGCCGGAGTCGAACCACGAAGGGTTCTACCACCTTCAAACCCATAGGACCAGTGTGTGTATAGTAAGTACACATAATCCATTTTTAATTATCAGATTTATTAAAAAATAATAATTTTTTTTCACATACCTGCCTTCAGCGTTAAGAAAGTTGAACGTTGAACAAGCACGTTCCGTCTGCAATAATTCTATGTTCAGTTGAGCTTGCTTCGCTAACCTAAACACTCTGTTTAGGGTCTTCGGTTCGTTTGACTCTAAGCCAATTATCTAGAAAATTAGAAATATATAAAGAATTATTGTTATGTTTTGAAGTTATGAAGAGGCAAAATGAGCTTACGAGACAGGTGATATGCAGATGATAGGCTGGATTTGGAGGTCTGTAGCCACGAGGTATGAAAGGGCGGAGACCTCTAATTATTATAAGGTGGTAGAACCCTCTACGGTTCGACTCTGGAGGAACCACTGCCACACCTATTTCTGCCTAATGCCTAACAGCAGTGTAGCTATGTTCTGTACTGGTTAGAACTGTGATAAGGGAGACATATTTATCCGAGGCGTTGCATTAAAGAAGCAAATGAGCATACAGTCTGCCTGATGGTAAGTAGCTACTGCCGCCCATGGATACTTGTAATCAAATCAAAATCAAAATAAAATTCTTGTGAATGGCAACAAATGCGTTGCTCCCCTGAGGACTAAGCTGGAATGCCTCGGAAAAATATAGCACAGCATAACACTGATGTTATACAGCAAAAACAGGTGTGGCGGTGTGGTGTGGTCTGATGCCGAACCACCTATGTGCTCAGTGAGGTAAACATAACCAGAGGATTCTACCAACTTCAGAAAATTTTACTTATGACATATATTACAACACCTACAAAGTAAACTCACCAATAAATCTATCTTGGGTTCCAAAATTTTGAATAATCTGAGAGCTCCTTCTGTTATGTCGTCAGAGTTGCGTACTTGCCATGATAATACAGCCCTGTAATCAAGACAAAGATTACCATTATTTTTGGAATACCAAAATACTGTATTTCGATGGAATGGAATGGGAAGATGATCATCATCATCATCATCATCATCATAAATAAATAAGAGTATCATCAACCCATTACTGTCACTGCTAGGCACGGGTCTCCTCTCAGAATGAAAAGGATTAGGCCATAGTCCACCGCACTGGCCAAGTGCGTATTCGTAGACTTCACATACCTTTGAGAACTTTTTTTTAAAGATTTCTCAGGTATGCTGGTTTTTCCACGATGTTTTCTTGTACCATTTAAGCAAGTGATAATTAATTTCTAAAATGCTTGAACTTTACCTTGAAAAATTAGAGGTGAGTGCCTGGGATTTGAACCTTGGACCCCTCGATCAAGAGGCTGAGTTTTCTTAACCACTAGGCCATCACTGCTCATTACCCTCCACGATTGGGATAAAAGATAACAATAGCAATATTAAGCAATAGCAATATTAAACAAGGTTATTTTATTTTAAGATGTCAAACTTACCTGGGAAATATTGCCATAGACCCCAAAACTGATATACCATTATTTAATCTGAATCCGTACTAGAAAAGAAAAGAAAAGAAAAGATAAGTCATTTTGAAAAAATCACATTGAACAAAACATTTTTTATTATCAAAAATCTACTTCAAATTGTCAACAATTCAATAGTCATTCATTTTCTTATTATCTCATTCTAAATAGATATATTATGTTTTATTATAGTAGATATCTGGAAATACGGTTTTAAGTCACAAAATGTGAATGATAAATAATAATTTTTAAAAAACTTTTCTTTTGAGAATTTTAGCTTTCTGGCAAAATTTGAGCTTATACATTTTACTGCAGTATTTATTTGAAAAATGCATCAAATCATAGCAAAAACTGCAAGTTATTTTTACACTATAAAACAAGTTTTTTTTATAATATAGTAGTAGCAGACGAGCATGCAGTCCACCTGAGGGTAAGTGGCTACTGCCGCCTATGGACATCTGTAATCAACCCCAGGTAGGATTAGATATTCCTACCTGAGGTCTGCCACAGATGCGCCGCTACCGCTGAGGATTAAGCTGGAACGCCTCGGAAAAGTATGTCCCCTTACCACACCCTAACACAGCAGCACTTAACAATGGTGTTAACACAGCATTGTTATTGTTGTTGTTGTGCTGCTGTGTTAGGGTGTGGTATGTGTGTAACAGAAATAGGTGTCGGTGGTGCTGACGAAGTGGAACCACTAAGGGTTCTACCATCAAGTTATACATACTGTAGCATATGTGTCTATCATCAGCCCCAGATCTGTTTCTTGGTTGATAACACGCACTGTGGTCTTCCCGTCGCCATCGTACGCCGCTCTGGCTTTGTGACGAGCACTGAAAATAACAAAAAAACAAAAAAAATCTCAGATATGTGAAGTAATGTGAGGTCTACCCACATGCATTTGGCCAGCGCGGTGGACTATGGCCTAGTTCATCTCATTTCAGACCCGTGCCCAACAGTGAAACAATAATAGATTGATGATAAATACTAAATCTAAATACTATCTTAATGTAAATACGAAAAAATGCTGAATGGTGTATTAAATATTCCTAACCTTAATATTTGAGGGCTTCTACCAACAAAGCTTATCTGTCTTATTTTATTCGCAATCATCTTCGAAAATTTAAAAATCGTAATCTCAAGATATTGTTCAAGTGTTATTATTTATTTTATATTTCTGTTCTGCGAACTTATTTTCATTTTCCGTGACTTTACACACATGACATTGACATTGACAGTTGACAATTAGACAACTAGACAACTTTACTTTTTGAAATACTTTGATTTCCTAACAGTCGTACAGCCTTATAAATCGAGATAGTAATAAATTTCGTGATTTGAAGTTCGCTTCATTTAATAATGTATTAATTTTATTATTATTTTAATAATAATTTCAAATTATTTCTTTTCCAAAGATATTTCTTAAAATTAAATATTATTGGTTTGTCTCCACTACGATTGTTCCTTTGTCACGAAGAATATTTGACTTTTTAACGTAGAATCCATGTCAATTTGATAATTATTGACTATAAAGTAATTTTATTAGAGCTTATATATCAAAATAGTTATAAATCAGATATCACAATATTCTGAAATAATGCGTAAAACAGAATTTACGTCCATTTGGAATGTCCAAATGACACAATTGACAATGACTGACCTTACCGCCATTACGGCACTGCAGATGCGCGGAATTCAAAAATAGTGTCCGTGTGATTGATTTTCCTTCCGCAACTATTAAATTACAACACGTCTTCCGAATCGCTTCCATCCGTTATTTCTTACAATAGTTCAAAACCAGTTTTTATTACTAACAATCCATTGTAAAACTCACGCTCAATTTTTACGTAATTTAAACAAAAATGTCTGTGAAAGAAAGTGAGATAAGGTCTATAGAGCCAGTTTACAGTCAAATTAGGAGTAGTAGTCGGTATAGAAGTGATTACAACGTGGATATGTGGGGCGAAGTTAAAAAACGGTGGGCTGTGTTTGGGGTGCTCCTGTGCGTCGCCGGTGCTGTTGCGGCGCCGAAGTTGGGCGCTCCCGGAGGCAACTACTCTGCATGCTCACTTGTAGATCATTCTAGAACTCATTGCACACCATCCGGCCATGTAATTGAAGTTTTTGACACTATTTTCATTGTAATTATTGTAGATAAGATCAAACAGCTCTTCTGACTGTTTCGGCTTTGATTACTAATGATGAACACTGTAAAACGCTTTGTGGACTGTGGTGTCTCTACTACACCTATTCCTGGATTATAGCACAAGTATAAAGGTTAATAATATAAGGCAGAGATACTCATTATATATTTAAGCTGGTGGAATCCTTTGAGTTACAGCCGCACCACCATCACACATATTTCTGTCTGATAAGAACGTTAAGCACTGCTGTGTTCTGGTTTGAAGGGTGTGGTACAGGAGATATAATTATGCAAGGGAATCCAGCTTAGTACAGATGTGTCGCTACAGGTAGTAGTGCTTCTGTGGTTGACCTCATGTAGGAATCTAATCTTGTATGGGGTTGATTACAGATGTCCATGGGCGGCGGTACCTACTTACAAAGGCTGCAGGTTCTTCACTATTTCTATTAAACTAAAAAGCAATGTAAATAATTTTTAATATTAGTAGAAGGTCCTTTATTGTTAGGCAGAGTTATTTTATAAAATTCTTGCTGTTGCTACATATATTAAGAAATGATAGTAAGTATAACATTGATTTTAAATAAGTTTTACCCGACTGCTGAGGGTAATGTTCGAGCGTATGTATGTGTCATTCTGTGTCATGCTGCAGCACAAACGGTATGACGGATTAACATATGAGGTGTCGTTGGATTCCTCTAATGTGGGAGTGACATAGACTATATTTTTAAGCAGTTTTATTTTTGTTTTTATAATACTTGCTAGTAAATATGTTAATTATATCACTATTTCATTGCTACTTAACCATTTCAAATTATAGATATGTTAATACTTTTTAAAGCGTAATTTTTGAAAAAACTGCACTGATTATTTATAATCAAAAAGCAGCATGAAAATAACACTAAAACAGCTTGCTTATTTTTCAATACAATTAAATTTGCAATTATAATGCAAAATCAATTTCATTTCAAATTAATTCAAAAATAATACTTATTTCAAATTAAAATAATTCAATTTATATTTATAAAAATATGTATGTATAATTGTATATTATATATTTTATAGTCAGATATTATATATCTATTTTTTAATAATATTTATTAAAAAAAACAGCATGTAACATCTTTAAATATTTTTGTCTACAAAAATTGCAATATTTTGTAAAAAAAAAATACTCAGAATGTTTCCTAAGGCCCCCTAAAGAAGTATAACTTTAAATAATAGATTATTTAAACACATTATATACAAGTAAATTATAAATAAAACATTTAAATATATGTTAACACAGGTAACATGCAATAACGGTAGGTAGGATGCAATATCTGCATTATCTTATTTATATGCGGAAAACTAATTATGTAATTAATTTAAATGTAGTCTATATAATTTAATATTAGCTATAATATCATATGCACAGCTTTTAGGCATCAAAACTTCTTTGATACAAATCTCTAACACAGATGAAATCATTAATATCAAATTAATTTATTGAAAACCAGTATCTTTAACACACAAACCGACAGTCACTCTTAAACCAACACACAGTTATAAAACTAGAATTAGTATAACCAAAGCACTAAATAAGTTAAATTCATTTATTATTTATTTTTTCTAGGACCTCTCCACTCCGAATACCTCCTCTACCTCCCACTATCCTACATATACTACACTATAGGTTGTCACTACGGCCCGTCAGTGCATACAAGATGGCGTCTATATGTGCTGACCATCTTCCACGCTCATGTCGCAGCGCCAGCGCTGTGTTTGGTCACCATATCGGCGTTGAAGGACGCGTCACTCGACTATAGGGTTATTGAAGGGTGAGTGTCGTTAGTCGTTATAATAGGGTGAGAATAGTTGTAGGCGGATGTGAGTCGTTATAAAAGGGTGAGGATGTTCGTAGACGGGTGCGTGTCGTTAACAACAAATGATAATAGTTGTAAGCAGGTGAGTGTTGAGTAAGGACGCGTCACTCGTCTATAGGGTTATTGAAGGGTGAGTGTCGTTATCGAAGGGTGAGGATAGTTGTAGACTGGGGAGCGTCCTTATAATAGGGTGAGGATAGTTGTAGATGGATGTGTGTCTTTATAAAAGGGTGAGGCTAGTTGTAGACGGGTGAGTGTCGTTATAATAGGGTGAGAATGGTTTTAGACGGGTGAGTGTCGTTAAAGAAGGGTGAGGATAGTTGTAGACGGGTGAGTGTCGTTATAATAGGGTGAGGTTGGTTGTTGACGGATGAGGATAGTTGTAAATGGGTGAAAATGGTTGAAGAAGAGGAATGTTGTTAGAGGATTGTTATAATAAATTAAAATAATGAAAGTGAGGTTGTTTACAAAAGGAAAAATTTAGATATAAAAGAGTGAATACGGTCCGTCCGTACAAATAAGATAGTGTCTATATGTGAATGTCGTTATAAAAGGGTGATGATGGTTTTAAACGGGTGAGAATGGTTATAAAAAAGTGAATACGCTTATTGAGTGAGGAAAATGACAATGGATACAAAGGGATAAGAATGGTTGCAACAAAGTGATAGTTGTAATCGATTATAGCATTGTGAAGATGGAAAAGGATGAGTACAGTTATAATGGAGTGGCTTGAGTTATAACACAATGAAAATGTTTATATTTCAAACAATAACTTGGGACTTGGAAGTTTGGCAAATAAGAGGTGATTCTCTTTAGGAAAGATTCTTGAATTCACTTTCACTTAATTAATTTAGTGGTTGATTTCAGCGCAATGCTAGCAAGCGCTGGTACTCCGTGTATCTGGTTGCCATTGTCTTTCCATCGAGAAGGTCATACGCCAGCGTTAGTGGCAGCCAACTATGTGGCGGCGTTGATCATTGTACCCCTGAGTCATTTGATACTGGTGAGTGGTTTCTATCATCATCATCATCATTACCATCATCATCAAAAACAAAGATGGTTGAATTAATTTTCTACCTTTAAACACTTTCTAACACGCTTTTATTAGCTTTTATTTTATTTTTATTCTTTTTTTTTTATTGCATTTTACTGCGGTTCATAACTATTCTCTCCATAGATAAGTATAGATATCTCACCGCCTTGTAATTGAAGGAAGCGATTAATTGGCTTAAATGGCTGACAATGTGTTAGCCATTTAATGGCTGTCATGGTTTAATTTACGCGGACCAATGCGGACATGTGCAGTAAAGTGGTGCAAAAACACGAAATCGACGAAAAAGTGCGAAGAAATATCGTTTCATTCGTAAATGCTTTAAAAACTACATTTTTTTAATATTTATCAACAGTGACAATTTCAATTGGTAAAACTGGTTACATTTTCTTGTTAGGAGTGAGTAATCTTCACTAATCTATGATTCTCTCATAGATAATTGCTTTTTACTCTGAATTGGATTATTATTGTAATAACTTAAATTTTATCTTGAGGCGATTCATTATGATTGATTGATTTATTTCCTAGTGTTTACTTCGATTAGCAATAAAAGCGTTTTTTTAGTTTTTTTTTAAACTATTATTTATTTGGACATAGTGTGGTAGTTTCTCAGTTACCTACCTCAATATTAGGCATCGTGACATCCATAATATTAACCTTAGTTTGTACTAAATCTATTTTTTTTGGTAGGTTAGTGAGTTGATACTAAAACCTTTTATTTCTTTTATAATTGTTTCACTTTTTCGTTTTGTATCTCTTTTTGTTCAAACTTTTTTGAGCCCGATTTAATAGTCATCGGCAATAAGAACGTCCTTCAGTGGACTGATGCTGAAGCCTTTCATTTTAATCATCACTGTATTACTTTTAACATTTTGTAGCTCGTTTTGTTCGGAAGTTTTTGAGCACCCGAACTCCCTTTGTCACCATGTTGATGTAACCTTTTCTTCCAAGTAATTCAGTCTTTTACTCGTATTTTAATGGGTTGACAGTAAAACCTTACTTATTTTAAGAATTATTTGTCGTCTTTTTGAACCTATGATCACCCGAAGGTCCTGCTTTGATCAATGTCTTCATGATATCTTGGTCAATATGTTGATGGTAACCTTTTCCCAGTGTGGTCGCTTCCCCGTCACCCCGATACTAGGCATCGTGACCACAATATTGTCAACCATACCGCCCTTCGCGCTGGGCACCTTGCGGCAACCGCCCCCGGCCGCGCGCAGCAAGGTGTCAGCGCTGCTGCTCCTCTACTCTGAGTGCTGTAAGCTGCTGCGGGATTCTGAAGGAATGTTGGGGGTCTGGGATGTGCTTGCTACATTGTTTTTGGGTGAGTTTAGTTATAGGAGCAAGTTAGTGACCGCGCCAATTTTCTAGTCCGCTCTGAATATAGAAACGAGTCGCGTCGCAACAGCAAATTGTAGATATTAGCGGGTCGAAGACAGCGCGGGTCCCTCTGGCACCCTCCCCTGCCAGCTTTTGCCCACGGGTGCATAGCTGCGTTAGTGTGCCCTTACAGTTGCTACGGAGTATGTGCTTGTAGTTGTGTTCGACCGCATTGGCTCTCCGACTACACCTGCGCGCAATAACTTCAGAGCGAACTAGAAGTTTGTGCGCGGACACCGACTGACTGACTTTTTTGAATGTAGGAATAGCAGACGAGCATGTAGTCCACCTGATAGTAAGTAGCTATGTTCCATGGACATCAAATAAGATTAGATTTCTACCTATGGTCAGTCACAGATGCATCGCTGAAGACAGCTGGAATTCTTCGGACGAGTATGTCTCCCTTACCACACTTCAAACCAGAACACAGCAGCGCTACACTGCTGTTATAACAGAAATAGGTGTGGCGGTGGTACCGCCGTAGTCGAACCACAAAGGGTTCTACCACCTTCAAACTTACATATGAGGGTACCTTTTTACCCCTTATTTGTTTTGCCTAACTACCTAATTTAAAGGCAATAATTAGGAAAATAATATTGAAATTTTAAGAATTTTTTAAGAATTTTTTTTTTCATCTATAGATATTACGTTTCGTAAATATAGCATAACCTTAAAACTCTTCGCACCTGTATAAATTGTTTAAAAAACTTCGATAGCGTGATTCAGAATACTACTAGCGCCATCTCTTGAAGAGTTACAAGTCAAGTTTTCTCTATCAATTTAACAATCTTCCTGGGTTCCAGAAGTGAGTTGGATTTGCACAGTGGTAGCGTCTAGCACTCTGTACCTCCGCTGTGGGTTGCTCAACGCTGCCGAGTCCAAAGCTTTGCTCCTGACGGCGTTGCCGAAGTCGACGCATGCTGGTGAGGTCATTTCTATTTTATTTTTAGGTATAGATATCTACATACATTTAAGCAGTTGAATATTGAAATATTGTAATTAAGCAATTGAAACTATGTAGCTTTAATTAATTGCAAAAACATTCAGAAATGTATAAAAAGTATTCATTTATTCATTTTTCGTTTGTTTTAAACAAATTTTATTCAATTATTCATTTATTCATCTTCGATTTATCGTTATTCATTTTTGCAACACTTGTCAAAATAATTCTTGATTTTATTGTGCTTATGATATTCATTATTTTATTGTTACGATAATTATTTAAATTATTTATTTATTTATCTTTAATTTTATTAATATCTGAATAAATTTTGCCATATTAAAATTTATTATTAATTATTTTATTTTTATGATTATGAATTTAACTGATTTATTAATTTATCGTTATTTTATTAATACCTGAATAAATAACAATTCATTATTATTTATTCGCATACTATTCAAATAATTCAATATAATTATTGAATTGTTCTAATTTATTCTATTATTCATTTATTCATTTCTCCAAAAAAGTTTCATCATCTGAACTGATTTTCAATATCCCAGGGTGGGAGTATTCCACCACCTGCAAGCCAACTGGGCTATCCCAGCTACCAGCGGTATTCCTGGCTCCAGCTCAGGCCCTGATCCTCGCTGCAGTGTACCCTGAGGAGGTCTCTAATGAAAAACTGCCTCGGTAGAACGGAACTTGATGGGTCAATCTGGTGATTCTGGTACAAGTTGCGTACGAAAATGCCAGAACTTAAAGTGCTACAATACAAAGAAGTACTACAATGCCGCGCGCCTATAGGCTTATAGACACTGGTTCAATCTGATGATACAATATGGTACAACCACATAGAAATGGATTTGGGATGAGAAATGTCCAAACGAATAGAGCTACAAAACGAAAAAGTGCTACAATGCTGTATTAAAGGAATACATAGGCATTGCTTCAATCTTCTAATACATTCTGGTACAACGAAATATATGGACCTGTGTTCAAAAACGTCAATTCTAAAAGTGCTACAATCCTGCATTGAAGAAACCAATAGACACTGATATTTTAATTTTTAGATACATTCTGGTACAACCTTTAGGGCTTGTCCTCAAAACGTCCAAACTGAAAGAGCTATAAAAGGAAAAAGACTTACAATTTAAGTTCAAAGAACAAATAGAAACTGGTTTAATCTGGTTAATTCCGGTAAAGCAAAATAAATAGGCTTGTGCTCAAAGATAATGAAACAAAACAAAAATGCTACATGCGTTAAAAACGTCCAATCTAAAAGTGCTACAATACGAAAAATATGCTACAATTACGGACCATTATTTGCCTTAGCTACTGACCAAAAAGAACCCAATCGGTAGGATTGATGTTCAATACTCAATCAATGCCCAATGGATAGATTGTCGGATTAATTGTTATTTACCAAGTTCAATTTAATCTCAGATCATCTTCGCCATTGACCTACGGAAAAGATACTCCTATGCTCAAAAACGTCTCAAACAAAAGTGCTACAAAATGAAAAAAAGTGCTACAAAATGAAAAATCCTACAAAAGTGAATCAGTTTTCATATTTCTGATAATATGGTTAGTAAAATATGGTCTAGTATCATTAACTGTGTTTCTACTCTCAAAAACGTCCCAAGCAAAAGTGCTACAATAATGAATCTGTTTGCATATTTCTGATAATATAGTCTGGTCTGGTACCATTGGCTATATATGTTCCCTCAAAAGCGTCCTTAACCAAAGTGCTATAAAATTAAAAGTGCTACAGTAGTGGATCAGTTCATATTTCTCATCATATGGTCTGGTCTGGTACCATTAAGTATGTTTCTACGCTCAAAAACGTCCCAAACAAAAGTGCTACAAGATGAAAAATGCTACAAAAGTGGATCAGTTTTCATATTTCTGATAATATGGTGTGGTCCAATAGGTACCATTAACTATATATGTTCCCTCAACGTCCCAAACAAAAGTGCTACAAAATGAAAAGTGCTACAATAGTGATCTGTTCATATTTCTGATGATATAGTCTGGTCTAGTAATACCACTAACTATGTATAACTATGTATTTATGCTCAAAAACATCCTGAAAGAAAGTGATACAAATTAGAAAAAGTGCTACAATAAATGTCTAGCTATTATTTGCCTGAGTTCAATCTGGTCTAATCTAGTACAACCATCTTGGGCATTTTAGCTGAAAAACGTCCCAAACAAAAGTGCTACAAAATGAAAAGTGCTACAATAGTAGATCAGTTATATTTATGAGTTCAATAAGGTCTAGTACCATTAACTGTGTCTACGCTCAAAAACGTCCCATCCAAAAGTGCTACAAAATTAAAAGTGCTACAATAAGTATAATAATAATACACAATAGCTACAATAGAATCAATTTTCATATTTATGAGTTCAATATGGTCTAGTATCATTAGCTATGCATCTACGCTCAAAAACGTCCCAACCAAAAGTGCTACAAAATGAAAAAAGTGCTACAATGAGATTTTTAGTCATTTGGCCTTACTGGACAAAATACGAAGACCGACTAATGTTGTGGATATGCTTTTAAGTGGGTATAATTGAAGACTAAGTCGGAACGCCTCATGTTCCATGCAAGTATAGCGTAGTGTGTTAGTCTAGAAGACATATTTTCGTAATAGAGCAGTAGTATAGCGCTTCTTGATCATGACGTTCCAACTTAGTCCTCAGGAGTAGTTTGAGGCCGACTTTCGGTAGAAAACGTAATCTTATGTGGAATACGTAATTTTCCGAGGCGTTTCAGCTTAGTCCTCAAAGGCAATGGCGCATCTGTAGTCGACCTCAAGTAGGAATATCTGATCCCATCTGGGGTTGACAGATATCCATACGACAGTAGCCACTTACCATCAGGTGGACTGCATGGTACTTTACTATCTCTGTATTATTAAACTACTTTAAGTTCCGTTTACGTAGGAATTTCTGGATATAAAGTATATAAAAACAGTCGTATATAGAAATGAAACGTTGTGTTAACATTTCAAGTTAATCCATTGACTACTTTTCGAGTTTTGGGGACACAAACACATAGTCCGCGTAAAACTGCTGGTCCGCTCTGAATATAGAAATGAATCGCGTCCCCATAGCAAATTGTATGACACCTGCTACAACTTCAGAGCGGACTGGCAGATTGGCGCGGACTATACAAAAAAGATTTACAATACCTCGTTCGTTATAACTGGTTGTGATAAAAAACGACGTAATAATTATATCTAAATTAGTAATAGTTCTATTTTTAATGTTCTTCTAAAATTATAAATGCTTGTTTGTTTGTTTCCTTGTTTGTTACACTTTAACGCCTTAACTACATAACCGATTGTCATGAAATTTTGTACACACGTTGTCAGGGGTTCAGAAAAGGACATAGGGTAACTTTTATCCCGAAAAAGTACCGTTCCCGAGGGATAGATGAAAACCTCTGACTGCGAGTGAAGCAACGGGTAAAAGCTAGTATGTAATATTTTTTATGCCGCGTCCGTGTTTGCTAAACCTCGACAAACCGTTTACAAATTCAACTGTGTGGATAGAACGTTTGAATTGATTCGTGTAGGTTTGCAAGCGCTTGTAGCCGATCCAATGGAGTGTCGCTTTTTTAGTAAATCTTAGGGTATTTGTCGCACGTTTGCGTATTTGCCACACATTTGCGTGTTTATAGCGGCTTGGAGTAAGTAACAAGAGTGGATGCGGCAAGATTGTTTAATTTTATTGTAAACTTAGACCAAAAGAATTCGCGAATAAAATATTAAATATCCCAAATTTTACCAATTTGTATACTTTTATATACACGATTTATGCCACATACAAGTATGGACATTGATAGGCGCTGTCTGTTTGTCCGCTTGCAATTTTTATGGTCTAAGGTTATATGCTATATGTATTTTATTTTAGGTTATACGTATTTTTTATAATATTTAAATATGTTTTTGCTTTTTTTATTGATTACAAATCAATAACAGTTATTAAAAATCGAAAGGTCACGTGAACTGCATACTCATTTGCTTCTTATAAATGAAATAAATACTGTTATTAGTTAATAATAATATAATATAGGTAATTAAGTAGTTTTATAAAAATAGACCAATTAATATCCTATTACGAAACAGCGGCCTTAGCGCAGCCTTCATTAGATTTAAGCTCAATCGCATAAGAAAATAGGTCCATTTTTGAATTACAACGAAATTACAACATTTATAATATACGCTTGTATTGTCCATAAAGATTTTAAACTCAATTACATATATACAAAAATACGCCATATTTGAAAGAACGAAAGAACACTTTTACATAACGAAACAGAATTACATAACGAAAGTGCAAATAATTTATTATTTAAAAAACTAAAAACTACGCATTTATAAAAAATCAAACTAAAAAGTAATAATTGTTGCAATCTAGTAACTTTGCCATGAACTTTCTCTAAGGCGCTCGAACACCGCCTCGAAAATCGCTAATCCTGATGATCCTGATAAGGACAATGGGACGAAATTATTAAAAATATATTTTCATCAATAATCATAATCATTATTATTGATTTTGTTAGAAAAAGGTTACTACAAAAGCCCTTTTACAACGCGTCTTATTCAAATTCACTTTTTTTTGAGTGCGTGCTATTTGCTCTTATGTTGTAATTCTAAAGGTGAAATATATGCCTGAGATATTAACAATTTTGCACGAAGAAAAAATATATGTAATATTAAATTGATAATAGTCGTGTAAACATTTTACAGGGAATTACAGAACACAATTGTATACAAAACCTCTTGAATAACCAAGTAATTAAAGGTGGTAGAACCGTGTGGTTCGACTCCGGCGGCACCACCGTCACACCTATTTCTGTTATAACAGCAGTGTATCGCTGCTGTGTTCTGGTTTGAAGGGTGGTAAGGGAGACTTAGGTATATCCGAGGCGTTCCAAACTAACCCTCATGGATAGCAACGCATCTGGCCGACCTTACGTAGGACTCTATCTGGGGTTGTACAGATATCCCATAGATTAGTAAAGATTACTCACTCCTAACAAGAAAATGTAACCAGTTGAAATTAAAATTGTAATTTTCGTGTTTAAACATATTAAATAAATGTAGTTTTTGGAGCAGTCACGAATGAAACGATATTTCTCCGCACTTTTTCTTCGATTTAGTGTTGATTTTGCACCACTTAACTGCACATGTTGGCATTGTTCCGCGTAAATTACACCACGACAGCCATTTTAATTATGTGTCTGACATTTGTGGCTTCCTTCAATTACAAGGCGGTGAGATATCTTTACTAATCTACGATAGCTAGCGGCCACCATACCGGACTGACGCGCAAAGGGTCCCGGGTTTGATCGCCGGCCAGACAGATATCTAAATGATGAATTTAGATTTCTGTTTCTGGGTCTGGGTGTTTGTGTATTTGTCTCTGTGTGTGTCCATGGCACCCATGACACAGGGAATCCTAGTGTGGGGCTGTGAGTGTAGAGAGCGTTTATTTATTTATTTATATCCATACGGCAGACTTACCATCAGGAGGAATGCTCTTCAGTCTCCTTAAAATTATGGTTTGGTTCAGTTTCAAGAGGTTTTGTTTATTTTTTGTCTAAGCTTAATATTATAATGTCAATTCTATGCTATTTCATATAACGCACACTGATAAAGGTACAATTATAAAAGAAAAGTAGGGATGGCGATTATTTCCAATAAATATCGATTTTGAAACGAAGTCTGAATAATCGATGCGAAAAAATGCTATTGAGAACTAGAGGATTGATTTTTCAAAAATCGATTTTTGATTTATTGTTTTACGAAAACAAAAAGTCAGAATACGCAAGCTTTATGTAATGGTAACACCAAAAAATGAATGTTAATTTTCTGGTATCTAAAATCGATTCTTAGTTTACTATCGAGTAAAAATGTTTGGTCAAAAAATCGATTATTCACTTTTTAATCGCCCTCCCAAAAGAATCATTTACACTGCCAATTAGAAAAGATTTTAAAATAACCTCTAATATTACGAATCGTTATGTAAAATAAGACGAAATAAATTAATTTAATTGTTTATTGTGTTTTATTTATATATCACAATTTAAATGAACACTAATGATAAACAACATACTCGTAAATTGGTTAGTGGCAATCTAGCAGCGATTGTGTAGCGTCGTTGCATAAATTGCGCAATGTAGCTTTGTTTTGCTACGAAAGTAGGTGTAATATGGCCGTAATAGATAAATGGGTTAGTGGCAATATATCTGCAATTGTGTAGCCGTTGCCTATATTGCGAAATGTAGCTTTGTTATACTACGATACTTCGCGCAATCTAGTCATAGTAGGTAAATGAGTTAGTGGCAATCTAGCTGTGATTGTGTAGCGTCGTCTCCTATATTGCGCAATCTAGTCATAGTAGGTAAATGAGTTAGTGGCAATCTAGCTGCGATTGTGTAGCCATTGCCTATATTGCGCAATGTAGCTATGTTATCAATGTAGTTATGTAATCTAACCGTAGTACGTAAATGGGTTAGTGGCAATCTATCTACAATTGTGTAGCGTCGTTGCCTATATTGCACAATGTAGGTACGATGCTTGTTGCAATCAAGCCATAGTAAAAGCTTTTGTAAACTTGCTAGTGGAAATCTACTTACAATTATATGTATAGTGCCGTAGCTCTATATTGCGCAATGTAGATAAGTAACGCTACAATCCTTGTTGCAATCGAGCCATAGTAAGTAAATGGGTTAGTGGCAATCTATCTACAATTGTGTAGCGTCGTTTTTTCGATTGCATACTCGTAGAAAGGGGTTCAGTAGCAATATTGGTTATTCTAGTTATATGTAGCTACTACATTTCTACCGGCTAGATAACAAGCAATACCACATTGCAGCAAGAATATCGCTAGCAATATTGCTACTCCCGGCAAGATTGCCCACAAAATGCAATTTATTACTACTTTACGAGTCTTTTACATTTTTCTACTTAAACTATATTAGAATATAGATGAGTGCAATAATCTAATCACTAATCACTTTACAATAATCATGTTTTAATTAATCTGATTAAAATTATAGCAGTAAATGATAATTGAATAATTTTAATAATGATTCAATTAATAATTTTTTTTTCAATTAATTGAATTTATTAATTTAGTTAATTTATAATTGAGTTAAATGAGAATTTTGTCGTTAATTGTGAATACATTATATTTTTTAAAATAATACAAATGCATACATTGAGGGCAAGTGATATTTTAAAAATAACTAACTAACTAACTTATTTAGTAAGTAGCACTTATTTTAACTTAGTTATTACACATAATCACAGTCATAAAATAAGAAAACTCCAGTGAGTTTTTTCCAATTTTTGGTTCTTAATAAATTATTTTTAATTTCTTAAACACAAATTATTTTATACTAGCTTAAGGCACTATAGTCATGTTTTTTAAATTCATATAATTTACCCCCATTATTAATAATCAATCTATCCAATGTTTTGCCTAGTAAAGTATGATATTTAACATTTTTCATAATAGACATTGCTTAATATCGATCCTTGATACGTAAAATTCGGATAGAGCAATTATTAATAACAGACGTTAATCGACACATACAAGCTATTATTACAGTGATTTTCCAAAAATATAGTCACAACGTTCATAATTAATAAGTATAGTAATTTTGATAAGTACTGAATAAAATTTTATTGTTAATATTTATTTTCTTATAATTTAATCATAGATTAGTAAAGATACATCGCCGTCTTGAAATTGAATGAACCCACAAACGGCTTATTAGTAAGTTATTTTTTTGATTTTTTGACAAATAAATTTGATTTCAAAATTTACGAATAAATAGCTAATACCTACTGCGTAATTTACATAATAAATAAATAATTATTTCAAAAATTTTAGGGACATTTTTGCACGGAGACGTGGCAAAACGTTTTTACGCAACTATTTCAGTTTTCAAAACAAATCTTCTTGTTAGGAGTGAGTAATCTTTACTATTCTATGAATTTAATTCAATGTCGTCAAAATCTAAATAAGTAAATACTCAAAAGTGAGGAAGTGTACTAAATAGTGCCTTTTTAACATAGTAATATCACACTTAAGAAATTCTTAAGAATTTAAAAATTTTAAATAACGTTTAAGAATCAAGATTCTCGATAAGGCACATCACTAACACAGGCCGATTCTGAATTAGTCTATTCATAAACAAATTAGTATGACACCGATTTGAAACTTTGTAATGCTGACCTTAAAATACATTAATAACTAAAGTTTTCGAACAAAATTGGCAAGAATACTGATAGTAATATATAACGTCTATTAATCTAGAGATTCTTATGCAGAGATTCGTAAATAGTTATTTCGCCATGAACTAATTTGTCAGTAAAAAATTGTCCAAATTAAAATCGTGTTCAAATAATACATTCTAACTATTAAACTTAACTGTCCTACAATAAATAGGAAACCATTAAACACTTATTCGAGACAAAAGTTTAACTGTCATACATCTGTCAAAACACTTAATAGGTACACCACTACAGAATGTATATCAAATAGAAATTCCCTCCATTTTTAGTCACCTAAATATAATTGGCTTCTTTTTTAGGTTTTAGGCGGTATAAGTAACAAATTGTTTTAAATTAAATTGTTTTTTTTTTGCTGTCTGTTTGTATGTTTCATTATTACGAACTTTGGGACATTTTAACAACATAATGTTAAGTACAAAATAATCATTTGATCTGGATCGAGATCAAAATTTATAGGCATAATATAGGTTTCAATCCAACAAATTCGATCGATTTAAAAAAAAAGAGTCTACTAGCAATTGTCAAATTTCGATCTACTGTAGGCATAAATAGGAATATTTCTCTTTGATATCTTATCTGTGGTTATTTTAAATCCTAATCAAAAATGGCGGTCACGCATCAGCTGACATCCCTTGGTGTTGTGGGCCTTGTTGTTGTAATAACTCCCAGTAGAGACCTCTTTTGCGAACTAATTCTTCATGTGAACCACTTTCTGCTACTACACCTGTAATTATAGATAATGTTTAATCTTTTTTCTTTTTTTCATCGAGTTTCTAGCTACAAAAATGTTTTCTTTTTTTTTATTATTGCCAGATATTAGTGACACATTTTATTATGACGGACAAAATGGGATAAATGTGAATTTTCTTCCTAAATTATAAATAAGACCAAATTAGTAGTTATGGTGGTAGATTCTCTATTTCTATCAAATACAGCAGTGTTAAACGCTGTTGCATTCTGGTTTGAAGGGTGTGGTATGAGAGACATACTTATCCGAGGCATTCCAGCTTAGTCCTCAAAGATAGCGGCGCATCTGTGACCGACCTCAAAAAGGAATCTATTCTTATCTGTAGTTGTTTACAGATGTTCATGAGCGGCAGTAGCCACTTACCATCAGGTGGATTGCATGCTCTTCTGTTACTCCTATATTATATAGAAAATACTCCTCCTCACCTCTTATAGGACATTTTTTTTAATCTACGTTACATCACTGCTTTTATTATCTCTCTTTTTTAGCTACGCTCATGCACTTATGAAAATAATACAAATAGATAATCTAGGTACGATATAGGTACAAATAAATCAAGCGTTGAGGACGGCCACCGGGGGGGTTTTAGTGCGGTAAGAATCCCACATAACCCGGTACCATATACCTTTTGAAGGTTTCCCCCTCGTTAAAAAAAAGGTACGATATACAAATAAACACATACCTCTATCCACAACGCAGATGATGTGAGCATGTCGTACTGTGGCCAGTCTATGCGCTATGATAACAGTCGTTCTGTCCTTGGAGGCTGCTTCTAGCGCTGCTTGCACCGTCTGCAAAAAACATCAAAATTTTAATAAATGAAATAAAAAAATCAACAAAAACATACAATTACAGAATAATTTTTCATACAAAAACTTTCACTAACTTCACACACCAACATTCAGTCCACTTGTAAGTGGCTACTGACGCCTATGGATATATGTAATCAACCCCAGATAAGATTAATTTCATACATAAGGTCGGTCAAAGATGCGCCGCTAACCCTGAGGACTAAGCTGGAATGCCTCAAAAAATATTCTTAACTCTTCCCTTCAAAACAGAACACAGCGCTTAACGCTGCTGTTATTAGGCGTGCCGGTGATGCCTACACAGTCGAGCCACAGAGAGTTCTACTGTATTTAAATACCTAAAGTTTAAAAACTAAAAACCACGCTAACATCGCACAAGAAAAATAGTTAATCCTAATTCCTGACGATCCTGATGAGGCAAATGGAATAAAATTATTAAAATCGTGTATTGTCATCGGTTCTTGATGATTGTTCAAAATGTTAAATTAATCGGACCGTTCAAAGTGGGTAAAAATCGAGTTCAAATATTCCGTTACATACATACATACATAGATACAACCCATTAGATCCAAGCTAATAAAAGCGTGTTAAAAAGCCCAAACCCACCTTCTCACTAGTAGCATCCAACGCGGAGGTAGCCTCATCCAGCAGCAAGACCCTGGGCTTCCGGAGCAACGCACGAGCGATCGCCACTCGTTGCTTCTGACCACCAGAGAGCGCTGCACTGCCCGCTTCGAGCACTGTGTCGTAACCCTGGAAGACAATATGTTTATTAAATTCTCGAAAATTTTCATTAGACCCAACCCGACCATTTTTTTCACTTTTTCCACAAAGCACTGACGGATTCACTATTATCTGAAGTTCAGTTTAGGAGGGCTTTACTCAGTCGAAATCATTACACAATTTTCCTTTTATAGCAAAAATAGAACTGTGAAAAAAGGTTTTCCTATAAAGAGAAATATACCTAAATGTGCAGTTCCCGTAACAAGTGTACCTACTCACAAAAAAATCTATTGCTAAAAATATTCTGCTTTAAAAAGTAAAAGTTACAGCTGGATTTATTATGCAACTACATGATTTGTCTTGATCATGATTATGATGTGATGGTGATTTTTTAAAAGATTAAAATAGCAACTGCAACCAACTCCATATAGAACAATTTCTACTTGAAGCCGAGCACAGACGTGTTGCCATCCCTCAAAACAAAATTGGAATCCATTATATATATGTATGTCTCCTTACCACACCCTTTAAACCAGAACACAGTAGCGCTTAACACTGCTGTTATAATAGAAATGGTGGTTCGTTCCGAGTCAAATTGCGAGGGTTCATCTTCAGAAAATAACAATAATGATGTATTTTATTGAGATGATGAAAATCATGATATCGTCCATGATGATAATACTGACACTCTAACTAAACACTTACCAACGGCAAGCTAGCCACAAAGTTATGAACATTCGCCTGTTTCGCAGCCTCAATGATTTCATCCAAGGGTACTTGTCTCGACGTGTCTCCATACGCGATATTGTCACGAATGGACCTCTCGAACAGGGCCGGCTCTTGCTGGACCAGACCTAGCTGGGAGCGGAGCTGCGGAAGTGTTAGGTCCGCCTTTATGTCCATGCCGTCTAGGAACTAAAAAGAGAAGATAAATTATGTTTAATGCCTTTTTCAGGATACTAGTTTTGTGCTCAAGATTTGTGCTGTTACTTAGTCCTAAAGCTAAAAGTGAGTATTTTTTTAATATATGGGAGTAGTAGACGAGCATGCAGGCCGCCTGATGGTAAGAGGGTACTACTGCCTATGGATATTTATAATCAAACCCAGATAGAATTGGCGTCCTACATGAGGTTGGCCACAGCGTCGCTACCCCTCAGGACTAAGCTGAAATATCTTGGATAAGTATGTCCCCCTTACCATACTTCAAACCAGAACACATCAGCGCTACACAGCTGTTATAAAAGAAACAGCTGTGGTCGTGGTACCGGAGTAGAACCACAGCATCTACCACCTTTATCATGCATGCTACAATCTTGTTCTGCTACATACTTTTCTGAGACGTTCCAGCTTAGTCCTCACGGGTAGCAGCGCATGTTGCCGACCTCAGGTAGGAATCTAATCACATCTGGGGTTGATTACAGATGTCCATACGGCAGAAGCTTACCATCAGGACTGCATGCTCGTCTGCTACTCCTATATTATAAAAAGAAACTCACCACTTTCCCACTCTCAGGGTCATAGCTCCTCAACAACAGATGCATGAGGGTCGACTTCCCACACCCTGATGCTCCTACCAGCGCCAAGGTCTTGCCGGCTGGTAGCTCCAGCTTCAGGCCTCGGAGGACTTCCACTTTTGGCCTGGTTGGATACCGGAAGTGGATGTTGTCGAAGACTAGATTGCCTGTTGCCGACTGAAACAAGATAAACACATATTAGAACCCTTTTTTTCTTTTATCTTTTCGAGGAGGAAACCTTCAAAAGGTACCCGACGATGTGCGAGCGACGCCGGGTTATGTGGGATTTTTACCGCACTAAAACCCCCCCGGTGGCCGTCCTCAGCGCTTGGTGGAGAACTCCGGGATCTCCAACGGAACACAACCGGAATACATATTGTAACCTACTTATGACTACAATCTGCTTATAGCGCTAATCTTATAGGCATGATTACAAATATTACGTGCCGCTAGCTACGACTTATTTACTATTTACTTTTACCAGGATGACTACACTATATCGTCCATTTTCAAATGTTATAACTCCTTATATCTGTCTTTTTGGCCACAACCTGTTTATCTGTACCCAGTCTTTTCGTTTTTACAAAACGGACTGTTTTGTATTTGTTTACGTATTTCCCATACTTTTCCAATCAGTTCCGATACAGTCCGCTAGGGACGCTGATTGAAAATATATGGGCGAATACGTAAACAAATACAAAAACAGTCATTTTAGTAAAAACGTAAAAACTCATACTAAGGCTACTGGTAATTAGAAACTACACTCTGCTTATACCTATGAGCTGCTTTAATTACTGTCTGCTTATAGCTACGGCTTACTTACATTTATAGCCACTATACCATATAATAGGCATGATGACAAATTTTGAAAACCCCGTCTATAACGTAGGTACATGTCTACGATTCCAAAAATCGTATTATTTTGGTAATAAATGCAGTATTAACGAAAATAATTGCATTTTTTATAGCCATTTTGAATTAAGCGCTAAAACGCTCGCGAGTGTCATGTGTCCGTTGGTGACGTCACCTTAGAACATCCCGTACAAAATTTCAACCAATTCAATGATATACCCAAAAATGACATCATTCGCGCCCCGATTAGCGTTTCAGACAAGATGGCCGACTGCAGTATTTTATACTTTTATTTAATTGAAAACATAATAAATCTTAAAGTTTTTTTCAAACAGAGTCATTTTTGAGAATCCTTTCAATATATTGTGTTTTCTTAAATCATTTATTCTCTGATTTTTTATACTGTCATCATTCCAAATTCAAATTCAAATCTCATTTATTCAAAATTGATTCATATAGAATACTTTTTGAAAGTCAACAAACTACCACCGCTTCGGAAGGGGTTTCGCAATGGAGAAGAAGCGGCGCAAGAAACTCCATACGTGTGCATATTTGCATCTTTTAAAGGGTAAATAATATACAATATTACATAGTGGAATTTGCTTATAACTGTAACCTGCCTACAACAATACATCTATAACCCCCCTTATAGTATCGTGATTTCTGCTACTCGTCAAGAGATGGCGCTACACGTTTCTGAATCACGCTATTGAAGTTTTCTCAACATCTAATACATATACAAGCTCCGAACTGAGACTTGGAGCACGGCCGCTGTCCGGTCATCATCACCTAGCCCTAGGAGATCTTTAGCCAAAGCACCATAACAAAATTCAGTCATAATCATCTCCAACCCACTCACCCAGCCAGGATCCTCAATAGCAGTCGGCTCGGTGACCACAGCTGGTTTCCTGTTCAGAGCCTGGATGATGCGGGCTCCAGACCGCCTGGCTGCCGCGAAGCTTGGTGCGAATGACAGAGCCTCAGCCAGCATCCACGCGCCGTAGATCAGGGCTTCTGATACCCTGGAACAAAGATATTATCATCAAGTTATTTCCAGACTTAGTTTTTATACCAAACGGCGGAGTGTAATGATTTTCGTGCACTTATAGCTTGACAAATGGCTTGACGGATTTTAACATATGAGGTGTCGTTTATTTTCAGACTCAGTATTTTTACAGGACGGCAGAGGGTAATGTTTTCGTACACTTATGTCTCATTTTTTTGTCACGCCATATAGCCCAAGCGGCTAGACAGATTTTAACATATGAAGTGTCGCTTATTTTCAGACTTAGTATTTTTACCGGGCGGAGGGTAATGTTTTTCGTATGTGTGTGTGTCATTCTGTGTCACGCTGCAGCACAAACGACTTGACGGATTAACATATGAGGTGTCGTTGGATTCCTCTAATCTAATCTAATTGGGGCATCATGATTTATGGGGCAAAGATCTTTTTTGGGTACGGAACCTAAGGGGTAAAAAGGCTCTATCTTCAGGGCTCTATCAGAGCTCTATCTCGAGAATCGTAGACACTTTAATTTCTTACAGAGTGTGAATAACGACGTTATACATAATATACAATTAATTATATGTATACCGACGTTAACCATATAATTAATTGTATTAATTTATTATAGTATTGTATTGTATTAATTATATGTATAACGACGTTATACATATAATTAATCGTACTTAAGAACAGTTAAAATGTATCCATTGAGCTTATTTTTTTATTAAAAACACACAACTACATTATGTCGGTAGCCCAATAAATAAATATGCAGAAATCCAACTGATAGACTGTCTCTGTTCTCTTTTATTTGCCATTATTTATACTTATAATTTAAAGGTATAAATATTTAAAAACATAAATTATAAAAAAAAACCAAACGATACTCACAATATAGCGTATTCATAATGCAAATTCTCCCTCGCAATCAGATAGCCACCGTACGCGAGCGACACAGCGTATCCGAGCGTGGGTGCACACAGACACAAGCCGTACACCGGACCCCGGACCCAGCGGGCGCCGCTCGCTTGCTTCTCAGCTTGCTGGAGAGCTTCTGAGTAGCGGGATAGCATTGTTCTTTCTATACCTGTATAAGAGAAATATAACTATTATTATTACAAGCTTGCTTGTTGGTCCATATGTTTGTATTTATGCGTATTTGTGTGTATGTTTGTGTACCAGAGCACGAGGAAATTTATTATTTATTTGCTAAAATAAGGTACAATTTTGACATTAAGATGGTTGATCCCTGCGGTTCAACTCGGCAATCACTACAACACCCATTTCTGCCTAGTTACAGTGTTAAGCGCTGCTGGTTTGAAGAGTGTGGTAAGGGAGACACACTTTTCTCAGACATTCCAGCTTAGTCCTCAGGGATAGTGACGCATCTGTGGCCGACCTCAGGTAGGATTATTTAATCCCAACTGGGATTGATTACAGATGTTCATAGGCGGTAATAACTTACCATCAGGTGGTTCTATTATAGAAAAAAAACTAGTTTTTGCCCGCGGCTTCGCCCGTGTTTAAAAGAAAATAATATAACATATCTACTAACATACATAAAACTGAAAATTCGTACCTTCAACTTTGCTAAAGATCATCACTTGATCAAATGCATAGTTTACGATTCAATCCTGACTAATATCGATTAAAATAATCGATGTTTTGGGTCCAAAAGATAGATTCTCTGATTAATCGATCATAGATCGCCATCCCTAGTTCCCGTGAGATATCCGGGATAAAAACTATCCTATGTCCTTTCTCAGGTCTCAGACTATCTTTGTACAAAATTTCATTAAAATCGGTTCAGTGGTTTGGGCGTGAAGAAGAGACAACCAGACAGACAGACAGACAGAATTACTTTCGGATTTATAATATTAGTAAGGAGTGAGGATGTGGGCCTGTTTGCAAAGCACAGATGCTCTTAAAGATTTTAAAGATCAACTTACCCAAACTATGCACAGTTCTGACATTCAACACAGCCTCTGTGGCCATTCGTGATGCTTGCTCTAACGACTTCCTCTCCTGGTTTTCTGAACGTTTTGTCACCCATCCCTCTAGACAGATACCTCCTATTACCTGTGGTAAGAAATGTGAAATAAATTAAATGTTATCTATATTTATGTGGTAAGACAGAGACTTAAAGTATACCTGTGAAGGTTTCAACGGTGTTTTCAAGGGCAGTAACGCATTTGTGGTCGACCTCAGATAGAGTTCTTGTCGAAGATTGATTTTCTAAATATCCATAGGCGGCCATGTTATCAGCTTATGTAATATACGAGTAGGTGTTTTACCAGAGGCCTTTTTTTACCGCACTAAAACCCCCCCGGTGGCCGTCCTCAGCGTTTGGTGGAGAACTCCGGGATCTCCAACGGAACACAACCGGAGTCCTCCTAACGCGATGCCCTTCTATCGGGCTCTGCCCTGTGGAGCAATTTACGCTCTTCACACATCCACTGGTGATTACAGCGATATGCGGCCGCACAAACCGCTGTCCTTCCCGGCTTGAGCCGGTTTGAGCTTTTAACCAGACTTTTTTTACTTTTTTGACGGTTTTACCAGAGGCCTACCAAAGATCGATGATAAAGATCGATTTTCTAAAATGTTAGTAACTTTGCGATATGCTTATGGCTTCGACATTACATATTACTATATATTCTTATTGTTATTTATAAACGATTAGAGATATGGAAGAGTGGAGCCTCCTGCTACAGGCATTTTTAAAATGCTTACTAGGATGACACCAATAAGATATAAAGAAATATACAAAGAAATGTACAGTATTAATTATGTTTTGTATTGTAGTGATTTGTAGTGATAAGCATTTCTTGAGCGATTTTTTTTAAATAAAGGGCAATAGTCCTCAGAAGCAACTCATCTATGGCTGAACTCAGGAATATCTAATCCTATCTCGGGTTAATTACAGATGTCCATTGGCAGCTGTAGCCTACCATCACATGGATCGCATGATCGTCTACTACTATTATATTATACTAGTTTTTGCCCGCGGCTTCGCCCGCGTTTAAAAGAAAATAATATAACTACTAACATACATAGAACTGAAAACCTTCAACTTTGCTAAAGATCATCACTTGATCAAATGCATAGTTTACGATTCAATCCTTACTAATATCGATTAAAATTACTTAAATCGATGTTTTGGGTCCAAAAGATCGAATCTCCGATTAATCGATCTTAGATCGCCATCGCTAGTTTCCGTGGGATTTCCGGGATAAAAACTATCCTATATCCTTTCTCGGGTCTCAGACTATCTTTGTACAAAATTTCATTAAAATCGGTTCAGTGGTTTAGGCGTGAAGGAAAGACAACCAGACAGACAGAGTTACTTTCGGATTTATAATATTAGTAAGGATAAGGATTTGAAAAAAAGGACAAGATGATAAGAAAACTATGATAGCGTGATTCAGAACACAAGTAGCGCCATCTCGTGTAGTGTTGCGGCAACTTACACAGGGCACGCTGAGCAAGCTGACCAGGGTCATCTTCCAGGAGTAGGCCATGGCCACGGAGACGCCGAGGACCATCGTACTGATGCCTTGCAACATCGTGCCCATACGGGTTCCTGTGGGATAAAATATATGTTAGAAAAGATAGAATATGTAGATGGAGAAAACATACCTTTGAAAATTTAATGAGGGAAGGAAATGTTTATGTGAATATTTTAATTTTTAATTGAATTATAGTTATATACATTTTTGAGGGTTTTTGTGACTTTATGCCTATTTTAGAAACTGTATACTGTGTATTTATTTACTGCAAATTAAATATAATTTTGGAGGTGCTAGAACCCTCTGCGGTTCAATTCCAGCAGTACCTCCACTACACCAATTTCTGTCTAATAATAGCATTGTTATGCGGTGCTGTGTTTTGGTTTGAAGTTTGTGGTAAGAGGCATTGTTATCCGAGGCGTTTCTAAGCCCTCTAGGGCAACACTGTGGCCGACCTCAGGTAGGAATCTAATCTTATCTGGGGTTGATTACAGATGTCCATACGGCAGTAGCCACTTACCATCAGGTGGACTGTATGCTCGTTTACTAAAGATCCAAAAGTAACATTTAGAATTCGAACTCGAATTCGAACTGTTCTTGGAAGATGATGACTTGATGACCAATTTTGGACTACAATATTATAATGATGATTTATTAGTCACAAAATTATAATAATCAATTATTAGATATTTTTATAATTGGACTTCATTTCCATCATCGCCAAGTTCCACCTTGACAAGTGGAACTTGGCGAACCTATACTTTAACTGTTATCTTATGTACCCTTGCATGTAAATATATTTGGATATACATCAAATGTAAGAAAGAAAGAAAGAAAGAAACATTTATTCGGATAATTGCAACACAAATGAGATACTATAATAGATTGAGACAAAAAATAAAAATAACATAAAACAAAAGAAAAAAATAAAAAATAAAACAACAACAAAAGGACAATAAATAGTACAATCAATTCTAAATGTGGCAGATACTAACCAGTAGCGCCTTGTACTGCGGCACAGTCAGTGGCCAGCCTGGCGCACAGAGCACCCACTGAGTTAGTGGGTATGTCGAACCAGCCTTGCTCCTGAAAAAAACATGTTTATTTATGAAATTCTGATTTTAACAAAATAAAAAAGGAGTAAATTATTTTAATTACTTATTGATTGGTTTGAAGTACCTTTTTATCACAATGTTAGTTACCGTACTCCTCCGAAACGGCTTAACCGATTTTCACAAAATTTTATATGCATTTACAGTAGGTCTGAGAATCGGCTACTATCAATTTTTCATACCCCTAAGTGATAAGGGTTGTTCACCCTTAACATTTTTTTATTTATATGGCAACACAGTGTTTGCTGGGTCAGCTAGTATTTATTTAAAATATTTTTATATTATATCATTTATCTCTTTCATATTATTTCAATTATTGTAATGTTTTTGTTTTTGTCTTGTTGTAACATAGACTATAAATAAAGAAATAGTTATGTGGCACATGTGGTATTACTCCAAAGTTATTATTTTTTTATATTATAGGAGTAGCAGACAAGCATGCAATCCACCGTTAGTGACTACTGCCGCCTATGGACCTCTGTAATCAACCTCAGACAAAACTAGATTTCCACCTGAGGTCATCCACAGATACGCCACTATACCTGAGGACTAAGCTGGTATGCCTCGGAAAAGTGTGTCTTTCTTACCACACCCAAACCAGAACACAGCAGCGCTACACTGCTGTTATAACAGAAATAGGTGTGACGGTGGTGCCGCCGGAGTCGAACCACATGGTTCTACCACCTTTAAGTAATATTTCATTTATGGATAATTTTCTATTCAGATTTAGTTTTCTTATATGAGATCTCTGAAAATCCCAAAAAATCTCTAAAAACCAATTTACCAACCTGAACAAGATAGTTACTGAAGGTCTTAACCCTGAGCCGTTCAGTCAGCTTCGTGCCAGCTAGTCCAAACAGACAGGCTTGGAGGAAGGTCACCATACCACTGACAGCGGCTACACAGGCGAACAGACCAGCGTAGAGCTGGGACTTCTCCAGGATCTCTTGAGCGTCAGGCCAGGAGAACATCTGGAAAGATTAGGTTAAGTTAGGATAGAAAATAAAAGTTTAGCACAAGTTTGATAATATTTTATTCAAAGTTTTGCCTTTTTTTTAATATAAGAGTAGTAGACAAACATGCAGTCCACCTGATGGTAAGGTTCCCTTTTACCACGCTTTTATTAGCTTGACCTGTATGTATGTATTTAACGGAATCTTTGAACTCGATTTTTACCCACTTTCAACGGTCCGATTAATCTAAAATTTTGAACAATTATCAAGAACCGATGACAATACACGATTTTAATAATTTTATCCCATTCACCTTATCAGGATCGGCAGGAATCAGGATTAACGATTTTCCTTATTCGATTTTAGCGTGGTTTTTAGTTTCTAAACTATAATTATTATTCATACGAAATGATACGTACCCCATAAAGCTTGGAGAAGAGTACAGCAAACACAGGCATAGTGGCACCGATGCACAGAGATGCACAGCCGCCACCGAGCAGCAATGGCCACTCCTCCTTGTTCAGCTTTAACAGCTGCCAACTGGAGACTGATTCCTCCTCCTCTTGTAACTCTTGATCCTCCTAGAAGACCATGAAAATAGCATGCTATTAATAGTGGAAGGCAATAAAACATTACCTTCCGCTAAAGCATCAGGTAAAGTGGAACATTGTTTTTCAATAAAATTATGTTAAAAAAATGTTTAAAAAAATAAAACAATGGTTCGAGTTTTATTTTTACCTGACTACGGAATATAATGTTTATCGAAAATTTAATGTTTAAATAATAATAATAATAATTGTAATCGAGTTTTATTTTTACCTGATTGCGGAAAGATATGTTTTTCAAAAAAATAATGTTTAAAAAATAAAACAATGATCGTTACAGTTTTATATAAAAAAATAACGCCTAACACTAGCGTTATTAGGCAGAAATAGGTGTGGCGGTAGTGCCACCGAAGTCGTACCATAAACAGTTCTACCATCTTAAATACTAGAATCATAGATAACTAATCTATGACTAGAATGTTAATCTTCTATTTTATTATGTGTTGGGAACCATGCCTCACACGGCTATTTTAGATGGTTTGTTTTATTTATAGCGATTATTGTTTTTATTCCCCTTATTTGTACCATATATATGTACATAAATATAGTTATAATATAGGTATTGTAAATATGTTTTTATCTAAATTAAGTTGTTTGTTTAGTTCTTAAAAAGTGAATTTACTTTGTAATAATATCCTGAAAATATTTTAAAAGATAATTGGATAATTAAAGAAGATCTTCTATCGTAGAGATTGTAATTCTTTTGGAAATATGTTAAATATCAAAGATTCCATACCGTTTCTTCAACAATCTCTTGTCCCATCGCTTTTCCGTTGAAACCTGACGCTAAACGCTTACTGACGCGCATAAAACTGTCTCTATTGAAAGGTTCTGAAAAAAAAATTACAATGTTAAAGGTTTATTCATAAAATATTTATGTATGTACTACATTTTGATAAAAAAAATAGGAGTAGCAGACGAGCATGCAGTCCACCCGATGGTAAGCTACTGCCGCCCATGGACTGTAATCAACCTCAGATAGGATTAGATATTTCAACCTGACGTCGTCCACAGATACGCCGCTACCCCTGAGGACTAAGCTGGAACGCCTCGGAAAAGTCTGTCTCCCTTACCACACCCTTTAAACCAGAACACAGCAGCGCTACACTGTTGTTATAACAGAAGCAGGTGTGGCGGTGGTGCTACCGGAGTCAAACCACAAAGGGTTCTACACCTTCTAACACTATCTTCATCTTCTAAATACCTTTAGAAGTGGAAATAACACTGCTGCTCCGGCGGACTGCTTCTCTTTGCTTCTCGATCCTCGCTTCCAACGGCAGGTCTTCTAGAACCACATCATCGTCAGCTTCTGCTTGGCTCTGGGCTATACTCCTGGGTTAGGAATATATTCATAAATTACTTACGAGCCACATTGTGTACAGGCTATATAATGTATGGTGTGTGTGTGTGTGAGTGTGTGTGTGTGTGTGTGTGTGTGTGTGTGTGTGTGTGTGTGTGTGAGTGTGTGTGTGTGTGTGTGTGTGTTGATAATCGGAACACGATCTTAATTGAGCAAGAAATTCAGCGGGTTTATCGATTTATTTTACACATGATACAGTTATCAAATATTTTTTTTTTGCGATGACAAAATGATGTTACTAAAAATATATTTTTAAAAATATTTTTTATACATAATTTATTTATTGTTCATTTTACCATTTTCGTCTACTTTTAACTTTTTTTGCGATTTTATTCTTTGCTACTTCTATATTTAAAAATACAAGTATACCAAAATATTTATTTTAACCATTCTTACCTATGCGTCATGTCAGTTTGCACCAGCCTCCAGTAAGCCCCCTTCTGATCCAACAGCTCCTGATGAGTCCCTTGCTCCAGAACACATCCCTGCTCGATGTAGACAATCCTGGATGCGTTCACTATCGTCGACAATCTGGAATTTAAGCAACTTTTTGTAAAATAACCTTAAATGTACTATGAAAGGTTGTTGAACCACACCCACACACCCACACATATAAACACACACACACACACACACAAACAAACACACAAATACACCACTCTCACATACCCACACACACAAACACACACGCATAAACACATATGCACACTCACACACACACACACACACACACACACACAAACACCTATTTCTGCCTAATACCAGCAGCGTTAGGCGCTGATGTGTTCTGGTTTGAAGGGTGTGGTAAAGAAGACAAACTGATCCGAGGCATTCCATTAGTTTTCAGCAGGCGCGATCGCGACGTAAGATTTGGGAGGGAAGGAGTCACAGGGAAAATTTGGTTAAAACCGACCAAGTGCAAATCGGGCTTGACGGTTTTGGACAAGGCCAATTACCCCTGTGATCTCCCCCCTCCCCCCGGGACCATGCCAAATTTTTAGGAGTAAAACGTATCTGTGACCGACCTCAAGTAAGGTTCTAATCTTATCTGGGGTTAATGCATCCATGTTTATACTGCTTCAATATAATCTTACCTGTGTGACACAACTAAAGTTGTTCGCCCCGCGCTCGCTGCATCTAACGCTGCTTGCACCTGCAAAGTTATATGAATATTAGCTTAGCTTTTCTAAGTCAGTGCAAAATGTGGAATGAACTTCCTCCTGAGGTAATCCTAGCGCTATGACATGGGGCTCTTCAAGAAGGGTGCAAAAATAACTCCTACAAAGCCGGCGATGCATTGGCAACTCCTCTGGTGTTGCAAATGTCCATAGGTGACGGTGACTGCTTTCCACCAGGTAGCCCGTCTGCTTATCGTTACGTATAAGTATAAAAAAATCTAGACGAACCTGTCGCTCTGCAGCTGGGTCTAAAGCTGATGTGGGTTCATCCAGAAGCAATATGACCGGTTTCCGTAGTAAGGCTCTCGCTATAGCCACCCTTTGTTTCTGACCCCCTGACAGCTGCGCCCCTCTCTCACCCAGCATTGTGTCGTAACCCTGGAAAGAAGTAGGTATATTATTTATTGAAATATTTATTTTATTTATAAGTGTTTGTTATACCCATACCTGTTGATCATGTAATCGCATTTTTTTGTGTTTGAAGGTAGTAGAACCCTTTGTGGTCCGATTCTGGCGGCACCACCGCCATACCTATTTCTGCCTCATAACAGCAGTGTTAACCGCTGCTGTGTTCTGGTTTGAAGGGTGTGGTAAGGGAGACATACTTATCCGAGGCGTTCCAGCTTAGTCCTCAGAGGTAGCAGCGCACCTGTAGTCGATCTCAGGTAGGAATATCTAATCCTTCCTGCGGTTAAATACAGATGTGTAGCGGAGGCAGTAGCCACTTACAGGTGGATTGCATGCTCGTCTGCTACTCCTATATTATTAAAATATTAATTCGAAATGTTTACTCACATTAACCAACTTCACGATAAACTGGTGCGCGTGCGCTGTCTTCGCGGCTTGTATGACTTCATCATCAGTCACTCCCTCCATTCCTATTGTGATGTTGTCACGAATGGAGCCGCTAAACAGCACCGGCTCTTGTCCTACTACGCCTGGAAAAAACAGAAATTTATTTTTTTAAAGTTTTGTGGCAACTTTCCGCAAGTTGTCAATAGATGGCGGCATGTGTATTCTAAATCATGCTATGAAAAAAATAATAACTAGAGTATTGGCTTTTCTCGCAAGTTGTCAACAGATGACGTTACAGGCATACTGAGTCGCGCTATGAAAAGAATAATAACTAAAGTATTGTCTCTTTCCGTATCTTGTCGATAGATGGCGCTATGATTATACTGAATCGCGATATTGAAGTTTTCTAAACATCTTGCATATATACAAGCTGTGAACGGAGACTGTCTGAGGATGGTACTCCCCAGATATGAGCAACTGACGGGAGCTCACCCTTGGATAAAGTTCATGTTCAACTGATGGTAAAGTCTTGGTCATACGGATATCTGTTATCAACCCCAGATAGGATTGGAATAAGATTCCAATTTTCCGGTTAGCCTCAGTGTTATTAACCCTCAGGACTAAGTTGGAATGCCTCCTATAACTGCCAAATCGAAATTACCGACCAATAAACATCTAATTCTGTAAATAAGCTGACATAAAATATCGTCATACTTCTTGCTGCCCCTGAGGACTGAGGGACAAATACAGACAAACTATTTAAAGTTCTACTACCCTATGACTTTGTGCCCATTATTTATATTCAATCTATTCATATTTTACCTACCTACCTACCTACCTAATTTGACAAGTTTAGTATGAAAAAAAATACAAATGTCAATTAGTTTTTTTTTGTTATAGTATAGGAGTAGCAGACGAGCATGCAGTTCACCTGATGGTAAGTGGCTACTGCCGCCCATGGACAACTGTAATCAACCCCAGATGGGATTAGATATTCCCATCTGAGGTCGGCCACAGATGCGCCGCTATCCCTGAGGACTAAGCTGGAATGTCTCGGAAAAAATTGTTTTTCTTACCACACCCTTCAAACCAGAACACAGCAGCGGTTAACACTGGTGTTATGAGACAGAATAGATGGTGGTGCCGCCGGAGTCGAACCATAAAGGGTTTTACCACCTTCAAAACCACATAAGGATTCCTTACCAATACTCTTCCTAAAGTGATGTAAATGCAGATCCTCTAAGCGGTGCCCGTCAACAGTCACATTGCCGCTGTCAGGCTCGTACGCTCGTTGCAGTAGCTGCAGCAAGGTAGACTTGCCACACCCAGACCCACCCACCAGCGCCACTGTCTCCCCAGCTTTTATTCTAAGGGTTAGGCCTCTCAGAACCTGAAAGAATATTGTTTTTACAATTCAGAACGAGCATGTAGTCCACAGTGACGCAGACTAAGGGAGGCCTATGTCCAGCAGTTTAAAGGCTGATAGATAGATATGCAGTCCACTTGATGGTAGGCTACTGAGGATAAAATAGATCTATGATCAACTCCAGATAAAATAAGAATACCATCTAAGGTCAGCCTCAGATGCGTTGCTACCGCAGGACTTAGTTTTTTTTTATAATATAGGAGTAGCAGACGAGCATGCAGTCCACCTGATGGTAGGCTACTGCCGCTTATGGACATCTATAATCAACTTCAGATAAAAGTAGAGTCCTATCAGGTCGGACACAGGTGCGTTGCCACTGAGGACTAAGCTGGAAGGACCCGGATAAATATATCTCCCTTACCACACCCTTCAAACAAGAACACAGCAGCACACTGCTGTTATAACAGAAACTGGTGTGGCGGTGGTGCCGCCGGAGTCGAACCACAAACTTGACGGATTAACATATGAGGTTTCGTCGGATTCGTCTAAATTGTATGAGTACCTCTAGTTATATGTAGTATACATCGCGCCAAACTACTAATCCGCTCTGAAGTTGTTGCAACCAGGCGTAGTCATACAATTTGCTATGGCGACGCGATTCATTTCTATATTCAGAGCGGACTAGCAGTTTTACACGGACTATACCGTCTAATTGTATGAGTAAATGGATGAGTAATATAGGCTATAATTTAAGCAGTCATTTTTGTTTCTACAATAGTTTCTTTTTCAGCTAATTATTGTTAACCAATCGAATTTTGGGTTTTTATACTTTGTTTTTTATTTTTATAATACCATTGTTACTGAAAATTGGTCTTACCTTAACATCAGGCCTTGAAGGGTAGTTGAAGTACAGATTCTCAAAAACAATATCTCCCTTGAAACCTTTAGGCTTATTCCCAACTTCTTGAAGCGCATCAATCCTTGACTTTCGTTCTAGAAGACGAAAGAGGGACTTGGCGGCGCCGCGTGCTGTCGAGAAGATCTCCAGATGTGGGTTGCACATCGCTATGTTCTGGGCTGCCATGAAGGTGCAGAATAGGACCTGAAATATAGGGTTTTATGTAAGATTGGAGGAGGATGAAGTCCACCTGATGGTTAGTGGCTACTGTCATCCATAGATATCTGTAATCAAGTCCATATAGAACAGGTGCTACTCGAAGCCGATGACAGATCCGTTGCCACTCCTGAGGACTAAGATAAGCGTCATAGGTGTGGTGGTGGAATCGAATATAGGAGTAGCAGACGAGCATGCAGTCCACCTGATGGTAAGTGGGTACAGTCGGACATCTGTAACCAAGTCCATATAGAGCCTTAGCCTGTGGACTAAGAAGGTAGGTGGAACCTCTTCCGGTAAACCATATAGGTTTTTTTTATAAAACAGGAGTAGCCGACGAGCATGCAGTCCACCTTATGGTAAATGGCTACTGCCACATAAAATTAAATTCCTCTCTGAGGTCGGTTATAGAGGATAGGTTGTAACACGTTCGATAAGTATGTCTCCCTTACCACAACCTGCAAACCAGAACACAGCAGCGGCAGTAGTTTCTGTTATACACCTATATCTCTAATATAGTAACTGTAGTATGGCGGTGGTGCCGCCGGAGTCACACAGAAGATTCTACCTTCAATATCTATGGTACCTCCGGGTATAGTCCGCGCTAGTCCGCTCTGAAGTTGTTGCGAGCAGGTGTAGTCATAAAATTTACTATGGCGACGCGATTCATTTCTATATTCAGAGCGGACTAGCAGTTTTACATGGACTATACCCATGTAATTATCGTTATTCAAATTTAAATTCAAATCTTATTGATTTAAAATTGATTTATCTAGAACACTTCTTCAAAGTCAACAAAGGTGTTTCGCTATGGAGAAGAAGTGTCAAAAGATACATACGTTATTATTATTTTCAGAAAAAAATAAAGCTAACATAGCGTTATTGTTTGGTTACATTTTAGTCTACCCACCGTGACCATGACACCAGGGCGGTACTCCCGTTCCTCAGGGGGTAGCGGCATGTCCCGTACAATTAAGGCTGTACCGTAAGCGAACACGATCGCGTTAAGGCAGTACGTGAGCAGCCAACCACCGCCCACCCCCGCGCCCGCCCACACGCTCCGCTTCCGGGCTGCCGACATGCCTGTTTGTAGGGCGGCTTGGTATCTGAAAAATTTATAATTATTAGTCAATTGTTAAGGTTGCACCCTTTGATAAGACAGTGTAAGCCTAATGATTAAGAAACTCGGCCTCTCGATCGAGGTGTCAGAGGTTCAAATCAGATTTTTTAAAACGATGTGCGTATTAGATATTAATTATCTCTTGCTTAAACGGTGAAGGAAAACATCGTGAGGAAACCTGCATAACTGAGCGATTTAGAAAAGAAAATCTCAAAGGTATGTGAAGTCTACCAATACGCACTTGGACAGCGCGGTGGACTATGGTCTAATCCTTCTCATTCTGAGAGGAGATTCTTGAGGAGGATTCGAACCTCGGAACCCTCGATCAAAAGGCCGCGTTTCTTAACCACTAGGCCATCACTGCTACTATCTATATCTCTCTATCTCTACTATTACCTTTCAACCTCCTGCTTTTCACCAGCGTACGCCCTCACAGTTCGTATCGCAGCCAACGCCTGCTCCACAATCCTCCCCGCTGTCCCATACGCCTCCACTTCCTCCGATGAATATTTTGTTTGGAACTGAAAAACAAAATTCAAATTAGATCAATTGTTTTTATAGTTACTTAAGACTTTTTTAGCGCGTTGCCCCGTCGGGCTCCGCCCAGGTGAGCATAACGTTCGTCACACCGTCTGGTGATTACGACTGTATGCAATCACACATACCGTCGTCCTCCCTGGGATCGCTGGCGGTTCGAGCTCCCACTCTTGCCGCCCGCAACCCCAGAAGTCCCTTTTTGCTTTTAGACGCCTCTTACGTCAGGCAGGAGATACCGTAATTATATTCGGCTCCCGGTGGAATCTTTAGAAGGTGGTACTACACCTATTTCTGTTATAACAGCAGTGTTAAGCGTTGCTGTGTTCTGGTTTGAAGGATGTGGTTAGGGAGACATACTTTTCCGAGACATTCCAGCATAGTCCTCAGCGGTAGCGGCACATGTGGCCGACCTTAGGTTGGAATCTAATCTTATCTGGGATTGATTGTAGACATCCATGAGCGACGGTAGTCACTTACCATCACGTGGACTGCTTCTTTTCTTCAATAGAAAATCTATAAATAAATAAATATGTCAATAGCATAATCCGTTTCTTACTTTAGCAACGGTAGCGGTCACCATCAACGCCAGCGGCACCACCGCCAGCCCAGCGAGTGTCAGTTGCCACCCATTGATCAACGCCACCGTAGACGCGAGCACAACACTACCACCGAGGTATGACGTCATCGCCACGTGCTCGCCCACCCCCTGACGCAGCTTCTCTGTGTCTCTGAAAATAAAAAAAAAGTAAGTTCGATTCCCGGCTAAAAAGATATTTTCAAAAATTAAGATGCAGTTTTAGTTTTTATCAAAATCGGCCTCGTAACTCCTTTCAGCATTTTTCGCTAATCCTTATATTTAAGAATTTGGCCCTGAAGGCCCGTTTGAAAAATTCACCCTGTATACGAGTAAGTAACAGACGACCATGTTGTCCACCGGCCATAGGCATCAGTAATCAATCCCAGATAGGATTGATTACTGAGGTCGGCCACAGATGCGCCGCTACCCCCGCTAAAGTTGGATCAACTTGAACAAAGATGTCTCCCTTACCACACCCTTCAAACCAAAACACAGCAGAACTTAACACTGCTATTATTAGACTGGAATAGGTGTGACGGTGGTGCTGTCGGAGTTGAACCTATATCTTGTATTATGAAAAAAAGGTCCTTTTAACCAAAAAAATATTAACACGGTAAATTAACGATAAATTTGCAAATAGATATGTGGCGACTTCCCGCTACTCGTCAAGAGATGGCGCCACACATTCTGAATCACGCTATCGAAGTTTTCTAAACATCTTGCATATATACAAGCTCCGAACTGAGACTGTCGGAGCACGGCCGTATATCCGGGCACGATCACCTAGCTCGGCGGGAGATTTCCCTTTACCAAGATAGAATATTACTACTATCTATATATTATATAAAAAACAACTTACTCCGTGAGTGTCGACGCAAAATTCATGGTTGTGTTTGTGTCAAAAAATGCGGTTTCCTGACTCAGCACAGACCGTAGCAGCTTCCATCTTAACCTCGCTATCTGAAAGATAAATATAAATTTATATAAATATATTTCTATCTACTAAAAGCTATAAATATACTATTAAGGAAGGCGATCGATAATTCAACTGCTTTTTATAAGCTATGAAGTATAAAAAGAAAATCATTTTTTTTTTATTTCCGTGCTACATTTTATAAAGACATATAGTCCGCGCCAAACTGCTAGTCCGCTCTGGATATAGAAGTTAATCGCGTCGCCATAGCAAATTGTATGACTACACCTGCTCGCAATAATTTCAGAGCGGACTAGCAGTTTGGCGCGGATTTTACCTACTCATACAGCTTGTAGAACTCTTTATGGTTCGACTCCGGCGGCACCACCGCCACATTCTGATTATAACAGCAGTGTAGCGCTGCTGTGTTCTGGTTTGAAGTGTGGTAAGGGAGACATACTTTTATACTTTCACCATACCGTTCTGACGTGCAAACGGTTTCAGATTCAATCCCCGGCCAGACAGACATCTGTTTTAACACACATCTGGGTGTTTGTGTATTCGTCACTGTGTGTCCATCGCACCCACGACACAAAGAATCCTAGTGTGGGGCTGTGAATATAGAAAGCGTATGTCTCTCTTACCACACCTTGAAAGTTCTGCACTTTGAAAGTGGTAGAACCCTTTGTGGTTCGACTCCGGCGGCACCACCGCCACACCTATTTCTACCTAATAACAGCAGTGTTAAGTGCTGCTGTGTTCCGGTTTGAAGGGTGTGGTAACGGAGACAGACTTTTCCGTTCCAGCTTAGTCCTTAGGGGTAGCGGCGCATCTGTGGCCGACCTCAGGTAGGAATATGTAATCCTATCTGGGGTTGATTACAGATGTCCATGGGCGGCAGTAGCCACTTACCATCAGGTGGACTGCATGCTCGTCTGCTCTTAGATTATAAAAAAAAACCCTTCACACCAGAACACAGCAGCGCTTAACACTGCTGTTATCACCTTCAAACAACATAACATGTTATAAAAGCAGTGTAGCTGTTGTGTTCCGATTGGAAGGGTGGTGTTCCAACTTAGTTCTCAAGGGTAGCAACGCATCTGTGTCCGACCTCAGGTAGGAATCTCATATTGTCATCTTATCCGGAGTTAATTACAGACGTCCATGGGCGGCATTAGCCACGACCATTAATCATCACCATTAATCATTTTTTTTAAATTCAAAATAGGTTTCGTTATGGAGAAGAAGCGGCGAAAGAAACTCCATAACACACATCTTTCAAAAAAATGTATTTTACAATGTTAAACTTAACCTAATGGTACATGTGGAGCTGGAACTACTTTAGACCACACCGTTTTGTCAGTCAAATAATCACTTACTTTATAGTACGCTTTTTTACATAGCGTTTGTTTAACGACATGTTTGAACTTTTTTTCTGTGAGATGCAAAATGTGGTCGGGTATTTTATTGTAGTAGCGAATACAGTTACCCATGAAAGATCTAGCCACCTTGCATAATCTATGTTTAGGAATTGCTAATTTATTTCTATTTCTAGTATTAAAGTTATGGTGGTTACTATTTTTTTCAAACATATCAGTGTGTTTTCTTATATACATTATATTTTCATAGATGTATTGACTATGAACCGTCAATATGTTAATAGTGGGAAACAGTTCTCTCAAGACACACGACGACGACGACAGACTCACCACGTCGCAGACTATATATGTCAGCAGCACTACCCCACAGTAGAATGCCATAAGACATAATGCTATGAAAGTAACTGAAATAGACAAGTCTGGCAGGGGGATGTCTGTTGACTGTTTAATTCTTCTGACTGCAAAAGCTGCAGTACTAAGTCTGCTGGACAAAGCAGAGATGTGAGGAACCCACTGGAGTTTAGAATCAATGGTTAGATAGATAGACTGCATGCTACTTCTGTGTAAAAAGTGACCAATACTAACCATTTTAGCTGCTGCCCAGTTAGCCAAGGTCACAGCGGCGGCTGCTGCTACTAACTGGCAGGCCATGATGGCCAGGCTGGCCCACGCAAACGCCAAAGAGTCGTCCACTAATGCGTCCATATGGTCTGTACGATTTCCACTTGATCTAGAAAAAATATTCAAAAATATGTACATTTCATTGAAAAGATTTTAGCTCTATATATTGGTAAGGCTGTTTGTCCACTGCACCGTCACCGAGCCGATACCGAGAACAAGATTATTTCGTGACGGCGATAGTTTGTCCACTGCGACCGATATCGGCGGTTTATTTTGTTCCAGCTGTCACGCGTGTCCCGGCTGTGTACGGACAAGTCCCAATGTGTTTTACATTGCCGGCACATCGGCCCGTCAAAAACTCGGAGCCGATCTAGCGGTCACGCCGATCTACTCGGAATATCGGCGGCCGGGATGACGGTGCTCGGGTGACGGGGCTGCGGTGGACAAGCTTATAGTAAATGTATGTACGCTACTTCGACGCCGTCATTAATTATCGGTATCGGCTCGGTATCGGTGGTTGGTGGACAAACAGCGGTCTATCTATTACGGATCAATAGATAAAGCGAGGAATAGCGGTTTTTTGCATGGCGACCACCATTTATTTTGAAGATTTTTTTTATTTTTAGTATTCGTTGTTATAGCGGCCATGGGTATACATATAATGTAAAAATTTCAACTGTCTATCTATTGTGGTTCGGGAGATATAACATTGAGACAGACGGACAGACGGAATCTTAGTAATATGGAGCACTTCGAAAATGGAGTAAAAAGAGCTCTCCTCCAAAGCCGGCGATGCATTGGTGACTCCTCTGGTGTTGCAAATGTCCATAGGCGATGGTGATTGCTTTCCATCAGGTAGCCCGTCTGTTTTATCCTTTAGGTATACATATTAAAAAAATAGGGTTCCGTTATTACCTTTTACGTACGGCACCTTAAAAAGGTTCTCAAAGGTATATAAAGTCTACCAATACGCACTTGAACGCTGGACTATGGCCTAACCCTTCCCATTCTGAGAGAAAACCCGTTCCTAGTGGGTCAATAATGTCTTGACTTACAAAGTTTTTCCTCCTCCAAACAAACTGAGTATGGTAAAGCGAGCAGGGGGCGGTGTCGCTGTGTGCCGGTCAACGAAGAGGGCTGTGACCTCGCCGTAGATGAGAACAGCGCCAACCAGCCCGCCAGAGCACAGCCAACCCAGCATCGAACCTAGCGCCGTTGCCAGTATTTCTGTCCATGTCGCGTATCGCCACTGTGAAAGAAAGTATTTCATTACTTCACCAAAAAATTTAAGTGTTATGCTTAGGATGCACGAAGCATTTTTATATTTCAAATTAAAAAAAAAATCGCAGTGTCTTGCGGTGACGTAACCGTGATGCTTGCGGAAATATCCGCAAAATCGAATGGAAAATAAATATCCCACTGTTTACCGGAAACCGCATACGCCGCGAAAATAAATCGCCGTGTGAACGGCAATTGTCATTTACCTAAAATTCCATTTTTTTTATAATATAGGAGTAGCAGACGAGCATGCAGTCCACCTGATGGTAAGCTACTGCCGTATGGACATCTGTACAACCCCAGATAAGATTACATTCCTACAAGTCGCACACAATGCGCCTCTACCCTTGAGGACAAAGCTGGAACGCCTCGGGAAAGTATGTCTCCCTTACTACTCATCAAACCAGAACACAGCAGCGCTACACTGTTATAACAGAAATAGGTGTGGTGGTTCCGCCGGAATCAAACCCAATATATAAAAGAAATAACAAACGAGCATGCAGTCCACTTGATGACGAGAATGTTATGTAACACTTAAGTAGATGTTTTCTTTCTTGATAATAACTTGTGTTTAAATTAATAAAATAATAATACATTAGGTTATTGTTCATACAATGACGTTTATTTTCTTCTTTTGGCGTGGCATAACGCACCACAGATAAGTAACACATATAATTCTTGGGTTTAAAGAATCTTTATTTCTCATAAGACCTACTTGGTCATTTAAAATGAGAACACCTAAATATTTTACAAATTCTTGCGACTAATATCTTAAAATTACTGCGTAGGATAAAGTTTCTAAAAAGCTTTGAAAGTCTAGTTAGAAACTCAGCCCCACAATCAAGGTTGAATCCAGGCACTAATCTCTGATTTTTCAAAATTATGTGCGTATTACAAATTAATTATCACTTGCTTAAACGGTGAAGGAAACATCGTGAGGAAACCTGCCTATCTGAGAGTTAAGAAAAGTTCTTAAAGTTGTGTGAAATCTGTTAATTAGCACTGGGCCAGCGTGGTGGACTATGGCCTAAGCCACTTACGCTATGTTCATGTACTTTTTTTTATAAAATAAGAGAAGTAAATGTGCTTGCAGTCCACCTGATGGTATAGTCCGCGTAAAACTGCTAGTCCGCTCTGAATATAGCAATGAATCGCGTCGCCATAGCAAATTGTATGACTACACCTGCTCGCAACAACTTCAGAGGGGACTAGCAGTTTGGCGCTAAGTATAAGGATACTACCGCCCATGTACATCTGTAATCAACCTCAGATAAGATAAGAATCCTATCTGAGGTCGGCTCTGAGGACTAAGTTGGAACGACTCGAAAAGGTATGTCTCTTACCACACTTCAAACCAGAGCACAGCAGCGCTACACTGCTGTTATAACAGAAATAGGTGTGACGGTGGTGCCGGAGTCGAACCACAGAGGTTTCTATCTTCAGATTACTCCGAACAGACATACAAAGTTTATTATTATTATTGATAAATTTATATTCTATAAGAAGGAAATATAAATGATAAATATATCCATTATTAATTTTAACAAGAAATTTATAATCATAAGTAGGTATTAAGCTTATAAATTGATTGGTTTCACATGAGGGGGTAATTTATTATAATAAAACATAGAATTATAAAAACATTACTTTAAATACATCTTTTTATATACCTTATTTGATTTATTTCATGTAATCTAGTAGATAAGATTAGATTCCTAATTGAGGTCAGCCAGAGATGCACCGCTACCCCTGAGGACTAAGCTGGAATGCCTTGGAAAAGTATGTCTCCCTTACCACACTTCAAACCGGAACACAGCAGCGCTTAACACTGCTGTTATAACAGACAGGTGTGGCGGTGATGCCGACGGAGTCTTTAAATAATATTCATCTTTCAATATTCAGAACCTTTGCAAGCTGTAAACCTTCTAAGTATTTCTTATTCTAAGATTAGTCACTTAGCATTGATAAGCTAAACAAATATTAATTAGTATAAAATTATAATTGGCCTGTAGTTAATTATACTTTTGTTATGAAAAATTAGATGCTTTAAATAACTCGAAATCAAAAAACGTATTAATTAGATTTCTTGTCAGAATTTTTGAATGTCAAGGTCGTACTGTTTAAACTAATGATACTTTTTGTTTTTTCATTACAATTTTAGAGCTTTTTACCTCTTTTTATTTCATAGCAGACGAGTATATCGGAGGACTACCTACTACGTTTTAATATTAAATTGCTACCGCCCATGAACATCTATAAATAACCCCAGATAGATTAAAGGAGAATCCCCCGTGGTTCGACTCTGGCGGCACCACCGCCACACCTATTTCTGTTATAACAGCAGTGTTAAGCGCTGCTGTGTTCTGGTTTGAAGTGTGGTAAGGGAGACATACTTTTCCGAGGCGTTCCAGCATAGTCCTCAGAGGTAGCGGCACATCTGTGGCCGACCTCGATAGAAATCTAATCCTATCTGGGGTTGATTACGGATGTCCATGGGCGGTAGTAGCCTACCATCAGGTGGACTGCACGCTTGTCTGCTACTCCTATATTATAAAAAAAAATGTATTATTTTGGTGTTTCTGATACATTTTGCATTTACATCTTTTTCTTTTATCTTTCAAAATCATTGATTTAATACGGAATTTAATACCGAAACCTTTTAGAAGGCTGTGAGAACTTCAACACAATACAATAAGGTTATCTGTGATTTTAACTACCACTTATCAAGTTGAAGGAAAATATAAATTGTGACAAAAAGGCGTATAACTGTAATCTTGTCTTTATTTAACATTTATTTTTAAAAGCCACTCACGACGCCCTAGGGGGTCGATTACACGATAATTGTCCCAGTGCGTCATGAAGTAGGTAACTAAAATATCTATAAATGTTAATTGATTGATGATTGTTTTTCTTATTAAGATATTATTAATAAGAAAAAAAATCAGCAATCAATAAAAAATATATATATTCTGAAACTCATCAATCAATTAAAAGATTAGCATTTGATGACATAATCGATGTAAGAATATATCTATTTTGAATACTTTATTATACTTAAATCATGCTTAATTTAAGAAAATAAATAAGAATCTTAATATATATAACTCAAAGGTGACTGACTGACATAGTGATCTATCAACGCACAGCCCAAACCACTGGACGGATCGGGCTGACATTTGGCATGCAGGTAGATGTTATGACGTAAGCATCCGCTAAGAAATGATTTTGATCAATTCTACCCCGAAGGGGATAAAATAGGGAATGAAAATATTTCTTCATAACGCGAACGAAGCCGCGGGCAAAAGCTCGTGTGTTATAAATTTCATTTGTATTTTTTGTAAAATTATGAAGTACGTTTTTTTAAAATCAGGTTGATTATTGCATCGTAGTACTGTGAAGGGATACCTGAAGGGGCACTGCGACTAAAATCATATCTATAAGTCTATGTAATTTCGCTCATGATTTTGAATATCACGGGACATACAAGAGAAAAAGCAAAATTTTAATATTCCTACTCCATTCGCTTGTGAACAATAAAGAACAAAAGCATGAATATACCGTATTTTATATACCTAGGGGTATATAAAATACGGGTTAGAAACAGCGAACGGTAGGGGGTCAAAGATTGAGAAACACTGATCTACTCTGCAGTCATAACAAGAAAGCCTGTAACACATAAACTACCTCATAAAAGAAACAATTTTTAATTAAATAAGTGCATTAATTAAAATGCAATTTGTAACAACAATGAGTCGTCTCAGATATTGTTTTAATTGGTCTTAATTATTAATTTGTGAGGACGGCGCCATCTTAGATATTATTAATTATTAAGATTGGCAGTCTGTCTGTCCTTTGATTAAACAATTGTTAGTTATTTCGCCGTTGACCCATTACTGTCCCACTGGGCACAGATCTCCTCTCAGAATGAAAGGATTAGACCATAGTCCACCGCGCTGGCCAAGTGCGTACAGACTTCACATACGTTTGAGATTTTTTTGAAAATCGCTCAGATATGCAGGTTTCCTCACAATGTTTATTTATTTTAATGAAATCATGTTATTATTTTAATTATATTATATTATTATTTTTAATTATATTATTTTAATAAATGTATTTCAATTAAATAATTTTTAGACATGAAGGTGGTTTGCATGTAACAATACCACCGCCACAACTGTCCTTCTAACAACAGTGTAGAGATGTCTTCTGATTTGAAGGGTGTGTTAAGGGAGAAACTTTTACACGGCATTCCGACGTAATCCACAGGGGCAGCAACGCATCTATAGCCTAAGACTCTAATCATCTATGGTCGAGTGTTGCTAGCATACCCGTGGTCCCGACAAAGGGCGTCCAGAGGAACACCGTGGGGTTTTAGCCGGTAGGAGTCCGGCATATCCTCTCTGCTGCCCCCGCGGCTGAGAGGAACCTATCCATGGGTTTGCCCACGTAAAGTATCTAACACTATTAGTATGACTTCAATGTCATCTGTGGTTAATAATACTTATATTTATGTCACTTATGTCGCTTTGGTTAACCCATAAAATATTTTTATTGCCATAAATTTTGTAAATAGCTCACATGTCATTGAAGTAGACTAGTCATTAATATCTTAAGTTTTATTACGTGACATTAGGACTATTTTAATATTGGCTAAGTGTGAAACGAACTTACACATGGAGGGTTCCGTACCACCCTAATTTTTGTCATCATCAACAACCCATTATTGTCGCACAGGTCTCCTCTCAGAATGAGAAGGATTAGGCCATAGTCCACCGCGCTGGACAAGTGCGTATTGGTAGACTTCACACTTTGAGATTTTTTTTTAAATCTCTCAGGTATGCAGGTTTCCTCACGATGTTTTCCTTCACCGTTTAGCAAGTAATAAGTAATTTCTAATACGCACACAACTTTGAAAAATCAGAGGTGCCTGGGATTTGAACCTCGTACCCCTCGATCGAGAGGCCGAGTTTCTTAACCACTAGGCTATAACTGCTTCTAATTTTTGAAGTAATTGTTAATTTTGTTATTATTAGATTTTATAGGAAATGAGAAATTTTAAACTGTATTCCTTATAAATTGTCACTCCCACAATTTAGACGAATTCAACGACATCTGTTTTAAAATCCATCAAGCCGTTTGGATTCACAGCCCAACTACAAGCCAAAGAATGAGACAAACATGCGCTCGAAATATGTACATTACCCTCCGCTGTCGGGTAAAAATGCAAATGAAGCCCTTAAATACAAATTAAAATGTTTCCACGAAAATAACACGAGAACCAGTTTGAAAAATGTTTATCAGGGTGGAGGGGTCAATGGAGGGGCCATAACGAAACACCTTGTGTTAGTTGTATTGACATACAAAAAGTGCTCTGTGTATTATGATTAAAAAAATATTAAAAAAAAAGTTGGGCGCTTGGAAGAGACTTTATATTTGAGCACTCAGATTCTTGTAATTGTGATTCTTGTAATTTGAAAATATTAGGAATTGTAAGAAAAATATATAAGAACGCAAATATCGAAAATAGTTTTTTATAACAAATGAGCATGCAGTCCTGCTGGTAAGTGGTCACAGACATCTATAATCAATCCAAGATTATGTTAAAGGATTAGCCCTACCTGAGTCGTCCACTGCTACCCATGAGGACTAAATTGGAATGCCTCGCGAGTGTCCCTTAGACTAAATTATCTATACTTATACATATACTAGCTGACCCGGCAAACGTTGTGTTGCCATATAAATAAATAATGTTAAGGGTGAACAACCTATCACTTAGGGGTATGAAAAATAGATAGTAGCCGATTCTAAGACCTACTTAATATGCATATAAAATTTGGTGAAAATCGGTAAAGCCGTTCGGCGGAGTACGGTAACTAACATTGTGACACAAGAATTTTATATATAAGATGAAAGATCTTTAAAAAAGTTCCCAAAGGTATGTGAAGTCTACCAATCCGTACTTGGCACACGCGGTGGACTATGGCCTTTTTTATAATATAGGAGTAGCAGGCGAGCATGCAGTCCACCTGATGGTAAGTGGCTACTGCCGCCCATGGACATCTGCAATCAACCCCAGATAGGATTAGATATTCCTACCTGAGGTCGGCCACAGATGCGCCGCTACCACTGAGGACTAAGCTGGAACGTCCTCGGAAAAGTCTGTCTCCGTTACCACACCCTTCAAACCGGAACACGGCAGCGCCTAACACTGCTGTTATTAGGTAGAAATAGGTGTGGCGGTGGTGCCGCCGGAGTCGAACCACAAAGAGTTCTACCACCTTGATCCTCATTCTGAGAGGAGACCCGTGCCCAGCAGTGAGACAATAATAAGTTGACAACGATAAAATGAGAATTACTAGTTAAATAAATAGTTAAAACAAAGATCGATTTACCCTTCGTGACTATAATGACAATAAATGTAGCAAAGATTTATTTTTTAAAAAGTAAGACTAAATTAAACCAATTATGGTAAGAAAAATCCATTAAACTTTAGTTTTCATGAATGAATTCTAATTCTAAATACATTAATTATAACTAATTAGTTCGGTTTTAATTATAGGATTGTTTGTTTTATTACTATTTATGGCTTAATTAATGTTGAATCAATGGTATCACCTACTAATCCAATTTGGAAAATAAATTGAACGATTGATACTGAGAAATAATAAAGAATATTAAAGAAATAATGTTTTATTATCTTCAAAAAACCTTTTAACATTTTGTCTATTTTTTTCTACAATTTTGTTGCTACATTGTTTTTTGGTTATTTTTTTATAAAAATACATTATTTTATTTTATAATAATACTTGAAGGTAGAACTCTCTGTGGTTCAACTCCGGCGGCACCACCGCCACACCTATTTCTGTTATAACAGCAGTGTTAAGCGCTGCTGTGTTCTGGTTTGAAGTGTGGTAAGCGAGACATACTTTCCCTAGGCATTCCAGCTTTGTCCTCAGGGGTGGCGCATCTATGGCCGACCTAATCATATCTGGAATGAATTACAGATGTCCATAAGCGGCAGTAGTAACGCTAGCCGATCTCAGGTACATTTCTAATAATATCTGGGGTTGATTTTAGTCCTCAGGGATACCAACACATCTGTTGCCAACCTCAGGTGGGACTTTAATCTTATCTGGGCTTGATTACAGATGTCCATGGGCGGCAGTAGCCACTTACCATCCGGTGGACTGCATACTAATCTGCTACTGCTATATTATATACATATATACTAGCTGACCCGGCAAACTTTGTACCGCTTCAAAATATATTTCATATAAAATATAGCCTATGTTACTCGTAGATAATGTGTGAATCTAATAGTGAAAGAATTTTTATAATCAGTCCAGTAGTTTTTGAGCCTATTCATTACAACCAAACAAACAAACAAAGTTTTCCTCTTTATAATATTAGTGTAGAAAAGTATTTCGGATTTTGATTACTAATACATACAGGTCCTATCATGTTTCTGGGAATACCTTAGAAGGAAGTTTTTAAACTAACCTAAGCAAATATAAAACGGAAAAATACTGTATTTCTTCTTGTGGTCATTATACTCTACCAATTACTTAGTAAACTTTCCGTATTGATTTTCTTATGTTGTGACCGATACCTACATAATGATTCTTAGAAGTATTGGTCATAGGAGTGAAAGATTGCAACTGTAGAAGGTTTTGTGGCAATGTTTAGGTATTTTTGCGTCTAAAATTGCAAGTCATAATCTAGGGCAGTATTTCTCAATCTTTTTTAAAGTATTTCACGACTCTATATTTGACTTATGAATATTTTGTATACCATTCTTGTTTATTTTCGAAATTGGTATCGTTTATACACAAATTTAGTACATACAAATAAATCATCTAATTATTAATGTTTATAGTGTATTTTTCTAGCGACCCCCTACGAATCTTATAATTTTCCGAGCCTCAGAGGGTCACAATCCATACTAAAAACACTGATAGACCAGACTTGGCAATTAATATCTCGAATTATCCAAAAGTAAAAATATATATATTAAGTATAAGTCATCTGACTTATCACACAAATCCAACGGATAATTAAAATAACAGACTTTATATTTGGACGTGTCATTAAAACAATTATCCATACAGAGTATTTAGATGTCAAATGGTTAACTTTTTTATTATAATATTTAATATTAGATTAGCATACGAGCATGCAGACCACCTGATAGTAAGCGTCTTCTGATAACATCCCGAGCGAAACGAATATAATTTTAAAAGAAATTTCGAGCGATAAGTCAAACTTTTCATACAACACTGAACGAATACCCGGTTTCACACAACACAACCTACATCCTGTTACTAACCGTTGAAGCCTTCCAGAAACCCGTTCTAAAACCTGTTCCCATGCTCCCAGCCTATCATTTAGTTTTTGCACACTTCCTTGAAAACGAATCCAAGATTGATTACTGTCATTACGTATAAGTATACATAATCTTTGGCGGCCATTTTGAATATTTTTTGGAGATCTATTTTAATAGGTAATGAATGACGCTGTCATAAAATGTATGGTACTTTTATAATATAGGAGTAGCAGACGAGCATGCAGTTCACCTGATGGTAAGGCTACTGCTGCATGGACATCTGTAATCAACCTCTGATAAGATTAATGTCCCACCTGAGGTTGGCCGCATTGCGTTATTATCTCTGAGGACTAAGTTGAAATGCATCCCATTCCCTTCAAATCAGAACACTGGAGCGCCTAACACTGCAGTTATTAGGCAAAAATAGGTGTGGTGGTGGTGCCGCCGGAGTCGAACCATAGAGGGTTCTACCACCTTCAGAATTCTTTAATCATTATATTCTTTATTCAGTTAATTAGTACGAATCGCTACATATAAATGAATATATTAGAAATTAATTATCACTTGCTTAAACGGTGAAGAAAAACATCGTGAGGAAACCTGCACACCTGAGAGATTTATTAAAAAATCTCAAAGTTATGTGAAGTCTACCAATACGCACTTGTCCAGCGCGGTGGACTACAGCCTAATCCTTCTCATTCTGAGAGGAGACCCGTGCCCAGACGGACAGTAATGGGTTGATGATGATGACATTGAATAACTGTCAAGTGCTAAAAAATACCGTAAAATAATTTTACACAGGCATCGTAAAGCCTTTAAACCTTTTATGCCTAAGTATGAATGAATGATTGATGTACTCAAACTGTTAGTCAAGTTGAAAAGAAAGTTAACATTTTGTACTGCAAAATCCCCGCATAACGGATTGTAAAACAGGTTTGATGCATGTCAAGCATTTACAAGGAAAATATTGATAATAAATTTCATCTTTTGTGTGAAATCGATGGTGAATGAGCTTGCATAAATTGAAAAGGTTAAATTATAAGTAAAATATATATTTTTTTTATAATATAAGAGTAGCAGACGAGCATGTAGTCCACCTGATGGTAAGTGGCTACTGCCGCCCATGGACATCTGTAATCAACCCCTTAGATTAGATATTCCTACCTGAGGTCAGCCACAGATGCGCCGCTACCCCTGAGGACTAAGCTGGAACGCCTCGGAAAAGTCTGTCTCCCTTACCACACCCTTCAAACCGGAACACTGCTGTTATAGGTAGAAATAGGTGTGGCGATGGTGCCGCCGGAGTCGAACCACAAAGGGTTCTACCACCTTCAAATATTATAACAACTTAAGTCCCGAGTGCTTAAAATATAGTCTATGTCACTCCCACATTAGACGAAGCAACGACACCTCATATGTTAATCCGTCAAGCCGTTTGTGCTGCAGCGTGACAAGAATGAGACATACATACATACGCTCGGAAAACATTATTCTTCGCAGTGGGTAAAAATCACAGACCTATATTATAGGTCTGTGATATATATTGTAGTTCTTGATAATTGTTCAAAATTTTGAATTAATCTGATCGTTCAAAGTGGATAACATCGAGTTCAAAGATTCCGTTACATACATACAAGCGAAGCTAATAAAAGCGTGGTAAAAAGGTATGCAGGGTGAATTTTTCAAATGGGCCTTCAGGGCTAAATCTGGTACTGTATATAAGGATTAGAGAAAAATGCTAAAAGAAGTAACGAGGCCCATTTTGATAAAAAATAGAATTGCATCATCATTATATTTTCGAAAAGTGTGCCCTTTGTTATTCATCATTGGATAATGTCGCTTATAAGGATCAAATTATGGGAAGTAATAATGAATGATAAACTAAAGGAAAAAGCTAATTTCGAAGAAAAAGCAATTCCTTTCAGGATTTTTCGCTATTTTTTAATAATATCATAGGAGCAGTCTACCTGATAGTAAGTAGCTACTGTCGCCCATGGACATCTATTATCAACCCCAGATAGGATTAGATATCCCTATAAGTCGGCAGCAGATGCAACGCTGCCCCTGAGGGCTAATCTGGAACGCGTCGGAAAAGTATGTCTCCCTTACCACACTTCAAACCAGAACACAGCAGCGCTAACACTGCTGTTATAACAGAAATAGGTGTGGTGGTGGTGGTGCCGTCGGAGTCGAACCACAAAGGGTTCTACCACCTTCAAATATTTCTTATAGTTTCGGATTTGACACTGAAGGCCTATTTGAAAAATTCACCCTGTATAATACTACTAACTAAGTATGTGTTACAGGTAAAAAGAATAAAGTTGATTCAACCATAGACAGCTATGATGCATGTTTATGTTATTCAATACGATTTTCCTCACTATATGTAACTTATATGACTAGAATCAGTTGCTATTTGAAATTTAAGTAGTATATATGCATGCGGTTCATTTAAAGTCACTGCCGTAACATCTATAAGTAATCCCAGATAGGAGAAAGATAGAACCAGTATTCGATGCACCACCGCTACACCTATTTCTGCCTAATAACAGCGTTAAGCGCTGCTGTGTTCTGGTTTGAAGTGTGGTAAGAGACATACTTTCCCGAGGCGTTCCAACTTCGACGACCCGCGTGGCGGAGCGGTCACCATGCCGGTCTGACACGCAGAGGGTCCCGGGTTCGATCCCCGGCCAGACAGATTTCTAAATGATGAATTTAAATTTTTCTGTTTCTGGGTCTGGGTGTTTGTGTATTTGTCTCTGTGTGTGTCCATAGCACCCACGACACAGGGAATCCTAGTGTGGGGCTGTGAGTGTAGAAAGCGTTTTTAAAAAAAAAAAACTTAGTCCACAGTATCCTATATGTGGCCGACCTCAGACAGGAATCTAATCTTATCTAGGGTTGATTACAGATCTATATGAGCAGTAGCTTCTTACAATCAGGTGGACTGCATGTGTTCTGGTTTGAAGGGCTTAAGAGAGCGAGAGAGGGCGTAAGAGAGACATAATTTTCAGAGGGATTCCAGCTTATTTCACAGTAGCGGGGCATCTGTTGTCTACCTTAGGTATGAATCGAATCTTATCTAGGATTGATTACAGATATCCATGAGCGGTAGTAGCTACTCGTACTTACAATCAGGTGGATTCCATGCTCGTCTGCTACTCTTATATTATAAAAAAGTTTAATAAATAATACAATTTACTTTTTGTCCTGGACCCTGAGTATATAGAGCCTATTTTCCTCCCAAGTCACCGTACACTTAAAGACGTTATAACAGACAACTTACTGTTATTATATATAGTTAGTCATGCGAAACATTCAAGATATTTTCTATGATTTACTTATATGCGTCATCATTGTGTACCATACCTTATACAGTTACAAACAAAGACTTTATAATATAGGAGTAGCAGACAAACATGCAGTCTTGGTAAGCACTACTGTATGGACATCTGTAATTCATCAGCAACCCATTACTGTCCCACTGCTGGGCACGGGTCTCCTCTTATAATGAAAAAGATAAGACCGTAGTCCACCGCGCTGGCTAAGTGCGTATTGGTAGACTTCACATACCTTTGAGAATTTTTTTCTTATAAATCTCAGGTGTGCAGGTTTCCTCACGATGTTTTCCTTCACCGTTTATCAAGTGATAATTCATTTCTAATACGCACATAACTTCACATCAGAGGTGCGTGCCTGGGATTTGTACCTCGGACCCCTCGATCGAGTGGCCGAGTTTCTTAACCACTAGGCTATCATCTGTAATTAATCCCAGATAAGATTAGATTCCTACCTGAGATCGTCGACAAATGCGGCGCTACCCCTGAGGACATAGCTGGAATGCCTTGGGTAAGTATGTCTCCCTTACCACACTTCAAACCAGAACACAGCAGCGCTACACTGCTGTTATAACAGAAATAGGTGTGGTGGTGGTGACGGAGTTGAACCACAAAGGGTTCTGCCATCGAATTTACATATTAGGCGACCATCTTACAGAATCAGTTACAGATGGCCTACATCAGGTGAACTATAGACTACGTCAATCTAATAAAAAAGACCAGACCGGAAACGAACGCGGAACCTTACAGTAAGGATGGCGTATTTTGAAAAAATCGATTCTTGAACGGATTCGAATCGAAGTGCAATAAATCGATTCACAAAAAAATCGAAGCCCAAAGAATCAATTCTCTAAAAATTGATCATCGATCTTTTCAGCTAAAAAGGGCCAAGATAGTGTAAAAAAGATCATCAGGACCAAGCACTGAAATACGCATCCGTCAGCAAAAAATATCTACAACACATTCAACCAACTTCAAAAAGATCGACTTTCGATTTTCTAGGATAAAAGATCGATTTACTGAATCAATCCATTACTGATACTAGATAGATAGCTTAATATAATCGATTTTTTGTTCAAAACATTCTTCGATTAATCGATCTCAGATCACCATCTCTACGAGTTTGACCAGTAAGATATATAACGTATGTATATTTTTCAAAACAGGTTAGCAGATTTATGATTTATTTACTTAAAGTGTGTAACAAATACTTTGTATTAAGCCTTTGCCAGACATAGCACAAACATTTGCACACATGTTTGAACACAGTGAAGTACGCGTATTTGAGTATTTGTTCAAAGATTGCTTCAAATTTGCACTTTGCTATTTTGTGTCGGTTTTTCGAGCGCACATCAAAGCGATCAAACTTCAAGTATGTGCGGAGCTTACACATGCGCAAAGTCCAGTTGCTAGGATACCATGACATGAGTGACAGGTTAAAAAAATTAAACAAATAAGCGTTCAAATGTGTGAGCCAAATATTTGTTCAAATATTTGTTTATGTCTGACACGGGCCTTATAGTTGTAGTATAAACGTTTACTAGAATATTAATTATGTAATTACGTACATACTCTAGTGTAATATTATTATTTTATAACATTTAAGTAACACACTAACATGCGATCCACACAATTGTAAGTGCCGTATGAGCTATAATTCCATTTAGAACATCCTGAAGCCGATGATTTCCTGAGGTTCTCTAGTCGCTACACTACCGCCACATCTATTTCTGTCTCATAACAGCAGTGTTAAGCGCTGCTTTGTTCTGGTTTGAAAATAAGGGAGATGTCCCGGAAAAGAATGTACCTACTTTTTCGAGGCTTTCTTAAGTCCTCAGAGGTTACTCAGGTCTAATCATATCTGGAGTTGATTACAGATGTCCATGGGCGGCAGTAGCCACTTACCATCAGGTGGACAGCATGCTCGTCTGCTACTCCTACGAGTATATTATAAAAAATACTTCCTTTAATGTAATAAACTTAATATTTAATTGTAAGATGAATCATCTTACCTCGAAATGTTAAAACTACTCAGGGAATTAACCGAACCAATTTAATATGCGGGCCGCATGCGTTTACAGCGAAATCAAGTATTTATGAGCATATCTTGCATGTCAATGCATGAAAAAATCCCCGGGGAAGATATAATGGTGAGAGGTTTTGGGTTGGATTCCTGGTTTATAAATATTTCAATGCAAAAAGGTTTAGTACCTTTTTCTCGTTTATGTGTCAAACGATTTAATTTTTGAAGTGATACTGCTAAGGCCATAGTCCACCGCGCTGGACAAGTGCGTATCGGTAGACTTCACATACCTTTGAGCACTACAAATCGTCACTTTTTTTTTTCAAAAAAGAAAATAAATTTCATTTTCTTCGTTAAAAATGAACGGGTCGCACTCCGGGAGTGCCGGCAGAAGTAAAAACTTTCGAAACCTAACCTACATATTAAAATATAATAAATAAAAAATAAACTATCATCCATTGACACATATTTTCTATGCTGACACCGGATGACATGACTTTCGCAGTTTGTTTTGCCATCTTACGAAATTTCGATCAGGTCATGTCCTGACGCGATTTTAACATTTTTTACCTATTATAAAAAGTGCACAACCCCGCTAAAGACGTTTTAATTTCATTTTGAAGACAAAACTCGCCACAAATAAGTCAGCCAGCGGCCATTTGGTCCATTGTCTGTCAATCTTATTTTTAGTACAGGGAAAATACTCAGACTAAAATAGCACGTCTCCCGGGCGATTCCCAGAATGTTTAAAATATGTGGGTTTGTTATTGTAAATATCGGTAAACTGAAAAAAACACAGTAAACTGATTATTACTTGCTATAACGGTGAAGGAAAACATCGTGAAGATTTTTATATATAAAATTCTCTTGTCACAATGTTAGTTACCGTACTCCTCCGAAACGGCTTTACCGATTTTCACCAAATTTTGTACGCATATTCAGTAGGTCTGAGAATCGGCTACTATCTATTTTTCATACCCTTAAGTGATAAGGGTTGTTCATCCTTAACATTTTTTGATTTATATGGCAACACGTTTGCCGGGTCAGCTAGTTTCTTTATAACATTATGGAGTTTCTTGCGCCGCTTCTTCTCTATAGCGAAACATCTTCCAAAGCGGTAATCATTTGTTGACTTTCAAAAAGTGTTCTATATGAATCAATTTTGAATAAATGAGATTTAACTTTGAATTTGAAAAAAATCATATAGGATTAGCAGACGGACATGCAGTGGACCTGATGGTAAGCTACTGCCTATGGACATCTGTAATCAACCTCAGATAAGATAAGATTTCTACCTGAGGTCGGTCACTGATGCGCCGCTACCCCTGAAGACTAAGCTGGAATGCTGCGCAAAAGTATGTCTCCCTTACCACACTTCAAACCAGAACACAGCAGCGCTATATCACAGTACAAATATAGATCCTTATTCAGTGGCTATACTGTTATAACAGAAATAGGTGTGACGGTGGTGCCGCTGGAATCAAACAACTAATTATTCTTATTTTTAATATTATCTTTTTTAATTACAATACTCTTATGATTTATATACTCATAGCCACTAGGATTCCTGTAGGCATAGATATAACAATCTTTATATATATATTTCTTATGTGCGTGTGTATGTCACTGAACTCCTTCTAAACGACTGGACTGATTTTGATGAAATTTGTTGTGTGTGTTCAAGGGGACTTGAGAATGGTTTAGATTCACAATTTAGTCCGTGGGAAAAGGTTTTTTAATTAATTTTTAATTTGTAAGTAGTTATAGAATCAGAAACTATGCATTTGATCAAGTGATGATCTTTAGCAAAGTTGTTGTCCAAGAGCCCACGAGGGTTTGGGAGTTGGTAAGACCAATTTTCGACAGATAGCACCACTGTCATTCCAATGCAGGTACAAATTTTCCGTTTTATGTATGTCATATTATTTCTTTAAAATGCGGGCGAAGCCGCGGGCACCACTAGTATAACAATAAAGTCTAAGTCTACGGTCGTAGCTGCCACACACACAACGACAGAAACACCCCGACCCAAACATAAATATAAATTTAGATATCTGTCCGTCTTTAAAAGCCTGTGATAGCCTAGTGGTTAAGAAACCCGGCCTCTCGATCGAGGGGTCCGAGGTTCAAATCCCAGGCACGCACCTCTGATTGTTCAAAGGCATGTGTTTATTAGAAATTAATTATCACTTGCTAAACGATGAAGGAAAACATTGTGAGAACACCTGCATACCTGAGAGATTTTTAAATAATAAAAATCTCAAAGGTATGTGAAGTCCACCAATACGCACTTGGCCAGCGCGGTGGACTATGACCTAATACTTCTCATTCTGAGAGGAGACCCGTGCCCAGCAGTGGGACAGTAATAGGTTGATGATGATCATGATGATGATGATCTGTCTAACCAGGAATCGAACTCAGAACCTCCACACATAAAAAGCATAACGAAGCTACTTCTATCATTTTTTTGCTAATATTAATCAATGATAATTAATACGGACATTTTAAAGTTGTATTATATACGTCACACACACAACCGGTTTGGTCAGGTATGTCCATCTGACCGTGTGGGAACGAGTTTTTCATATGTTATAATATTGATCTTATATATAAAATTCTCGTGTCACAATGTTAGTTACCGTACTCCTCCGAAACGGCTTTACCAATTTTCACCAAATATTATATGCGTATTTAATAGGTCTGAGAATCGGCTACTATCTATTTTTTATACCCCTAAGTGATAAGGGTTGTTCACCCTCAACATGTTTTTTATTTATATGGCAACACAACGTTTGCCGGGTCAGCTAGTTTTATTATATTTTCATTTCACCCCCCAAAAATCTTCCTATGGATTTGTATGTTTTCTTACGAGAATTATTATCTGACCATCAGATGAACAGGCTACTCTAGAAAGAGACAAATATAGTTTTTACTATCGGATCAATGAAACGAAACTCATTGAGTAGCAATGAATGTAATCACTTGTGTAATCAGGCCAGCGGTTGTAAACCTTGAACTTGCCTGAGTACAATGCCAGGAATTGTAAACTTGTTTTTATAAATTACCTCTGAAGGTATACAGAGGATTTAGTGACGTCACAATTTTTATTTAGTTTTTATTTTTATTATTTGTTATCATAGCATCCATAGAAGTAAGTGCATTGTGAAAATATGAACTGTGTACGTATTACAGTTTAATAGATAATGCAAAAGACGTTGATAAATACCGGTTTTTGGCGACGCCTATTTATTTTTATAGCGGTCACCAATATACATACTCTTTAAAAATATGAAGTGTCTATCTAGGTTCTAGAGATTTTTACCCTTTGTGTACCTAAAAGATACTAAGTTTAGTTACTATTCTATCAATGAAATGAAACTCTTTGAGTAGCAATGAATGCAATCACTTGTGTAATCAGGCCAGCGGTTGTAAACCTTGAACTTGCCCGAGTGCAATGTCAGGAATTGTAAACTCGTTTTACCAAGTATCTCTGGAGGTACACAGAGGGTTCAGTGACGTCATATTATTATGTAGTTTTTATTTTTAGTATTTGTTATCGTAGCAGCCATAGAAGTGATTGCATAGTGAAAATATTAACTGTCTACCCATTACAGTTGAATATATGAAGCGAAAAACGCCCAAAACATAACAGTTTCTGTTTTTACCTTCTGAATACCTACAGAACCCTCAAGAGGGACTTAATGTAGTCACTAATGAAGGCTTAATAATAGGGTTCCGTTCTTACCCCTTGTGTACGGCACCCTTAAAAGAGACTAAGTTTAGTTACTATTCTATCAATGAAATGAAACTCATTGAGTAGCAATGAATGCAATCGCTTGTGTAATCAGGCCAGCGGTTGTAAACCTTGAACTTGCCCGAGCGCAATGTCAGGAATTGTAAACTCGTTTTACAAAGTACCTCTGGAGGTACACAGAGGGTTTAGTGACGTCACATTTTTATTTTTTTGGGTTTAAAGAATTTATTTCTCATAAAGACTACAGTCACTTACATGAGAACAATTATTAGCTAAATATATTAGTCGTTCGTTTAATCGGCTGCTGCTACCCTCATTTAATGCATTTTATTGCTAACTTGTTATGCTTAGGTAATTATTTGTAATATATTCATTTAGTTTTACTTTGAATGCATTAAATGAGTCAGTTTTCTTTATAGTTTTTGGAAGTTTATTGTAAAACTGTGCTCCTTCAAAGGTTATATTTCTTATTCCATAATTAGTTCGAATCTTAAGTATTGCTAAAAAACGCGCTCGACGCGTCGATCTCTTGGTCGTTTCTTTCAACTTCGTAAATGATAAGTTAGTATGGAGAATGCCCTTTAATATTTTTCGAATAAGAATACATGTGTTGAAAATAAATAATTGTTTTATATTCATAAGCTTAGTTTATGTATATATTTTAAAAGTAGGTGTTAGAAAGTGGTATTGAAAAAATACTTTTATTATTTTATTTTGAATTCTTTGTAAATCAGCTATTTTTGACTTAACTTAGTATTTGTCATCATAGTAGCAATAGAAGTAAATGCATTGTAAAAATATGAACTGTCTATCTATTACGGTTTAATAGATAAACCGAAGAACGCTGCAAAGTAGTGCATTAAGTTTTTACCTATAAAATACCTACGGAACCCAAAAGAGGAACTTAATATAGTAGTCGCTAATGAAGCGTTTAAAAAGAGACTAAGTTTAGTTACTATCAGATCAATGAAACGAAACTCGTAGAGTACCAGTGAATGTAATCATTTGTGTAATCAGGCCAGCAGTTGTAAACCGGGCCGCCTTGAACTTGCCCGAGTGCAATGTCAGGGAGTGTAAACTTGTTTTACAAAGTACCTCTGGAGGCACACAGAGGGTTTCGTAATGTCACATTTTTATTTAGTTTTTAATTTTATTATTTGTTATCGCGGCAGCCATAGATGTAAGTGCGATGTACATTACTGTTTAAAAGGTAAAGCGGAAAACGGCGGAAAATAACGAATCTCTTTTTCACCTTTTAACTACCTACTGAACCCTAAAGAGGAACAAAATATAGTAGTCACTAGCGAAGCGTTCTGTTTTTACCTCTTGCGTACAGAACCCTAAAAAGTGACTAAGTAAAATATACCCTGTCAATGAAACGAACTCATAGAGTATCAGTGAATGTAATCACTATTATAGTTGTGTAATCAGGCCAGCGGTTGTAAACCGGGCCGCCTTGAACTTGCCCGAGTGCAATGTCAGGGATTGTAAACTTGTTTTACAAAATTGCAGGTTATTTATTGTGGGTCCGAAAAATATTTTTTGCTGTTTTTACCCTATTGTAAGGAAAGGTTTTCGTACTTAGTTTGTATTTTCTGCTATTTCTATATTATAAAAATATACATTCATAGAAGTAGCAGACGAGCATGCAGTCCATCTGATGGTAAGTGGCTACTGCCGTATGGACATCTGTAATCAGCCCCAGATAGGATTAGATATTCCTGAGGACGGCCACAGATGCGCCGCTACCCCTGAGTACTAAGCTGGAACGCCTCGTCAAAGTATTGCTTGTTGCTTGTGCACAATAAAAACACAGTTTACTCTCAAGAGTGGTTTAGCTCAATAAAGTTATGCGACGTCTTACATGATTCATTTTGACGTATTTTAATTCTTAGTAACCATCTTTCGAGGGATTACCTCCATATTACGGAAATATACTGTAATACCACAAATATTAGCATAATGTCATAAAATTGTTTATATAAAAGTATTTTGACCGCTTCCAAATGTTTCGGGGAAATCATTTATTTTTATTGCGGTAAATGCGTTTTGGAAAACCACAAGTTTGATAAAATGTGAATGGTAATTGGTTGGATTTAATTTCTAATTATATTAGGGTCCTGCTTCCAGTTCTTTGCTCAATGACTGTGACAGTTTCAATTGTCGAAACTGGTTGTTTTGAAACTGTCACTGTCATCTATTTTAGTGTTTGAAAAATATTAAAAAAATGTAGTATTTAGAGCATTTACGTAGTAAACGATATTTATCGGTACTTTTTCTTCGATTTCGTGTTGTTTGTGCATCACTTACCTGCACATGTCGGCACTGTTCCGCGTAATGACAGTCGGAGACGTAGTGGGAAAACAGTCAGCCATTTTACGTATGTGTCAGCCGTTTGTGTCTGCCTTTAATTACAAGGCAATTTAAGGGTTCTACCATCTTCAATTTGAAGGTGGTAGAACCCTTTGTGGTTCGACTCAGGCGGCACCACCGCCACACCTATTTCTGCCATAACAGCAGTGTTAGGTGCTGCTGTTCCGTTTTGAAGGGTGTGGTAAGGGAGACATACTCTTCCAGATATTCCAATTTAGTCCTCAAAGGTAGTGGACCTATTACTACTACTAAAACTACTTTTTTCGGGATAAAATGTACCCTTTGGCCTTTTCTGGACCCCTGACAACGTGTGTACATTTCATGACAATAAGTTATGTAGCTAAGGCGTAAAAGTGTAGCAAAGTAACAATTATTCACATTTTTATATTAGTTAAGATGCAACGTGCAAACCTGATTTTTATGTATAAAAATCTGTGGCGACCTCCCGCTACTCGACAAGAGATGGCGCCACGAGTATTCTGAATCACGCTATGGAAGTTTTCTAAATATCTGGCATATATACAAGTTCTGAACTGAAACTGTTGGAGCACGGCCGCTCCCCGGGCATGATCACCTAGCCCGGCGGGAGATCTCCCTTTGCCAAAAATCAATACTTACATCCGTTATTAAAAACCAATCTACGTATCCAATATTTAGCTCATCAAAGATGAACATATGAAAATTTCTTTCATACTTAACATTATGAGCATTCGATCTTTAGTATGTAACAATTAACAGATTGATAATTAACAGATTGATATAACGGGCCTTAGCCGAAACAATCTAATTTGCAATATGATCTTTCACCTTTTATTTTTAAAAATTATGTGATTAGAAAAATAATCATCACTATTAACAATATTTCAAGTTAATTTTCCATCATATTTAGTTATATAGTAGCGTAATTTCCCTAAAATGGCTAATTAATAAAGGCTGAGTCTATTAATACGGTTACCGTACGAATAATTTATAATTATTAATACGGGTACTGGACAAACAATTTATTATTATCCAATTCGAACCGGTAGATTTTGAGAAATCTCAAAGAAACTACAAAAAAAAAATGTTTTGAAATGTTTTTTTTTTAATAACTTTTAAACGGCTCTACTTTTTAGAAACTAAGGACTACGGATTTTAGAAACTAAGCTCTTAACATCAAAAAATGACGTCGATCGTCATCAGCCCGTTCGAAATCAATTTAAAAAAAAAATTAAACAAAACCTAACCTAACCTAACCAATTGAATAAATGTACGAATAAATATATGTATTTAAAAAAAAATGAATTTGTCACATTCTTTAAAGAAAAAAAAATTGAATAAATGTACGAATAAATATATTAAAAAATAATAATAATAAATGTACGAATAAATATATTAAAAAAAAAAAAATAATAAATGTACGAATAAATATAATTTGTTAGTCCAGTACCTGTACAAATAGTCACAATAATTAATAAAACTACGTCAGTTTTTCTGACGCTAAAAATAAATAAGTGAGTTGATTGCGTAAAAACATTCCTATATTTCATGGGGAAGTTCACTACAATAAAATGGCCGATCTTATCTTCGAATCTGAGAAAAAGTTTAAAACATCGTTACACAATCGTAAAAAGCGTATTATAAATAATGATTTCTTGCTAAAACATAGTCTGAAATAGCTTTATTTTTCACTAGTTTTTGCCCGCGGCTTCGCCCGCGTTTAAAAGAAAATAATATGACATACTAACATACATAAAACTGAAAATTCGTATCTTCATGGGAATGACAGTGGCGCCATCTGGCGAAAATCAGTCGTACCAACTCTGAAACCTTCGTGGGCTCATGGACAACAAAGCTAAAGATCATCACTTTATCAAATGCATAGTTTACGATTCAATTCTTACTAATATCGATTAAAATAATCGACTTTTTTGGTCCTTTGGAGGCATTCCTCCTGAGGACTATGACATGGGGCTCTTCAAGAGGAGTGTAAAAAGGGCTCTCCTTCAAAGCCGGCGATGCATTGGCGACTCTGGTGTTGCAAATGTCCATAGGCGACGGTGACTGTTTTCCATCAGGTAGCCCGTTTCCCTTATCGTTAGGTTAAATATAAAAAAAATACACAATGTCTATTTTCAAGAAATTGTCAAATGTCGGATCGATTATTAATTATGGGCGTTAACGTACACGAAGGTCGGAAGCCGCCACTGACGGTCACCCATCCCCTGTATTATTCAGTGTCTTAACTATAGGAAATAGAACAATAGATCTAAGTTATGTTAAGTTTTATGTCGGTAAGATAATTATTTAAGTTAAAACGTTTGATTTCCGATCAATTGTTTATGCAAACAATGATCATTATCAAATCATTATTAAATAAAAATCATTAGGACAATCATTTATTTTGAAACATGACAAAATGATCATTATTCCTAATCTTTTACTATTGTGTATATAAGATTATTTTTTCTCGAGGGGGAACCTTCAAAAGGTACCCGACGACGTGGGAGCGACGCCGGGTTATGTGGGATTTTTACCGCACTAAAACCCCCCCGGTGGCCGTCCTCAACGCTTGTTGGAGAACTCCGGGATCTCCGACGGAACACAACCGGAGCCCTCCAAGCGCGATGCCCCTACCGGGCTCTACCCTGGGGGAGCACTTTTCGCTCCTCCCACACCATGTAGTGTTTACGGCGGTATGACCACACATACCGCCGTCCTTCCCGGGGTCGCTTGCTGGATGGTTCGAGCTCCCACTCTTGCCGCCCGCAACCCCGGAAACCCCCTTCTAGTCGCCTCCTGCGACAGTCAGGGGATACCGTAGTCCTATTCTAGTCCCGGAACTACATGGACAAAGATGACTAAGAGGCGATCTTGTCGCTAAAAGTGACAGCGCATCAGTAATTCTTATTAGGATTTAAAAGTGAACCACAGAGGGTTCTACCACCTTCCATTAGTTGGCCACTCTAGACAGTCATGCTCGTTGACTCATTTAAATCCAGAAACCAGAAATACCAAGTAAATAATATTTGACAGTAGAATGACCCGACGCGAAACTGGTTTGAAACCGGTTATAAAATAAAGCCGTATAGGATTTGACGAAAAACGTACCCTGCCTTACATGGCGGTGACAAACTTATCTGCATTGTTACATAAAACTTTTTCTTGATTCAATTTAAGTACAACTATTATTTACTCTTTAAAAGATGCAAAAAGCAGTGATAGCCTAATGTTTAAGAAACTCGGCCTCTCGATCGAGGTGCCGAGGTTCAAGTCCCAGGCACGCACCTCTGATTTTTCAAAATTATGTGCGTATTAGAAATTAATTATCACTTGCTAAACGGTGAAGGAAAACATCGTGAGGAAACCTGCATACCTGAGAGATTTATAAAAAAATATATCTCAAATGTATGTGAAGTCTACCAATACGCGCTTGGCCAGCACGGTGGACTATGGCCTAATCCTTCTCATTATGAGAGGAGACCCGTGCCCAGCAGTGAGACAGTAATGGGTTGATGATGATGATGAAAAGATGCAAAACACACGTATGGAGTTTCTTAAGCCGCTTCTTCGAATAGCGAAACACCTTCCGAAGCGGTGGTAGTACCTATGTTGACTTTCAAAAAGTATTCTATACGAATTAACTCTGAATAAATGAGATTTGAGTTTGAAAACTTTTATTAGTCCCGCGCAAAATACAACTCAAACATCCAGAGCGTTCTTTTTCTATTTAGGGTTCCGTACCCAAGGGGTAAAAACGGATTACTGAGACTTCGCTGTCTGTGCGTCTGTCCGTCTAACACAGGGCTCTATCTCTGAAATTTTTACAGAGGATGCATAACGGTGGCCGCTATAATAACAAATAATAAAAATAAAATAAAGTTGAATATTAAAGGGGGTCTCCATACAACAAACCGGATTTTTTTCCGCATATTTCGATCTAACTGTTAAACCGTACTAGGAAGACGATTGAATTTTTTACAATTCGTTTACTACTATAACTGGTATTATTTATAAATACAAATAAGAACCATAAAACATATTTTAATATACTTACTTCAATTTTATTATACGTTGTTTAGGTATCATTCATCATCACCCCAACGCCATCTATTGTTGTTTCATATAACTAAGTATTGTTGAAAATAATAAAATGACTAAAAACAAGTAAAAAATAATGAATATTTGGCGGTAGGTACAGAACCCTCCATGTGCTAGTTCGACTCGTACTTGGCGATTTTTTATCAAGCAACAAAATAAACAAAGTTAAACGAGTTAACATAATTTGTTTGTAATTATCATAACCATATAAGGAATTACTAATGGATATCAGTATCTTGTAAACAAATGAACTATTTACATGGTTTATTACCATACTTACTTTGAAACTAGTTATTATATTAATTATATCAATTAAAAGTGTTATTAAAACATTGTGATTCGATTCTGGCGGCACCAACGCCACAACTACATATTTCAATCTTTTTTATAATGTAGGAGTAGCAAAAAGCATGCAGTCCACCTGATCGTAAGTGGCTACTGCCGCCCATTGACATCTGTAATCAGCCAGATAGGATTAGATATTCCTACCTGAAGTCGGCCACAGATGCGCCGCTACTACGGACTAAGCTGGAACGCCTCGGAAGTATGTCTCGCTTACCACACCCTTCAAAGATGAACACAGCAGCGCTTAACACTGCTGTCATTAGGCAGAAATAGGTGTGACAATAGTGCCAATTAGGGTAGGCCTATTACCAGCAATGGGCCTTAAAAGGCTTATGGATAATTTTTATTCCTACCTGAGGTCGGCCACAGATGCGCCGCTACCCCTGAGGAAAAAGCTGAAACGCCTCGGAAAAGCATCCCTTACCAAACCAATAGATCATAATTGAGGCCTTAAAATATAAAATAAGACCAATACGTAGAGACCATACATGCTTTATATCAAGTTACGTATCATTAGATATAATAAATATATTTATTGCATTTATAACATTTTCCTTACGTATAACATTGTTGGGGAAACCGGTATTTTTACGATTCATATTATTTACACAGTAAATTATCTATTTAATTAAATCGACCGCGTCACCGCCCGCGGTTTTATATATTACAAGGAAGCTAGCATGCAGTCCACCTGATGGTTAGTCACTGCTTTTGAAATATGTTATCAACCCCAGATAAAGTTAAATTGCTATCTAAGGTTGGTACCTCTTTGGAAGTTGAAACGAAACGACCATGCACTCCATCTGATGGTTAGTCACTGCTACACATCTGTAAACAACCCCAGATAAGATTAGATTCCTATCTAAAGTTGGCAATAGATACGTTGCTACTTCTTTTGATTAAGTTGAAACGAATCGACCATGCAGTCCATCTGATGGCTAGTCACCGCTGTAGACATATGTAAACGACCCCCGATAAGATTAGATTCCTATCTAAAGTTGGCAATAGATTATGCTACATTGACTAAGTTGAACGCCCCGGATAAATATTTCTCCTATGAAAACGCTCAGAAGGGCTTCCAGATATACAATATATTCTTCTATAATCATCAACATCTACAATAATACATCTTTATCCACTAATTTATCACACCTCAATTATAAAAGGTGGTAGAACCCTTTGTGGTTAGATTCTGGCGGCACCACCGCCACACCTATTTCTGTTATAACAGCTGTGTTAAGCGCTGCTCTGTTCCGTTTTGAAGGGTGTGGTAAGGGAGACATACTTTTCCAAGGCGTTCCGGCTTAGTCCTCAGGGGTAGCGGCGCATCTGTGGCCGACCTCAGGTAGGAAATTCTAATCCGATCTGGGGTGGATTACAGATATCCATGGGCGACAGAAGCCACTTACCATCAGGTGGACTGCATGCTCGGCGGCTACCCCTATATTATAAAAAAACCTAATGCTCGTAAAACATTACCTTCCGTAGTCCAGTCAAACAGAATGACAACTCTATTAAAATATCCTACGACAATATTAAAACAAGTCATTTGTCTTCCAAAATTCACAAGTCACATAATAATAAACGTAATTGGCCACAAGTAACGTCACAACACTTAAAAAATAAATGACCTAAACAATATCATAGTTGAACCATAGAGCGACTGGGCAATAGAAATGTCTTACAATATAGGAGTAGTAGACGAGCATGCAGTCCACCTGATGGTAAGTGGCTACTGCCGCCCATGGACATCTGTAATCAACCCCAGGTAAGATTAGAATATCTATCTGAGGTCGCACACAAATGCGCCACTACCTCCGAGGATTAGGCTGGAATGCCTCGGATAAGTATGTCTCCTTTACCACATCCTTCAAACTAGATCACAGCAGCGCCTAACACTGCTGTTATTAGGCAGAAATAGGTGTGGCGGTGGTGCCACCAAAGTTGAACCCCAAATAAAGTTTTGTGTTTCTACCTTTTACAGGTTCTATCACCTTGAAGTATGTTATTAAATATGGATTGGAATAAAATTTTGTAGGTGGAACTGTGCTTTGCTTATGTGAAAATGAGTTTGTAAATTCAAAATAACGCGGAATTATGCGGTAAGTACTTATTACAAAAAAATATATATATTATTTTTTTGTCCCACTAACAGTAGCTTATCTCCGAAACAGCTGGATCGATTTTGACGACAGTTTCACTCTCAGTTAGCTCATATTATAAGGAATAACTTACGTTTTTTTATTTAAAAATAAATAATGTAGGTCAGTACCAGTTTTGGCTCAGAATTACGCCAGCTACGATGTGCTTTACATACTTTGTAAAATTTTAAGTTTCTATTTATTATGGTTCAGGAGGTAGAGCCCTGTGACAGACAGACGGGCGGCCAGAGAGCGGAGGCTTAGTAATAGGGTTTCGTTCTCACTCTTTGGTTTTTTTTTTTTTTTTTTTTTTTTTTTTTTCCTTTATTGGTTCACTAAACTGGACATAACACATTACAACAAACATAAGTATATGCTACTTTACAAAAACTGACTTTTTAGTGGTAAGTCCTTCTAGAAGTGAACACTACATGCATTAGAAAGTTTTTGATTACACTTCAGAAATACAAAATAAATTCTTTAATTTTTTTTTTTTTACAAAGGTTAAAAGCAATATACTTAAAAACAATATTAATAAAGACAAAAATAACTTAATATATCTTACTTAATATATCTACTTAACAGCTATTATTTGATTTTAGTGAAATAAAGTAATTTTTAATTGACATTATTGATGCACCAAAAATATCGAGGTCGCTGCAAATTTTGTTATATCCTGAGCACATTCGATAAAAGGCAGAGTGTTGTCCATAATTTGTGCGACAGATTGGTAGTTTGAATGTTGTTCTATTATGAAGACGGCTATTAGGGCGTGGGACAGCTAGGTTAATTTTATTAAGCAGATCAGGACTATCGATTTTACCAGTGATTAACTTGTGCAAATACACGATATCAGCAATTTTACGCCTTTCTTCTAGTGACGTCATTTTAAAGTGAGCAAGTCTAGAGTCGTAGGATTTTAAATTACGACAGAGATTATTTGAGTAAGAGAGGTGATAGAGAAATTGTTTTTGAAGTCTTTCTAATCGATGGATATGCACGGCATATGTCGGACTCCAGACCGGACTGCAATATTCTAACAAAGATCTTACATAACTATTAAAAAGTAGAATGGGAATTTCAAAATCTTTAAAAAATCTAGTTTGACGTAAAACAAAACCAGCCAAACGAGCTCCTTTTTTGGTAATTGAGTCGATGTGCTCCCGAAAGTTAAGCTTGGAGTCAACAACAACACCAAGGTCGGTTGCGGAACACTAAAAATTAAATTAAGATACATCAATAAAAAATCGAAAACAATCAGTTGCACTAAAAGGTGTAAATTTAAACATCATTTCTATTTATTAGATAGTCTATGGCCAAAACAAATTATGGTATTTTATTGAGTCATAATAATAATACTGGTTTTTATGTATATATGCGATCTGCTTGAAGAATATAAATATGTAATTTGTAACATGTTATATTGTTGGTAGGTCGGGCAATATTTTTTATTGCGTATTTTAACAATGAAGTAACAACCACTCATAGACGTCTGCCAACCCCAGATCATATTAGGCTCCTATCTAAGGTAGGCAACAGATACCTCGCTACTCCTGACGAGTAAGTTGGATTGCCAAGGATAAGTATGTTTTTTTTATATTATAGGAGTAGCAGACGAGCATGCAGTCCACCTGATGGTAAGTGGCTACTGCCGCCCATGGACATCTGTAATCAACCCCAGATAGGATTAGATATTCCTACCTAAGGTCGGCCACAGATGCGCCGCTACCCCTGAGGACTAAGCTGGAACACCTCGGAAAAGTCTGTCTCCCTTACCACATCCTTCAAAACGGAACACAGCAGCGCCTAACACTACTGTTATGAGGTAGAAATAGGTGTGGTGGTGGTGCCGCCGGAGTGGAACCACAAAGGATTCTACCACCTTCATGTCTTAGCATAATATCCAGAACACAGCAGAGCTATATTGCGTATAACAGAAATAGTTGTGACGGTGGTGCCTGGACACACACAAAGGCGAAAACACCCATAAAAATATCCTATATATAAAATTCTCGTGTCACAATGTTAGTTATCGTACTCCTCCGAAACGGTTTTACCGATTTTCACCAAATTTTATATGCATATTCAGTAGGTTGAAAATCGGCTACCATCTATTTTTCATACTCCTAAGTGATAAGGGTTGTTCAGCCTTAATATTTTTTTATTTATATCGCAACACAACGTTTGCCGAGTCAGCTAGTTATATATAAATTCATCATTTCAATTGTTGTCTGTAAATACATACAAATAATAAATTTATTCTACATAGGTACTAACAAATCAGACTAAATTTTAGTCACACTCAGTCTACGTATAATAGTCACGTTTGGGTCAGTTTTTCTGGTCTACAAAAAATATTTTCAGCTCCGACACCGACACATAAATCTATTTTTGTTAGCCTTTCACTTTAAACGGATCTGTCTAAGCGTTCGCTATGGATTTTATTATAATTTATAAACTTATTAAATTTAAAAGTAACCTTATTTACAGAAAAGTGGTGGAACCTTTTGTGGTTCGACTCCGGCAGCACCACCGCCACACCTATTTCTGTTATAATATCAGTGTTAAGCATAGCTGTGTTCTGGATGAAGGGATAGTAAGGTAATTGTATTTAACCGAAGCGTTCTAACTTAGTCCTCATTTGTAGCAATTGTTGCGACGTCAGATAGGAATCTTATTTGGGATTGCTTAAAGATGTCAGTTTTTATAAGACAGAAGCAGGAAATAATAATGCAATCAATCTGGTAAGTGGCTACTGCCGCCCACGTACATCTATAATCAAGCCCAGATAAGAGAGTCCTACCTGAGATCAGCCACAGATGCGTAGCCAGCCATGCGGACTAAGTTAAAACGCCTCAGAAAAGTGTCTCTCTCCAAACATCTAACTAGAATTAGCTTTACACTTTTAGATTAATCCTACCAGAGATGTGCCACACATGCCTTACTGCCCTTAAAGACTAAATTTTAACGCCTCGGACATAGATTAGTAAAGATACTTCGCCGCAGTAAAGATACTTGAATGAAGCCACAAACGGCTTATTAGTAAGTTATTTTTTTGAATTCTTGACAAATAAAAACATTTTTAGAGAAAATTTACGAATAAATAACTAATACTGCGTAATTTACATAATAAATAAATAATTATTTCAAATATTTTAAGGACATTTTAGCACGGAGAGGTGGCAAAACTTTTTACGCAACTATTTCAATTCTCAAAACTGGGTACATTTTCTTGTTAGGAGTGAGTTATCTTTACTAATCTATGGCCTCGGATAGCTACCCTTACCACACTTCAAACACAGCGACACTGCTGTTATTAAGCAGAAATACCGCATACGGTTGCCACTTAGGTGGACTGCATGCTTATCTGCTACTTTTTTACTATAACTAGCTGACCCGGCAAACGTTGTGTTGCCATATAAATAAAAAAAAATGTTAAGGGTGAACAACCCTTATCACTTAGAGGTATGAAAAACAGATAGTAGCCGATTCTCAGACGTACTGAATGTGCATTTAAAATTTGGTGAAAATCGGTAAAGCCGTTTCGGAGGAGTACGGTAACTAACATTGTGACACGATAATTTTATATATAAGATAATTATAGTTTAAAAACGAAATACCTTAAATCATTGTCTTGATGAGGAGAATAAGACAAAATTATTAAAATCATATATTGTCATCGGTTCTTGATAATTTTTCAAAATTTTAAATTAATCGAACCGTTCAAAATGGGTAAAAATCTAGTTCAAAGATTCCGTTACATACATACAGGTCAAGCTAATAAAAGCGTGGTAAAATCGAGTTATAAGTAAGTAGTTACTAGTTATATAAACATCTGACACGTGTCATTGAATTATAATTGCAATAAACTATTTTCCGTATTGTACAAACTTCCATTGTGTTGAAAAACTTATTATATTGTAGTGATTGTTGTAATTGTAATGCACGGTGATAGCCTAGTGGTTAACAAACTCTGTCTCGATCGAGGGGTCCGAGGTTCAAATCCCAGGCACCTCTGACTTTTCAAAGTTATGTGCGTATTAGAAATTAATTATCACTTGCTAAACGGTGAAGGTAAACACCGTGAAGAAACCTGCATACCTGAGAGATTTATAAAAAAAAAATCTCAAAGGTATGTGAAGTCTACCAATACGCACTTGGACAGCGCGGTGGACTATGGCCTAATCCTTCTCATTGTGAGAGGAGACCCGTGCCCAGCAGTGGGACAGTAATGTGTTGATGATGATGATGATGAAGTAATTGTTGCAAATAGTATTGTATTAAAGTGTAACTGTGTTCCGGTTTAAGGGTGATAAGAGACATACTTTGAGGCGTTTCAACTTAGTTATTAGGGGCATCGCATCTGTGGCTGACCTCAGATAGGAATCTAATTATCAGGGGTGGATTAAAAACTGCTCGTGGATTAAATCATGCTCGTTTTCTACTTAAATATTTAAAAAAATCGGTCCTTTGAGCTGTATATTTTTTTTTAATTTTTTAGTCTTTGAACCCCTAAGGAGCTAAAACAGTATAAATATCAATATTTTCTGTTCTTTTTTAGAGACTGTCAACCCATAAGGGTAGTTAATTGTATCAGGAGTTACTTTGCGGAAATCCGTGCTATAAAGTTAGAATAAAACTACTTCGCAACAATCCGTTATTTTTATGTAGCGGAGTGCCGAGTGATTTTTAATCTGTGGTAAGGTGCGGTGCTAGAGAGGTGCGGTGTGGAGTGGCAGGAGAGATCGACTTTTGGCGGGAAGCCAACTGTCATAATTGTCATTGTTATAAAATATGAAAATACTAGCTGACCCGGCAAACGTTGTGTTGCCATATAAATAAAAATAATGTTAAGGGTGAACAACCCTTGTCGCTTAGGGGTATGAAAAATAGATAGTAGCCGATTCTCAGACCTACTGAATATGCATATAAAATTTGGTGAAAAGCAGTAAAGTCGTTTCGGAGGAGTACGGTAACTAACATTGTGACACGAGAATTTTATATATAATATTTATTTTGTATAGGCCAACGGCGGCACTTACAAATTGTCAGTTACAATATTTTCTTAAACTACTACCGGATCGGAACGCGACCTCTACTGAGACGATCCGGTAAGAAACTCAGTGGGTTTGTCTTTTTTAATTTTAAAAATAATTATTCTCTTTTTAATTTTTTTTTAAATGCCATTATTTTTACATATAATTAATAAAGCATTAGCTCCAGTATCTTGCTTTACATTTATCTAAAAAAAAAGAAGTTTGTAAGATATCATCTTCCTCTAACTGTTTCTTTTATTGTGATACACTCAAGAAATATAGCGTAATAATTATGTATAATGGATTGTTGCGAAGCATTTTTAATTCTAATTTAATAACCTATAAGGGGCTAACAGTAAAACATAGTACATAACAAAATTCCTTGTAAATCTGTTATCTGATCTATCAATAAAATTACGCAAATTAAACCTTCGTTTTTACATTTATGCAATTTCAATAACGTGGGATCCATTGATAGTTAAATTAAACCTTTTATTCTCCTTCAAGTTAAACAATGTTAATTTAACAGGAAGTAGGTACCTTCCTCTTCCACTTCTACGGTAGGTAGGTAGGTATTGATAGAAACGAACCAATGTAAATGACAGGATTGCTTAAGTTTCATTGTTAAGTATCTTTAATTGATTTCGAAAATTGAGTCACTAAAATCTATTTTAAAGTAGTAGAATTCTGAGCTGACTCCGATAACATCGCAACACCTATTTCTGTTATAACAGCAGTGTAGCGCTGCTGTGTTCTGGTTTGCAGTGTGGGAAGACATACTTTTAGAGACATTCTAGCTTAGTCCTCAGGGATAGCGGCACATTTGTGCCCGACTTCAGGTAGGAATCTTATCCTATCTGGGGTTAATTACAGATATGCATGTGCAGTAGTACACAGGTGGACTGCATGCTCGTCTGTTATTCTTATATTATAAAAAAGTAGGCTGAGTAAACGTAACAATAAGTAAGTGCTCAAGTCTTTTGTCTGCATCACATGTTCGCAAGAAAGAGAGACAAAACATGAAGCGCCATTTTGTCAATTTAGACATTTAATGTTACGTTATTGACACTATAGTTCTGATACAATCCACTAGGGGCGGTGATTGGAAATTGTATGGGCAAATAAGTAAACAAACACCAAAACAGTCATATTTGTCAAAACGTAAAAACTCATGGTAAAGGTACTGAGCACTGGTTTCCTCTCAAAGTGAGAAGGTTAAGGTTTACACTGACTAAGTGTAAATTGGTAAACTTAACACACATTTGAGAACTTTTTTCATAAACTCTCAGGTATGCAGGTTTCCCTACGATGTTTTCCTTCACCGTTCAAGCAAGTGATAATTAATTTCTAATACGCACATAACTTTCAAAAAATTATATTAGTATGCGGATTTGAACCTCGGACCGATTTTCGTAAATAAAAAGGTTTTACCTCTATATATCGCCTGGTATTAATCTATAGAAATTGATCACTTTCTAGTATGCAGAAAATCACATTTCGATCTTTACCAGACAAAATATTGGATAGATTAAAAGTTAATAACGAATTCACTCACTGTTAGAAATCTACCCAAATTATTGTATTCTGGTACTTATTATTTTCATTAATTATTTGATGTCATTTTCATGATGTGTTATTTCTATAATAAGTAATAAGTTCTCGTTTAGTATAGTCCGAGCCAAACTGTTAGTCCGCTCTGAAGTTGTTGCGAGCAGGTGTAGTCATACATTTGCTATGGCGACGCGATTCATTTCTATATTCAGAGCGGACTAGCAGTTTTACGCGGACTATTACGATAATGTAGTGCATAGTTTACGATTTTATAAACCACATACAGACAAACATTCATTTTTATATATATAGAAGATTAAAAAAGAAAAATATAATTTGTTATTGTGTTAGACAACTCAGCATTAATTTCAAATTTAAACGAATTAAATTTTAATAATTATTTTTTTGTGTCTTGACGAATTTTTAATAATTTATATTTCTTAACGATGTTTTTTTCTTCTCTTTCATATTGTTCTGTTGATACATAGTGTTGATATAAATGATTAATTATATTTTAATTCGTGATCATAGATTAGTAAAGATTACTCACGCCTAACAAGAAAATGTACCTAGTTTTGAGAATTGAAATAGTTGCGTAAAAACGTTTTGCCACGTCTCCGTGCTAAAATGTCCCTAAAATATTTGAAATAATTATTTATTTATTACGTAAATTACGTAATTATTACGTAAATTAGTTATTTATTCGTAAATTTTCTCTAAAAACGATTTTATTTGTCAAGGATTCAAAAAAAGAACTTACTAAAATAAGCCATTTGTGGCTTCATTCAATTTCAAGGCGGCGAAGTATCTTTACTAATCTATGTTCGTGATATTACATTTTTAATACTGTGTAATTATAATAATACTGATCCTACTAGCTATGTTACTCGCTTTCTGTATTTACATGCCGTCTTCACCTATAATTGTAATAACACTTACCTCTTTTCTCTGTATTTATGATTATTGCTTTTATTTGGTGTACATTATGTTGGTGATCTATACTAATATTATAAAAAGGAAAACTTTGTTTGTTTGATTGTAATGAATAGGCTCAAAAACTACTGGACCGATTTTAAAAATTCTTTCACCATTCGAAAGCTACATTATCCACGAGTAACATAGGCTATATTTTATATGAAATATATTTGATAAATAGATTTTGAGGCGGTACAAAGTTTGTCGGGTCAGCTAGTCATGAATAAATAAGTAAAATCGAGATCACATGGTTTACAAGTATCAAGATATAAAGAGAAATTCCTTATTAACGACTTATGAATCATGTGTTGACTAAGTTTCTATGCGTGGAAAGTTGCAATTTTACAGGAAAATTAGCTGTAAAATTACTGTGAAATATAATTCGATATACCTATAAAAATGCGTTTAATTTGTAAATATTGTATTAAAGAAGTAAATTACTATTGTTATTAAGTATATCAACAATTACGCATTGTGCCTGGCCGGGGATCGACACCGGAACCCTTTGCGCGTAGTATGGTAACCGCACCGCCGTGCTAGTCGTCAAAATAATGAGATATACGCTTTAATAACATATAGCAGTGATAGCCTAGTGGTTAAGAAACTCGGCCTCTCGATCGAGGGGTCCGTGGTTCAAATCCCAGGCACCTCTGATTTTTCAAAGTTATGTGCGTATTAGAAATTAATTATCACTTGCTAAACGGTGAAGGAAAAGATCGTGAGGAAACCAGCATACATGAGAGATTTATAAAAAAATCTCAAATGTACGTGAAGTCTACCAATACGCACTGATTGGACACTACTCATTCTGAGAGGAGACCCGTGCCCAGCAGTGGGACAGTAATGGGTGGATGATGACGCTTTAATAACATTACCCTCCGCAATATTAGCAAACAACAACACTTATTGTTATTATAATACAGATAGAGTTAGGTTTTTATATATAACTAGCTGACCTGGAAAACGTTGTGTTGCCATATAAATAAAAAAATGTTAAGAGTGAACAACCCTTATCACTTAGGGGTATGAAAAATAGATAGTAGCCGATTCTCAGACCTACTGAATATGCATATAAAATTTGGTGAAAATCGGTAAAGCCGTTTCGGAGGAATACGGTAAATAACATTGTGACACGAGAATTTTATATGTAAGATATAGGAGTAGCAGACGAGCATGCTGTCCACCTGATGGTAAGTGGCTACTGCCGCTCATGGACATCTGTAATCAACCCCATATAGAATAAGATTCCTATCTGAGGTAAGCGACAGATGCACCGCTGAGGACTAAGCTGGAACGCCTCAAAAAGTATGTCTCCCTTACTGTTCAAACCAGAACACAGCAGCGCTACACTGCTGTTATAACAGAAAAAGGTGTGACGGTGGTGCCGCCGGAGTCGAACTACAAAGGGATCGGCCAGCTTGAAAATAATTTTCTTAACATACATAATATAATTTAGTTTATAATTTATAATGTGTTTTTTACACTGCGTTTATCTTATGACCTATTTACCCTTTACCAAGTAATTAATGATATATTTTATTCAAATAATTCGGTTACATTAGATAACCTTAATTAATTTGGCAAAGCTCATATACTGATAAGAAAGTTACGATTACAAGTGTTTTAACCACAGAATGTATGATTTTGACGTACATTTCACAAATTTCTATCACAGATTGAAATGTGTCAATTTGTGGTAAGAAAAAATTAACTTTCAGCAAAAATGAAATAGATTGGTTATTAATAACGAGCGTATATCAATCGCAGATAGCCTTGTGGTTGAAACACCGCCTCTCGATCGATAGTCCGATGTTGAAATCCCAGGGACGCACCTATTTTTTACCACGCGTTTTATTAGCTTGACCTGTATGTATGTAACGGAATCTTTGAACTCGATTTTTACCCACTTTGAACGGTGCGATTAATTTAAAATTTTGAACAATTATCAAGAACTAATGACTATACACGATTTTTATAATTTTATCCCATTCTCTTAATCAGTATCGTCAGGAATCAGTATTAACGATTTTCCTTGTGCGATTTTAGCGTGGTTTTTAGTTTTTAAACTATAATTATTAAAAGTGCATATTAGAAATTGATTATAACTTGCTTGCTAAAGTGATTCACCTCTTTTGTGGTTGAAGGGAAATATCCTAAACAAAACCTTGTGGTGTTACCTGATAATTTCCCTAATGACGATTCTCTAGCTTCATTAAAAATCAATCAATCATTTATTTCCTGTCATAAGACTATTATTCATTGTAAATGTGTAAAATATAATATTATCCTCTTATTTTGCTATGATAAAATGCCAAACTGTAGGAAACTTCGACAAGTTATTACCAATTGGTAATTAGTTATTCTGAAATATATGTTAAATGTCAATCGTTTTTTTTAAGAAAATCTTTTCGTTTGAAACCCATATCATACTAAATAATGAATCAGCCATATTGATTTTAGAATGACGTCACAATCTAATCATGCATAATCCAACGTGTTTGTAAAATTTCAGCTCAATCGATTGTTTAAAAATTCAGTTGCAATATTTGACCCGCGGTTAAATTTGTAATAAATGTATGTATAAACAAACGTTTAAAAATGTTGAACTAAAATGTAAATAATAATTTTATTGCAATGAATAATTAATACATACTTGTAACTAAAAAAAACGTGACATATATATAACTGAAAATTTTTACTTTCATTGGAGTGACAGGGGTGCACCAACTCAAAAACCTACGTGGGCTCATCCACAACAAATTTGCTAAAGATCATCACATGATCGAACGCATATCTTACGATTCTATAAAGGACATACAGGAAAGCATTCATTTTTATTTATATAGATTACTAGCTGACCCGGCAATCTTTGTACCGCCTCAAAATCTATTTATCAAATATTTTTCATATAAAATATAGCCTATGTTACACGTGGATAATGTAGGTTTCGAATGGTGAAAGAATTATTAAAATCGGTCCAGTAGTTTTTGATTCAATCAAACAAAGTTTTCCTCTTTATAACATTATTACTATTATTAGTATTAGTATGGATAATATTCTAGTACCTACAATAAATGATTTATGATACAAACATACATTGTAAGTTTACTATAATTTTAATAAAAAAATATAATGAAAAAGAGATCGGATGTCAACCAAAGCGGAAAAAGTTACAAAACAATGTTTTAATCGCTTATTCATAAACCAAACATTATGGGCGTAACCAGTAAGTTGATACCGTGTTTATATTGCGTATTTTCCTGTGGGAATTCCAACCAACAAATGGGAGTATGCCGAGTGATAAGTCTTTATGCTTTTAATTAACAGTTTATCTTAATTATACACTGTTATGACGCGCTTCCAAGATGTGGACGATAGATCATTTATGAACGCGTGTAATAACATGTCATGTTATAACAAAATTCAAACATAAACTAAGATTGTGGCTAATTGACAAATGTTTTTACAATGTGCAAGAATTTCTTGACATAAAATGATTAAATTATTCAGTATGTAATATTAAGTTTTATTAAATTGAAATTTTATTTTTGTATAAGTGGCTAAAAGTCTTGACATTGTAATTATAATGTATTCTAATTTATTAATTATGATATTTGTGTGTATAATTTTATATTTAAATAATAATAATTGATCCTGTAATTTTATTAATAATTTTGTACGTCAGTGATGACAAAATGTATATGAAGCATTTTACAAAATAAATTTGATTTGATTTGATTTGAAATATGTCAGTATGGGTACAGTCCGTGTAAAACTGCTAGCTCGCTCTGAATATAGAAATGAATAGCACCACCATAGAAAATTGTATGACTACACCAGCTCGCAACAACTTCAGAGCGGACGACCTATATGAAAAAATCTCCGTTAAAACTCAAAAACACAATATATTTATATGTTACCGGTAATGGAAATTATAAAAAAAAAATTGGGTTTATTTAGTTTTTATTACATTATAAGTATTATACTATGTATAATAAATAATAATTTGTGAAAAACAGAATAAGGTTAAATAATAATAAAAGTATTAAATAATAATAAAATAATAAAAGTTTTCATTTCCCATTTAACCCCTTAGGGGTAGAATTACCTAAACTGAAAATACTTTTTTTGTTGTTAGTAAAATCAAACCTTACGTGATATAAATAATAGAAAATTAAATAAAAAATATATTTTTTAACTTCATGTTATCTGCGGTGATGTAATTCATTTATCTTAAAATATGTGCTTATATTTTCGTTATTATGTAGATGTCTTGAAGCCTTTGAACTCAGTAAGATAAAACCAACTATAAATACTTGATTAATTAACGCAAAAAATACTAATATTACATCGTATGTTTTTATTGATATAGAGCAGAGTTTTTCAACCTGTTTCACTACATGACCCCTTTAATATGTAGTTTTACGACCTTTTTTAACCCCTAGCCTTCGCGGTTTCTAACCTGCATTTTATTATGTTACAAATAACACATATGTATTAATTTTCACAGGTATCTGTTAAATACATCCTGTATATGTATTTATTTACTTTAGGTGCACAATTCCAAAAAAAAAAACTTCAAAAGGTCGTAAAACCCAAAAAAAAAGTTTTTTATTATTTTTTTTATTTTTTTTGTCGACAAAATGCGGTTTAATTTTACCTGTTTCAATATGTGCACTTTATGGAGATTCACCCTGTATAAAGCATTTAAAAATGTGTCGATTTTTTTTTTCATTTATTTAGTTGCAAAACAATTTCTTAGTAAAGAAAATATTTTGAGCTCCCCATGCTTCCTCTTATAAATGCTTTAGCTCGCGATCCCCTGGGGGGTTCGCGAGCCACACTTTGAGAAACACTGATGTAGAGTTGTTGATCTAGTCTACTGTCCACATCTGTCCTAATTATGCCGAATTAGAAGCTTTTTTAGAAGATACGTGCGTTTTTTTGGCGTCCTTCAGACACCTAACGTATTTTTAACCGACTTCCCAAAGAAAAGAGATCATCTACTTATCGTGTATATATTTTTTACTGAATCAATGTGCTAAGTTAAAAATAAATCTCAAAAGATTCTGACGCTGATTTCACGTGGAGTTTGAATGGCAATGTTATAGTTTAAAAAAGAAAAAGTAAAAATAAAAAAAAAGAAAAAGTAAAAGTTTAAAAAAGAAAAATCGAAAAATATCACTGCTTAAGTGCTGTAGTTTCAGGAGTAGAAAGCATTCGTCATAGACAAGAGTTTTAGATCAAAAATAACTGAAAAGTTACATCATGCAGATGGTGGATAAAAATAGACAGAAATGTAGACAGACATTTTTACACTATCTAGCTCAACAAACATTTTTCGCTGTGGGTTAGATTTTTTAAATTGAAGTAACAGACAAGCATGCAGTCCACCTGATGGTAAGTGACTACTGTCCACATGGACATCTGTTACCAAACCCAGATAGGATTAGAGTTCCTACCTGTAGTCGTCTATAGTGCTGCTACTCCTGAGGAATAAGGAATTCCTAAGTCTCTCCTTGTTACACTTCAAACCAGAACACAGCAACGCTACACTGCTGTTATAACAGAAATGGAGGCTGGAAGAACCCTTTGTGGTTCCACTCCGACGGCACCACCGTCCACACCTATTTCTGCCTCATAACAGCAGCGTTAAGTGCTATGTTCAGGTTTGAAGGGTGTGGTAAGGGAGACATACATTTCCGAGGCGTTCCAACTTAGTACGGGATACAGTCAGGGGTAGAGGCACCTCCCGACTTCAGGTAGGAATATTTAAACCTATCTGGGGTTGATTACACATGTCCATTGGCGGCAAGAGCCACTTACCATCAGGTGGACTGTATGATCGTCTGTTACACCTATATTATAAAAAAAAAATACTAAGATGATAAATCTTATATAACGTAACTAATTGATTTGATATTAGCCAAAGCCACGTGAAGCAAAATTCACATAAGCCTCATATAATAATAAAAGCAGACTCTACCAAACAGGTATTGTCGAAAATGTATGCGAAAACTGTTTTTAAAGTTGTCAATCCTCTAGTTTTTTAGAACGTTTTATTTTAATACAGAAGTGACAAATAGGCATCTGATGGTAAGTTTTTGAAGGTGATAGAACTCCTTGTTCGACTCCGGCGGCACCACCGCCACCTATTTCAGCCTAATAACAGTAGTGTTAAGCGCTGCTGTGTTCGAATTTGAAGGGTGTGGTAGGGGAGACATACTTTTCCGAGGCGTTCCAACTTAGTCCTCAGGGGTAGCGGCGCATATGTGGCCGACCTCAGGTAATCCTATCTGGGGTTGATTACACATGTCCATGGGGGGCAGTAGCCACTAGGTGGACTGCATGCTCGTCCACTACACCCATATTATAAAAAAACTATTTCACGCTTGAACATGCACTAATGTTTGTTATAAACTAATAGGTTGTAGAAAAAGAAAGGTCGTTCCAATTTAGGCATTAGACAAAGTAGTATCTGTTTTTAAAAGCGACTTTCTAATAACAGTACAGCGCTGTGTTCCGGTTTGAAGGGTGTAAGGGACATACTTATCTGAAGCGTTTCAACTTAGTCCTCAGGAATAACAACGCATGGCCGACCTCAGAAAGGAATATATCTCTATGTCTTATCTGGGATTGATTACAGATGTCCATGAGCGGCAGTAGCCTATCATCAGGTGGACTACATGCTACTTGCTACTTCTAAAAAACTTTTACGCTATATCAACGAATTAAAGTCAAACCATATTCATTCTATATGATATCTAACAAATAAATAATAATATGGAGTCTACGACTTTGCGGTTTTACGATATCAGTACACAGCTAATAATAATTCTGTCTCATAACAAAGTAAGACGTTTTCTGTTTGAAATTTATGCAAAGACACGACGCGTTATATTTTAGTCCTTCTTTAACAAAGCGAAATTGACTCTACTGTTTTATTTGGGGTTGATAACAGATAATAAAATTAACAATAAGTAAATCAGAGGTTTTCAAACTTAATATTTATCACCCATTTTGAACGTCGAATATTTTATAACGCTTCCTAATATTTTAAATATTAGACATATAAATCAGACAGGAAAGGAGGAGCATAAATATTGATGACGTATAGTTTTTATTTAATTGTAACTCAAAATATTTGGAAAAGAAACAAATTAGCTATCACCTTAATTTTAACGCCTAATTTTCTTTGAGTTCTAAGCGCCCTGTGGTCCTCAACGCACAAGGGGGCGTTACCCCTTTGAGAAAGACTGCACTATAAATACATAACATTAATTATCTTCTTTTAATAAAAAATCACTCTTGACCATAACATACGAATATTTATTGACCAATCGTGGAATCGATTCCCGAACCTTCGAAATTCGAACCGTTAAAAAAACAAAAATCAAAAACTCACCAATCCAAAAAAACCGATATTCTCATCACATTCTTCAGCCTGCACGCTTAGGTCGTAGGCTTTGCCTTTGTGGTTCACGAACCTTTTGCCCTGTCCCTTCATCACTTATAATTAAAATTTAAATATAATTAAAATAACCGTTATAATAGCGCAGGACACACGTGTGTCTCTCTCGCGGCGCGGCGCGACACTGTTTTAATTCAGGTTTGAAGTTTATTAAATGCTTTCAAGACTCGATACAGGGAAACCCCTAGGCTGAGTGGTTGATGGGAAAGTCAGGGTTATTGTGAAGTGCCTGAGCGTAAAAGTTTAGTTAGGGTTGCTGACGTTAGGTCAAATTAAGATTTTTTAGTAGTTTTAAGTGAGGTATAGTCCGCGTAAAACTAGTACTCTGAATATAGGAATAAATCGCGTCGCCATAGCCAATTGTATGAGTAAACCTGCTCGCAACAACTTCAGTGCGGACTAGCAGTTTGGCGCGGACTATATGATAGCGTAGTGGTTAAAACTCGACCTCTCAATCGGGAAGTTGAGGTGCAAACCTCAGGCACACGTCTGTAATTTTTCAAAGGTATATGTGTATTAGAAATTAATGATCATCTGCTTTAACGGTGAAGACTAAATAAGAACGCCTTACACGCGTATTCTAAAACGGAATATAAATAATTTTCAGGAAATTCATTTATTGTAATTAGCAACCAGGATCCCAAAAGTGGTAAAATCAGTACGTTTTGAGGTACCATCACCACTCCCGTTTGTAAGTACTTGCGTTTCGATGCAAGATTGTTGATGCCAGCTGATTTACATCTGAGTCGACCATCTTAGACTTCTGGAGTGGCAACGCATCCATGATCAGCTGTTGAAGGTGCTAGAACCCTTTGTGGTTCGGCTCCGGCGGCACCACCGCCTCACCTATTTCTGCCCAATAACTAAAAATTGCAGCAGCAAATTAGCAGCGTTAAGCGTTGCTGTTTGGTTTCAAGGGTGTGGTAAGGGAGACGTATTTTTCTGAGGCGTTCCAACTTCGTCGTGCGGAGTAGCGGCGCATCTGTCGCCGGCCTCAGGTAGGAATCTAATGTTATCTGGGGTTCATTACAGATATCCCTGGGTGGCAGTAGCATTCTCGTTTGCTATTTCAATTATAAAATAATTGGCCAAGTATGAGTCGAACTCGCACAAAGAGGGTTCCGTACCACCCACATTATATTATTTTTTATTTTTAGTCTTTGTTATTATAGCAGCCACTGAAGTAAATACATTGCGAAAATTTGAACTGTCTACCTATTACGGTTCACTAGATAAAGCGAAAAACTTCGAAAATTGCGGTTTCTTATACGGCGACTCCCATTTATTCTCTATTTTTTTTTTATTTTTAATTTGTTGTTATAGCGGCCGTCATTAGGCATCCTCTGTAAAAATTTCAAGTGTCTACCTATAATAGTTCCAGAGATAGAGCCCTGTGACAGCCGGACAGACAGCGAAGTCTTAGTAATAGAGTTCTGGTTTTACCCTTTGGGTACGGAACCCTAAAAATACCACCCTTTACGCCGGGTAATTCCTGAAATCCCTTATTCTACACGCTACACACAACACCCCATCCAAAACAGTTAAGCTCGTCTCACACTATGTAAATTGTTTTTTAGTTTTACGTCACACATAACCGTGATACCGACTTGTTTAATGTGCAAATAGATCAATTCGCGAAATTCTAATGAATTAGAAATGAATTTATTTTGTTTTATGGTAGAAACGTACGATAGGTCGATTTGAGTGTGTCCCTGTAATTCCGGGACTAGAATAGGGCTACGGTATCCCTTGCCTGTTGTAAGAGGCGACTAAAAGGCTTCCGGGGTTGCGGACGGCAAAAGTGTGAGCTCGAACCGTCCAGTAAGCTACCCCGGGAAGGACGGCGGCATGTGTGGTCGCATACCATCGTAGGGCAGAGCTCGATCGGAGTTCTCCAACAAGCGCTGAGGACGGCCACCGGGGGGTTTTAATGCGGTAAAAATCCCACATAACCCGGCGTCGCTCCCACGTCGTCGGGTACCTTTTGAAGGTTTCCCTGTCGAAAAGAAAAAAAAAGAAGGTCGAGGGAAACGTAATCGCACTTTTTTAGTTACTTTTTATTTTGCCTACAGTAGTTTTTGTTATAATTTAAGAGTAGGATCATCAATCCATCTGATGGTAGTTCACCCATGGACATCTGTACAACCCCAGATAGGATTAGATATTCCTACCTGAGATCGGCCACAGATGCGCCGCTACTACGGACTAAGCTGGAACGCCTCGGAAAAGCATGTCTCCTTAACACATCGCTGTACTGTAGCGTCAAACATCGTGAAGTTTTAGCTGGTAGGACTTTAGCATAAATCTCTGTCGCCACCAAGTCTGAAGGTTATGCCGGAACAGATGCTATCCATAATGGATTTTCCCACGTAAAAAATGAACTGTCAGTTACAGGACTTATACTGAATCTGTACCTATATATCTGTAGCCCTTTATATCATATGTGTATAGGGATCAGAGCATGAAGGTCAGGCGAGTTCAGTGCTTCTTCCTCATCTCAAAAGTACCTACTGTAAGGGTATATTTTCATAACAATACTTTTTAATTATTTTATGTTAATAAGAGTCTGTTTCATTGCTGGTGAGAAGCAATCTATTTACAACTATTATTTCCGCTCTAAATGAAACTCAAAACTCAAAACTGCTTCCGGTGACCAAAAAGCTGGCGGCTATTTTGCACAAAGATTAAGTCTTGCCGTGCAGCAAGGAAACGCCGCCAGCGTTTTGGGAACCATGCCTCACACGGCAATTTTAGATGGCTTATTTTATTTATAATTTTCTTGTATATATTTTGTAAATAAGTCCATTTTTAATTTATATTTAACATTTAATGTATGTTAATAATTAAAAATGTATCAATAAAGAGTAAAACGTGAAGACCGTTCTTTTTCTTGTTAGCTAATTCATACAATCGTGCGCCAGTGACAATATAAATGAGAAATTACTATTATAAAAATGACACATCACAAAAATAACGCGAAATATTTTAATTAAAATATAATAATGAATAAAAATAAGCAGTGATAGCCTAATGGTCAAGGAACTCGGCCTCTCGATCGAGGGGTCCGAGGTTCAAATCCCAGGCACCTCTGATTTTTCAAAGATATGTTCGTATTAAAAATTAATTATCACTTGATATACGGTGAAGGAAAATGTGAGGAAACCTGCACACCTGAGAGAGTTTATAAAAAAAAAACTCAACGGTATGTGAAGTCTGCCAATACGCACTTGTCCAGCGCGGTGGACTATGGCCTAATCCTTCTCATTCTGACAGGAGATCCATGCCCAGCAGTGGGACAGTAATGGGTTGGTGATGAATGAATAATAAAATAATTTGAAAAGATTTCTACCACAAGTTATAATTAATTTCTAATACGTATCAAACAGAAAAATCAGACGTTTAGTAAGGCAATTAATTTGTAATACGCACATGACATCCAAAAATCGTCATGCCTGATTCGAACCTTGACCCTCCGGCATGTGGTTCAAACCACAATATGACTGTTTATTGTAAATAAGGAAAACTGAACACTACAGTGCGAGCACAGCCTTAACCGATCCACATACCAACAGGGCTTAGCACATTTAATGAGGTAAATGTACGGATTTCACCTAGAAACAAGATAACTATGGTTTAAGTGTAACTTTAACTGATTTGACGTAGGGTTTTACCCTTTTTATCATCATCAACCCATCACTGTCCCACCGCTGGGCACGGGTCTCCTCTCAGAATGATTAGGCCATAGTCCACCGCGCTGGACAAGTGCGTATTGGTAGACTTCACACACCTTTGAGATTTCTTTATAAAATCTCTCAAGTATGCAGGTTTCCTCACGATGTTTTCCTTCACCGTATATCAAGTGATAGTAATTTCTAATACGAACATATCTTTGAAAAATCAGAGGTGCGTGCCTGGGATTTGAATCTCAGACCCCTCGATCGAGAGGCCGAGTTTCTTGACCATTAGGCTATCATTTTATACCATTTTTGTAACAGTATCAAACGAGCATACAGTCTACCTGATGATAAGTGGCTACTGCCGTCCATGGACATGTGTTAGCAACCACAGATAGGATTAGATGCCGACTGGAAGTTAACCACAGATACATTGCGACCCCTGAGGACTAAATAAGAACGCCCCAGCTAATAAGGGTTCGACCTTGAGGGTAACAAGGCAATGACCGATCTCTTAGTAAATTAATACTTATATACTACGGTATTTACGCAACAACAAAAGTATATAATCGAATAGTGTTCGAGATGTAAACAAAGAAGATGTTGTAAGATCTCTTTATAATATTATGGTAATTTATTTCCGCGTTGCTTGCAGAATCCCTTTTAGCTACATTATCAATTAATTGATATTTATTTTAATGCATTGTTGATGCATCAGTTATAATAAGATTTATGGCGTTGATTTTATTGTGAGTTGCGCGATATGCGTCATCATTTGTAATAAAAGGTAGTCCTGTGTGGTTCGACTCCAGCGGTACCACCGCCACACAAAATTCTGCCTAATAACAGCAGTGTTAAGTGCTGCTGTGTTCTGGTTTGAAGCGTCTGGTTAGAGAGACGTACCTACTCATCCGGAGCGTTTCATACGATAGTGACCATTTAGGATAAAGAAGACTGCAAATTACGTTCCTTATTGATAACCAATCTATCCAATGTTTTGTCTACCACAGATTGATATTTTACATTTCTTTATACTAAACAATGTCTTATTTCGATCATAGTTAAACGAGTGATAGATCGATAGAACGATAGATCGTTTATTAATGAGGCTTAGTGTATTCACATTTATTATTTATTATTACTTTTATAAAAAAATCAGAAATTCCATTTCGAAGTCTAAAGTTTTTATCATTTTTCTTTCGTTTGCTAAGTAAACTGTCTATACATTTTATTATTAGAGGATCGATTTTATAATTGCGTTCTAATGAACAATTATAACACGATAATGAAGTTCATTACTGTGATTAATTGCACAAATATAGATTTTTTATTGTCATTTGAGATGTAATTATCTACCAAAGAACTACTAACCTACTAATGGATTTATTAAGAAACCAGTAACGGTTTAAGATTCATATATAACAGGAAAAGACTGAGGCATTCTGTCTTATAAATAACGTTTTGAATACTAATTTAGTCCACAGATAAGTCTCACAGTAGCTTTTATATAATCATCAATTTAATCCTGTCCCACTGCTGGGCACGTATCTCTTTTTAGAATGATTGAGGTGTGGTCAACCTTTTTCAAAGTTGAAAGCTAAAAATTCGCCAAGTACGAGTCGAACTCGCACATGGAGGTTTCCGTACCATCAAATGTGCATTATTTTTGATTTATTTTTATACATTTTATTATTTTCAACAATACTTACTTTTATGTCACAAAAAAGATGGCACTGGGGTGATGATATTATACGTAAACAAAGTATAATAAAATGAAAATAACTTTATTGAAATATGTTTTATGGTTCCTATTTGTATTTATTATAGTATCAGTTATAGTAATAAACGGATTGTAAAAATTTCAACCGTCTTGCTCGTACGGTTTAACAATTAGATCTAAAAATGACTGAAATGAAATGAATGAGATGAATGATGAATGAAATGAATGAAATGAATGAAATGAATGAATGAAATGTATGGAGACCCTGTCTAATATTCAACTTCATTTTATTTTAAGTATTTGTTATTATAGCGACTATCGTTATGCATCCTCTGTAAAAAAAATCATGTGTCTATCTATAACGGTTCCGGAGATATAGCCCTGTGACACACGGACATACGGACAGACAGCGAAGTCTTAGTAATAGGCATAGATTAGTAAAGATTACTCCTAACAAGAAAATATACCCAGTTTTGAGAATTGAAATAGTTGCGTAAAAAAGTTTTGCCACGTCTCCGTGCTAAAATGTCCCTAAAATTTTTGAAATAATTATTTATTTATTACGTAAATTACGCAGTATTAGTTATTTATTCGTAAATTTTCTCTAAAAATGTTTTTATTTGTCAAGAATTCAAAAAAAGAACTTACTAAAATAAGCCGTTTGTGGCTTCATTCAATTTGAAGGCGGCGAAGTATCTTTACTAATCTATGGTAATAGGGTTCCGTTTTTACCCGTTGGGTACGGAACCCTAAAAAGGATGTCAAAGCAAGTCACGGGATGTAGTGCAAAGTTTGATGGTGGTAAAACCCTCTGTGGTTCGACTCTGTAGGCACCACGCTATACCTACTTCTGCCTAATAACTGTGTTAAGCGCTGCTGTGTTCTGGTTTGAACGGTGTGGTAAGGGAGACATATTTTTCCGAGGCGTCCCAGCTTAGTTCTCAGAAGTAGCAGCAGTTCTGTGGCGAACTTTATGTAGGAATCTAATGTTATCTGGGGTTGATCACCGATGTCCATGGGTGGCAGTAGCCACATACCATCAGTACGCTTACCATGAGTTTTTAATTTTATACATACAAATTCCAATCAGCGCCCCTAGCGGATTGTTTCAAAACTATAGTGACAGTAACGTAACATTAAATGTCCAAAGGGCAAAATGGCGCTTTATGTTTTGTCTCTCTCTTTTTTGCGAACATGTGAGGCAGACAAAAAGACTTGAGCACTTACTTATTGTTACGTTTACTCAGTCTACTGAAGCAAACGGAACAGAATAATGGATTGAGTAAACGTAACGTAAAATTATGGGTTTGTTTTAAGACTCATGGTAAGGGTTCAGGTAGACTGTATAACTTTGACTACTTTTAGCGAATTCTCAAAACATTTCAGTTTCCTCTCAAAAGTTTCCCTTTACCGGTAAAACATTTCTCATGTTTTAAGACTCATGGTAAGGGTACAGGTAGACTGTATAACTTTGACTACTTTTAGCGAATTCTCAAAACATTTCAGTTTCATCGAAAAAGTTTCCCTCTACCGGTAAAACATGAGAATACATAAGTTTTATCTTATTCAAAAAATCAGTAAAAAATAAAGCTTCACTTTGTAAAATGCTTAAGCGTGGAGCAACGTTTCACATATACATTACAGACTTTTTGTTAAAAATTAATCATTTAAGTGTGAGAGGTCTCGCCCTCGAAGGGTTCCGTAACACCTATAGACAATAATTGGCCAAGTGCAAGTTTAACCTGCACCTGGAGGGTTCGCACAACCAACCTTTTCTTTTTTTTTTAATTTCTAGTATTTATTATTAGAGCCGCCATTAAAGTACGCACATTGTCAAAATTTTAACTGTCTACCTATAACGGTTCAAAAGTTTATTGGAAAAATATCGAATAGCAGCTTGTTGTATGGGGACCCCTTTTCGTATTCAACATTTCTATTATTTGTTATTTTTAGTATTTGTTCTTTTAGCAGCCACCGTTATGCATATTCAGTAAAAAAATCAAGCGTCTATCTATTATGGTTCCAGAGATAAAGCCATGTGACAAACGGAGAGACGGACAGACAGCGCTCTTAGTAATAGGGTTCCGTTTTTACCTTTGGGTACGGAACCGTAAAAATGGTGTAAAAAGGACGAAAAACTCCGAAAAGTATGTTTCTTATAAGTCTGTTTCATTTTTATATTTTCCTTATAGCTTCCTTTCTTTGTTATTATGGAAGCTACAGCAAATGATACCTACGCACTATGTAAGAATTATGTCTACTACGTATCACAGTTCAAGAGATAGCTTGTGACAGACGGACATTTTTATATGTATATCAAACGATAAGACAGAAGGTCTTTCTGATAAAAAGCAGTCACCGTCGCCTATGGACATTTGCAACACCAGAGGAGTCGCCAATGCATCGCCGGCTTTGGAGGAGAGCTCTTTTTGCACCCTATATGAAGAACCCCATGTCAAAGCGCTCATGGAATACTTCGGAAGGAAGCTCATTCCACATTTTCGACTTATAACGGCGCAGTAAAAAGGGTAAAACCCTTTGGTTAGACTTTGAAAATATTAGGTATTCAAGTTTATTTTCGTAATTTAAAATACTTTTTGACGTTAGGTAATACGCACAACAAACGGTTTTACCAAAATGTCTTATGATATAAATATTTAAGGAAATAAAACGAATGAACTCTGAATTAATTTTCATAATAAAATGAGTTTTTATATATGACGCTGGTGCATAATCTTAACCAATTACAAAACATTATTATGAATCATTTTAGTTTGTTTTACGTCATGTTACTGTTAAAAAATTACAGGAAAACCATTTGCTGTGGTTTTTTATCTGTAGTTAATAAAAGTACCTACCTACATACACCTGTTACTATTGATTTCTCATTATTAAACGTTTGACAATTTCTGCCTACTAAAAATGACAAATTTTGATTTTGAATAAGCAAAAATTTGATAGATCGATTATTAATAACAGATGTCTAAATGTATATAACTCAAAGGTGACTGACTGACATAGTGATCTATTAACGCACAGCCCAAATCACTGGACGGATCGGGCTGATGCATTTCGCATGCAGGTAGATGTTATGACGTAGGCATCCGCTAAGAAAGGATTTTGATCAATTCTACCCCCAAGGGGGTAAAATAGGGGATGAAAATATTACTTCGTAACGCGAGCGAAGCCGCGGGCAAAAGCTCGTTTTATAATAAAAATCAAAAGTTAGTATAACGTCAATGGTACAACGCCATCTATCAAGCTCAGAGCACGTTGTAAACTGAAACTCCGCTCCGCACACGTCATGCAATATAGAAAAATTACTTCGGACTTTAAATTGTAATAACTTCTGATAGAGTAGATTGATTTTAATGAAGTAAAGACTAAATGTTAAGTCAAGATACGGGTTAAAAATATACTGTTAAATCCAGTTAATTCAATTTAGTACTTTTCGTGTGATGTTATTTCAAACATACAGACAAACAGAGAGACAAAATTGTAAAATTACTATTATGATGTATTCTAACTTTTTCTGTAAATTCACATATACCCGATGATTAAGTATAGCTTTTTTTTTTGACGGAATGCGATCGCACGTACCGCCGTCCTTCCCGGGGTCGCTAGCCGGGCGGTTCGAGCTCCTACTCTTGCCGCCCGCAACCCCGGAAACCCCTTTTAGTCGCCTCTTACGTCAGGCAGGGGATACCGTAGCCCTATTCTGGTCCCGGTGCTACAGAGACATACCCGATACAGGGACCATACAGGGACATACCGAACTACAGGGATATACCTAATCTTATGATAATTATAGATATGAGTTAGCGAGCAATAAATACTAGTGTGAACAATCAAGACTAATAAAATAGAACTCGTGCTAGTATTTTACAGAGCACTAGATCGTATGACACTAACCACGATCTATTATGTGGTGAGATTGGTTTAACCTACACTTAGACCCGACACTGGAGACTGAGACCGCAAAGTATTGTAACCGCACCTCTTCACAGGTGATTTTCTAAGTGCCTGACCTAGACTACACGGGTCTTATTGATTGGTGTATTATTTTTAACACGCTTTTTTTATAACATACTAGCTGACCCGGCAAACGTTGTGTTGCCATATAAATAAAAAAAATGTTAAGGGTGAACAACCCTTATCACTTACGGGTTTGCAAAATAGATAGAATATTTCAAACTGCGATGGTAGCGAAGTCTGTCGAATCCAATGTGAAACATTCCAAAATCAACAACTACTTACGAAAATTATTAAAAATTATTTAAAAAAAAACCTTTTCCCACGGACAAAATTGTGAATCTAAATCATTCTCAGTCTCAGTCTCAGTCCCCTTGAACACACACAACAAATTTCATCAAAATCAGTCCAGTCGTTTAGGAGGAGTTCATTGACATACCTACACACGCACGTAAGAAATATATATAAAGGTGAGTAGCAGACGAACATGCAATCCACCTGATGGTAAGTGGCTACTGCCGCTCATGGTCATCATTAATAAATCCAAAATAGGATTAGATATTCTTACCTGAGCTTGGCCGCAGATGCGCCGCTACCCCTTAGGACTAAGCTGGAACGCATCGGAAAAGTATGTCTCCCTTACCACACTTCAAACCAGAACACAGCAGCGCGTGACACTGCTATTATAAGGCCACAGACCTATACCTAAATTATTCAAAACTAGATGACCCGGTGAACTTTGCATCACCTAAAATGATTAGATTGTAACTTTGCATATGAATATCTGTCACACGTGTTTATAAATAACTACAAAATGTCACATATAATCCAATTTTATCTCTGTTACCATTTCCACAGCGTTCGCCAAAATATTTAGGTACGTGATAAACGGCGTCCATTTGTTTGACCTTCATGTTTCAAAATTTTAATAGCTTTTCTGAGAGTCCAAGAGAACGAATCCAAAAACACAAAAATCTGGAAAATTGGTGCAGCCGTTCTTAAGTTATAAATGCTGCAACTTACATGATTTTGGAATTTCTCTATATTTTACTAGTGGTGCCCGCGGCTTCGCCCGCATTTTAAAGAAATAATATGACATACATAAAACGGAAAATTTGTACCTGCATTGGTATGACAGTGGTGCCATCTGTCGAAAATTGGTCTTACCAACTCCCAAACCCTCGTTCTCGGCTCTTGGACAACAACTTTGCTAAAGATCATCACTTGATCAAATGCATAGTTTCCGATTCTATAACTACTTACGAATTAAAAATAAATTAAAAAAACCTTTTCCCACGGACTAAACTGTGAATCTAAACCATTCTCAAGTCCCCTTGAACACACAACAAATTTCATCAAAATCAGTCCAGTCGTTTAGGAGTTCAGTGACATACACACGCGCATAAGAAATATATATATAAAGATTTATTCATTTAATTGTTGTGCCGACGAAGTAAACACTAATACATTTTATTAGGCGTAGCTATATATATGAATCAATTTTGAATAAATGAGATTTGAATTTGAATTTGAATATACAATACAATTTTGGTGAGTGTCACCTTAATCTTAATTATGGGCGCAAACTACAATTCACAACACTATAACGAATAACAATACATTTTAATATGTAATATATATTGTACCTGACAATTTGTAAGTGCCGTCGTTGGCCTATACAAATAAATAAATATATTTCATTTAATTTCATTTCATAGATTGATTCATATATAACATATAACTCATTTTGAACGTCAACAAACTACCACCGCTTCGGAAGGTTTAGCTATGGAGAATAAGCGGCAAAAGAAACTCCATACGTGTAAACCTCAATGTGGTTCGACTCCGGCGGCACCACCATCACACCTATTTCTGTTATAACAGCAGTGTAACGCTGCTGTGTTCTATTTAGAGGATACGTTAAGGGAGACATACTTATCCGAGGCGTTCCAACTTAGCCCTCAGGGGTAGCGCATCTGTAGCCGACCTCAGATAGGAAACTAATCTTATCTGGGGTTGATTACATAAGGTGGACTGCATGCTTGTCTGCTACTCATATGTTGTAAAAAAAATCTATTTAACGTAATATTTACCTCGAGGATAACTACAAAACATGCAAACTAGGAAACTATTAAAACAAGTTTTCAATTTTAGGAATTCGGGTCAAAAACTGCGTTCATCCTGGCAGTTTATCGTCTCTGGTAAAGTTTTCCTTATCGGGTTTAACTTGAGGACAAATATCAAGAAAATTTAACTTTCCTGCACCATACTCGTAAATCATGTTATTTCTGCAGGGGTTTTATTGCAGAATGGGTGCTAATTATTGACCCAGAATCAAGACGTCATTAGTATAATGACCTACCTACCTGCTCGGAATGAAATCGAACTCGCGAAATATCATCGATTGTTTCCTCAATAATTTTTTATCGCACCACTCGCCGAAGGATGAAGTTCCATCCACACCACCTGGAGTCGTGGCGGTCCTTCACGGTTCGGTTAGCACGGACGTTCTTGCCATGAACGTGTAAGATGAGGAATGAGTTTCTCCTGAGGTATTCAGATTTTCTGTCGGGGTCCTTGTCCCTGTAGTTCCGGGACTAGAATAGGGCTACGGTATCCCCTGCCTGTCGTAGGAGGCGACTAAAAGGGGGCTTCCGGGGTTGCGGACGGCAAGAGTGGGAGCTCGAACCGTCCAGCAAGTGACCCCGGGAAGGACGGCGGTATGTGTGGTCGCATACCGTCGTAAACATACATGGTGTGGGAGGAGCGAAAACTGCTCCCCCAGGGTAGAGCCCGTTGGGCATCGCGCTTGGAGGGCTCCGGTTGTGTTCCGTTGGAGATCCCGGAGTTCTCCAACAAGCGTTGAGGACGGCCACCGGGGGGGTTTTAGTGCGGTAAAAATCCCACATAACCCGGCGTCGCTCCCACGTCGTCGGGTACCTTTTGAAGGTTTCCCCCTCGAGAAAAAAAAAAAAAAAAAAAAAAAAAGGTTATGTGGGCTACTCACTCACCGTAAGGGCAATCTAGAGTATAAGAGTTGGGATGACCCTTAATTGCCACCTTAATTGTGATGTGTGACAAACGTGAGGGAACAGGAACAAACCTGAGGAAACCAACATGCCGGCATAGATTAGTAAAGATTGCTTACTCCTAACAAGAAAACGTAACCAGTTTTGACAATTGAAATAGTTGCGTAAAAAAGTTTTGCCACGTCTCCGTGCTAAAATGTCCCTAAAATATTTGAAATAATTATTTATTTATTATATAAATTACGCAGTATTAGTTACTTATTCGTAAATTTTCGCTAAAAATGTTTTTATTTGTCAAGAATTCAAAAAAAGAACTTACTAATAAGCCGTTTGTGGCTTCATTCAATTTCAAGGCGGCGAAGTATCTTACCTAATCTATGCATGCCGGTAAGACTTAAAAAATAAATAATTAGCCAAGTGAAAGTCGAACCCGCATCCGGAGTGTTCCGTAACACGATTTTTTTAATTTCTAGTATTTGTAAATAAATAATATTACTTATGATGTGACCATCCACATCATAAGTAATATTATTTTTTATTCCAAATAAGTTCGCCTGATGTTAAGTAGCTATTGTCATCATTGTACATCTGCAATCACCCCAGACAAGACCAGATTCCGGCCGACCTGAAGTCGGCCACAGATGCGCCGCTAACCCTCAAGGCTAAGCTGGAATGCCTCGGAAAAGTATGCCTTACCACACCCTTCAACCAGAACACAGCCCCCTTAACACTACTGTTATTAAGTAGGAATAGGTTTAATATGCGAGTCATTTAATATATAAATAATAAAATCTTATATATAAAATTGTCGTGTCAGAATGTTAGTTACCGTACTCCTCCGAAACGGCTTTACCGATTTTCGCCAAATTTTATATGCGTATTCTGTAGGTCTGAGAATCGCCTACTATCTATTTTTCATACCCCTAAGTGATAAGGGTTGTTCACACTGAACATTTTTTTTTATATTTTGAACATTTTTTTTGTTTTTTTATTCTCTAATGTGGCATAAAAATTACATACAACCCTACATTTTTACCCTTTTATCACCAACCCCTATTTTTTAATAGCAATTTCAGTAATTTCATATTTTTTCATACCGCTCGATGTTAGATTTTTAATTTTTTTTTATATGGCAACACAATGTTTGCCGAATCAGCTAGTAAGTATATAAGATGTCCTTTAATATGTAAATAAACCGGCATCTATACTCTTCCACGAAAATGCCATATCTACGTCACGCTAGAAATAAATTTAACTGTGGTAGTGGTTATTTCCTGAACGAATCATACCGGTTCTACCACTATCATTAACTAATGTCGGTCCTAGATAAGTTGCTACCTCTAAAGCTTAGAATATCTCATGTAGATAAGTGTATTTTTTTATATAATAACCTAACGATAAGGCAGACGGGCTACCTGATGGAAAGCAGTCATCGTCGCCTATGGACATTTGCAACACCAGAGTCGCCAATGCATCGCCGGCTTTGAAGGAGAGCTCTTTTTACACCCCTCTTGGAGAGCCCCATGTCATAGTCCTGAGGGGAGGAAGTTCATTCCACATTTTGCACGTACGCGGCAAAAATGGTAATTCCTTTACCATTCTTGAAATGAGAACACAGCAGCGTTACAACAACGCTTCAACGCTTTCTACACTCACAGCTCCACACTAGGATTTCCTGTGTCGTGGGTGTCATGGACACACACAGAGACAAATACACAAACACCCAGACCCAGAAATCTATTAAATCTACTAAATTCATAAGTTAGATATCTGTCTGGCCGGGGATCGAACCCGGGACCCTTTGCGCGTCAGACCGGTATGGTGACCGCTCCGCCACGCGAGTTACACTGCTGTTATAAAATAGAAATTGGTTCAATTTAGGATAATGGGTCTTCAAAGACAATCAAATGTCATAGGACCCACCAGGGAGTCTTAAGAGACAAGTCAGTCTTCACTCTTCATAGACCCACTGGTAGGTCTGCTTGGTGGGTCCTGGGAGATGAAGGGTAAATTATTATAGAGATGGTGCCGTCTTCAAACTAAATAGTTATGGCAAAAGTACCACTGTCGAACCATGAAGGCTTCTATCACCCAAGACCTTTTAAGGAAGCGAATACAAAATAATACAAGATGTAAAAGTAAATATTTATTATCAAATCACTTTTTTCCTTTCAAAGCTTCCTTAAAAGCGCTCGCGCCAGCAGCGAAAGCATTTAACAGCTTCGGAGCTTCCGCTGCCAAGGTTTTAGCCAGTTCCTCTACGTTTTTATGCTGTTCTTGAGCCAGCTTCGCCAAAGCTTCCTTGAACTTTGAAAGCTCGACGTTGCTTGCATCGGCCACGTCGGCGAAGAGTTTTCTAACTCTCTCCTCTGTTTCTTTTGTGCCGTCGCATATTTTTGCTACAAAAATAAATGGTAATTAGACTCTTGCAGTTTCTGTAAGCCTATGTGATGACCTAGAGGATAAAACGGTCGAAAGGTCTGAGGTTCGAGTCACAGGCGCTCACATCAGATTTTTTGAAGTTAGATGGGTTTTAAAAATTTATTATGTCTTGCTCTGTGAAGGAAAATTTCGAGAGGAAACCTGCGTACCTAAGCGATCTGCAAAAAAGTATTCAAACGACGCACGACTTTGAAAACACTATGCGAACGAGCGTCTGCCGCGCATTCGTTTTTATAATATAGGAGTAGCAGATGAGCTTGCAGTCCACCTGATGGTAAGTGGCTACTACCGCCCATGGACATATATAATCAACCCCCGATTAGATTAGATTTCTACCTAACGTCCGCCACAGACGCGCTACCGCTGAGGACTAAACCGAAATTCCTCAGAAAAGTATATCTATCTTTCCCTACCCTTCAAATCATATCACAGCAGCGTGTAACACTGCTATTATTAGGTAGAAATAAGTGTGGCGGTGATACCATTGGATTTGAACAACAATTCTATCATATAGTTGTCTTCACTAATATTATAAAGAGGAAAACTTTGTTTGTTTGGTTGTAATGAATAGGCTCAAAAACTACTGGAACGATTTTAAAAATTATTTCACCATTCGAAAGCTACATTATCCACGAGTAACATAGGCTATATTTCATATGAAATATATTTGATAAATAGATTTTGAGGCGGTACAAAGTTTGTCGGGTCAAGTAGTTAGTAATATGATAAAACTTACAGTCTTTCAACCACTGCACTAAGCCGTCGACGGTGTTCTTGCCTTGCTTTTTGAGTTTCTCAAATTCATCATCCATTGTTTTTTGTTTTAAATGTAAAATTGTATTAGAAATTATAATATATTGTCAATTAACGGCAAGCATGACAGTGTATACTGTCAAAATAAAATAAGGAAAAGTAATTATTAAACAAAAGATATTTTAAGGAATTTTTAATCTAGTAAGGCTAGATCTCGGAACAATAACCTTATTGTTCTAAGTGCTACATTCAAGGTTTTCTGTCGTTTTTTATTATATAGGAGTAGTAGACGAGCATGCAGTCCACCTGATGGTAAGCTACTGCCGCCCAAGGACATCTGTAATCAACACCAGATAGGATTAGATACTCGTACCTGAGTTAAGCGCTGTTGTGTTATGGTTTGAAGAGTGTGTAAGGGAGATATACTTTTCCGAGGCATTCTAACTTAGTCCTCAGGGGTAGCAACGTACCTGTGGCGGACCGCAGGTAGGATTCTTATCTTATCTGGGGTTGATTACAGATGTCCATGGGCGGCAGTACCCACGCAGCATCGGATAAACTGCATGCTTATAATAAAAAAATAAGATCGATTCGAATCATTTTATATATGTACATACATATATTTTTATTTTTTTAATATATATACATATATACCTTATTATTGTCATTTATGGAAAACATATTTATTAATTATTGTTTGTATTTGATAGATTTATTTATTTTTATATAACTTCGTAGTTATGTCTTGAAGTTACTTTTTTTGTCTACCCACATGAAAACAATTGGCTACTTGACACTTTTTGGGAAAGTGTTTTAATGAATTAGTATACGTATTATATATGCCTTTCATTGATCACTTTTTCGAAAAAAGGGCTATTCATTAATAAAAAACGAACTTTCTTTACGGTGAACGGAACGTCGCGTTAAATCAGGCGGTCAAGTGTCATTTTGTGGCGGAACGTCATTACACTGTAAACAAACAACGCTTAGAAGAAAATTGAGAGTTATTTAGCTATTATAACTAAAATTTAAATAAATGACAAGTTATAAGACGTGTGCAGTGACGATGTGTACAAGTACGATCGTAACAAATTTGCTTATACAAGTTCCGAAACCCAAATCTCATAAACGTTAAAGAACTTGCAGATTCTTATATGTTTAAATCCTCTGTTTGCAAGCAATGACATTTTATACTATCTATGTAAGAGAAGTATTATTGAAAAAAAGGAATAAATTTAGTAACTCTCGAGTGATTCGTCAATTCCAAATCATTAGCACGGGACGTAATCAAAACAAAACAAAACAGCAAGTGGAAGTATTCATATATTTAATATATTATATAGATGTCTATGATAAGAATAGAATTATAAAACGTCTATGAGAATTCTATTTTAAGGGCCCATTCTGTAATTAATAGGACACAATTAAAATATTTCATGACTGTGTTATTATTGATGGTGCATGTGCACTGATTAAGTTACAGGACTGTATAATTAAAAATACATGATTTGCTAATATTAGTATTATATTAACCGATTTCTTTATTTATTTGGTTTATATGGTTCTATTAGTGAGTACACACAGTAGAACTTTTGTATATATTTATCATATGTTACAGTTACAATAATTACTACAGATCACCTAAGCTAAATTTTTGTGCTGCTTGCGTGTCTGCTTTTCTTCATTACTAAAATTATTTTCCGTAACAAATGGATATATATTTTTATCACTGTCATTTTCAGAATTAAATTGCAATGCAATAATAGGAACTGTATGGTCACTTTTCTTCCTTCATCTTGTTGGGTAGGTTACGCAAGTAAAGAAGTACTATTTCCCGTGTACTTTACTTTATGTATTTCAGACTGGTGCCCACTTTCGAAACTTTTGGCTCCTCACTTCTTCTAGGCAGGACAGTCATCACATTTTCATTTTCATTAATGTACCTTGTGTTCAGGACAACTTTTACTTTTCATGAAACACAAACTTGCCTTCCTCTTAAACTGCACATACTCTATAACGTCGTCACTATACGATTGTCGGGAAGATCTGTAAATATAAATATAACCAATTAATAACCTTAAAACAGTTCACATAAGAATATAAGTATATTTAAAAAAATCTTAATAATTACTTGAAGACAACCTTTCTTCTGTCTGAAGTCAGTTAAGAAATGTTTTAATTGTCCGAAATGATTAAATGTAAATATAAAGAATGTTTTACTTACGTTGTTTATTTGATATTTCCATAGGTTATCTCACAAGATTTTTTGCATCCATTTTGATTTATTGCACTGCATATATGGATCTTCTTTAAGCAGGTTCACGCTATCAGCTTTAATATAGTATGGCTCCATTTCGGTTCACAACATAAATTCAACCAACTCTAACAGCAAACGATTTAATTATTATTTGTCTTGTTTGGTTTCGCTTTCGATGTAGTGACGTCACATGACATTTGAGGCAGCATTGTCGCCGTTTTGGGATTTAAAATCCACAGATAAAAAATCGAAAATTTCTTTTTAAAAATTAAAATACTTAGAACGTATTAAAAAATAAACGAAATACTGCATAATTTATGTTTACTTATAAGCTATCATATCCAACATATTTCATATTTTATTGTTATAACTGTCAAGTACCCAATTGGCTACTTGACACTTTTTGGGAAACTGTTTTAATGAATTCATATACGTATTATATATGCCTTTCATTGATCATTTTTTCGAAAAAGGGCTATTTATTAATAAAAAACATATTTTTATTACGGTAAACGGAACGTTACGCCAAAACAGGCGGTCAAGTGTCATTTCGTAGCGTGACGTCAACACATTGAAAATATAGAAATAAACTTCGACGTTACACATACTTCAGGTTTCGATGTGATCGACAGGTTTCGATGTAGTGACGTCACATGACATTTGAGGCAGCACTGTCGCCGTTTTGGGATTTAAAATCCACAGATAAAAAATCGAAAATTTCTTTTTAAAAATTAAAATACTTAGAACATATTAAAAAATAAACGAAATACTGCATAATTTATGTTTACTTATAAGCTATCATATCCAACATATTTCATATTTTATTGTTATAACTGTCAAGTACCCAATTGTATGTAGGTAATAGTCATCTAATATTAGTCTATTTTACTACATGTACATATGTTAATGTGTGGATAACTGTAATTGGCGTACGCTATTGTTATCCCTAAGAAATAAATAAATAAAATAAAAGCGAAACATACATTTCTAATATTTGAAAACATACCATGAATAAATAACAAACCCAAACTTAATTATACTTTTATTTACATACACAAAAACCTAAAAACATAAATCTTACTATTTTTCTATTATAAGTTGATCGCAGCCCTAATTTCATCTGTTATCTATGCCTTGACAGTTTCGAACGCAATTAAAAAGTTTTTGACGTCTTGCCTCGTTTCCCGCGCCAAAATACCTAATAACTGCACAAATTGGACTAACGTAAGTTCTTCTTTATTTGGACACAGTCGTAAATACGATTTTGTATATAAATCAATACTTATTATTCGGCCATCGATAATACCACATTTTTGCAACCATTTTAGAACTATTTCAAATTTAGCGCCATTTTGACCGCTAGCGGCGCGTAAAACCGTGTACATTTCTTCGAAATTCATTAGTTTTGTACAAAATTATTTAATAATACTGATGTATGACGAATAAAATACAAAAATAAGTAGAATCCATGTGGTATTGATATGTTTGTCATTATGTCGATCTAGTAGGTGATGATTTTCTGAGAGGTCTCAAAAAGTATGTCTCCCTTACTCCATTCAAACCAGCGGGTCTACCGCCTAACGTAATTGCTTTCACTATAGCTTTAGTTTATGACGTCATTTTGTGATTTCGTACCGTCTATGAAAACAGTGCTTAACACTGTCGTTATTATGTAGAAAAAGATTTAGCGGTGATGCCGCCGGAGTCGAACCACATAGGGTTGTACTACCTTCACTACAAATGTGTAGTGTGCATTACTACTATGATTTTTAGACGCCCCAAAGATCTTACTAATTAAATTATAAACTTTGAACCATAGATTAGTAAAGATTACTCACTCCTAACAAGACAATGTACCCAGTTTTGAGAATTGAAATAGTTGCGTAAAAAAGTTTTGCCACGTCTCCGTGCTAAAATGTCCCTAAAATATTTGAAATAATTATTTATTTATTATGTAAATTGTACATTGTAATTGTAAATTACGCAGTATTAGTTATTTATTCGTAATTTTTCTCTAAAAATGTTTTTTATTTGTCAAGAATTCAAAAAAAGAACTTACTATAATAAGCCGTTTGTGGCTTCATTCAATTTCAAGGCGCCGAAGTGTCTTTAGTAATCTATGCTTTGAACTTTAAAAAATATATATAAAAACAAAAACACGACTATTTAAAAATATAGTCTATGTCACTCCCACAATTTAGACGAATCCAACGACACCTCATATGTTAATCCATCAAGCCATTTGTGCTGTAGCTATAGATTGTAGCGTGACTAAGAATGAGACATACATACTTAGTTATAGTTCGCACCAAACTGCTAGTCCGCTCTGAAGTTGTTGCTCGCAGGTGTAGTCATACAATTAGCTATGGCGACGCGATTCATTTCTATATTCAGAGCGGACTAGAAGTTTTATGCGGACTGTATATATGCTCGAAAAACATTACCCTCCCCAGGTAAAAAGGTAGATTATTAGTAAAAAAAACACAATATACAAATTAATATATTTATTTTGATTATATTCAGTAAAAAAATATAATACTTGCAAAGCTTATACAAAATAAATTTATTTACAGACGATAAAAATAAATACACTAGGAACTAAGTTTAATAAAAAAGCATTCGTTAATTACCTTTGTAGCATCCCCTAGAGGGCGCTACTTGTCTTTTTGAGTAAATACAAAGTAGTGACCGACTTAAGATACGGTATCGGCCAAGTTTCGGCCAAAAAGAGGTTTGTTTCGACCAGAAATGGCCTATTTTTGGCCGAAACTTATCTTTTATCTAAACTCTGAGTAACTACAATGTAGTGACCGACTATACGGTATCGGCCAAGTATCGGCCAAAAAGAGGTTTGTTTCGACCAGAAATGGCCTATTTTTGGCGAAAACTTTTTTTCTAAATTCAGAGTACCAACAAAGGAGTGACCGATTGAAGATTCTATTTCGGTCAAGTTTCAGCCAAAAAGAGGTTTGTTTCGACCAGAAATGGCCTATTTTTGGCCAAAACTTATCATTTTTTCTAAACTCACAGTAACCTTAATGTGGTGACCGACTGAAAGTTCGGTTTCGGCCAAGTTTCGGCCAATAAGAGGTTTCGATTTACTTAACTCAGAGTAATAATAAACTGACCGATCGAAGATTTGATTTGGCCATGTTTTGGCCGAAAGAGACGTTTCGGTCATTCATCGGCCAAACCTTTCGTAACATACGATCGTGAATCTTCTGATTGCGTTCGGCTGTACTCGTGTTTCTTATGTGTGTCAGCTCTTTGGCTTTCTTTATATCTACAGACACTGAACGTGTCATGTCAGACAAAATTACTTTGTATACAATATTTTAACAGGCAGCCCGTGTCACGGTCGCGCTACGGACGATATAAATACATTCATACACATTATATTGCGTGATATTGTTTTGTCTGGCACGGTGCGTGTCTGATACGTTACATGCCTGTAGACATAAATCAGTACGTTGTTCTTAGTTAAGTCCTGTCTCATTCAAATAGCATCAAAAATACAATTGTGTACCTTTATAATAATTTTGTATTTTCGAAAATATAAAACTAAAATAGCTATTATATCCTAAATAATAATGACTTAATTAACATTAATAAAATTTACAATAATAAAATAAAACTATCATTTTTCAAAATTATTTGTACATTTAACATAATCAATGCAATATTAAATATAATGATAATTATTATTGTTTTTTTTCCAATCATGAAGGATTTATTGCCGTTATTAATATTCAATCTATCGAATGTTTTTCTACCAAAGATCGAAAGACAATGTCTAGTCATAGATTAGTAAAGATTACTCACTCCTAACAAGAAAATGTACCCAGTTTTGAGAATTGAAATAGTTGCGTAAAAAAGTTTTGCCACGTCTCCGTGCTAAAATGTACCTAAAATATTTGAAATAACTATTTATTTATTATGTAAATTACGCAGTATTAGTTATTTATTCGTAAAATTTCTCTAAAAATGTTTTTATTTCAAAAAAAGAACTCACTAATAAGCAGTTTGTGGCTTCATTCAATTTCAAGGCGGCGAAGTATCTTTACTAATCTATGTGTCCAGTATGAAGAAATTGACCAATGTCTATCTTTGGTAGACACACATGGATTGATTAATTATTAATAATTACCGGGCAAAAATGATTATAGAGAACTAAATAAGAAGACCTGATCTTTAAAGGGTGACCAAAATCAATATAAATGTAAGAGCGATAGGGGGGGATAGACTCATTGACCATTCACGAGGCGGAGCGGTCACCATACCAGTCTGACGCCCAGAGGGTCCCGGGTTCGATCCCCATCAGACATCTACACAATAAAGTTAGATATCTGGGTCTGGGTATTGTCTACATCTGTATGTGTCCACGAAACCCACACAGCGAATTCTAGTGTGGGGCTGTGTGTGGAAAGCATTACTTTTTTTTTAAATTAAAATAACGCTTCTACCGCCCATGTATATAACCTTGGCACAAGCGATACAGACGCCATCTACAATAAAACTTATTTATTTACAATTATGTACATTATTTGTGTAATATTACAATTTTCCAACATTACATAGTTAGTCTTAGACCAAAGGAAAACAGCTTATGTTCTAAGCTGGAACGCCTTGTAATATAGGAGTAGCAGACGAGCATGCAGTCCACCTGACGGTAGGCTACTGTCGTCCATGGACATCATCAACCTCAGATAAGATTAGATTTCTACCTAACATCGACCACAGATGTTGCTACCCCTGAGGACTAAGCTGGAACGCCTCGGAAAAGTATGTCTCCCTTACCACACCCTTCAAACCAGAACACAGCAGCGCTACACTGCTGTTATAACAGAAACAGGTGTGACGGTGGTGCCACCTATTTGTATTATGAATATTAAAGTTAAAGTATTATAGTCCACGCCAAACTGCTAGTCCGCTCTGAAGTTGTTGCGAGCAGGTGTGGTCATACAATTTGCTATGACGCGATTCATTTCTATGTTCAGAGCGGACTAGCAGTTTTACGCGGACCTTACCACCATTATACTAGAATACTGGTAACTTATTTGAGCATAGCTCGGTAAATATTTTTCGAAATATTTTCAAAATGCTCTTCAGTCGTAGATTTAGTAACAATAGAGGTTTAATTTAGTAGTTTACGAACAAAAAAACGAAAAAACATGATGTCAAAAATCAATTTTATCAATAAAAAATGTTATCTATTCGAGGATAATAACTTTTTTAATAATTGTAATAAATGAGTATACAGTCAAATGACTTTGAGTATGCAGTTCAAAACGCCTTATCTGACGCCATTTGAAATTTAGAAGACAATAACTCTATCCCGCTCATATGTATACGTGCGAGGGAGATAGACAGTGCTGTGACGTCATGTGTCGTCCACGTATCCACAGACACAGAACAAACACCTGTACTATAGAAGATAATAACTCTGTCCCGCTCACACGTACACGTGCGAGCGAGATAGTCAGTATTATGACGTCACGTGACGTCACACGTATCCACAGACACAGCACAAACACCTGTACTATATAGAAGATAATAACTCTGTCCCGCTCACACGTACGCGTGCGAGCGAGATAGACAGTATTATGACGTCCCGTGACCTCACACGTATGCACAAAGACAACACAAACACGTGTACATGTGTTGTATGTGCCGTCTTTATATAAACAACATACATATATTTTGTATAAATTTATTTAAAAGCTAAATAGTTTAATTTTTACATTTTACATTTTACACATACAAAAGTTTACAAATACTATATATTTGAGCCTCGTATGATTATGTAGTTACATTTGCACATAGCGTAATTATTATGTGCACATTTCAATGATAAACATTACATCCGTGCGTATCTTACACGTTACAACGCGTGTAATATTACAAAAAATACTTAAAAAAGCACGTGTGTACTTATGTGACGGTAGAAGTTACACTTCTTTGGGAAATTAAGAAAAAAATATTATGTGTTACATCGGCGCGCAATTCCGTGCCATGTTAACTAGCAATTATTACAAAAACCCGACAGCTTAATAATATAGTCTATGTCACTCCCACATTAGACGAATCCAACGACACCTCATATGTTAATCCGTCAAGTCGTTTGTGCTGCAGCGTGACACAGAATGACACATACATACATACGCTCGAACATTACCCTCCGCTGTCGAGTAAAAATACAATAATATCTCTCCAAAACGCCAAAAGAAGTATAACGTCGAAAAATAAAATTTGTATCCAAATCTCATTCATTTATATTATTGTATTAATTTGTATAGTCCGTGCCAAACTACTAGTCCACTCTGAAGTTGTTGCGCACAACTACAAGCATATATTCCGTAGCAACATACGGGCATACTAACGCAACTATGTACCCGCGGGCGAGAGCAGCGGGGGGTGGGGGGGAGTGTCGCTGTCTTCGTTCCGCTGATATCTACAATTTGCTATTCGACGCGACTCGTTTCTAATTTCAGAGCGGACTAGCAGTTTGACGCAGACTATAATAAGCTAACCATTTTTTTTTATTCATCATCATCATCGATTTTTTGTGCCGCCATTTTTAAATTTCGTAGCTGATATTATTCATTTTCGTGATCGTGATCGAACTCGAATGTTTTCTCGTTTACAAAGCGCGTTTGTTAAATTGTATGTAGTTGTTAAAGGTTTTATTTCTTACAATACCTGTAACCGTGTTTTTACAATGACATTTGTTTGTTTACATTTTGGACACCTAATTATAAATCAGACTGTAGGCTATTCGGTATAAAAAAACAATAGATAGATCGGTTATTAACCACCGCAGGCCGCACTTAACTCCACGTAGAGTGAATGGTACATTAGCTCCTTCATTCACTTCACTATCACTCAGTCTATGAATGGTGGTTACTCATTCAGTCTGGGCTCGTCGCGGGACAGCCGCTTCGGCATTAAAAACAATAGATAGATCGATTATTAACCACCATCAGTCCCCAGTAACAAAACACTCCACGTACAAGTGAACGGTACTGAGCTCGTTCATTCACTTCACTATCACTCAGTCTATTTCGGTTTAAAAAATAATAGATAGATCGATTATTAACCACCATCAATCCCCACTAACAAAACACTCCCACTTACAAGTGAATGGTACTGATCTGGTTCATTCACTTCACTATCACTCAGTCTATTTCGGTATAAAAAAGAATAGATAGATCGATTTTTAACCACCATCAGTCCCCAGTAACAAAACACTCCACTTATAAGTGAATGGTAGATTATCATCACCTTCATTCACTTCACTATCACTCAGTCTATGAATGGTTACCCGTTGAGGCTGGGTTCATCGCGGGAGGGCCGCTTCGGTATGAAAGAGACGGTTAGCATGTCGTCCTCCTCTTGCAACAGGCAGCCGTTATTCGGCTTGTTTCGGTTGAATAATCTGTTGAAAAAAATATTAAATTAAAAAAATGATGTGGCAAATGTAGGTAATCATAGTTGGTGAGTAAATGAAAAGATATTCAGTGCTTTCACTGCAAGAAGAAACTGGCAATAGTAACCGGGACCGGACAGAAAATCAGTGTCGTGTACCAATGTTTTCGCGACTTACGCTGAGTTCCGGTAACCTTATATATGCAAAACATTATCCGCAAAATAGCAGGTATATTTATAAGACGAAATTAATTTTGTTTTTCTTTTGTTATAATTGATTTTGTGTTTTGTTATAATGATTGCTGTAGTCCTTGTTTTCGTTAATAAACGTTATTATTATTATTATAATTAAAAAACCCAACGTCATACAAAATTGTTCATGAGTGAATGAAAAGATATTCAGTTCATTCGCTGCAAATACTAGAAATTGTTGTAAAAAATATTTGAATGCTTAATAATATAGTCTATGTCACTCCCGCATTAGACGAATCCAACGACAACTCATATGTTAATCCGTCAAGCCGTTTGTGCTGCAGCGTGACACAGAATGACACATACATACATACATACGCTCGGAAAACATAACCCTCCGCGTCGAGTCAAAAATTGAAAATTTAAAAAAAGTAGTTTGAGAAATAAAATCATCACACCAAAGCAAAACACACACACCAAATACCAATCATATTAAAAAAATACTTCGTTTTCTTCCTTTAACCTTAAAAAGCAAAACAAAACCAAAAAAAAACTCAAAAGAAAAACACACATAATAAAACAACATACCTTTTCAATACATAACCTCCAAATGCAAAAGTAGAAGTAATCATGACCACATTTCAGCAAATATTTCTAAACATTTACTTTAACTTGTACATACACAAAATTCGAAAAAAAACCCGAAAATTAAGTCACTGATTCAATATTTAATCATCATTTCTAATATTTTATTATGGTATTTCAAATTTAAAAATATGAAGGTCGATTCCGTTGCTAAAATACATAAAAAAGACAGTAAATTTTATCACGACGCTAAAATATAAAGAAGCATATGTGTACTTATGAAAAACGTAAGAAGTTACACTTCTTTAGTGTATTTAATAAAAGAGTGCATGTATATTTTAAAGGTGGTAGAACCCTTTGTGGTTCGACTCCGGTGGCTCCACCGCCACACCTATTTCTACCTAATAACAGCAGTGTTAGGCGCTGCTGTGTTCCGGTTTGAAGGGTGTGGTAAGGGAGACAGACTTTTCCGATGCGTTCCAGCTTAGTCCTCAGGGGTAGCAGCGCATCTGTGACTGACCTCAGATAGGAATATCTAATCCTATCTGAGGTTGATTACAGATGTCCATGGGCGGCAGTAGCCACTTACCATCAGGTGGACTGCATGCTCGTCTGCTACTCCTATAATATTAAAAAAAAAAACAATATGCACATAATATACACCAAGTGAAACGAATAACTATTTTCACCACGCTTTTATTAGCTTGACCTGTATGTATGTATGTAACGGAATCTTTGAATTCGATTTTTACCCACTTTGAACGGTCCTATTAATTTATAATTTTGAACAATTATCAAGAACCGATGACAATACACGATTTTAATAATTTTATCCCATTCTCTTCATCAGGACTGTCAGGAATTAGGATTAACGATATTCCTTGTTTGATTTTAGCGTGGTTTTTAGTTTTTAAACTATTTATTTATGTTAGTAATCTCAAAAAAATGTTACAAAGAGCTGCCATACAAAAGATAATGTAACGTATGGCATGGTATCATACACTCAAAATTTGCTTTTCTATGAAACTCGCAATAATTATTATGCTAATTTTTGTGTCGATTTTATGTCATTTTGAAAAATTCACTTTAATAATTGCCCAAACGTCCCAACAGAAGCATTACTTCCCAAAACTAATCCGTATAAATGCTGAAATGTGTTCAAAAAACTCCTTTTTTTAACCCAAAAACGTCCACAGAAGGCGAAAATAAAAATCAAAACTACACACCATACAAACTAGACCTTAATCAGTGCGGATTTCAACGAGTCCCGCTTTCGGCTAGAAACATTAAACGACACGTGAGTAAAAGATAAGAAAAGATAAATTAAGATATAAAAAGATATAATATAATTTAGATAGAAAATAGTGTGTTGCTTTTGGCTAGAAACATTAAAGGACATGTGAGTTACAAGTAAAAGATAAATTAAGATAATAAAAATTAGATAAATATAATAATAAATAGAAAATAACGTGTCGCTTTTGGCTACGAAAATCAAACGACACGTGTGTGACAGGTAAAAGATAAGAAAACATAGAAAAAAATGACATACAAAAATTGTGCTTTATTTAATTTCTTATAAATTGAATTCTCTTAAATCTTAATTATTACACACATCAAACAACACGTGAGTGAAAAGATATAAACAATAGATAAACATAACAAAAGATAGATAAAGATGTGCATAGAAAAAAACGTGCTTAGTTTGATTGCTTCTAAATTAAATTCGTTCACCCGATTCTTACCAAAAATAATTAGTTACTCGTACGTAGAAAAATAATTAGGAAATATATTTTTCCAATATTTTGGCATCATGTATAATGTATATACAGGGTGTAAATTAAAAAAATATATTTTTTAAGAAGTTTTCCAAAAATGAAACCTACTTATTAATTTATTGCCCCCCAAAATATATATTTTACATTATATATATATACAATAAAAGTTTCCTTAAAGGTGTGACGAACACCCCCCTACTCGTTAAGAGATGGCGCCCCGTGTTTCTGAATCACGCTATCGAAGTTTTCTCAACATGTTGCATATATACAAGCTCCGAGCTGAGATAGTCGGAGCACGGCCGCTGTCCGGGTATCATCCTAGTACACAGGGATACCTTTCACGCCAAAAACGTATTAAATTCCTATATTCAAGCCATTACGAACGTGCGGCCCGAGTCATAAAAGATGACGTCAAAGGATTTTTTTTTTTATATAATATAGAAGTAGCAGACGAGCATGCAGTCCACCTGATGATAAGTGGCTACTGCCGCCCATGGACATCTGTAATCAACCCCAGGTAGGATTAGATATACCTACCTGAGGTCGGCCACAGATGCGCCGCTACCCCTGAGGACTAAGCTGGAACGCCTCGGAAAAGTATGTCTCCCTTACCACACCCTTCAAAACGGAACACAGCAGCGCTTAACACTGCTGTTATTAGGCAGAAATAGGTGTGGCGGTGGTGCCGCCGGAGTCGACCCACAAAGGGTTCTACCACCTTCAAATATGACAATCCGCACAACTCGATATCGATAAAGATGCCGCTCGGACGCACGTAGCTATAATTAAAGGACGCTTTCTTTGACGACTAATATATTTATGCAAAATCTAAATATGGGTGTTGTTATAAGATCCGTTATTTGATAACTAATGTAATAATGTAAAAATATAAATATGGATGTTATTAAAGGACGTTTTAAAATACATCCTAAAAATATTTTGCAATATTTCCTTAACCTTTCCTTGATTACATGCTATTGACTATCGACAAATCCGTTTGTTGTTACGCACAACACTAGAAGTGCGAGCGAGAGTTCCGATATACCCATAAGTGTGAACGAGAGATCTGATATATATTTTTTTTTATAGTATATACGAGTAGCAGACGAGCATGCAGTCTACCTGATGGTAAGTGGCTACTGCCGCCCATGGACATCTGCAATCAACCCCAGATAGGATTAGATATTCCTACCTGAGGTCGGCCACAGATGCGCCGCTACCCCTGAGGACTAGTTGGAACGCCTCGGAAAAATCTGTCTCCCTTACCACACTTCAAACCGGAACACAGCAGCGCCTAACACTGCTGTTATTAGGCAGAAATAGGTGTGGCGGTGGTGCCGCCGGTGTCGAACCACAAAGGGTTCTTCAAAAATGATTTATGACTCACTTCGCACGTTCGCAATGGTCCGGCTATAGCGGTAGGTTTTCCTAAACAAACATATATTGTAAAGTACACTACATACTTGGCGAGGGGCGAAGCGCCCCGCTCGGGCTCCAGCTTGTCGTCGAGGCCGCGGTGCACCGACACCGTGTCCAGCTCGTCGTCTGCCAGCAGCGACTGCTCGTACTCCGGTGTCCGGAGTTGCTCTGGCGTGCGCTTCTTGAAGCTGGGAGGGGGGGGGGGAGGGGGAATTTTAGTAATAATAAGTGTGATTGTAATTGTAAATAGCAGTGACAGTCTAGTGGTTAAGAATCTCGGCCTCTTGATAGAGGGGTCCGAGGTTCAAATCCCAGGCACACACCACAGGATTTTCAAATTTATGTGCGTATTAGAAATTAATTATCACTTGCTTAAACGGTGACGGAAAACATCGTGAGGAAACCTGCATACCTGAGAAATCTTACAAAAAAAGTTTTCAAAGGTATGTGAAGTCTACCAAAACGCACTTGTTCAGCGCAGTGGACTATGGCCTAATCCTTCTCACTCTGAGAGGAGACCCGTGCCCAGCAGTGGGACGGTGATGGGTTGATGATGACTGTGTTTCGGTCTGACTGGTTTAGACATCAGAATAAATATTTGTAAGGGTGTGATGAAATAATACGAAAATTATTTTACAAGAGTGAATCTTAACTAACATTATAAATGCGAATGTCAGTTTGTTTGTTACACTTTTTTATATTTGATTTTAATCAGAGGTGCCTGGGATTTGAACCTGGGACCTCTCGATCGAGAAACTGAGTTTCTTAACCACTAGGCTATCACTATCTGAAACAAAGTAACACACTAAATTTAGCTCATAAATGTTGCATACTAACGTTTTCAATAATAAACTAGAACAGACAACGGAGACGGAACTCATTGCCATTGCCGCTGACGCCATCCAAGGCTGAAAAAAAAACGTTTTGAAAATTAGTACAGAAACTAAAAAAAAACTCCGGGGGGCCGGCAGAAATGAAAACTTTCGAAACCTAACCTGAATAATAAAATATAATAAACTAGTTTTTGCCCGCGGCTTCGGCCGCCTTTAAAAGAAAATAATATGACATACTAACATACATAAAACTGAAAATTCGTACCTTCATTGGAATAATGAAGGCGCCATCTGGCAAAAAGTGGTCGTACGAACTCTGAAACCTTCGTCTCATGTCTTCGGCTCATGGACATCAACTTTGTTAAAGATCATCACTTGATCAAATGCAAAGTTTACAATTCAATCCTTATTAATTTCGATTAAAGTAATCGATTTAATTGGTCCAAAAGATCGATTCTCCGATTCATCGATCTTAGATCGCCATCCCTAGTTCCCGTGGGATTTCCGCGATAAAAACTATCCTATGTCCTTCCTCGGATCTCAGACTATCTTTGTACAATATTTTATTAAAATCGGTTCAGTGGTTTAGGCGTGAAGAAGAGACAACCAGACAGACAGGCAGACAGAGTTATTTTCGGATTTATAAAATTAGTAAGGATAAAAAATGAAACTGACACCCATTAACATATTTCTTCTATGCTGACACCGGATAACCTCTTGATTTTTGCAGTTTACTTTGCCATCTTACGAATTTTCGATCAGGTCACGTGTCCTGACGCGAAATTAACATTTTTTAGCCATCACAGAAAGTTTTTCTTTTTCTATCTTAAATATCTCACCTGCAACTGAACCCCGTATATCGCGAAGGCTCCACTGGCCAGCGGTATCCCCAGCAGGTTGTATACAGATGCGAACAGGAAGTTCAGGCGTATCCGTCTCACTGTTGTACGGGAGAGCTCTAAACACGCCACCACGTCTAGGAGATCGTTCTGTAATATACATTATTAGGTTTAGAAAGAAACAGAAGATGAATAAAGAATACTTCTAATATACACATCACAAAAAGCAAACAAAGAATAAAAAAATAATAAATATAAAAAAATACAGAGGATTATCAATGTGACTATAAATTATAAAAGAGGATTAATAATTACCTTAAAAAAGGATAATTGAAGTTACATTTATTAATATATTATTTTCTGAGTTATTTCTTTATTATTTAGTGATATTATTTATTTAGTTACTAATATTAGTATTTTTATAAAGCAAAAATATGAATATTTCTCTATAATCTTTTGTAATGAAATAATGGTTAAAGAAAAATTAAAAGTATAATATCCCCAGTACATTCACTCCTCAGTACCCCCCCTTACCATCCTCCTTACCCTCATAAGCACTAGGTCAGCGTCCTCCAGTAATGACACTCCCTACCACTCACATATCCCCCCCTTTACATTCACTCACACCCCAGTACCCCTTACCACCCCCCTTACCCTCATAAGCACAAGGTCAGCGATCTCCAGTAACGACACCCCCTACCACTCACATACCCCCCCCCCCAGTACACTCACACCCCAGCATCTCCCTTACCACCCCCCTTACACCCCCTCCCACTCCCATATCTCCCTATAACCTTTACTCATATCCCAGCATCCCCCTTATCACGTTCTCCCCTTACCCTCATAAGCACAAGGTCAGTGACCTCTAGTAACGACATTCTCTATTACTACCATGTTCCCCCCCACAATACTCTCAGTTACACCCCAGTACCCCTTACCACCCCCCTTACAACCCAGTACCCCTCTCCACCTTCCCACCTGTCCCCCCTTACCCTCATCAGCACAAGGTCAGTGACCTCTAGTAACGACATTCTCTATTACTACCATGTCCCCCCCCACACAAAACTCTCAGTTACACCCCAGTACCCCTTACCACCCCCCTTACAACCCAGTACCCCTCTCCACCTTGCCACCTATCCCCCCCTTACCCTCATCAGCACAAGGTCAGTGACCTCTAGTAACGACATTCTCTATTACTACCATGTCCCCCCCACACAAAACTCTCAGTTACACCCCAGTACCCCTTACCACCCCCCTTACAACCCAGTACCCCTCTCCACCTTGCCACCTATCCCCCCCTTACCCTCATCAGCACAAGGTCAGTGACCTCTAGTAACGACATTCTCTATTACTACCATGTCCCCCCCCACACAAAACTCTCAGTTACACCCCAGTACCCCTTACCACCCCCCTTACAACCCAGTACCCCTCTCCACCTTGCCACCTATCCCCCCCTTACCCTCATCAGCACAAGGTCAGTGACCTCTAGTAACGACATTCTCTATTACTACCATGTCCCCCCCCACACAAAACTCTCAGTTACACCCCAGTACCCCTTACCACCCCCCTTACAACCCAGTACCCCTCTCCACCTTGCCACCTATCCCCCCCTTACCCTCATCAGCACAAGGTCAGTGACCTCTAGTAACGACATTCTCTATTACTACCATGTCCCCCCCCACACAAAACTCTCAGTTACACCCCAGTACCCCTTACCACCCCCCTTAAAACCCAGTACCCCTCTCCACCTTGCCACCTATCCCCCCTTACCCTCATCAGCACAAGGTCAGTGACCTCTAGTAACGACATTCTCTATTACTACCATGTCCCCCCCCACAATACTCTCAGTTACACCCCAGTACCCCTTACCACCCCCCTTACAACCCAGTACCCCTCTCCACCTTGCCACCTATCCCCCCCTTACCCTCATCAGCACAAGGTCAGTGACCTCTAGTAACGACATTCTCTATTACTACCATGTCCCCCCCCCACACAAAACTCTCAGTTACACCCCAGTACCCCTTACCACCCCCCTTACAACCCAGTACCCCTCTCCACCTTGCCACCTATCCCCCCCTTACCCTCATCAGCACAAGGTCAGTGACCTCTAGTAACGACATTCTCTATTACTACCATGTCCCCCCCACACAAAACTCTCAGTTACACCCCAGTACCCCTTACCACCCCCCTTACAACCCAGTACCCCTCTCCACCTTGCCACCTATCCCCCCCTTACCCTCATCAGCACAAGGTCAGTGACCTCTAGTAACGACATTCTCTATTACTACCATGTCCCCCCCCACACAAAACTCTCAGTTACACCCCAGTACCCCTTACCACCCCCCTTAAAACCCAGTACCCCTCTCCACCTTGCCACCTATCCCCCCTTACCCTCATCAGCACAAGGTCAGTGACCTCTAGTAACGACATTCTCTATTACTACCACGTCCCCCCCACAATACTCTCAGTTACACCCCAGTACCCCTTACCACCCCCCTTACAACCCAGTACCCCTCTCCACCTTGCCACCTATCCCCCCCTTACCCTCATCAGCACAAGGTCAGTGACCTCTAGTAACGACATTCTCTATTACTACCATGTCCCCCCCCACAATACTCTCAGTTACACCCCAGTACCCCTTACCACCCCCCTTACAACCCAGTACCCCTCTCCACCTTGCCACCTATCCCCCCCTTACCCTCATCAGCACAAGGTCAGTGACCTCTAGTAACGACATTCTCTATTACTACCATGTCCCCCCCCCACACAAAACTCTCAGTTACACCCCAGTACCCCTTACCACCCCCCTTACAACCCAGTACCCCTCTCCACCTTGCCACCTATCCCCCCCTTACCCTCATCAGCACAAGGTCAGTGACCTCTAGTAACGACATTCTCTATTACTACCATGTCCCCCCCACACAAAACTCTCAGTTACACCCCAGTACCCCTTACCACCCCCCTTACAACCCAGTACCCCTCTCCACCTTGCCACCTATCCCCCCCTTACCCTCATCAGCACAAGGTCAGTGACCTCTAGTAACGACATTCTCTATTACTACCATGTCCCCCCCCACACAAAACTCTCAGTTACACCCCAGTACCCCTTACCACCCCCCTTAAAACCCAGTACCCCTCTCCACCTTGCCACCTATCCCCCCTTACCCTCATCAGCACAAGGTCAGTGACCTCTAGTAACGACATTCTCTATTACTACCACGTCCCCCCCCACAATACTCTCAGTTACACCCCAGTACCCCTTACCACCCCCCTTACAACCCAGTACCCCTCTCCACCTTGCCACCTATCCCCCCCTTACCCTCATCAGCACAAGGTCAGTGACCTCTAGTAACGACATTCTCTATTACTACCATGTCCCCCCCCACACAAAACTCTCAGTTACACCCCAGTACCCCTTACCACCCCCCTTACAACCCAGTACCCCTCTCCACCTTGCCACCTATCCCCCCCTTACCCTCATCAGCACAAGGTCAGTGACCTCTAGTAACGACATTCTCTATTACTACCATGTCCCCCCCCACACAAAACTCTCAGTTACACCCCAGTACCCCTTACCACCCCCCTTAAAACCCAGTACCCCTCTCCACCTTGCCACCTATCCCCCCTTACCCTCATCAGCACAAGGTCAGTGACCTCTAGTAACGACATTCTCTATTACTACCATGTCCCCCCCCACAATACTCTCAGTTACACCCCAGTACCCCTTACCACCCCCCTTACAACCCAGTACCCCTCTCCACCTTGCCACCTATCCCCCCCTTACCCTCATCAGCACAAGGTCAGTGACCTCTAGTAACGACATTCTCTATTACTACCATGTCCCCCCCCACACAAAACTCTCAGTTACACCCCAGTACCCCTTACCACCCCCCTTACAACCCAGTACCCCTCTCCACCTTGCCACCTATCCCCCCTTACCCTCATCAGCACAAGGTCAGTGACCTCTAGTAACGACATTCTCTATTACTACCATGTCCCCCCCCACACAAAACTCTCAGTTACACCCCAGTACCCCTTACCACCCCCCTTACAACCCAGTACCCCTCTCCACCTTCCCACCTGTCCCCCCTTACCCTCATCAGCACGAGGTCAGCAGCTTCAACAGCGACATCGGTGCCACTGGCGATGGCCACACCGACATCCGCCTGGGCCAGCGCCGGGGAATCGTTCACACCGTCGCCCACCTGTGGGAGACCATTCAAATATCATCCTTACTAATTATAAATCCGAAAGTAAGTCTGTCTGTCTGTCTTTTGGACCAAAAAAATCGATTATTTTAATCGATATTAGTAAGGATTGAATCGTAAACTATGCATTTGATCATCATCTTTAGCAAAGTTGCTATCCATGAGCCCACGAAGGTTCCAGAGTTGGTACGACCAATTTTCGCCAGATGGCGCCACTGTCGTTCCAATGAAGGTACTAATTTTCAGTTTTATGTATGTTAGTATGTCATATTATTTTCTTTTAAACGCGGGCGAAGCCGCGGGCAAAAACTATATTTTCATAAATTGAATTAACCATATGAAGAATCAAATGAAGAAAGAATGCTGCAGTCCATCATGTAAATGGCTACCGGTCATTGACATCTGTAATCAATCCTAGATAAGATTAGATTCTTACATGAGGTCGGCCACAGATGCACCACTAAACTTGAGAACTAAGTTGCAACGCCTCGGACCACACTTCAAACCAGAACACAGCAGCGCTACACTTCTGTTATAACAGAAATAGGTGTGACAGTGGTGCCGCCGGAATCACAGAGAGGGTTCTACCACCTCCATATAACATTTTTTTTTTTTCAAAAAGTAATAATAAACTCACCATAGCTACTTTCTGTCCTTTCTCCTGCAACTTCTGTATTTTGGCCACCTTGTGAGATGGCAGCACTTCTGCGTACACCTTGTTGATGCCGACCTGAAAAAAATCATCACAAAATTGATGTAATAGTAGAAGATCCGAAGCTAAATCGAACTGGACCGAGCTGATAATAGAATGAAACTCATTTTATAACGAAATTAGTACATTGGGTAATACATTAAAAATGGGTTTGCTAAAAAAATCCTGGACAGGATAATTTTAATTATTTTTTGAAAAATTAATTTTCATTTTGCAGACAACCCTATATCAACGTGTTCACAATGAAACAGCGCTTCTACTGAAATAAAATTTTATCTATTATCATCATGAGTGCAAGTAGTTGCCAGCGAAATACCTGTTTATACCTGACAACCCAGTAGTTCGTCCACGTAAATAATAGGCAACCCAAAGCCTGCACATTCTGTATGTTTTTACATTCACTCAGAATAGAATTTTCTTATTATCTTGATGTTGCAAAATTTAATTTTCAATTAAATTTTAATTTTTCAAAAAATAATTAAAATTATCCTGTCCAGGATTTTTTTAGCAAACTCATTTTTAATGTATTACCCAATGTACTAATTTCATTATAAAATGAGTTTCATTCTATTATCAGCTCGGTCCAGTTCGATTTAGCTTCGGATCTTAGACCATAAATAATTCAAAAATATCACATCGAGAAAAGAGTCGAGATATGGAAGTGAGGAAGTATGGAGACAGTGTCGAGACTTCACACAACTCGTCAAGTGGTGCTTCTGAATCACGCTATCGAAGTTTTCTCAACACGTTGCATATATACAAGCTGGGAACTGAGACTGTCGGAGCACGGCCGCTGTCCGGATATCACCTAGCGTACAGGGAGATCTCCCTTTACGAAAGGGGTTAAAAGGGTCATCAAGTGAATTAGAAGTGACACAGTATACTCCCAATCACCACTAACAAATTTAGGTCCTTTTCTAGAATCTTAATCGTAACCCTCGTCTCCCTCTGCCACCACAACAATCGATAACATACAACCATAGGTTCACCTGTCTAGCGATCGCAGCTTTGGCCTCCCTCCCCCCTTAAATATCTGCCAATGGTCTGCGTTATACTACCACTTCTTCACCGGCATCTTTTAGCTGACTGGGGACCACTGTAGTAGTCTCCCTGTTGGTCTCTCTTCAGGGGAGCCTAGCTAGGGGGCCTCGGGCTCCCCCTGACCCCCCGCCACTCACCTGTCTCGCGATCGCCACGGCGGTCTTGCGGTTGTCCCCGGTGAGCAGGCACACCTCGAGCCCCATCCGCTTCAGGCAGTACACGGCGAGGTGCGCTTCGGGCTTCACCTCGTCCGCTACTCCTATGGTGCACACGAGCTGATCTGAAAATATAATTAGTGTGGTTGATGTATGGTTTTATACTTATAACACATAGAAACTCATATGTTGAGTTCTGTGCCCTGATATTGGTCCCCACAAACAAATACCCCAAGTTACAGCTTACAGCTACAGTTGTCTTAATATATAGTAAATCATAAGGTCAAAAGTACACTAAGCACCCCTCTTCGAGAAGACCCGCTTCAAAATTCCCTACCCATCACATGTGTTGTCATCAAGAATGTGACCTTTCCATTCTAACCCCATGTAGTGTACTGGGAGATTTGACCCCCTGATCTACTACGTCTCTGTCATGACCTCTCTGTTATTCAAGTGTGTGCTAGCGTCCTGCCCCCCCCTGTGCTCCCCCCGACCCCCTACTGACTACTACCGTCGATGGCGGCGAGCACGGCGGTGCGGCCGAGGCGCTCGTCGCGGCGCAGCGCGTCCTGCCCCCCCCTGTGCTCCCCCCGACCCCCTACTGACTACTACCGTCGATGGCGGCGAGCACGGCGGTGCGGCCGAGGCGCTCGTCGCGGCGCAGCGCGTCCTGCCCCCCCCTGTGCTCCCCCCGACCCCCTACTGACTACTACCGTCGATGGCGGCGAGCACGGCGGTGCGGCCGAGGCGCTCGTCGCGGCGCAGCGCGTCCTGCCCCCCCCTGTGCTCCCCCCGACCCCCTACTGACTACTACCGTCGATGGCGGCGAGCACGGCGGTGCGGCCGAGGCGCTCGTCGCGGCGCAGCGCGTCCTGCCCCCCCCTGTGCTCCCCCCGACCCCCTACTGACTACTACCGTCGATGGCGGCGAGCACGGCGGTGCGGCCGAGGCGCTCGTCGCGGCGCAGCGCGTCCTGCCCCCCCCTGTGCTCCCCCCGACCCCCTACTGACTACTACCGTCGATGGCGGCGAGCACGGCGGTGCGGCCGAGGCGCTCGTCGCGGCGCAGCGCGTCCTGCCCCCCCCTGTGCTCCCCCCGACCCCCTACTGACTACTACCGTCGATGGCGGCGAGCACGGCGGTGCGGCCGAGGCGCTCGTCGCGGCGCAGCGCGTCCTGCCCCCCCCTGTGCTCCCCCCGACCCCCTACTGACTACTACCGTCGATGGCGGCGAGCACGGCGGTGCGGCCGAGGCGCTCGTCGCGGCGCAGCGCGTCCTGCCCCCCCCTGTGCTCCCCCCGACCCCCTACTGACTACTACCGTCGATGGCGGCGAGCACGGCGGTGCGGCCGAGGCGCTCGTCGCGGCGCAGCGCGTCCTGCCCCCCCCTGTGCTCCCCCCGACCCCCTACTGACTACTACCGTCGATGGCGGCGAGCACGGCGGTGCGGCCGAGGCGCTCGTCGCGGCGCAGCGCGTCCTGCCCCCCCCTGTGCTCCCCCCGACCCCCTACTGACTACTACCGTCGATGGCGGCGAGCACGGCGGTGCGGCCGAGGCGCTCGTCGCGGCGCAGCGCGTCCTGCCCCCCCCTGTGCTCCCCCCGACCCCCTACTGACTACTACCGTCGATGGCGGCGAGCACGGCGGTGCGGCCGAGGCGCTCGTCGCGGCGCAGCGCGTCCTGCCCCCCCCTGTGCTCCCCCCGACCCCCTACTGACTACTACCGTCGATGGCGGCGAGCACGGCGGTGCGGCCGAGGCGCTCGTCGCGGCGCAGCGCGTCCTGCCCCCCCCTGTGCTCCCCCCGACCCCCTACTGACTACTACCGTCGATGGCGGCGAGCACGGCGGTGCGGCCGAGGCGCTCGTCGCGGCGCAGCGCGTCCTGCCCCCCCCTGTGCTCCCCCCGACCCCCTACTGACTACTACCGTCGATGGCGGCGAGCACGGCGGTGCGGCCGAGGCGCTCGTCGCGGCGCAGCGCGTCCTGCCCCCCCCTGTGCTCCCCCCGACCCCCTACTGACTACTACCGTCGATGGCGGCGAGCACGGCGGTGCGGCCGAGGCGCTCGTCGCGGCGCAGCGCGTCCTGCCCCCCCCTGTGCTCCCCCCGACCCCCTACTGACTACTACCGTCGATGGCGGCGAGCACGGCGGTGCGGCCGAGGCGCTCGTCGCGGCGCAGCGCGTCCTGCCCCCCCCTGTGCTCCCCCCGACCCCCTACTGACTACTACCGTCGATGGCGGCGAGCACGGCGGTGCGGCCGAGGCGCTCGTCGCGGCGCAGCGCGTCCTGCCCCCCCCTGTGCTCCCCCCGACCCCCTACTGACTACTACCGTCGATGGCGGCGAGCACGGCGGTGCGGCCGAGGCGCTCGTCGCGGCGCAGCGCGTCCTGCCCCCCCCTGTGCTCCCCCCGACCCCCTACTGACTACTACCGTCGATGGCGGCGAGCACGGCGGTGCGGCCGAGGCGCTCGTCGCGGCGCAGCGCGTCCTGCCCCCCCCTGTGCTCCCCCCGACCCCCTACTGACTACTACCGTCGATGGCGGCGAGCACGGCGGTGCGGCCGAGGCGCTCGTCGCGGCGCAGCGCGTCCTGCCCCCCCCTGTGCTCCCCCCGACCCCCTACTGACTACTACCGTCGATGGCGGCGAGCACGGCGGTGCGGCCGAGGCGCTCGTCGCGGCGCAGCGCGTCCTGCCCCCCCCTGTGCTCCCCCCGACCCCCTACTGACTACTACCGTCGATGGCGGCGAGCACGGCGGTGCGGCCGAGGCGCTCGTCGCGGCGCAGCGCGTCCTGCCCCCCCCTGTGCTCCCCCCGACCCCCTACTGACTACTACCGTCGATGGCGGCGAGCACGGCGGTGCGGCCGAGGCGCTCGTCGCGGCGCAGCGCGTCCTGCCCCCCCCTGTGCTCCCCCCGACCCCCTACTGACTACTACCGTCGATGGCGGCGAGCACGGCGGTGCGGCCGAGGCGCTCGTCGCGGCGCAGCGCGTCCTGCCCCCCCCTGTGCTCCCCCCGACCCCCTACTGACTACTACCGTCGATGGCGGCGAGCACGGCGGTGCGGCCGAGGCGCTCGTCGCGGCGCAGCGCGTCCTGCCCCCCCCTGTGCTCCCCCCGACCCCCTACTGACTACTACCGTCGATGGCGGCGAGCACGGCGGTGCGGCCGAGGCGCTCGTCGCGGCGCAGCGCGTCCTGCCCCCCCCTGTGCTCCCCCCGACCCCCTACTGACTACTACCGTCGATGGCGGCGAGCACGGCGGTGCGGCCGAGGCGCTCGTCGCGGCGCAGCGCGTCCTGCCCCCCCCTGTGCTCCCCCCGACCCCCTACTGACTACTACCGTCGATGGCGGCGAGCACGGCGGTGCGGCCGAGGCGCTCGTCGCGGCGCAGCGCGTCCTGCCCCCCCCTGTGCTCCCCCCGACCCCCTACTGACTACTACCGTCGATGGCGGCGAGCACGGCGGTGCGGCCGAGGCGCTCGTCGCGGCGCAGCGCGTCCTGCCCCCCCCTGTGCTCCCCCCGACCCCCTACTGACTACTACCGTCGATGGCGGCGAGCACGGCGGTGCGGCCGAGGCGCTCGTCGCGGCGCAGCGCGTCCTGCCCCCCCCTGTGCTCCCCCCGACCCCCTACTGACTACTACCGTCGATGGCGGCGAGCACGGCGGTGCGGCCGAGGCGCTCGTCGCGGCGCAGCGCGTCCTGCCCCCCCCTGTGCTCCCCCCGACCCCCTACTGACTACTACCGTCGATGGCGGCGAGCACGGCGGTGCGGCCGAGGCGCTCGTCGCGGCGCAGCGCGTCCTGCCCCCCCCTGTGCTCCCCCCGACCCCCTACTGACTACTACCGTCGATGGCGGCGAGCACGGCGGTGCGGCCGAGGCGCTCGTCGCGGCGCAGCGCGTCCTGCCCCCCCCTGTGCTCCCCCCGACCCCCTACTGACTACTACCGTCGATGGCGGCGAGCACGGCGGTGCGGCCGAGGCGCTCGTCGCGGCGCAGCGCGTCCTGCCCCCCCCTGTGCTCCCCCCGACCCCCTACTGACTACTACCGTCGATGGCGGCGAGCACGGCGGTGCGGCCGAGGCGCTCGTCGCGGCGCAGCGCGTCCTGCCCCCCCCTGTGCTCCCCCCGACCCCCTACTGACTACTACCGTCGATGGCGGCGAGCACGGCGGTGCGGCCGAGGCGCTCGTCGCGGCGCAGCGCGTCCTGCCCCCCCCTGTGCTCCCCCCGACCCCCTACTGACTACTACCGTCGATGGCGGCGAGCACGGCGGTGCGGCCGAGGCGCTCGTCGCGGCGCAGCGCGTCCTGCCCCCCCCTGTGCTCCCCCCGACCCCCTACTGACTACTACCGTCGATGGCGGCGAGCACGGCGGTGCGGCCGAGGCGCTCGTCGCGGCGCAGCGCGTCCTGCCCCCCCCTGTGCTCCCCCCGACCCCCTACTGACTACTACCGTCGATGGCGGCGAGCACGGCGGTGCGGCCGAGGCGCTCGTCGCGGCGCAGCGCGTCCTGCCCCCCCCTGTGCTCCCCCCGACCCCCTACTGACTACTACCGTCGATGGCGGCGAGCACGGCGGTGCGGCCGAGGCGCTCGTCGCGGCGCAGCGCGTCCTGCCCCCCCCTGTGCTCCCCCCGACCCCCTACTGACTACTACCGTCGATGGCGGCGAGCACGGCGGTGCGGCCGAGGCGCTCGTCGCGGCGCAGCGCGTCCTGCCCCCCCCTGTGCTCCCCCCGACCCCCTACTGACTACTACCGTCGATGGCGGCGAGCACGGCGGTGCGGCCGAGGCGCTCGTCGCGGCGCAGCGCGTCCTGCCCCCCCCTGTGCTCCCCCCGACCCCCTACTGACTACTACCGTCGATGGCGGCGAGCACGGCGGTGCGGCCGAGGCGCTCGTCGCGGCGCAGCGCGTCCTGCCCCCCCCTGTGCTCCCCCCGACCCCCTACTGACTACTACCGTCGATGGCGGCGAGCACGGCGGTGCGGCCGAGGCGCTCGTCGCGGCGCAGCGCGTCCTGCCCCCCCCTGTGCTCCCCCCGACCCCCTACTGACTACTACCGTCGATGGCGGCGAGCACGGCGGTGCGGCCGAGGCGCTCGTCGCGGCGCAGCGCGTCCTGCCCCCCCCTGTGCTCCCCCCGACCCCCTACTGACTACTACCGTCGATGGCGGCGAGCACGGCGGTGCGGCCGAGGCGCTCGTCGCGGCGCAGCGCGTCCTGCCCCCCCCTGTGCTCCCCCCGACCCCCTACTGACTACTACCGTCGATGGCGGCGAGCACGGCGGTGCGGCCGAGGCGCTCGTCGCGGCGCAGCGCGTCCTGCCCCCCCCTGTGCTCCCCCCGACCCCCTACTGACTACTACCGTCGATGGCGGCGAGCACGGCGGTGCGGCCGAGGCGCTCGTCGCGGCGCAGCGCGTCCTGCCCCCCCCTGTGCTCCCCCCGACCCCCTACTGACTACTACCGTCGATGGCGGCGAGCACGGCGGTGCGGCCGAGGCGCTCGTCGCGGCGCAGCGCGTCCTGCCCCCCCCTGTGCTCCCCCCGACCCCCTACTGACTACTACCGTCGATGGCGGCGAGCACGGCGGTGCGGCCGAGGCGCTCGTCGCGGCGCAGCGCGTCCTGCCCCCCCCTGTGCTCCCCCCGACCCCCTACTGACTACTACCGTCGATGGCGGCGAGCACGGCGGTGCGGCCGAGGCGCTCGTCGCGGCGCAGCGCGTCCTGCCCCCCCCTGTGCTCCCCCCGACCCCCTACTGACTACTACCGTCGATGGCGGCGAGCACGGCGGTGCGGCCGAGGCGCTCGTCGCGGCGCAGCGCGTCCTGCCCCCCCCTGTGCTCCCCCCGACCCCCTACTGACTACTACCGTCGATGGCGGCGAGCACGGCGGTGCGGCCGAGGCGCTCGTCGCGGCGCAGCGCGTCCTGCCCCCCCCTGTGCTCCCCCCGACCCCCTACTGACTACTACCGTCGATGGCGGCGAGCACGGCGGTGCGGCCGAGGCGCTCGTCGCGGCGCAGCGCGTCCTGCCCCCCCCTGTGCTCCCCCCGACCCCCTACTGACTACTACCGTCGATGGCGGCGAGCACGGCGGTGCGGCCGAGGCGCTCGTCGCGGCGCAGCGCGTCCTGCCCCCCCCTGTGCTCCCCCCGACCCCCTACTGACTACTACCGTCGATGGCGGCGAGCACGGCGGTGCGGCCGAGGCGCTCGTCGCGGCGCAGCGCGTCCTGCCCCCCCCTGTGCTCCCCCCGACCCCCTACTGACTACTACCGTCGATGGCGGCGAGCACGGCGGTGCGGCCGAGGCGCTCGTCGCGGCGCAGCGCGTCCTGCCCCCCCCTGTGCTCCCCCCGACCCCCTACTGACTACTACCGTCGATGGCGGCGAGCACGGCGGTGCGGCCGAGGCGCTCGTCGCGGCGCAGCGCGTCCTGCACGCGGCGCGGGACGGCGACGCCGTTGCGGTGCATCCACTCGCGGTTGCCTATCAGCACCACGTGTTCTGTGTCCTGGGGAAAGGAAAATACACAAATGTGTTCAAATATAATGCCCTGATACAGGGACAAAGAAAAAGAAATGGGGGAATTTCATATCGATAAATAAAGGGACGGTAAGCCGTTCCGAGACCAGAATAGGGCGTTTGAGCTTCTAGCTCAATCTGCCCGGCCAACTGCCGGCCAACAAAAGAATGGCGGTATGTGTGGTCGCATACCGTCGTACTGTAGTGTACGACGTAACCTAACTTATAAGTATGAGTCTTACGCACACTACAGTACGCACCAAACGTTGTGACGAGCATCAAGTTCACCTGGACGGAGCCCGGCAGGGGAACGGGGTAAGAGGTCTTCGGCTGCGTTCTTTTGCAGATCCCAGAATCCTCTACGCAACGCCAAAGACGGTAACCAGAGGCGATTTAGTGCTTTAAAAATCCCACGTAACCCTACGGCACCCCCACGGCACCGGGTAATTTTTGAAGGTTTCCCCTCGTAACTAACAAAAACTAAGCCGCGAGAAGAAGGTGAGGGAGAGTTGTTGTCGATATGGGGTACCGGGGGTAGTATGTGTGTGTGTCTCACCGCATCCGCGTGATCCGGCGGGCGCATATTTCCCTTTTTTCTTACGGGTGCCAGGGTGTGGTATGTGTGTGTGTGTGTATGTCTGCGCGTGTGTGTGTGTGTGCGTGTCTCACCTCGTCCGCATGGTCTGGTGGTCGTATCACGCTCTGCAGACGGTCCGCGGCCTGCGCGGAGCTGAGCGCCGCGTCTCCCAGCGGCGCCACCAGCTCCACGGGAACGCCGTGTAGAGTTATCGTTGAGCCCTCCCTGTGGGATGAACGGGGGGTCGTTATTCGAGAACAAGTTACAAATATTATAAACTTTACCTTTTAGTTTTGCCACTTTTTTTAAGTGGACGCCTTAAATATAGAAATATTTATATATGCGATGCGACGAAATATATATTTTTTATCTTCACATAATTCAATGTTCATTAAATTGAAACCATAAATGTGTCGTCGCTTAATATTTAAAAAAATAAAAGGCACGAAATCAGACATCCGCTATAAAAACAAAAAAAAATTACATTTTATACCATCATCAACCCATTACTGTCCCACTGCTGGGCACGGGTCTCCTCTCAGAATGAGAAGCATTAGGCCATAGTCCACCGCGCTGGACAAGTGCGTATTGGTAGACTTCACATACCTTTAAGATTTTTTTTTTTTTTTTTATAAATCTCTCAGGTATGCAGGTTTCCTCACGATGTTTTCCTTCACCGTTTAAGCAAGTGATAATTAATTTTTAATACGCACATAAATTTGAAAATCAGAGGTGCGTGCCTGGGATTTGAACCTCGGACCCCTCGATCGAGAGAGAGGCCGCGTTTCTTAACCACTAGGCTATCAATGCTTTTTTTACATTTTATAACAAAACAAAGAAACCAAATATTGTAAAATAACTCACTTAGTTTTGGCTAACACGGCCGCCACCACTGCTGTGCACCTTTTAGGTACTAAAATCCAAATTCACCACCACCAGCTCACCTAGGATTAGCCAACGGGTTAGCTACCACTGTCGTGTATAATTTTAGGTGCTAAAATCCAAATTTACACCACCAGCTCACCTAACATTAACCAACACAGTCCCGACCAAAGCACACACTTCATTGGGCGCTCTTACCCGTAATCTACCACTGCCGTGTATCATTTTCAGTGCAAACATACATATTTACACCACCACTCACCTAGCATTGGCCAGTACACTCGTCAAGGAAGCGGACACATCGTTGGCCGCTCGCATCCTCATCTTGGCTCGGAGGCCGCAGCCCGGCGCCGCAGTGAAGCCGCTGCAGTGCGCCCGGGACGGACCCACCACTGCCGTGCACCATTTTACTATTGCTGGTGGTGTAAAAAAAATAAACAAATTAATGAATGAATTTATTTATTTGTGATAACATGCATTTAAAGAAATGTTAATACATAATTTAATTCGGCATAATCGTCCACGTGGACGAATGCGTTGGTGTGCAATACAAGTAGTATGTATGCAAGGATATATCATCAAATATTTTTTATTTGTACTGAAGGTTTTTGTTAAATTACTTGTTCGTCCTATTAATGACTCGTAGATAGATTGATAGAGTAATCAATTTTAACCAGTTTATGCTTATCAAAGTCCAAATAAGACTGATTGCTTAGACAAATTGATAAATTGCAATCTTTGGTTAAGAAAAAATGTTGATATTTCAACATAGTAGGAACACATGTGTGGTAAACCTCAAATAGAAATCTAATCCTATCTAAGGTTTATTACAGCTTTTCTCAAGCAGCAGTAATCATTTCACATGCGGACTTTATGCTCTTTAACTACTTCTATATAATAAAAAACCTATGGAATATCTTGTCATTGATGTCATATGCACCATGTGCCACGGTACTGACCGGGTGACGTATAAAAACTTTCCACATATTACAGTACTAATCGATCGGTACTGACCGTGCGATATATTTAGGTTAGACCGGTCAGTACCACCTTGCATGGTACCGACCGGTCGACATTTAAAAGTCTACTACTTTACAAATTATTGATCAGACAACTTATTCAGGCCTACCACCTAACAGGGTACTGACCGATCAAAACACCCACGTTCTACCACAAAACTACAGAGTACTGATCGAACCACAAAGACATCTATGTGATACAACACTTTCTACCACTAAACTATCTGTCATACACCATTTCTATCACAGGTCTACCACCATCATCATCATCATCATCATCAACCCTTTACTGTCCCACTGTTGGGCACGGGTCTTCTCTCAGAGTGAGAAGGATAAGGTCATAGTCCACCGTGCTGGACAAGTGCGTATTGGTAGACTTCACATACCTTCGAGATTTTTTTTTTTAAATATCTCATGTCTGCAGGTTTCCTCACGATGTTTTCCTTCACCGCTTAAGCAAGTGATAATTAATTTCTAACACGCACATAACTTTGAAAAATCAGTGCCTGGGATTTGAACCTCGGACCCCTCGATCAAGAGGCCGACTTTCTTAACCACTAGGCTATCACTGTCTTTGTCTACCACCATACACCACCACAACTCACCAGAAGCGACAGGATGTTCGGAGTTGAGCTCCGCGCACAGCACGCAGGCGAGCACGGCGGGCAGCGCCGCCGCGGAGCCCGTCAGCAACGAAACCCGCGCAACGCGGGTGCTGCCACACGTTATCGTGCCGGTTTTGTCGAATATCACCGTCTTTACCTAAGAAAGTTTGTCATCTGTTAGTAATAATCAATCTCGATCAAGCTTTTATCCGATTGCAAAAGATAAAAATTGATTAAGGTCGATTATTAAAAGTTTTCGAGCGCGCGCGTGTGTGCGTGTAAGTGTGAGAGAATGCGTAGGTGTGTGTCAGTGTTTGTGTGTAAGTGTGCATGTATATGTGATCGTGCGTGAGTGCGCGTGTAAAAGAAGTGTTTGAGAGTGTGAAGTATGCATGTATGTGCGATCGTGCGTGAATGCGTGTACGTGTGTGTATGTTTGTGTGAACATGTGCATGTGTGTGCGTAAGTGCGTCCTTGCGTGTGACTGCGCGTGTACTTGTATATCTCACCTTATGCGCGTTCTCCAGGGGCTCAGCGCCCTTGATGAGCAGCCCCAGGTTCGCACCGACCCCGGTGGCCACCATGACCGCGGTGGGCGTGGCCAGCCCCAGTGCGCACGGGCACGCGATCGCGAGCACGGAGAGCGCGAAGTGGAACGCGCTCTGCACTATCACCTGCCACTTGGAGAACGAGGGGTCGCGGTACATCTCCTGGGGGTAGGAGTAGATTTTTTAGGAAAAATAGTGAGAAATAAATAATGAAAAAAATAGTGAAAAAAATAATAATAATGATCCGTGTGTATTTTGGTGATGAGAGCACATGATTTTACACGAATTTAGAAAAAAAGGTAAATAGTTGATTCGAAATTTAAAAATGATCAGAGATATCGCGCGAATTACTAAGGATTAGATGTTTGCGAATGAGAACAACATTAAACTTTTCGAATAAATTTAAAAATGAGAGAAAAAAATTCGAATTCGAAATTTGAAAACGACCAGAGATTTGCAACGACTCACTAAGGATCAGATCTCCGCGAATGAGAACTATAGACAACATAAGACATTATGAGTAAATTAAAAAAAAAATAAAGAAAAACATGACGAATTTGAAATTTGAATATCGATCGTCGAATAACGTAGTGTAACGTGGAATGGATTTTCGCGTCTGAGAAATATAAACAACATTAATGAGCAGGGACAGCGCGAAGTGGAACGCACTCTGCACTATCATCTGCCACTTGGAGAATGAGGGGTCGCGGTAGATCTCCTGGGGGTAGGAGGTAGAGGTGCCAAATAGCGTTGATAAATAGGTAGGTTGGAAAAGGAAATGTCGAAATACAAATTTGAAAATAGATAACAAATCAACTTTTGACGACGAGTCGCGGTAGATCTCCTGTGTATGGATAGACATTTTTTAAGGAAAACTAGTGAGAAAATTGCTCAGTGTGTTTTTTGGTGATGAGAGTAGAAGAATTCCAGACAATCGTGGCCAATTGAATTTTCATTTATGAAAAAAAAAAAAATTCGCCAAGTACGAGTCGAACTCGCACATGGAGGCTTCCGTACTACCAAATGTTCAGTATTTTAATTCATTTTATGATTTTCAACAATACTTAGTCATATGAAACAACAATAGATGGCGTTGGGGTGATGATGAATGATACGTAAATTTTCAACAATACTTAGTTATATAACACACAAATAGATGGCGTTGGGGTGACGATGGGACGATGATTATAAGTAATCAACGTATAATAAAATTAAAACAAGTATATTAAAATATGTTTTATGGTTCTTATTTGTATTTATTATAATACCAGTTATAGTAGTAAACGTATTGTAAAAATTTCAACCGTCTTCCTAGTACAGTTTAACAGTCAGATCGAACAGTCAAATCCGGTTTGTTGTATGGAGACCCCCTTTAATATTCCACTTTATTTTATTTTTAGTATTTGTTGTTATAGCTGCCACCGTTATGCCTCCTCTGTCAAAATTTCATGTGTCTATCTATTACGGTTTAAGCGGTAGAGCCCTGTGACAGACGGACAGACGGACAGACAGCGAAGTCTTAGTAATAGGGTTCCGTTTTTACCCTTTGGGTACGGAATCCTAAAAAGAGAAATTCGAACTATTAAAATAGATGACCAAAGATTAAATTTGCTTATATGCAACCATAAAGTACGAACAACAACCATAAGTTACCAACGACATTCTACATTTTGAATTAAAAAAAAAAACAAGTTCTGAAAACAGTTTTTGATATTTCACTACTAGTACTAGTACGACAAATTACTACTACTACTACTACTACTTACCGGTGTGATAGCCTTGATCTTCTCAAAGTCCACAGCACCCGTGATGATCCAACTGATCAAAGTCAGTAGCGAGAGGAACACTACTAGAGGCACGAAATATCTGAAAAAGAATAGAAACATTTATATTTATTTATTTATTTTAATATATTAAAAGACTTTGACATAGGCTGAATATATCGTCCAGTAATACCACAGTCTACAATATAAAATAATATAATAGTTAAAATAAAATAGTTTTAAAACTAAAAACCATGCTAAAATCGAACTAGGAAAATCGTTAATCCTGATTCCTGACGATTCTGATGAAGCGAATGGGATAAAATTATTTAAATCGTATATTGTCATCGGTTCTTGATAATTCTCAAAATTTTAAATTAATCGGAGCGTTCATAGTGGGTAAAAGTCGAGTTCAAAGATTCCGTTGCATACAGTTCTAGCTAATAAAAGCGTGGTAAAAGGCAGTGATAGCCTAGTGGTTAAGAAACTCGGCCTCTCGCTCGATGAGTCCGAGGTTCAAATCCCACGCACGCACCTCTAATTTATTAAAATTATGTGCGCATTACAAATTAACTATCACTTGCTTAAACGGTGAATGAAAACCTGCATACCTGAGAGACCATACTTTCTTTTTCAAAGGTATGTGTAATCTACAAATACGCACATGTCCAGGTGGAATATGGCCTAATCCTCCTCATTCTGAGAAGGTACACGTTCCCAACGGTGGAACAGTAATGGGTTGACGATAATGATGAATATTAGTTAAGATGTCAGACTGTCCTCAACTCACCCTGCTGCAGTATCTAGTGTGGGGCTGAGTTTGGAAACGTGTTTTTAAATGTCCGTCTATCCCCAACTCACCTGCCTTAGTATCTACTGTGGGATCTGAGTGTAAAGAACGTGGTTTTTATATTTTTTTATTTAATGTCCGACTGTCCCCAACTCATCCTGGTGCTTTATTAATGTCCGACTATCCCCAACTCATCCTGACGTTTTATTACTGTCCGACTATCCACAACTCATCCTGATGTTTTATTACTGTCCGACTATCCACAACTCATCCTGATGTTTTATTACTGTCCGACTATCCACAACTCATCCTGATGTTTTATTACTGTCCGACTGTCCCCAACTCACCCTGATGTTTTATTACTGTCCGACTATCCACAACTCACCCTGATGTTTTATTAATGTCCGACTGTCCACAACTCACCCTGATGTTTTATTACTGTCCGACTGTCCCCAACTCACCCTGACGTTTTATTACTGTCTGACTATCCACAACTCATCCTGATGTTTTATTACTGTCCGACTATCTACAACTCATCCTGATGTTTTATTACTGTCCGACTATCTACAACTCATCCTGATGTTTTATTACTGTCCGACTATCCCCAACTCATCCTGACGTTTTATTACTGTCCGACTATCCACAACTCATCCTGACGTTTTATTTAAGTCCGACTGTTCCCAACTCACCCCGCTATGGTGTCGGCCAGGCGCTGCACGGGCGCCTTGCTGCTCTGCGCGTCCTCGACCAGGCGCACGATCTGCGCCAGCGTGCTCGCCTCGCCGGTGTGTGTCGCTCGCATTAGCAGAGCGCCGTGCTGGTTGATGCTGCCGCCTATCACTAGGGATCCTGGGGAGGTGGGGGTGAAATGGATAATTGAAAAAAAATATTCGCTTAGAAAATGGTGTGACAATATCATCAGTAATTACATATTCGAATGACAATTTAAAGAATATTAAATTTCACTTATAAAATGGTTTAAAAGTGACAGTTATTATCTATTTCAATCTTAGTAAATGGGGCAATGACATAATTGTACTTATGTACGTAATCTAACATTTGAAACTTATGAACATATTAAATTCGTTATTCTAAAAAAAACTCACAAGTGTGTAATCTACCAATGCGCACTTAGCAAGCGCGGTGGACTATGACGTAATCCTTCTCATTCTGAGAAATATTTCAGCGTCATAACAGCAGTGTAGCGCTGCTGTGTTCTGGTTTGAAGTGTACGGTAAGGGAGACATACTTATACGAGGCGTTCCAGCTTAGTACTCAAGGGTAGCGACACATCTGTAAGAATCTAATCTTATCTAGAGTTGCTTACAGATGTCCAAGGGCAGCAATAGCCTACCATCAGGTAGACCGCATGCTTGTCTGCTACTCCTATATTATAAAAAGGCAAAATTAAGACGGATCGTTTATTAACAACTTCTGTCAGTATACATACCTATGCTCTTAGTGACGGGCATAGACTCTCCCGTGATAAGGGACTCGTCGCAAGTGCTGTGTCCCAATATAACCTTCCCATCCACAGGGATCTTTGCTCCAGGAACCACCTGAAGGAATTAAAGCTTTTTTTTTAATACTCGATATTTATATTGATTATCCAAATCAACATTTTACATAAATATTACCGCTCATTAATATTGAGTCAACTTTTTCCCGAAAATCGAAAGTAGACAATTTAATAGGATTTAAAAATTGGATAGATTGATTATTAATAACGGTTGAAAGACAACAATTTTAGGTGCTTTGTTTGTCCACCGATTTCATATACACTTTGGCATAGAAACGCACACATGCACACACTCAATCACTCACTCTCTCTCTCTCTCTCTCATTTACTCAGATACTAACGCACACTCACTCATTCACTCACACTCCCTCGCACACACACTTACACTAACTCATTCAACCCACACACTCTTATCCACCCACCCCTTTCCTCTCCTACTCACGCACACAGACACTTATTTACTCACCCACTCACACTCACTCACATACTTACAGTTTCTCTCACACCCACACTTACTTACTCCCATACACCCACACACACAAACACCGCCCAAGCCCCAACCTCCCCCCACGAACTGACCTTAAGCACGTCCCCCCTTTCCACCAGGTCCACCGGGATGCTTTTCTCTCCAACCTCGTGGCCCTCAGCGTCCAGGGTCACCAGCACCGCCTCAGTGGCCTTCAGAGACAGCAGCTTCGATAGGGCTTCCGAGGTCTTGCCCTGTATAAACGAAAACTTCGAGAAAGGTGGTAGTATTATGATGATGATTGCTCTGTTGTTTTTGATGATAATGATGACAACTATAGCGATTATTTTTTTTGTTGAAATTCATTGAAATCCGAAAAGTAACACCTTTCAGGTTAAAAGAATATAATAGTTGTTTTAACGGATGACGATTACGAATTTGTTGTTGGAGTAATTAAAATTGCTCGACTTGGGGGGGCACTGCCGTGCCAACTGTGCAAACTATATTTCTGAACAAAATAAAACCTTTATTGATATGGACAAAGATGATTAATAAATTATTGTGTTACCTCAGTGACGATATATCAAAATTGACGATGTATGATAACGATGTTGCTCAACGATTCCGTTTTTAGGGTTGATGATGCAGTTTTTGTAGATGACGATGCTGTTTTTGTAGAGGAAGACAATGCCATTGTTGTTGTTGTTGATGATGATGTTGTGATTATACAACGTTTGATTTTGAATTACTTACATAAACGCTTTCTACACTCACAGCCCCACACTAGGAGTCCCTGTGTCGTGGATGCCATGGACACACATAGACAAATACACAAACACCCAGACCCAGAAATAGAAATCTAAATTCATAATTTAGATATCAGTCTGGCCGGGAATCGAACCCGGGACCCTTTGCGCGTCAGACCGGTATGGTGACCGCTCCGCCACGCGGGTCGTCATATTTATTATAGATTATAGTGACGTTGTTGTCGTCGACGCCCACCTTAGCGATGTGTTCGAGCCACCTGCCCAGCGACACGAACACGAGCAGCATGGGCGACGTGTCGAAGAAGGTTAAAGGGCTGCTCTCCTTGCGCTTGTGAGAACCTGATGTTATTGGCGTTTGTCGTGGTCGATGGTGATAATGATTATGTTGTTTTGTCATTGATGATTATGATTTTATGAAGATTTTGTGTTAATATTGATGATAATAACCATGTTGCTCATGATGATGTTGTTTTTAAGGTTGATGATGACGTACCGGGTATCCATCGTTGTTGATAATAACGATGCCATTATTATTGAAGATAATTACAGTGCTGTGTCCTCAATGATGATGATAGTGACGATATTGTTGTTGTTGTTGTTGTCGACATTTTTAAGGCTGATGATAACGATATTGTTGTTGTCAATGATGATGAAAGAGACAATGTTGTTGTTGATGATGATGATGGAGATGATGTTGCCGTTGTTGATGACGGTGTGGTTATTGTAGTTAATTATGATGATGATGACACCTACCTTAGCGATGTGTTCAAGCCATCTACCCAGCGACACGAACACGAGCAGCATGGGCGGTGTGTCGAAGAAGGTTAAAGGACTGGTCTCCTTCCGCTGCGCCATCGCCGCTGCTACCACCGCTAGGGAGTACGCGTAACTGGGGGGTAAAGGGGGGATATAAGTATAGCACCGTATAAAATGAAGGAGGACGGCACCTGGGGGGTAAAGGGGGGATATAAGTATAGCACCGTATAAAATGAAGGAGGACGGCACCTGGGGGGTAAAGGGGGATATAAGTATAGCACCGTATAAAATGAAGGAGGACGGCACCTGGGGGGTAAAGGGGGGATATAAGTATAGCACCGTATAAAATGAAGGAGGACGGCACCTGGGGGGTAAAGGGGGGATATAAGTATAGCACCGTATAAAATGAAGGAGGACGGCACCTGGGGGGTAAAGGGGGGATATAAGTATAGCACCGTATAAAATGAAGGAGGACGGCACCTGGGGGGTAAAGGGGGGATATAAGTATAGCACCGTATAAAATGAAGGAGGACGGCACCTGGGGGGTAAAGGGGGGATATAAGTATAGCACCGTATAAAATGAAGGAGGACGGCACTTGATTTATTAAAAAAAGTGGTTGTGTACTGATGTACCTAAAAAAAAATTCGGCATTTTAATTAAACTACTCGTCTTTATAAAAACTAAATTAAAATATAACTTTAGTTATTTCCATAATTATATGATATGACACGACATGCTATCATATCCTATTATCCATATAAAAGAAAAAAATACTGAATAGCATCTAGCCTTCAGGATGTACAATTTTATATTTCTAATATAAGAGTAGCAGACGGGCATGCAGTCCACATGATCGTAAGTAGCTACTGCCCATGGGTATCTGCAATCAACCACAAATTAGAGTTCTACTAGAGGACTAAATTGGAACGCCTCGGGAAAGTATGTCTCCCTTACCACAACCTTCAAACTGCTGTTATAACAGAAATATGTGTGATGCCGCCGGAGATAAACCACAGAAGGTTCGAAGGTGGTAGAACCCTTTGTAGTTCGACTCCGGCGGCACCACCGCCACACCTATTTCTACCTAATAACAGCAGTGTTAGGCGCTGCTGTGTTCCGGTTTGAAGGGTGTGGTAAGGGAGACAGACTTTTCCGAGACGTTCCAGCTTAGTCCTCAGGGGTAGCGGCGCATCTGTGGCCGACCTCAGGTAGTAATATCTAATCCTATCTGGGGTTGATTACAGATGTCCATGGGCGGCAGTAGCCACTTACCATCAGGTGGACTGCATGCTCGTCTGCTACTCTTATATTATAAAAAATATATATATATATAACCTCCATATATTATATTGTATATAATATGGAATAATTGTATGTGTCGCTGTCGGATTACGTAATTGATACGTGTAAATAAATACAATTTTAATTATTGTTGAGATGAACGTAACAATACCTGATGGTGGTGGTCATAGATATAAGAACGTCCATGTTGGAGGTGCCGTGTCGGAGCGCCTTGAACGCTTGCTTGTAGAAGTGCCAGCCGCCTATGAACTGTTGACAAGAGATTTTATTAAAATTTACATTAAAAACATTTTTTGGTCTGTTTGGTCTACTGTAGTAGACCGTTGGTATACTGAGGTTTGTGTTAAAACTATGTTGGATCTTGAAAATAAATATTCTACTAGTCTTCGGTATTTTTGGTTTACTATAATAGACTTTTAGTCTACTGAGACACGTTGTCTGTTCTTGGGTCAACTCAACTGCCAATGTTTGAGTTTTGGGTCTATCATCTTTTCTGTTCTATGTATGTTCTATTACTGGTCTATTTTTAGGGTTCCCTACCCAAAGAGTAAAAACGGAACCCCATTACTAAGACTTCGCTGTCTGTCCGTCTGTCACAGGGCTCTATCTCCGGAACCGTAATAGATAGACACATGAAATTTATACAGAGGATATAACAACAAATGTTTGACTCTTACTTGGTGAATTATGTTTCTTGGTCAGTATACATGTGCTCTGGGCAGATCCAGAACGAATTCTGCATTTAAATATCCTATGCGTCTATTATCATTTTATGTTTACTAGGTTTGTTCTGAGTCAATTATTAATCTATGTATATTCTGGGATTGAGATTTTAAGGCTCTGTTTGAGATGTGGGTAGCTTATAAGTGTGGTTTTGGGTCCAGTGCGTGCCTATGTGTGCTCTGGTATGCTTTGGATATGTTTTTTTTTCATCTAAGTATGTTTTTTGTGTGTGTATGTGTGTACTCTAGGTCCATTCTGGATCTGTGTGCTCTGGGTCCGTTCTGTGCCTATGTGTATTCTGGGTCTGTTCTAGGTCTAAGTGTGTTCTGTGTCTATGCGTGCTCTGGGTCCGTTCTGTGCCTATGTGTATTCTGGGTCTGTTCTAGGTCTAAGTGTGTTCTGTGTCTATGCGTGCTCTGGGTCCGTTCTGTGCCTATGTGTATTCTGGGTCTGTTCTAGGTCTAAGTGTGTTCTGTGTCTATGCGTGCTCTGGGTCCGTTCTGTGCCTATGTGTGTTCTGGGTCTGTTCTAGGTCTAAGTGTGTTCAGTGTCTATGCGTGCTCTGGGTCCGTTCTGTGCCTATGTGTGTTCTGGGTCTGTTCTAGGTCTAAGTGTGTTCTGTGTCTATGCGTGCTCTGGGTCCGTTCTGTGCCTATGTGTGTTCTGGGTCTGTTCTAGGTCTAAGTGTGTTCTCTGTCTATGCGTGCTCTGGGTCCGTTCTGTGCCTATGTGTGTTCTGGGTCTGTTCTAGGTCTAAGTGTGTTCTCTGTCTATGCGTGCTCTGGGTCCGTTCTGTGCCTATGTGTGTTCTGGGTCTGTTCTAGGTCTAAGTGTGTTCTGGGTCCGTTCTGTGCCTGTGTGCTCTGGGTTTTTTCTGGGTCTAAGTGTGTTCTGGGTCTACTGTGTGTCAATGTGTGTTCTGGGTCTGTTCTGAGTATAAGAGTGCTCTGGGTCTGTTGTGGGTCTGTGGTTCTGTGTCAATGCGTGCTCTGGGTCTGTTCTGTGTCTGTGTTCTCTGGGTCTACTATGTGTCTAAGTGTGCTCTGTGGTGTGTTCCGTGTCCGTGTTCCCTGTGTCTGCCGCGTGTTCCCCGTGTTCCCTGTGCGCCCCGTCACCTGCACGGGCGTGGCGAGCAGCAGCATGACGAGGTTTTCGGCGCGCGTGTTGAGCTGGGTGGCTTGTGAGTCTGTTGTGGGTCTAAGTGTGCTCTGGGTGTGTTCCGTGTCCGTGTTCTCTGTCCGAGGGATGCTGGGAGTGTGCCGGGATTGGTGGCTTGTGGGTCCTAGTGTGCTCTGGGTCTGAGCGTGCTAAGGGTCTACTGTGTATCTGTGTGTGTGCGTTCTGGGTCTACTGTGTGTCAATGTGTGTTCTGGGTTTGTTCTGAGTATAAGTGTGCTCTGGGTCTGTTGTGGGTCTGTGGTTCTGTATCTATGTGTGGTCTGGGTCTCCTCTGTGTCCACCTGCACGGGCGTGGCGAGCAGCAGCATGACGAGGTTCTCGGCGCTGAGGCCGGGCAGCACGCAGCACATGTCGCGCGCGGAGTGGCCGCCGCCCATGCGCGCCATGAAGTACGCCATGGCCGCCATGCACGGACCGCCGAACACGAGAGATATGAGGAAAGCGTTACGCCACTTTCTTATTTCTTCTCTGGAAGCAAAGATATAGTTTTTTTTTTTTATATAATAGAAGAGTAGCAGACGAGCATGCAGTCCACCTGATGGTAAGTGGCTACTGCCGCCCATGGACATCTGTAATCAACCCCAGATAGGATTAGATATTCCGACCTGAGGTCGGCCACAGATGCGCCGCTACCCCTGAGGACTAAGCTGAAACGCCTCGGAAAAGTCTGTCTCCCTTACCACACCCTTCAAACCGGAATACAGCAGCGCCTAACACTGCTGTTATTAGGTAGAAATAGGTGTGGCAGTGGTGCCGCCGGAGTCGAACCACAAAGGGTTCTACCACCTTCTTAGTATAAATCTTTTGGCTAAAGCATGTACAAATGATACGACGTCACGTACTTATACATGGTGACGTTCAACGACGTCCTGTCGTGCAACGGCGTCATGTCGTGTCGTGTTTTTTAATGAGACTCGTCGTAAAATAAAACTCATTTTAAAACCCTGTTTTTTTTTCAAAAAGTAGAACTTATTATACGATGGAAACCCTAGGGTTGAATACAAACATGGGCATTAATTAGATCAGTTATAACCATGCTGCTTACACATGCGATTTTTTTTGTAACATGGCAGAGACCTTCAAAAGGTACCTGGTGCCATGGAAGTAATACAGAGTTACGTGGGACGCTTACCGCACTAAAACCCTTTTGTTTAAATCTAATGACGCTGTTTAAGTTTTTATCAAAATCAACCACATAAATCCTTTCCGCATTTTTCGTTAATTTTCACAATTTATAGTTTTGGATTTGGCCCTATAGGCTCATTTGAAAAATTCACCCTGTATAGGTTATGTTTTTTTTTTTTTTTTTATAATATAGGAGTAGCAGACGAGCATGCAGTCCACCTGATGGTAAGTGGCTACTGCCGCCCATGGACATCTGTAATCAACCCCAGATAGGATTAGATATACCTACCTGAGGTCGGCCACCAGATGCGCCGCTACCCTTGAGGACTAAGCTGGAATGCCTCGGAAAAGTATGTCTCCCTTACCACACCCTTCAAAACGGAACACAGCAGCGCTTAACACTGCTGTTATTAGGTACAAATAGGTGTGGCGGTGGTGCCGCCGGAGTCGAACCACAAGGGGTTCTACCACCTTTCGTTAGGTAACTTAGGTGAGGTTATGTACCCTAGACGGGTGAGGTTAGTCACTCACTTGTGCTCGAGGTAGTTGGTGGTGCCCCTGGTCTGCGAGCCCTGCACCGTGGCCTCGAAGCCCAGATCGGCGATGACGTCACAGATCTTCCGCGGACCCAGCAGCTCAGCGTCGTACTTGATTTTAGCTCTGTAATTATAAATGAAAATGTTGTTTTCTTTTATTCATTTATTCGTTCTATGTTTTTGATGTAAAAGTTCTTTAAGTGGACTTTGTTTTGTAACGGTTACGGAAACAGTTACGCTAGGGCGTTACTTTTAAATAACAATAATATTTTATTAATTACAAATTATAGAAATGATATAATGTATCAGGTCGACGAATAACATACCTGTGAGAATTTCAATATTACCGTTATATCGGTATTTTAGACCTTCGATATAAATATTGACATTTACAGAAATAATTTCACCAACTTGAATTCTTAATGCATTGATGTTTACTTGCGTTAGCGCGGATGTGTGTGCGTTATCGTATATACACGTAAGTGTGTATATGGACGTTTGTAAGCGTTTTTGTGTGCAAACTTTCATGTAAGTGTATATTTCTCACTGTGTCTTTATGTCTGTGTTTGTGAGCGAGTGTTTGTGCGCGCGTGCGCGTGTGTGTGTCTGTGTGTGAGCGTGCGTGCGTTTGTGCATCTTTGTGTGTGTGTGTGTGTGTGTGTGTGTGTGTTTGTATCAGCGCGTGCGCGTGTGTGTGCGTGCGTGCGTTTGTGCGTCTTTGTATGTTTATGTATGTCTGTGCGTCTTTGTCTGTATGTATGAACATCTGTGCATACTAACTTGGATGTGGTGAGCGCGACGGCGCAGGAGGCGACGCCGGGCAGCTTCAGCACACTCTTTTCTATCTTATTCACACAGGACGCGCACGTCATGCCCTTGATCTGAAACAACATAACATAACATTTATTTATTTATTGTTAATTAGAACGACACATGAATCACTTACACTAATTAACACGTCAAATTCAATGTCATAATTCAGAGGAATTCATTATTAAATAGGATGAAATATTTATACAACATGTACACATACACTCATTTCATTATTAATCAAACTATCCAATGTTTTGTCTTTCAAAGGTAGAAATTTGACAATTTATCCATACTAGATATTGAATGAAATTACCTCAAAAACATCTTGCACGGATATTTTGCGCGGCTTGTAAGGGTCCTCCTTCCGTGTGACTCGACGGGCTAATCAATGACGGGATTAGAACTACGAGAATGTATAAAAAGGACCGAACATATGGTTAGAGTGAGAAAAAAAGGGAAAGGGGAGGAAAAAGAGCCAAAGGGAAAATAGAGGGCGGGAGGGAGAGAAGCGTGGGGGAAAGAGGGAGAGGGAATTGAAGGGGAGGGGGGAAAAGAGGAGGAGGAAGGTGGGTGGAAGCGAGTGTGTAGAGACGGTAGTAAGCTAGTACAAGTAGGGCGGGGGAACGAGGAAGTAGAGCATATAGAATGTCCATTCTAAGGAACATAGACAGTCGGTCAGCAGCCAGCCCACTCACCAGCAGCTGCAGGTCGCGCCACCCGCTGCCGTCGCAGTGGAAAGGGAAAGGGGAGGGAGCTAGGGAAGGGAAATAGGAGGGAGCTAGGGAAGGGCAAGGGGAGAGAGCTAGGGAAGGGAAAGAGGAGGGAGCTAGGGACGGGAAAGGGGAGGGAGTTAGGGAAGGGCAAGGGGAGGGAACTAGGGAAGGGAAAGGGGAGTAAGCTAGACAGTCGGGGGGGAGAAGAAGCATGTCCAGCCTAGGGGGTCACCTAAGCCAGTCCACTCACCAGCAGCATGAGGTCCCGCTGCCCGGAGCCGTCGCAGTCGCTGAGCACGTCGGCCGGGAAGCCCAGCTCGCTGACCGACGCCGCCACCGCCCGCGCCGATATCTTGCTGGGCTCGTAGCGGACCTCCGCCTTGGCGGCTAACAGCGCTATTAGTATTGATTGGACACCTGGAATACAGAAATAGAGTAACGTTAAGTGATAGAACCCTTTGTGGTTCGACTCCGGCGGCACCACCGCCATACCTATTTCTGCCTAATAACAGCATTGTTAGGCGTTGCTGTGGTAGGAATATCTAATCCTATCTGGGGTTGATTACAGATGTCCATGGGCGGCAGTAGCCACTTACCATCAGGTGGACTGCATGCTCGTCTGCTACTCTTATATTATAAAAAAAAACGTAAAACAGTTATACAACCAAATTATCATAGTTTTACACTCCTCCCCCTTTCATTCTAAAATTCCTCAACAAAAAACTGACTTTTAAGGTCATAGCATAAACTAAGGGCCCTCCTCCCCCTTACCCCCTATCGCTACGCGCTTTACGTGATCAGGCCATGTCAAATATTTGTGACTTTTCAAAAAAAACTTTAACAAAAACTCTACACACAAAGTCTCCAACCCTTCCCAAATCTCCCCGCACTCACCATACAAACTGAACCAGGTTTTCTCTCCCTACCCCTCCCCAAATCTCCCCCCGAAGCTAGGAACAACAATGGACCACTCCCCACTCCTCCTCAATTACCCCCAAGCTATGGTCAACCACCCCACTCACCGTACAGCTTGGAGCAGTGTTTCTCTATGGCGGCGACACACGAGGCGCAGGTCATACCGCGCACTTCCAGCGTACATCGCGCCACCTCGCCCTCGGGCGGCGGTGAGGCTGAACCCTAAGATAAAGTCAAAGAAAATAATATAAAATATTATTAAATAAAATATATGATAAAATACAGGATGAAATTTTCGAATTAGTCTATCACCCCTCCCCCTCTTTTAAGCTTACCAATACGTATTAACTCGAGTCGTTAATATCATTTTTTTTTAAACAAGTTATAAATAAACACGCTTTTTATTGTATTGTCATCAGTTCTTGATAATTGTTCAAAATTTTGAATAAATCTAACCGTTCAAAGTGGGTAATATAGAGTTCAAAGATTCCATTACATACATACAGGACAAGCTAATAAAATAATGAAAGAAAGAAAGAAAAAATATAACAAACAAGCTTAACTCACATTCATTTGTACTCTACTCTTCGCCGGTGAGGTTTCTCTTAAAGCATCCCCGGATGCCTCGTGGTTGCTTTTACTAGACGTTGTTGTACCTGCAATCAATCCATGTATATCTATATGTATATACAAAAATAAATGATTGTCTGTATGCCCTTTATAGAATCGTAAACTATGCATCGATCATATGATACGACTAACTTTCCAGAGATGGCGCCACTGTCATGCAAATTTTCAGTTATAAGCATGTCATGTTATTTTTTTAAAACGCGGGCGAAGTCGCGGGCACTTTATAGTATCTATATACATATAATAATGATGTAAGCTTTGCTTGTCTGTACGTCGTATATATTTGCAAAGAAGTAGTTAGGCGAACTAAAAATAAGTAACTTAACAAAAATCATCTGAAAAGGGCAGTCATGTTAGTCTCTCCAATGACACATCATCATCATCAACCCATTACCGTACCACTGCTGGGCACGGGTCTCCTCTCAGAATGAGAAGGAACTAGCCATAGTCCACCGCGCTGGACAAGTGCGTATTGGTAGACTTCACATATCTTTGAAAACTTTTTTTTAGGTTTCCCAGTTACACAGGTTTCCTCACATTTTTTTCCTTGGCCGTTTAAGCTAGTAATAATTAATTTCTAATACGCACATAATTTTGATAAATCAGAGGCGCGTGCCTGGGATTTGAACCTCGGACCCTTCGATCAAGAGGCAGAGTTTCTTAGCCACTAGGCTTCATATATGACACCTTATATGTACAGGGTGAATTTTTCAAATGGGCCTTCAGGGCCAAATCCATTTTTCGCTAATCCTTATAGTTTCGGAATTGGCCCTGAAGGCCCATTTGATATATTCACCCTGTATATGTTAAAATTCGCCGTTTGTGCTGCAGCGTGACAAAGAACGACACATACATACATACACCCTAAAACATTACCCTCCCCAACAACCTACAAAAACACTTACCTATATCAACATCAAAGCCCAAAGCATAAATTGCGTCGGCGATCTGTTGTGGTGTTGTTGAGCTGTTGTACTTGACTGTTGCGTTGTTGTTCGCCAACGACACCGATGACGTCACGACGCCGGGCACGTCGCGGAGTGCCGCTGCAATATTACAGTTACTGTTAGTAATATATTATGTGATACGAGCATTTGCCCGCGGCTTTGCTCGCGTTACGAAGTAATATTTTCATCCCCTATTTTATCCCCTTGGGGGTAGAAATTATCAAAAACCTTTCTTAGCGGATGCCTGCGTCATAACATCTACCTGCATGCCAAATTTCAGCCCGATCCGTCCAGTGGTTTGGGCTGTGCGTTGATAGATCACTATGTCAGTCAGTCACCTTTGAGTTATATATATTTAGATTGTTATGGCAGATGACCATGCAGTTCACCTGATGGTAAGGGGTTATTACACGTGGACAGCTGTAACCAACTCCATATAGAACAGGTTCCACCTGAAGCCGATCACAGTTGCCAGTCCTGAGGACTAAGATAGTCACCTCATATATTAGTCGGCACGCTTCCACCTACTGAATTACTTTTTTTGATAATATAGCAGACGAGCATGCAGTCTGATGGAAATTGGCTACTGCCGCCCATAAACATTACCCAATGTGAACCACAGGTAAGATTAGATTCCTACCCGAGGTCCCCAGAAATACCGCTGAGCACTTAGCTGGAACGCTTCGGATATGTATGTCTCCCTTACCACCCTTCAAACCAGAATACAGCAGCGCTTAACACTGCTGTTATACAAAAAATAGCCACTGTAGTTCCGGGACCAGAATAGGACTACGGTATCCCCTGCGTAAGAGGAATAACCGCGTGTCGCTTTCACGGTACCGGGTACCTTTTGAAGGTTTCCAACTCGTTTACAAAAAAAAAGGTGTGGGGGTGGTACCGCCGGAGTCGAACCACAGAAGGTCCTACCACCTTCAAAAACTAAGTGATACTAATTAATAGTGTTGACACAGGACTGGCAGGTCATGCCGGTGACCGCTATGACCTCACTCTCCGCGCTGGGCACCCCCGACATGTCTATTAGCAGGTCTGTTGGTATTTTGCGGGGTATGAGGCTTCTAACCTAACCTAACCCCATCTCATGTAGAAGTAACTTGCCCAGTGGCAGAATACTAACATTCAATAGTGTTGACACAGGACTGACAGGTCATGCCGGTGACCGCGATGACCACCTCGCTCTCCTCACTGGGTACCCCGGACATGTCTACCAGCAGATCTGTTGGTATCTCGCGGGGTATGAGGCTTCTAACCTAACCTAACCCCATATCATGTAGAAGTAACTTGTCCAGTGGCAGAATACTAACATTCAATAGTGTTGACACAGGACTGACAGGTCATGCCGGTGACCGCGATGACCACCTCGCTCTCCTCACTGGGTACCCCGGACATGTCTACCAGCAGATCTGTTGGTATCTCGCGGGGTATGAGGCTTCTAACCTAACCTAACCCCATATCATGTAGAAGTAACTTGTCCAGTGGCAGAATACTAACATTCAATAGTGTTGACACAGGACTGACAGGTCATGCCGGTGACCGCGATGACCACCTCGCTCTCCGCGCTAGGCACCCCCGACATGTCTATTAGGAGGTCTGTTGGTATCTCGCGGGGTATGAGGCTTCTGGAACAAATACGAGGTTTTATTGAGCCCCTGTTGCTTATGTTTATGATAGTAGAATTTAAGATATTTACACCTGTTCAAGTACAACCTAGTAACAATTTTCATTTCATTTCATATACAATATTGAAATGATACTATTTTTATACACACATTGATACATTTTAGTGCGTTCATAAGTGCACACGTATTTTTGTCTGACTGGTATATAAGATGGGCCTTGCAGTGGGTCATTTAAAAGGCAGTCAATTGAAAAAACGTACGAAAGACACGACTTTTACTTTCAATTATTTCAGGCGGCAATGAAAATCATTATGATTTAATTATGGGAAATAGCATAGAATATTTATATAATCCTAGGCATTACTTTGTGAAAGATAATGCCATAAAATAAGAATATATTGATTTGAAAGACATCGACAACAACACATATAATGACCATTACACAAGACGCCGGATTGACGGCACGCGTTAAAAATATACAGTATACACCATCACAGATTTTGGTCATGAATTGTTACTAAATACTTTTATACTGTGTTGGTATCAAATTAAAATTAAAATACACCAAAAACCGTAATGGTCTACTCAGTAGACCGCGAGTAGACGAGTAGACTACGAGTAGATCGTGAGTAGATCGACCTGTTTTCGTCCTCGCTGTGTTCTGAGGGCACCTCAAACCCCATATCTTCTATGTGAGACCGTATGGCCTCCACGGAACACACGGTAGGGTCATATCTGAAGTAACCTGCGTGTTCTGATAGCTCCACCTGGAAATAAAAAATATTTTATAATATGTGAGTAGATGAGCATGGAGTCCACCTGATGGTAAATGGCTTCTACCGCCCATGGATATCAAATCAACTCAAAATATATTTTTTTAATTCAAAATAGGTTCTTTACAGAGCACTTTTTGAATGTCACTACTTCTACCACCACTTGACAAGGTGTTTCGTTATGGAGAAGTTAACATCTGTAAACAACCCCAAATAAAATTAGATTCACTATCTAAGGTGTGCCACAGATGCGCTGCTACCAGAGGAGTAAGCTGGAACGCCTCGGAAAAGTATGTCTCCCTTACCACACCCTTCAAACCAGAACACAGCAGCGCTCAACACTGCTTTTTTAGGCTAGATGTGAAATGCGTCTATAAATGTGTTCGTATGTTCGTTTGTTTGTTTGTTTCCTGCAAGTTTACGCCTTAACTACATAACCGATTGTCATGAAATTTTATAGGGTACTTTTTATCTCGAAAATAGGAACCGTACCCGAGGGATAGAAAAAAATCTCCAACCACAAGCGAAGCCGTAGGTCAAAGCTATTCAGTAACAAAGTAATTCTATATTTAGGACACATTCCAAGTTCTGATTAAAATACTCAAACTTTAATTCTAGGAAAACGAACCAATAAATTTATTTCAATCTTTATTAGTCAAAATTCGCAATAAAATGTCCATAATCCAGCTATTAAAATGGATTATAAAGATAAATTTACTTCATATTGCTATATTAATTTATTATCTAAATAAGGCGGCATTTCATACACATCTTTTGAAGTCATTTATCAAAATGTACGAGGGTGCGTTTTTAAGTCCGCGGAATGACAGGGTTGGAGGGGGGATAGCGGGCTCGTTAAGGGCGGTACGTGTTAAGTGACTCATAAATAGTATAAATATAAAGTTTTATCACAATTGCATCATTAGTTTTAAAACTATCGACAATTAAACAACTCAATCCGGAAGAAAATTGGAAGTATGGAGAAAATCGAGCATCGCGCCGTTATAAAGTTCCTTACCAAGCAAGGAAAGTCTGTGCAAATCATAATGGAAGAGATGTCATCGGTTTACGGGGACTCTTGCCCTGGAAAAACGATGGTTTACAAGTGGAACAACCTTTTTAAGCAAGGCAGGGATTCACTTGAAGACGACCCACGACCAGGACGGTCTGTTGAGGTGACCATTCCGGAAACGATAGCGAAGTCGAAAAATTTGTACTGGAAGATGCTCGGCTAAAGAAGAAACAGCTTGCAGAAATGGTTGGAGTATTGGATACAACCATTTTTAAAATTCTGCATGACCATCTTGGCATGACTAAGGTCAGCGCGCGGTGGGTGCCGAGAATGCTCACGCCGCCTCAGAAACAACAGCGCGTTGAATGTTCCCGTGCGTTTTTGAACCTCTGTGGAGAAGATAAGGATATTGTACTGAATCGAATTGTTACTGGAGATGAAACTTGGGTTCACCATTATGAACCTGAGTCTAAACAAGACTCCATGCAGTGGCATAAAAAGGGTACAGCACCTCCTAAAAAGTTTAAGGTGTCACAATCGGCCGGCAAACTCATGGCGACAGTCTTTTGGGATGCAGAAGGAATTTTGTTAATAGATTACAAAGATAAAGGTGTCTCTATAACCGGAGAATATTACGCAACAATCTTGGAGCGGTTAAAAGAAGCCATCAAAGAAAAAAGACGAGGAAAATTATCCAGAGGTGTCCTGCTGTTGCACGACAATGCGCCCGTACACAAGAGCCGTATTGCACTGGCTGCCCTGCATAAGGTGGGCTTTGATATTTTAAATCACCCACCCTATAGTCCAGACCTGGCTCCCAGCGATTATTATCTCTTTCCAAAAATGAAAAAAGAGCTTCGTGGAAAGAAATTTTCTACAGACGAAGAAGTAAAGGACGCAATTTCCTCGTATTTTTCCGACAAGGACAAAACATTTTTTTATGAGGGTTTAAATAAGTTAATACAAAGATCTGAAAAATGCATTCGTCTTGCAGGAGAATATGTAGAAAAAGAAAAATAATTTTGACATTTTATTTTCGCTCCTTGTCCCTCATTCCGCGAACTTAAAAACGTACCCTCGTATGAAGTTACTATCAGTCACACTACTATCAATCTATTAAACTACGAGTATGTCATATTTGCAATATTTTGTCATCTTTAAGAGGCTTGATAGGTGGTAGACATAATATGGGTTGTCTAAGGTACTGTTACGCCCGGCCTATGTAAGCCTATCTAATATATAAAAGGGCAGGTGGGCTCTCACTCGGGGAGTCAGATCTAATCATTCATTTCGGCCACACGTCTTTTAATTTCCGTTTTTCACTTCATTGTTATATTTCAATAAATCCAATAAACCAGTTATCTTTGTGGTACGAAATTTCCTTTTTTTTAAAAACCCTCGTGAAGGGACTCGCGTAACAGTACCACCTCCATATTTCTAGTGTGAAGCAGTTCTGCGTTTTGGTGGAAGGTTGTCGATGACTGACTTACATATTATGATATTTGAAGGTGGTAGAACCCTCTGTGGGTTGACTACGGAGACACCCCCGCCACACCTAATTCTGTTACATCAGTGTTAAGCGTTGCTGTGTTCTGGTTTGAAGGGTATGGTAGGGGTATATGTATACGACGCCAAGCAACATAGTCTTCAGAGGTCAAGGCATCTGTGGCCAACAACAAGCAAGGCTGAGCCCTGAGGGCTCTAATGCTATCTGGGATTTAATCGGTGATTGATTACAGATATCAATGGGCGGCAGTTGCCACTTACAATCAAATAACATGCAGTCCTTTCGTTTGCAACTCCTGTATTATTATTAAAAAAAAACACATAAACAAGAGTTCTCAACTACTTAAAAATATAGTCTATGTCACTTCCACAATTTATACGAATCCAACGACACCTCATATGTTAATCCGTCAAGCCGTTTGTGCTGCAGCGTGACAAAGAATGACACATACATATTACACACAGTCGAACCTCACCTTAATGTGATGGATGCCGGGCAGGTCCTTCACGGAGCCCTCGATGCTGCGCACGCAGGACTGGCAGGTCATGCCATTGATTGGCACCCGGACCGCCACCAGGTCCTGACTGGACTCGCTGTGGACAAAAATAAAGGGATTTTAGAAAAATGAAAACTTTTTTGCGTAATGGGTAAATTTGGTAATAAAAATGTGGCAACTTAAAAAAAATCAACGGGTTGCACTCCGGGAGTGTCGACAGAAGTAAAAACCTAACTTGAATAATAAAATATACTAATAAAAATATGAATTTTCTTCAAAAATAGCCTTTTCTTGTAGTTTGTCATATATAATTACTTTCCAGAATTTGATCCTTATAAGCACGTATCCGATAATGGAATAAAACAGGCTGTTTTTTTTTTCAAAATGAACTCATTCGATTCCCGGCTAGGGTAAAAGATACTTTAAAATATTAATGACGCAATTTTAGTTTTTGTCAAAATCGGCCTCGTAACTCCTTTCAGCATTTTTCGCTAATCCTTATAAATACGGATTTGGCCCTGAAGGCCCATTTGAAAAATTCACCCTGTATATGTTTTTTTTTTGACGTTTGTCGTTTTATGATAACTCGGCTCAATACATTTCGTTGGATAACGACGTAAATAGCGGGTCCTATATGAGCGCCGAACTCAGAACTATGTACAAAACCAACATTTATTTGAATTATTTTTAACTTTGTAGTGACATAGAAGTCGGTTGTATTTTTTTGTTAATTTTAGTAACCGAACGCCAAAACGCAAATCGCTGTTGTTAAAAGTAGCATGGGTATTAGAAATGTAGTCCTTACTAATATTATAATGCGAAAGTAACTGTCTGTCTGTCTGTCTGTATGTCTCTTCTTCACGCCTAAGCCACTGATCCCATTTTAATGAAATTCTGTACAAAGATAGTCTGAGACTCGAGAAAGGACATAGGATAGTTTTTTCCTGGAAATCCCACGGGAACTAGGGATGGCGATCTAAGATCGATTAATCGGAGAATCGATGTTTTGGACCAAAAAAATCGATTATTTTTATAGATATTAGTAAGGATTGAATCATAATCTATGCATTTGATGAAGTGATAATCTTTAGCAAAGTTGTTGTCCAAGAGCCCACGAAGGTTTCAGAGTTGGTAAGACCAATTTTCGTCAGATGGCGCCACTGTAATTCCAATGAACGTACAAAGTTTCTGTTTTATGTATGTCATATTATTTCTTTAAAACGCGGGCCAAGCCGCGGGCACGACAAGTATGTTTATAAATGCAAAAACGTTATCAAATAAGGACATTCGTAAATAACCTATTAACGTCCCAATGATTCATCTCGAACGATCATACGTGCTCATATGCTTACATGCCACACGTGTGCAATTTTATGGCATCGTTAAAACATGAGAGCTATACTGAGTATAGCTTTATTTCAAGAACCGATTATTGTCCCACTGCTGGGCATGAAATGAAATGAAATATATTTATTTTGTATAGGCCAACGGCGGCACTTACAAATTGTCAGTTACAATATTTTCTTAAACTACTACCGAATCGGAACGCGATCGGCATGGATCTCCTCTCAGAGTGAGAGTTAGAAGATGGCATCATGTCAATCAACAACCCATTACTGTCCCACTGCTGGGCACGGGTCTCCTCTCAGAATGAGAAGGATTAGGCCATAGTCCACCGCGCTGGCCGATTGCGAATTGGTAGACTTCACATACCTTTAAGATGTTTTTTTATAAATCTCTCAGGTATCAACCCATTACTGTCCCACTGCTGGGTACGGGTCTCCTCTCAGAATGAGAAGGATTAGGCCATAGTCCACCGCGCTGGACAAGTGCGTATTGGTAGACTTCACATACCTTTAAGATTTTTTTTTTATAAATCTCTCAGGTATGCAGGTTTCCTCACTATGTTTTCCTTCGGTTGAATTTGTAGCCATCATAAACCTTCGAGATTTTTTTATAGAACTTTCAGGCACGTAAGATTTCTCACGGTGTTTACTTAATTGTCGTAGTAAGTGATGATAAATTAATAATTTATAATACGCAAAACTTTGAAAAATCTGATACGTGCCTGGGATTCGATCCTCGGACCCCCGATTGAAAGACAGAATTTCAACCAGCAAGATACTGGAGCTAATGCTTTATTAATTATATGTAAAAATAATGGCATTTAAAAAAAAATTAAAAAGAGAATAATTATTTATATCACGGCGTGCGTAAATGGACGTTTTACGCACGCTTCGCGTGCGCAAAACCCCCATTTCCGACCCCGTAATATAAAATTTTATACAACACGCGGACGAAAAATGTTTTTCTGACTCGTGTGATTGCAGTCCTCGCCTGCGGCTCGGCCTGCAAACTCACACTTGTCAGAAAAAAATTTTTCGTCCTCGTATTGTAATGTACTATTTTAAAATTAAAAAAGACAAACCCACTGAGTTTCTTACCGGATCTTCTCAGTAGAGGTCGCGTTCCGATCCGGTAGTAGTTTAAGAAAATATTGTAACTGACAATTTGTAAGTGCCGCCGTTGGCCTATACAAAATAAATATATTTCATTTCATTTCATTTCACTAAGTTACCGTTGCTTCACGCTAACGTAGTTAACATTCATTTAGAAAACCTACGAGGGTGCGTTTTTAAGTCCGCGGAATGGCAGGGTTGGAGGGGGGATAGCGGGCTCGTTAAGGGCGGTACGTGTTAAGTGACTCATAAATAGTATAAATATAAAGTTTTATCACAATTGCATCATTAGTTTTAAAACTATCGACAATTAAACAACTCAATCCGGAAGAAAATTGGAAGTATGGAGAAAATCGAGCATCGCGCCGTTATAAAGTTCCTTACCAAGCAAGGAAAGTCTGCGCAAATCATAATGGAAGAGATGTCATCGGTTTACGGGGACTCTTGCCCTGGAAAAACGATGGTTTACAAGTGGAACAACCTTTTTAAGCAAGGCAGGGATTCACTTGAAGACGACCCACGACCAGGACGGTCTGTTGAGGTGACCATTCCGGAAACGATAGCGGAAGTCAAAAAATTAGTACTGGAAGAAGCTCGGCTAAAGAAGAAACAGCTTGCAGAAATGGTTGGAGTATCGGATACAACCATTTTTAAAATTCTGCATGACCATCTTGGCATGACTAAGGTCAGCGCGCGGTGGGTGCCGAGAACGCTCACGCCGCCTCAGAAACAACAGCGCGTTGAATGTTCCCGTGCGTTTTTGAACCTCTGTGGAGAAGATAAGGATATTGTACTGAATCGAATTGTTACTGGAGATGAAACTTGGGTTCACCATTATGAACCTGAGTCTAAACAAGACTCCATGCAGTGGCATAAAAAGGGCACAGCACCTCCTAAAAAGTTTAAGGTGTCACAATCGGCCGGCAAACTCATGGCGACAGTCTTTTGGGATGCAGAAGGAATTTTGTTAATAGATTACAAAGATAAAGGTGTCTCTATAACCGGAGAATATTACGCAACAATCTTGGAGCGGTTAAAAGAAGCCATCAAAGAAAAAAGACGAGGAAAATTATCCAGAGGTGTCCTGCTGTTGCACGACAATGCGCCCGTACACAAGAGCCGTATTGCACTGGCTGCCCTGCATAAGGTGGGCTTTGATATTTTAAATCACCCACCCTATAGTCCAGACCTGGCTCCCAGCGATTATTATCTCTTTCCAAAAATGAAAAAAGAGCTTCGTGGAAAGATATTTTCTACAGACGAAGAAGTAAAGGACGCAATTTCCTCGTATTTTTCCGACAAGGACAAAACATTTTTTTATGAGGGTTTAAATAAGTTAATACAAAGATCTGAAAAATGCATTCGTCTTGCAGGAGAATATGTAGAAAAAGAAAAATAATTTTGACATTTTATTTTCGCTCCTTGTCCCTCATTCCGCGAACTTAAAAACGTACCCTCGTATATAATGAAGTGATAGCAAAGTGTTTTGAAATACGGCCCTTCGATTGAGGGTTCCGAGGTTCGAATGCCAGTCGAATACCTCTATGTTTTTAAATGTATATTTTAAAATATTCAGTAACTTTAACTGTAACAGTAATTGTAGTAAGTGTTGGTAACAGAACCACTGGCAAGTACTAACATTAGAAATGTGAAACCTAACAAGATTTCTAATCACTACACATTATAGATTTCACATTTCTTCGAAAACATTAACGAGAGAGTATTTTATGTTTAATGACTTTATTTATTTAAAATATAGAATAGAAGTATCGAACAAATATTTAGCCCACCTGACAGTAAGTGGCTAATGGTGCCCATGGACATCTGTAACCAACCTCAGATAAGATTAGATTCCTACCTGAGGTCAGCCACAAGAGCTTTGCCTCGGACTAAGAACGCCTCGGCAAAATATATCTCCCTTACTAGACTTACTATACTCCCTTACTATACTCCCTTACTAGACTCCCTTACTAGACAAACCAGAACACAGCAGCTACACTGCTGTTATAACAGAAATAGGTGTGGCGGTGGTGCCGGAGTCGAAGAGGGTTCTGCCACCTTACAAAAACATTGAAAAGAAATCAATTTGTGTTCGAAGAATTACTATTTTACTATTTAATCTACATTTAATTATAAAAACATTAAAAAGAAATCCCATCAATTTGTATTCGAAGAATTACTTTAATCTACATTTAATTATAATACGGCCACAAAAAATCTAGTTATCTTTATAATAAACTTGCAGTTTAATTTTCACGGTTATCAGACAAATCGAGGCTATAAATTAGGTTCAAAGTCAATGTAACAGACACCATTCAAAAAAAATCTTGTAAAAAGTGGTAGAACGAGTATGGTTCGACCGGGGAGTTACCTTTTTTGTTTACGAAGGAGTAACCTTCAAAAGGTACTCGGTGCCGTGGGAGCGACACAGTGTTTATGTGGAATGCTCAACCGCTAACCTCCCTTTCTTTTTTTTTTTTTTTTGTTTACGAGGGGGAAACCGTCAAAAGGTACCCTATGCCGTGGGAGCGACACGGGGTTATGTGGGATTCTTACCGCACTATAAACCCCCTGGTGGCCATCCTCGGCGCTGCGCTGAAGACTCCGGGATCTACAGGGAACGCAACCGGAGTCCTCTAAGTGCGATTGCCCCATCGGGCTCCTCCCAGGTGAGCATAAACCGCTAACCTCCCTAACTAAAACTCCCCCAGTGGCCATCCTCAGCGCTGAGTAGAAGACTCCGGGATCTCCAACGGAACGCAACCGGAATCCTCTTGGCGCGCTGCCCCGTCGGCCTCCACCCAGATGATCCTGACGCTCGCAATACATTCTGATGTGTGGGACTACACATAACGGCATCCTTCCCGGGGTCGCTGGCCGGGCGGTTTGAGCTCCCACTTTTGAAAGACCCCGGAAGTCCCCTTTTCGCCTTTTACCACAGGCAGGATCATCATCAACGCATTACTGTCCCACTGCTGGGTACGGGTCTCCTCCCAGAATGAGAAGGATTAGGCCATAGTCCAACGCGCTGGACAAGTGCGTATTGGTAGACTTCGCATACCTTTGAGATTTTTTTTATAAATCTCTCTTATAATGCAGATTTCCTCACGATGTTTTCCTTCACCGTTTTAGCAAGTGATAATTTTTTTTTATACGCACATAATTTAGAAAAATCAGAGGTTCGTGCCTGGGATTTGAACCTCGGACCCCTCGATCGAGATGCCGAGTTTCTTAACGACTAGGCTATCACTATCTCACAGGCAGGCAGGAGATACCGTAGCTCTAATCTTCCGGAACTACAAGGACAGACCAGGGCGGTACCACTGTCACACCTTGCGTAAAGTAGTTCAGCGTTTCGGTGGAAGGGTGTGGAGTGACTTATACATGAGACGTTAGTCCTCAGGAGTGGCAACTGTGATCGGCTTCAGGTAGAACCACTTCTATATGGAGTTGGTTACAGATGTACATACAGTGACTTACCATCAGGTGGACTACAAATCTTTCGTTCCATCCATCCATCCATCAGCCTTTTGAGGTCCACTGCTGAACATAGGCCTCCCCTAATTGGCGCCACTCCAACCGGTCCCGTGCCCTTTGAAGCCAGCGGTTTCCCGCGGTCTTCTTCAGGTTGTCGGTCCACCTGGTCGGGGGGCGGCCTGAACTCCTTTTACCTACGCGGGGTCGCCACTCGAGGACCTTCCTTCCCCACCGGTTATCGGTCCTCCGAGCGATGTGGCCGGCCCATTGCCACTTCAGCCTGCTAATTTTGAGAGCTATGTCGGTTTCTTTACAACTTTGAAGGTGGTAGAACCCTGTGTAGTTCGACTCCGGCAGCACCACCGCCACACCTATTTCTACCTAATAACAGCAGTGTTAGACAGACATACTTTTCCGAGGCGTTCCAGCTTAGTCCTCAGGGGTAGCGGCGCATCTGTGGCCGACCTCAGGTAGGAATATCTAATCCTATCTGGGGTTGATTACAGATGTCCATGGGCGGCAGTGGCCGCTTACCATCGGGTGGACTGCATGCTCGTCTGCTACTCTTATATTATAAAAAAAAAAAAAAAAAAAACTACTAAAACTTTCGTTATAACTACTAAAACAGTTTTCTACGTACCTAGCTACAGTGAAGTTCAAACTTGTACCCACTTAGTTTAAACTGTGGTTTAACTGCAGTTAAAATGTGATTGCAATAATATGAATCGCCGCGGGCCGAGTGCAAAGCCTTCACATTGTAGCGATTACAGCGCTTAAAATAGCGCTGGAATACATCAGTATTCAAACCGTACTGTGCTAATATAATCACTCAAGTTATTATATTAGCACGTTATTTTATTTTTTTACGTTTTCTCAAATAAATGTTTGAATGGACTTACCGATTGTATTAAATTTAAATAGTTTTTTCAATTTTGTTTTTTTATTATGTCCAGAATATAATTTACACTTTCATGAAACCTTAACAATATATGACCACCGTACTTTCATTTAATATTTTGGGAAACATCGTTGTTATTTTTTTTAATTTGAAAATGTTTAAAAAAATCACAGTTACCTATGTATATAAAGCCTTAAAAAGAACAACTTTATTTAATTATTTCATCACATTTACATTACATTAGAATCAATAAAAAAATTAAAGGCAACATTTTAACATGAAATAATTCTTGTTCTTAAAAATTACACCTCATATCTAAGTCCTATTATAAATCAACAATTATCAAAAGATGGCGTTAAACACACTATCTACTCAAATACGTCTACACTAGCATCTAATTCTCGTGATTTTTAAAAGATGGCGGTAATAATTTAAATCAAAAACACAAGTTACGTCACGGTAAACGGTACAAACATAATAAATTTTGCGCTGAACAACTTCAATCACACATTCCTATGAACCGCGTGCAAACCTTATCACTTACAGCGGTTTCAGCGCTTATGTGGTATTGGTGACTGAAATTGATTTAAATGTATTTTGTATGTATAACTGCATTTTAATGACTTTTGACCTATCTGTATTTTCGTAATTTAAAAATGTTGCACACTTACTTTTCTGCATATTGTAAATCATGTGTTTAGTAGTTAGATTAAAAAGACAATTATGTATTAATTAAAATTTTGCATACCTCTACGAGGTGTAATATAGAGGACAATTTTATGATATAACAACTGTATACCTATATTAAGCAAAGTAAATGATTTGATTTGATTTGATTTAGTCTACTCTGGTTCTAACAGCCTCAGAGGCTGCCTCAGAGCCTCAGAGGCTGCCTCAGAGCCTCAAGAGGCCTCTTTTAAATTACGAAAATAAAATAGGTCAAAATACAGATACAGTCAAAAGTCATTAGCAGCCTCAATTATTGTCTTTAGACATTACTAGCTGACCCGGCAAACTTTGTACCGCCTCAAAATCTATTTATCCGATATATTTCATATTAAATATAGCCTATGTTACTCGTGGATAATGTAGCTTTCGAACGGTGAAATAATTTTTAAAATCGGTCCAGTAGTTTTTGAGCCTATTCATTACAACCAAACAAACAAACAAAGTTTTCCTCTTTATAATATTAGTGTAGATTAAAAGGTACATTTTCCAACATACGATGTATTTACGTACGTGCATATTTTCTTTAATTATGTATGTATATTATTATATATTAATAATTGATTGTGGTTGGTAATCCGGATAAACGCGAATCCGGCCTAACCGACGCCCAGATAATCTACTTTCTACTGTATGAATACTTTACGCCCGTTATTAGTAATCAATCTATCCAATGTTAGCCAAAGATTGAAATTTGACAATTAGATTGATGACGAAATTTGATCTTTGTTAGGAAAAACATATTTTTTTATTGTAATCGCTTATCATAATTATATGATCTACAATTCAATGTTCATCTTAGCCAATTAATTTTTATATTAATTATGCACATCATCATCATCAACCCATTACTGTCCCACTGCTGGGCACGGGTCTCCTCTCAGAATGAGAAGGATTAGGCCATAGTCCACCGCGCTGGACAAGTGCGTATTGGAAGACTTCACATACCTTTGGAAACTTTTTGCATTATTCAATCATACACACAACAAGGGGTGTAATTTATAATGAAAAGTAAAGGTGTGAATTTAACGATTAATTTTTTAATGTAAAATATCAATGCACATTGTATTTCTTGTTTATCTTAAGACGGCTTAAGCATCAGACCGCGCGCAAACCACAAAAAGTGACGTCATGTCACAAAATAGATTAAATAAACAGTTTAGTAAGCAACAACATTTAAGCGCTTTAAGCCCTTAAAGGGTGAAACAGTGCCGTGTGTATTACCTACTATCAAACACAGTCACCTTATTATGCAGTTTTCTTATACACTCCTTTGCAAAAAAAACGGGCGGGTTTGATTTTTTAACATTATTGGTAATAATTTAGTTCTTCAGAGGTTTTAATAGCCAAACTATGTTACTGGCACTTAATAAAGAGTCTGGGTATGAAAAAAAGTTCATTCCAAATTCAAAACTTTTGTTTTTTAAATTATTAATCCCTTTTTCATTTTGTGACACTTTTCGCGGGTTTGCGGTTAAAAGGTTATCAAGCAACTAAAAGTAACTTTTCGTTATTTTTAGTACAACAATTTATGTTTATCGCATAATTCTGCCTTATTGTGACTTAAAACAGATATCTTTGTGTCTATCGTAATGGCAGAAAAAGCAATGAGAGCTAGTAAAATTATAGCGCTGCTGGAAGAGGGGTGTAGCCAATGTTACGTCTCACAGCGGTTAAACGTGAGTCGTTCAACCGTACAAAGAACCTGGACTCGATACCAAGAGACAGGTTCCGTTCAGAGAAGGCAAGGTTCTGGGAGAAAACGTTGCACACAGCCGCGAGACGATCGCTTTTTAGTGACTCAGGCGCTGAGGAACCGCAAATGCAGTTACATAGACCTCAAAAGAAACCTTGAAGAGGTACGAGGAGCACAAGTTAGCCTATGGACTGTGAGGAGAAGACTTTTAGCTGCTGATATACGTAGTCGACGACCAGCGCGGGCCCCCAAGTTACTCCGTGAGCACCGGATTGCGCGGTTGAGGTTCGCTAGAAATTGCCTATCTTGGACACCAGGTAACTGGAGTAGCGTACTCTTCTCCGATGAGGCTCGAATTTGTCTGCATGGTGAGGACCGACGTCGGCGAGTGTTACGAAGACCAGGGGAACGCTATGCCGATGTGTGTTTTGAAGAAATCACCCCTTATGGTGGAGGGTCCGTTATGTTTTGGGCGGGCGTAACTTCCAACTATCGTACCGAGATAGTATTCATAGAAAATGGCTCACTAAATGCGCATAGGTACATAACAGAAATCCTTTCTCAAAATGCACAACCCGCACTGACTGTAATTGGTGAAGATGCCATTTACATGGACGATAATGCTCGGGCCCACCGTTCTGGCGACGTAGATGCTTATATGCAAGAGGTCGGTATTCGTCGTTTGGATTGGCCAGCGCGGAGCCCCGACCTTAACCCCATTGAGCATGTTTGGGACCTCCTAAAAAGGCGAGTACGATCTGTCCAACCACCTCCACAAAACATCAGAGAGCTTAAACGTGTAATCTCGACTGAGTGGGAACACATTCCACAGGACACCATCAAAAGCCTGGTGGGAAGCATGCCAAGACGATTACATGCCGTAATCGCTGCAAGAGGAGGTCATACTCGTTATTAATTTTTATTTTTTAATGTCTCTTTTATTAAAATACCATAAAAATACTCGTAGTCTTAATTTCATTATACCCATAAAAATGTCCATTTTAACACGGCTCTCTGTTTACATTGACTAAAACACCGATACCAGGATAAAAGTGTTAAAAAACTAGATTCTCATTGATAATAAGAAATTTCTAGTCATCCAAGCTAATGACATACTAAAAATATAATAATATTTACCCATAGAAAAGCTAAGGTAAAGTGTGTGTGTAAGGTGCCCGTTTTTTTTGCAAAGGAGTTTACTAGCTCTCAACCTAACTTTACTTTAAATTCTTATAAAGTAAATGATAATTTATTTTTTATTATTTAGCCTGTGATTGTAGTTGTGGAAAGTGTGGGGCGCTTTTCGAAAACATATAAATGGAGCACCCCATGCTTTTTCCACAATTATACTTTTTTACTGTTCCTTAATTGATTCCTAGATTGAAAATTATCTTCTACTTTTTAGTTGATTTTATTATAAAAGCGTGTTTTTTAGTTTTTTTGAACTATTTAAATATAAATTTATATTCATTTGCCTCTCACTCTTTTGCGAGCGAGTACATATATCTACGTCACCATTTTGCAATGCACTCTTTATTGAAATACTATACATATTTAGTAGGCGTCATTTCATTTTTATTGCTTTTAAAACATAAAATAAACGTTTTAATTACGCTATTGTAGTGAAAATAATTGCATGTAATTATTTTTATTGTTTCCTTCTAATTTCCTTATCAATGAAACGACAGGATTTCCTCTTTGTGTAGAAGAAACTACACAATATTAATTAAATTATTTGTAATTAAGAAAACACATTTTAATCAAATTAAATGGAATTCAACTTCATACAGATTTATTTTTGTGTAGCTTTCTATATCTTAACTTTTAAAGGCTTTGTGGTTCGAATCCGGCGTCACCACCGCCACACATATTTCTGTTATAACAGCAGTGTAACGCTGCTGTGTTCTGGTTTGAAGGGTGCGGTAAGAGAGACATACTTTTCCGATGCGTTCCAACTTAGTCTAGGGTAGCAACATCTGTTGCCAACCTCAAGTTGGAATCTAATCTTATCTGGACTTGATTACAGAAACGCATAGGCGACGGTAGCCACTTACGATCAGGTTGAGAGCATGCTCGTATGCTATATTCCGCGCCTAACTGCTAGTCCGCTCTGAATATAGAAATGAGTCGCGTCACGATAGCAAATTGGATGACTACACTTGCTTGCAACAACTTCAGAGCGGACTAATTTGGCGCGGATTATACTTCAATACAAAAAATTTAGAATCTAACAATACTTACCTTACCAACAAAACTGTTTTTAATCTGTTTCTTAAACTTTTCTAAATGTCTAAACGCACTTTCATTTTTAATCTGTCCCCTATGACAGCTAATCAACCAATGACACGACAGAAGCGCGAACTACGCGGCGCCATGTTTGAAAACTTTAGCACAGATTAAATAAAATACAGATGTTTATTATACAGATAATAGATGTTTATAGTAACAGAGGGACATGTGTGAATTTTATTATTACACATAATCCTAGATACGTCATCGTTTACTCTTAGTGTAGAGATGTTTTAATAATACAGCGGTCAGATTATGTAAATCATTGTCTAGAATGTAGATTAAATAAAATAAGACTTGGACACTCGAATAAAATATTAGAGTATGAGTGTGGTAGATACTTTGTGGTTCGACTCCGGCGGCACCACCGCCACACCTATTTCTGTTATAACAGCGGTGTTAAACGCTACTGTGTTCTGGTTTGAAGGGATTATTTTTCCGATGCATTCCAGCTTAGTCCTCAAGGGTAGCGGCGCATCTGTGGCCGACCTCAGGTAGGAATATCTAATCCTAACTGGTGTCGATTACAGATGTTCATGTGCGGCGGTAGCCACTTACAATCAAGTGGACTGCATACATTATAAAAAACATTTTTCTCTGATTTCTAGAATATAATAACAGCAATATGAAACGCTGCTGTGTTCTAGTTTGAAGAGTGGTAAGAAAGAGATGCTTATACGAAGCGTTAAAATTTACTCCTCCGAGATAGGGCTCTGATCCTATCTGGGGTTGATTACAGATGTCTAAAAACAGTAGTGAGGTTTTTATACTACAGGTTTAGCTAATTGTGGTTAGGTAACTGTAACCAACCACAGATAAGATCAGTAGTACATAAGGTTGACCACAGAGAAGTAGAACTAACTCCCATAATTATAATGACGTCATTATAAGGAAAAATGCGTAACGTCATTGTTACAGAATAACTTACTTGAGGATAAATTAAGTCTTCGTTAGTAGTTAAGCAGTGGTTAAGAAACTCGGCTTCTTGATCGAGGGGTCCGAGGTTCAAATCCCAGACACGCAACTCTGATTTTTCAAAATTATATACGTATTATAAATTAATTTTCATTTGCTTTAACGATGAAGGAAACATCGTGAGGAAACCTGCATACCTGAGAAAGCTTAAAAAAAAAAGTTTCCGAAGGTATGCATGGATTGGTAAAGGTTACTCACTCCAAATAAGCAAATGTAACCATTTTTAATAATTGAGTCTCTGTCATATTAAAAAAATAGCATTTACGAATGAAACGGTATTTCTCAGCACCTTTTCTTCGATTTCGTGTTGTTGCACCACTTAACTGCACATGTCGGCATTGTTCCGCGTAAATAACACCATGATAGTCGAAGACGTAATGGGAAAACAGTCAGCCATTTAATGGCTTCCTTCAATTACAAGGCCGTGAGATATCTATACTTATCTATTAAGGTACGTGAAGTCTGCCAATATGCATTTGTCCACCTCAGTGGACTATGGCCTAATCCTTCTCATTCTGAGAGGAGACCCGTGACCAGCAGTGGAACAGTAATTTGTTAATGATGATTATCAAATCACACGACGCCTTTTAATTTGATCACATATTTATTACGACAATTTGCGTAAGCCCCGCCTCAATTTGTACATAAAGGCTCAAAGAGAAAGCTCAAAACCGGTCCAAAATTGGATCAGCTCATTTTGATCACGTGCGAAAAAGTACCGAATATTTTGCTGTATTTCCGCATTATTATTTTTGGAGGCAAAATAACGGTTTAAAAAGGCTCTTTTAAAAAATCTGGCACGTGACAGTTATACGAGGCGTTCCCGTTTCTGCTTTGGGTATTTATAGAAATTACTAGTGGTGCCCGCGGCTTCGCCCGCATTTCAAAGAAATAATATGACATACACAAAACAGAAAATTTGTACCTTTATTCGAATGACAGTGGTGTCATCTGTCCAAATCGAGTTGGTCTCACCAACTCCCAAACCTCGTGGGCTCTTGGACAACAACTTTGCTAAAGATCATCACTTGATCAAATGGTACTAAAAGGTACAAAAGGGTAAAAACGGAACTTATATACCTACTATGACAAGAAATTTTAAAAATAAATGAACATTTGGTGCGGAACCCTCTATGTGCGAGTTCGATTCTCACTTGGCTAATAATATCTGACTTATAAGGCGCCATATACCCATGTTTTGATTTGAATTATTGTAACAGACACACTTTTACTAGACGTTCCAAGTTAGTTTTCAGGAGTGTAAACCTAACGTACCTATATTTTTAACATTTGAAGGTGGTAGAACCCTTTGTGGTTCGACTCCGGCGGCACCACCGCTACACCTATTTCTACCTAATAACTGCAGTGTTAGGTGCTGCTGTGTTCCGGTTTGAAGGGTGTGGTAAGGGAGAAAGACTTTTCCGAGGCATTCCAGCTTAGTCCTCAGGGGTAGCGGCGCATCTGTGGCCGACCTCAGGTAGGAATATCTAATCCTATCTGGGGTTGATTACAGATGTCCATGGGCGGCAGTAGCCACTTACCATCAGGTGGACTGCATGCTCGTCTGCTACTCTTATATTATAAAAAAAAAAAACGCTTTTATAATAACATCAACTAAAAAGTAGAATATAATTTTCAATCTAGGAATCAATTAAGGTACAGTAAATAGTTTAATTGTGGAAAAAGTACGGGGCGCTTTTCGAATACTGATAAATGGAGCATCCATGCCATTCCTACATTGAACATTATTTGCTACTTTTTAGTTGATTTTATTATAAAAGCGTGTTTTTTAGTTTTTTGAACTATATTTATTTTATTTGGAGTTGATTACATACAACAGTTTTGCCTAACGCTAACGCTGTTATTAATAAACTATCCAATGTTTCTAGTTTGCAGAAAGGATAAATTTCGATCTGTGGTAAAATAGTACATTACAATACGAGGACGAAAAATTTTTTTCTGACAAGTGTGAGTTTGCAGGCCGAGCCGCAGGCGAGGACTGCAATCACACGAGTCAGAAAAACATTTTTCGTCCGCGTGTTGTATAAAATTTTATATTACGGGGTCGGAAATGGGGGTTTTGCGCACGCGAAGCGTGCGTAAAACGTCAATTTACGCACGCCGTGATATAAATAATATTTTAACTACCAGTCGTTCGAGCGATCATGGCCAATGGGTGGCCACCAATGGAATGCTATAAACGGACCTAGTAACGTTAGCCACGATTACTTCAACCTTGCAATAATTACGCTATCTTATCTGCAGAACGATTTGTCTTGTGCCGTCGAGTTTTATTGTTTTCATTGAAATGTTGCTATTATCTGCAGTTACTAAGGATCGGTTATTGGCGTATCTATTAGAGTTAGTAATAATAATAATAAAAGTTTGGAAAATCCAAAAGTGCACGACTCATAATGCTCATTTAATTATGAAATACAAAAAAAAAAAAAAAAAACTTAAGTCGTTCAAAATTAATTGCCGAAAAACAGCTGTAGTAGGAAGAAGGTACTGCACAAGCGCCCCTGGTGGAATAAATGTACATAATATCTATAGATATACAGTCTTGTAGTTTTCGTTTTTTATTAATTGCAATTAAACGACACTGAATTAATTAATCATTCGCATTCAGTGACCTACAATCGTCGATTAGAATTTAAAAAAAAAAATAACTCAAATGATGGATTTTTTCACAAGTTACAGTGTTTTCAGGTTTCACACATGACGGACAGGAAAATTTTTTGACCTATTTTGGTGTTTTTTTCCAATTCTATTGCAGTAAATCAATTTTTAAAAAGTATGTAATTAATCTCCATTAAATTATCTCGACAATAGTATGCAAAATATCTTGATTCCGTGAACTGTCAAGGCTATAATAATAAAAATAGCCGCCAAAATGAAGCGAAAAAAATTTTTCGATCGTAAAGCACTCTCTGATGCTTCGCATCATGAGTCGTGCAAAATAAAGTGATTGTCAATGATTGGACAAACGCGAATCGAAAATGGTGGATTCGATACCACCAAATTTTCATTTATTTTTTATTTTTTAATATTTTTATCATAGCAGTTATAAAAGAAAATGTATTAAAATGTAGTGAACATTTGAACTGTCTACTTATTACGGTTCAATAGATGCTCGTAAAACGAAAAACGCCGAAAAGTACCGGTTTCTTGAATGGAGAATCTATGTTTATTTTTTTTATTTTTAGTATCTATTGTTATAGCAGCTACTGTTATACATACCCTGGAAAAAAAATATATTTATTAAGGTTCAGGAGATAAGAGCCCTGTAATAGACGGATAGACAGCGCAGGCTTAGTAATGGGGTTCCGGTTTTACCTTTTTGGTACTGAACCCTAAAAACTATCGCCCAAACTTTAAACATTTCTTTAGTTTTTTTATAACATAGTAACAGACGAGCTTGCAGTCGACCTGATGGTAAGTGGCTACTGCCGTATGGACATCTGTAAACAACCCCAGATAGCATTGGACATTCCCACCTGATCGGCCACAGCGTCGCTACCTCTGAGGACTAAGCTGTTACACTGAAAAAAGTATATCTCCCTTACCAGGCCAAAATTAAATTTAAAGTTAGACCTTTCAACAAAATTAAGTTAATTTAGAGTTTGTAATTAACAAACCTTTTACTTTTACTCCAATTCCGTTAGTTGACCACGTGACGCTTGATTATGTACCCACTGCCGTGGTACCGACATCACTTCATTCAAGGTGGCACCTTTCACTTACACCGGATTGTTTTATATCAAAATACGTTGAATGCTTTGGTAATTTTGCAGTTTGGCTACTTTTCCGAAAATCAATGCAATATTTTTTTTTTAGCATGGGTTAGCATTTTTTTTTTACCCATTGTGGTTTGACTCCGGCGGCACCACCGCCACACCTATTTCTGCCTAATAACATCAATAAAGGTGGTAGAACCCTTTGTGGTTCGACTCCGGTGGCACCACCGCCACACCTATTTCTGCCTAATAACATCAGTGTTAAGCGCTGCTGTGTTCCGTTTTGAAGGGTGTGGTAAGGGAGACATACTTTTCCGAGGCATTCCAGCTTAATCCTCAGGGGTAGCAGCGCATCTGTGGCCGACCTCAGGTAGGAATATCTAATCCTATCTGGGGTTGATTACAGATGTCCATGGGCGTCAGTAGCCACTTACCATCAGGTGGACTGCATGCTTGTCTGCTACTCCAATATTATAAAAAAAAAATGGGTGGCTTCAATTAGTCACCATTAATTAACATTGGATAATTACCTTTTTTTCACCCTTTTTAGTGATGACATACTAAAGTCTATACTACCATAATATAAAATTGTATAAACGTGATCATGAATAAAGGTACGGTCTGGATTGAACCCACCCGATCGCAGGGCGCTCCTCCGACCTGCTCGCTTAGTTTTATATAGCCTTATATGTCTAACCTAACCTAACCAATTCAATAGGAAATGTTAGCCTCCCCCGACGGAATATCATCAATGGTGACTAATCGAAGCCACCCATGCTAAAAAAAAATATTGCATTGATTTTCGGAAAAGTAGCCAAACTGCATAATTACCAATACTCTAGTAATTTTGATCTAAAGACAAATCTAGTACTGTAGTAGAGATAGCCCAATGATTGAAGCTCGGCTTCTTGATTCAGGGGTCGGAGGTTCAAATCCCAGGCACCTCTGATTTTTCAAATTTATGTGCGTATTAGAAATTAATTATCACTTGCTTCACTGTAAGCAAGCAAGGAAAATATCATGAGAAAACTGCATACCTGAGCAATCTTAAAAAAAAGTTTTCAAAGGTATGTGAAGTCTACCAATACGCACTTGGCCAGCGCGGTGGACTATGGCCTAATCCTTCTCATTCTGAGAGGAGACCCGTGCCCAGCAGTGGGACAGTAATGCGTAGACGACGATGTAAAAACAATAAAAGCATAGCGCTTGAAACTTCGCTTCTCAATCGAGGAGTCCGAAGTTTACGCACGTTAAATATCAAGTGGTTCGATCAGGAAGGTACCACCGTCACACCTATTTCTAGCACGAAACAAATCTGCGACTGGGGCTACTGTCCTCCATGGACTTCTATAATCAGCCCCAGATAGCATTAATGCTACACCTGAGGACTTAGCTGGAATGCCTCGAAAAAGTACGTCTTTCTTATCACACACTTCAAACCAGAACACAGCAGCGCTACACTGTTGTTATAACAGAAATAGGTGTGGCGGTGCCTCCGGAGTCAAACCACACGGGCTTCTACCACCTTCAACATTAAATTCCTTTATACATATTTGTTAATAACAATCTACACTAATATTATAAAGAGGAGAACTTTGTTTGTTTGTTTGGTTGTAATGAATAGGCTCAAAAACTACTGGACCGATTTTAAAAATTCTTTCACCATTCGAAAGCAACATTAACTACGAGTGACATAGACTATATTTTATGAATATATTTGATATATAGATTCTGAGGCGGTACAAAGTTTGCCGGGTCAGCTAGTTTAGTATAATTTCTTCATATTCATCATAGATTAGTAAAGATTACTCACTCCTAACAAGAAAATGTACCCAGTTTTGACAATTGAAATAATTGCGTAAAAAAGTTTGGCCGCGTCTCCGTGCTAAAATGTCCCTAAAATATTTGATATAATTATTTATTTATTACGTAAATTACGTAATTATTACGTAAATAAGTTATTTATTCGTAAATTTTCTCTAAAAATGTTTTTATTTGTCGAGGATTCAAAAAAAGAACTTACTAAAATAAGCCGTTTGTGGCTTCATTCAATTTCAAGGCGGCGAAGTATCTTTACTAATCTATGATATTCATTAATAACAATGTATAATACAGTTACTATCAACGCTAACCACACTGGTAACAATATCCCACGCAACTATCGCCTACACATAGTATCTGCCTGGGAACTCCGGCGTGACGTCATCGGGCACTGACGTCTACCACTCAAGTATTGTTATACCATTTACATTTGTTTTTACCCGACTGCCAAGGAAGGGTTATGTTTTTCGCGAGTATCTTGTATTTTTTTTTTTTATAATATAAGAGTAGCAGACGAGCATGCAGTCCACCTGATGGTAAGTGGCTACTGCCGCCCATGGACATCTGTAATCAACCCCAGATAGGATTAGATATTCCTACCTGAGGTCGGCCACAGATGCGCCGCTACCCCTGAGGACTAAGCTGGAACGCCTCGGAAAAGTCTGTCTCCCTTACCACACCCTTCAAACCGGAACACAGCAGCGCTTAACACTGCTATTATTAGGTAGAAATAAGTGTGGCGGTGGTGCCGCCGGAGTCGAACCACAAAGGGTTCTACCACCTTTAAAAATTTTGATCGGTTCTAACAAACGGCTGGATGAATTTCGACAGTTAAGGTGTCATTATATACGTCTCAATGACCCGAGTGTCCTTGGATAGGTGTTAGAAAAAAATAAATAAAATGGCGGACTTTTGGCGCGAAATAGTAACACATTAAAAAAAGCTAACCGAACCTATGGAGTAGGGTATCAAATGAAAGGGAATTAAACGGAGATTATGAGAACAAGCTTTTAGGATTCCATAGTCCGCATCCAAAGGGTAAAAAAACACGGAATATTACTAATCCTCCGCTGTCTGTCCGTCTGTAAGCGGCCTCTATCTCTTGAACAGTGATAGCTTTAAATGTATTTCGTATATTTAGAAACTAAATGTTGATAGTAATAAAAGCTTGATTAAAAGTTATCAAAATCATCAACCTTTTAACGTCCCTTTGCTGGGCACCTTCCAAAATGAGGCAGAATGGTAAAGTTCACACACTATACAACTTTCAAAGAACTCATGTTTTTCTTTCGTTAACTCAAATGTTTATAATTAATACACATAACTTTGCAAAACATAATATTTCCCAGGATTCAAACTCGGAACCCCTATTATAAAATATCAAAATTTAACCACCACTCAATTATTACTTATAATTCTCCAATCAACCCCTATTTTTGCAACCAACGCATTCCAGTAGACAATTCTATATAGAACCAATAAAGTCTGGATAAAATGAAAAATACCACCCATTCCCTACATATTTGTGTGTAGGCGTCGTTTCATCCCACGCCACCCCCGCTTCATCCCTGAGAATTAAATTCCCGACCACCCTAAGTAGGTCCTATATTTAGACTTAAGCTGTTAGTCTTGTGTACTTTAGAAATATGTTTATTAAAGTTTGTTTGTCAGTTTGTTTGTTCAAAGGTGGGGGTTCTACCACCTTTGTGGTTCGACTCCGGCGGCACCACCGCCACACCTATTTCTACCTAATAACAGCAGTGTTAAGCGCTGCTGTGTTCCGGTTTGAAGGGTGTGGTAAGGGAGACAGACTTTTCCGAGGCGTTCCAGCTTAGTCCTCAGGGGTAGCGGCGCATCTGTAGCCGACCTCAGGTAGGGATATCTAATCCTATCTGTGGTTGATTACAGATGTCCATGGGCGGCAGTAGTCACTTACCATCAGGTGGACTGCATGCTCGTCTGCTACTCTTATATTATAAAAACAAAAAAAAAAGTGAGTTAGCGTGGTACACTGTAATGCAAAACCCTTTTCTAAAAACCTATTCCAGTAGGTTTAGTGATTATTTGGGTTCCGTACCTAAAAGGAAAAAAATCCGTTTATAACTATTTTTTCCTTATACTATTCTCTTATACTATTTTTCCTATTACTAAGCTTACGCTTTATTTATTTATTTATTTACTTTACGAGTATTATACCTTAACTAACACTGGTATAAAACGCGGACTTAATGCTAGAAGCATTCTCTGCCAGTCTACCTTTAGGCTAATCAGAAAACGTGCAAGGCGGTATTCAAATGTCTAGGAAGAGTATACGTAATAAATTATATATGTAAGTATATACAATAACGCTTTCAGGTCATCTGTCCGTCTGCCACAGGGTTATACAACAGATAGACACTTGAAACTATTACGGGTATGTATAAAGCAGGCTGCTATAATAAATACTAATTATGGAAATATTAGTGGTACGGAATCCTTCGTGTGCGAGTTCGAATTTCACTTGGCCAATAAATTGGCCAAGCCGTGATAGCCTAGTGGTTAAGAAACTCGGCCTCTCGATCGAGGGGTCCGAGGTTCAAATCTCAGGCACACACCTCTGATTTTTCAAAATTATGTGTTAGAAATTAATTATCACTTGCTTAAAAGGTAAAGTAAATTATCGCGAGGAAACCTGCACACCTGAGAGATTTATAAAAAAAATAATCTCATGGGTATGTGAAGTCTACCAAGTCTACCAAAAGTCTTGAAGGTGGTAGAACCCTTTGTGGTTCGACTCCGGCGGCACCACCGCCACACCTATTTCTACCTAATAACAGCAGTGTGAGGCGCTGCTGTGTTCCGGTTTGAAGGGTGTGGTAAGGGAGACAGACTTTTCCGAGGCGTTCCAGCTTAGTCCTCAGGGGTAGCGGCGCATCTGTGGCCGACCTCAGGTAGGAATATCTAATCCTATCTGGGGTTGATTACAGATGTCCATGGGCGGCAGTAGCCACTTACCATCAGGTAGACTGCATGCTCGTCTGCTACTCTTTCTTATATTATAAAAAAAAAAAAAAAAAAAACACACTTGGCCAGCACGGTGGACTATTGGCTAATCCTTCTCATTCTGAGAGGACAGAGGAGTGGGGCGATAATGGGTTGATGATGATGACCATGAATTAATACATTACGATGTTTTTATTTAAAAAGGAACCCTAGATTTATTTGGATCAAAAATTAGCTTATGTATTTACACATTTGAATTTCCTTATACATTCAAAATCAACATAATAAAGGAGTATGTATGTATGTAAGTACAGTAAATAAGCACCGTTCATATCGAGGTTACCCCTCGAAGGTTGATGTCCATGCATATGCAACGCCGCATGTGACCCTTAACGCATGCATTATGCATATTATATTGAACAGAATAAACTTGAATGTCATGCAGCACATTCATATGATGCATATGAGATGAAAATATGAAAAGGATGTTAATTATTCATTCATACTTCTTTCAATATCTAAGTGTTTGTAAGATGTAAATCTTTATATATATACATATATATATATATATATACATATATATATATATATATTTCTTATGTGCCTGTGTATGTCACTGAACTCCTCCTACTGGACTGTTTTTGATGAAATTTGTTGTGTGTTCAAGGGGACTTGAGAATGTTTTAGATTCACAATTTAGTCCGTGAGAAAAGGTTTTTTTAAATTAATTTTTAATTCGTAAGTAGTTGTTGATTTTGGAATGTTTCACATTGGATTCGAAACACTTCGCTACCATCGCAGTTTCAAATATTCTATATTTTTTTCAAACCCATAAGTGATACGAGTTGTTTACCCTTACCATTTTTTTTTATATGGCAACACAACGTTTGCCGGGTCAGCTAGTATATTATAATTGTTTCCGTACATTTACGACAATTACTAAATAATGATATAATTTCGGCTCATAATTTACTGAACGAGAACAAGTTCGTCCGAACACCGCGAACCCTAAGGTCGCACTGATATTAGCCGGTTACAATTTATTAGTTTAAGACTACTTTATATTATACACATATATATAAATATATATTTTTGTAGTGCCGCTTTCAAATAAATGTTTCTTTCTTTCTTTCTATTCCATAAAAGTGCAAATATTCGAGAAACAAATCAAATGTTTTTCTAAAATAAATGTAGCCTAAGTTAGTTGTTATAACATTAGCTAAATGGCAGTGAAAGTCCCGTCAACATAGGTCTAGCCGTTTCCGAGATTAGTCAGAACAGACAGACAGACAAAAAAATCAATAATGGTATTATTGTTATGAGTACCACATGTACTTTCATGTACGTTTAGTAAAAAGCTGTTATTCTGGAATTACACGCAGACACTTCAGTTTTACACGTTTATCATAAACGAGCTTTTGCCCGCGGCTTCGCTCACGTTACGAAGTAATATTTTCATCCCCTATTTTATCCCCTTGGGGGTAGAATTGAGCAAAATTATTTCTTAGCGGAGACCTACGTCATAACATCTACCTGCATGCCAAATGTCAGCCCGATCCGTCCAGTGGTTTGGGCTGTGCGTTGATAGATCACTATGTTAGTCAGTCACCTTTGAGTTATATATATTTAGAAGATTATTACTATCCCAAATTGACATTTAAATTTTATTTATTTGTACATTTTTTTACTGGTGGGCAAAGATTTCCTCCGAATGAGAAGGGCCAATTACTTTTTCTTATCACGCGGGTTTGAGCCCGCGAGCGGATCTGGTCTGCATGTCACACCTATACTATCGTCATAAATACTTTTTCCTGTCAAATAAGCTACGGGCACGCATGACACGAAATACTCCAGTGTATAATTCTCGCATACGGTTGTGACAAGATAGGCTTATTGCAACTTTCAGCAACTCGTCAAGAAATTACGTCACAAGATTGAATCACGCTATCGATGTTTTCTCAACACGTTGCATATATACAAGCTCCGAACTGAGACTATCGAAGCACGCCCTCTATCCTGGCATGATCACCTAGCCTGGCGGTAAATCTCTGTGCCAACGACTTTCACGGTGCATTTTTAACAGAAATGTGCGAGTTATCTAAGCCTGCGTAACGCTGTTTGGCCACCGACCACCGATACCGAGCCGATACCGATAATTAATGACGGCGCCGAAGTAGCGTACATACATTTACTATAGCAGCTTGTCCACCGAACGTCCGTCATCCGAGCACCATCATCCCAGCCGCATATTCCGAGTAGATCGGCGTGATCGCTAGATCGGCACCGAGTTTTTGACGGGCCGATGTGCCGGCAATGTAAAACACATTGGAACTTGTCCATACACTGCCGTCACACGAGTGACAGCTGGAACAAAATAAACCGCCGATATCGGTCGCATAGGACAAACTATCGCCGTCACGACATAATTAAAATCGGCCCGAAATAATCTCGTTGTCGGTATCGGCTCGGTGACCGTGCAGTGAACAAACAGCCTTATACTTTGTCTCAAGTATTTCTGGTTTGATAACATAAAACACAGGTTTATAATTGTAGACAAATCTATGTATATATAGATTTATAATAATTGTAAACAAATCCATTGATAAAGAATATTATCAACTTTTGTTTGTTACTTTATTTTATCAGAACACGTGTTCTGCGAATGTTGACACGAAATGTCAATGAACAGCAGCGCTGGTGGTGTCTCCGGAGTCGAACCATAAAGGGTTTACCGTTTAAGCAAATGATAATGTATAAGTAGTCCGCGCCCAACTTCTAGTCCGCTCTGAAGTTGTTGCGAGCAGGTGTAGTCCGAGAGTCAATGCGGTCGAATACAACTACACGCACTTACTCCGTAGTAACAATAAGGGCACACTAACACAGCTCTGTGGACGCGGGAAAAGAACGGGTGCCGGGGGGGTCCCAAGCTGTCTCCGTCCCGCTAATATCTACAATTTGCTGTTGCGACGCGGCTCGTTTCGATATTCAAAGCGGACTAGAAGTTTGGCGCGGACCCTACGTATTGCAACCAATCTGTACTAAACGTTATAAAAAATGTCGGCATCTTTCATGTCGCCTATATTGTAAAATTTCTAAATAATGAATTTAGTTTATTGCCTGATTATTACAATAAGTCTATCTTTACTACACCGATAATAATAATCATTGGCCATTATTACTGATTATCTATGCTTATAAAAAAATAACTATCTCTTTTTTTTCTTTATTTTTTTTTTCAATTTTTCGTTACACTGTCTATCCCTTAATATTTTTGCCGAGGTTATTTATTAGATAACGCCCGATTTTAATAATCAATCTATGTTCGATAGATTAGTTTTATCTACCAAAAATGCTAATTTCAATGTATGAAGAAATCAAATATTCACTCTATTCGGCAAAACAGTGGATAGATTGATTGTTGATAACGGACATAAATAAATATTTTATTACCGACGCCCTAAATATAATGCAACAGAGGTTCTCAAAGTTATTTTATCTGTAATGCAATTTGTAATCGATTACTTCCTAATAACTTGCCCCTCAAGGGTTAACGTAAAAAATCCTACGAATAAACTGTTTTTTAAAGATGTCGACGAAAAAAGACCCTTAAGGGTCTCGCAAAGCAAATATCGACATCCACATTGGTTCTATTTCGAAAGCCACAAATCAATTTTCGTCCCTTAAATTGATCCAACGTCCCCTAATTTTCGTTGAGCCCTGCAACCGGCTTCCAGGACCGACGGGGGTTATTATCACCCACTTTGAGAACCACCGGCCTACACTAATATAACAATAATAACGTAGATATTACTATATTTATCTGTGTATTATCTTATCGTAGATAATTCACAGCTCAAGTTGTGTACGGCGAATAACTAATATTTTCCAAGTGTTTTATAATAAATACTTCTACTTCTAAAGATATATCGCGTGCTTAAAGGTAAAAGGGCCTATAGCTAAGGGTTAATAGGGATTTATGCTGAAAGGGCACATAAAAAAATTTTTTTTTGCCATTCGGTTTGAAATTATCTGAAACGTAAAAAAATTTTAGTTCGGTTTGAAATTATCTGAATTTTACGTTTTTAATTTTTACGTTTCAGATAATTTCAAACCGAATGGCAAAAAAAAAAAAATATGTGCCCTTTCAGCATAAATCCCTATTAACCCTTAGCTATAGGCCCTTTTACCTTTAAGCACGCGATATAATTGCACATGACTTTGAGCAGAATGTATGGAGGTGACCATGAAGGGTTCCTTGTTGTGATGGCACCATTGTGACACCTATATGTACCTTACAACAAATTATACAGCAGCACTTTATTGTTATTATACGATAGAAATAAAATTATTGTTTAATATAGGAGTAGAAAATGCACATGTAGTCCATCTAGAGGTAAACTACTGCCGTACGAACCCCATATAGGATTGGAGACCAATTCCAGAAAAAAAATCCATTGATTTACCTACCAAATTGATTACCTACCAAAGATTGAATTATTTAACAATGTCTTGTGTTTGTCAAATGTAGATCTTTGATAAGCAAAGCATTGGATAAGATTGTTTATTAAAAATGGGCGAATCTCTTCTTTATGACACCCTTCATACCAGAACACAGCAGCGCTGCACTGCTGTTATAACAGAAACAGGGGTGGCGGTGGTGCCTCCGAAATCACAAAGAGCTCTACCATATTAATAGCCTTCTACTTAACTGTTGTATGTATGATTGTATGTAAGTATATATGTCGTATCCTTATCATCAACCCATTACTGTCCCACGTTTAACCAGTGATAATTAATTTCTAATACGCACATAATTTTGAAAAATCAGAGGTGCCTGATGCGTGCTTGGTATTTGAACCTCGGACCGCTCGACCGAGAGGCCGAGTTTCTTAACCACTAAGCTATGAGTGCTTTTTAGTTTAGTTTATATGTTGTATAACACCATTAATTATCAGCAAAGATACGAAACGTGCAAAATAAATCTAAAATTGATTACTATAAGCGTCAAATTGTTTTTAAAAGTCGGTCAAGGTATTCTTATCTGAGTTTATTTCATTGAGCTATTACATTATATAGAAAAGGTGTGGTAAGAGATACACAAACTAATCCATCTTAATCTTTAGACTGACCACCCATTGGGTATCGTTTGAGTAACTAGTAGCTTTAGCGATTATTCACATTATTCATATTTAATCTAAGTAATAACGAGCGATACTGGAAATTGACAAATTTCAATCCTTTGTGTCAATTTTCTAAAAATGTACAGATTGATTATCAATAACGGGTACTAATCGCTAAAGCTATCGATACTTATCAAACTATTCCATAATGCCTAAGACACAGTGCAAATTAGATCCTTATACTGTGCCGATTATAAGACCTGCTTATTAACAGTAGTGTTAAGCGCAGCCCTGTTCTGGTTCGAAGGGTGTTGTAAAGGAGACATACTTTTTAGAGGCGTTCCAGCTTAGTCCTCAGGGGTAGCGGTGCATCTGTGGCCGACCTCAGCTAGGAATATCTAATCCTATCTGGGTTTGTTTACAGATGTCCATACGGCAGTAGTTTACCATCAGGTGGACTGCATGCTCGTCTGCTACTCTTATATTATAAAAAAAAGCTTAGTCCTCAGGGGTAGCGGCGCATCTGTGGCCGACCTCAGCTAGGAATATCTAATCCTATCTGGAGTTGATTACAGATGTCCATACGGCAGTAGCTTACCATCAGGTGGCCTGCTCGTCTGCTACTCTTATATTGAATAAAAAATAATCTAATTTTGACAATAGTATGAAGAAATTATCAAATTTTAATCTTTGGTAGGCGATTGATCTATCAATTGATCAATTATTAATAACGGTCTTTAGTCATTTAAACTTGAACTTACCCGAACTCCACATCGTCCAGCCGTTGGTACTTGCAATTCCTCGACAACATTTTCACTTCACACTTTTGCTACTACACTTGTGTCATTGTACAACACTTTTACACTTTACGCACACACTTTTGTTATATTATGCACACTTTTGTAAAATGTAGAGTGACTGGATCTAATACAAATTGATTTTGTGTGTCGAAAGTTTTGTATCGGTCTATGTTGTTCATAGGTGATTTAGATTTATGTACAAATCATTTCTGTTATAGTCCGCGTAAAACTGCTAGTCCGCTCTGAATATACAAATGAATCGCGTCGCCATAGCATATTGTATGACTACAGCTGCGCGCAACAACTTCAGAGCGGATTAGCAGTTTGGCGGGGACTATACTAACCCTGATCTACTTAACCGTCCGTCTGTCCTATGTTTGAAGCATTGTATACTAGTATAATTATAAACTAGCAAATTATAATATTTAATTTATGACAAATTTTACTAACATAGGATTTTAAGTACAATGTTAATACTAATAAAATATGAACTACGAGCTTTTGCCCGCGGCTTCGCTCGCGTTACGAAGTAATATTTTCATCCCCTATTTTATCCCCTTGGGGGTAGAATTGATCAAAATCGTTTCTTAGCGAATGTCTACGTCATAACATCTACCTGCATGCCAAATTTCAGCTCGATCCGTCCAGTGGTTTGGGCTGTGCGTTGATAGATCACTATGTCAGTCAGTCACCTTTGAGTTATATATATTTAGATGCCTGAATTAAACGGAAATAAAAAACAATAGTAATAACTATAAAAATATAGGCAATGTCACCCCCACAATTTAGAGGAATCCAACGACACCTCATATGTTAATCCGTCAAGTCGTTTGTGCTGCAGCGTGACACAGAATGACACATACATACATACGCCCAAACAACATTACCCTCCGCATTGGAGTAAAATATATTACATATAAATATCAACAGATTTGCTTGAAACACAATAGGACGGAAAAACCAACTGCTTAAAACACGTCATGATATCACATTTTGATAACAATTTTTTTAAGATTTCACCGAGCACAAAAATAACGACTATTTTTGTTTGTTTGCGAATTTTGATATCGTATACATTTTTATAACTCAGAAAGTTATGTTTTAATTATTGAAGACTTCTTTGTGGTTGATTAATGTGATTTTGATAGTGATTTTTCGCAGACATAAAAATAAAATAGTCAATAAGACTAGTTAATATTGCAAGTTTGCAGATCTTTTGGGATATAATACGATACGATACGACGTTGTGATAATTTCGTAATATTTTCTCATGTATAATATGTTTACTCTTACCGCGTGGACACGTCGATACATGTACTATTTTTTATTTTTTCAAATATGCTTAAGAAGTGTAACTTCTTTTAAATAATTTTAAATAATTATGTAAACACTTTTTTCTCTATTTAAACTCTACATTATAAATTTACTCTCAACACTTACTTCTCGACATGACATAGGCCAAAACATCACTTATTCAGGTGAAATTTTTACATCTTTAGGGGCGAAAATTTAAAAAAAAAAAAAAAAGAAAGAATAAAGAATAACATTTGCATTGCAAAGTATGCTCAGGATGGGACACAAACAACGTTATTAATGAAGTATAAGATTTTAAAACACATATAAATTATGTGTATTATACGTGTATATCGTAATAATTTATAATCAAATAATTCTTACTTGCTTTATTCATACAGTTTTTACTACATTATGTATGTAAGTAGGTACTACGTTTACCACGTGATCGGCTCGAGTAAGAGTGAAAGTTGTTACGATCTCGAGAAATGGTTAGTAACTACCTTGATAGTTAAAAGTTAGTTGGTTTCACTTCATTCAACATTTTAAAGCAGTACCCTTAGTATGAGTTTTTACGTTTATACAAAAAATGACTGTTTTTGTATTTTTTTACGTATTAGCCAATTAATTTCCAATCAGCGCCCCTAGTGGACTGTATCAGAACTGATTGGAAATATATGGGACATACGTAAAGAAATACAAAAACAGTCATCTTGATAAAAACGTAAAACCTCTTACTAAGGGTACAGGCCAGAACAGCATATCCTAATAATTCGCTCAGTTTTTCAATTTCTGGGTTGCGGACCCCTAGGGAGTTGGGAGGTCTCAGTAAAAATTTGCAATCGTTTAAATTGACACCAACACTAGTAAATATTGCAATTGCAATAACTGTGTGGATACTAGAAAAAGGTAATAAGTTTCACATTATGCAACAGTTAATACCAGAGCATGGTAGGAAGCTTCTCGATCAGCGTTTTTTCAATATGTGGGTTACGAGCCCCTAAGGGGTGATTTCAGTAAAAAAATTAAATATAATAAAAAGTTTAGGACATATTAAATATAAATGAAATTTGTAGATACTTTACTACTTCGGGTCGTACACCCCCGGGGTTTCCCCCAAGCCTCAGTAAAAAATAAATAAGTTAACGATAATATTTACTATGGATTTCTAGGTACTAGATTATACATTTAATTAATGCCTAATTCTGAAAACAAATAAAAATATTTTACGGATTTAGAAACTATAATGATGGGGGTCGCAAAATCTTTATACACATATTTCTTATGTGTGTGTGTATGTCACTGAACTCCTCCTAAACCACTGGACTGATTTTGATGACATTTTGTGTGTGTTCAAGGGGACTTGAGAATGGTTTAGATTCACAATTTAGTCCGTGGGAAAAGGTTCTTTTAATTAATTTTTAATTCATAAGTAGTTATAGAATCGGAAACTATGCATTTGATCAAGTGATGATCTTTAGGAAAGTTGTTGTCCAAGAGCCGAGAACGAGGGTTTGGGAGTTGATCAGACCAATTTTCGACAGATGGCACTACTGTCATTCCAATGCATGTACAAATTTTGCGTTTTATGTATGTCTTTAAAATGCGGGCGAAGCCGCGGGCACTACTAGTTTTTTTTTATATATCAAGGTTGTCGTACTAAAAAGGTTGAAAATCACTGCTCTACATTAGTCTGTTGTGACATCGTGCCCGTAGTGAGGCTTACGTAAATTCGGATTCCTTTGTTTTTGTGCAAGCTTTTAACTTACCTTGTTAGTCTGTATGTATGTGAGGGGAGTAAATAATTTTAAAGCAGTTACCCTCAACCGATTGAGCCGAAACTTTTATACATGTTTGATTTGGATGACACTTCGTAATGTCATTTTAAATCCAATATGGCGATCGCCCCAGGATTCAGTAAAATAATTTCCAAATGAAGGGGTTTTTTGACATGAATACACGAAAAACAAATAACGTTACTAAAATACTTGTTTTTAAAACTTGTTCTAATGTATTGTATTCTTTTTAAAAAAAGTATACATGTAGTTTGTAGCTATATTGTAAGATATTTTTGATTAAAGTTGAGTTACTCATTTATATATAAAATTCTCGTGTCACAATGTTAGTTACCGTACTCTACCGTACCGGCTTCACCGATTTTCACCAAATTCTATATGCCTACTTTAAGTAGGTCTGAGAATCGGCTATTATCTATTTTTCATACCCCTGTGATAAGGGTTGTTCACGCTTAACATTTTTTTACTTATATGGCAACACACCGTTTGCCGGGTCAGCTATAAAATATATAAATAAATAAAGTAGAAATACGAAATAGACAGCTCCTAAATATATTTGTACAAATTACATATCTACATTAGGGTTGAGATATCGGCTTATCATTATTTGTAGAGGCGATATCGAATATCGTGTTCCCAAATATTTACTTTGTTACACCGATACCACCCGAATTGCCCTTCACTGTAACGGTTCGCGATTGGCTGGCGTTTTTTGTATTTTACGTCTGTACCCTAAGTATTTTTGGATAAAATTGGTCCAAATTATCTTTGCTTAAGATCTGGTGCTGAAGGTGGTAGAGTCAGTATGTTTTTTCCTGATAATATGGGAGAAGCAAACGAGCATGCAGTCCACCTGATGGTAAATGGCTTCTGCCGCCCATGGACATCTGTAATCAACTACGTAAGATCCAATTCTTACCTGAAATCTAATTGGATCTAAGAGGACTAATTGGAATGCCTGGGATAAGTATGTCTCCCTTACTACACGCTTCACACCACGGAGGGTACTACCACCTTTAAAAGAGGAGAGGATTAATGGTTCGACTCCGGCGACACCACAGCCACACCTATATCTGTCTAATAGCAGTGTTGAGCGCTGCTGTGTTCTGGTTTAAGGGGTGTGGTAAGGAAGACATAATTTTCAGAGGCATTCCAGCTTAGTCCTCAGGAGTAGCAGCGCATCTGTGGCCGACCTCAGGTAGGAATCCAATATTATCTGGGTTAATTGCAGATGTTCACTGGCTGCATAGCCTACCATCAGGTGGACTGCATGCTCGTCTGCTACTCCTATATTATAAGAATCAGTTTTAAAAGCCGGCAAAGCCGACATAACGTAACCCAACGCATTTAGAATGTAACAATAACATGATTGTTGCAATATTTACATTGCTAACTAAACTGTATTTGTTCAGCTATTGTTCAATACTTCAGACAATAGACATACTATTGGTTTTATTCTTATATACAATAAACATAATCGTTGAGACAACACTGTCTGCTTAATCGAGTGCCTAATTGACTTTTAATAAATTGACTAGCAGTGATAGCCTAGTGGTTAAGAAATGCGGCCTCTCGATCGAGGGGTCCGAGGTACAAATCCCAGGAACGCACCTCTGATTTTCAAATTTATTTGCGTATTAGAAATTAATTAACATTCATTATGTGCGTATTAGAAATTAATTATCACTTGCTTAAACGGTGAAGGAGAAGATCGTGAGGAAACCTGCATACCTGAGAGATTTATAAAAAAAATCTTAAAGGTATGTGAAGTCTACCAATACGCACTTGTCCAGCGCGGTGGACTATGGCCTAATCCTTCTCATTCTGAGAGGAGACCCGTGCCCAGCAGTGGGACAGTAATGGGTTGATGATGATGATGAAATTGACTAGGCGACGTGTTTAATAGGAATAACAGGAAAAAATAGACCACAGATGTTGTCCCAGCACAAAAAAGCCCCGTGTGGTTCGACACAATTAAGAAGTTATCTGGAGGCACGGCAGTGCCTCCTCCAAGTCGAGCCAAAAAAAAAGTGGCACGGCCGTACCATTCTTTTCTCGAAGCAATTCAGCCCATTTTTGACCCCTGTAACTTGGTTGTATATGAAGCTAGAAGCCTAAATTTTCAGGAGCTACTTCTTTAGTGTATTTAATTTAAAAGAATGCATGTATCAATTTGTACACGCCTAAGAAGTGAAACTATAGTATGATATTGTATATTGTATATTAAAAAAAATTCAAAATGTTTGGTATGTATCATATCGGATCGTATCGTGTCATGTCACGTCATGTCATCATATCGTGACACATCATTATGATATGATCAAATTAAAACATTTTTTTTCTATACAAAATAGGTTCTTTACGGAGCACTTTTTGAATGTGTTTCGTTATGGAGAAGAAGCGGCGAAAGAAACTCCATAACACACATCTTTAAAAAAAATGTTTTTTTACAATGTATTAACCGAATGGTACATGTGGAGCTGGAACTACTTAAGACCACACCGTCAAATAATCACTTAGTTTATTAATCGCTTTTTTACATAGCGTTTGTTTAACGACATGTTTGAACTTTTTTTCTGTGATATTCAAAATGTGGTCGGGTATTTTATTGTAGTAGCGAATACAGTTACCCATGAAAGATCTAGCCACCTTGCATAATCTATGTTTAAGAATTGCTAATTTATTTCTATTTCTAGTATTAAAGTTATGGTGGTTACTATTTTTTTCAAGCGTATCAGTGTGTTTTCTTATATGCATAATATTTTCATAAAAAGTAAATATTTAAAGTTACTAATTTTGTCATAAATATTGGGTTGTTCACGCTTAACATTTTTTTTATTTATATGGCAACACAACGTTTGCCGAGTCAGCTATAAAATATATAAATAGATAAAGTAGAAATACGAAATAGACAGCTCCTAAATATATTTGTACAAATTAGATATCTACATTAGGGTTGAGATATCGGCTTATCATTATTTGTAGAGGCGATATCGAATATCGTGTTCCCAAATATTTACTTTGTTACACCGATAACAACCCGAATTGCCCTTCACTGTAACGGTTCGTGATTGGCTGGCGTTTTTTGTGTTTTACGTCTGTACCCTAAGTATTTTTGGAGTAAAATTTGCCCAAATTATCTTTGCTTAAGATCTGGTGCTGAAGGTGGTAGAGTCAGTATGTTTTTTCCTGATAATATAGGAGAAGCAAACGAGCATGCAGTCCACCTGATGGTAAGTGGCTTCTGCCGCCTATGGACATCTGTAATCAACCACATAAGATCCGATTCTTACCTGAGATCTAATTGGATCTGAGAGGACTAATTGGAATGCCTGGGATAAGTATGTCTCCCTTACTACACGCTTCACACCACGGAGGGTACTACCACCTTTAAAAGAGGAGAGGATCCCTTAATGGTTCGACTCCGGCGACACCACCGCCACACCTATATCTGTCTAATAACAGCAGTGTTGAGCGCTGCTGTGTTCTGGTTTAAGGGGTGTGGTAAGGAAGACATAATTTTCAGAGGCATTCCAGCTTAGTCCTCAGGAGTAGCAGCGCATCTGTGGCCGACCTCAGGTAGGAATCTAATATTATCTGGGTTAATTGCAGATGTTCACGGGCTGCATAGCCTTTTTTTTTCTCGAGGGGGAAACCTTCAAAAGGTACCCGACGACGTGGGAGCGACGCCGGGTAATGTGGGATTTTTACCGCACTAAAACCCCCCCGGTGGCCGTCCTCAACGCTTGTTGGAGAACTCCGGGATCTCCAACGGAACACAACCGGAGCCCTCCAAGCGCGATGCCCAACGGGCTCTACCCTGGGGGAGCAGTTTTCGCTCCTCCCACACCATGTAGTGTGTACGACGGTATGCGACCACACATACCGCCGTCCTTCCCGGGGTCATTTGCTGGACGGTTCGCGCTCCCACTCTTGCCGTCCGCAACCCCGGAAGCCCCCCTTTTAGTCGCCTCCTACGACAGGCAGGGGATACCGAATATAGCCTACCATCAATTGGCTTGCATGCTCGTCTGCTATATTATAAGAATCAGTTTCAAAAGCCGGCAAAGCCGACATAACGTAACCCAACGCATTTAGAATGTTACAATAACATCATTGTTGCAATATTTACATTGCTAACTAAACTGCATTTGTTCAGCTATTGTTCAATACTTCAGACAATAGACATACTATTGGTTTTATTCTTATATACAATAAACAGAATCGTTGAGACAACACTGCCTGGCTAATCGAGTGCCTAATTGACTTTTAATAAATTGACTAGCAGTGATAAGGGCCTTCTTTATTTTATTTTTTTGTTAACGAGGGGGAAACCTTCGAAAGGTACCCGGTGCCGTGGGAGCGACACAGAGTTATGTGGGATTCTTACCGTAAAGGTATTCTTGCGTAAAGGACTCCGGGATCTCCGGAGGAACGCAACCGGAGTCCTCTTAGCGCGTTGCCCCGTCGGGCTCCGTCCAGGTGAGCATGCCACTCGCCACGACGTCTGTTATTCACGACGGTATGCGACCACACATACCGCCGTCCTTCCCGGGGTCGCTGCCGGGCGGTTCGAGCTCCCACTCTTGCCGCCCGCAACCCCGGAAGCCCCTTTTAGTCGCCTCTTACGACAGGCAGGGGATACCGTAGCCCTATTCTGGTCCCGGAACTACAGGGACAAGTGATAAGGGCCTAGTGGTTAAGAAACGCGGCCTCTCGATCGAGGGGTCCGAGGTTCAAATCCCAGGCGCGCACCTCTGATTTTCAAATTTATGTGCGTGTTAAAATTAATTAACATTTGCTTAAACGGTGAATGAAAACATTGAGAGGAAACCTGCATACCTGAGAGATTTATAAAAAAAAATCGTAAAGGTATGTGAAGTCTACCAAAACGCACTTGGTCAGCGCGGTGGACTATGGCCTAATCCTTCTCATTCTGAGAGGAGACCCGTGCCCAGCAGTGGGACAGTAATAGGTTGATGATGATGATGAAATTGACTAGGCGACGCGTTTAATAGGAATAACAGGAAAAAATATCCGCAGGAGACATAGTATGTCAGACCACAGATGTTGTCCCAGCACAAAAAAGCCCCGTGTGGTTCGACACAATTAAGAAGTTATCTGGAGGCACGGCAGTGCCTCCTCCAAGTCGAGCCAAAAAATAGTGGCACGGCCGTACCATTCTTTTCTCGAAGCAATTCAGCCCATTTTTGACCCCCTGTAACTTGGTTGTATATGAAGCTAGAAGCCTGAATTTTCAGGAGCTACTTCTTTAGTGTATTTAATTTAAAAGAATGCATGTATCAATTTGTACACGCCTAAGAAGTGAAACTATAGTATATTAAAAAAAATGCAAAATGTTTGGTATGTATCATATCGGATCGTATCGTGTCATGTCACGTCATGTCATCATATCGTGACACATCATATCATACATAAATCAAATTAAAACATTTTTTTTCTATACAAAAATAGGTTCTTTACGGAGCACTTTTTGAATGTGTTTCGTTATGGAGAAGAAGCGGCGAAAGAAACTCCATAACACACATCTTTAAAAAAAATGTTTTTTACAATGTATTAACCGAATGGTACATGTGGAGCTGGAACTACTTAAGACCACACCGTCAAATAATCACTTAGTTTATTAATCGCTTTTTTACATAGCGTTTGTTTAACGACATGTTTGAACTTTTTTTCTGTATTCAAAATGTGGTCGGGTATTTTATTGTAGTAGCGAATACAATCCATGAAAGATCTAGCCACCTTATATAATCTATGTTTAAGAATTGCTAATTTATTTCTATTTCTAGTATTAAAGTTATGGTGGTTACTATTTTTTTCAAGCGTATCAGTGTGTTTTCTTATATACATAATATTTTCATAAAAAGTAAATATTTAAAGTTACTAATTTTGTCATAAATATTTTTTCCATACGCCCCAAAAGAAGTAAAACTTCATAAATCGATCACAACGCCACCTATTAGGTTCAAAATTTCATTAAAATCGGTTAGCGGTTTCGGTGATTAGCGTGATTTAAATTGTTTGGAGGTACATGTCATCTGATGATGATGATGATGTCATGTGATCTGTTGACAGAACTTGCAACAAGCCACATCACATTTGACCGATCTTTAATTTCGTATTTTATTTTAAGATTTCTGACGTAAATACACCAAGTTCTCTTTTTTAACCGACTTTCCAAAGAAGAGAGGTTATCTATTCGACGCATATTTATATGTTATCGTTCTTACTTTTAAAAATAAGTTCAAACTATTTATAAACATCTAGCTGACCCGGTAAACGTTGTGTTGCCATATAAATAAAAAATGTTATGGGTGAACAACCCTTACCACTTACGGGTATGAAAAATAGATAGTAGCCGATTCTCAGACCTACTGAATATGCATATAAAATTTGGTGAAAATCAGTAAAGCAGTTTCGGAGGAGTACGGTAACTAACATTGTGACACGAGAATTTTATATATAAGATAGCAGTTTAAGTTCACACATATTAACTTAAGATAAACATACCGTATGAGTAATTACTGGGAAATAACATCAATTACAAACGGATATACAATATCACACAATTTTTTACTTTGTTAAGAGGAAAATCCTCTTCGAAATAATTACGTATCTGTTAAGTAAGGTTTGTTTTATTTTATCGTAACGAATAATTAGTTTCGAGCGGCGTCTTAGTCATAATCATCAAGACATTCTACCCTTGTACACGGGTCCCTAACCAAACAGTTTGGGAAGCACTTGTAACTGAAGCCTCTTGTCACAATGTTTGAGAAGCACTGTCCCAAATGCGAAATCAAGACACGTAGTCAATTTGAGCAACCACTAAGGGGCCCAACGAAAAGCTTTGAAGGTGGTGGAACCTTTTGTGACTGGAATCCGGCGGGACCAACGCCACACCTATTTCTGTTATAACAGCACTGTTGTGTTCTGGTTTGAAGTGTGTCAAGCGCTGTTGTGTTCTGGTTTGAAGTGTGGTAAGAAAGACATACTTGTCCGACACTTTCCAGCTTAGGTAGCAACGCATCTGTGGTTGCACTCAGGAAGGACTTTAATCTTATCTGGGGTTGATTACAGATGTCCATGGGGGGCAGTAGCCACTTACTATCAGGTTGACTGTATAGTGGATTTGTTTGCTTCTTCTATTTTATGAAATAAAGTTTGGGAACCACTGGTCATAGACAAACGTAAATAATATAAACGCTTTGACATTCAAACTACTTTTTGGATTGCGTTCTTGACTTTTATTGTAACTTTTCTTATTCTATTTATATCAAAACCAGTTTTCCTATTATTAATGTAGGTATGTACGTACAGACAACACGAATATGTCAAAGATACTATGTACATAATGCGATGTTAGTAATGACTTCTGTTTTTTAAAATATAGAAGTAGAAAATTGGCAAATTTTTATCTTTCGTAGGCAAAATTAGGTTATTATTAATAAAGCAATTAATCTATTGTATTAATTATCCTTTGACTATTTTAATCTATTTCGTAAAATAAACGTTTATTAATTTATCTAAGACGTAAAATCTATCTTTTTTACAAACTGAATAAAATTTATTATTTTCTTGATCTTGATCGATCTTGACGATTTTATTTATAAACGAAAAATTCCTTTACATTTTTTTTTCAAAATAAAATAGCATATATCAATATCTGTTATATACAGTTAAAGAGATAGAGCTCTTTGACAGACGAACAGACGGACAGGCAGACAGCAGAGGCTTAGGTTAGGGTTCCGTTTTTACCCTTTTCGTAGGGAACCCTAAAAACCTTTAGACCCTTTAGACATCAATTTATAAGAAAAATACATATATTAAATAAATTCGATTTTTTAAACCTATCAATCTCAATTTACCGCCGTAGTATCAGAAATATTTAAACGCTTTCTACACTATGATTTCTAGTGGTGGTAGTAGGTGCTATGGACACACACATAGACACATACACAAACACCCAGACCCAGAATCAGAAATCTAAATTCATCATTTAGAAATCTGTCTGGCCGGGGATCGAACCCGGGACCCTTTGCGCGTCAGACCGGCATGGTGAACGCTCCGCCACGCGGGTCGTCAAATCAATTTTAAATAAATAAAAAAAAAACGCGGATTTAAATCAATTGAATGCACAATCGTTAAGCAAAAACAACTTAAGACTAAAAAAGGAAGACAAGAAACAAAACTTTCGATACACAACACATCACAAACACTAATTACTATATACCTACTAATTACTTTAACTAAACCACAGATAAAACACAAAACCACTATTTCCCGCGTAAATGATTTTACTTTTTAATTCGGAATTGTCACAAGTTTCGCGCGCTCGTTACACGTCTTTATTTCGTAAACGCTGTTGAGTACTGGCTCACAAGCCACTGGCTTGTGAATGGAGAGCGGTGTGCACTCCGTGTAATAAGGCATAGGGATGGGTTGTGTCGATACGGAACTATCGATATTTGTTATCGATAAATGTTCACGTCATTGTTATGTGCGCTAGTTGAAGGGCGACGGCATAGATTAGTAAAGATACTTTGCCGCCTTGAAATTGAATGAAGCCACAAAAGGCTTATTAGTAAGTTATTTTTTTTAATTCTTGACAAATAAAAACATTCTTAGAGAAAATTTACGAATAAATAACTAATACTGCGTAATTTACATAACAAATAAATAATTATTTCAAATATTTTAGGGGCATTTTGGCACGGAGATGTGGCAAAACGTTTTTTACGCAACTATTTCAATTCTCAAACCTGGGTACATTTTCTTGTTAGGAGTGAGTAATCTTTACTAACCTATGGGCGACGGTTGTACTTTGTCGACCCACGGCGCAGTGGTCACCATACTGGAGTGACGTGCAGGGGGGTTCCGGCTTCGACTTTCGGTCATCCTTGCGCAGGGGCCATGCTAATCTTCTCTGTATCGTTCCAATTTTAGTATATGTACTGCCGAAGCAGTGTGGTAGTGATAGTCTAGTGGTTAAGACGATCATCAAAAACTATTTAAAATTTGCAAAATTGTCCCGGTAGATAAGAAAGTAAAATCCATAATTATATTAGAGCAATTTAGAAAACTAGCACATAAAAAAATAAAACAATACAGCCGGCCTAAACGTCAACATACCCAAAAAACAAAGTTTGTAGTTCCTAAAGTTAATAATTATTTTGGTCGACGTACAAGACAATGGGTAACTCCAACATTTTGTAATGAAGTGGCAGACATACTTGACGAAACCATGTCTAAAGCGCAACTGAAAAGCATCCTCCGCAAACACTACCTGTCTATGTGTCCTTGAAATTGTCCAGTGGTACAGGTGTGTGTGATTACAATATTAATTCTCAGACCTATTGAATATGTATATAAAATTTGATGAAAATCGGTGGAGCCGTTTCGGAGAGGTACGGTAACTAACATTGCGGCACGCGAATTTTATATAAGATTATTAAAGCCATACCTACTATATTTAAAAAGCACATCTGTATCACTGATAATTATGATATTATTATATGTAACGCGAGTAAATGTAAGTAATAAGAGTATTTATATATTTTATAACTTTATGTAAGATCTGTGTGGAGTGAGACAATTGTAATCGTGTGTGTAACTTGTTATATGAGGACCACGAGAGCTGGATGTGTACTGCCGACAAACTGGCCTACAGTTTGGCAGATTTCAAATTATGTTTATTTTGTAAGTCTTCTTTATTAAATAAATGAAAAAAAAAAAAAAAAAAAAGAAACTGCCTCTCGATCGAGGTTCAAATCCCAGGCCAGACCAGACAGACCTCTGACTTTTCAAAGTTATGTGCGTATTAGAAATTAATTATCACTTGCTGAACGGTGAAGGAAAACATCTTGAGGAAACCTGCATACCTGAGAGATATAAAAAAAATAATCTCAAAGGTATGTGAAGTCTACCAATACGCACTTGGCCAGCGCGTTTGACTATGGCCTAATCTTTCTATTCTGAGAGGAGACCCGTGCCCAGCAGTGGGACAGTAATAGGTTGATGATGATGATGATGATGACTGCCGAAGCAAGTACGAGTTATCCGCATAAGTACCGAACCACCCACTTAACAGTGGGATGATATATTTTTTTATTATGTTATAATGTTTTAAATAACATTTTATTATTATGAATAAATATCAAGAATCCGGGGGGTATTCACCAACTGAGAATCTGCCCGGGCTAAGAGGTGACCCTCGAGACCCGAAATTCCATGCCCACCGCCCTTATGTTGACATTGCCTTAGCGTATGTGAGACCCGGGGGGTATGACATCCCACTTCGTCGTCCTTCGACTTCCGGTCGGACAGATATCAAAAGAATTAATTTAGATCACTTTTCTGGGTCTGGGTATTTGTGCATTTGTCTCTATGTGTGTTCATTGCATCCACGACAGATAGAATTCTTGTGAGGTTGTGCCTGTGACTTGCTCATACTATTTTTCAATACAAACACGCGAACGAGTAGCCGCGGCAGTTTTAGCAGACGACCTAAGTAGCTAAAAACGCCTATTTACACGATACGTAGGCAATAAGCGGCAATTTGAAGGTGGTAGAACCCTTTGTAGTTCGACTCCAGCGGCACCACCGCCACACCTATTTGTACCTAATAACAGCAGTGTTAGGCGCTGCTATGTTCCGTTTTGAAGGGTGTGGTAAGGGAGACAGATTTTTCCGAGGCGTTCCAGCTTAGTCCTCAGGGGTAGCGGCGCATCTGTGACCGACCTCAGGTAGGAATATCTAATCCTATCTGGGGTTGATTACAGATGTCCATGGGCGGTAGTAGCCACTTACCATCAGATGGACTGCATGCTGCATATTATAAAAAAAAAAGCGTAAGGAAATTTAGGAAGGCGAAATCTGTACATTTTCAATTTTTGATAGACAAAAAATTATTGCAGTTAGCAAACGATCTATAATGAACCCTAAAGAAAATTTAAGTTCTTCTAAACGTGAGGCAGACAAAGATAACAAAACAGACAAATTACGAGAGGACTAAGGTAGAATGTTTGGTATAAGTGTTTAATCCTTACCACACATCAAACCAAAACACAGCAGCATAACACATGTGTTATTTATTTATTTATTTACTCTTTATTGACCATGTTAAAAACAGTGTGGTGCAAAAGGCGGACTTAATGCTAAATAGCATTTTCTCCCAGTCAACCTTAGGGACAAATACCTTATCTAGGAACCTTAGGGTCTTTAGGTTATAAGGCAGAAACAGGTGTGGTGGTGGTGCCTTCAGAGTCAAACCACGAAAGGCCCCACCAATTCCTTCATCATAGAACGAAAATATAACCAAGCCCACTTTTATCGACATCTCCAAAATTTATCGACAAAATAAAATCGATACACGTACAACACTAGACCGATTGCTAAGCAATAAGACCACTTACCAGATAGCTACACTCCATACCTCGTACACAAAACAATATAAACCTTACGACTGTTGTACAGGATCACAAATTATTTGCACGTTCAAACATTATCGGAGATTGCGTAAAATCCGACAAGTAGGGTTACCACGTTAAGAACTTAATTTAAGGACTAGATTAGATAGAGACAGGAAAAAGAAGAAAAAATTGGTCAAGTGCAAGTCGAAATAGCCTCCGGAGGGTTCCGTACTACCAAATTTTCATTAGTTTTTTTTAGTATTTGTTATCATAGCAGAAATAGAAGTAAATGCATTGAGCAAATTTGATCCGCCTACGTATTACATTTTAAAAAGATAAAGCGAAAAATACCGTAAAATAACGTTTTGTTTTACTGCGACCTCTGTTCATTTTCAAGATTGTTTTAATTTTAATATTAGTTGATATAGCAACCATTATACACATTCCGTAAAAAAAATCAAGTATCTATCTACTACGATTCAGGAGATTGAGCCTTGTGACAGACGGACAGACAGCGGAGGCTTAGTAATAGGGTTCCATTTTTACCTTTTAGGTACGGAACCCTAATAAACCCTACCACTTTTGTACAGAATCAAGGACAAGGTAAGGGAAGGTAAGGGAGACATACTTTTACAAGACAATCCAATTTGTTGCCTCAGGTAGCAATGCATCTGTGGCCATAGTATAAGAATCTAATCTTATCTGGGGTTGGTTACAGATATCCAGAAGCGGCAATAGTGACTTACCATCAGGTGAACTGCATGCCCATTTCCTACTTCTATATTATAAAAAACTAGTTAATATGGTCATTAACTCTAAGGTCATACCACTCTATATACCGGAAAACATATTGGGACAAATCCGGGAAATACTTGACGTATAGTTACCACAAAACAACTTTTCAGGATACATAATCCAACACTATAGTCCGATTCATAATTAGGTGTCCAAAATGTAAACAAAGGTATTGAACTATCAAAAAAATATGTTTCAAATGGTAGTTTCCTATTTTTGACGATATTAAAGTAATACAACGATAATAAAATAATAATCTAAATAAATTAAGATCAATTCATATTTTCCAATATTTATATAAACTCAATTTCGTTCTATACAGTTATAATAATAAAAAACAAGGTTTATGGTAGAAAATTAAAATGGTAAATGGTAACACAATCGGGATCTAAAACATTTTTTGTGCCGCCATTTTTAAGTTTCGTAGTTGATGTTATTCATTTTCGTGATCGTGGTCGAACTCTAATGTTTTGTCGTTTTCATAGCGCGTTTGTTTAATTGTGTGTAGATTTATTTTTATTGAGTTTGTTAAAGTTTTTGTTTCTTGTTCATTTATTAAGGTTTACAAACATGTAATCGTATTTTGACAATGACATTGCTTTGTTTACATTTGGACACCTAATTCTGAATCAGACTATAGTATTTTTTGGCAGAAATTAAATAACCGTCTGACTAAGAAACATTGCTAAATTGTGCGAGAGAGCAACAGAAGAACACTTTGAAGGTGGTAGAACCCTTTGTGGTTCGACTCCGGCACCACCGCCACACCTATTTCTGTTATAGCAGCAGTGTTAAGCGCTGCTGTGTTCTGGTTTGAAGAGTTATAAGGGAGACATACTTTTCCGAGGCATTCCAGCTTAATCCTTTGGGGTAGCGGCGCATCTGAAGCCGAGTTCACAAAGGGATATCTAATTCTATCTAGGGTTGATTACAGATGTCTATGTCCGGCAATAGCCACTTACCACCTCTGACTCTTACCATCTCTGGACTGCAAGCTCGTCTGCTACTCCCATATTATAAAAAAAACATATAAAAGTAGTTATTTTCATTTACAATAATCTTTTATGAAACAAATATCAGTAATATAGCAGTGATAGCTTAGTGGTTAAAACTCAGCCTGTCAATCGAGGGGTCCGAGATTCAAATCCAAGATTCAATCCAAAGCGCAGACCTCTGATTTAAAAAAAATATGTACGTATTAAAAATTAATCATCACACGGTGAAACAGTTAAGAAAAAACATCTCGAGGAAATCTTATGCAGACTTCCTGAAAGATCTAAAGAAAGTTCTGAAAGATATGTGAAGTCTACCAATGCGCACTTGTCCAGCGCGGTGGACTATGACCTAATCCTTCTCATTCTGAGAGGACACCCGTGCCCAGCAGTGGGACAGTAATGGGTTGATGAATCAAGTTATACGAATAATATTTAAAATAGTATAAAAATACTCACGTTGGCGATCTTTCCAGCATCTCCGTTGTTTCATCTGTAACAAAAAACTTAATAAATCTTATGTTTATATTGTCGCGAGTTTCCGCTACTCGTCAATAGATGGCGCCACTTGTATTCTGAATCACGCTGTTAAAATTTTCCCATTATCTTGCATATATATGAGGCTGCTAGAACCAGAGTGGCCTAACTGCATTTTAATGATTTTTGACCTATCTGTATTTTCGTAATTTAAAAATGTTGTATAATACGCGTAAAACTGCTAGTCCGCTCTGAATATAGAAATGAATCGCGTCGCCATAGCAAATTGTATGACACCTGCTCGCAACAACTTCAGAGCGGACTATACACTTTTACTTTTCTCCATATTGTAAATTCCTTTTTGTAGTTAGGCTACTCTGGTTCTAACAGCCTCACATAAGCTATAAGTTTCCTTGTAGACTTGTAAAAGCTTGAAAAATAAGATCAACTTCGTATACTGGGGGCTTCAATCAGCTTTCCACCTTGCTATGTCAGCAAAACTTTAGGTGATGTGGGGGCTTCTGGGGTAGTGGGTGGCAAAAGTGGGAGCTCGTACCGCCCGGCCAGCGACCCCGGGAAGGCGGGACGGCGCATGCCGTTATACACACCAGAGGGTATAGCGAGCTTACGCTCACCTGGGTGGAGCCCGGCAACGCGCTTAGAGGACTCCGGTTGCGTTCCTTCGATCCCAGAGTCCGTAACGCAGCGCCGAGGATGGCCACCGGGGGGGTTTTAGTGCGATAAAAATCCCACATAACCCCGTGTCGTTTCTATGGCCTTTTGAAATTTCCCCCTCGCAAAAAAAATAAACAATAGAGATACCTGGGGAAATGGCCGTTTATTAAATTTCAAAAATCATATATGTCTAAAATAAACAAACATACACGATCTTGGATACACACAAATCTTGAGCGGTTTCTTATCTTTTATCGACTTTATCGACATAAAGATAGAAATTTTTGGTGCTTTTTTGACTATGTGTACATCCTATATATTGTAACCCAAAAATTTACTAAATAAAGATTATGAATTATGAATCATACGACAACCGGCAATTGACAACCGATTATCAAGATAAACGCAAATAGAACGATTAGAATCCTTTTTCTTGTCACGCGGGCTTATGCCCTGTGACAAGAAAGACGCTCGAGCAAATTAGCACGCATGTCTTACCCATATGCGTGCAGTTTCTCTGCATATGCGTGAGTGTGGCTTACATACTATTTTACAATATAAAAGTACCAAATGAACATGCAGTCCACCTGATGGTAAGTGGCTCCTGCCGCCAATGGATATCTGTAATGAACCCCAGATAGGATTAGATATTCCTACCTGAGGTCGGCCACAGATGCGCCGCTACCCCTGAGGACTAAGCTGGAACGCCTCGGAAAAGTATGTCTCCCTTACCACACCCTTCAAACCGGAACACAGCAGCGCTTAACACTGCTGTTATTAGGCAGAAATAGGTGTGGCGGTGGTGCCACCGGAGTCGAACCACAAAGGGTCCTACCACCTTCTGTCATCAACCCCATTTTTTCTTTTTAGTATATGTTGTTAAAATGGTTATACATAAACTGAAAATTTGTAGTGTCAATCTATTACGGTTCACGAGATAGAGCCCTGTGACAGATCGACAGACGGACAGTTACCGCAGTCTTAGATAATAGGGTTCCGTTTTTACCCTTTGGGTACGGAACCCTAAAAAACTGCTATCCAATAACCTTCCCCAGCTTACCACGTCCTATGTACTTCATAAACCACTAGAGGTCTTTTTTTTTGTTTACGAGGGGGAAACATTTAAAAGGTACCAGGTGCCGTGGGAGCGACGCAAGGTTATGTGGGATTCTTACCGCACTAAAACCCCCCCGGTGGCCGTCCTCGGCGCTGCGTAGAGGACTCCGGGATCTCCAACGGAACGCAACCGGAGATCTCTGAACGTGTTACCGCATCAGGCTCCGCCCAGGTGAGCAAAGGCGCTCCTCACACCGTCTGGTGTTTACAACGGTATGCGACCACACATACTGTCGTCCTTCCCGGGGTTGCTTGCTAGACGGTTCGAGCTCCCACTCTTGCCGCCCGCAACCCCGGAAGCCCCTTTTAATCGCCTCATACGACAGGCAGGGGATACTGTGACGACCCACGTGGCGGAACGGCCACCATACCGGTCTGACGCGCAAAGGGTCCCGGGTTCGATCCCCGGCCAGACAGATATCTAAATGATGAATTTAGATTTCTGTTTCTGGGTCTGGGTGTTTGTGTATTTGTCTATGTGTGTGTCCATGGCAACCACGACACAGGGAATCCTAGTGTGGGGCTGTGAGTGTAGAAAGCGTTTATTATTATTATTATTATTGTAGCCCTATTCTGATCTCGGTACTACAGGGACAACTAGTGGTCTAACAAAGCACAAAGCGCGACGTTGCTTCACACTACAGATCGATTACAATCTATACATGGATTGGTTGCCGCGGGTTTCATATTACTAATACTTACATATACATAACCACATAAATATACATACAATATTAGTCATTACAAGTTGCGACATATTTGTAACCGTATTTAGATTCTAAGATGCCGGACGATTTACATATAAGGCGTGGGCATATAACCCTAGTCCGTGGCGGCCCCAGAAAAAAAATTAGGTGGTGCGATATCTCATGTTGGAGCACCTTAAAATACTACATATGGACTTGCAAAGTCCTTGTTTGGTCCTAGCGACGTTGTTTTTTCTTAGCTCAGATACAGTGTTTTAGGCGCCCTCGTATGACGGCGCCCGGTGCGTTCTATATGGAGTTGGTTATAGTCCATAGTGACTTACCATCAGGTGGACTGCATGTTCGTTGGCTACGTAATCAACTCAAAGTATACTACATCACAGATTAGGTATATCACGGATCACAAATGCGTTACTACCCCTGACGACAAAAATTTAACGTCGGCAGCGTATCGTGTGCCGCCCCTATGATAATATAAGCGGCAAAAAAGGTCGTCCTATTTAAAATATTGCCGCCCTTTATTTAAAACGTGCTGCCCGGGGGCACAATTTGAGATTCTAAACTTTTTCTATATAAAACATAATCCTTATCCTTACTAATATTATAAATCCGAAAGTAACTCCGTCTGTCTGTCTGTCTGTCTGGTTGTCTCTTCTTCACGCCCAAGCCACTGAACCGATTTTAATGAAATTTTGTACAAAGATAGTCTGAGACCCGAGAAGAGACAAAGGATAGTTTTTATCCCGGAAATCCCACGGGAACTAGGGATGGCGATCTAAGATCGATTAATCGGAGAATCGATCTTTTGGACCCAAAACATCGATTATTTTAATCGATATTAGTAAGGATTGAATCGTAAACTATGCATTTCATCTAGTGATGATTTTTAGCAAAGTTGAAGGTACGAATTTTCACTTTTATGTATATTAGTATGTTATATTTTTTTCTTTTAAACACGGGCGAAGCCGCGGGCACCACTAGTGTTATATAAAAAACTATTTTTCCGAACTCCCGTCCGAGGTCGATGTCCCTCCCCCTTTCCACGTCATACTACACTTGTTTGATATGGCCTGTCTCCTCTTATCTTACTATTTCATAAAATAATCCATTCATTATGGTTATAGGGGCGTCATACCTTCCGCGTCTCTCAAATCCTGAGGCTATGTACCACAGCTATGTACCAAAAGGGGAGTGGACATCCCCTTTTTGCCCGCTCTTTATAGACAGACGAGCTTTTGCCCGCGGCTTCGCTCGCGTTACGAAGTAATATTTTCATCCCCTATTTTGTCCCCTTGGGGGTAGAATTGATCAAAATCCTTTCTTAGCGGATGCCTACGTCATAACATCTACCTGCATGCCAAATTTCAGCCCGATCCGTCCAGTGGTTTGACTGTGCGTTGATAGATAACTACGTCAGTCAGTCACCTTTGAGTTATATATATTTAGATTCTCAGGTGGTAAATAGGTACTCCCCGAATTCGTAATATTAAAATTTTAATTAAAACATTACATTATAACGAAAATGCTTTACAAATATACTAAACCCCAGTAACACTGCTTCTATAAATATAAAAATAGTAACAACTTACGTGTGTCGGCCATCTTGATTGTCGCTATCAGCTTGCTATCACCATTGTGTACGTACGTTGAACCTGCAAGATAAGAATTGCCATCAAAATCGTAAGCAGGTCAACCACAATACTATCGGCGCTTTGTAGTGGTCAAGATTTGATGATTTCGTACCCAAACTGTATAAACGGAACCCTATTATAGTCCGCGCCAAACTGCTAGTCCGCTCTGAAGTTGTTGCGAGCCGGTGTAGTCATACAATTTGCTATGGCGACGCGATTTATTTCTATATTCAGAGCGGACTAGCAGTTTTACGCGGACTGTACCAAGACTCCGCTGTCTGTCCATCTGTCCGTCAGTCACAGGGCTCTATCTCCTGAACCGTAATAGATATACACTTCAAATTTTTACAGTGTCTTTATAACAGTGGCTACAAACAACAAATACTAAAAGTATTAAATAAATCTATTTGATCGTTTGGTACCCTCAATGTGCAACTTGCACTTGGCTAATAATTTTTTATCATTACAAATAATATAGTAGGAGACCAGCATGCAGTCCACCTGATGGTAAGTGGCTACTGCCATAGGGACATCTGCAATCAATCCTAGATAAAATTAGGTTCCTACCTGAGGTCCGTCATAGATACCCCTGAGGAGTAAGGAATGCTTCAGATAAATTTCTCTCCCTTACCCTTCAAACCAGAACACTACAGTGCTTAACACTGCTGTTGACACAGAAATAGGTACCGCCAGAGTCAAACCACAGAGGGTTCTACCACCTTTATCTTTCACAAATTTATATAAAATTTTAATTTTAATTATTTCTCCATTAAATTTTCGACCACTCCCGAGTACTTCCCAACTCGAATACAGTAGTTAATCCATAATAAAATTTACAACCAAATTTTAGAGATAATAATAAATTATTATATCATATCTTTTAACTTTTATAGTTTTACATCTTAATTATCCGTAATAAGCATCAATTAGGGATTTAGCCAGATAACAGCTGATAGATACAAAATTGCACAATAATTGTACAAAAAATTATTAATCGAATTGTATTTTCCTCATTTTTTCAAAGGAAAATGTATTATATTATTACTTAGTAGACGACCCGCGTGGCGGAGCGGTCACCATGCCGGTCTGACGCGCAGAGGGTCCCGGGTTCGATCCCCGGCCAGACAGATTTCTAAATGATGAATTTATATTTCTGTTTCTGGGTCTGGGTGTTCGTGTATTTGTCTCTGTGTGTGTCCATAGCACCCACGATACAGGGAATCCTAGTGTGGGGCTGTGAGTGTAGAAAGCGTTTTTTTTTTTTTTTTTTTTAGTTTTATCACAAATGGTGTTGACTAATATTATAAATGCAAATATGGGTTTGTTTGTCACACTGTCACGTCTTAACTACGTAACCGATTGTCATGAAATGTACACACGTTGTCAGGGGTTCAGAAAAGGACATAGGGTTTTTTTTTTTTAATTTAATATAAGGGTATCAGACGAGCATGCAGTCCACCTGATGGTAAGTGGCTACTGCCGCCCATGGACATCTGTAATCAACCCCAGATAGGATTAGATATTCCTACCTGAGGTTGGCCACAGATGCGCCGCTACCCCTGAGGACTAAGCTGGAATGCCTCGGAAAAGTCTGTCTCCCTTACCACACCCTTCAAACAGGAACACAGCAGCGGCTAACACTGCTGTTATTAGGTAGAAATAGGTGTGGCGGTGGTCCCGCCAGAGTCGAACCACAAAGGGTTCTACCACCTTCTGAAGGGTACTTTAATACTGTTTTCTAGGGATACTTATAACAACATTTAAGGCGCCATTTACTAACCGACCACAAGCAAAGGTGTGGTTAAAAGCTAGTCTATAATTTTTAGACTTATAAGGCACCATTTATATAAATATTGAATGTATTGTGACAGAAAAAATGATGTTTTTTGTATGATGCTTTGTCAGAAATAGTTTGTATGTGTGGTCGAGTCATAGAAGATATAAATAGATTGAGACGCAGTGTATAGAATGATTTTGTTTTGTCATGGACCATATATGACACATATGATGTAAATATAATGTGTTAACAGAGTGTGAACCCACAACAATTAGGGCATCTGTATGTCTTTGTCATTCAGTTTTTTTAGGGTTCTGTTCCCCTAAGGTTAGGAACCCCAATTGTTAAATTGTGCATCTGTCCCAGGACTTTATATCATGAACTGTAATAAACACTTCTTACTGAATATGTATTAGTATAGCCTAGTGACTAATACATAACAAATACACGTTAAAATTTTAAATATAAACTGTTGATTTTTGGGTTAACTATTGAACCATAATAGTAGTAAATGGTATAAATGTTCACTTTATAATTTTTTGTAATAAAAGAAAATGAATATTTGGCAATAAAAGCCATTATAGAAATATAGATACCATGGACAAACATAAATAAAAAATTGATTAGACAAAGAATAGAAATATTATTATTAAGATACAATTCAATATCTTAAAAACTTGTACCTTGAGATACAATTCAATATCTTAAAAACTTGTCTAATGTATTTTTAATACACAAATTGTTGGCACTCAAAGTCTAGAATAACATATATTAAGTTAGCTTAAGATGTTGTAATGTAATACATGACTGTCTGTGTCCAAAATACAATAAAATAAAAAAAAAATAAAAAAAAAATATTTATTTACATTTCCAACTGTCTAACAATTTTAGATTTGGTGACTTTGTGACAAAAAAAATGCTGACATTTGTGACAAATAAGCGAATAATTGATTTCAAACAAATAAAGAATAACAAAAAATATTTAAACTAACTTTTTCTGTTACTTTTCTAGCAACAAGTGTCTGCCTAAGAATTCAGTGTATAAATGATTGAATAGACTAAAAAATAAGTTAACTTTTTAATACTTTTCTACTTATCTAAATAGTCAAATTAAAACCAAAACTTTGTTTTAAACCCGTCTTGTGAAAGGAACGACCTAGGAATTCTAATCGTAATTTAATACTCTCATTTGCAGTAATTACAATCCTTAACGACAATTATAAGTTATACTCACTTATAGTCGAGTAGTTGACCTTTATATAGGCCACACAAACACTTAAACTGCCGATAAATCACAAAATTACAACTAAAACCACTGAATTGACACTTTCTAAAATTATTCAAACAATAGTTAACCTAAATCTATAAAAACGCCCACAAACAAACCGACGGGCAGAGTTAGCTTGTTGCGAGGTTTGCATGCTCTATCCAGTAAGCATTACAAGGATTTTATGCTACAAAATGATAATTTTATAAAAATCATCGATATACAATAGACATCTGAGCGATGACAGTGACAATGACACTTCTAACAAAAACCTTTGACAATTTTGCGCGGTTGCGCGTTTTGTTTTTCAATTCTAGCCAACTTGGTACAAAAATAAATAAATATTTTATAATTTATTCCGTACATATTTCAATATTTTTAAAACTTGTTTCATTGGAATAATTTGACACATTACTATATTGAAACATTAAAAAATAATACAAGTTTTAATGTTCAAATGAAAATTGATATTTAAGTATTTAGCATGGTGCAGATCTGCAGAATCCAAACGCGACTGTCACGTCATGGAGTCATTCGACCTTGATTGATTATAATAGTTTCCGCTCAAGTAATCTATGTGTTAATTGTTTGTGAATTTCGATATTTTTACTAAAATTAAGATGTCCGCACCAAACGTAAACGTCTGTGATATACCTGAGGATGTGATGAAAGCTCTGAATGTGTTCCGTTTTCAAAGGATACAGCATAACTCAGCTCTTATAATAAAGGTATCTATATTGTTGTGTTGTTTCCGTGGCAAATGTATTGATAGATAACAAATGGGAATATTTATGTAAAATAAGGAATAAATATCCGTGTGTTCGAGTGATCCTAAATAGTTTTTGTTGTCTTTCATACCGGAACACTCTAGTGTTTACCACTTCTGTTATTAGGTAGAATTTAATAGGTGTGGCGGTGGTGCCTCCGGAGTTGTAACACGAAGGATTCTTCCACCTATTGGTGAAGTGCGGATTGGTAGACACACACTTGAATTTTTTTAGAGAACTCGAAAATATAATTTGAAAATTTTTAAACAAATGTTTTCTCTTGGTCTTCAATCTCAGAGAAACCTGTAAGTTAAATCAGTGAACATAATAACTACTAGGTAAAACATATATACACTATAATGTCTTATGACAATCATGAGAAAATATTACATTAATCTTATATATAAAATTCTCGTGTCACAGTGTTAGTTACCGTACTCCTCCGAAACGGCTTTACTGATTTTCACCGAATTTTATATGCATATTCAGTAAGTCTGAGAATCAGCTACGATCTATTTTTCATACCTCTTAGTGATGAGGATTGTTCACCCTTAACTTTTTTTATTTATATAGCAACACAATGTTTGCCGGGTCAGCTAGTGTGTTACATAATGAAAATTGCCCAATAGCATGCAGTCCACTTGGTAATGGCAACTGCTTGTACCTACCCCTAAGGACTAAATTACAATGTCTCTTTTAGTATCTCTCAGACACATTCTTAAAACAAGAACACAGCAGTGTTACACTATTAGGTATAGAAGGTAGAAATAGGTGTGGTACATTTAGAGTTAAACCACAAAGGCGTGGCGTCTTCTAACTCTGCATTATTTAATTTAGCTAATCTCCCAATTAAGAACATTACTGTACGTTTTCTCTGCTAAATAAATTATTTCCAAAAACAATTGACATTCCTGAAATTCCAGGTTAATCGAGAGAAACAGTCCCTGCAAATCGATGAGGAACTCTCCGACTTGGAGATTGAGGATCTACAGGAAGTCCTACCATCACACCAACCTAGATTCATCATATACACGTAAGTAGACCCATACGTAGACAAATATAAGCCAGATACAGGAAAAGTTGTCATGGGTACCCAAAAGGTAAATCTGGATTTCTGAAATGATTATGGCAATTATAACTATATATATTGTACATCGCAGACACATACTGTAGCAAAACATATTATAAGAAATCATATTGGTCTAAATAATTTGAAGGTGGTAGATGCTGTGGTTCGAGTCCCGTGGCACCACTGCCATACCTATTTCTGTCTAATAATAGCTGTGTTAAGCGCTGTTGTGTTCTAGTGTGAAGGGTGTAAGGGAGACATACTTTTCCGAGGTGTTCCAAATTAGTCAAGGGTAGTGGCGCATCTGTGGCTGAGCCTAGGTAGGAATATCTAGTTCTATCTGTGGTTAATTACAGATGTCCATGAGCAGTAGCTTCTTACCATCAGATGGATTGTATGCTCGTCTGCTCCACCCATATATTGTAAAAAAAAAAAATGTGTGTAATGTGATGTGACCGTGCAGAAAATTAGGGGTTTTATTTTATCTGTTGAGTCATACAATGAAAAAGAGTTAATTATATCTGCAAAAAATATATTTCAGTTTCCGAATGACACACGATGATGGCAGAGTGTCATATCCTCTCTGCTTCATATTCTACACACCGAGAGATGCACAAATGGAATTACAGGTAAAGAACATATTATAATGATATTGTTGTGTATGTTTAATAGGGAATAACACTTCTTAAGTTGTTGTCAACCTATTACGGCCCCATTTATGGGCACGGGTCTCCTCTCAGAATAAGAAGGATTAGGCCATAGTCCACCGCGCTGGACAAGTGCGTAGTGCTTCACCTTTGAATTTTTTTTTATTATAAATCTCTCAAGCGTTCAGGTTTACTCACAATGTTTAACTTCACCAAAGTGCATAATATTGAAAAATCAGAGATGCCTGTGATTTTAACCTCGGACCCCTCAAGAGAGAGTTCGAGTTTCACTCACTGCATGCTCGTCTGCTACTCGTATATTATAAAACAATCAACGGGTAGCACTCTGGGAGTGGCAGCAGAACTGACAACTTGAATATTAACGGTGTGCATTTTTTTATATTTTGGAATGATTGGGGAATAATTTTGCATGAATTGCTTTACTTATCAGTATAAAAGTACAGATATGTGGTAAAATACAACATTCATTGATTGTGCTAGCGTACACAAACATGACAGTCTTACGAATTTTCGATCAGATCACGTGTCTTGACGGGAGTTTAATCAAATCAAATCATATTCAAAATAGGTTCTTTACAGAGCACTTTTTGAATGTCAATACAACTACCACCACTTCACAAGGTGTTTCGTTATGTAGAAGAAGCGGCGAAAGAAACTCCATAACACACATCTTTTAAAAATTTTTTTTTACAATGTCAACTTAACGTAATGGTACATGTGGAGCTGGAGCTAATACATTCTAATTCTTCAGTTTAACATTTTTACCCATTACAAAAAATGCACAACGCCGCTAAAGGTTTCACTCCAAAAAAGGTTTGAAACACAGTTGTCACATAGATTATTATAAGTTTTCTTACAATTTTTCAGGTAATGTACGCAGGCACTCAGCGAGCCCTGGCAGCGGCTGTCGGTGCACCACGAATGTTGGAAGTTAGGGAGTTAGAAGAACTCAACACTGAGTGGCTTAACGAGAAGATGAAGAAGTAACTCATATGTGAGTCAGGTTTAAATGGGCGTATATAGGTATAAACCTCGCCAAACTGCTAGTCCGCTCTGAAGTTGTTGCGAGCAGGTGTAGTCATACAATTTGCTATGGCGACGCGACTCTTCTATATTCGGAGCGGATTAGCAGTTTGGCGTGGACTATACAGTTTTATAGAGTTGAAGGTGGCTAATATTTACAATAATAATCTATGGGGGGCAGATGTTTTCTTCACAGTTTTTAATGGTGAAAACATCGTGAGGAAACATACCTAGTAAATCTTAAAAAAATAGTTTCAAAGGTATGTGAACCACCTTTCTTTTATAATATAGTAGTAGCAGACGAGGATGCAGTCCACCTGATGGTAAGTGGCTACTGCCGCCCATGGACATCTGTAATCAACACCAGATAGGATTATATTCCTATCTGACGCCGGCCACAGATGCGCCCCTACCCCTGAGGACTAAACTGGAACGCCTCAGAAAAGTATGTCTCCCTTACCACACTTCAAAGCAGAACACAGCAGCGCTACACTGCTGTTATAACAGAAACAGGTGTGGCGGTGGTGCCGCCGGAGTTGAACCACAGAATTTTCTACCACCTTCAAAATGCCTACTACATAAAATTATATATAACATATACGCCCATTTATTTAAACCCGAAATAAGTGAACGACCCGCTTTTCGAAAAGGTACGAATATTTTATGAATCCGAATGAATGATTTCTATTCTTATGACACAAGCAATATTTTTATGCAAAAGTATTATTGTAATATCGAAATGGAGTTTATCTTAACATAAAACGAATTTTTAGTAGTTTTCTTACCTCCAATAGACATGATAACAGTATTTAAAATCAAATAATAAATGATTTTAGTAAAAAAAATATGTTGAATAGATTCAAATTATATTTTCTATGCAATGTAGAGATGTGACGTCACTCGCCAGCATTTTCGCGATTATTTCATTATTCAATAAATTATTACTTAAAAGTGCCAGGAACCACTTTTATAGTTAATATAATTTAAAAGACAATTAAGAATAAGATCTAATTAAAAATATATGTTTTAATCTATCGTGCAGTAACTTTGCCATGAACTTTCTTTAAGGCGCTCGAACACCGCTTCGACAAAGTTATTAGAATCGGTAATGTCATCGGTTCTTGATAATTGTTCGAGATTTTGAATTAAACTGACCCTTCAAAGTGGGTAAATGTTGAGTTCAAAGTTTCCGTTACATACATACATACAGATAAAGTTAATAAAAACGTGGTAAAAAGCCAATATTTGTGTTGTAACTTAATTTATAAGCGAAATAGTATAATTTTTGAAAACAATACACATATAACTATATTATAAAAAGATATTTTTAAATTTGTCATCATGTCTATTGTATAGCTGTCGTTATATATTGCACAACTTAGCAATATTGCCGCAATCTGTATAGAAGAGATTGTGTTTAGTTTGCTATTTAACTCTGATTTAAAGTAATTCTGAACATTGGCGGTATTTGTATTTATACGTTGTTTCAAGCGTTGCGGCAATATTTCAAACAATAACATTGTAAGAAGAACATCGCGGGCAATATTGCCGTACTTGTCAGTAATATTGCCAGTAATGTATTCTACCTTAAATGTAGCCTGTTTTGCAATTGTATGAAAGCAATATATTTTATTATATTTAATAAAAAAGCTTCTGAAAATATTACTGAAAATATTAAAGTATATGTTATTATTTAAGTTTTTTTTTTAAATTATTTAATGCCGCATCCGTACTATTGGTACTTACCGCAAACCTCTACAAATAATTGGCTTAATTTGTTTGGTACACAAACCAAGTCAAACATCTCTATCCACACATTTGAATTTGTGACGGTTTGTCGAGGTTTGGCAAGCGTGTTGATGTGGCATTTTATTTGGCTTGATTTGCTTTTGATGTAGACTTGATTTCATTTTGAAATTTGAAAATTTTCATTTCGTTCGTGTTCTTGCCTTGAAAAATGATGTATATTTTTCTATTTTTAGCTTTTTTCTTGAATTAATTTTAAAACGAACCAAAGGTTAACTTTTTATATTTTTTAATATTGCAAATGTAGGTCCCATTTATATTTCCAGACATTGAACGTGCCAGGCACGTATCGTGTCAGACATAATAATTCTATACAGTATATTGCCAGGCACAGACCGTGCCTGCGCTGTGTTACGGTAGATATAAATACGTCAAAACACATTGTATAGGAGAATGCATTGTCTGACACGACACGTGACTGACATGCTCTGTGTCTGTATATATAAATGAACCTTTATATATAGAATTTATAGCACATAATCTTAATATTGTGTAACCAGTAGTATATCCATTAGAGTAGGTTGCCCACGCCCAAATGTGGGGTTGTAGTGGGCTTATAGGCTGATTTTATTAAAAACATTCCTTCTAAATGTATAATTAATGAATTTTATTTTTTTAAAATTTAAAAATTGGGTCATCGAACCTGAGACTTATCTTTTTATAATTTGGGAATTAAAAAAGATAAATATTATGTAAACAAAAAATACCTGACTGCTTAAAAATATAGTCAATGTCACTCCCACATTAGACGAATCCAACGACACCTCATATGTTAATCCGTCAAGTCGTTTGTGCTGCAGCGTGACACAGAATGACACATACATACATACGCCCGAAAAACATTACTCTGCGGTCGGGTAAAAAGACTCTCTAATTTAGTATATTTGTATAATTTTTCATATACTCTTTTACTTTTAATATGACAGTATAAATCAAAAGTTTACTTATAAGTCGTCAGTAATTTTATTTAACACAAAATATAAGTTATAAGTCGCTGATAACTATAGCACATTTACGAGTAAATAATATCGATTTAGTTACCTTTCTTTTAATTATTTTTAATATTTTTTGATGTGTAATTTGCAGCGGGAATGCAGTTCATCTGATGAAGCATCACTGCATAAATCTTCAAAAGAGTCCGTCTTAATTTTTTGTAGTTTGTCTGTCGTGTTACACATATTTTTGTCTTATAGTTCATTATATGTACAGACATTGTACGTGTCAGGCACGGCCCGTAGCAAAGCAAAATCATATCGTTCCATAAAATGTATTAACGTATGTGCGGGCCTGTTAATATTCTATTAAATATAGAATATATGTATCCTCGATATTTTAAATGAGCACGACGAGGAAATCAACCTGACTCATATATATAAAAATCTGACGCTCTCGAAAACCTTCAAAAGCGAGTTTTCGGCACTATCATAAAATCGCCGTGAGCTTGCGTGACATTCGAATCGTCAGTCTTTTGAATGGAAACTTCGTTTGGTGTCATTTAATATCTGACGCTCTCTAATTTTTTTCTTGCTCAGCCAGCAGTGGGACGAAACGGTTTTTTTAGAGTTAATTAATATAAAGACGCTCTCTAATAACCTTTTTTGTAACTTTTAAGCCTCCTAAATCGTATGGAGTGTCCAGGAATGTTAATATCAGGTGGACTGCATTATCGTTTGCTTCAAAAACATGAAATATACTCAAAATCATTGACAGGTAAGCCTAACGTATCCCAACAGTGGGAAGTGGGTCGCAGAAAGGGTTTTTGATTGACTTTTAGAGACTTTTACTGCATTTATATAATATATGATATAGTAATATATGAAGTATTCAGTAGATGTAAGGAATAAAATGTCTGTGTGATTTTTAATAAATTTATTTGTATCAAAATATACATAGTTTTATTTTATAATTTTATTATAAAATATTTTCACAACAGTATTTATAATAATTTTTAATAAAAAATATTTGTGACATTTTTTTTACTAAGTTACAACAAGCTTACAACAACGTTTAGTAATAAAACTTTGTGACATTTTTTGACAAATGTATAATTACAACAATGTTTGTGACATTTTTGGAAGACTAGTTAGTAACGTGGATCTTTGCTAAGAACTTACATACACCTTCAAACACAACCCTTAATTTTTATTAAATTAATTAATTAATTTCAAATTAAAACTTCAAAAACCTTATCTATTATTTATCTTATGTTATTCATTGTTAAATTTGTCATTTTAAATTTTCACATATTAATTATCTATGTAATGTGTTAGAAATTGGTAAAATTGTTAAAAACTTCTGCTTCTTGGGGTTGGGTTGGGTAGTTTTGACAACCAACATTAAGATCACAAGTGGCGCCCCTGACGCACTCAAATGCGATCTGTAAGTACAGTTATAGGGCAGAAATTACCTTCGGAGTCTTGAAAGCTTCTAACACAAAATATAAACAATTACAGTCAGTTTATGTTAGTATACTCCGCGCCAAACTTCGAGTCCGCTCTGAAGTTAATGCGCGCAGGTGTCAATCAGAGAGCCAATGCAGTCGAACACAACTACAAGCATATACTCCGTAGCAACGTAAGTGCACACTAACGCAGCTATGTACCCGTGAGCGAGAGCGGGCAGCGGACGGGTGCCTTCGTCCCGCCAATATCTACAATTTTCTATTGCGACGCGATTTATTTTTATTTAGAGCGGACTAGAAGTTTGGCGCGGACTCTAACCGCATCATTATCAACTAAACTCATACTTAATCCCCATAACAAAAGCCGAGGGTGTCGTCGACCCCTCCAGATCAACACCATGTTTCAACATGTCTTTATAATCCAACTCCGCGAGGACCTCATACCCACACTTAGCTGCTAGCACCTGGGAGGTTATCGCAGTGAACACAGTACAGGCGGCGTGGATGTTGAAGGCTTTGCAGATGGGTTTCCTGTGGAAAAAGTTATTTGTGAAGGTAAACGAGTGACGAGTTACTGCAACTCGTCAACAGATGGCGCTTTCTGAATCACGCTATCGAAGTTTTCTCAACATGATGCATATATACAAGTTCGGAACTGAGACTTTTGAAGGTGATAAAACTCTTTGAAATTCGATTCTAATAGCATTTGTTAATAACAGCAGTGTAGTGCTGCTGTGTTCTGGTTTGAAGGGTAAGGGTAAAGGAGACATATTTTTCCGAACATTACAATTTAGTCCTCAGGAGTAACGGCGCATCTGTTGCTAACCAGGCAGGAATCTAATCTTATCTGGGGTTCATTACAGAGGCCCAAGAGTGGCAGTAGCCACTTATCAAGCATATATTAAAAAAAAAATCATTGCTCTGAAATTTAAACCCGAGATTTCCGTTGTAGACTCCAACTCCAGATTTCCCAAATTGCTAATTTTCAAACCTAGACTATAAAACAGTCATTACCTAGCCTCAATCAACCGAGCACCGATATTCTGTCCCCTATGTTCAGGCAGGACGGTCAGACCACTCGAGGTCAGGTACGTATCCACGTCATAGTGCTCGAACACATTCACCAAGTTCTCAGCTGCTGTTAGGGTCTTCAGCAGCTTCTTCCAGGGCTCGCCTTTCACCTGGAAATACTAGATCTATTAACCAGCTGGATAGATTAGAGATATTGAAGGTAGTAGAGCTCTGTGGTTCGACTGCGGCACCACCGCCATACCTATATGTTATAACAGCTGTGTAGCGCTACTGTGTTCTGGTTTAAAGTGTAGTAAGAGACATACTTATCCGAGCATTCCAGTTTAGTCCTCAGGGTGGGGATGGCAATCTGACATCCATTAATCGAAGAATCGATTTTTGGGCCTAAAGAATTAGGCCAGTAATGGATCTTCGATTTTCGAAGTTGACTGAATGTGTTACAGACATCTTTGGCTGACGTCTACGTATTTTAGTGCTTGTTTTGGTCCTGATGATCTTTTTTTCGCTATCTTCGCCCTTTCCAGCTGAAAAGATTGAAGATCGATTTTTGGAGAAGCGATTCTTTGAGCCCATTTTTTGTAAATCGATATTACACTTCGATTCGAATTAATTCAAGAATCGATCTTTTTCGGAAAACATCCCTACCTTAGGGTAACGGCGCATCTGTGGCTTATCAGGAATCTATCTTGTCTGGGGTTGATTACAGATGTCCATGGGCGGCAATAGCCTTACCATCAGGTGGACTGCATGCTCGTCTGCTACTCCTATAAAAAAACCTTACGTGCTGATGGTCAGTAGCTACTATTAGATAAGACTCCTATCTAAGATGGGCCACAGATACGTTACCCCTGAGGACTAAGCTGGAACGCCTCGGATAAGTATGTCCTTACCCCACTTCAAACAAGAACACAGCAGCGCTGCACTGCCGTTATTAGACAGAAATATATGTGGCGGTGGTACCTCCAAGTCCTAGCTGGTGGAAGTTATAACTCCAATTACAAAATAAGCCCACCTTCTCCAGATCCTCTTCCTCATCATCCTTAGTCTTCACGAGGAGTATGTTGAAGCCCACCAGGTCTCTGGGCTCTCCATCCACCTCGGTGTAGCACGCGATACAGATGCCCTGGTCTGCGAAGGCCTCCCAGTTCGACCTGATGGTTGCTATTGAGGGCGGGTCGGAAGGTATGTCTGGAAAAATGATATTTTCATTTTAGGTTTGAAAGTAAAACCTTTTGTGATTCAGCTCAGGAGACACTGTCTCATACATATCTGTTATAACAGGGGTATGTTTATAACAGGTGTATATTCTGGTTCTGGTTTGCAGGGTAAGGGAGAAATACTTAAGGATAAAAAATTTTTCACAACAATCCGCTATCAATATACGAGGCGTTCCAACTTAGTCTTCTGGAATCCGAGGTTCGTATCCCTTACAAGCATCTCTCACTTATTAAATTATGCGTGCATAAGAAATTATTTGTCAATCAGCGAAGGAAATAATAGTGAGGAAACCTGCACAACTGAAACTGTAATAAAGTTGTCAAAGAAGTGAACCAATTCGCACCACAAAATAATAAGTGTAGGTACCTTTTTATTTTGTGATTTGATTCTGTGAAAAGAAACCCGGGCCCAGTGGGATTGAAATTTTTGATGACAGATTGCAATTACACATCTAATTTATTACAATTTTTTATGTTATTCTTACTTAAAATATCGCATAAGGGCTCATCTCGTAAAAACGTCTCCTGTATCATATCCAGACACTGTTTCCGATCTGTCTCCTCCATATCTCGTATTTGATACCTGAAAATATAAACCCACAATTTTGAAAATCTTCATATTTTAATAAATCGAAATATGGCGTCCTTTCTTAAATGCTTTTAGAAGATAAAGCAAAATATAGCGCCCTTTCTGTTTATGTGGCGTCTTTCCGCCACTCGCCAAGAGATGGCGCTTTCTGAATCACGCTATTGAAGTTTTCTCAATGTTAATAAAATTTACAGGAAATAAACAGCTAGACACTTATTATAAAAACCAAAAGGCTGTCTATGTCACTCCCACATTAGACGAATCCAACAACACCTCATATATTAATCCGTCAAGTCGTTTGTGCTGCAGCGTGACACAGAATGACACATACATACATACGCTCGAACAACATTACCCTCCGCTGTTGGGTAAAAAAAAATAACTTACATGTTAGGTGCTTTCCCGTTCAGTTCCCTGCCCTTAAATCTACTCCAGACTTGTCCCCGGGGAACATTTGCTGGTCTTTCCCATCTTAAAGCCATCTTGTATCATGAAGACAAGATCTGTAATTAAATAAAAGAAAAAATACATAAAATCGCATAATATATCACCATCATACCTATTACTGTCCCACTGCTGGGTACGGGTCTCCTCTCAGAATGAGAAGGATTAGGCCATAGTCCACCGCGCTGGACAAGAGCGAATTGGTAGACTTCACATGCCTTTGAATTTATTTTTAAGATATCACAGGTATGCAGATTTCCTCACGATGTTTTCCTTCACCGTTTAAGCAAGTAATAATTAACTTCTAATACGCACATAACTTTGAAAAATCAGAGGTGCTTGCCTGGGATTTGAACCTCGTACCCCTCGATCAAGAGGCCTAGTTTCTTAACCACTAGTTTCTCACTGTTCTCTGCTCGTATAATATATAAATATAAAATAAAAATCTACGTCGACTTTCCTCCATCACACCATTCGCCGAAGGATAAAGTTCCATCCACACCAACAGGACTCGTGGCGGTTCCTCCACGGTTCGTTTTGCACGGACGTTCTTGCTACGAGCAAGATGTGGAATGAACTTCCTCCTGAGGTATTCCCGGAGCGCTATGCCGCAGCTCTTCAAATGTGCAAAAAGAGCTCTCCCTCACAGCCGAAGCATTGACGATTCCTTGCAAATGTCCATAGGTGACGGTGACTGCTTTCCATTCGTCTGCCTTATCGCTAGGTTTAAGTATTAAAAATAATTTCAAAAAATTCCTCACTCAATAGTTCATCTAATAACCGCTCTGAAGAATGTGGTGCCACTGTCACAGTATTGGATTTGATGGTTAAGGGAATTCAAGATGATAAAACGACCTTACAGAACATATACATAACATATATAACAGAATATAGCTGTAACTACCTGTTTGTGACAAGTGAAACGCATTCCTTTCTAAAGTAGTTTGACTGCTTTTCTTAACACTACGAATGTTGTGTGGTAGAAATAAGACCACAAAGTGATTCCACTTATACCTACTTTTGCATACAGAACATGCGCTCAACCATAGGCGTCTAAACTTAGTCCTCAGTAGACAGTAAGTCAAAAGTGGGATAAATAAAGTAATGAACTCATTTTTTCCCACTGTTGGGTATATCTACGTCTTCCCTGCATGTCATCAACCCGTTTCCGTCCCACTGCTGGGCACGGGTCTCCTCTCTGGAAGAGAAGGATTACCCCACAGTCCACCGCGCTAGCCAAGTGCGTATTGGTGGACTTCAAATACTTTTAAGAACATTTTTTAAAAGATCTTACAAGCTTACAGGTTTTTTTTACGATGTTTTTTCTCGTTAAAACAAGTGACAATTAAATTATAATACGAACATAACTTCTGTGCCTGTATAGACCCCGGACCCCTCGATTGAGATGCGACACACCACAGCTAGGTTCTTCCCATCATATAAAAGTTTTAAGACAAATAGTACGTCGCTTTAATAGGTTTGTAACTCTTTGAAATGAAATGAAATGTATTTATTTTGTATAGGCCAACGGCGACACTTACAAATTGTCAGTTACAATATTTTTCTTAAACTACTACCGGATCGGAACGCGACCTCTACTGAGAAGATCCGGTAAGAAACTCAGTGGTTTCTCTTTTTTTTGGATTTTGGTTTCGGAGGAGTACGGTAACTTACATTGTGACACGAGAATTTTATATATAAGACTACTTATAATGCAACAAGATGTCCACCACATAATTATATTCCACCTACGCCAGTTATTGTTCATCTTAATATTTACCTGCAACTCCTATATTTAAATCACAATACCAAAAACACAACCACTCTTGCGCATTGAAAACCAATGAATACTACGTATAAACCTCATCTTATCATCAATTCATTCAATTATTTAATAATAGCTCTTATCATCATAGTGATAGGACACAAATACGCAAAAACTGATGATGAGTATATTTACAATTGTTTCCATGACAAAATGAGATAAGATAATGTGTAATCAAACATGTTATGTATAAAAATAAATAAAATTAAAGTGTCTGTTTGTAACCAAAATAAAAACTCTTTACAAATTGCTTATTTTTGAAGGTGTTAGAACCCTTTGTGGTTCAACTCCGGCGGCACCACCGCCACACCTATTTCTGTTATAACAGCAGTGTTAACTTGTTAAGCACTGCTGTGTTCTGGTTTGAAGGGTGTGGTAAGAGAAATACTTTTCCAAGTCATGTCAAGTTTGTCTTCAGAGGTAGCGGCGAATCTCGCCGACCTCAGTAGGTTAATCTTATCTGGGGTTGATTACAGATGTCCATGGGCAGCAGTAGCCACTTACCATCAGGTGGACTGCATGCTTTGTCTACTACTCTTCTATTATAATAAAAATACATATGAAAATATACGAATATATATTTTTTTGTCTGTCTGTCTGTCCGTTTGTTCTGGCTAATCTCCGAAACGACTGAACCGATTTTGACGGTGCTTTCACTAGTAGTTAGATGATGTTATAAGGAGTAAATTAGGCTTGGTTTTTGAAGAAAAATAATTAGGGTTCCGCAAAATAAACCTATAAAATTTTCAAACTACATACACTTTTAAACTCGGGTGTAACCGCAGGGCACAGAACGTCTATTAAATAAAATTGTTTTATATTTATTTGAGACTAGCTGACCCGGCAAACTTTGTACCGCCTCAAAATTTATTTATTAAATATATTTCATATAAAATATAGCCTATGTTACTCATGGATAACGTAGCTTTCGAGTGGTGACAGAATTTTTAAAATCGGTCCAGAACTTTTTGAACCTACTCATTACAATCACACAAACAAACAAAGTTTTCCTCTTTATAATATTAGTATAGATAAACTTCGACGCCATTTAACAGATCAGTAACAGATTTTTTTGTTGTTTCAAGTCGTCGCTAGATGGCGTTGCAAAACAACTTCTATACCTTGCTCTGTCTATACTAAACTATCTTTCTTCATTAGAGTCATTTTACACACATAACTATCAAAAACAGACATGTCTGGGATTCGAACCTTGGACTCCAGCATGGGAATCACCTTCAATCACGAACCAATCACCGCTATTTAATCTGCTATATGCCGTGATAAGCTTAATAGTGGAAACAGTGCAAACACTCAATCAAAATCGATATTCATTAAATCAATCATATCTTGATTGAGCTTTATTGGCCTTCATAAGAATTATCTTTAGATATCTCATACAACAGCTCCAATATTAATCATGGGTTCATTTGATTACATATTGGTCTATATAATAACAGTGTTTCTATAGGTGGTAGAACCCTCTGTGGTTCAAGTCCGGCACCACCGCCACACCTTTTTTATAATATAGGAGTAGCAAACGAGCTTGCAGTCCACCTGATGGTAAGTGACTACTGCAGCCCATGGACATCTGCAATCAACTCCAGATAAGATTACATATTCCTACCTGAGGTCGGCTACAGATGCGCCGCTACCTCTGAGGACCACCCTACAATGCTTTGAATGGTCTATTTATTATTAACAGTAGTTCGTGATGGGACACTCTGTGGACTCTAACGGCAGCACCGCCACACTTATTTCTGTTATAACAGCAGGGGTAAGCGCTGATGTGTTCTAGCTTGAAGTGTGGTAAGAGACATACTTATCCAAGACATACCTGATTAGTTCTCCGGGGTAACGACGCATTTCTGGCCGACTTCGGGTGGGAATCTAATCTTATCTGGGGTTGATTACAGATGTCCATGAGCGTCAGGTGAACATGCTTTTTTGTTACTTTAAGCTTTTAAAACACTCGCCATTCGATAAAATTTACTCCTCAATATTTTCAAAATGTCTACATCTGTCTTTTTTGGTCTGAGTCAACCACAAATCCTAATAAAAAACCAAAAACACATCTTCCCTGAATTTATACGACAAAGGGTTCAAAGATTTTTACAAAAATATCAGCGAATTAAGAAGTAACAGTTTATTTTCAGGAAACTCTTAGCCTCAGAGCAATAAATAAACTGAAAATTTTAGGTCAGGACGTCCATTATTTTTGAAAATGCGACAAGGAAGTGTAATTTTCATTTGTGTCTCTACAAACGAAAGAAAATAAAATCTTTTCTTACAAACTGAAGGGGCATATGAGCATGCAATCCATCTGATGGTAAGTCACTGTGTGGACTTCTGTAACCAACTCCATATAGAACAGACACGATCGACCACCTACGGGGCGCCCGCTTCCGCGGGAGCTCCCAGGGCTGGCGACCCCCGACCATCAGGGGGCCGACCGTCCGCTCGGTATAACGACGCGATAAGTACCGAACCACCCACTTAACAGTGGGGTTGGTCCATTTTTGATACTTGTTCATTATATTATAATGTTTTAAATAACCTTATATTATTATAAATAAATATTATAAATCCAGGGGGCACCTGAGAATCTGCCCGGGCAAAGATCCTCGGGACCCGAATCCTGCCCACCGCCCTTATGTTGACATTGCCGCAATATATGTGCGCCCGGGGGGTAAGACGTCCCTGTGAAGCATATAGAACAGGTTCTACCTGAAGCCGATCACAGTTGCCACTCCTGAGGACTCCTCATATGTAAGTCAGTCCCTTCCACCGGTACGCAGAACTGCTTCACGCTAACAGGTTTTATTTCTACCTAATAACAGCAGTGTTAGGCGTTCCTGTGTTCCGGTTTGAAGGGTGTGGTAAGTGAGACAGACTTTTCCGAGGCGTTCCAGCTTAGTCCTCAGGGGTAGCGGCGCATCTGTGGCCGACCTCAGGTAGGAATATCTAATCCTATCTGGGGTTGATTACAGATGTCCATGGACGACAGTAGCCACTTACTATCAGGTGGACTGCATGCTCGACTGCTACTCCTATATTCAGGTTCTACCTGAAGCTGATCACAGTTGCCACTCCTGAGGACTAACGCCTCATATGTAAGTCAGTCCACACCCTTCCACCGAAACGCAAAACTGATGCACGGGAACAGGTGTGGCGGTGGTACCTCCTCGGTTGAACCATACTGGTTCTATGGCGACCTCCCGCTACTCGGCAAGAGATGGCGCCACGAGTATTCTGAATCACGCTATCGAAGTTTTCTAAATATCTCGCATATACACAAGCTCCGAAACGAGACAGTTGGAGCACAGCCGCTCCTTTTTTGTTCACGAGGGGAAACCTTCAAAAGGTATGTGGTATGTGGTTATGTTGGATTCTTACCGCACTAAAACCTCCCCGGTGGCTGTCCTCAACGCTTGTTGGAGAACTCCGGGATCTCTGACGGAACACAACCGGAGTCCTCCAAGCGCGATGCCCCGATCGAGCTCTGCCCTGGGGGGGGAGCACTTTTTGCTCCTCCCACACTATTTACTATTCCTACACTTTTTTTCCCCACGTCACGACGGGATGCGACCACACATACCGCCGCCCTTCCCGGGATTGCTTGCTGGACGGTTCGAGTTCCCACTCTTACCGTCTGCAACCCCGGAAGTCCCCTTTTAGTCGCCCCTTACGCCAGGCAGGGGATACCAAAGCCCTATTCTATTCTCGGGACTACAGGGACACGGGCATGATCTTGTAGCTCACAAGGAGATCTCCCTTTGACAAAGTTCTAATTGTGAGGGGATATGCCCAGCACTGAGATTTGGGACATAAAAAGGATAACAGGTAAAAATAACATACAAATTCCTACCGATTAAGTATTTTGTACACCCAAATTTTGTGTGACGTCGGTGCCTTATGTTCTTCAAGTGTAAGTACTCCATTTGGCTCCGTGGGTTATTTTCGGCTCTCGATAAGGTTTAACGACTTGTATCGTGATTTTTTATCGCGTGCGCTCAAGATGGGGAATGAACTTCCTCCCAAGGTATTTCCAGAACATTGGGACTCTTCAAAATGCCTAGAACGATCTCTTTGGTGGTGCAAATATTAAAATTTAGGTGACTATTTCCTATCAGTTAGCCCTTCTACCTTATTACTGATTAAATATTATATACATATACTAGTTAAGACGTAAAACTCCAAAGAATAAACAGGGGAAGAATCTTCTTGGTTCAACCTCAGCACCATCTTCTGTTAGTGTGATAAAAGACAATGAGGAGTCTCAATTTACTTAATCTTTAGGAAAAATATCTAAGTCTACGGGAAGGAGAGTAGTTATGACTAACCTTAGGCAATATTGCTACTGCCGCTTACCGTCAGATGTAAATGAAGGAACACAGGATCATACAATCCATCTGATGATAAGTGGCTACTGCCGCTCAAGGACATCTGGAACCAATGTCAGATAAAATAAGAGAAATAACAGATCAGCCACAGATGCGTTAGGACTACCCATTAGGACTAAGCTGGAACGCCTCGGAAAAGTATATCTCACTACACCATTCAAACCAGAACACAGTAGCGCTTAACACAGCTGTTAATAGGCAGAAATAGGTGTGGCGGTAATGTCGACGGAGTCAAACCACGAAGGGCTCTACCTTCAAACCAAGACAGGTTTGGGACCTTCTGTTACTATTATGATGTACACAATACACTTCAATCCACTACATAACAGTGATTCACTGTACGAACTAAATCTGTACGAAAAACATGCGCAGAGAGCGCGCACGAAAATAAATAAACGTTTAGTTTCCGCGAATTTGATCAGGTGTACTTATGGTTGGTAGTGAGGAGTCTATAGGTACTGTGGAATTGTTGACGATAGTTTTGGAAACATGCTAAGTAATAGATTTTTTTATATGTCCCAGTAGCAGGAACAACAGGGCTACAGTATCCAGTATCCACTGCCTGTAGTCAGATGCGAACGTCATGCTCACCAGGGCGGAGCCCGACGGGGCAACGCGCTAAGAGGACTCCGATTGTTTTCCTCTGGAGATCCCGGATTTACAATACAATACACAGGGCCGAGGACGGCCACTTGGGAGGTTTTAGTGCGGTAAGAATCCCACATAAATCTATGTCGCTCCCATGACACCGGGTACCGTTTGTAGTTTCCCCCTCGATAACAGAAAAAAAGGTTTTTTTTATAATATAGAAGAAGTTAACGAGCATGCATTCCACGTGATGGTAAGTGGTTACAGTAAGCGAAAACTTGTATTCTGTAATCAATCTCAGATTGGATTAGCATAAGCTAAGGGCGGCTACGGATGCATTGCTAGCCTGAACACAAAGTTAAATGCTTCGTGTTAACTTAAATATTTCTCTTACTACACACTTCAAACTAGTGTAACCACACTAGTTATAACCATAACGCAGAATAAGTAGTGGTACATCCGGAGTAGAACCTATGGTTTTACCAAAAATATGGCAATGAGATCTCCTTGATGATTATCTGGGAGATGTTTTAAAATAGCCGCATCCCAGTGGTATATCCGAGATTAACATATTCTTAACAGTCAACCCCAATTAAAAGTGAATGAAGTCAGTATGAAGGTGGTAGAACCATTTGTGGTTCGACTCCGGCTGCACCACCGCCACACCTATTTCTACCTAATAACAGCAGGGTTAGGCGCTGCTGTTCCGTTTTGAAGGGTGTGGTAAGGGAGACAGACTTTTCCGACGCTTTCCAGCTTAGTCCTGTGGCCGACCTCAGGTAGGAATATCTAATCCTGTCTGGAGTTGATTACAGATGTCCATGGGCGGCAGGAGGCACTTACCATCAAGTGGACTGCATGCACGTCTGCTACTCCTATATTATAAGAAAAAAGTCTTACCTGGAGTCGGATATTTGTCTTGCAACTTGCAACGCCTTTTTTCACCACACACTTCAAACCAGAACACAACAGCGTTGCACAGCTGTAACGCACAAACAGTTTATTCTCAGATCAGAAACAAAATCTCTGAAAATACACAAGTAAACCCACCAAAAATCGAGAAAGCACGTAAACGTAAAAAGGCTCAATTTTCAGTCAAATATACCTACATACATCATTTGGGACGACCGTTTGTTCACCCCAAACAAACGAGGACCCAGTCACTGTCCCATTTCGCGTTTCCCAAAACCAAATTCTCTGTCACGGGAACACTCTCAGTTCAAATGCGAAACGAAGCCGGCGCGCATCGGTCGCTCGCGCGATTTTAAAAATAGCGCGCGTTCCCGCTCTAATATTACAGTGTTTTATTGTTTTTTTTTCACGTTCAGAAATAGTTTCACTGTGACCAATGTGATTACAATGATTTTGAACGGGTAAGTAAGTATTTTTAATACTTTTACGATTAATGTAAATAATTCAATCGTTAGTTTTAGCCTTCAAATCTTACGTATCTATGCTGTTTTACGAAAACGCATTGGAAATAGACTGTCCGATGCAAAAATACATTGCCCTCTATTAAGTAGTTAACGTAATAAAAATACTCCAGAAGTCTACGGTTACTTTAGAAGTCTTCATTTATATTTGAACTATAATAATGAAAGTACAATAAAGTTAGTCTGAAAGACAAAAAGCCAAGGCCGTAAAACACCATTTAAAATATATATATATTATATATATATGAACTGAAAACTTTATAGGTCCACAAATACATACTTATACTTTTAATTTCTAAATTTTATACGTGTATTAAATTGGTGTGTTGCTTTAAATATTAATATTGTAAGACTGTTGTTGGTCTGTTTGTCTGTCACGTAAAAAGTACTTGTAAAATTTTAATTATATTTATTATACTTTAAAAGTTATAGTTACATTTGAAAACTATAGGTAGTTTTATATTTGATTTCGCTGCAATAAGAAGATGTGGCGATATAAAAAATCTCCTAGTAAAAGTTAATTAGTTTATTTAGGTACATTTTCACAGATTTCTTGCACTTCGATCGTGATGTTATAGACACGAGAAAGATGAAAATTATTTTGATGATTTTAAATTTCTTTAATAGTTAAGTAATGTTTTTCATTAGCAAAAAGACTTTACGGTCTTCCTGATCATTGCAACAAAGCGCTCGACACCTGAAAATAAGCTTTAAATAAGTATTAATAAAAACAGAATGCTGTATGCTGTATGCACTTAAATAGTTATTAATAAAAGTCTTATACTTATTTCATACTTTTCCATTCGTGATAAATTACATCTTAACTAAATATATTTTTAACAAAATTATTACAAGTTTTATAAACTTATGAGTTTATTTCGTTTGAAGTTATCATCGTATTTTTAAATATACCTATTTGATTGAGATATAAAAACTACGTCAAGAACCTGTCTGTCCTTAAACTAAATTTGAAATTGACTATTTAATCCAATCTTATACGTATTTACCAGACACATTTTTAATATTTATCATAGATTAGTAGGTAAAGATACTTCGCCGCCTAGAAATTTAATGAAGCCATAAACGGCTTATTTTAGTAATTTCTTTTTTTTAATTCTTGACAAATAAAAACATTTTTAGAGAAAATTTACGAATAAATAACTAATACTGCGTAATTTACGTAATAAATAAATAATTATTTCAAATATTTTAAGGATATTTTAGCACGGAGACGTGGCAAAACTTTTTTTACGCAACTATTTCAATTCTCAAAACTGGGTACATTTTCTTGTTAGGAGTGAGTAATCTTTACTAATCTATGATATTTATCTACACATTGTCTAATGCCAATGATTCCATGGATAGTAAGGAGATTGGAGGTAGATACATTGTCCCTAAAATGTACCTCATTTAAATGAACAGTCTGAATACTGCATTAAAAACGGTTCAGTTGTTTTTAAGATTACCTCAAGAAGGTATAAATAAAAAGAAATAGGTATAATATATTATAACAATATTTATTTATACTTACTTATTTAAGTTTTCATATACTATAGCTATGATGCATTATGAAATTAATTCAATTTACTTACATTTAACAATTACAATTGTTCCAAAGTTTTAGTCTCATCATCCACCCTTTACTGTCCCACTGCTGGGCACGGGTCTATTCTCATAATGAGAAGGATTAGGCCATAGTCTACCGCGCTGGTCAAGTGCGTATTGGTAAGTTTTAGTCTATTTCTAACATAATAGGATCTGTGTATAGAGAGAATTTGCTAGATGACGTTAGTGTTCAATTTTAAAAGGATCTAGAACACTAAGGGAACCTTAAACACTGAGTAGGGCCGTAATGTTTTTGGATTATTATGACAACAATCAGAAATGACCGTGTTGCACACGGCTCACGTGTTTTGCTAGAACGTAATTTCCGATGATTTCGTGTGTCAACAAAGTCAGTAGACGGTGATTTTGTGAAAGATTAACTTTACTTTTACTGTCCTGATCCCCTCGACCAATTATGCATGGATTAATAGGTATGTTTTCTAATTCTGATAATAGTCATAGTCAAAAATCATCATCGTCAATCGGTTACAATCGCTGCTGCTACAGTTGCATTACATTTACACTGCTGGGCTCGGGTCTCACAGTATGAGACTGATTAGGCCATAGTCTACCGTGTGAAGACCTTACCTAATCATGTGAGCTTGGATTTAAACCATGTAAAATAATCATGTTATGAAGATATTTAGCGACTTGATAAAAGATCTCCTTTGTTTTGATTCGTCGGACATCGCTATGGAGATACCATGTTCTGTGTTATTTTTAGATTTGATTTATCATCTGATTTTGATCACGCAGATAATTCAAATCTGTATCGTCGTCTAGTAGAATGCCCGAAGTGCAACGAAGTGTAATGTACTTTAATACTATTTGTGCTTTTACCTGAGAAGATATTCTTCTGACGTGCTAGCCCAAAACACCTTTAGCAATACTCACAGTTTAGCTATGCTTAAAAGTTGGATAACGAAAACGAGATATTTTTTTTAGTTTAATCGAAGTTACAATAGGTTTATAATCGACTAAGGTTTATTCTTAATAAGGCCGTAACACTTGAAGGTGGGCAGGCAAATGACTTGATGGTAAGTGGTGATTTCCTGCAAGGTTATATTCTATATACCTAAGGTTGAAGTAGAAAACGAGCGTTTAGTCCTCCTGATGGCATGTAGGCATTCCCTTCCATGGACTTCCATAACCAACTCCATATAGAGAGAGTTCTACCTTTTTTTTTGACGAGGGGGAAACATTTAAACGGTAACCGACGCCATGGGAGTGACGCCGGGTTATGTGGGATTATTACCGCACTAAAACCTCCCCCGGTGGCCGTCCTCAGCGTTTAGTGGAGAACTTCGGGATCTCCAACGGAACACAACCGGAGTCCTAATAACGCGATGCCCTTCTATCGGGCTCTGCCCTGGGGGGAGCAATTTACGCTCCTCTCAGATCCTCTGGTGATTACAGCGATATGCGACCACACAAACCGCTGTCCGTCCCGGGGTCGCTTGCTGGACGGTTTGAGCTCCCACGCTTGCCGCCCGCAACCCCGAAAGCCCCTTTTAGTCGCCTCTTACGACAGGTAGAGGATACCCTAGCCCTATTCTGGTCCCGGTACTACAGGGACAAGAGCGAGTTCTACCTGAAACCGATCACAGATACGTTGCCACTCTTGAGAACTAAGATCACCTCATATGTAATTCAGTCATCCACACATACATTAATAAAGCGTTTGTTTGTAAATACGAAGATGTGATAGAATTAAAATGATCTTGTGTTGGCAACGGTAATACATTTAGAGATTTACCCAAATGGTTTCTTTGTCCCAAGCAACGAGGTTATACAGTTAATTGTACCACTGGGGTATTGTACCAAGGTTGAGGTCAATCGCCGATTGAATCTTGTACAATTTTATATTGGAAAAATTCTAGCATTTTTGTTTTGTTTTATTATAAGTGCGGCTATCGAAGCAGCTGTATTCTTGTATTATGGTTTTAAAAATATTACGTGTCCAAAAACAAAATACTTCAATGAAAATTCTATGGTCGTAGACATGTATAAAGATATAATGAATATGAAATAAAAAATAAAAATGTTCCATTGATTCTAACAGAGTCGCAAGAACCATGTACTTGGTTCTAGACCTGTGCTACAGGTACCCCGCTCATCCACCGAGACTTCATACAGTGTCTTATTTAACAAACAGACTTGATATTTAAAAAAAATACATAATTTTAAACCTTAACTAAATGTGAAGAAATAAGTGTGTATGCGTTTGTGTGCTGTTATTGTATATTTTATTTTATAAATATTCTTATATATAATTTACACTATTATAGTTACAAATATCTGTGTATCCCATCCAGTTATTAGTGTTACTGATTTTAAATTTCCGCCAGAGAGTACCTTTTTATAGCAGATTTTCTTGCCAGACAAGTAAAAAATGGTTCACGTCAAAACCAAAACCAAACAAATTACTTTTTAACACCCAGACCGCTTGCCGCACATTTTTGGAAACCAAAATGAGAGCCAAGTCTTTATATAATAAATCGTAAACGAAATTAAACGTCACGGAAATTTATGTTATAGTGATGGGTGGCAGAAATGGTACATTATACCATCACGAGGTTATGGAGCAGCATGGTAGAACCTGGGTGGTACCACTGTCACATCGATTTGTAGCGTTACTCATTTCTGAGGTTCGGTGAATGAGTGTGGATGGTGCCTGAATTACACATGAGTTCGATCTTAGACCTTATGAGCGATAAGCAACGACTTGGTGATCGTTTTTAGGAGACCTCTATTATTTATGGAGTTCATTACAGATGTCCATGGTCAGCACTGACCAATTGCGATCAGGTGAACTTCATGCTCAATTGCTTCTTCAATGTTATGTTAAAAAAGTAAATATTCGAACATTTTATACAATCCCAATTGTAAAGAGGTTTACCATTTTTTTTTTCAGTCACTACAGGCAATAAAAATGGTACAATAAGTGGGGAAAATCAGTCCTTACGAAAATCGGACCGATATTTTTTTCAATAAATAACACTCAGTAGTGCCGAATTAATACCATTATTCCTTCAGATTTCAGGCCGCAAAATAACGCGCGAAAATGACGTAGTTTGACATGTGTTTGACAGGTGCGCTGTCTACGTGACTAGAACGTATGAGCGAGAGGTGATGTGTAAAAGGCGGAAAAGCCGACACCAATGAGTTAACTGCATTTTTCATTGTTCTAAAATTTGCCCTAACAACTTTTTGTTAAAATCTGAGTTATTTTGTTTAAAAGCTTGTATTAAATTGGCTTTGTTAGTTTATATGTATGTGAGGGTCAATCTTGCAAGTGACCCACTTCCCGGTTTCCGATTAATTTGAAATTTAGTATACATTTCGTATATACAATTGGATGATAATGCATTATACAATTTTTGCATACATGTGTAATTTGGATGACAATGCACGATTAAATTAGTGATGTGACTTGAAATTCAATATGGCGACGCCCTTATGACGAACCAATTATGCTATATGCACTTCCTTGAGGATGTATTAAAAAAACTTTTTAGTATTAAAAAAACGCCTGTAAATTGCATATAAGTATAAATTCAAATTAAAATTCAAGTTTTTTATTTTAAATGACAAGTATAGTTTCTATCTCTTTTCTTTTAAAGTGTCTTTATATTTGTGACCAATAATATGTAATTGTAAGAATAACTAAACCGTTTTAAACAACTTGCATGTTGTGATAAATTACCTTAGACAAAGTCTTTAAAATACATTATTGTATTTTATCTTTAATTAATTTTAAACATAGTGGGTTTCATGTTAATGCCTAAGCATTGGAAAGTTGTAAAACCTTGGAGAGAAAAAGTTAAATCTCTCTTTTGTCTCGTTCTAACGATGGGTGTGTTCCATTCTATTCTTGCATCCGATAAGATCTGGAGATGTTTTGCCAAGCCCTGCCATCCGTCCGCCATTAATATTACTCCTGCTTGGCTCACAGTTTCGCATGATATATTGCTTGTAATCATCTTTATGACGAGGGAGAGTGTCTTATGATCCATTTTTCAATTATTTACGCGGGATTTCAAAGTATTCTTGAAATTAAAAATAGTTTTGTCGGTGGTATATCTTTTATGTTTGATTGGAAGTCTCGTTAAACATGGTTTAGAAGGTTCCAATTTCCATGGTTAAGTTTTGGAAAAATAAATGTTTAAATCTGTTTTGTAAGAAATAAGCAGTTTAATACATTTATCTGTATTTTGTAATAACAAATTGTCAATTTCTTTTTACTCATCAAAAAAGTATAAGAATGGAACTGGAAATAAATCAACAATCCTTTATGACCACAGCATGCATACATACATGCATGATTCAATAATCATACAATTATGATAATAAACAAAATAACTGTGAAACAAATGAAAAAGAACAAAGTCGTTACACCTAAATTTACACAGGAAGTGTTCCTATTTAGTCACCAGGTAGTTAATACTCATTAATGACATCAAACGTGTTAGTTAAAAATTGTTAGTTAAAACGAAATGTTAAGTATCAATATTAGTAAGAAGTTAAAACGTAAACATAAAACAAAAATAGTACCTATTTACTTTTCCGTAACAATTCATTCAATCCGTTTATTATGATCAAACATCAAATGTTTGCATCTCACTCATTTACACTGCCGAGTACAAAATTAATCAACATTTTCAATCAAATAACATAACATTAGTATTACGTATTTATTACACATCATAAATAGTTACAACGGATCACTGTACGATAAATAACTTTATAGCGTATCTTAGTAATAATAACAGGTATTTTGTACCAATAATAGGTATTCGGTACAATGCGGTCACGCCTACGCGCGATCGCTAACTGCCGCCTAATAAGCGCGGGAAATGTGTAAATAAAGATGGACGGCGTGTTTTGCAATTTGAGGAAAAGTCGACGAGTGACGCTCTGCGCGGTTAGTTTTAAACATTGTTATTGTTGGGTTGTTATCTCTGGCACGAGTGTAATATACAGTCGCCATATTTATTATAATGTACTTGTATTATGTCTGTACATTTAAATTCTTTACACGATAAAATAAACACGAATTGTCTATGATTTAAACAGCTGGCATTTTAACACGTTCACTGCGGTTCACCCACAATCGGCCCGACGCGGTGCCAAACTAATATGCGCACAGGAAAAATAGGTCTTTCTCGCTAGTGCGAAACCTGTTTCTTGGGTATTTTTACGGCAGGCCTTTTTCGACCTCCGCCGCATAGAACGTAAAAAAAGTTATCTCAGTGCGGGGGCAGGCCTGTTTTGGTGGATGACCGCTCGCGACCTGTTGCCGCACTGTGCAGATGCGTACGCGTTGAGCCGCCAGTAGTGTTGTGCTAGCTTCGAGAGGAGGACGCGCTCGAGCTACTCGGTTTCCTGCAAGCTTCGTTACAATGGCGCATCGTAAAAACAAAATAGTACTAGAAAACGATAGTGATAAAGAAGAAGAATACGGTGGTTCATATTTCGAAATCCCTAAGAAAAATCTTTGTAATTATATAAAATTTTGGTCTACCTTTATAATTACTATTTTTGACTTATGTGTAACACATTAAAAAGGCTCGGCTTGTGTTTATTAAAATTTAATAAAATTAATGACTCGACATTTTCTTTTCTTTTACTATCCCATCACTACAAAAATTACACTCTAGTGCGGTATCGGGCCTTATCGACCAGACATTTTCGATTGCTAATTTCTCATTTTCTATTTGGAGGAGCCAGGGGCGGGACTAATGTATAGACAAGTGATTCATGAGGATTTTAAAAGTATAAAAATTTATAATGTAAAATGCGCCTTGACTAAGATAATAGGGCTTCAATACCACCCAGAGGTGTCGGGTCGAAAAGGCCTGCCACGCACAATAAGAAAGTCAAGTGGATGCATTTTTGGACTGCCGTCGCACTAGCTGAAAGTTACTGTTTTTTTTTACGCAGCGAACGTGTTAAAACTAAATTATAAAATCTAAGTCTGACTATAGTTTTTAAACGCCTTACTTTTCTCTTTATTTTTCGTACATAAACTTTGCATATATTACTTCTTATAAAGATCTGACGATACCTACCTACGGTCTGGGATTAGTACGTAGAATAAAACAGATAAAAAATGCAACAGCACTGTTAAACTCTGCTGTGTTCTTGTTTGAAGAGCAAGGTAGGGGAACGAGATTTTTTCTAGGCATTCTAACTTAGCCCTTAAAGGGTGGAAGCTAGCAAGTAGCGACGCATCTGTGGTCTACCAGTCTTCAATCCTATCTTTGATTACAGATGTCCGAGAGTGTCAATAGCGACTTATCATCAAGTTAACTCTATGCTTGTTTGCTATTTCTATATTATAGAATGAGAATACAAGAAAATATAACATAGAAAAATCTTCATTTATAGAATACTAGTTTTTACCCGCGGCTTCGCCCGCGTTTAAAAGAAAATAATATGACATACTACGAATCATAAAACTGAAAATTCATACCTTCATTGGAACGGCAGGCGCCATCTGGCGAAAATTGGTCGTACCAACTCTGGAACCTTCGTGGGCTCACGGACAACAACTTTGCTAAAGATCATCACTTGATCAAATGCATAGTTTACGATTTAATCCTTACTAATATCTATTAAAATAATCTATTTTTTTGGTCCAAAAGATCTATTCTCCGATTAATCAATCTTAGATTGCCATCCCTAGTTCCCGTGGGATTTCCGGGATAAAAACTATTGTATATCCTTTCTCGGGTTTCAGACTATCTTTGTACAAAATTTCATTAAAATCGGTTCAGTGGTTTAGGCGTGAAGAAGAGACAACCAGACAGACGGACAGACAGACAGAGTTACTTTCGGATTTATAATATTAGTAAGGATTGTACAATGGTGATAATTTTAGGAAGTTTCGCTTTTGCCACAAATACAAACACACCGTACCTACTACAATATACTCGTATGCCACGCATACTAAAGAAGATAAAAGTGTGAAATATAATTATAACACCAAACGTCTCTTTTGAATCTATTTTAGCCTTGTTTTAGACCTGACACTTAAACTTTATCGGATATAAACAAATCAACAAGTCGCAACAACAAAGAACGCCATATTTACGATAACATACGGTTTTTGGCATCTACATATCTGCTTACACGCCAAGACTGCATTCACGTGCCGTCGAAACGCACTCAAAATTAATAGTAAGGAGATAAATTATAATAATTTGACGTTGTTACGTATAAGTAGCTAAGTACTTGTTTATGCGTTTGACGTTTTGGTGTGACGCTAGTCATTAAATGGATATATCATCAAAGCATTTCTGTTCGAAAGCTAGGCAGAGATCTCTTAAGTGAGTAGGCCTTAGGCCACTGTCTCTGTAGTCTCGGGACTAAAATAGGGCTACGGTATCCCCTGTCTGTCGTAAGAAGCGACTACGAGAAGACTTCGGGGTTGCGGGCGGCAAGAGTGGGAGCTCGAACCGTCCAGCAAGTAACCTCGGGAAGGACGACGATGTGTGTGGGAGGAGCGTAAAGTACCCGCCATAGTTTGTAGTTCTATTCCTGAGGGACTACATCCACACCTATTTCGGCCTGATAACAGCAGTGTTAGGCGCTGCTGTGTTTTGGTTTGAGGGTGAGGTTAGGAAGAGTATCCGAGGCTTAAGTCCTCAAAGGTAGCGAGCGGTGCATCTGTGGCCAACCTCAAGTAGGAATCTAATATTTTCTGGGGTTGATTACAAATTTATATGGGCAGCAGTAGTTACTTACCATCAGGTGAACTGCATACCACTTTATGCCATCTCCTTTCGTAGTAAAAGGCCATAGTCCACCGCGCTAGCCAAGTGCGAATTGGTATACTTCACATACCTTTGGAAAACATAATTTTTAAAGATTTCTCAGGTATGCAGGTTTCCTCACGATATTTTCCTTTGCCGTTTAAGCAAGGCTTGGCCGTTTAAGCAAGTGATAATTAATATGTAATTTTTCTAAATTTTTGTATTGTTACAATAACACACTTTATTTAGTCACCAGTACAATTATGGTACATTGCCACAGATACCAAATAATCCCACTTCCCTACAAGAAGCGGCCTACTTCTAATTGGCAGTGTAATATATCTGGCCATTGCCCCATTGAGCTTCGATGACTAAATGACGGCGCTATGGTTTGACGTGTATTGTGACAATACGATTGATTAAATCGGGACATTCCTATAAATAAAAGCTTTTATTTAATTTTCATTGTCAGTTCGTATGTATGTATGTATGGGGGCCTCCGAACCTGGGGGGCCTCCAAGCACATTTGATAGAAAAAGAACCAGAACCAAACAATCCATGAAATGTGTATCAGACGGAGAAAAAAAACGTCGAATTAGTCCGCCACTGATGTGAGAGTGAACTTGCAACTGAATTCCAAATCATTTAACAAAAAACAATAGAGCTGAAATTTTGCTTACACGATTGGTTTGGATGACTGAATTATAGATGGCTTAGTGACGTCACTCTAAATCCAATATGGTATCCGCCTCAAGATGGCGGTTCAATTAGTTTTTATTCACTCCAACATTAAGGGTATGAAATGAAAGATGTTTCTGGGAGACTAGGAAAAACAAAATTACATGACTTAAAACTTTTGAATATTTAATTCAATTTGATATTATTTGACTTCGTACGGCAAAAGATATTCGCGTATAGCAAATATTAATCTAATCTTGAAGAAGCCTTCTTGGTTCAACTCCAGAGGCACCACCGCCACTCTTATTTCTACATAAAACAGCAGTGTATCGCTGCTGTGTTCTAGTTTTAAGTGTGGTAAGAGAGATACACTTATTCAAGGGATTTCAACTTAGTCCTCAGGTGTAACAACGCTGTCCGTATTTTCTATAATACCCAGCTTATTCATAAAAAAACGAGTTCATCTTAGAACCAAAAAAAAAAGAAAAAAATCAAACAATTCAATAAAGAAATGATTTAATTACTGACAACCGTTAAAATGGCAAGTCTCACTTTTACCCCAAACGCTGGCAACACTACCCACGTCAATAATGATAAGCACCGTTGTGTTGCCAGCCATCTGTTACCAATTACGCAATTTGGCACTTTATCGTTTCCAACAGAATGCGAAGGCGATTAGTTTTGAGCTGAGATATAGGGCTAGACATTGTCGAGATTTTCATACTAATCTCTCATCCCTTACGCCTTTAGATATTAAGTGACGTTAGACATTATAGAAAAACTTTTTTTTATAATATTAAAATAGCAAACAATCTTTTTTTTTATAATATAAGAGTAGCAGGTGAGCATGCAGTCCACTTGATGGTAAATGGCTACTACCTCCCATGAACATCTGTAATCAACTCCAAATAATATTACATTCCTAATTGAGGACGGCCACAGATGCGCCGCTACCCCTGAGGACTAAGTATGCCTCGGAGAAGTATGTCTCCCTTAGCGCTACACTGCTTTTATTAGGTAGAAATAGGTGTGACGGTGGCGCCGGAGTCGTACCACTAAAGATTAACATATAGATTTAAGAATATACATATTAGTTTTAGCGTGAAATAAAAAAAAACGTGTGCAATTTTTATATAGTGTCTCGTACATGAAAGGAATTTTTCAAAATAACAATTCTTGGTATCAACCAAAATGTAACATGGGTAGAACTTTTTATTACATTAGATGTTTTTGCCAAGTCGATAAGGAAAGTCAATTCGAATTCGAAGAAAATGATAATTTATTTTATGGCTTTCTTATAGTTACTTCGAAACGAAGGTATAAAATTTATTATGAGCTTTTAACACAACAATGTTTGGTCATTAAAATAAAATAACAGAAGTAAAAAAACATGCTGTCCATCTGATGGTAAGTAGCTACTGTCGCTTATGGACACGTGTAATCAACCCCAGATAAGATTAGAGTTCCTATCTGAGAGAATGCCTCGCATAAGCATGGCTCTTATCACACCCTTCAAACCAAAACACAGCAGTGCTTAACACTGTTGTTAGGCAGAAGTAGGTCAACCCCTGGTCCATCCGGAGTCGAACCACAGAGGATCCTACCACCTTGAAACCTACTTACTTTAACGGTGAAGGAAAACATCGTTAGGAACAAATTTGAGAGTTTCCTAAAAAAAAATAAGGTATGTGAAGTCTAGCAATCTGCACTTAGCCAAGGGTGGAATATGACCTAAACCGTGTGACACATACCCAGCTGTGTGATAAAGATTAAACAATGATGATAAAACAATAAAATTGCGAACGAACAGATGTTCTTCATTTTATTACCCCGTTAAATCAGACCAAAATAGAATTCGAAAAATTATTTTGAAGATTGTAGATTTTTTTATAATAGGCGTAGCAGACGAGCATGCAGTTGACCGGATGGTAAGTGGCTACTGCCGCCCGTAGACATCGGTAATCAATCCAGATAAAATTAGATTCCTACCTAGGGTCGATCACATATGTGCCGCTACCGCTGAGGACTAGTTTGACTCGCATTTGACCAATTATTTCATCTGAATTCAGTAACAAAGGAAGAGAAACAATGACTCGTGTTTGTAAATAAATTAAATTTTGAGCCGGAATCTTTGGGAAACATTGAAATGGTTCCAAAAGTCAACGTTTCTGAATGTGGGTTGGGCGTTCATTTCCTTTGTGACCCATTCGGACTTCGGAGTCACAATTACCTTGGACAAGCCGGTAGTACTTGGCATAAATAACAGTAGCGCTGCTGTGTTCTGGTTTAAAGATTTTTTTATAATATAGGAGTAGCAGCCGAGCATACAGTCCACCAGATAGTAAGAGGCTACTGCCGCCCATGGACATCAGTAATCAACCCCAGGTAAGATTAGTTTCCTACCTGAGGTCGACAGTATATGCGGCGTAACCCTTGAGGCCTAAGCTGGAATGCCTAAAAAAATACATATAAACATAGGCACTTTTCTGAAGTTTGACTTTTTTTTATAATATTGGAGTAGCAGACGGACATCCAATCCACCTGATGGTAAGTGGCTACTGCTGCTTATGGACATCTGTAATCAACCCCAGATAGGATTATATATTCCTACCTGAGGTCGGCCATAGATGCGCCGCTACCCCTGAGGACTAAGCTGGACCGCCTCGGAAAAGTATGTCTCCCTTACCACACCCTTCAAACCGGAACACAGCAGCGCCTAACACTGCTATTATTAGGCAGAAATAGGTGTGACGGTGGTGCCGCCGGAGTCGAACCACAAAGGGTTCTACCACCTTCAGAACTTGACTCCGCTGTGGTTCAATTCTGGTGGCACCACTACACCTATTTCTGTTATAACAGCAGTGTTAAGCGCATGTGGTAAGGGAAACATAATTTTCCGAGGCATTTCTTTTAGATATCAACGCATTTGCAGCCAACCTCTAGTGGGAATCTTATCTTGGGTTGATTACAGATGTCCATGCAGCAGTAGCCACTTACCATCAGATGGACTGGATCACTTGCTACCCCAATATTATAGAAAATATGACGTAAATGATACTCCAATGAGTTATTTGGTCATCCTCAATTCTGATTGAAATTTCATTTTTACCTGTAAGTCAATGACCTACTCTCGGTTTCTCGGTCTCAGTTTATTTCTATCTCGGTCTATTTGTCAGTCATAAATCATTGTTGTATTTCAGGAAATGATCTAGATTGTTTTACGTGTCTATTAATAATTACTGATTGTTTGTCTGGGTAATGGTGTCAAGAAATCTTTAAAGACACTCTCTACTCACTTGTCGTGGGTGCCATGGACATACAAAGACGAGACACAGATCTGGACTCAGAACTGATATCTAAATTCATCATTCAGATTCTCTGGATTAAACCCGGATCAAACCCGGATCAAACCCGTGACCACTCTGCCATGCAGGTCTTCAAAAATATGACAAATTTGGGACTTGAAGTTGTGGATGATTGAGTTACATATGAGGCGACTTTAGTTAAGAGTTGTTTCAGGTAGAACCTGTTCTATATGAAGTTGGTTACAGATGTCCATACGGCAGTGACCTAAAATCAGGTGTACTGCTTTTTTTACTATGGTAAGTATCCTCAGGTGGACTACATTTATCTTTGCTACTTCTATTCCTACTATGGTGGGTACTGCCGCTCATGATACTGTAATCAACCACTAACATTAAGTTCCTATTTGAGGTCGGTCACAGTTGCGTTACTACTTCTAAGAACTAAGCTGGAATACCTCGTCTCTTACCACATCCCTCAAACCAGAATACAGCAGCGTTTAACACTGCTGCTATTAAATAGGTGTGGCGATGCTACCTACCGAACTTCAAAGGGTTCTACCATCTTCTGCAAACACGTATACTTCAATCTCAACATGTGTGCTAATTTTATTATTTTCCAGCCAGTGCTGACGTCACATGTTATTTATTTTCCCAATGTTTTCCAACACCGCAGTCTGCTCTCTATCGTGACTCACGGAACGTCTATTTCTAGAAATAGTGCACTTAATTCACTATAATTACGATCATTTAACAAGATACGAAATAGTTATTTCATATATTCAAATTCGAATATCATTTATTTAAAATTGATTCATATAGAACTCTTTTTCACCGACTTCAAAAAGGAGGTGGTTCTCAATTTGGCCGGTATTTTTTCGCTGTTTACGCCGCTATCAATCGAAATGTATTGAGCGCGGACTTCAAAACTATGTACTATTTTTTTTTTTTTTTTTTTTTTTATAATATAAGAGTAGCAGACGAGCATGCAGTCCACCTGATGGTAAGTGGCTACTGCCGCCCATGGACATCTGTAATCAACCCCAGATAGGATTAGATATTCCTACCTGAGGTCGGCCACAGATGCGCTGCTACCCCTGAGGACTAAGCTGGAACGCCTCGGAAAAGTCTGTCTCCCTTACCACACCCTTCAAACCGGAACACAGCAGCGCTTAACACTGCTGTTATTAGGTTGAAATAGGTGTGGCGGTGGTGCCGCCGGAGTCGAACCACAAAGGGTTCTACCACCTTCAAACTAAACCAACATTTATTTTAATTATTTTTTACTTTGTAGTGACATAGAGGTCTGTTATATTTTTTGTTAATATTTTTTTGAACTTCAACAAACTACCATCGCTTCGAAAAGTATGGAGAAAAATGGCGCAAGAAACTCCATAAATTTTCACAAAATGTAATTTTAAAAGAACAGGTAATAACATCATAATTATTATAAGAACAAAAACTGCCAAAAATATAGCATATATTATTACTCCCACAATTTAGACAATTCAAACGACACCACATCTGTTAAAAATATGAAAAAAAAATGCATTTGAATCAAACTTATAGCCTTAAATCTCCGCTCACTCCGACATTGACACTACTGACATCTCGCGGAATTTACGGTAATTACACGATAGTCAATATTGCCTTGAATAGTTTGGCACTTTTTAAAGTGTTTTTACATTAGTCCGTTTAAAAAAATTCCACTTATGTCTAAGGCACACTTATTAGTCAGTTAGTACAATTTTCCATCACCTTATGGCCTATGCTTATGGTAAATATGGTAGTTTTAACTTATACTTAAATAAGATAAACTTACATACTTAAACCGGTTTTTTATCTAGTCGACCTTGTAGTTCAAGCACTATTTTAACCCACAACACTAATATTTATAAATGCACTACTAACTTTAACCAAAATATTACTTCTGTGGTATTGAATCAAAGTATGTAGAACCAATTATGTTGACATATGGAAATCTGTTCTATTCATGGCCACATAATTGTGTATCTGTATTCACAATGACGACATAACAGACCTCATACTTATGCATTTGTGGTGACCTCGGATTTACCAGTAGTGTAATTATCTATTATTTAGTAAACAAGTTTTACCTGCGACTTGGTCAGCGTGAATTTAGATTTCAGAATATAATATAAATTGTACAGCGCCATCTATAAAGTTCAGAGCTCACCGGTAAACTGAAACTCCGCTCCGCATACGTCATGCAATATAGAAAAGTTACTTCTGACTTTAATTTGTAATAAGTTCTGATAGAGTAGATCAATTTCAATGAAATAAAGACTAAATGTTAAGTCAAGACACGAACTATTAATATATTGTTGATACATTGAATTAAATTTAGTACTTTTCGCGTGATTTGATTTCAAACATACAGACAGACAAATATTCAAAATAATGGTAGAAATTGCTATTATTACTTATTCTCAGTTCTGACTACTGTTTTTGTAAATAAATTATATGTACAGACATACGAAGCTTACATTCTTATTATATGTATAATGATTAATGATGATCCGCGTGGGGGAGCGATCATATACCAGTCCAACACGCAAAGGGTACCGGGTTCGATCCCCAGCCAGAGAGATATCTGAATGATGAATTTGGAATCCTGAAAATCGAGTTCAAAGATCCAGCTACGTACCCAGTCAAGCTAATAAAAGCGTGATAAAATAAATAGCAATAAATTCGACACCTATTTAGCCAATTATTACACCTTAAACGAAATCACAAGTGTTGAATACAGATAACTAATTTAATACACGTAATAGAGTTACTAGCCAAATATTATTAGATTGGATTACTCATATATAATATAATCATAATGTTAGGACCTCCATAAATACGCCGTACGTTTCTGTTGATTCTGTTACTTCGGCCGAAATAATAAAGGCAGGGAAACGCTTGAGAGACCAGTCTTCTACAGGACCAGACGGTATTCCTCCATTCGTAGTAAAGGATTGTATACAAGTATTTATGTATCCCTTGTTGCATATATTTAATCTATCCCTATTAACATCAACCTATCCTGCATATTGGAAAACTTCTAGGGTAACACCAGTTCACAAAAATGGTGATAGTGCTGAAATATTTAATTATAGGCCGATTGCAGTTCTATCAGCTTTCGGCAAATTGTTTGAATCTATTCTCAATGCTCGTATAATGCAACAAATTAGTATCCATCTTCATGATAGCCAACACGGTTTCAGGCCTAGCCGCTCAACAGTTACCAATCACATTAATTTTGTCAGTGACGTCATAGACACCATGGACGCGGGTCGCCAAATTGACGCGGCTTATTTTGATTTTAAAAAGGCATTCGATCGAGTAGATAATGATATACTTTTGATGAAGCTCAGTCTATTTGGTTTTACTCCCAAATTGCTTGCATTTTTAGCTTCTTACTTAGACAATCGAACTCAGTATGTCCACCTACTTTCACATAAATCTTATCTCTATTATACACGATCAGGAGTCAATCAAGGAAGTACACTTGGCCCTAGTCTATTTTTAATAATGATCAACGATTTGCCGAGGGTTGTTGGATCTGCAAAATGTCTTATGTTCGCTGACGATCTGAAATTATATTACCCTATAGTTGATAGTCAGGATTGTGAAGCTCTGCAAAATGACATAAATCGTATTTTGCAATGGAGTTCTGACAATCGATTGTCGTTAAACAGCGAAAAATGTAAAATTATAACTTTTTCCAGATCGCGTTTACCGTATATACACTCCTACCACCTTGAAAACAAACCTCTCGAACGCGTAAACGTTATACGTGATCTTGGTTTAACACTCGATTCGCAACTAAATTTCAGGCAACATATAAAAGACTTATGTCTTAAGGCACACAAAACATTAGGTTTTGTTTTGAGAACGGCTTCAAACTTCACTGATGCAAATGTAGCGCTCTTTCTATACAATACCTTCGTTCGTTCCAGACTCGAATATAACGCAGTCGTTTTCGATCCTTGTGAGAAGAAATATTCTCTCATGATGGAAAGAGTCCAAAGGAAACTTGCCAGATTTATCTACAGTCGTAAATTTGGGTTCTACCCTTATCTATACCCATCCCTTTTTGTAACAGGTATGATACGGCTCGATACATTAGAGTTACGGCGAAAGCTATTTTTAATGGTGCATTTCTATCTGTTACTTAATAATAAAATTGATAATCCCCTTGCACTTGCCAAATGTGGTATAGAGGTTCCGATGCAGTATATGCGTGGAGGGTATGGAGGCAGAAGGCCTGGCCGTCTGTTGACAGAACGTTTGTTGCGCACGCGCCGCACAGCGGCTGCACCACACTGCGCTGCGCCTGCTTTAATCAATCGCCTGCTTTTACAGATGCCTGATGTTGACATATTTCATGACAACCTTACAAGATTTATGAATGTATGTAAAGTATTCTTGAGCACATGTAATGTTTTAGGTTAAGCCTGTAAATTACATGTTATGTTATGTTATAAATAAATAAATAAATAAATAAATAAATAAATAAATAAATAAATAAATAAATAAATAAATAAATAAATAAATAAATAAATAAATAAATAAATAAATAATATTAATAATATAAACAATCCGTCGTATAAACAATCGGTAAATAATAAATAGAGTTACCCGAAATACCGGTGTTATTCATACGCTAGCAACACTGATCTTGACCTTGTGTTTCCGCCATTTTGATTATTTTTTTAATTTTAAACTCCTGAGAGGGGAAGAAGAATATTCGACTGGAACGCGAAGTTTTATCGGCGGAAATCCTTAGGAAAGTCGTGGAAAATCAAGCGCAAATTTGTGTCAACGATGGTGTACGACACCTGACTGATATCATATTTTCTAATTGGCAAAAAAAAAGTTATAGGTCCTGGTAAAGATTTCTATTACTCAAAATCACTTTTTTTATTCCGTACAAAAGTTATTCAAAAACAAAATAGGGTGATTAATTTTACGCCACCCTATACTTGTCTGAGGCGTTCCAACTTAGTGTTTAGGGATAAAAACATATCTAACCAACTCCTAACAACTACCTCTGGCCATCTAATCTTATCTGGGATCGTTACAGAGGTCTATAGGGGACAGTAGTCGTTTCCCATCAAGCGAACAGCAATCGTGTTTATTATAAAAATAGTTTGTAAAATTTTTGCAAAATTAAATTAAAGTAACCTTTTTGTCTAAGGGCGGTCATAGACCTTTGTTTTGAGGACTTCATAATTAGCTTTAATCTACATCCAAACTGATCTTTTCATTTCTGTTCCAAAAACAACGTATTTCTGTACAATTTGTTGATGTGGCGTGAAATTTATTTGCTTTATTAGGTACCTATGTTCTGCCAGCTACTAAAATGAGCAAATTTTATGTTGTTATATTTGCAGATTTCATATAAAATATGTCGTCTTCGTCTTCAACCTAATTTAACTGGCGTTAACAAAACATTGTAAGTTACTAAGTTCAAAATTAATTAAATTAAATTAAATTTGAACCCACGCTTCAGCATATTTAAAAGGTGGTAGACCCCTTTGTAGTTCGACTCCGGCGGCACCACCGCTGCATATATCTGGCTAATAACAGCAAGCACTGTGTTCTGGGTTAAATGGTGTGGTAAGGGAGACATAGTTTTCCGAGGCATTCCAGCTTATTCCTTATCCGAGCCGACCTCTAATGGCCGAAATCTAATCTTACCTGGTTTTGATTGCAGATGTGTATGGGCGGCAGTAGCCACTTACCAGGTGGACTGCATGTTCGTCTTCTACTGTTATATTCAAAAAAGGCACGCACCTCTTATTTTTCGAAGTAATTTGTGTATTACGAATGGATTATGACTTGCTTTAACGGTGAAGGAAAACATCGTAAGGAAACCTGCATACCTGAGATCTGTTGTTCTCCTAAAAATTAGTAGACTTCGCATACCTTGGAGAACTTTTATTTTACACAACTCTTAGTGCCTTTCCATCAGACATGTGAGAGGTAGCTAAGGTGTGGATATGTCAGTTACATTTTTTGATTTTATATTACTAAAATTTCTATGAAAATCAAGCAATCGTGGATTGCACACATATCCTCAGCCCAACTATTTCGCACATTTTCGGTGGAAAGGTGCCCATATGATTGCTTCGTGATCTCTTCCTTTACTATTAAAACATATGATGAATATTTTTTACCCACAGCGGAGGGTAATGTTGTTCCAGCAGTTATGGGAGCTGGGCGTCGAGGAATTAATTTTTATTTTATACAACTCAAATTTTACACAACTTGTAACAAAATAAAATAAAAAAAATATATGATGTGATAGGTAGAGTCACTTTCCGCGATGGAGGTGAACTGTTCCCATGGTGGACGGCCACCTGCACGTGGGACGCGCCTCGTCAGCGTTGACTGTTCCGCGAAGACACGATGCAGCGTGAGCACGGTGTAGGGCTGGCGCGATGCATCCTTAACGTGTAGGACTGTCCCTTACACGTAACTCAGCATGTTGTAGGTCTCATTCTTTGTCACGCTGCAGCACAAATGGCTTGACGGGTTAACATATGAGGTGTCGTTGGATTCATCTGAATAGTGGGAGTGACATAGGATATATTTTTTAACAAGTCGGAATTTTTGTTTTTATAATTCCCTACTTTAAATAAATATTGGAATAATCAAAGTAACTGTTTCATCAAGTTTGTGAATAACCGTTAACTAGTCTAATGATAGATACATTAGTTTTAACTGTCTTCACTGTTATTTCGAGTGAACCAAAATATTTTCTATCGAGGCGTTTCCTTCAACGTAAGTAGGGTGTGAACGAACGGAAATCTGGGACAAGGCCACTTACCTGGTCAGTTCATCTCATTCGGCATCTGGACTTCAAGATTCTATTACTGGCTAATAACAGCAGTGTAGCGCTGCTGTGTTCTGGTTTGAAGTGTGGTAAGGAAGACGTACTTTTCCGAGCTTCCAGCTAAGTCCTCAGGTAGCGGCGCGTCTGTGGCCGGTGTGAGGTAGCAATCTATCTGGGGTTGATTACAGATGTCCATAGGCAGTAGCCACTAACCATTATCGAACTGCATAGTCGTCTGCTACTTCTAAATTGTAAAACAAACCTGATGATAAGTCACTATTGTATGAATATGTTTAATCAATTTCAAATAGGCTACAGAGTCCCTCCTAACTCAAATGTGGGCATATTTATTTGCTCAAATCAATCAATAAATAAACATATTATTTCTAGAACTGCAAAACAAAAATAAACACCACGACAAAGAGAACCTAATTACAGACCTACCATTCGTAAGCCTGAAACAACCAAAAAAATACTCCACCATTTTGAAACAAAATTTTAAGTGAGTAAAATGTTGAAAGACAGCTCCCAATTCGATTCTCGACAGTTTTATTGAGAGTTACAACGTAAATATCGAAGTGTGAAGTTCATACACCAGCTGGAAGGTAATGTTACAGCTGTAATGGCGCCACTAGTCATCAATACCTTCAATATTTTTACACGATTGCGTGCGTAAGGTAATGTTGTTCGAGCGTATGTATGTATGTGTCATTCTGTTACGCTGCAGCACAAACGGCTTGACGGATTAACATATGAGGTGTCGTTGGATTCCTCTAAATTGTGGTTCATTAGGTTTATTCTCAAACATTCGGGCCTTTGTTTTGAAACCTGTCCTGTGCTCTTTGAACCCAGCGGTTTCCCACCGTTTTCTTCGCGCCTACCTGGTGAATACCATTAATTTTTACTAAATACTGCGCTCAGAATATTCGCAAATATTTTAAATATTATAATACGAATCTAAACTAACAATTGTCTTAATTTTATCGAGAGTATTGTAGATTATCTGAGGGAAAGAATGCTTTAAAGTCTGATTTTACAATCCAGAAATAGATGTTGATAAATTGCACAGTTTGGGTACGCATAGGATTATAGTGTTCAAGGTAAAAAAGATATTTAAGAATGTATTTTTTTTTAAATGATTTTCTTTGTTTCTTTATTTGTTTGTTGTAAGTTATTTAAAAATGTTTTATATTTTTACATTGTAAGTACGTATATGGTACATACTTACTTGTACATAATTACTTGCCTACAACTTATTTACAGAACAACTGTTTTGTTTTTTAAACATCATCGTGTCAATTTAAAATCTATTTTGCAATTTTTTAAAAATGATTTTGTTAATTTAAGTTAATTTTCTTTCAACAAAATAGTTACTTATGGTCTTTTAAGTCAGATGCAATGTCCGAAACAAAAAATAAGTATATTTTTTTTAGGAATACAATTAAAATTCATAAATTAATTATTCACGAGTATAAATCTGCAGAATTAACGCAAGTACTTGTAATTGGGGGTTTGTTAATTCCATTCTTCCATTATCATTTTCGAGTTATATTCATGAAAGAGGTGAAACTGACACAAAATGGATTTTGGCAGAATTGTTTTGGTAACCTTTGCTCGTGACTTTACGCGGGAATAATATTTTTGACATTCATATAGAAATATTATTTTTTTGTGATTATTTATTTTATACTTACACACCTTTTGTATAAAAAAAATGAATGTTTTAAACGACATAACGACAACATCAAAATACATAAGGTATTTTTAAAAATCTCCAAAAAAAAAACTTCATAATAATGTTTTTCTTATTAGTAACATTATAAGAGCACACAAGCACTGCGTTATATTTGCCTTATATGATCTGTATGAGCATATTACAATAATAATGAAAAAATGAAATGAAAACCCATGCTCCATAATTGTGCAAAATTAATTTAAAATTTAAACAAATTTATGAAAGACCACATTGAAATACCAAAAAGAAAAACGCATGTCGTGTTGCCAACATCAAAATACATGAAATAGACAGCCAGACTGCCAAATTTCTAACAACTATATTTTTGGCTACGCCGTGAGAACAAAAATAGGATTTCAAAAATATCTCGAACGTGAAGCTGACGCCCTCTGTATTACATTTACAATATTTATTATTATTACGGGAAAACGTTACAGCATTGAACCATTACATCTATGTGTTACCGTGTGCAAAAATCTAATTTCCATTTTTTATTTTTCTTTTGCAAAAAAACTAAATTATAACTCGATTGACGTAATTCCAATTATTACATTATCAATATGCTATTATTTTTTTATAAACCTGTTATAACAATAATTTTTGAAATAAATAGTATTATTGAGTTAAAATAAATATAGTTTAAAAAACTAAAAAACACGCTTTTATGTTAAAATCAACTAAAAAGCAAAAAATAATCTTCAATCTAGGAAACAATTAAGGAACAGTAAATAGTATCATTTTGATTTTAACATAAAAGCGTGTTTTTTAGTTTTTTAAACTATATTTATTTTGTTATTTTTAGTATTTGTTGTTATAGCGACCACCATCATGCATCGTTTGTAAAAAAATCAAGTGTCTCTATCTATTACGGTTTAAGAGATAAAGCCCTGTGACTCACGAACAGACAGCGGAGGGTTTCGTTTTATCCTTTGAGTACGGAATCCTAAAAATCATTCTACAAGATGGCATTATAGATATGTTTCAGTACATTTGAGTTATAGGGAAATAATATTATTATTTTCCAAAGCTAAAAATCAATCTAGTAACTTTGCCTGAACGCTCCATAAGGCGCTTTCTCTCGCCTCGAAAATCGTTAATCCTGAGGATATTGATAAGGACAATGGTACAAAATTATTAAAATCGTGTATTGTCATCGGTCCTCAATAAATCTGCAAAGTTTGAACGAAATCTGGCCGTTTAAAGTGGGTCAAAATCGCGCCCAAAGAAGTCGGTTACAAACAAACATACAAACATACAGGTGAAGCTAATAAAAAGCGTGTAAAAAAGAAGAAAATTAATGGAATATATTTTAAAGCCTAAAAGAGCTGCTCAAAATTATTATATAGGACACAAAATCGCTCAAAAAAAGCCCTAACCCCAAAATTCTAAAAAAAAAAATATATAAAGCAAACTATAATTCTTTAGTGAACTTTTTCTTTATCATATTTTAATAGCAGAGTTGCAAATTTTACAATCTATATTTTGATTATTACTTATCAAAATGCTAGACACCTTCCCTCCGTGCCTACCACCCTTCAAACCAGAACAGTATCGCTACACTGTTGTTATAAGGCATAAATATTATATAATTGTGAGACTCTCTCATCACCTCATCAGTCCACTACACACGTCCAACTAGAATAGCATTGAACGTATTCCATTTATATTTTAGCTGTTTTGTTTCAAAATAACAAATAAGTTTAAGGTTTGTGCAATATTAACGTGCTAATATTTTTAATTTACCGAACACTACATAAATTAATTTAACTTTATTCATAATATAAATTAATTTAACTTTTTTGATATAGGAGTAGCCGACGAGCATGCAGTTCACCTAACGGTAAGTGGCTACTACCGCCCATGGACATTTGTAATTAACCCCAGATAGGACTAGATTCCTACCTGAGATAGGCCACAGATGCGAAGCTGGAACGCCTCGGAAAAGTATGTCTCCCTTACCACACCCTTCAAACCGGAGCAGCGCTTAACACTGCTGTTATTAGGTAGAAATAGATGTGGCGGGTATTAGTATATGACGAAAGAAATACGATTAAAATTACAAAATGTTTTCAAATTTTGTTGTAGTATCAAAGTTTATTGCAAGTATTGCAGAAATTTTATTTTTTGAAAACTTCTATAACAACGTTGAACACATTTTGTGATGGGTAAAAAATGTTTAACTCGCGTTAGGACATGCAGCCTCGTGTTTGGAGGGCTCCGGTTGTGTTCCGTCGGAGATCCCGGAGTTCTCCAACAAGCGCTGAGGACGGCCACCGGGGAGATTTTAGAGCGGTTAAAAATCCCACATAACCCAGCGTCACTCCCACGTCGTCGGGTACCTTTTGAAAGTTTCCCCTTCGAAAAAAAGGACATGTAGCCTGATCGAAAATTCGTAAGACGGCAAAGCAAACTGCAAAAGTCAAGATGACATCCGGTGATAGCATAGACAAATATGTCAATGGGTCAGTTTCATTTTTTATTCATCATATTTTATTATTCAGGTTAGGTTTCGAAAGTTTTCACTTCTGTCGGCACTCCCGGAGCAACCCGTGGATTTTTTTTAAAGTATGTGATATCTACTATACTTTACGATATATCGTATCATATCATATTGTACTTATTTAGAATAGACATGATAGGTATGTAAGTACCTTTATCTATACCGTTCAATGTTACGAAAACAAATATAAGTTTCAAAGAGCTTATTCCTGTATGCTTTCGACTTTTGGCGGGAAGCCAGAATGGCCGACGATGCCACTGTAACTAAAGTGGTTTAATCTTAGTTTTAATCTATTTAATTGCGAATTTAATTAGGTAATTTAAAGGATCCACGTGGTTTGGGAGTTATGGCACCACCGTCACACCTATTCCTGCCATATATCAGCAGTATAGCGCTGTTGTGATCTGCATTGAAGAGTGTGGTAAGAGAGACATACTTAACCGAGGCGTTGCAATTTAGTCCTCAGCGGTAGTTGATGAACGTTGAGACCAATCTCAGACCGAACTATAATTCTATCTAGTTAACAGATGTCAATACGGCTTACCATCTTACCATACTTACTATCAGGTGGACTGCATGCTCGTCTGCTACTCATAAACAAGTAGTAAAAACTACAAATATACACAGAAGTAAGAAAACATTGTAATCAAATATTAGTTGCGTCAGTAATAAAATACAGATAATATATGTGACATGCCATTTCGTTTCATCTCAAAAATATAGATGAAGATCTTTAAAAAACATGTCGACATATATTAGGGAAAACGACACGTAATGTTAGTACGATCATTACATGCCACAGAAGTTGGGATCGGCTAGATGTTACATTGATTATTGCAGAGACTGCAGCCAACTGACACGGAGCAGCGAAGCTTACAAAAAAAATATGACTGAGGTCTTTTACTTTTGTACATGCATTTGAAGGTAGAACCCTCTGTGGTTCGACTCCGGCGGCACCACCGCCACAACTATTTCTGTTAACAGCAGTGTTGAGCGCTGCTGTGTTCTGGTTTGAAGTGTGGTAAGACATATTTATCCGAAGTATTTCAGTTTAGTCCTCAGGGGGAGCGGCGCATCTGTGGCCAATTTCAGGTAGGAATCTAATCTTACCAGGGATTGATTACAGATGTCCATGAGTGACAGCTGCCTACCATCCGATGGATTCTCAGCTCATTTACTACTTCAGTTTTATAAAAAAAAATATTGGCTACTTTAGAACGCCAAGCATTCCATTTCACAATATTTCGTACCAGCTTACACATAAATTTACAAAAATAGTATTTACCTTTTCCCATTCAAAAGGGTGTTTCGACATATGGCAACATTTACGACTGCAATGTTATAAAAATCGTGACAACCTGAAATATGTGCGATATAAAAAATAAGGAAGAATAGCTAATGGTGACCCTCTTTACTAAATTTTGGAATGTACACCAGGAAACACAGAAATAGACTCAATGCAGTACATAAACGAAACATACTCAGATACATTTGTATGACTTTCGTACAGGTACACTTAGTAGGTTTGTAGAGCTTTTGTTTTTTACCTTTTGTTTTTTACGCAGACGACTCAAAATATAATTACAATTTCTATTGACAGTTGATATAGATATAAGAATAAATAAGTAAAATAACACAGCTTATAAAAAATATGCTTTCTACTCTCACAGCCACTCACTATAGGATTCCCTGGGTCGTGGATGCATACATAGACGAACGTACAAATACTAAGATCTAGAACAGAAATCTAAATTAATTATTTAAATACATATTATGTCTGACCGGGAATCGAACTCAGAACCCTATGCGTGTCAGATCGGTATAGTGACCGCATCACCACGCGTGTCGTCTGTAAACATAAAAACAGGATTGTCTAAAGTATTATATTTTAATGTTGCACATAAAAACCGTCACTATAAAAAATCTTTGCTTCGAAATAAAAAAATATTAATAATGTTTCCGTTTATGTCAAAATTTGACAGCATAATTACGCGCGAAACCTTAAAATGTTGCTATATAAAAAACGAAATCTCCCACGCCCTTAACAAAGTAATAAGATATATTGGTAGCATAAAAATAAATCGATCTATTAATACATACCTAGCAGCTCTTTGTAAAGAATGTGACTAGGAATTATGTTTATTTGTTTTGTGGAGTCATTGGCGTAATGGTCTCTAAAACTGTTTTATTTATCCGTTGAAAGATTTTAGAATTTTTTTAGATGTACTCGACATTGGCATTTGAAATACGAAGTTGATGTTATGATTTTTTCAAGGTATTGCAAATTTATGTAGTTCGTAATCACATCTGGAGAAAGAATGTATAAAAATTGAGCTTCCGTATATTTTAGTGTATTTTTGACGACACGCATGATTCCCGGTCAGTCAGATATGTATCATGTATTTTTTAACACTGAAGAAGCAAATGAGCATGCCATCTGATGGCAAGTGGCTACTGCCGTCCATGGACATTTGCAATTTATAAAGATTACTCACTCCTAACAAGAAAACAAGTTTGGACAATGGAATTTGTGACTGTTATCTATTTTCGTGTTTGAAAAATATTAAAAAAAAATAGTTTTTAGATCATTGACGAATGAAACGATATTCCTCCGCACTTCTTCGATTTCGTGTTTTTGCACCACTTACCTGCACATGTCGGCATTGTTCTGCGTAAATTACGCCATGACAGCCATTAAATGGCTGACAGATTTGTCAGCCGTTTAAATCATTAAATGGCTTCCTTCAATTACAAGGCGGTGTGATATCTATACTTATCTATGACTCCAGGTAAGATTTTGAACACTACCTGGGGTCGGCTGCAGATGCGTTGCTCGTTGCTACCCATGAGGACTAAGTTGTAACGCTTCGAATAAGTCTCCCTTACCAAACCCTTCAAACCAGAACACAGCAGCGCTTAACACTGCTGTCGTACGCAGAAATAGGTGCGGATTCCTGCGTTGACAAACAATAGAGAGTTCTACCACCTAAAATTATTTATTTATTTAGTTTATTTATGGTAATGGCGGCCAAATTGAAAATTATGCACGGAAATTGTTTTATTTGCGCACAACCTTTAACTGTCATGTGGAATGCCTAGTCACACCGAGATGGATAAGGTCATTCCCGTTGGCTACTCTTCATAAACATTGAAAAAATCTTTTAACTAAGCTTCCTTTCTATATTTTCTTTTTAGCTTGCATTTTATATGCACCCAAATTATTATATATAGGGAACATACAACAGTCAATATTCAATATAGTTTAACACAAATTTTTCATTCTCAATTATCATAATTCTATCATTTTCCGTATTTTCGTTTGCGAAGAGATACAGATTCAAACTTCAAAGTTAATAATCAATACTTTGACTGAATTAGCACAAAGTTTTTATATATATTTTAGCACAACGTTTCCACGAAGATATCAGCTTCAACCACAGCGATGTAGTCAATAATAAAAGCTTTTTGGGAAATAAATAACAGAAGTATTAAGCGCTGCTGTGTTCCACTTTGAAGCGTGTGGTAAGGGAGACCTACTTTTCTGAGGTGTTCCAGCTTAATCCTCAAGAGTCCCAACGCATCTGTTGTCTCAGCTCAGCTCTCCTTCAAAGCCGGCGATGCATTGGCGACTCCACTGGTGTTGCAAATGTCCATAGGCGACGGTGACTGCTTTCCATCAGTAGGCCGTCTGCCTTATCGTTAGGTTACATATATAAAAAATATATGTCCATGAGCGCCAGTAGCCCCTTACCATCTGCATGCTCGTCTGCTACTCCTATATAATATAAAGAGAAAGAGTTAAGGATATTTGGCCTACAATCCATAACAAAAACAAAGGTAAATGAACGATGTTATTCTAAATTTTAGCACAAACAGACTCACAATAAACAGACGCTTGTCATTTGTCTTACATTACCTTTTATCTGCGAATGTTTAGATCAAAGAGTTTGTCTTAAAATACTTATAAATAATCGCGCTCATAGCTAATTGGAAGCCATTATTCAGAACTAGAATTAGTTCATAATTCGATAAAAAGTTCAGTTTGTGTTCAGAATGAAGCGTCATTCGATCATCGTCAACACATTACTATCCCACTGCTGGGCAAGGGTCCCCACGTAAAATGAAAAGGATTTAGCATTTTGCCAAGGTGTATGAGGTCTAGGAAGAGCTCATACACCTGAAACCGTTCATACACTTGAAAACTTTTTATTTACAAAACTTTCAGCGCTTGTAAATAGATTTCCTTAAGGTGTTTTCTTTTACTCGTAAAGCAAGTGATAATTGATTTCTAATACGTACAAAACTTCTTTCTTAATATAAGTGGTTCTGTAGCGCTTGGATATTTATAGTGAATTTCAAAAAAAGATTGTACGAGTAGTTTAACGAATTTAACCAGTGCTACCCCTAAGAATTTTGTAAATAGTTCGTATATAAATGTTTCTTTCTTACCACACCTTCAAACTACTACACAATTATTCTTAACACAGCTGTCATAAGTCGAAAAGAATTCGTGGCATTTCCGGAGGTCTACGCTTTACACAATATTAAATAAAAATATACTTAAATAGCGATTTTCTAAAAATAAAACGAAATTACTAAGATCCGTGTAACAACCGAAGTTCGAATACCTATTTAACCATCACGAGGTTGCTTTACAGCCGCTAAATCAACTGATATTTATGGCAACACTGTTAAATGTATTTATGTCATATAACATCCCACGGTGATTCCACGACTCACGAGTTCGTTGGAATTGCTCGTGTTAACTGTGGACTGTGGTTAGTATCGTCTCAAAATGACTTTAGGTCATCGTACGCCACCCTGACCAAAGGCAGACTAGACTTATAAAGAGTCCTTTGAACCCTTTCAAGAAATCTCAGAGACGAAGATTTCCATTAGTATAGTTAATTTGTCAAATTTGATAGAAACCTTAGTGGTTCGACTCCGGTGGTACCACCGCTGTACCTATTTCTGTCTAATAACAGTAGTGTTAAGCGCTGCTGTATTCTGATTTAAATGGTGTGGCAAGGGAGACATACTTTTCTGAGACGTTCCAGCTTAGTCCTCAGGGGTAGCGGCGCATCTGTGGCCAACCTCAGGTAGGAACATCTATTCCTATCTGCGGTTGGTTACAGAAGTCCATAGGCAGGAGTAGCCTTTTAGCTCCCATATTGTATAAAAAAACACCTATTTCTACTTAATAACGGCTGCTGATGCGGTTTCAAAACTACGTAGTTGTCAAAAATAACTCATATTATGTATACAAATTTTAAATTGTATGATACGTAGGTTAGTTCTTTATAATGATGCCAGTGGCAATGTTTACGAGTTGCGAGTAAAACAGTTCTCGGAACAGACAGTTTACGCCGATTTTTAAATACCTAATTCTATTTAAGACGCTGAGGAAAATTTACGATAGCTATCAGAAACGTCAGAAAGAGCGCGGCAATTATGACAGGTGATTGTGTTGCCAGGTATGAATTAATGCTTTGTTTTGGGTAATTTGTTGCATTTGCAATAAAATTAATCCTACTAGCTAGAGTAAAAAATTTGTCATTATTACTGAGTTTATGCTTTTATCTTTACATTGCAGACAACAACATGTTTCATTTAATAAAACTGAAATGAATAATATGACTTTCTTCTTAACTGTAGAGATAAAGATTATACTTTGGAATTAAGTAGACTAAATTAATATTACTCATAACGACCATGTACCTACCTACATGATTAATTTTATGACTAATTGTGTTTTATTTTACAAATAAAGTTATGAAGCTTAACTTTTGTTTATTTTTACGCAAAAAAACTCACACCTATTTCTACCTAATAACAGCAGTGTTAGGCGCTGCTGTGTTCCGGTTTGAAGGGTGTGGTAAGGGAGACAGACTTTTCCGAGGCGTTCCAGCTTAGTCCTCAGGGGTAGCGGCGCATCTGTGGCCGTCCTCAGGTAGTAATATCTTATCTTATCTGGGGTTGATTACAGATGTCCATGGGCGGCAGTAGCCACTTACTATCAGGTGGACTGCATTCTCGTCTGCTTCTCTTACATTATATAAAAAAAAGAACAAAAGGGTTTAGGTACTTACTTCGACTTATTATTCCATTCTGATTTAGCAAAGTAAATGTGATTTATGAATCAATGAATTCACTCTCATAAGCAGTGATTAAGTGTTAAAAACCCCAGCCTCTCGATTGAGAGGTCCGAGGTTCGAAACCCAGGCACGCACCTATTCATTCATTTTTAAAAATTTTGTGCTTATGAGAAATAAATTATCACTTGCTTAAACGGTAAAGGAAAACATCGTCAGGAAACCTGCATACCTAACAGGAAAAAGAAACCTCAAAGGTATGTGAAGTCTACCAATACGCACTTGGCCAGCGCGGTGGACTATGGCCTAATCCTTCTCATTCTGAGAGGAGACCCGTGCCCAGCTGTGGGACAGTAATGGGTTGATGATGATGATGAATTCACTCTGATGTGCTTTAAAGTTGTTTATCAATTAATGCATGAGACACAGTGGAACATATTCTCTGTGCCTAAGTAGCTAATTTTACAATATTACAAACACCTGATACAATTTCCGCCAGCCTACAAGCAAAGTCTCAAGTGCAGTGACCCTTTTGACTCATACATATTTTCCAACTAATTTATGTGCTTCCGTAATTGAATGATTCAATTTAAGGAGTAATTTCAAACCAAGATTAATTTAAATGAAAAGTCATAAGTTCCCAAGCAGTCATATTAATAATCATTTGCTTTCACTGAGAAGGGAAACATCGTAAGGAAACCTAAGAGATCTTTTAAAATACGTTTTTAAAGGTATTTAAATTCTACTAATACGCATTTGACCAGCGCGGTGGACTATGGCCTAATCCTTCTCAATCTAAGTGCGTAATGCCCAGCAGTGGGAGAGTAATGATTTGACGAAATTCCCAAATTATACACTATTTACTAGTATACATAACATCATGAATAGATATTTCACAATATGATCCCGTTGTGAGACAATCACGTAGATCTAAACTACCGGGTCCTAGACTTTCAACCCTAGACCCTAGGTTCTTTTATTTATTTATGTCACAAAGAAAATATTATATTAGCGTCCGTGATAGATATTCAGTCTGTCTACCAAACGCTAATGTTTCAAGTGTTAAAATTGGAACCATCAACACAGAATCGCAAAACTTCTATGCGATTGAGTGGTTTCGGAGATTACGTTCATCATTATCATCATCAACCCATCAATGTCCCACTGCTGGGCACAGGTCTTCTCGCTATCACTGTTTTTTTAGCGTAAATACTGTTACACATACTGACTGACATACTTTTCCGAGTCATTTAGCTTATACCTCAGGGGTAGCCGCATTTGTTGCCGACCTCACAGGAACCAAACCAAACAGGAACCAAAAGTTAGTTAGTTAGGTTAGTTATGAATGTCCATGGGCGACAGTTACTATCGAGTGGACTGCATGCTCGTCTGCTTACTACATAATAAAACGGAACAATGTCTAAGAATCATTTAATTTTAGCAAGTTGCATACATTTTAGCGAGCGAGTATCTGTAGTGCAAAAATAAAACTGCGTGCTCCACTTAAAATTTGATGCGCTCTTGACAAATATTTTTGGATTTTAAACATTCATAAAACTGTTAATGTGCCTGGGGTTAGGTTGCAGATGTTTGGGTTACGCTTTAAATAACTAACGTTTAATTTAACACACTTGGGAGATGACTCTAAGGTATCCTCATTTAAGGTGGTAGAACCCTCTGTGGTTCGGCTCCGGCGGCACCACCGCCACACCTATTTCTGCCTCATAACAGCAGTGTTAAGCGATGCGGTGTTCTGGTCTGAAGTGTGGTAAGGGAGACGTACTTTTCCAAGTCGTTCCAGCTTAGTCCTCAGGGTAGCGGCGATCTGTGGCCGACCTCAGTTAGGAATATCTATTCCTATCTGGGGTTGATTACAGATAACCATGAACGGCAGTAGTTACCGTGAGGTGAGCTGCAAGCTCGTCTGCTACTCCTTTATTATAAAAAAAACTTGCTTTAGTGTTAGGGTTAAGCACTTTTCTTTTACCATTTATCGAGGGCTAAAATGTCGAATACGTCGAATCGTTTTTTTTAAAGTTGGATAAAATATAGCTTACTTAATCTTTTAAGCGTAAAAAATTAAATTTGTTGTAAGTAAAATATCTTTTTAACAAGCTTATGATACCTATTACGTGGTTTAATTAAGATTTTAATACACAGTAGCGGCATCTCTAATCACTTCTCACTCTTTCTCCTAGTGTGTAACTGAGAAAGATATACGAAATCAACTCTTTCATACTATTTATTGAATATGATACTTCAATATAAAGTAATGACAACACTTTTGTTAAGTAAATATTTACAGGAATTAGAATTTATAATAATTTATAATTTTCTATTGTTTCAGGTACAAAAGTTTACAAGAAAACATTGATCGAAGAATCCAAGTGCACTAACTAATTATTTATCCAAGACTGTTGCAATTAACGAATATTTTCATTGTTTAAAACTTATTAAACAATTCGAAGTTAATAAAATGTTAAATAAGTCATCAAACAATTTGTTACTCAACATAAAATTAAATGTTTGAACTTTAAAAGCTGTGTTTAAAAATCTATGCCGGAGTGATAAGTGTGTTATTGTATAGTGTAGTGGAAAGAGATAGCAATACGTCGATAGTGGCTGAGAAAACGAGAGACAAAATGTCGTTGGTTGCGCCGAGGAGGGTCCAATTGGATTGGGCTCATTCTATACCATGGTAAGATATTATACATGAAAATAATAATTAAAATCACTAAATGTAATATTTTTTACAATATATACTTTTATATTGGTAAATAAATCCATCATTTTCTTGGCAATACTAACATATGATTCCAGTTGGTACTGCCATCTATTGGAGAAATGCTAAATTATTTCCAGACATCACTTACGACCTTATGGCGTTTTGTTTCGTGACTGATTGTCTTTGAATGTAATTAAATGTATGTATTACACAAAACATTTTGTTATAAGGCGAATTAAGAAATGAATATTATCATAATTTTATTGGGAAGCCAGCGATGTAACAAAATGGTTCGAGTTAAAATTTAATTTTTGTCATGCATCATAGATGGCGCTATTTTATATAGACCATAAAATATCAAATTACGCTTTAATTTATAAAAGAAATAGTTGCTTATAAATCTTAAAAACATTAATCATAAAAGTTTTTAAAAACTGCGATATAAATACAATTCATAAAAGATCCTTATTTCTACGCGGGGGTCATTGCCCTTTGTTCCCGCGGCAACTTCATGTCGGTATGTGAAAAAAAAACTCGTCCGTCAGCTGAGCGAATGCAACACACTTCACAGCCGTGAAAAGTAGCTGTCATGGCTCCTCGATCGATTTCGGTCCTGTGTTGAAAATCACGCGAAAATACGAAAAATATGTCGCGCAATGCGTTGAGAGACGTCAGCCGCACCGCGACGCCGTGGCTCACCACGTAACGAGTATATCCGACAAGACAGTTCGTCCGTACAGTGTATTTTCAGTGAGTTTTCAGCGAATCTAAATTTATTCACCTGTCAGTAGGAGCATCTACCTCAATTTTCTGGGTAAGTCTTATGTTTTTGTCGAGAGTTGTCGTGTGAACGCTTTCCCCACCTCGACGACGTAATTAAAAGTTAATGTTATGCGTTTTTTATTGAGAAAATTCGTATGTGTAATGTTAAAAATCGATTATATGTGGGTGGGATAGCGGAGTTATATAGCCGTCTCGCTCCACTATAACCCGGCTATGTTGTAAAGTGACGTAATAACACGGGGACTGCATCATGTCGTAGTGCAGTACCATTGGTCGGGTTTCTCTATCTATCTTTGTCTTGTATAATACGCGATAAATTTGTGATCTTTTTTGTTCGAAAATTGATAGTTTTCTAAATTAAAACGTTTTAATTGTAAAAGTAATTATAACTGCGAGGAAATGGCGCGTCGGACATTATATTCCGCGTTTGTTAGATGTAAATACAGTGAAAATAAAATCAATAAATGTATGTCATTGGTCTTGTCAAAGTATTTTTTTTCGTTTTTAATTAAGGTTGTCGCATCGGCGTCCGTTCTGCCAAGTCGGATTTAAAAGCAGTTTCCAAAAATGCAAAGTCACTTTTTGGTACGTAAATAACTTGGGAAGGGTGTGTAAATATTCTTATTGGGATTAAATTGGAATGTCCAACACACTTACAGGATTCAAATTCCGGCTTTACGAAACTATATAATATTACTTTTTAATTCATAATTTTACTAAAAATATCGAAAAAATCTATAATTTACAATAGACTCCACTAATAATAAATTAGCACTATGATAGCCTGTTACATAGAACTACAAATTCCAAGCATCTAGACTCCTAAATTGGAATAAAGAAACAAAAATAGAGATTTAAATTTTCAATGACAAATTAAAACTATCTTTTAAATCTATAATTCACACTCATTTCTAAATTATAATAGTGTTAAGCACTGCTATGGTAAGGGAGACATGAGGCATTCCAATTTAGTCCTCAGGAGTGGCAACTGTGATCGGCTTCAGGTAGAACCTGTTTTATATAGAGTTGGTTACAGATGTCCATACAGTCACTCACCATCAGGTGGACTGCATGGCCTAGTGGTTAAGAAACTGCCTCTTGATCGAGGGGTCCGAGGTTTAAATTTTAAAGTTATACGCGTATTAGAAATGAATTATCCTTTGCTTTAACGGTGAAGGAAAACATCGTGAGGAAACCTGCGTACCTGAGAAATATTAAAAAAAATAGTTTTCAAAGGTATGTGAAATCTACCAATACGCACTTGGCCAGTGTGGTGGACTATGGACTAATCCTTCTCATTCTGAGAGGAGACCCGTGCCCAGCAGTGAACAGTAAAGGTTGATGATGATGGTGAGCAGCATGAGACTACCACTATAATCATGCAGTCATGCAGTTCATCTGATGGCAATGACTTACAACATAAGAAAGATGAACCCACATACACAACATTTTTATAAAATAGGAGTAGCAGACCACCTGATTGTAAGTGGCTACTGCAGCCTATGGACATCTGTAATCAACACCAGATAGGATTAGATATTCCTGCCTGAGGTCGGCCACAGATGCTCCACTACCCCTGAGGACAAAGCTGGGACATCTGGAAAAGTAGATATGTCTCCCTTACCACACCCTTTGAACTAAAAACTAAAAGCTGTTGTGAGGCTGAAATAGGTGTGACGGTGGAGCCCCAGGAGTCGAACCACAAAGGGTTCTACCTTCAACTTTCAACTTTAACTACAACTCTTTTCTACATAAAAATTTGATATAAAATTTCTGCTTATTCTAATTATAATAATTGATAATAGTTTCCTTGTAAGTAGAATGACAAAGTTATTATATCTAAACTACAATGAAAAAGCAAGTTGATAAGCATAATAAAAACAATGGCTAATTGTTATATTATGAAGTATTTACAACAAATATCTTATACGAGCTCTTGCCCGCGGCTTCGCTCGCGTTACGAAGTGATATTTTCATCCCCTATTTTATCCCCTTGGGGGTAGAATTGATAAAAATCGTTTCTTAGCAGATGCCTACGTCATAACTATCTACCTGCATGCCAAATTTCAGCCTGATCCATCCAGTGGTTTGGGCTGCGCGTTGATAGATCACTACGTCAGTCAGTCCTTACCTTTGAGTTATATATATTCTCGTGTCATAATGTTAGTTACCATACCTATCTTGAAACGGCTTTACCGATTTTCACCAAATTTTATATGTATATTCACTAGGTCTAAGAATCGGCTACTATCTATGTTTCATGCCCCTAAGTGATAAGGGTTGTTTACCCTTAACATTTTTTTATTTATATGGCAACACGTTTCCTGGGTCAGCTAGTAATTGATAGTGGTTTCCTTGTAAGTAGAATGACAAAGTTATTTTATCCAAACTACAATGAACAATCAAGTTGATAAGTATAACAAAAATAATGACTAATTGTTATATTATAAAGTATTTAAAACAAATATTATTTATATAAAATTTAGTTAAACTGTTCGTCAATCTTACAAACTATTTAGTGGTAGAGCACTTTGTGGTTAAGCGCTGCTGTTTGAAGGGCGTGGTAAGAAAGACATACTTTTCTAAGGCGTTCTAGCTTAGTCTTCAGCGGTAGCGGCACATCTGTGGCCGACCTCAGGTAGGAATATCTAATCTTATCTAGGGTTGATTACTGATGTCCACGGGCGGAAGTAGCTACTTACCATCAAGTGGACTGCATGCTCGTCTGCTGTTCCTATAATATAAAAAAAAATACATTCCAAATTAGCACTCAGGGATACCAATACTGGCCAAATTCAGGTCTTCAATCCTATCCGGGATTAAGGATGGTCATCCGTCAGTGACTTACCATCAGGTGGACAGCATGCTCGTTTGTGCAAACGCAAAAAGACATTATATTTGCATATTGCACTAACTATTGTTAATAATAAAAGGTCATATCCATTGACCTCAATGACTTAGTTACATATAGAACATAACATATGTATTACTGAACAATAATAAAATATAATTGATCTATGTAATTGTACAAGTGTGTCCTCAGACATAGAGCGTGTCAGACACGTATCGTACCAGACAAAATGGCATTCTCCTAAACTATGTATTGATATATTTATCAGTCGCGTATACACGTGCCGTGCGTATCAAAATAATGAACAAAAATTTGATTTTTTTTTTTTTTTTATTTATTTTATTTTTTTTTTTATTTTGTCTGACACGACACGTGTCTGACACGTTCTGTGTCTGGAGGTATTGAACCTTGAATAGGGTTTCGGCTATAATCCACATCTGATCGTGTAGATTAGTAGATTTCACCTTTGGGAACTTATTTTTTAAGAATTTTAGACATTTATAGTTTTCCTCCACCTATTCCTTCATTTCAAATGCAAATAATGAATTTATGATACGCACAAACTTCAAAAATCAAAAGTGCGTGACTGGGAATTGAACCCCAGACCCCTGATAACCACTAGCAGTAACTACTTCTAGTTCAGCTTCTATTACAGTCACCAGGGCCGGATTTAGAGGTCTAGAGGCCCTGGGGCAACAAAGGAGTGGAAGCCCCTGGCCTCAAATTATATTCCGAATAAATTGAACAATATTCTCAGTTGAGTTTTTCAATAAATATTTTATTGTGAAACCCAGGTAGATTCTTCTATTATTCATGTATGTAAAAAGTACTGTAGATGAAGATAAAACAGCGAAAAAAGTATCAAAGGAAAAGATATTTTTTTTTACTAGTGTTTACTAGTCGGAATTAAAAAAAAATCCGAAGTCTCTATTGTGGGGGCCCCTCTTTTGTGCCTTTTTTGTGGCCTTAAATCCGGCCCTGACAGTCACAAATATAGATAAAGTAGTCAGTCTGTTACTTGTATTTGTTTTCTGTAATAGTGTCATTTCCATTATTACAATTTACTGATAATCTTTGGTATGCGCTAGGGTTGCCACCCATCCTGTTGTGAACGAAAATGTAGTGAAATGTTTGAATGCTAGCGAAAATCAATCGGCGGTCACTTATTCCCGCTTAACATTATTTTTTTATTATATAGGAGTAGCAGACGAGCATGCAGTCCACCTGATGGTAAGTGGCTACGGCCGCCCGTAGACATCTGTAATCAACCCCAGATAGGACCAGAAATTCCTACTTGAGGTCGGCAACAGATGCGCCGCTACCCCTGAGGACTAAGCTAGAACGCCTCGGAAAAGTATGTCTCCCTTACCACACCCTTCAAACCGGAACACAGCAGTGTGGATGTGGCTGAAAAACAGCGCTGCACGGAACCCTGACTCTGTGTCAGTAAACGCTGAGCCACCTCCTTTTGCCTCTACAATTTTATGTTTGTATTTTTTTTGTAAAATTTGTAGAATCGTGTAATTGAGGCAGTAAAGTATATTATTATTATTAATTATTTATTATTTGAAGATGGTAAAACCCTCTTGGTTCGACTCCGGCGCCACCACCGTCACACCTATTTTTACCTAATAACAGCAGTGTTAAGCGCTGCTGTGTTTTGGTTTGAAGGGTGTGGTAAGGGAGACATACTTTTCCGAGGCGTTCAGCTTAGTCCTCAGGGGTAGCGGCGTATCTGTTGCCGACCTCAAGTAGGAATTTCTGGTCCTATCTGGCTTCTATATTCAGAGCGGACTAGCAGTTTTTCGCGGACTCGAAGTGGCTACTGACGCTCATAGACATCTGTAATCAACTCCAGATTAGATTTTATCTGAGGTCAGCCACAAAAGCGTCGCTACTCTTAAGGACTAAGTTAAAACGCCTCTGAAATATATGTCTCCCTTACCACACTTCAAACCAGAACACAGCAGCGCTACACTGCTGTTATTACAGAAATAGGTGTGGCAGTGCTTGTCCCTGTAGTTCCGGGACCAGATTAGGGCTATAGTATCTCCTGCTTGTCGTAAGAGGCGACTAAAAGGGGCTTTCGGTGTTGCGGGCGGTAAGAGTGGGAACTCGAACCGCCCGGTCAACGACCCCGGGAAGGACGGCGGTATGTGTGGTCGCATACCGTCGTCTACATCGGACGGTGTGGTGATACAATCTCATTAGGGCGGAGCCCGACGGGGCAGTGCGCTGAGAGGACTCCGGTTGCGTTCCTTTGGAGATCCCGGAGTCCTCTACGCAGCGCCGAGGACGGCCGGGGGGTTTTAGTGCTGTAAAAACCCCACATAACCCCGTGTCGCTCCCACGGCACCGGGTACCTGCTGAAGGTTTCCCCCTCGTTAATAAAAAAAAAGGTGTGGCGGTGCTGCCGCCGAACCACAGATTTCTACCAGCTTCGGAATATTTTGACGTTAAATCCTAATTTCCAGTGTATCAACCCTAGGAAGGCCACAAATCAGTAATATTTTAACCCCGTGTCAACTAAACTGGGTTAAACTAATAAATTAAGATTTCTCATTACTCATAATCATATTAATGGGTTCATTATAATGTTATTGAAGTGCTTTTAATTATATAACAACATATTATGTATATCTATTATGTATGTACTAAGTGACCCGGCAAACGTTGTGTTGCCATATAAATAAAAAAATGTTAAGGGCGAACAATCATTATCACTTAGGAGTATGAAAAATATATAGTAAGTAGCTGATTCTCAGACTACTGAATATGCGTATAAAATTTGGTGAAAATCGGTAAAGCCGTTTCGGAGGAGTACGGTAAGTAACACTGTGACACGAGTATTTTATATATATGTAGTAAATAGGTTGACATATATTTCTATCTAATGGGTAACCAGTATGATGAAAATTCGAAGCAGTTCTACATTCGGTGGAACAGTGTGCATGACTAATATTATGCTATAATATAGGAGTAGCAGACGAGCATGCAGTCCACTTGATGGTGGAAGTGGTAGATATTACTACTTAAGCTGGGCTACAGGTACGTCGCTACCCCTGAGGACTAAGCTGGAACTCGGGAAAGTATGTCTCCCTTACAACACCCTTAAAACCAGAACACAGCAGCGCTTAACACTGCTGTTATAACCGAAATAGGTGTGACGGTGGTGCCGCCGGAATCGAACCACAAAGGGTTCTAGTATTTATTAGAAATACAAAAAACCCCATACCTTAAAATTATAATATAGTTATAACCAATGTTACTTACATAATTCAGACAAATCCAACGACACCTCATATGTTAATCCGTCAAGTCGTTTGTGCTGCAGCGTGACACAGAATGACACATACATACATACGCTCGAACATTACCCTCCGCTGTCGAGTAAAAAGGCCGAAATTTTGACGACTCTACGCCGGTCGGGACCTAGATATTTTCTCACGTCTAGGTATTTTCTCAAGTCTAGATATTTTCTCGGTCCTTGCGTAACACATCGATCTGCCGTGCCTACGAGGATCGTCCTGTTTTATTGTTTCGAAGGAAGTTAATATCGGCAGACCCTGGGGAAAGTGTTTTCCTCAGAAGAACAACCAAGTTGAGTAATATCATCTAAAAACGAAAACGTTTACATGTTTTATTTTTTACGTTTCAAATCAGAGTATGACAGCTTAAAACTTTTTTTTTATACTAGAAGTAGCAAACGAGTTTACAGTCCATCTGATGGTAAGTCATCTGTAAATAATTAACCCCAGATAAGATGTTTCCTACTTGAAGAAGCCCCGGAGGCGTTGTTACCTCTGAAGACTAAGCTGGAACACCTCGGAAAAGTATGTGTCCCTTACCACACCCCTCAAACCAGCGCTTAACACTGCTGATATTAGGCAGAAATAGGTGTGGCGGTGGTGCCGCCGGAGTATAACCACCTTCAATACAGGGGTGTAAAAAATGGACTATTGACTAATTTTTGGAAGAAAAACCTTTAACGTTTCATATTTCCTTATAAATAATTATACATAGTTTAAAAGCTAAAATTGCACAAGGAAAATCGTTAATCCTGATTCCTGACGATCCTGATGAGGAGAATGGGATAAATCTATTAAAATCGTGTATTGTCATCGGTTCTTGATAATTGTTCAAAATTTCAAATAAATCGGACCGTTCAAAGTAGGTAAAAATCGAGTTCAAAGATTCCGTTACATAGATACATACATACAACCCAAGCTAATAAAAGCGTGGTAGTTAGAATGACAGACACCCCTCTCACTTACTACAGTTTTTGAACTGCTTTTTACGTAGTTTGACTACGAAAAACAAAAGTAGTCAATTACTCTACTTGTTATAGGTTGTTAAAACTCTTCAACTCCTGTAACGAGGTAGTTAGATTCGCCCACGCCAAGATCTTAATGATAGCATTGACCTACGAAGTTTGATGAGCAAAACGTCTAGATAAAGGAACCCTCTGTGGTTCTTCGGCACCACCGCCACATCTATTTCTGTTATAACAGCACTGTGATTTGGTTTGAAGGGTGTGGTAAGAGAGATATACTTTTCCGAGGCATTCCAACTTAGTCTTTAGGAGTAGCGGTGCACCTGTAGCTGACCTAAGGTAGAAGTCTAATCTTATTTGGAGTTGATTACAAATGTCCATACCGCAGTAGCCACTTACCATCAAGTGGACTGCATGCTGGTTTACGGTGGCGCCGCTACCCCTGAGGACTAAGCGTGAACGCCTCGTAAAAATAACCTTCCCTCACCACACCCTTCAAACCAGAATATAGCAGCGCTTTTTTTTTTACGAGGGGGAACCCTTCAAAAGGTACCCGGCGCCGTGGGAGCGACGCAGGGTTATGTGGGATTTTTATCGCACTAAAACCCCCCCGGTGGCCGTCCTCGGCGCTGCGTAGAGGGTTCCGGGATCTCCAAAGGAACGCAACCGGAGTCCTCTTAGCGCGTTGCCCCGTCGGGCTCTGCCCAGGTGAGCTTGACGCTCGCCACACCATCTGGTGCGTACGACGGTATGCGACTATATATATATATAGCAGCGCTTAACACTGCTGTTATTAGGCAGAACCCAGAGAACTAACTATTGTAAAATGACCAGCCTAGCTAACAAGCGAGACGACGTTCAATAAGTAACCTTGACTCCTCCATTATACAATTGGCCTTGCACAGATTTCCCCGACTTATTGGCAAACATTTTTTATAATATAGGAGTAGCAAGAAGCATGCAGTCCATGCAAGTTAGGTTAGCTGCCGTGGACATGGATATTAATTATCAACCCCAGATAAAATGATTTTTCACTATAACGAAACACGAAGTGTTGGTAGATATATTGAAGCTCAAAAAGAGTTCTGTAAAGTATCTACTTTGAATAAAATATTTTTCCTTTGACCTACATGAGGTCGACCATCTGCGTGCATCTGAAGACTAAGTTGGAACGTTGGAAAAGTATGTCTCCTTTACCACACCCTCCAAATCTGAACAGCAGCGCTTAACACTGCTATTATAACAGAAATAGGTGTGGCGATGGTGCCGCCGGAGTCTAACCACAAAGGGTTCTATCACATTCGAACTTTTTTTTTTTTTATAATATAGGAGTAGCAGACGAGCATGCAATCCACCTGATGGTAAGTGGCTACTGCCGCCCCCTAACACTACTATTATTAGGCAGAATTAGGTGTGGCGCCGGAGTCGAACCACAAAGGGTTCTACCACCTTCAACTGCTTTAGTAGAACTATATCGGAATGACGAGCGGAGCTCTTAACAAGCGAGACACAGTTCAATAAGTAACCTTGACTCCTCCATTATACAATTGGCCTTGCACAGATTTCCCCGGCTTATTGGCAAACATTTTTAATAGTTTGTGAAAGCCTATTTGGTATGAATTTTGGTCGCCTATGGAGGTAAGGAGGGGTGGGGAGGTGAGAAAGGAGGGGGGAGGGGGGGAATAGTTAAGTGTATATTGTACACACGTAAGAAGTTTTATATTTATTTGAGTCATATTTTTTCTTGGAAGTATTTTCTGCAAAATTTGCAATATTGAGTCAACTTTATGGTGTCGATTTTAAATGTTAGTGGTGTTAAAACGCACCGAAATAAGTATTAAGTTTTAGATTTACCCATATCCCACTATTTTGTAATTAATTAAGATAATTTTTTATTGTCATGTGTGTGTACAATGCATTACGTAATAAAGTTATTTCTTTCTTTCTTTCTTTCTTTCTTTCTTTCTATTAAGCTTTGTATACTCACAGCCCTACACTAGGATTCTATGTGTCATATCATTCTATGGGCGCCATAGACACATACATAGACAAATAGTCAAGCATTCAGACAATATCTAAATTCATGAATCGGGCTGTCTGGCCGAGGATCGAACCCAGATCTCTTTGCGCGTCACACAAGCATGATGACCGCTCCGCCATGCGGGTACCAAAAGTGTCGCACCAACAGAAGTTTCACTTCGAATTCAAGATATTCGTAGAAGCTTCACTTCTAATTCAAAGTATTCGTCAAATTTCATTTTGTCTCTAGCTTTCGGCTATTAGAAATACATAAATGTCATGTCATTAGTATTCACGTTCCACCCCTCACAAAACAACCCCTAATATGTCGTTAAATTCGAAACTAACAATGAAACATCCCCTCTAACGGGGGATGTACATGCAATTATGATATTGATTCTGAATGTTGTATCAATAAGTGACTTAAAAATGTAGTGCTTTTTTGAAGTTATACTTCTCTTTATGTTATGAGAAGCTAAAGTACTGGTGTAACGATTTTTGTAACGGAAACGGTTACGCTGGATGTTACGAAAATTATATTTATTTTTTATTTATTTACTAGCTGACCCGGCAAACTTTGTACCGCCTCAAAATCTATTTATCAAATATATTTCATGTAAAATATGGCCTATGTTACTCGTGGATAATGTAGCTTTAGAATGGTGAAAGAATTTTTAAAATCGGTCCAGTAGTTCTTGAGCCTATTCATTACAACCAAACAAACAAACAAAGTTTTCCTCTTTATAATATTAGTGTAGAGTAATATGATACAAAACAATACGATGCGATACGGTATGAATATGATATTATATTCAATATCACGATACTTTAAACGATAAAATAAAAAAGTGCTATTTTAATAAATTATTCCAAAGAAGTGTAACTTCTTGCATGTGAAATTTATCTTCTTAAGTGTGAACATAAGTACACACATGTTGTTTTATATGATTGATGTACCAAACGAGCTTGCAACCCACCTGATGATAAACCTGATGGTGAAGGTGGTAAAACCCTTTGTGGTGCGACTCCGGCGGCACCACCGCCACACCTATTTCTACCTAATAACAGCATGTTAGGCGCTGCTGTGTTCCGGTTTGAAGGGTGTGGTAAGGGAGACATACTTTTCCGAGGCGTTCCGGCTTAGTCCTCAAGGGTAGCGGCGCATCTGTGGCCGGCCTCAGGTAGGAATATCTAATCCTATCTAGGGTTGTTTACAGATGTCCATGGGCGGCAGTAGCCACTTACCATCAGGTGGACTGCATGCTCGTCTGCTACTCCTATATTATAAAAAAAACACTGCATTGACAGTAACCAACTCCATATAGAACAGGTTCTACCTGAAGCTGATCACAGACATTAAGAAAGTCTTGCCCAGCAGTGGGACTAGGGAAGTGTAACTTTAAACGCTTTCTATACTCACAGCCCCACACGAGGATTCCCTGTGTCGTGGGTGCCATGGACACACAGAGACAAATACACAAACACCCAGACCCAGAATCAGAAATCTAAATTCATAATTTAGATATGACTGGCCGGGGATCGAACCCGGGACCCTTCACGCGTCAGACCGGCATGGTAACCGCTCCGCCACGCGGGTCGTCCCGGGGTGTGGCAGGCGATCATTGTAGCGCTTAACACTGCTGTTATTAGATAGAAATAGGTGTGGCGGTGGAGCCACCGGAGTCGCACCACACAGGGGTCTATCACCTTCAAAAGTTAAATCAAATCAAATCAAATCGAAAATTTTTATTCAAAATAGGACCTTTACAGAGCACTTTTTGAATGTCAATACAACTACCACCACTTCACAAGGTGTTTCGTTATCGAGAAGAAGCGGCGAAAGAAACTCCATAACACACATCTTTTAAAAAAAATGTTTTTGACAATGTCAATTTAACGTAATGGTACATGTGGAGCTGGAGCTAATTCAGACCACACCGTTTTGTCAGTCAAATAATCACTTACTTTATAGTACGCTTTTTTACATAGCGTTAGTTTAACGACATGTTTGAACTTTTTTTCTGTGAGATTCAAAATGCGGTCGGGTACTTTATTGTAGTAGCGAATACAGTTGCCCATGAAAGATCTAGCCACCTTACATAATCTATGTTTAGGAATTGCTAATTTATTTCTATTTCTAGTATTAAAGTAATGGTGGTTACAATTTTTTTCAAACATATCAGTGTGTTTTCTTACATACATAATATTTTCATAAATGTATTGACTATGCACCGTCAATATATTAATAGTGGGAAACAGTTCTCTTAGGGACTCACCACGCCGCAGACTATATGTTGACCTTATTGCTCTCTTTTTAAAAGTAAATATAGAGTCTATGTCAGCAGCACTACCCCACAGTAGAATGCCATAAGACATAATGCTGTGAAAGTAACTGAAATAGACAAGTCCGGCATAGTTAGAGAACTCGTGCCCAGCAGTGGGACGGAGAAAGTAGCGAGCAATTAATCTAGATTTTTCTTGGCCTTTTGTAGTCTATAGATTAGTAGTATCGAGTTGGCAGAGATCCAAAATTTCAACGTACACTTTATGGGTATGTAGGTTCGCACCCCGTTGGGGCTTTTATGGAAGAAGTTTGACTTCGTAACATTGGATTTGGGTTAATCGATTTTTTTGTAATATAGAAGTAATTTGAAGGGTGTGGTAAGGGAGACATACTTTTCATTCCAGCTTAGTTCTCAAGGGTAGCGGCGCATCTGTGGTCGATCTTAGGTAGGAATATCTAATCCTATCCGGGGTTGATTACAGATGTCCATGGGCGGCAGGAGCCACTTACCATCAGGTGGACTGCATGCTCGTTTGCTGCTCCTATCCATATATAAAAAAAATATATGAAACAAGTGATAGCCTAGTGGTTAAGAAACTCGGCCTCTCGATCGAGGGGTCCGAGGTTCAAATCCCAGGCAGGCACCTCAGATTTTTTAAAATGTCCGTATTAGAAATTAATTATCACTTGCTTACCGGCGAAGGAAAACATCGTGAGCAAACCTGCATACCAGAGTGATTATAAAAAAAATCTGAAAGGTATGTGAAGTCTACCAATACACACTTGTCCAGCGCGGTGGACTATGGCCTAATCCTCATTCTGAGAGGAGACCCGTGCCCAGCAGTGGGACAGTGTTCACGATTGACTGAACAATGCCATTTTTATTACACGAGCTGAAACGGCAAGTAGTGACTTTTTATACCACTTTTTATAATGGAGTGACCTTTGTGTAGAAATGAGATAAAAATATCGTTAAATTAACCAGTGCTCCGTGAATATAGGGCAAGACTTTACCCAGATCGCTTTTATATAATGTATCTTAATATATTGCTATATTATTTTATAATAATACTTGAAGCGAAAATTTTAGATCGCGTTTTAGGGTTTCGTACCGTAAAAACGTAAGTGGAACCCTATTACTAAGTGTCCGCTGTCTGTCCGTCTGTCACAGGGCTCTATCTCTTGAACCGTAATAGATAGACACTTTTTCTACTGTTATGTATACTCTGTAATAATTAGATAGAGTCCTGTGACAGACGGACAGACAGCAGAGACTTAGTAATAGGGTTCCCTTTAAACGTTTGGACCCGTCGAAAATAAATGACTCCCCATACAAGAAACGGTTTTTTTTAACGTTTTTCGCTTTATCTATTGAACCGTAATAGGTAGATAGTTAAAATTTACAATACATTTATTTCTATGGCTGCTATTACACAAATACTAAAAATAAAAAATAAACAAAAATTTGAACATACGGAATCTTCATTTGACTCGCACATAACTAAATATAAAAAAAATATATTCAGAGACAATACAATAGTCTATGTGAAATACGGGTTATTCTTATTTTATAATATAGGAGTAGCGAGAATACACGTGATGGTAAACCATTGCCGCTCATGAACATCTGTAAGCAAACACAGATAAGATTAGATTCCTACCTGAGATCGGCTACAGATGTGCCGCTACCCTTGAGGACTAAGCTGGAACACCTCGGATAAGTATGTCACCCTTACCACACTTCAAACCAGAACACAGCAGCGTTACACTGCTGTTATAACAGAAACAGGTGTGGCGGTGGTGCCGCCGGAGTCGAACCACACAGGGTTCCATCGCACTATATGTACGCCGTATTATTTCAGAAATTTCCACTATATGAAGCAAATACGTGAAGAATGTTAAGATGAACCGATAATAATATATCCATCTCTTTCTTTCCAGGGAGCAGGAGCCAGCGTGCGACCGGGAGGCGTTCAAGCAAATCGAAACACATCCCTCCAATCGATCAGGTTGGCTAATTATGTATTATGTGTTACCTAAGGTCAGATTATGTATGGAACTTTTTACCTCTTCATATAAATCAAGTTAACTAAGGGTTTAAAATGCCTTTTCTGTGACGGGGAAACCCTTCGAAAGGCACCCAGTGTACCGGGTTGTGGGGGATTTTTACCCACTAAAATGGCCCTTTGGTGGCCATCCTCAGCGCTATGTAGGGAACTCCGGGATCGTCATCGAAGCGTAACAGGAGTCCTCTGAGTGCGGTACCCTTGTCGACCGCTGTTCGGGAGGGCTCGACGCTCATTCCATACCTTTTGGATGCTTACAACGATATCCAATCACACATATCGTGTATCTTCCCGTAGTCGCTGGCTGTTGTCAGTTTTAGTCGCTATAGAGAGTGAATTTTTCAAGGATTTTATGCTTATAACGGACTCTAATCGATGGTGGAATAATACAGGGTTTGTTTTTTTTCCAAAGTGAATTCAATCGATTCTCGTGTAGGGAAACAGATTAAAAAAAAACGAATATACAGTTTTAGTTTTTGTCAAAATTGGCCTCATCACTCCTTTCAGCATTTTTCGCTATTTCTTATAATTTCGTATTAGGCCCTGAATGCTCATCTGAAAAATTAACCCTGTATGATAGGCCAAGGGTCGAGATTCGATTCCCGGCCAGGTACACATCCAAGTGACAATCTCTTTATGAACGTCGACTACTCGTATCTTATCTTCGTGCCAATAATGTGAATATGTTTCCAGAATCATCATCATCATCGGCAGACACTGCATCGCAGGGCTCGGGCTCCGGGGCTGCGCCCCCGCCTCGGGAGCGCCGAAATGAACCACAGGTAACTTATCAAGATATCAATTACAACTAGTGTTACAGGCGTATCACACTGAAGAATATATGACAACATAATTATAGGTTATTGATAGTTCACTGATAGCGCAGTGGGTAAAACTTGGCCACTCAATTGAGGGTCCGAGGTTCGAATCCCAGGCACCTCTATTTTTTCAAAGTTATGTGCGAAGTAGAAATTAATTATCCCTTGCTTAAACGGTGAAGGAAAACAACGCGAGGAAACCTATGGGCCTGAGAGTCCTTAAAAAACGTTTTAAGGTGTGCCAATCTGCACTAGGCCAGCACGGTGGGATGTGGTGTAAAATCCTTTCAGTCTACGACGAGACTAGAGCCTAGCAAATGAAAATTATGGCAGAAAATACGAGGGAAGGCATTCGAGGCCGGATTTCCTGAAACGTCACCGCCACACCTATTTCTGCCTACTAACAGCAGTGTTAAGCGCTGCTATGATCTGTTTTGAAAGGTGTGATAACAGAGACACTTTGCCGAGGCGTTCCAGCTTAGTCCTTAGGGGTAGCACCTTTTATGGCCGGCTTCATGTACGACTCTAATCTTATTTGCGGTTGATTACAGATGTCCGTGGGCGGCAGTAGCCACTTACCATCAGGTGGACTGCAGGCTCGTCTGCTACTTCTATATTATAAAAAAGACCAAAATAGTTATCTATTGCTGTTGTTGACCAAACTGTCTACATAAATACAAACAAAATCTTATATATAAAATTCTCGTGTCACAATGTTAGTTACCGTACTCCTCCGAAACGGCTTTACCGATTTTCACCAATTTTTATACCCATATTTAGTAGGTCTGTGAATCGGCTACTATCTATTTCATACCCCTAAGTGATAAGGGTCGTTCACCCTTAACATATTTTTATTTATATAGCAACACAACGTTTGCCGGGTCAGCTAGTATATTATATATTCTGAGACGAACCAGTTATATGCTAAACATAGTATTATAAAGTACTTGTTGAACAGAAAACATTAGCGCTGAACCATTTATGGTGTTGTTTGGTTGTACGAACCATTCTACTTAAGGTGTGAAGTAGTTCACAAGATCCTGCTAGTAATACAGTAGTGACATTACTAATATATTGTTTATACGTGTTTTTTGTTAAAAATAAGTTAGTTTTGAGTTAGAGTCATGTGAAATAAGTAATGGACGTCCTTATGTACATTAAAAATAATTTATAATTTCTGTCATTCGAAGGGTTATATTACAGCTGCGTATGGTACAGTTAAAATCTTTAATGGTTTTAACTGTAACACATAGGTTACAGACATCGTACGTGTCAGACACGGCCCGTGGCAGACAAAATCCTAACTAAAAAACTAAACGATTGTATATTTGTTTGTTTGTTATACTTTCACGGCTTAACTACATAACCGATTGACATGAAATGTACACACGTTGTCAGGGGGTCAGAAAAGGATATAGGGTAGCTTTTATACCGATAAAACGTACCGTTCCGAGGGCTAGATAAGAGCCGGTCCACACGGCGCGTTGCGTCAGCGTTGCGTCGACGTTGCGCTGTGGGTGCGTCGTTTTACATACTAATAATCATAGTGTTCACACGGTGCGCTGCGTCGACGCAACGCTGACGCAACGCGCCGTGTGGACCGGCTCTAAAAGCTGTGACCGAGCGAAGTCGCGGGTAAAAACAAGTATATAAAAATATGGTTTTGTCTGACAAGTTCAATGTTCAAGTTAATAGACCTTAGCTAGAATAGATTTTGTTCGATAGTTGGTTTTCTTTGTGGAACCGTAATATTAGTAAAATGATGAGGACCATGGAATATACAGTGTTGCAAATAATTCAAAATATAAATGTAAGTATTGATGGGTATTTTCATGTTTTGGTTACATAAGGGTATTCGCTAAATCTGGCGCGTCACCTCTTTTTATATATTATAGGAGCAGCAGACGAGCATGCAGTCCGCCTGATGGTAAGTGACTACTGCCGCCCATGGACATCTGTAATTACCCTAGCTAAGATTGCAGTCGTACCGGAGGATTAAATTCAAACGCCTTAAAGTCTGTCCCCGTTACATCACTTCAAACCGGAACACAGCAGCGCTACACTGCTGTTATAACAGAAATAGGTGTGGCGGTGGTGCCGCCGGAGTCAAACCACAGAAGGTTCTACTACCTTGTGTGTCTATGTGTGTTCATGGCACCTACGAAATAGGAAAAAATCTAGTTTTTTTATATGTATATCTAACTATAAGGCAGACGTGCTACCTGATGGAAAGTAGCCAACGTCGCCTATGGACATTTGCAACATCAGAGGAGTCGCCAATACATCGCAGGCTTTGAGTGTGTGTCTTAGTGTGAGGATATGAGTAAAGATGCTGTTATTAAGCTTGATATGTTTGTTTCCAGAGGGAAGAACGACGCGTGGAGGCTTCAAGCACTCCGAGAGTACAGACAAACCCTTTATTGAGGTAAGATAGATAGATAGATAGAATATTCTTTATTGACGACCCGCGTGGCGGAGCGGTCACCGTACCGTTCTGACGCGCAAAGGGTCCCGGGTTCGTTCCCCGGCCAGACAGATATCTGAATGATGAATTTAGATTTCTCTTTCTGGGTCTGGGTGTTTGTGTATTTGTCTATGTGCGTGTCCATGGCACCCACGACACAGGGAATCCTAGTGTGGGGCTGTGAGTGTAGAAAGCGTTTGTTAGTTTGTATTGCACACTTCAATAGAACAGAACATTAATACACAATTATGTATATAAGTTAAACGTATGCAAGTAAGATTAGAAAGCACTAATTTAATACTACAATCTCCCACGATAACGATTCTAGTTTTCGTTTCTACTTTTGCGTTTGGTGTCCCTTAATCTTTTGCCAAGTAAGTTGATATGTGGGTATAAAAATGTCTTGCGCTTGGTATAAGGATCTTTTTCTTGACACGCAGTATGTATTTTCGTGTTTCATTCATGCGTAAACTGATTTGGTTTAGTCTCACAGCGTTCAGCGTGTGCAGTTTTCATATAGGAAAAAGTGTCTAGCAAACGATAGTGTGCGTGGTACAGACCACTAGAATCACATGCACAGAAGCGGCTTAAGGCGTGGCCCACGGCCCAGGACGTCGCGCCTCTAGCCTCACGAACAAATAAAGACGGTCGCCGGTATGAACCCGTCACTGAAATCTATGTGAAATTTGTAATTTTGTAAAATCAAATCAATTTTTTAGACTAGTGCCCTCCGTTCCACTTGCCGCCCCGGGTCTCCGACGACCTTAGTCTGTCACTGTTTACATTGTACAGCCACAAACTCCCGTGACAGGAAAATAAATTACTTATAAACATTTAGTGGCTTACGAGGGACAGGGGATGATGTGGCCCTATTCTTGTCCCAGACCATAGACCATAGACACATTGCATAGATTGTTTATCAACAACGTTGCGTGTATCGTGTCACAGATCGCGCACGGTCCCGAACTTCGGCGGGCCGCGGTCCCGCGAGGCGTCCCGCTGCGACACGTCGCGGCGCGCGCACCACATCACCATGGCCAGCGAGGACCTGCTGCAGCCCGGACACGTCGTCAAGGAGAGATGGAAGGTGGGTACTCCAGGCATCTTGGAACTAGGTGGTGGATCGTTGAGGTGATGGAGACTTTGGGGTTCGACAATGAAGGGACCACTGTCCAGTGATCACCATGGCCAGCGAGGACCTGCTGCAGCCCGGGCACGTCGTCAAGGAGAGATGGAAGGTGGGTACTCCAGGCATCTTGGAACTAGGTGGTGGATCGTTGAGGTGATGGAGACTTTGGGGTTCGACAATGAAGGGACCACTGTCCAGTGATCACCATGGCCAGCGAGGACCTGCTGCAGCCCGGACACGTCGTCAAGGAGAGATGGAAGGTGAGTACTCCAGGCATCTTGGAACTAGGTGGTGGATCGTTGAGGTGATGGAGACTTTGGGGTTCGACAATGAAGGGACCACTGTCCAGTGATCACCATGGCCAGCGAGGACCTGCTGCAGCCCGGGCACGTCGTCAAGGAGAGATGGAAGGTGGGTACTCCAGGCATCTTGGAACTAGGTGGTGGATCGTTGAGGTGATGGAGACTTTGGGGTTCGACAATGAAGGGACCACTGTCCAGTGATCACCATGGCCAGCGAGGACCTGCTGCAGCCCGGGCACGTCGTCAAGGAGAGATGGAAGGTATGCCGTGGCACTACGTGGTGGATGAGTGATGTGATGGAGTCTTCGGGGTTCGACTACGGAAGAACCACAGTCGAACCCCAAAGGCTCCAACAGGTGTCAAACAATGCTGGGGTACGCCCTCACTTGTCCCGACTTTGCCCTGCCTTGCCTTGCTTGAAAGATGATAGATCCAGTACCACCACCTTTCCAGCTGTAGTCTATTTGTAGCGTGAAGCAGTTCCACGTTTTAGTGGAAACGTGAGGATGCCGGCGTACTTCGTAAAAGACCATCGTAGTCCTCAGGAGTTCCAACGCATCTGTAATTAACTTCATCTGCAATAAATCCTGTTATATAAGGAGTTGGTTACTGATGTCCATCAACGATATACATTTCTCATCAGATGGACTGCATTTTCTTTCATCAGAGGCCAAATTTAATCAACATAGCTATTACACTTTCCAGGTGGTGAAGAAGATAGGCGGCGGCGGCTTCGGCGAGATCTACGAGGGTTTGGACCTGGTGACGCAGGAGCAGGTGGCGCTCAAGGTGGAGTCCGCCCGCCAGCCGAAACAGGTGCTCAAGATGGAGGTGGCTGTACTGAAGAAGCTTCAAGGTCAGTTGGGGTGATGCTGAAGGTGTGGGGTTTGATAGTGGAAGAATGCTTTGTGGGTCGAAGAGCTAGTGTGGGGTTCGATAGTGGAAGAATGCTTTGTGGGTCGAAGAGCTAGTGTGGGGTTCGATAGTGGAAGAATGCTTTGTGGGTCGAAGAGCTAGTGTGGGGTTCGATAGTGGAAGAATGCTTTGTGGGTCGAAGAGCTAGTGTGGGGTTCGATAGTGGAAGAATGCTTTGTGGGTCGAAGAGCTAGTGTGGGGTTTGATAGTGGAAGAATGCTTTGTGGGTCGAAGAGCTAGTGTGGGGTTCGATAGTGGAAGAATGCTTTGTGGGTCGAAGAGCTAGTGTGGGGTTCGATAGTGGAAGAATGCTTTGTGGGTCGAAGAGCTAGTGTGGGGTTTGATAGTGGAAGAATGTTTTGTGGGTCGAAGAGCTACTGCCACACCTGTTTCTGTTATACTAGCTGGATTGAGCGCTGCTGTGTTCTGGTTTGAAGGGTGACATATTTATCCGAAGTGTTCAAGCTTAGTCCTCAGTGGTGGCGTCGCATCAGCCTCATTCTCATGTAATAATTTAATTTGATCTAAGGTTGATTATAGATGTCCATGGGCGGCAGTACCCACTTACCATCAGGTGGACTGCATGATCATTTGAAACTTCTATACGATAAGTAGATAAGAATGAGTGGTATTGTTGGAAGAATGTGTAGGTAGTACACATGCAGGGGCTAAGGGGGGATATTTATAAGGATAGCGGGGTCCTATACGGTTCAGTAGTTTGGTGGTATTGTTGAAAGCATTTGTGCAAGCGCGGTCCCAAGGCACGGATCACAGAGCTCATAACACTCAAACTCCAAAAACTGTCGACTCGCACTTGTTAATTTTTTTTCATGGGGAAGGCCAGCATGGATTCTACATTTCCGTGAGGGTAGCGGTGAGGATATGCCGAACTTTGCAATAAATACTAAAATATATATTAGAAAAAAGTGGTCTGATTTAACCAAATTTCCCCTGTTTGTCCTTAGGCAAGGAGCACGTGTGCCGTTTCATCGGCTGCGGTAGAAACGCCCGCTTCAACTACGTGGTGATGCAGCTTCAGGGCAAGAACCTCGCGGAGCTGCGGCGCGCCCAGCCTCGGGGCGCGTTCTCGCTCAGCACCACGCTCAGGTAGGTGGGGGAGAGGGGGGAGAGATAGAGAATGAGAGAGAAACAGCTATATAGAAACACAACACACACACCGTGGTTGAGATAGATATATAAACGAGCTTTTGCCCGCGGCTTCGGTCGCGTTACGAAGTAATATTTTCGTCCCCTATTTTATCCCCTTGGGGGTAGAATTGATCAAAATCCTTTCTTAGCGGATGCCTACGTCATAACATCTACCTGCATGCCAAATCTCAGCCCGATCCGTCCAGTGGTTTGGGCTTTGCGTTGATAGATCACTATGTCAGTCAGTCACCTTTGAGTTATATATATTCAGATAGCCACATATCAAACTGTTATGCACACAAACACGTTCAGTCAGACATGCAAAGAAGATAGATTAAGTAACGTACAGTACTTCGCAACGTACCGAGCAGCGCTTACATACACACACACACCTACTCATGCACTCCCACACAAACACACACACACACACAAACACACAAACACACACACACACACACACTCACACACACACACACATACACATTGACAAATTAATACGCAGATGCTCTTGCAAACATACGAATTTCTCACATTCAAATATTATGCTCATATAATTTGACAGATACACACTACTGATATTATATTTCTGTATTTATATAATTAACTCTATATTATTTTGTCTTTATTCCAGATTGGGTCTTTAAAAACTCTCAAAAAGATTTTAAATAAATAGATTCACTTGGCAATCATACTAAACAATCTAATTTAATGAAAAATATGAATCACATCGCATTACACAAGTAACATATTATATTAAACTATATTGTTTAGTACGATTGCCAAGTCAATCTATATTTTTAAAACAAAATCGTTTTAATATTGTAAATATTTTTCAGTTAATAAATGTGAATAGTAGTTAAATATTGATATAGTCTTTTAACATTTTGTTAAGTTAGTTAATTACGAAATAATTTAAGACAGAAGGTCCCATTAGTAGGGACTGAATAATTTTAACCGACTTGGTTTTACATGGTATGGTAACTTTTTTATGATGGAAGAATTAAATTGTTAGACTTGGTTTTTTTTCCAATTTATGTTTTTGATGACATGTTTCTTTATCTATACACTTAACCGTATATTTTGTCTTCATTTCAGATTGGGTCTTCAAATATTAAAAGCCATAGACTCGATACATTCTGTCGGATTTTTACATAGAGATATCAAACCTGTGAGTATATTAACATATTTATCATTAGTTTTTTTTTTTGTAAAATTGAAATGGCAAATGTTCATGCAATTTACTTGATGATAAGTGGCTATTGCCAAGTGCAATTAGGTTATTCATTTAGTGTGGTTTTCATTAATTAACAATTAATTTCATTGAATGATATGGAATGGATTGCAATTAATGTAGAACCCTTTGTGGTTTTACTCCAGCGTCACCACCGCCACCTATTTCCGTTTCATAACAGCAGTGTAGCGCTGCTTTATTCTGGTTTGAAGTGTGGTATGGGAGACATACTTTTTCGAGGCAACTTTGTCCTCGGGGTAGCGATGCATCTGTGGTCAAGCTCTGCTAGGAATTAGCTCCTCTGCTACTCCTATATTTTATAAAAACAATGTTGTTCATTTATTATTTGCAGAGCAACTTCAGCATCGGCCGCCACCCGTCCAACTGTCGGCGGGTGTACATGCTGGACTTCGGCCTGGCGCGCCAGTACACCACCAGCAACGGCCAGGTGCGACCGCCCCGCGCCGCTGCTGGGTTCCGCGGTGAGTGGGGGCAGTGGGACTGGGTTAGAAGGAGGGGCGACAACAGTCCAAGCCTGGCTGCCCTGGAAGACGGTAGGCACGGCCAGGGGCGAGGCGCGTTAACTACAATAGAAGGGGATGAGGGTAACTTCTGTACAGAGTGAAGGAAAAGGTTACTAATGTGGTGAGTTGGGGGTTAGGGGAAATAGTACGGGGTAATTACTTCTGCGGGTAGTGGATGATTTGCTGGGTACAGGTAGGAAGAACGGAGTAACTTCTGCGGTAAGTAGGAGGTGGCTGAATAGATAGGGAGGGCGACTCTTGCAGTGATTGAGAAACTTGGGACATTAATAAGATGATGGAACAGCTTTTGTGATGATTGGTGATTGAGGTAGGCGGGAATCGATATTCCTGTGGTGAGTGGGAGGTATACAGATGGAGAAGCAATGGCAATTTGTGTAGCAATGGTATACTGAGGAGACATATTTTGCGAGACTATTTTTCCAAAGATTGACAGTTCAAATTGACAAATTTCGATCTCTGGTAACCAAACATAAGATAGATTGATTATCAATATCGAGACAGGCTCTTGTAACTAACCTCATGTTCCCACCACAGGTACAGTCCGCTACGCGTCGATCAACGCGCACAAGAACAAGGAGATGGGCCGCCACGACGACCTCTGGTCGCTGTTCTACATGCTGGTCGAGTTCGTCAACGGCCAGCTGCCCTGGAGGAAGATCAAGGACAAGGAGCAGGTGGGGAGTAGGGGGTAGACGTACAGGGAGGGAGGGAAAGAAGGATAGAAATACCTATACAGAAAGACGCAGACTGACAGACACGGAGACAGAAAATTAAACACAGGAACAAACAGACACACACATGCGCACAGTTAAACATGCATCAGACTAAGTCTCAGAGAGAAAGAGGGAGAGACATATATAATACACACACACACAGGGACATAAGGACACACAAAGTGATAGACACTTAAACAAAACACAAAAATAAACAACCCTCTGTGGTTCTACTCCGGCGGCACCACCGCCACACAGTGTTAGGCGCTGATGTGTTCTGGTTTGAAGGGTGTGGTAAGGAAGACATATTTATCCAAGGCTTCCAGCATAGGGGTACCGGCGCATCTGTGGCCTATCTCCGGTAGGCATCCTAGCTGGGGTTGAATACAGATGTCCATGGGCGGCAGTAGCCGCTTATCATCGTGGACTGCATGCTCGTCTGCTACCTTTATCACAGAACATAATTTTAACCAAATTCCCTCAATTATCCCCAGGTCGGGCTAATGAAAGAGAAGTATGATCACCGTCTGCTCCTGAAGCACCTACCCTCGGAGCTGAGACAGTTCCTCGAGCACGTGCAACAGCTGGAGTACGCTGATACTCCGGACTACAGCATGCTGGCCTCGCTGCTGGAGAGATGCTGCAAGCGGCGCGGGATACGGGATACTGATCCGTACGACTGGGAGAAAGAGGTGAGATATCTTAAACTATTACTCTCGCTCAAAATCAACCCTAATTCAAAATTTAGTCGAGTACGGTATACCTTCGTCTTTGGGTCACAGAAACGCATGTAAGTAACAAATTTTAACTCATTCGGTGTAGTAGTTTCGTTGCAAAATGACTGTGACAATCGGACAGACAGCCGCACGAGTGAGCTTATAAGGGTTTCAGTTTTTTTCGTACGGAACCCAAGTACTAATATTTATTCGCCGTCAATGCGTGAAGGTTACACGAAAACACCCCGTGAGCTCACACTCTTAGGTTAGGTTAGGTATGGTGGGTTAGGGTAGGTGGTATAAGGATACTCCAGACTACAGCATGCTGGCGTCGCTGCTGGAGAGATACTGCAAACGGCGCGGGATACGGGATACTGATCCGTATGACTGAGAGAAAGAGGTGGGATATCTTGATATAGGCAACACAAATATTTGTGACTTATATCCCATGTGTCTTGGATTGGGTTGGATTAGGTTAGTTATTATTTTTAAAAGATTTCCCAAAGAAGAGGTTATTAAATATTGAAGTGCGCGCGAAACACAGCATACGGATTCCTAAAAAAGGCGCGAAAGAGTTGGAATATCTATTACTGTCTCACTACTGGACACTGCTGTAATTTTTTACTTTCCCCCAAATGTCACCCTCCAATTCAAAATTCGGTTGTCTACGAGCTATACAACTGATTAAATGTTGTTTCGTTTATTTGCCAAGTCATTTGTGGCCTTCTCTTACGTTATTGATCGTATGTAAGTTGGATTGACCGAACTAACATTACTTGACAATAAAACTAACAGCCGCTCCACCGTCCCTCGATTTACATACCTAAAGCGCGGGTGATGACTTCCCCATCAACTATAATTATATTTGTGCACTAGCTGACCCGGCAAATTTTGTACCGCCTCAAAATCTATTTATCAAATATATTTCATATAAAATATAGCCTATGTTACTCGTGGATAATGTAGCTCGCGAATGGTGAAAGAATTTTTAAAATCGGTCCAGTAGTTTTTGAGCTTATTCATTACAATCAAACAAACAAACAAAGTTTTGCTCTTTATAATATCCTTCTCATTCTGAGAGGAGACCCATGCCCAGCAGTGAGACAGTAATGGGTTGCTGATGATGATATTAGTATCGATAGATTAAAAGTGTGTTGTTTTCAGTCGGGACCAACAACACGGCCGAGGGTACCCCTGCAACCGGCGGCGGAGCTCGCCGCCTCGCCCGACGCACAACCGGACAGGGTGAGACACTTACCTTACTTATTTTATTGGACTACCGATATAATATGCAGTGTTTACAATCGAAAATTTATTAATTTATTTTTTATATTTATACCTAAGACTTGACGGGCTACCTGGTGGAAAGCAGTCACCGTCGCCTATGGACATTTGCAACGCCAGAGGAATTGCCAATTATCGCCGGCTTTGGAGGAGAGCTCTTTTTGCACTTCTTAAATTTGCTGTGTTAATTAATTAAGGAGTTACGCTTAAGTATTGACGGATAAGAAGGGGGCTGTAATAATGTATGTATGTGAAGTGATTATATAGGGGGGTAAGATGCACCGAGGGGTATATAGACGCGGTTGACAGCTGTAAGGAGGGGGTATGGGTATGGTTGTCGTAGTAAATGGAGTGTTGCCCTAACCACTGTGGTGAACTATGACCCCTCATAGAGGGTCTTAAAAGAGGGTTAATAAAGTCAAAATTAAAAGGTGTCTCCCAAATAATTAATGATCATAATAAATTACAAATGAACCATAATGACTAAGACCCCCTTTTTTGGGTTGTGATTTTATGGAGGGGGGATTGGTGGGGATACATTTTTAAGGCTATATGCCTTATAAAACATAACGTATCTTAGGTTATGTAATAGCAGTTTTTTAAAAATTAAACAAATGACATCATCCTCTAGACCCGGCGGCGGTTGGAGACCGAAGCGACGACAGCAGTGGCCACTGACACGCAGACCAACCCGCAGAAGGACAAGCCGGCGGAGAAGCGGCCCGCGCCCGCCTCGCCGCGCCACGCCGCGCACCACGTCAACGGATACGTGAGTAGCTGGGGGCGGGGGGTCAGGGGGACAGGGGGACACCGCCACGCCGCGCACGCGCACCACGTCAACGGATACGTGAGTAGCTGGGGGCGGGGGGTCAGGGGGACAGGGGGACACCGCCACGCCGCGCACGCGCACCACGTCAACGGATACGTGAGTAGCTGGGGGCGGGGGGTCAGGGGGACAGGGGGACACCGCCACGCCGCGCACGCGCACCACGTCAACGGATACGTGAGTAGCTGGGGGCGGGGGGTCAGGGGGACAGGGGGACACCGCCACGCCGCGCACGCGCACCACGTCAACGGATACGTGAGTAGCTGGGGGCGGGGGGTCAGGGGGACAGGGGGACACCGCCACGCCGCGCACGCGCACCACGTCAACGGATACGTGAGTAGCTGGGGGCGGGGGGTCAGGGGGACAGGGGGACACCGCCACGCCGCGCACGCGCACCACGTCAACGGATACGTGAGTAGCTGGGGGCGGGGGGTCAGGGGGACAGGGGGACACCGCCACGCCGCGCACGCGCACCACGTCAACGGATACGTGAGTAGCTGGGGGCGGGGGGTCAGGGGGACAGGGGGACACCGCCACGCCGCGCACGCGCACCACGTCAACGGATACGTGAGTAGCTGGGGGCGGGGGGTCAGGGGGACAGGGGGACACCGCCACGCCGCGCCACGCCGCGCACCACGTCAACGGATACGTGAGTAGCTGGGGGCGGGGGGTCAGGGGGACAGGGGGACACCGCCACGCCGCGCCACGCCGCGCACCACGTCAACGGATACGTGAGTAGCTGGGGGCGGGGGGTCAGGGGGACAGGGGGACACCGCCACGCCGCGCACGCGCACCACGTCAACGGATACGTGAGTAGCTGGGGGCGGGGGGTCAGGGGGACAGGGGGACACCGCCACGCCGCGCCACGCCGCGCACCACGTCAACGGATACGTGAGTAGCTGGGGGCGGGGGGTCAGGGGGACAGGGGGACACCGCCACGCCGCGCCACGCCGCGCACCACGTCAACGGATACGTGAGTAGCTGGGGGCGGGGGGTCAGGGGGACAGGGGGACACCGCCACGCCGCGCCACGCCGCGCACCACGTCAACGGATACGTGAGTAGCTGGGGGCGGGGGGTCAGGGGGACAGGGGGACACCGCCACGCCGCGCCACGCCGCGCACCACGTCAACGGATACGTGAGTAGCTGGGGGCGGGGGGTCAGGGGGACAGGGGGACACCGCCACGCCGCGCCACGCCGCGCACCACGTCAACGGATACGTGAGTAGCTGGGGGCGGGGGGTCAGGGGGACAGGGGGACACCGCCACGCCGCGCCACGCCGCGCACCACGTCAACGGATACGTGAGTAGCTGGGGGCGGGGGGTCAGGGGGACAGGGGGACACCGCCACGCCGCGCCACGCCGCGCACCACGTCAACGGATACGTGAGTAGCTGGGGGCGGGGGGTCAGGGGGACAGGGGGACACCGCCACGCCGCGCACCACGTCAACGGATACGTGAGTAGCTGGGGGCGGGGGGTCAGGGGGACAGGGGGACACCGCCACGCCGCGCCACGCCGCGCACCACGTCAACGGATACGTGAGTAGCTGGGGGCGGGGGGTCAGGGGGACAGGGGGACACCGCCACGCCGCGCCACGCCGCGCACCACGTCAACGGATACGTGAGTAGCTGGGGGCGGGGGGTCAGGGGGACAGGGGGACACCGCCACGCCGCGCCACGCCGCGCACCACGTCAACGGATACGTGAGTAGCTGGGGGCGGGGGGTCAGGGGGACAGGGGGACACCGCCACGCCGCGCCACGCCGCGCACCACGTCAACGGATACGTGAGTAGCTGGGGGCGGGGGGTCAGGGGGACAGGGGGACACCGCCACGCCGCGCCACGCCGCGCACCACGTCAACGGATACGTGAGTAGCTGGGGGCGGGGGGTCAGGGGGACAGGGGGACACCGCCACGCCGCGCACGCGCACCACGTCAACGGATACGTGAGTAGCTGGGGGCGGGGGGTCAGGGGGACACCGCCACGCCGCGCACGCGCACCACGTCAACGGATACGTGAGTAGCTGGGGGCGGGGGGTCAGGGGGTCAGGGGGACACCGCCACGCCGCGCACGCGCACCACGTCAACGGATACGTGAGTAGCTGGGGGCGGGGGGTCAGGGGGACAGGGGCACACAGGGGGACATTGGGAATCGGTGACCGAGGGGGAACTCGGTGAAAGATATTTAAATAGCGGAGGTGTTTGTAGGAAGACAGAGCTGGGGGTAGTCAAGGAGCCAGGGGTAGGGGGGACAGCTACGGGGACGCGCAAACTATAGTGACGGTTAACTGAAAAACTTTGGACAAGAGGACAGGGAGTTGAGGGGCGGAGGGACACGAGCATCGTAGAGATTCATATAAAAGGAACGAGGGCCAAAGTGGGGGGAGGGCACAAAACTTATGATATTCGGAAACTCTTGCACACAAAAAATCCGCACATACAATATGTTGTATTTATAATGCAAAGTGAAATACTTTTAAAATTGATTTTATTCTATTTCATCTTTATTTTTTTCTACCATAATAACAATATTACATTAAATTGAATGCGTCATCAGATATTGTGACGTAATATTACAGTAGAGACATACACAATATAAAAAGTAATAAAAAATATGTAATTTTAATCCTTGATTATTTATTTGTCAACAGTCAACAACAGACAAACCGACCATCGAGAAGGAAGTGGAAGTGAGGACTACACCGGCGCCCTCTCCGGACAGACACGCGAAAGTGAGTAATTACTGTTGATAATGATATATTTTATGTATGTTTTATAAAGAAGATAGTAGGTCGGGTAGATTGATTGATATTTCGCCCCTAAGGCGCTAAAAGGGATGGAAGTTTGAAACATCCGCCTATTTTGAGAAATATATTTATTTGACTTTCTAGTTAGGCTATTTTTTTGGTCTTCCCTTCAAAAAGGGGGACAAAAATGCAAAGTCAAACCTCACGGGGGTGAAGTGAAGAGTGCAATTATATTTTTATAAAAATTTAAAGGAAGCTGTAACTAAGTTTGTATTTCTCTTTTAGTTTAAAGATAATGAGACGTTGTTTTGTTTCTAAGTATTTGGGAAAAACAACCCCTAAGGGGTTATAATAGTTCAAGGTTCATTTTGAAATATATACAGGGCGAATAGATAACATCTTTCCTTTGGAAAGTCTGTTTTGCCCTTTAAATCAAGGGTAAAGTTGTGGTAACGAAGACATATTTTTCCGAGGCGTTCCAGCTTAGTCTTCAGGGGTAGCGGCGCATCTGTGGCCGACCTTAGGGATATCTAATCCTATCTTGGGTTGATTACAGACGTCCATACGCTGCAGTAGCCACTTGTCATTGGATTTAGCTGGTGGGCTGCATGATCATCTGCTACTCCTACAGTACAAAAAATACCATTTTTTTTCTTTTTTTTATAAAAATACAAGATGACCCGGCGAACTTTGTTCCGCCTTAGAAGCAATAGATAAGTATCCTATGTTCGTTTCCTGGTTCTAAGCTACCTCTCCACCAATTTTCAGCCAAATAGTTTCAGCCGTTCTTGAGTTATAAATAGTGTAACTAACACGACTTTCTTTTTTATATATATAAATAATATATGTTATTATTCGGTACCCCCGTCACACATTTTTCAGGAGACAAGCAATATATCTTCAGTGGTGAGCACGAACCGCGCAGACCGGCAGAGCATGCCGCCGTCCAAACGAGCGCCGATGCCAGGCGGTGAGTACAATGGGTTTTGGCGGGTTTCGATTTTCAAAATGTATTTTTATTTTTTATTTTTGGTAGTGTCTTATTAATAATAATAGGGGAAATGGGTCGCTCCACCGTTCTTTTCTCATAAAAATGTGGGAAATTTTCAAGAATACCACAATATTACAATATAATATACCCATAATATAATATACAAAATAAATATATTTCATACTTCAAATTACTTGAAAACTGAAGTTTTACTAACCGTCACTCGAAAACGATAAGTTTAATGATCTTCAAAACTTTAAATAAAAAAATTGACTTGGCAATCGTACTAAACAATCTAATTTAATTGAATACATACTTGTGAGTTGCATTGTTTTTTTTATAATATATCTCTATCCCTTCTTTTCCCTTTTTACTCCCATCTCTGGATAAATTATGAAAGGTGATAACTAAAACATGATCACTATAATCAATCAGCATTTATCTTAGTGAGGCTCTATTTTAATGTATTGTTGCCCACAGCTGGGCCCACGTTCGCTCGGCTCCGCGTGGTGACGGCTCCACCAGCCTGTGTCCAGGAGCTGGCCCAGGCTTCCCCATCTACCACCGGTAAGTATAGTATTTTGGCAAAGGGAGATCTCCCGCCGGGCTAGGTGATCATGCCCGGGGAGCGGCCGTGCTCCGACAGTCTCAGTTCGGAGCTGGTATGTATGCAAGATGTTTAGAAAACTCCGATAGCGTGATTCAGCAGCGCCATCTCTTGACGAGTAGCGGGAAGTCGCTACAGTATTATCTGGAGGCACGGTAGTGCCTCCGCCAAGTCGAGCCAAAAAGAAAGCGGCACGGCCGTACCATACTTTTCTCAAAGCAATTAAGGCCATTTTTGATGTACTTTTTTTATAATACTAAGTGATAGATTAAGCATATTATTATATACCTTTCTACAAAATAATACTTCGACAGATGTATTTATTTATTTATTTAATTTTTGAAACACCTTATACTAAGGGTAACAAGGGAGACTTAAGGCCTAATGGCATTCTCTGCAGTCAATCCTCGGCGATGGTGACTATATGCTACATTTAAACGAAAATAAAATAAACTGAAACATATTCCACTTACAAATATTATAGATAGCAAATGTGTCTCTTTTGTAAATTAAATGTTTGTTGGGTATCTATGAAGTTACACGTCGATTGTCGCGTTTCGAATAACAAAATATAATGTATTTTTAAAAATTGCACGTGCCGATGTAACATATATTTTTTTTATTTTATTTTCCTTGGTTTAGTGAACATTTGCTCAGTAAAGTACTACGTAAAAAATATTAATGACCTTGAAGAAGTATAACTTCTTACGGACGTACACCAGTATTAGACCAGTGCCGAAGCCTTTAAAAATGGTAAAAAATGAAAAAAAAATTACAATAGAATGAAACCCATTGGAAAAGGAGGGGAATATGATCAAAATGAAAGGAAAAATAAATTACGGTCGATCCGAGTTCGGGAAGTGGGAGGGGGTGAGTTTTTAAGGGTAAAAATGGTTTATCTTGATTTCCGGCTAATCTACACGTCCTATGCGAAAAAGTTAAATGGCAAAGTTGTAGGTAATAAAAAGATCTACAACTTTTGTATTTGCAATTTTTTCACATAACCTCAAAATTTGGGTGAAAAATTCAAAAAACCAAGTCTTTGGTTTTTTATTTATATCTTTTTCAAAAAAAATCTTTTTTATACGAAAAATGGTGAAAACTTACCTTATTATGTCCCAAACACACTGTAATTTATTTGATTAAAAATATTATTTTTTTCGCCTTATTTTCACTTAATATCAAAAAAGCATCCTAATTTTCAATCGAAAATTCTGACGTCAAAATATCAGCTTTTTTCAGAAAGTTTGGGGGCTTTTTGTTCGTTGAAATATCTACTTTCTGATGGTGTAAAAAAAATATACATTACTATAGGAAATGTTCTCAGAAAATGCAAAAAATTGAAAAAATTAAATTCCAAATTCGAAAAAAATTTTTATATCATTATGTACAATTTTGAGGTATTTATTAAAATTTACTCTTTAATTACTCAAAAAACGTAAGATTTCATATTTTATTGATAAATGAAAAAGTTGCAAATTAAAATATACTTCAATAATTAACAAACAAATAAGTTAATAAAGTTAATATTTAATAAGACATCTACAATATTTTGAAAAAGTTGTAGAATCTTATTTAAATAATATTTGTAGATGTCTATTTACTGCTGTTTTAAGATAATTTATATACCTGAGTGACCTTCGGTAAATTTTAGCCCATTGTACGAGTAAGTTATTTCATAGAGAAGAGGGGACGGACCTAGGAGGGTCTGGGCCTTACTACATACCTGCTATTTCGTAGCAGCTGTAAAAACCGTTAGCCAGTATTCGAGATACAGAGCAGTGTACAACATCGTTTTTAAAAATACACGTGCAGGCTCAGTTACTCTAAGTGAATTGTGAGAAATTTACTTTATTCAAAAAATCGTTTGGAATCTACATAGCAAGGTAAATACAATCTGTATTTTAATCTATATTAATCAACTTTAAAATAAAAATAATAATATTTTCTTTCATAAATAGTATGTTTAACATAACATAACCTAAAAAAATAAAATTGAATGATATTTTAGTACAAGAATAAAAAATAGTAATTTCGTTTATTTTATACAAACAAATTTAGTTATACTCATGATAAAACTTTGAAGGCATTATTAATTTAACTTTGTCTTTTCAGATTATCAGTATGGATGGATCTGTTTGTATAATCTGCAATAAGTCAGATGACAAGCAAGTGTATGAAATAAAAAAATCAGCTTTGAATCGTTTAGTGGAGTCTAGCAAGAAGAGAATCGACAATAAATACAATTGGATTTTTTTCAATTTTTTGCATTTTCTGAGAACATTTCCTATAGTAATGTATATTTTTTTTACACAATCAGAAAGTAGATATTTCAACGAACAAAAAGCCCCCAAACTTTTTGAAAAAAGCTGATATTTTGACGTCAGAATTTTCGATTGAAAATTAGGATGCTTTTTTGATATTAAGTGAAAATAAGGCGAAAAAATAAATATTTTTAATCAAATAAATTACAGTGTATTTGGGACATAATAAGGTAAGTTTTCACCAAATTTCGTAAAAAAAAAATTTTTTTTGAATAAGATATAAATAAAAAACCAAAAACTTGTTTTTTTGAATTTTTCACCCAAATTTTGAGGTTATGTGAAAAAATTGCAAATACAAAAGTTGTAGATCTTTTTATTACCTACAATTTTGCCATTGAACTTTTTCGCATAGGACGTGTAGTTTAGCCGGAAATCAAGATAAACCATTTTTTACCCTTAAAAACTCACCCCCGCCCACTTCCCGAACTCGGATCGACCGTAATTTATTTTTCCTTTCATTTTGATCATATTTCCCTCCTTTTCCAATGGGTTTCATTCTATTGTAATTTTTTTTTGTTTCAAAAATTATCGACTCTGGTCTATATGCACATTTTTGTGTATTATTCAACTTTAAATATTTTATATTACGCATAGATAAAATCTAAAACACACATAAACTCACACACGCATTCAGACATATACACAACTACATGCACACATGTATACACACGCTCACACATCCATACACATGCACATTCTGTGTATAGTCCGCGCCAAACTGCTAGTCCGCTCTGAAGTTGTTGCGCGCAGGTTTAGTTATCATATACTCCGTAATGTGAGTGCCCGCGCTGTCGTAGTCCCGGTAATATCTACAATTAGCTATTGCAATGCGACACGTTTCTATATTCAGAGCGGACTAGAAGTTTGGCGCGAACTATACCTACACATTGTTTTACACTTTTTTTGTTATTACATTTTTAATTTTGTATTCATATTTTTTTCGTTTCAGGTGACGCCGTCAGCCCAAGAATAGTAGCTGATGTAGATAGCGTACACTCGGACACGCATTTTAAGAGAGGTGAGTTTTACCAACTGTCAATAGATGTCGCTTTTGTATGTTTGTCTTTGAACCGCTTCAAACCGGATCGCTACCAGTTCGAAGTGGTTTGAAGTGGATTCTAATAATGTTTTGAAATATTCTATGGGTCTGGGTGTTTACGTGTTTGTACGTTTGTTTGTGGTACTCAAAATAGCAGTTTTAGTATTAAAAGTGTATTTTATAAATTCTATGACGACACACGAAGTGGAGTGGTGACAATACCAATGAGGCGCAAAAGGTTCCTGGTTCGATCCTCGGTCAGGTAGTTATCTAAATGGTGAATTTAATTTCTGTTCTGAGTGTGGGTGTTTTGTGTCGTCTGCTTGTGTGTGTTCAATGGTACCCACGACACACCATATTGGATTTAAAGTGACGGTACCATGGATACATACAAAGACGAATACAGACACCCAAACCCATGGTAGATATCCGATATTCATCATTCAGATGTCTGTCTGGCCGGGGATCGAACCCGGAAGCACTTGCGTATCAGACCGTCAATTATAAATAATTAATAAAATACAAAAAATACACTACATCAAAATTTGTATACTTGTGAAGTGGCGCATGCAGTGCTGGCGCCTCTAGCGGTGGAAATTGGCAACTTACACCATACATACAATATACATACATACATACAACAATAAGTACTGCCTAATCAGAAATGGTTGTGTTTTGTAAAAAAAATTCGCGTTGATTTATAAAAAAAAGGTAGAATGTTTAACACATTATGTGTTACAGTTCGAAGACGAAGTAATTTAATAGACCCCTAATTTTACTTATTATAAGTCTATTTAAATACTTTGTCTATGGTCATGGATAAAGGACCCCTAATTCTTAAAATTGTATCAAAAACCGACCCAGCGTTTAATATATGACATATGAATATATTTTTTTCAAACTATATTGATATTATTGTTACAAAATATTAGAGGTATGAACTACCTTATGAGAACTTTAACATTATAAGAACTAGATTAAAAAACAAATAAGAATATTTGCAGTATTTTTTTAAAACTGTGTGATGTGATATACATATCCTTAAGACGCAAATCAGCCAACTCCACTTTTTATCAAAATATTTTTTTTTATTTATTTTGATAGTAAATGGCGTTGAACGAAATCAAAATAAATAAAACAAAACATGTTGACAAAAAGTGAAGTTGGCTGATTTGCGAATTAAAGTATCGATATGTATATAATATATGTCCCACAGCTGGGCACGGGTCTCTCCCAGTATCTAGGGGGAGCCTGGACCACACTCCCCCACGGAGCACCAGTGCGGGTTTGTGGATTTCATCTTTTACACGCCAAAGATAGATAAAAGATAGACGCTATTTTGATGTAGTTTTCTTATGTTTTGTACTCATGTCATCACTATTTATATACAATACTGTCGTTACGAAGTTATGCTTCTTTAGGCGTGTTATAGATAAGAAAGTATGTGTGAAACGTTTTTGTAACGGAAACGGTTACGGTGTAACGTTACGGTTTGGTGATATGTTTTTTTTGTTTATAATTTTCGACAAAATATTTTATTATTAAAGATTATTTTATATGTTACGATACGAATACCATACGACTACGACTACGATACGACACGATACTATATTATACAATATGAATACAATACGGCTATGAAAAGTTACTATATTATAGTCTCCGCCAAACTGCTAGTCCGCTCTGAAGTCGTTGCGAGCAGGTGTAGTCATACAATTTGCTATGGCGACGCGATTCATTTCTATATTCAGAGCAGACTAGCAGTTTTACGCGGACTATACCAATGTACACTATACGATATTATACAATATGAAAACGATACGGCTTCGAAAATATATGATACTACTAATATACTTATCAGTTTGTAATATTTTTTGTGTTGTAATAGTTTCACTTCTTGCGCGTAAATATTGATACACGCACTCTTCTTTTATTAATTACGCCAAAGAAGTATAACTTCTCACATGTGTACATAAGTACACACATGCTGTATTGTAACAGCCTTACATATATTTTTTAATTACTTATACAGGATGATTTTTTTAAATAAGTCTTCAATGCCAAATCCGAAACTATAAGGATTAGCGAAATATGCTGAAAGGAGGTACGACGCCGATTTTGATATAATCAATGACTGCATCATAACTTTTATGTCAATATCTTTTTCTCTAGACGGGAATCGAATCTGTTAATAAAAAAAATACACAACCTTTATTACTTCACTATCTGATAGTGTTGCTGATAAGGATCAAATTCTGGGAAGTAATGATAAATGACAAAGTAAAGGAAAAATCTCATTTTGAAGAAAATAGATATTATATGTATATAACAATAACTTATTTCAATTACGTTTCGGATTTGGCCCTGAAGGCCCATTTGAAATAATCACCTTGTATATAAAAGAAAAGATACTTACCGAAAGAAGTATAACTTCAGACATGTGTACATAATTACACACATGCTTATAATTATATTATTTGAAACAATTCAAGATAGTTGCTATGTGTGCGTGTAGGTTCGCTCAACGCTTCGTAGAGGTCGCCTGTGCTGTGTGTGCCAAAATGCCATTTCCTATTTCGCTCCTTACATTCGTGTTATTTTATCTGTGTATCCTTTTTCACCTATGTCTCTTTCGTATAGACCTATTAAATTAAATGAATAGAAAGACGGTTAGAACTTTGACAGAGTTTGCCTACGTATTAGCACACATTTTAAATATACAGGAATTTCTATTTCTTTCTTGTTTTATTATTTATTTGCGACTGCAAACGAGAAAGATTATTTATTCGTCGCGTATATATTTTTTGTAAGGTAATATTGCCATACGTATTAAAAATCCATTTAATCCATTAGTGTTGGCTAGACCCCTTTTTGCCTTTGTGAGACTCTTGGCCACACAAAACACACATCTCTTCTCGTCTCGTCTTTCTCGGTGTTAAAGCCCTGCTAAAATGAGATACCCCATTGTAAACTCTCCTTCTTATCGTACCCGAGTTTTTTTTTCGCTCACATAGACCCCTTGCAAATTTTTGACCCCTAGGGGTCAACATAGTTACTTTGGGTATCAATAAATGAGAAGCTACGTGGTTATATAATATAGTGAAAATTGACTTTATTTTTAATTTTTCCATATTTAGTCAGGCATACTTGTAATATTTGCGTCCGGATATTCCTAGATTTTATGCCCCTAGGGGGCGACCCTTGGGGTTACATTTCTGTCAAAATCTTGAAAAATCTTGACGCTCACAATATTTTTGCTTTTTATGCTAGCTTTTGCTCGCAGCTTCGCTCGCATATCAAAAACGCTAGAAATATTATTAAACCGTCAAATATATAAATAAGAATAGAAAAATCCTTCAAACATACATAAATATATTAGTCCGCTGCTCTGCACGCGCCACTGCATTTACACAAAAAAAACTAAATAAAATATACGAGAATACTAGAAACTCCTTCAAAATGGAAGTTACGTTATATATATATAACATTGGTTTCATTTCATCAAAATGTTGACATTGTACACAATTTATAATGCCATTAGTAAGCTACTGTTTTTATCTACAGGCGATGTCAGAAAAAAACATATTTTTCTTATTTATTTTATTGAAATAATTTATGTTGATTGACTGATGGGTATAGGAGGGAGGAGAGGGGAGCTAGGGAAATAAGGAGGACCTCCCCACCCCGCCCCTCTCTCCATTAATCTTTATGTACTTTCTATGAAAGCTAGTAATAATGCCTTATAATTATGTATGAATTAAGTAAAGTCCGCGTCAAACTGCTAGTCCGCTCTGAATATAGAAACGAGTCGCGTCGCAACAGTAAATTGTAGATATTAGCGGGACGAAGGCAGCGCCCCCACCTCCGGCACCCTCCGCTGCCCGCTCTCGCCTACGGGTACATAGCTGCGTTAGTGTGCCCTTACGTTGCTACGGAGTATATGCTTGTAGTTGTGTTCGACCGCATTGGCTCTCTGGCTGCTTCACAACAACTTCAGACTAGAAGTTTGGCGCGGACTATAGGTACGTACATATTAGGCATTATTCGTGCATGCAGCCGGAGTACATCGATTGATTAGACGTTAGCACGTCAAATAAAAAATATATTATTATGTAACGGGTACTCACGATATTCGTTTTTTATATTGCCGATATTTCGACCCAGTTGCATGGATCGTGGTCACGGCGAAACTCCACCATACATAATAATATGTCTCAATTCCGAGATAATTTTAGTCTAAAATCATATAAATAAAAAATAAATGAAAATTTGGTTGTACGGAATCCTCCGTTTGTTTTCCACTCGCACTTGGCCAATTATTATTATTTTTTTGAATTTTGTATGTTTATCACTAGGTGCTAGGAGAGCGGCGCGCGCTAGGGCAGACCAGAGTTACACTCAGTTTGCGGTGATGGACGATGAGAACGTATCCGCCCTTCAACAGGTACGTAAATGATCGCAGAGGTACAAGCCTCTGTGGTTCGACCTTCTTTTCTTTATTTTTTTATAATATAGGAGTAGCAGACGAGCATGCAGTAGGATTAGATATTCCTACCTGAGGTCGACCACAGATGCGCCGCTACCCCTGAGGACTAAGCTGGTCCTCAATGGGAACCGGTGCGTCTATGACCGAACTTACGTGAGGCTGGTCTTGTATGGGATTAATGGGAGTTGCCACTTACAATCATATGGACTACATGCTCATCTGCTACTCCTGTTTTCAAAAATATACGTAGTATATCTTAAAGACCGATCGTTCGGTAGAAAAATATGTTTCGAAGTTCCACTGCCCGGTCAAAACCGGTTATTATCAAGGACCATTCACCCGGTTAACGAGTTATCATCATCATCATCAACACATCACTGTCCCACTGCTGGGTACGGGTCTCCTCTCAGAATGAGAAGGATTAGGTCATAGTCCACCGCGCTGGACAAGTGTGTATTGGTAGATTCATACCTTTGAAAACTTTTTGCAGGTGACAAAGGGTGGTGCCCTTACACTAGTGTCGTTGTGGAAGTCACAGTTCGACGACTCCGAGGAGACCACGGACAATGAATGGAAACAGGAACAGTTGCAAGTGAGTTTTAGTAGGTTTTAGATCTACTGTAGTAGAAGCAGTAATAGTAGGAAAAGTTGTAGGTACATGAGTATAAGGGTATTCCAAATTTCTTTTTGTGCGCATTCCGTGGAGGAACTGTCTGACGCACAAAGGGTTCCGGGTTCGATTCCTGGCGTCTGAATGATGAATTTGTATATCCGTTCTGGGTGCTTATATATTCTTGGCACCCACGACAGGGAATTCTAGTAGGGGGTTGTGTGTGTAGAAAGCTTTATTTCTTTATTAAATATATTAATATTAAATTGGGATTATGGATCAAAAAGCATCGCATACAGACACTAAACGTGTCAGACACGGACCGTGTCAGACAAAAACATACTTTTCTATATAATATTTTGACAGACACAGCCCGTGTCTGCGCTGTTACGGTAAATATAAAAACGTCAATACACATTGTGTAAGAGAATACTTTTTGTCTGACACGGCACGTGACTGACACGCTCTGTGTCTGAAGTTATCAATGAACCCGTAATCTCTATTTTTACTCGACAGCGGAGGGTAATGTTGTTCGAGCGTATGTATGTATGTGTCATTCTGTGTCACGCTGCAGCACAAACGGCTTGACGGATTAACATGTGAGGTGTCGTTAGATTCGCATAAATTGTGGGATTGACATCGACTGTTTAAGCAGTCCGTTTTTTTTTATAATAAGTCTCTAATTAAAAATACCTTACCTCCGGTTACTCCTTTATTTTTAATTTTTCGAACTATTTTTTTTGTTTGTTGTTTTTTTATTATTTTTCTTTCTTTGCTTCCTTTATTTAATCTTTCTTATTTGCTCTGCATGTCTCATTTTGTCTCCTTTTCATTTCCTACCGTACCATTTCTGTATACTAACATTTACGCCCGTATTAATAAAAATATTTTTTAACAATTTTTGCCTATTACAATTCTAAAGACAATTTGTGTAGGCACTAATTGACAAACCAAATAGTATTATTTTGTAATAGATTGCGTATGATTTATTGTGGGGTTATAGTTATAGGGTTACAGGGATATAGGTTAGGTTAGGTTAGGTTAGTAATATTTAGTATAGGAAACTTTAGTTATTAGTTTGTATGACTGAATTATAATTAAACTATTTTTATACACAGAAATGTCTTTTTATGTACTATGTTATGTATATAGAATATTGATTTTCAGATAAATCTTGAGGTGATAAGGTCAGATTTTTATTCAGCGACCCCAAAAAACGTATAAAAATCATCATCTGACCAGAAGTCGATTTTTAACCTGAGGCAATGCGGTCATTGAGACCGATTCAATAACCCAAAAACGTATCAAAAACATGGTCTGACCTGTTACCTAATGTTACACTTACACGCGAAAAGCGAACAGAAAAATGTTAAAATCCTCATAGTCCCGCCAAATAATCTCAACGTTATTCAGAGATTTCAAAGTATTGACCTACCGCCATCTATTGAGCGATGAACGTAGTCTCAACTAACAGTTTTATTAAGTGTTACCCCCGATACCGTTACCCCGACGTCACGTTTACGTTACGTCACGTGACAGACGGACAGACAGCGGAGTTTAAGTAATAGGGTTCCGTTTTTACCCGTTGAGTACGGAATCCTAAAAAAATATAAAAAGCATCTGAACTCTTCCTGCATATAAAAATCATGATCCGACGTAGGGACTGAAAGTGTTTTTTGTGCATCTATTTTATTAATATCGGGCATTAGTGTACAAATTAGCAAACGTTCGAAAAATGTTAAGATCCTTATAGTGTCGCCAAATAATCTCAACGTCATTCAACGATCTCATACTATTGACCTAGCGCCATCTATCGACGAACTATTGATCTAGCACTATCTATTGAACAAGAAACTTAGTGGTAACTAACATATTTCTTAAGTGTTACCCCCGTTACCGGTACCCCCACGTCACGTTACCCCCACGTCACGTTACCCTCACGTCACGTTAACCCGCTCGCTGCCCAGTCGCCAGAGCACCGCTGCCAGCGCGCGGCCAGTGCGGTGTCCTCGTGCTCCAACGCGGCACGCACACAGCTGCCCGCGAGCGCGCAACACACACACACACACACACACACACGCACACGACCTCTAGACCGAGACGTTTTTTTTGTAAAGTGATGAGGTCGAATAAACCTCAGATCGCGATCATGATAAAATTTCGATAAAAATCATGGTCTAATGTTCCATACATTAAACCATGATTTTTATTTTGAAGTTTTTTTTTTAAAGATTTTTTTTGAAGATTAATTATTAATATCGGGCATCAGTGTACAAGATAGCAACCGCTAAATGTTAGGATCCTTATAGTCCCGCCAAATTATGTCAACATCATTCAGCGATCACATAGGACCTACCGCCATCTATTGACGTAGCGACGAACTTAGTCTCAACTAACATGTTTACTACGTGTTACCCCCGTTGCCACTGTTAACCCCGTCACACATGAACCCAGTCGCCAGAGCACCGCTGCCAGCGCGCGGCCAGTGCGGTGTCCTCGTGTTCGAACGCCGCTCGCACACAGCTGCCCGCGAGCGCACAACACACGCAACCCACACAGACGCAGCCCGTCAACACGCAGATCAGCCAGCCGAGCCAGCCTAGCCAGATCGTTAAACCACCGCCGGTGAGTTGGTCGAATGTTGGTCTGAATGTTTGGCAAACTGAAATATTAAATGTTTGACACATATGCCTCCACTCTGCTGTATTGTATATTTAATAGATCTATAAACCGAACATGCTGGCCAAATGTTGGTCGGAATATTTGACAAACGTTTGGAAATTGGAATTGTTTGCTGAATGTACCGCTCAACTTTAAACCTTATAACTATTAAGTCTGCACATTGGTCAAATGTTGATCGTAATGTTTGGCAAACATTTATATGAATTAAATTTGTTGCCTTTATGTTCCTTTATTATACAGGGTGAATTTTTAAAACGGGCCTTTAGGGCCAAATCCGAAACTATAAGGATTAGCGAAAAATGCTGAAAGGAGTTACGAGGCCGATTTTGATAAAAACTAAAACTGCATCATTACTTTTTTAAAATATTTTTTTCCCTAGCCGGGAATCGAACGAGTTCATTTTGAAAAAAAAATGCATATCTATATTATTCCACTATCTGATAGTGTTGCTTATAAGGATCAAAATCTGGAAAGTAATGATAAATGACAAACTAAAGGAAAAGCCTCAATTTTAAGAAAATACATATTAATTTCATATTAATTTGGCAGTTAAGTTCCCACCATTCATTAATTTAAACATTTCGTGTATTAACATTTTTTTTTTGGCTCAATGTTTCTAATCATTCGAAATGGACGTTTTGTTTCCCAATAATTTATATTTTTATGTCCGACTTAGCTAAGGTTATTTTTAGGACCATTAAAATAGATTTACTTGCTATGGGCGGAGTTTCGTTTAATACAGATGTAAAGTTGACAATTTGCGAGAATTACTTTTTAGAGTCAAATCCGAGTTATTATTCGAGTTATTATTACTAAAAAAAGAGATATAGAAAATCATATTTAACGTTGAAACGAAGTTGTAAACAACAAACAATAAGAATTTACTATTTAATCAGTTATCTATTTTCATTAAAAAATAAATCCTAAAAACGGCGGTAACTTATTTGCCAAACTATTACTCTCTCATACTAAGCCGTATGTCATAGTCATAACATCGAATAATTAGTTGATTAACCAACATATTCTTCAATGGTATGACTTATGTCTATTTCTAAAGAATTATACATAAATCATTTGTTATGTATAATCCTTAAGGATTAGTATGCCAATGTATGGAAAAATACGTATTTTCTTCAAAATTTTCCTTTTCCTTTAATTTGTCACATAACATTACTTCCCAGAATTTGATCCTTATAAGCGACACTATCAGATAGTGGAATAATAATGTAGAGGTGTATTTTTTTCAAAATGAACTCGTTCGATTCCCGGCGAAGGATTTTTTTTTTTTAAAAAACTAATGATGCAGTTTTAGTTTTTATCAAAATCGGCCTCGTAACTCCTTTCAGCATTTTTCGCTAATCCTTATAGTGTCGGATTTGGCCCTGAAGGCCCGTTTTAAAAATTCACCCTGTATACTTAGTAAGCATATTGGTCAAAAGTTTGACGAAACATTTACAAGAATTAAAATTTAAATATGTCCCTTTACTTCATATTTGAATGCCCGTAAGTAAGCATATTGGTCAAATGTTGGTTGGAATGTTCGACAAACATTCATATGAATTCATTTCTTTCGCCAAATATGTCCTTTTACTGTATATTTGTTTACGCATAAATTAGCACGTTGGTTAAATTTTGGTTGAAATGTTTGAAAACGAAATTCTCACCAAATATATCCCTTTACTGTATACTTACAAATCCTTATGTGGTATAAAAGTGCAAATGTAGAACTCTAATTTTATCTTATATTATCTATTAGATGTCCGCGGGCAGTAGCCACTTACCTTTATAGACTGCATGCTCGTCTGCTATTCATATCTAAAAAAAACTTAAATCAACATAAATCTTTATCATTTATTTCTCTAGGCGGAGAAACCGGAGAAGTTGGAGAAGAAGAGCGAAGAAGAGAAAGTGGAGAAGCGTGTGGTTCGCAACGAGAACCGCTGCTGTCTGCACAGCGCCGGGATCGATGCTTTCCCCGCGCTGAGACCCGCTCTGCCGCGCAGCTGGACACTGCCCGCTATAGGTGAGTGGGTTGCCCACTTATCATCGTCATCAATCCATTACTGTCCCACTGCTGGGCACGGGTCTCCTCTCAGAGTGAGAAGGATTAGGCTATAGGCCAACGCGCGGACAAGTGCGAATTGGTAGACTTTACATACCTGTGAAAAAGTAAGATTTCTTAGGTATGCAAGTTTCCACAGGATTTTTTGCTTCTCCGTTTAAGCAAGTAATAATTAATTTGTAATACGCCCATAATTTTAAAATCAGATGTACGCCTGGGATTTGAATCTCAGACCAAGGGGTGATTTAGAGGTCGGGTTTCTTAACCACTAGGCTATCATCGCTCATTCTTATACATTTGGATTTAGCCCTGAAAGCCCATTTCAAAAATCTAGGGTACATTTATAAAAATGTAGGGTATACAAATTTTTTCACTTTATTTTGTTTTCATATGGAAAAAGCATCCTTATTTTTATTGAAAAATTCATATGTCAACATATTTGTGTTTTGTTTAAAGTTTGAGTCTTATTTGACAATTAACATAATTAAAATTAAATAAATAATAGTTCAAAAAAACTAATTAAAAGCTTTAATATATTTAAAGCGTGGGGTGCTTGATATTTTAACTGTTATCAAATTATTGCATCGTCATCGGTCTTTGGTACGCTTGCAAAGTTTCAAATTAATCAGATTTGTGGAAATAGGGGAAAATTGAGCTCATAGATTCCGTTACATAGATAAATAGATAGAACCCAAGCTAAAAAGCGTGTAAATAAAAGTGTATTAAGAACCTCGTCGAGAAATTATTTAAAAATCAAGTTTTTATAAGCCGAGAATTTTCCAAAATAAATGACTAGAAAAACAATTAAACGAAAATGAGCAACAAAACTGGCAGAGTAACGTTTTTGACGACCCGCGTGGCGGAGCGGTCACCATGCCGGTCTGACGCGCAAAGGGTCCCGGTTTGATCCCCGCGCAGACAGACATTTAAATAATGAATTAAGATATCTGTTTCTTGGTCTGGGTGTTTGTGTTAATGTTTATGTGTGTGTCCATGGCACCCATGACACAGGGAATCCTAGTGTGGGGCTGTTAGTGTAGAAAACGTTGTTTTTACAAAGATCGGAAAATATCTACCCAGTAGACAATCTACAGTAGTACTATTTATACAGTACAGTACAGTACAGTAGTACTATTTATATAGTAGTACGTAGTAACTATTTATTAATCTGTGCTACAGTGCCCTTTGATACGCCCACTTTTAGTAAATACCCTCATTTTACAATTAAATTATTTTACTCTTACCATCGTTCCTAACGTGTGTAATGTTCCTGTAGGTTCCCACGTGCGGGCGCTCCGCCCCCCGCTGCTGCAGCAGGCGTCGTTCGACGGCGTGTGCGGCGCGGCGCTCCGCTACCGGGTCGACGTCATGCGGGGAGTGGCTGCCCGGAGCGAGGGCGCTTCGCCCCCGAGAGTGCTGCCCCGGGCTAGGTCTGCGCCGGTGAGTCACTGATACTAGTCTTATCTGTACGTCTAGTTTAACAACTAGGTCGAAAGAGCGCTGTGTGTTATTTTTTTTTCTTATAAAATAGGAGCAGCGGACGAGCACGCAATCCACCTGATAGTAAGTGGCTACTGCCGCCCATGGACATCTGTAATCAACCCCAGATAGGATTAGACATTCCTACCTGAGGTCGGCCACAGATGCGCCGCTTTCCCTGAGGACTAAACTGGAACGCCTCGGAAAAGTATGTCTCCCTTACCACACCCTTCAAACCGGAACACAGCAGCGCCTAACACTGCTGTTATTAAGTGAAAATAGGTGTGGCGGTGGTGCCGCCGGAGTCGAACCACAAAGGGTTCTACCACCTGCAAACCTGTTATAATAACAATGTAGCGCTACTGTGTTCTGGTTTGTAAGATGTAATAAGGGAAACGTACTTATCTGAGGCGTTCCAGCTTAGTCCTCAGAAGTAGCGCACTTGTGGCTGGCCTCACATTAGAATCTAATTCTATCTGGAGTTGATTGCCGAAGTCCATGGACGATGATAGCTTCTTATCATCAGGTGGACTGCATGCTCGTCTGCTACCCTCATAAAATAAAAAACGCTCATGACACCACAATATAACGTTAAGTTTTTTGGTCCTTCGAGCCAGATTTAAATCAAAAACCACCTAACTCAACACTATAACTAACTCCTTATGTTTCCACAGAGCATACCTCGATTACCAAACCTGACAGTATAATTAAGTGATCATGTTCCTACAGAATATATCCCAATCACCTAACCCTACGATATGACTGATGGTAGTATTTACCCACAGAGCATATCCCGATAACCTAACCCAACAGTATAACTATTACATACATATTACCAAATATTTTAAATCTAACTAAACTTACTATTTTATCTTTTTCATGATTATCAAGTGGAAATTACCAACTCTTAATAATTTCTTGTTAAATGTTGATAATCATTGATATTTGTTGTTTTTAACAAACATAACATTATGTATGTACACAAAATCCGCTTTTCTTTATAAATTCGATTATCCGGATATTTGATTATCCGAATACCTTACGACAACTATTAGTCCGGTTAATCGAGTTTCTACTGTACATAGTACACTAACTCCCTATGTTCTCTTAGAGCATATCCCGGTCGTCGGTGTCGCCGCCGCCGCCGCCGAAGCCCCCGGCGGAGGCCACGGTGTCCAGCCGCCTCGAGATCCGCGTGCGACCGCCCGACAGCGCTTCGCCCCTGCACTCCGGTGAGCTTGCACAACTATTAGTGACGTAGCGCTTCGCCCCCACATTCGGATGAGACATAGCTGATCATATATATCAATAATTAGTAGTTAGTTAATAGTCAGTCAATTAGTTTGTCGATTTATAGTTAGTCATGAGTTACGATACACCAATCAATTCATAAGCAATCAATAGTTAATTAATAATTTAATCTGTTAGTCAGTTAGTCAATCAATCAGTTATTCAGTTGTCATTCAGCCAATCAATCAAACAACAATAATTTAGTAGTTAATCAATCAACTAATTGATTCGTCATAGTGAGTCATACAATGAATCAAATAACAATCAGTTATCATTTAGTTGTCAATCAACCAATCAGTCAATTTAGTAATCAGTCAGTCAGTAGTTAGTAGTCAATCAATTAGTCAATCACTTGTCAATTGACAGTAGTCAGTCAAGCACTCGACCAACTAATAATAATTTGGCAGACAGTTAATCATCAGTTATTCGGTATTTAGTCAATCAATCAGTTTATCAATTGTTAATCAGCCAATCAATCAATTAAAAATCATTTACTGGTCAATCAATTAGCCAATAGTTTGTCTATCAATCGGCTAATCAGTAAACTAAACAATCACTAAATATTAATTTGACAAAAATTACTAAATTTCTGCCTACTCAAAATAACTTATAAAATGTTTTTAAACATATCTATTTGTGTTTCAGTAAAAATCCACTCGGTTGTGAGCGGTGGGGAGCCAATACGATTGAATCACGACGAAGCCTCCGTGTACTATGACGCCACGGAACACCAAAGAGACAAACGGTATGTATATTGTGTATATTGTATCTGCTCTGGGTCTGGGTGTTTTTGTATGTTTTTGTGTGTTTTAAAGACAACAGAGGTATCCTAGCATAGGACTAGAGGGGTAAAATATTGTTGTTTAGTAAATTTGAGGTTATTTTGAGACTCCGCCCGCGGCCTTTATTGATATAGTCCTCGTAAAACTGCTAGTACGCTCTGAATGTAGAAATGAATCGCGTCGCCATAGCAAATTGTATGACTACACCTGCTCGCAACAACTTCAGAGCGGACTAGCAGTTTGGCGAAGACTATACCTTTACTATATTTTTATATTTAACTTTATTATTTTTTTAATTTATTTTATATTTACTTGTTTATAGTTCTTCTTCTCCATAACGAAACACCTTGTGAAGTGGTGGTAGTTGTATTGACATTCAAAAAGTACTCTGTAAAGAACCTATTTTGAATAAAAAAAATTGATTTGATTCATACTCAAAAGGTAAAAACGGTACCCTATTATTAAGCCTCCGCTGTCTGTCCGTCTGTCACGGGTGTCTATCTCTTGAACCGTAAAAGATAGACATTTGAAATGTTTAAGAAGTACTTATAACCGACAAATACTAAAAAATAAATTGAAAATTTGATAGTACTGAACCATCCTTGTCCAAGTTCGTCTCGCACTTGGCCAATTATTTCTTCCATGTTGTTTTTATTTTATTAGTATTACCTGTGTATCAGTGCTGTCAAGTCGGTAAATTAGAAGATACATTTGTTTTAAAATGTTTTTTATTATATTTTATATTAATTTTATTTTCAATTTTTTTCAGTTCGTCAACTCGTAGCGGAGAGAAAAGTCAGAGCCCGGCAGTAGAGAGGACGAGGTTGGATGCCATACAAGATAGGTGAGTACTGTAAATAAGACAAAACAATCTTTCATCATCAACCCATTACTGTGCCACTGCTGAGCACGGGTCTCCTCTCAGAATGAGGATTAGGCCATAGTCCACCGCGCTGGACAAGTGCGTATTGGTAGACTTCACATACCTTTAAGATTTTTTATAAATCTCTCAGGTATTCAGGTTCCCTCACGATGTTTTCCTTCACCGTTAAAACAATATTTAAAAACCAGAAATACTACATTCAAACCTCAACTTAATATTATAACTGCGAATATGACTTTGTTTGTTACACTTTCACGTCTTAACTACATAACAGATTGACATGAAATTTACACACGTTGTCAGGGGCTCAGAAAAGGACATAGGGTAGCTTCTATACCGAAAAACGGTACCTTTCCCGAGGGATAGATAAAAAATATGACTGCGAGGGACGCAGCGGGTAAAAGTAGTAGTATTACAATAGAACCCTTTTGGAAATTTTACGAATAATTTTATGAATAATATCAAAATCAATAATTAATAAATCCAAATTTGAAAAATAAACTTGCATACTATACGATACAAGATGGCGTAATTTTTATTTTTCAAAATCTGTCAATATATGTTTAATTTTCTTTTTAATTTATTTATTGTTAATTAGAACTATATAAAAGTCAAATCAAATCATTCATTTTGCTTAATATAGGTAAATACAGTTTACTGACGTCACTAGTTTAGTGACGTCATTAAACTGTGACTTCTTTGCATGTTAGCCTTTAAGCCTCAATGACGTCACTAGTTTAGTGACGTCATTGAGGCTTAAAGGCTAACATGCAAAGAAGCCCCTTTAAACTAAGTTTAGTGACGTCATTTTACTAATGGCGATATACGAGTTGTTATATCCCAGTGTATATAACATTATATACATTGTATATCGTCATTATATACTCGTATATCGTCATTATAATGTTATATACATTGGGATATAACAACTGGTATATCGTACATATACTCAAATTTTATGTATGTTAATCACGTCCGATTCCCAGTTAGCAATAATTAGATTCGATAGCAATAATTGTGTAATATTATTTGTTCTGTAATAGTTACACTTGCGGGTGTACACATTGATACACTAAACATATAACTTCGTACATGTGTACGTAAGTACACACATGCTTCATATATTTTTAATATTTTAATTTTTATATTTCAGGAGCAGTTCAGTGGTGAGACGGGAGCCGAGCGCCGGTGGCGATGGATCTCAGAGTCTCAGAGATGTGAGTTGAAATGCTGAATATTATATTTGAAGGTGGTAGAACTCTCTATAGTTATCCGGCGGCACCACCGTCACACCTATATCTGTTATAACAGCAGTGTAGCGCTGCTGTGTTCTGGCTTGAAGTGCTAAGGGAGACTTATCCGAGACGTTCCAGCCGTTCTTATTTTTTTAGGGGTAGCAAAGTTGTAGCTGACCTCTGGTAGGAATCTTATCTAGGGTTGATTACAGATGTCCATGGGCGGCAGTAGCCACTTACCATCAGGTGGACTGCATGCTCGTCTGCTACTCCTATATAATAAAAATAATAATAATAAAGAAATCTATATACGTGAGAAAATTATTTTGTTATTTAACATTCTAATTATTATTTGGATTTGAAATTGAGAAATTTAAGATTTGGGTTTTGAACCTCGGACCTCTCGATCGAGAGGCGGAGTTTCTTAACCACTAGGCTATCAAAGCTTTTAATAATAAGTGGTTTAATTATATGTTTTTATCCACAGCGGTCCTCGGGCAGCGGTTCCCGTATCCCAGTAGCAACGGGCATAGCGCCGGAGCACCGCCTCGCCAAGTGCGCCTCCTGGAGCGGCGACGGACCTCTGGCACCGGACCCCCAGGACCTCACGCCAGGTCAGTGGACACACACCTTAACCTTTAGAAAAAAATATTATATAGGTTCCTTACAGTCATGGAAGCAGAAGTTATAACGCGCATTTAAAAAAAACACTCATAGGTTTAAAAAGCCATGCATGGGTTTAAAAAACATGCATGGGATTAAAAAGACCATGCATGGGTTTAAAATGACCATGCATGGGTTTAAAAAAACATGCATGGGTTTAAAAAGACCATGCATGGGTTAAAAAGACCGTGCACGAATTTAAAAAGACCATGCATGGGTTTAAAAAGACCATGCATGGGTTTAAAATGACCGTGCATGGGTTTAAAAAAACATGAATGGGTTTTAAAAAAACATTCATGGGTTTAAAAAGACCATACAACTATGTGTGTCAGTGGCCTCTTTGTGACCTTTAAAAAGCATTGTATGGGTTCCTTACAGTCATGGAAGCAGAGAGGATAATATGCTGCGTGCTTTAAAAAAATAGGTTTAAAAATACCATGCATAGGTTTAAAACAACATGCACGGGTTAAAAAACCATGCACGGTTTAAAAAAATACATGCATTTTATTGCAATAAAAACAGATGCTTTAAACGAATAATTCTTGTATGTATATGTCAACGACTTTCTTGAAATTTTGTATTTAGGGTGTTTCGGGGGCGATAAATCAATCTAGCTATTTTATTTGTTTTATTTTCAAGAAATGTAAAATAAAAATATATGTGGTTGAATTGACAAACCTTCTCCTTTTTTATAGTCGGCTAAAAAACCGTGCAAAGTTCGGTCATCCCGGTACTAAGTAGATATATGGTCACTAATAAAAATATACATATTTTATTTATTTGTTTGTTTGTTTGTCCAGCTCTCCGTCGTCGTCGTCAGAACGCTAACGACAAGTACGCGGCGGACCCGGCCCGGGACCTGAACCTGCGCTTCGCCCGGCCGCGACACCGCCAACCACCCACACACCACTCCAGGTAACTGTGACATCGGCGCAGCAGTGTCGTAGCTTTTATATTAGTTGGTCATTTTGAAAAATATTTTAATTTTGTAAGTAACGAAAAGAAAAATGTATTTCAATTAACATTTTATATGCTATTAATAAAATGATTATTTTTTAAACAAAATTATATGAAATATGGAAAATTTAAATAATATAAAAATGTTAAAATTAAAATAATAAAATTTGGGGAAATTATCGTGAACCTGCATTCGAATTAACATTTGAAAAAATAATAGTATTACTTTACATTTTTTAAATTATTTATTTTTAATAAAGTTAAACAACAGGTTGTTCAAAGATAACATTGTTGTTATGTAAATTTGAAGTTTTATTCTAAATGCAAGCATAAATTTAACTTTGTTAAAGAAAAGGTATAAAGAAAATAGCAATGTTAATAAAAAGTCGTTTGATCTCTGAAATCAATTTATGAAGAAGGTCCTACCATTCAAATTATTTTCTTTTTTTTATCTATGCTATAGAAGAGTTAAAATACATCTACATTAATTACCGATACTGAATATTAGTAGTAACTAACTAAAAAGTTATAAGTAACTAACATCTATTGTATGTATTTAATTTCAACATTATTTAACTATATTGTTATCCCCTATTGATTAGTAAAGATTACTCATTCCTAACAAGAAAACGTAACCAGTTTTGACAATTGAAATAGTTGCGTAAAAAAGTTTTGCCACGTCTCCGTGCTAAAATGTCCCTAAAATATTTGAAATAATTATTTATTTATTATATAAATTGCGCAGTATTAGTTATTTATTCGTAAATTTTCTCTAAAATGTGTTTATTTGTCAAGAATTCAAAAAAAGAAGTTACTAATAAGCCGTTTGTGGCTTCATTCAATTTCAAGGCGGCGAAGTATCTTTACTGTTGTAAATAAGTAAATATTATAATCTTTATATCCAAAAAGTATTGTTATAGGTTACTAAACTCTTTGGTAATGTTTTCTAAGTTATTCCTTCTTGTCAAATATTAAGAAATAAAGATGTGTCTGAGCTAAGAAAATAAGATTTTGTTATTTAAAGTATTTCACGATCCTATATTTTAATATTTACTAATCTATGTTATCTTCAAGGAGTACCGGCCGCGGCGTGGGCCCCGCCCTGCTGACGTCACCGCCCGCCTCGGGGGCTTCGGGTGCTTCCGGTTCCTCCTCGTCCGGCTCACCCCCGCCCGCCCCCGCGCCCCCTCCAGCCGCCCCCTCGCATAATGCGGCGCGCGCGAGGCGCTTCCGACCACTGTCTATTGCACCATAGGTGAGCACACACAAAGTGACAAACACACGCACACATACACACACCCATACAGACAGACACACATACGCACAGACAGACGAATTGTATACTACTGTATACTAACACTATCATAAGAGTACGGGGCGGAGTTACACCATACAATAAATGAGAAAACACGCGCACACACACACACACACACACACACACACACACACACACACACACACACACACACACACATGAACACGCGTAATACACTCGCGCGGGGTGTAGCACGAGCACAGTCGCTGACGTCACTCCTCGCGACATGCGCCAGTGGCAAATGTATACACCCGACGCGCTATGACGTCACACATACTGCGGGAGAAGGGACCGCGGCACGCGCCTCGCGCTGATGACGTCACTACGTCACCGTCAGTCCGGACGAAGCTGTGACGTCACACCTACGCGCGCCCACCGTCTCCACACGCTCTCTACTACACCACAGTGGGGACACACACAGCACACTAGCGCAGCGGTCGACGCACGCCTAGCGCTGCTGACGTCATCACCTCACCACCAGTAAGTCACGCACACACGCACGTCACACACTGCTTGGCAGTCTGCGCGGCGCTGACGTCACCGCCCGCCTCGGGGGCTTCGGGCGCGTCCGATTCGTCCTCGTCCGGTTCACACATGCACATAGATACGTTGAGCGCAAGCACGACGATGTGACGTCACCATCGCATCGTATCTATATAGGCGCGCTGTGACATCATCGACGCTGCGTGCATCCGCATATACAAACATGATTATATATATATCAACGCACTAGTACGTACGGACGTTCGCAATTAGCTAGCGGTAAGTGTAGGCACTTAACGTGCTATGACGTCACACATTAGCGCAAGAGAAAGAACCGCGTCGCGCACTTGTGACGTCACCTGATCCCCAATACATAAATATATCCAAAACTATAACCAAATTTACTGTATTTAATTGGTAAATTTTGTTCCTTCCAGGATCAAGCCTCCCCGGGTGACGTCACCGAGAACCCCTTCTGACGTCACGCGCGCGCCCCCCAGGGTGATACGGACGTAACTGCCAATACGGATATTACATATACATATATATGATATGATATATAAAATAATATAAATATTGTATGATATCTGTTAAATGTTGGTTCGATATTGCAAGTGTTATAATGATGATATTTTATGATATATATGTAAAAATGGAGGTATGTATGTGTGCGACTCTGGTGGTACCACCGTCACACCTATTTCTAATAACAGCAGTGTAGCGCTGCTGTGTTCTGGTTTGAAGTGTGGTAAGGACATATTTTTCGAGGCGTTTCAGCTTAGTCCTCAGGTAGCGGCGCTGTGGTCGACCTCAGATAGGAATCTAATCCTATCTGGGGTTGTACAGATGTCCATACGGCAGTAGCTTACCATCAGGTGGACTGCATGCTCGTCTGCTACTTCTATATGATAAAAAATTTAATATATATATGACAAACATACCCATTTTTATATATATAAAAGTATAAATAAAATAGATCGGGCAATTGCCCAATTCTGCTAGTGTTATATGACAAATGGACTCAATAATGATATTACGTATTATATACAAAAGTATATATCGTATGGTATGATATCATAATATTTTGAAATTTTTGATTTAGTGTGGACGGATGTGTGATTTAAAAAAAATATATTAAATTGCTTTTGAAAATTAAAATAAAAAATGACTAATGGGAGAAAAGTTTAATAAAAAAATGGTTTTAATGCAACATTCAAGGCAAATAGCTCGCCGAACAAAGACGAATATGTAAACGGCGCACACGAGTATAAACGTACAATCATTTGATTTGAATTGAAAAGCCTATTCGATATGGAGAACAGGCGAACATCATGGCGAATACCGGATAGACCTGAATATACTACTTACATACTAGTATTGGCGTCAATTCGTTTGAGTTCGTTATTTGTAAAAAATATAGCTGTTGCTTAGCTCGCCATACAAAGTATAAAAGAGCCCTTAAAAGTTGGTAAAGCCCTCCGTAACTTCACTCTGTAGGAACCAGGGTTGTACCTACTACCTCAAAAAAACAGTTAAGTGCTGTGTTTTAGTTTGGAAGGGTGTGGTAAGGGGGTTTAAACTTAGTCCTCAAGGGCAACGCATCCTTAACCGATCTCGGATAGGATTAACGTTTATTGATTATTAATAATCTATCTATCTAAATGTTTTGCCAACTAAAGATTGACATAACAATTTCTACATATTGGACAACGTCTTTTTGCAAAAAAAAAGTAGTTAGGAGACACGAAAATAAGTATGTAATAATATTCTCAAAAATTTTGTCTGTTTGTTTGACATCGCATCGTCGTGATGTAGCTCGTTTTAAATTATAAATATTTTTTGTTTAAAAAATCACACATCCTTAGACACTATTAAAATAATGATTTAAAATATATATCATTCGTTCATTTCTTGAATGAAAATATTGAATGATACTAAAGTATATTTCTATCGAGTTGTGCTGTTTGAGTTCTTGTGATGTAAGAGAGAGACAAAAATCTCAATTTTGAGATATGACGTCATTTTTAGTTATATTAGACGACTAGTACACGTTCGCGGTTTTAAAAACCATAGAATTAAAGAAGTATTTCTCATGAAATATGGTAAATTTCAAGTAAAACAAAAGATTTTCATAGTTATACTTCTGAAAGAATCGAAATTGTTGATTTCAATATAATAAATGTGATTTAATAAAAATGAAAATTGCGTTGATAAGTCATATTTAATTTGAATTTTAAACAAGAAAGTCTAAAAAATGAATCTCCCTAAATGAGTCTAAAAATGCAATAATATAGAATTAATCTAAAAATATTGTATTATTAATAAAAATATAAGAAATGCTAGATTGATTACTTCAATAAATTAATTATTTAACATTGGTGTAAAAAAAAAATTGAATTTGTTGACGATAAAATACGCGAAAATTAAAAAATGTACTAAAATTGGTACACGACTCGCTCTTGACCGTTTTTTTTGGGTAATGGTTGTCTAATATAATAATAAATGTATAAAAAACGTAAATAAATAAAATAACACTTCACGTGTACAAAATATGTATATAATTTTGAAAAAAATCTGAAAAAAGATCTGTCTATATAAATATGAAAGAAATATCATCGATTAAAAAGAGAATATAAATTTTAATATAATCTTTAGGACTGGACTTACACCGTGTCGTACTATGACCGTGACCGTATCGGCACGTGCAAAAATTGTTTAGTATTGTCTTTGCTACCAATACAGAAATAAATAATGCTCAAAATCGTATAAAATCTATATACATAGAGCATTTTGGAAATTCTACCCCTAAGAAGATAAAATCGGGGTTGAAACTTTGTTTTTATATTCGACAATTTGGTAGCGTAAAGATTGAAATATTGCATTTCGCTTTCTAAATTATATTCTAATTTCTAAATTATAAATTATTCGACAATTATCAAGCGAACACGATTTACATTTGTCTTTCTAAATTGAAAGAACGTAACACCTGTTTCGCCATTTTCTTTAGAAAATATCATCATTTGTTCTTATGTCTGGCCGGGGATCGAACCGGGAACCCACTGCGGGTCTCATATATACAAGGATGGCTTTCTCCATTTCTTGGTATGATCCGTTCATAATACGGTCATAGTATCGTACGGTGAACGTTGAAGGCCTCTAGGATTTATATTAGAAAGCGGTTAAAATATTATATTGACAAGAAGCAAATTGGCAGTATTGGTAAATATTATAAGAATTTCTTTTGAAAAATCTCTTAATTTGGAAATTTTTCAAAAAAAAATCACATTGTAACGTAATTTTTAGGTTTGTAATGTCGGATATAACCGTCCGATTACCGGATTATGTTGTCGTAACACATGCCCTGAGTAAAATGTAGTTTCGTTATTCCGGACGTCATAACCCGGTTATCGGATCATTTTTTTTTTGTTATTTTATGTGGAAATCCGTAAGCAAACCTTTTTTTACCTATATTCCCTTTGCTTCTTGTCAATTACAAAGATATAACCGAGAAAATCATTAAATAAAAATATCATGGCACATAGTTACTGCGGTTTAAGAAAACGATAAAATTCGAAAAAAAACTAACTAATTACAAAAAAAAAATTGCACAAACGCATTGCTTTAATCGGCGCTACGGAAAAATACATATTTTTATGGGAAAAAGTTAATAAAAAAATATTATTATAATAATATATATTGGGATGTGAAAATTTCGAAAAATATGTTTTAAATGGTTTGAAAATTTAGGTGCGTTTATACATAAGCCGTTAAATGCGGCCGGTTCCGATTAATATCGGCTTAGTTATAACGCGCTTAATGTCAAATGTTTAATATTTTTAGTTTTTCGTAAGTTAGAAAATTTGAATTTTCATTTTTTTTATATTTTAGTGAATACAGTAATAAATATATATTGGCAAGTAAAGTAGGCTATTTTAAACCTTATTGCGTACGAATAAGAATGCTAATAGCGATTTACAAATGTTTAAGGGTTTAACAGATCTATAGGATTACTAGAAGTGGCATATATTATACGTTTTATATATTATTAATACTTGAATAGACATAAATATAAAAAAGTCAAAAATAAGATTAATAAATCAAGCTTTAAATAAAAACAATAAATGTTGTCATTTTTTATTTTAAAACAATTTGTCGTTGAAAAATATTTTGATTTTTTATCAAATAGCTTTTGACGCGTGTTATCAATTTAAAAATATGTAAATTTAATTTTTAATTTCATTGAAAATATGTAAAAAAAATCTACAATTGCATATTTTACACATTTTTTTAATGTTCATTTAAAAAATGAAAAATCATAAGTATTTAAATAAAACAATATTAGTTTATATGTATATACGAAAATGCCCATTCAAAGCATTTAATATCATTCATCAAATAAAAAAAATATATAAATGACATTTCTAGTAATTCGTATATCTGTAAATTATATATCATAATATTTTGCACCTTAATCCAAGTAAGGATAAGGGCTAAAATTGAATAAGACTAGATCTCTTTAGATAGGCTTCAACGCTAAGGCCCCTTACAGCTTCAGGCATTGACCGTTTTAAACACGTGTCCTGTCAGACAGAGTTTTATTACAATACAACGTATCGCCAGGTACAGACCGTGTCTCCGATGTTACGGTAGATATACATACATCAATACACATTGTATAGGAAAATACTTTGTCTGACACGGCACGTGACTGACACGCTCTGTGTCTGAAGATGTAAATGAAACCTATTTCGGCCGTTAGATACTATTGAAATTATTTTAATTGAGAAATATTTATAGTTATAAATATTAAAATTAATTGTGAAGAAATGTCACACCTATTTCTGTTATAACAGCAGCGCTGCTGTTCTGGTTTGAAGTGTGGTAAGGGAGACTTTTCCGAGGCGTTCCAGCTTAGCCCTCAGGGGTAGCGGCGCATCTGTGGCCGACCTCAGGTAGGAATATCTAATTCTATCGGGGGTTAATTACAGATGTCCATGGGCGGCAGTAGCCACTTACCATCAGGTGGACTGCAAGGCAGTTCTTCTCACGTCAGATTAAAATAAGTACAAAAACGACTTATTTCTCAATTAAAATCGACTTGTCAGCAACTTAGCGAGTTTAAGATCGATTTTATCTTACAATTTTGTGTCGCGAATTACCACAGAACTGCTATTGAATAGAAGCGGCATATGAATTATTTTCACACCATTTTATATTACGACGACATCACTAAAAACTGCAAAAAGGGATTTATTTTGCAAAAAGTAGATCACAACATTACAAAATTGCGAAAAAAATATTTACTTTGCAAATAAAAAGTTTATTTTGCAAAAATTTTTTTTTTTGTGTAATCAGTATAGCGATTATAACAAATGTCACTAGATCACGATTACATCACAAAAAAATGCAAAAAAATATTTTGCACAAAAAATGCTCTTTTTGTGTAATAAGTATGGTGATTATAACATATGCCACTTCTATTTCTTATGCGTTCTGTGTATCGCCAGGATGTACAGGGAGTAAATGTTTAGTGTGGTGAACATTTTTTGGTGTTTTTCTTTCGCTATAAATTGTGTATATTTTTTTCAAAGACTTGAACGCTCACTATTTTTATTTTCATTATGACGTAGCTTCGAGATCTAAGTTAAATTAAATTTTACTTAGGGGGTCATTCATGTATAATGTAAGCACTAAAGGGGGTCGGTTTATTTTTTATTTTTGATAAAATGGCAGCAAAGGGGTCCTGAATTATGGCTATATCAACAATATTTTTTTGTTATATCTGTTATTAGTTTCTAATTTCAATTGTCAAGTTAAGCATTGTGAAGGGGAAGTTTTCACTGACAAGGGTGGACGGCAGGGGTTGAAAATAAAACAAATGTGTGCTTAGTTAATACTTGATCGACCTTTTAGTAAATAATTGCCTATGTCTTCTTAGAATTCACATAAAATTTTGTAAAACCCAAAAGGAGCTTGTACGTTATTATATGTTGTTAACAATATGGCTATTAACATTATTTTATACGTAATTGACATCAAAAAATAATTGTACATATATAATCTGTGGACAACGTCTAAAATTTGATGATGTATATTTTTAATTTTGCCTAAAATTAAAAAATATATATGTCACACTTAAAAATCCACTTAGATTTGAAAAAAAATATTTATTTGATCATAAATTATTTAAAAATATATTTTAAAATTTAAATTTTATTTTGTTATTTCGTTTTGTATGTGACATATCTAATTTATTTCAAATAACCACAGAGTACATAATGTAGTCGAAATGTCTTGTTTATAAGCATTTATAGTAAAATGTCATTATGATTGAGTCTCTAGGACTTCCTTGTTGTGGGAACATTGTGTTCAGCAGTGGTACAGAATAACTGACATGGGCGTCCAATTTTAAAATACGGATATAAAATAATGGCATTTTTCATTTGAGTAGAAAATTATATAAAACAGTGTTCAATAAAAACGCAACTTTATTTATAAATTTGAATTGATTATTTCAAACTACTTTAATTTTTTTGCGGATACTAACATTAGGAAGCCAAATCTAATATAATGATTTATAAGTTAGCAACACTGGATTTAAACTTAGACATTTCTACTTATTATGTAATCTGTGGTATCTTTAATCTATGGGTGCATTAATTCTCTGGTGCCTTGTGGTTCGGCGATGTACAAATAATCCTTTATATGTATATGTTCGTATGGTGTTGTGGAAATAGTCCCGTGACTTAAAAAATGGGACAATATTGTCCTTAAATTTTAAAAATGTTGACATTTTATCTGTCAAATATGTAAATATCAATCTATCTGTCGATGGGACTATATTTCTATAATCTTAAATGTCGGTTGCTATTTTATTCAAATAATGATATTGTATTGCTAAGGGTTTGGACTAAACAAGGGAACATAACATCACACCGACTAATTTTGACTAAAATTGCATTTTCATTTTGAAAATTACCTTGTTTGGTCAAAATTGATTTAAAAATGTTCAAAATGACGTGGTACATGATTATTGTACCTAATTTTGAAAATGTTGAAAATTGTGGATTTTTAAACTTTCATGTGGTATCACTGATTATTACTGATAAGTTATTTTGTCTTAATCAAATTGGGATTTAATTTTAAACTAAGTATTGTATCTTATTTTGGTATTCGGTGCGTAAGATTTGAATGATTGTAAATTTTTAAATTTTAAAATGTCCAAGTGATGGTACATTTTACGCTGAAAATATTTACTTCCGTTAGTGTTGCACTGTCGTATATTTTTGCAGTGTCTTTGTAATGTTACAGTACTTATGGCAACACTGCTTTCTGTCAACCCTTTATGACTTTTGTATTAACTGTCAAAAAATACTTTATTTTGACATACTAAAGTGTTCTAGAGTACAAATTTTATATCACATATAAATTTTGTAAATCAAATACGTTATTATGAAAACAATACGTAAATTGTTGTTCTAATTGACAAGATATTTTCAGTAGAAAACTAGATATTTCTACAAAAATGTTGCTAAAAATCTATGACTTGTAGCCATATCTTTGGATATGTGTTATAGTAACACTATCTTAATGTGTTTTAACATGTTTCGATAAATTTTGTATTAAAAATCGTGATAACATGTTAAAAAGTCGTAGTTTTGTAGTACATTATTTATCGAAACTTATTATTGTATTATTCTATGCTTACGACTTACCGCTTCATTTATTTCTAAATTTCCCTCGTGTATAATTATTTTCTATATGCTCTCTGTAATCTTAATTATTTCGAATAAAGTACTTTAATATTATCGAGGCACCATACAATACAAAATGTATAAATATAATTACCGATATATATATACGTTATGTAGATGCCATTAAAATCTAGTCTGCTGCTTAGTACATAGAGAAATTGTATGTAATTTAATTAATATCGATTTAAAGTATCTAGTATTAAGATTTATGATAATTAATAATTATGAGAGAATTTGAGCGGTTTTGCGTCCCCCGCCGGTCATTTTGGCAGCTAGCGACATTGTTTTGACAGCTGTCTGGTGACAGCGCCCGTTTGACAGCTGTCAAAGTGACGTATGGCGGGAAGAGCTGAATTTAATCGCTTGAGAATTAGCCGTATGGTTCTCGGATGTTAAAATGTTGAAGCTTCTTTTCGTTTCGGCCGAGCGCGGTCCAACACATTCTAGTCTACGAATAGTTTCCGTCTCATAGTTTTATCGGTGGAAGGAAAGATTGAGACACGTTATTTTTGAAAATTTGAGAATAATATGTATAAAGTTGTTGTTATAATTATCGTAGAACCCTTTTTTAATATTTCCGGAGCCGTCTCGCGGCGTCGCGCGATTTTTTTAAAGAATGCACGCTCGATTATGTTTTATTTTGCCATATTTTTTATATTTACCGAAATATGCACAATGAAATTAAAATAAAAGGTATTTGTCCTTATATTGTGGTTTTATTTATTTTCTAGTTTACAACCTAACGGACGACACTATGTTTAATAACTTACGACTTATAATAATAGTCCTAATTGCATTAATCATTCCATTTAAACTTCAACACAAATCAAGATTTTTTGTACAACGGAGAAGACTACATCGGAACGCATCATGTTCCAAATTGCCTTTTAGGCGCAATTTAAGAAATGTCATTTTGACGTTAAGAGATCTCCCTGTGTGCTGGTGATGGTGTAAGGACAGCGGCGGTGCTCCATCAGCCTTAATTCGGAGTTTGGATATATGCAAGATGTTGAGAAAACTTCGATAGCGTGATTCAGAAAGCGCCATCTCTTTAGCGTGATTCAGAAAGCGCCACCACTTAATGAGTTGCAAGAAGTCGCCACATCGTACATCGTTTTCAATACTAAATAACTTCCAAAATAAGGAGTCAAAAAAAATACAATTTTTAAAAACAAAACATTTTTATTTTCAACAAAATCTAGTACATACTACATTCATCACACAATATTTTTTGCAATAGTTTTTAGACAAAAAATATTTAGAACTTATACATATTTTCTACATGAATTACAAATAATTCATTTTTAACGTATTTTACTACTTTTTAATAGTCAAGTTAATTCGGGTTATTTTAAGTAAAATTGCTGACGATATTATCTTTTATCCAAATTATTATTAGTGATAATTATTAGCATAATAATTTTCTAATTTATATATAGTATAAGTAACCAATATGACTACAAAAAACTGTATTTAAAAAAAAAACTTATTTTTTAAAGAAGTTATACTTCTCTGACTTGAAAACAAAAGCTACAAGAAGTTTTCGTACCGACGTCCGACATGCTTTACCCGTCGTGGGTTAAAACGTTATGGCATTAATTATTAAACCCAGACTGTTCTTAAACTATTACACTTTAATTTAAAAAATATTTAAGCAATTTTTCATATACATGGTCAAAGTTCTTTTATTTTTTAAAAACCTCTTATATTTTTCTTCATTACGCTTAAAGAAGTATAACTTCTATAAAAAAAATATTAGGCTGTTTTGGTATAAATTATTAAGATTATTTCGCTTTCGTGATCTGAATTTATTTAAATTAACCATTTAGACTAACAAAATATTTTGTAATCCCTTAAAGATAATACAAAATTCTGTATAGGTTATTTAACTAAAGCTGGCACATACAACAAGTGGTATGACGTCACTGTGACGTCACTACAATGTCTATCTCTCACACGCGTACGTATGAGTGAGATAGAGAAATCTATTTTATATTACTAATTTTTGCTAACAACTCAGTATGTAATTACAACACTGTCTGTCTCTGTCACACGCGTATATACGAGCGAGACAAAGACCTATTTACTTAACATACACAATACAGTGTGATTTTAAATTGGTTATTTTTCTATAGCAAACCAAATATTTATTATTTTGAACACCATGTACTCTCAAAACTTACAAATTCGTATTGAACGTGCCAACTTAGTCAAGGCTTTTGTGTGACGAAACATTTCTCACTGTATTACACATTTTTACACTAACAATTTATTTTACAAGCATTACATTACAATAATATACAGAGCAGGCAGTCGTAGTGTTCAGTTGTTCTTCTATTATTTTTCAAAATTTCTTTATTACCTGTAAAGAAAACGATATTTAGTGATATTACGAATATTAGAATTTCAGTCATTCAATTCAAATTAGGTTTTTTTATTAAAAAAAGCAAAAGAGAATGGCTACAACACGGTAGGGTGATTTCCGTACCGTACTTGAGGTTGGATTTATGTGTTACGAATTTTAGTAAATTATTACAATCTAACACATTTCTATCATAGCATATATTTCACAATAAGTTCTCATTTTTGTAACACATATGTTAATTATGAATTATCATAATTTTAAATATAGGACCAATAATTTTATTAAGATGTAACACATAATTTTTAACGTAAAATTAATTTGCACACACTATATTTTTTGTTTGGAATACCTGTATAAAAGGATGATTGAAGATGCAATTCGCCAAAATCCACCTGTAAAAAAAGCTACTATCATCGGGGCGGTGCAGTCGCGCTACATACGGAGTCTTTTTTATAATATAGGAATAGCAGACGAGCATGCAGTCCACCTGATGGTAAGTGACTACTACCGTATGGACATCTGTACAATCCCAGATAGGATTAGATATTCTTACCTGAGGTCGGCCACAGACGCGTTGCTAACTTTGAGAACTAAGCTGGAACGCTTCGGATAAGTATGTCTCCCTTACCACACTTCAAACCAGAACACAGCAGCGCTACACTGCTGTTCTAACAAACATAGACGTGGCGGTGGTGCCGCTGGAGTCGAACCACAAAGGGTTCTATCGCCCTCAAAGCTACGTTATCGACGGTGCAGTCGAGCTACAGACGGGGCTACGTCACCGGCGTTGCAGGGGAGCTCCACGCGGCTACGGCTACAGGAAGTGCGCGGCGACGCCGAGCTGCAGTCCGGGCGCGGCGACGTCCCCGGCGGCGGCGCGCAGCGGGGCGGTGTAGTTCAGCTCCACGCGCGCCGCGCGCCCGAGCCGCAGCGCCACGCCGCAGCCGCAAGCCGCGCGGACCGCGGACAGCGCGGATAGAGCCGCTACGCCCGTCTCCTCTGCGGAAAAGCGTAAAAGAAGTTTAGCTTCTTGCGTGTGTCAAACTATGAGAGAAGTTAAACTTCTTGCGTATATAATATACAAGTACGACAGAAGTTAAACTTCTTGCGTATTTATAAGTGCGAGAGAAGTCCTATATTCTTGCATATGTGTACGCACGAGAGACGTTAGACTAATTGCGTACGTGTCAGTACAAGAGAAGCTTAACTTCTTGCGAATTTATAAGCGTAAGAAAAGTTAAAATTCGTCACCAAGTGAAACTATTATACGAAAATAATGATAAAATGAATAATATCATATTATATTATACTGTACAGTACCGGACCAAACCGTACCGTCTCGTTGTATACCGTATAATGTTATTTTAGTATATCATGTAAAAAAACAATCAAAATTATTTCCTGCAAAGATACGACATCAATTAGCCTAACTTCTTGATATCGATTATTATCTGTCGGTTATGAAACAAAAAATCATCTCTAAAAATTTTATAATTATACTAATTTCTTTTATGTAACGCGCTTAAAGAAGATTCACTTGAATAAAACGAAATACATATCGTATTCCAAAAAAAAGCTCATATAATATTCTTGGAAAAATGAAGAGGGTATTCCGAACGTGACGTCACATCACCCCACCTTTACGGCTTTATAAGCCGAAGAAGAGCAAGTGCCGGGTCTTTCGTTCGTCAGACGTTGAACTGAACACGGAAACTCTGCCCGATTTTATACCGATTTATTGTTTTCGTTAAATTGTTAATATTTCAAGTAACTATTTTTATTAACGTTTAGAAGCAGATATGTGGAAGTGTTTAATAAGCATTTTGTTTAGTTTTGTGATAATTTGTGATGAATTAAATCTTTTCTTAAGCTTCTAATCTTTCATTTCTAAGAATATAATAACCAAAACCCTATCGAAATCTTTGTCAAAACCGTGGCCATAGTAACATACACACATACATACACACATAGCCTCACACAGTCCCTCCTATTTAGAAGTTAAAACCAACCACTCACCAGGATGTGCCAAGCAGCCGGCGTTGACGAAGAAGTGCGAGCGGAACAGCTCCCCGAGCCCGCCCTTGCCGGGCTGGAAGGGCAGCGGCGCGTACACGTGCAGCGCCGTCGCCCAGTACATCTGCACATTGTAATACCACCCTTAGGTAATTCATTTCTGTGTCTCATGTACCCTTGCTTCATCCCTATCATTGTAACTAGCCAGCAAGGTAGCTAAATCAGTCTTAATCTAAAGCAGTCTAAATTACTTACTAGCTAGCCTTAGATTTAGACTGCTCTTTTCTTTCTTTGAGAGTTACTCAAACAGAATTTTCTATCTCTTTCTCCCCTAGTTTCCTTCATTATCGCCCCAATCGCCCAATATGGTGTGTACACCATTTTTCTTCATTTTCAAGTAGTAATTTATTTTAAATGTATTTACTTCTTATCCATTTATATCTTATTTCTTTTTTTTTCTCTCTCTTTCTCTTATTCTTTCTTTTTTATGTTCTCCTTTCTCCCCCTTTTTTTATCATTTTATTTTATTCATCCCTTTAGATTTAGATTGTTTCAAGTCAGGGAAAGTGACTGCACCTCATGTTTTCATGAAACATCTGCAGGCGTCCCACAGGGCTCTGTGCTGGGACCGATCTTATACACGTTGTATACGTACGACCTACCCCAAAACGATGATGTTACCATAGCAACCTTCGCTGACGACACAGCTCTACTTTCATCGAACAACTGTCCGATTAAAGCTTCTAAGGTCCTACAGAACAGCCTAAACGAAATTGAAAAATGGCTAGCCAAATGGAGGATTGCAACTAGTGTATCTAAGTCAGTGCACGTAACATTCACACTCCGAAAGGGCGATTGCTCACCAGTCAGCCTAAATGGCGTCCAACTACCACACCAAAACACTGTAAAGTACCTCGGCATGCACTTGGATCGTAGACTCACTTGGAAAAAACACGTCCAAACAAAAAGGGACGAAATTAATCTAAAATACAAGGGTCTCTACTGGCTACTTGGACGAAACTCAAAACTATCCACTGACAACAAGCTGCTCATATACAAAACAATACTGAAACCCATTTGGACTTATGGTATACAGCTGTGGGGCACGGCAAGTACCTCTAATGTCATGATCATCCAACGAGTACAAAATTACATCTTAAAACAAATATCAAATGCACCTTGGTTTATTAGAACAACAGAGGTCCATGAAATCCTGAACATACCCATGGTAAAAACAGAAATAGAAATTCATGGAGAAAAATATAAAAAACGCCTACATAGGCACCCCAACCGACTGGCGGGGCAGCTGGCAACTGCAGTCACTGAACGTCGCCTAAAAAAGCGGCGGGATATGTTCGATGACGCGTGACTAATAGTCCGAAAATAAAGAAAGGGTCGGCTCCGCTGGGAGCAGTTCCCTACAAGCCTTATAAGTCTCACAACACATCTGTTTATAGTCGCAGACAGACTGATCGCAGATGCTAACACAAAAAAAAAAAAAAAAAAAAAAAAAATATTCATCCCTAAGGTTGACTGGGAGAAAGTGCTATTTAGCATTAAACCTTTTGGACCATATTGTTTTTCTTTCGTTGTCCCCAAATTCCGTCTTAATCTCCCCCTAATTTGCCTGACTATCTTCCCGATTTCATCCCTTCCTCCCCCTAGTTTTCCTGACAATGTGGCCGATTTTGTTTCTCCCTCTCCCTCCCTCTAGTTTCCCTGTCTCGCTGTATTTGTATTTCTGCCTCCCACTGACGATCCCCCTCATCCTATCCCTTTCCCCCTAGATTTCTCATCTTTCCCCCCATCCCCTACCTTTCTCCACTAGCTCTCCCCCCTCCTCCCCCCCCCACTCACCGTCCCCCCCACCGCGTGTCCGTCGCAGTGGGGTCCGATGCCGCGCTGCCGGAAGCCGCGCACGGTGGCGGGGCCGCCCAGGAAGAAGTGCTCCGGGATCTCCGTGCCGAACATGTCGTGGAGGATGCCCACGGAGCCTGATAGCTGTGCCACCTGCAACCGAGTTGGAATATCCAGTGGTTAATGGGTGGTAGACTATCGAGGTAAGACGCGTTGCGTCAAAAGAGAAGTGGTATATTTTGGAGCACACAAATTATCTTTTAATTACGTATTTCAAAATAATATAATTCTTCGGAGGTACCACCGCCACACCTATTTCTGCCTAATGACAGTGTTAAGCGCTGCTGTGTTCCGTTTTGAAGGGTGTGGTAAGGGAGACATACTTTTCTGAGATGTTCCAGCTTAGTCCTTAGGGGTAGAAATGCATCTGTGGCCGACCTCACGTAGGACTCAAATCTTATTTAGGGTTGATTACTGACATCCTGATGGTAGGGACGTACGATCAAGTAAACTTCATACTCATTTGCTACTTCAATATTAAAACAAAATTAACGATAAATGAATGAAATATTTAACTAATGTCTTATTGACCGATTGATAGAAAGAATGAACAAATAAACAAACTCATAACACTTGGTGCGACTGATGCTCGTCTGCTACCACAATGTTATAACAAAAATTAACAATTAACGAATGTAGTACAAAACAAATCACTAAACAACTGACCGAACGAAAATAACGAGTCAACAACCATACTCACAACACTAGGCGCGACCTCCTTGTTCGCCTGCGCTTGGAGCTCTGTCCTGATATTGGCGACTCCGCCCCCCAGTCCAGCCAACTCACTAGCGAACTGTACCCAGGTCCCACGCGTGGGGAAGATGGGCTCGTCTCGGTGATCCACTGTCACTATGTGACGGATCACTGACTTCATTTGGGGACCTGGGGGTTGTGGAGTAGGGGTAGGTTAGAAATATATTATAGTATTGAGGTTAGACTAGGTCAGAAATACTTTTTAGGTGAGATCAATATTGAAGTGTGCTTTTTTCAGGTTAAATTAACTTAGAAATGTTTAAAGTATTCTAGTTCTACAGAAATATAGGGTAGTTTTCAGGTTATTAAGTCTAAGATATATGATATTACATTTAGGTTAGGTTAAGTTAGAAATATGTTATAGTTTTCAAATTTATACGTATCGTTAAATTTCAAATATTCGTATAAGAGCAGTTTAGCGGTGTTATGTTATAATTCAAAGAGTGTGTTAAGACAGAACACGAGGCATTCCAACTTAGTCATCAGGGGTACCAACGCTGTGGGCGACCTCAGGTCCTCCAATCCTATCTGGAGTTGAATACCAATGTCCGGCAGTACAGCAGAGATTTACCATCAGTTAGACATGCTGTCTACGCTCGCTACTTCTACTGATGATGTACTGGTGTACTTACCACTACTTTCTCTGACCCTGAAGCTGGTGGTCTTGCTCAGGACTGAAGTGTCGCGGACGAGGCCCTCCCATTGTATATTGTGTTTAGTCTGCAAACAATATGATTAGTAAATTATAACAATGTGACGTCATTCGTCATCAACCCATTACTGTCCCACTGCTGGGCACGGGTCTCATCTCAGATTGAGAAGGATTAGGTCATAGTCCACTGGGAAAAAAAAATCGCGTCAACAATCACTATTACTTTAACCTTCTCATGAAATATGAAATGAAAATGAATATTTCCAAAGAAAAATTAGTTCATAAGTTATTTCATTTGTTTTACTATGTTTAGGACTTATATCATTGTGTACTATGTATTATAATTTGTTTTGTTGCTGAAGTGAAGTGCTTGAAGTGAAAACTCTCGAAACCTAACCTTAATAATAAAATACAATAAATAAATAATGAAACTGACACCCATTGACATATAGTTTCTATGCTGACACCGGATGACATCTTGACTTTTGCAGTTTGCTTTGCCGTCTTACGAATTTTCGATCAGGCCACGTGTCCTGACGCGAGTTTAACATTTTACTGATGGGTAAAAAGTGCACAACGCCGCTAAAGGAGTTTTCACTTCCAAAATATAAATAAGATTTTAAATAATAACGAGGTACCAACCGAGGGTGATGTCCTGAAGGCCAGATCGAGGAGAACCCCGCGGTCCAGTAACCGGTAGCCAGACCACGGGTACTCGTGGTTCTGTTGGTACACCGTCGCTGATAGCCTGCGAACAATATAAAGTCATCCATACACACATATACACACACACACATGCATACATACATACATAAATATACATACGCATATGTACGTAGTCATTCATAGTGTCAGACGGAGAGATAAAAACAAAATACAAGTAGAAAAAGGGAGTGGAGGTGGTGGTATGTATGGTGGTGTATATTTTTAATTTTTGCATCTGCATGCAACCTTTGAGGGAGGGAGGGTGGTACATACTGCATGGTTTAAAATATATACCATCATACATATTTGTAGCGGATTGTTGCGCAGTAGTTTTAATCTTAACTGAATAGCATGGATTTCCGCAAAGTAACGCCTGATACAATTAACTATAGAAAAAGGGAGATATTTTGAACGTGGTAGAAACCCTTTGTGGCTCGAATCCGGAAGCACCACCTTAATGAGAGTAAGAATCAGTTCATCGCTGTTTGAAGGGTGTGGTAAGGGCTTCGATCAAGAATACCAATGATCGAAGGGTAAGCGAGACATACTTATCCGAGGCATTCCAACTTAGTCCTCAGTGGTAGTAATGCATCAGTGGAATAACTCAGGCAGGACTCTTATATTATTGTGATTAATTACAGATGACATGCATATGCTTCTACGCTGTTTTACTTTTGTTCTTTTTCTTTTTTTTATTATTCTTTTTTCTTTTATATTTAATAAATTGGGTTGATTACATTTTCTATTAAATTAATAAAAAACATTGTTTGTATTCCCTTAATGATTCTTTTTTACTTTTTTTGTGCATATTGATTTGTTTATTTATTTATTTATGCGTATGCGTGTATAGTGTAAGTTAAAAATTATTTGTATATTTTTTTTTATTTTTGACCTTATTTGTGCATATTTATTTATGTGTGTATATAAAAATAATTATGTATAAAAACACTCACACAGGCACGAGAGGTTTATGCGGGTACGGCTTAGTGGCGCACACGCTGAAATTGGACGAGCTTCGGTGCCCGACGCTGTACTCCGCCTGGAGCCTCTCGCCGCGACCCATCACGTTAGGCATCTTAACACCTGACGTACAATGTTAAGTTGACGTTTAACATTGGTTGGTCAATATAACATTGGCATTGAGTTAATCAATGTCATGTTGAAAATAAAGTCATAATAGATTAGTCATTTGACATCTTATGACCTGACATGGTAAATGTTAAGTTAATGTTTAATATTGGTCAATATGATGTTAGACACAGATTGGTCATGGTCATGTCGAAAATTTTGTGTCAACATCGACAGATAAAACAGATAGATGTTTAATATAATTTTTAAACAACTTCCCAAAGGAAAGTGGTTATCTATTCATCGTATATTTTTGTAATCAATAAAATAACTTACCCAGGACAAGATTTCCTTCGTTCTCACTAACAGTGGTGTTGATACCGCCGACGATACGAGACAGCTCCTTCACTTGGAATGTTACCTGAAACAAACAATAATAAAGGTGGTAATATCAACTCTATATATTAATGTACCATATAGAGTTCATATTACCAACTTTCATTGTATAGTTATATGAACAGATTTAATGGCTTGAACAGAATACTTACCTCGAGTCCCTCGGGAGTAGAACCTGGACCATTAGACACGTCGATATAGACCCCAATGTCCCGGAAACATCCCATCGAGTCCAGAGCGCGGCGTACCTGAAAGAAATTAAAAATGATTAAGTAATGCATAATTTTTACTTTTAATCTAGTTATACGTCAAATTTTAGTCACCATAATATTAAGGCATTTGGCTCTCTCACTTAAAAAATATTAAGTTATGTGTAATTTTAATTTTTTGGTCTATGTAAAATTTTAGTCACAATATTATTAAATCATCTAGCTTTCTTATTCTCCCGTTCTATGGCTATCTTTCTCTCACTTGCTTTCTTTTTTCTCAGATGCTGTCTCTATCTCTCCTTCATATTTGTTACTTCTCCCACTCTCTCTAGTCCTGTCTATCATACTCTAAATCTTTCTAGCTCTCTCTGTCTCTTTGATCCTCTCCATTTCTTACTTAGACTCACAGATAATTTTATTTCATCTTTGTTACATGTTTATAGATTAAGTCCTTATTGTGAGAGGAAATAAATGGATTTTATTATAACTATTATTATTTCTCCCTCTTTCCTCTTTCTCTCACACACTCTCTCTCTCTCTCTTACATCTCTTTCTCACTTATGCTTTCTCTCCCTCACTCTTTATTTCCTTATTTCTCTCCCTTACCTTATGCGCCCTAACAATGACATCCTCAAAATCGGTAGCGTGGAAGAGATCATCCACGGTGTTTCGTATGATGTCGTCTTTGGTCCGACTTAACCCATCCACATGTACTCGATCTACGCGCGCCTGAAATATAATAAAAAATCTCATTATCTATCTTTTTTTCTTTCTTTAAAAAATACGCTTTCTACATGGAGCTGAAGAGCCCCAAAAAAAGTGAAAAAAGGTGTAAAGAGATCTCTCCTCAAAAGCCAGCGATGCATTGGCGACTCCTCTGGTGTAGCAAATGTCCATAGGCGACGGTGACTGCTTTCCATCAGGTAGCCCGTCTGCCTTATCATTTACAGCCCCACACTAGTATACCCTGTGTCATGCATGCAATTTACACACACAACGACAAATACAGAAACACCCAGACCCAGATAGAAATTTAGATTTCTGAAATTTATCATTCAGATCTGTCTGGGCGGGAATCGAACCAGGAACCCTCTGCAAACCCATATGACCGCTCTGCCACAAGGATCGTCAAATTATTATCATCAAACCAATAGTGGTAATAATGGTGGTTGGAACCTACCCTCACTCCATTGAGCTTGATGCTGGGTTTGGGCATGGTTTCCTCCAGATCCAAGGGTTCCTCGAGCTCAAAGAGTCCACTCATTGGGCCCATGTCTCCGCTGCCTTGCTCTGCCTGTAAACAGAATCACTGATCGTATTACACATGAAATCTGAGGGTTATTCCCAGGTGCCGAGTTAATCATTGGTAAAGCACACATGTAAATGACAAGTTTAGTTTTCTTTTTCTTTAAATTATGTCATTAACTGAGCAGGTATTTCATCTGATGGTAAGGAGTCACTGTCGTATGGACTGTAACCACCTCCATATAGAACAGGTTCTACCTGAAGCTGATCACATGCCACTCCTGAGGACTAAACCCACCTTATATGTATTTTTTTTATAATATAGGAGTAGCAGCCGAGCATGCAGTTCACCTGATGGTAAGTGGCTACTGCCGCTCATGAACATCTGTACAACCCCAGATAGGATTAGATGTTTCTACCTGAGAACGGCCACAGATGCGCCGCTACCCCTGAGGACTAAGCTGAAACGCCTCGGAAAAGTCTGTCTCCCTTACCATACCCTTCAAAACGGAACACAGTAGCACCTAACACTACTGTTATTAGGTAGAAATAGGTGTGGTGGTGGTGCCAGCCAAGTCAAACCACATAGGGTTCTACCACCTTCAATCCACCACATCCACATATCTACCACCAAAACACAAGATCTTCACTTATGAAAAGGCTGGAAGCTTTAAGAGCAGATTTTATCAAATAGACAGAAAGTCAAAGTAATATAGAAAAAATTGCATTCCATATTTAACTGATAAAGTCGGTCTTAGTTGTGTTAACTCTTCACATAGCTTCATCCTATTATTTTATTTTACAAAAGTAGCATTTTAGCTTTTGGTCAACCTGATGTTGAAATCCTTTATATGATTAGTAATCAACCCTAGATAGGATTAGAGACCTACCTGATATAGGTCACAGATTAGCTTCTTAGTTAGATACTTAGGGGAAATGTCTCATATGTCTCTGGTGTACCATACTTCAAACCAGAACACAGCACTGCTGATATTAGGCAGAAATAGGTGGCGGTGGCGCCGCCGGAGTCGAACCATAAATCTATCGTAGTCCGAGAAAGCATTTATAAATTTTGGGATACTTGTTGATAACATAGAAAGAAATAAATATTACTGAAGTCATCTTTATTTATAGCTGTGTAATGTTATTACATTAATTCTTGTGCTTATCATAATATAATAAATAATAATATGAATATATAAAAAATGTTACGCAACAAAATCCTTGCTACTTTACACAGTATGAAGAAAAATTAAAAAATAAATGTTCCAATTTGAAATTAACCTCTCAATGTTTTTAACAAAATTATGATATTATTATACGTACCTTAGCGTGTACGGTACCCATTTTATTATTTGTTTTATAATATTATAATTATTATAGAAACTATTTGAATTGTTGAAATTTAGAATTTATTATTTTGAATTACATAAATAACACCGATTTGACAGCGGACTTTCATTTGGCTAGATTTGGTTGATTGTCATTATTATGGCAACACTGATAAAAGAAAAATATTGTTTAATAAATCCTGATAATTACATTTGAAAAATATATAGGATGTAGGCCATTTAAAGATTAATTTTTACTTTAGAATGGATACTACATTGTAATTAATAGGTGGATTACATCGAAATGGCAATGCCTTTTTTATTTTACTACATAGTCTGTGATTAAGATCAGCTGATCAATTTTGTGTTCATGCAAGTTTAGTAATGTCTTTCCATTTTACGCAAATAAGAAAATATTATAACTCAAAATAAAAATTAATAAATAAAACAAAAGATATTATTTTATTTTAAATTCATTGTAATATGTCTTGTTCTTACATTTTTGTGTAGTTGAACGTTTTCATTTATGGCTTATTACAATAAATTATTTAATCAAATGTCGGCTTTTGTTTATACTTTTAGCTTACTGACTGCAGTGTACGAACCAGATGTAATTTAGATAATTTTAATAAAACAAAAAGCACAAACAGAAAATATTTTTTTTTTGTTTAAAGTATAAACAGTGAATTGAAACGTTACTGTCAATATCAAATGACAAGTTGACAAGTGCCACTGTCATGTTATTTTTATTTGACACTTTGACTCAACTGAACGTGAACCGCTACCGGCCACATGTTCTAACTTTTTTAAAAACAATTAATTATGGATAAAAGTGGTATAATCAGCCTATGTAGGGAGCTAGGGTGTTGTGATACATGCTGCCTCCGCTACATCGGTCTGAAGAACCCTAAGTTTTACACAGATGTGAAGAATACCCTTATTAAAGTTTGTATACAAACAATACATTTGGAATATTTACGTATCTAAATAACTATTTGTGTTTAATAATCACATTTGAATATACGATATGAGTGAACAACGTTTTCGAACTATATTTTTATTGTAAACTGCATTAATTAAATTTAATTGTAGGTTTAAAATTAGAACTTTTCATGGTTAGGCAAGATGTTACCGCCATATTATCTATTTTGTTATAACAATAGTGTAGGGCTGCTATGTTCTGGTTTGATGTGTGGTAAGAAACACTTATGAGGAATTCTAACTTAGTGCCCGGGGGTAGAAATGCATGGTATGGTCGAAATCATTTTAAATTCTTGTCTAGCTAGGAATCAAATTCATGACTTTTATCTTTGCTCAATATATATTATATTGTAATATACCAAACGAGTATGCAGTTTACCTGAGGGTAAGTGGCTCATGCCTCTCATGGACATCTGTGAGCCCAAATAAGATGAGATTCTTGCCTGAGTTTAGCAACACATGTGCTGCTGCCCCTGAGGACTGAGTTGGGAACATGTCGGATAAATATGTCTCCCTTACCACAACCTTCAAAGCAGACTACAGGAAATATGGTTTATCACTAAGACTATAATACCCATATTTGTACATTTGTAATTTTCAAATTTTAATTTTAAATAGGCACAAATCTAATAATATTACAGTTTCAAGACTCAACAGCAAACACAGACTCTGTCTCTTCAGAAGACTCTACAGAGAACAGCACGATAGAGAATCAAAAAGAAGATGCCAATCAGACTAACAAATCTGAACAAAGTACTGAAAATGGTCACAATTCCAACCATTCAATGAATAATATAGAATCGGAGAGTATAAGAACAGAAGTAAATTTAAATGATAATGATAAGTCGGTTGATACAAATAATGATTCGAATAAAGAAAATGTCGCAACAATAGAAGTATCGGAGAATTCAAATGATGTGGAGTCTCCGCCAGCAAAAAGACCGAAATTGAGTGTTTGTTCGAGTTGTCTAGGTGTGTTGCAGGAGGATATGTGGAATGAGACCTTAGAGATGGTTAAAGATGTGGTCGAGAGGAAAGGGTAAGGCTTACACTACAAAATTTGCCAACTAAATGTCCAAAAGTAAAAGGATTTACAATGACCTGTCATTTGATGGAGTAACAAACAAAAATAAATAAATATAAATATTTTTTAAAATTTCTATTTTGGTATAGTCTGCATAAAACTGCTAGTCCGCTCTGAATATAGAAATGAATCGCGTCGTCATAGCAAATTGTATAACTACACCTGCTCGCAACAACTTCAGAGCGGACTAGCTGTTTGGCGCAGACTATAATATTGTTTTGTTTATCATATGCTTCTCAAAAATCTCTTTTATTTGATAATTATATTATGGAGTGCATGAAAAATATCTCCCATCTCGGGGCATCAGCCATATTGTATTTAGAATGATGTCAAATAATGTCATGAAAAACTGTAGCTAAAAGGTTTATTTTAAAAAAATTATTTAATATTTTATTACCAAGTGCACATAATGCAGTTTTTTTTTATTATAGCTATTGTTGTATATAATTCCAAAAAAAATTAAAAGGTGTGAAATAGTTTTGTGTTATTTTTATTTTATTTTTTTAGCTATGAATGCAACACTTTTGGCTGTGCGCTCTCATCTCCGATAGCAACCATTCTGAGAGAAAAGGCTATTGTGTTAAGAATATGTGATAAATTCCCTGGATTTGTTGAAAGTGAGTATTCTGTGGGAGCTCCGGAGTTAATACCATTTCACTGAGTTTTTTTTATAGTATAGGAGTACCAAACAAGCATGCAGTCCATTTGATGGTAAGCTACTGCCGCATATGGACATAATATGTACAACCCCCGATAAGATTAGATTCCTACTCGAGGTCGGCACAAAAGCGCCACTACTCCTGAGGACTAAACTAGATTGCTCTGGAAAAGTATGTCTCCCTTGCCACATCCTTCAAACCAGACCACAGCAGCGCTTAACACTGCTGTTATAACAGAAATAGGTGTGGCGGTGGTGCCGCCGGAGTCGAACCACAGAGGGTTCTACCACGTTTAATAGTGGATAGAGTTGGTTTATTCAGGTTTGGCAACTTGTAGCATGATTGTGTTAGGTTGTGGTCGAACCAAACCTTTGGAGTTTGCAGCAAACTTAAATATGCCATCAAAAACAATGCTTGTAAAAAGATCCAAGTCTCGCCATTCAGTTCTTCTACCGTAAAAAGTTTTGAGATCTATGTAAAACCAAGCCGGTAAATGTATGCAGTCCCTACTTAAGGGACCTTCTGTCTTAAGGTATTATCTCACTATCTAACCTAACAACATCTCATGGGACCATACCAATATTAAAAATCTTTTATGTTCTAAATAAATTAACGTGGCAACCGTACTGCAAGTCACATTGTGTTTTCATCTTATCATATCGCATCACACAGGTAACATTAGTATGATTGCCACGTCAATTTATTTAGAACATAAAAGATTTTTAATATTGGTATGGTCCCATGAGATGTTGTTAGGTTAGATAGTGAGATAATACCTTAAGACAGAAGGTCCCTTAAGTAGGGACTGCATACATTTACCGGCTTGGTTTTACATAGATCTCAAAACTTTTTACGGTAGAAGAACTGAATGGCGAGACTTGGATCTTTTTACAAGCATTGTTTTTGATGGCATCTCATTCCTTTTTGTAGATATTTCTACTCTTTTCCTTTCCGGTACCTTCTACTAGTTGAATCTCAACAACAGATTTTTTAAAGCCAATTAAATTTTTGTAGTTAGTCTTTGTAGTTATGTAAATAATCTTGCCATTCATCATCACTTTCATTCGAACATGACAATAAATTAAATCTAAAAAAGTTACTATTTTGACAACTGAAATTATTCCCATTGTCCTCAGGAAAAAACATCTCTACTGATTGTGATTTATTTATTTATTGTGATTTAACGTGTCTTCGTATTAAATAATCGACATCCCTTACTTTCTTCTGAATAGCCGACAAAAATCATTGGTAATCTGTCACTGACTTCGTCGGACTCCGGTTTTTTATATAAACCACAGTATTTACTGCTCTTGCTCAAATTCGGTTCAATTTATAATATACTTCTGACTTCTGAAATGAAATTAAATGAAATGTTTATTTAATAATGATAACATTCGTTTTAAACTTCTCGCATTTACAATAATAGTTCTGTTAGCTGTTTCAACCACAACAATTTGTTTAGGGGTATATAGCATCGCCTTCTGATGTAGAATTCCATTTGTTGATAAGAAAATATTGAAAGCCCTATTACAAAATTTCGTTCATCCATCTGATCTCATACATTTGTTCGACTTGCTAGTTCCCATTTCAACACTTTATATTTTTGAAATTTCGTAAATACTCACACTTATATTTGAGAAAATAAACATGTGTCATTCGTGAATAATAGTCGATAAATAATAACATGTACCTTGAACCGTTGAGTGAAGTAGCTTCCATGGGACCACATAAATCTGTATGTACGATCTCCAGTATATCGTTCGTTCGCGTTCAGAGGTTTGGAAATGGTTTCTTACTAGTCGTCATATCCGTCGTAATGTTCACATCATCAAGCCCGGTCATAATATTCTTATATTCCGGATTAATATGGGCTAGTCTTCTATGCCAATATTTATTTGACATTGTCAAATATCATATCGGTGATTTGACAAATTGTTTAAATTTATATATACCATGTACGTTGTGGCCAGTTGCGATGATGTTATCCATAGAGTTACTAATAGTGCAACCGTTTTTCAAGAAATTAACAGTAAATCCTTTTTCAATAAGTTTACTCACCGCTAACAAATTCATACTTAAATTATTAGTCTGCATTTGTCTTTTGCATTCAACTGTAGTTATTTTTAGAATTATTATTTGCAGAGTATATTAATAATACATATTTTCAGCTAGACTATATTTTTATTCACTTCTATTTAAAACTTAACTCACCGTACAATATAATTTTATATATAGCTATTATAGATTACAAATAATTTATATTAAAAAGGTTTCTTATAATAGTTTCCACGTTTTTTCCGGGTAGGTATTACCACAAAATAAAAACTAACAGAAGTCAATCTTCATACAAAGTGGGCTGGAGTAACGCACACATAGACACCACTTACCGACTAGTTATCTCGGGGGGACTCTACTCGACTCGTGCGCGACTGTCAGTTCATTTTTACACGCATTTGTAACTGTTTTGTACAAGCAATGGAGCAAAAAAATACCCTAATTGTGCAATGGACGGTTGTTTAAATTCAACATTAAACTGTGGATTTTCGTTTTTTTTATAGCTATCAATTATCAAGCCACTAGGAGCTGATATTTTTGGTGATCATGGCAAGAATATGTTATAAAGTGGCTGTCTAAGCTCGATTTATATAACAGTTTCCTATTTCGAATCACTTGAAATGAATATAACTAAATTTTTGTAATATTGCGTTGAAATGTTAGGTACCTAATATTACGTAAGTTGAAAACATAATTTTTTGTTCGTATATATATTGGTTTGCCTTTAATGCCATTTGGTAGGTTTAGGTCTAAAACGGATAGGGCAAAAGGAATTGTGTAATTAGGGTAATCCTTTTAGAAGTTATTAGGGATTTTCCATTGTGAACATTGTAAATTTTTATATGTAAGCTTATTTTCATAGACATTTATTTATGCGCAATAAGGCCGAAATTTGCCTAAACACTTGTTTCCTTGGAAACAAACTTATTATTATTTTATAATACGGTGACAGTTGCTTTACCTCACGACAGTTATTGTATTTTGTGTATGTTGCCGTTAGATTGTAGAATACGTTAGCATACACATTAACTAGGCAGTCTTAAGATTAGCTAGAAAATATGCAGATTAACTATGTAGTTAAAATTTGAAACATCTTTTCAGACTTGTTCTTAGGACTAAAACACATGCCTTTTTACGACACGACGACGTAGTGTGATACATAGCGACATCGTGCCGCAAAGCGATATTGTTTCGTGAAAATATACAAAGTTTGTCGTAAATTCATGACACGACGACGCATCATAGCATGCATGGGTCGACGTCAAGGGGTAAAAATTGATACAATCTTCGTTTTGTACTTTAGGTAATGGACAAGCTAATCTGCGTTTTAACTGATTTAGGCACATTAGCCGTAACATCTAGTTTTCTTCTTATGACATTTGTCAGAAATTCGGAAAGTTTTTGATATTATATAACTTTTTAGGGTTCCATACCCAAAGAGTAAAAACGGAACCCTATTTCTAAGCTGTCCGTTTGTCTGTCTGACATAGAGCTCTATTTCTGGATCCTTAATAGATAGAAACTTAAATTTTTTTACGGCATATTTATAATGGTGGCCGCTTTAACAACAAGTAATAAAAGTAAAAAGAAAAACTTTCAAATAAAGGAGAGTTGCCATACAAAGACCTTCTTTTTCTTTATGAAGAGGAGGAAACCTTCAAAAGGTACTCAACGACGTGGGAGTGACGCCGGGTTATGTGGGACTTTAGCCGCACTAAAATCCTTCGGTGGCCGTCCTCAACGTTTGTCGGAGAACTCCGGGATCTCCGACTGAACGCAACCGAAGTCCTCTAAGCGCGATGCCTCGATCGAGCTCTGCGTTGGGAGAACAGTTTTCGCCCCTCCTAAACTATCCGGTGTTTTTTTTTTTTTTTTATAATGTAAGAGTAGCAGACGAGCATGCAGTTCACCTGATGGTAAGTGGCTACTGCCGCCCATGGACATCTGTAATCAACCCCAGATAAGATAAAATATTCCTACCTGAGGTCGGCCACGGATGCGCCGCTACCCCTGAGGACTAAGCTGAAACGCCTCGGAAAAGTCTGTCTCCCTTACCACACCCTTCAACCGGAACACAGCAACTCCTAACACTGCTGTTATTAGGTAGAAATAGGTGTGGCGTTGGTGCCACCGGAGTCGAACCACAAAGGGTTCTATCACCTTCAAACACTTTGTTCACGACGGTATGCGACTACACATACCGCCGTCCTTCCCGCGGACACTTATTGGACGGTTCGAGCTCCCTCTTGCCACTCCCAACTCCGGAAGCCCCCTTTTAGTCGCTTTTTACGACAGGCACGGAATATCGAAGCCCTTTTTTAGTCCAGGAACTACAGGGACAAATATATAAGGACCTGCTATTTTTTGGCGTTTTTCATTTTATCTATTGAACCGTAATAGATGTTACAGTTGAAATGTTCACAATGCATTATATGGCTGCTATAATATCAATTAGTAAAAATAAAAATAAAATAAACAAATGTTTTTGTGGTACGGAACCCTCAGTGTACGAGTTCGATTCGCACTTCACCCATTATTTGAATTGAATTTAAATTGAAGTTGGAATTGAAAACGTCTTTTGTCTCGAGAATAAAAACAATTGACGTCGCCTATAATAGTAGGGGAGCCCAAGACGGGATTTCGAGAGTGACTCGAACGCGGCAGATTAAGATATCGGAGATACCTTACATCCTATAGAGTATCTTAAACTATCCATTTGGGGGGTTCAACCAGGGAAGTCCATCAGACTATTAATAAAAAATTGTATTATCTATAGTAGCTTAATTACATTCTGAAAACAATAAATTTATAATCTGATGATTTGAGGGCGGCGTTAGGGAGTAATAAGGTTGCAAAAAAATCTATACCTGGACATACTCGAGTGCGGTAATTTTTTTAATATAAAGGAAATAATGCTAGAAAATATGCACTATCTGATAGCGCCATTTATTAGCTTGGATCCCTGGAAAGTAATGGTGTATAACAAACTAAAGGAAAAGGCAAATTTTATGGAAAATACATTATTCTTCATACATTCTCATTCTATTTTTTTTTCAAATCGTCAGTATAAAAAACCCCTCCACTAAATCGTCAGATGAAGGGTTATGATAAGTAAAACATCAGTTGGAATTTCCTGTATAATAATCTTATCCTGTATAATAATCTTCGAAGAGTCACTGACAGTCTTTCGAATCGAATCGTCAATTTTTCGAATGGGCGACTCATCTGAGGTAGCTTCATATCCCCTTTGAAAATCTAATGCGCTGGTTACTTTTTTTTCCATTTTTACCTCTCGTATGACTGTCCCAAACCAGCAGATAACCATATTTCCGGCATCAGAGATATATACTCTATCACTAACCTGCCGCGCCTTGAGTATGTCTGACTCTGCTTTTAACATCTTTCGAATCATCTAGACACTATTCCCACGGTGAATCGAAAAATATCACACAACCTTTTCTTCACTCTAACGTGTAATCTACACAAACGTATAGGACCTATCGGCGCTCGAGTTTCTACCCATTTAACATCATCGGCTCCCCTACTACTCTTACATTTCGCGGACAGAAACACAGATTCATTAACTGCAAATGTAACTTTGTCATCCTATATAACTTATATAGGATACAAAGTTATTTAATGTAGATGGTGTATCTAGATAACTGGACAGAAATTGCAAAATATTTTAGTTTTCCCATGAGTTATATACTAAACACTAATTGTATTCTCAATTTCAACCTTCTATGTCTGCTAGAAGTGCCTTAAACTTTTGATGATCGGTCAGTCAGTGAGTGAGTGACAAAATTACGAACTTTGACTACTTGTAATTCTTAAACTACTGGTTCAAATTTAATGAAATTTGAAATATACCGTGTCTACACAATGCTTGCTTGGCTCCTGAAAATTCAGGCTTCTAGCTTCATATGCAACGAAGTTACAGGAGGTCGAAAATGGGCCGAATTGCTTCGAGAAAAGTATGCTACGGCCGTGCCGCTTTTTTTGGCTTTGGCTCGACTTGGCGGAGGCACTGCCGTGCCTCCAGATATTTCCTCAGGTAATGTGACAGCGCTGAAAGAAGCCTGGAAGTGGTCGTTCGCCGCCAAGATGGCCGCGAGCATCGACAAGACCCTGGACTCAGGTGCCGTGTCGCCACTGCTGATCACGCTCAACTACGACTATCCTGATGATTTGCAGGTCTGGAATATATTAAGGTTTTAAAATTATCTCTTACTATCCGTACATTGCGCGCATTGCTACGCTACCAACTAAAATACATTTGAAAATGGCGCCATCTGTTGAAAATTGGTCGTACCGACTCAGAAACTATTGTGGGCTCATGCACAACAACTTTGTTAAAGATCATCACATGATAAAATGAATACTTTACGATTCTATAAAGGACATACAGACAGACGTTCATTTTAATATATTCAGAAAATTAACAAACTTGACGTCCAGTTAGATTAAGAAATAAATTTGCTTCCAGATAAAAAAAAATACATTAAATCAGTTCATTAGTTTGGCGCCAAATGTACTACACTTGTAAACACAAACGCATAAACCCACACACACACACACACATACAGATTCGCACGCATACACACGCACACGCTCAGACACGTTCACACACACGCACACACACACACACATACGCACACACACACGCACGCACACATACACTCACACACGAACACATACGCACACATACCCACACATGCACATGCACAAACACGTTCATACAAATGCGCACGCGCACGCCCTCACCCACACATACATAGTGCAAGTTTCAAACTAAATGGCTGTAAGTACCATAATTCACTTATAACTAAAATTGTGTTTTTTTTATAGGAGCTGGAAATATTGAAGACTGTCGCTCCAAAACTGTTCGAATCCCGGAGTAAGCAAAGGCGACGTTTCACTACGGAGTTTACGAGGCGTTCTGTAGAACAGGTAAGCTAATATAGAGGATTTTTATGGAAATAATATTTAGTCTATACTTCTTACTAATATTATAAAGAGGAAAACTGTTTGTTTGATTGTAATGAATAGGCTCAAAAACTACTGGACCGATTTTAAAAATTCTTTCACCATTCGAAAGCTACATTATCCACGAGTAACATAGGCTATATTTTATATGAAATATATTTGATAAATAGATTTTGAGGCGGTACAGAGTTTGGTCAGCTAGTAACCTATTAATTAATATAGTATTAATATTTTTGGACATTAGTAGAAACTTTCTTGGAAAAAGGTATTTTATTCTCACTTGCTTACTTGTACGATCAGTTTTTGTTTTCTATTCTTTGTTTTTATAATACAGAAGTAGCAGACGAGCTAGTAGTATACCTGATGATCAGAAGTCACAGTAGTATGGACATCTGTAATCAACCCCAAATATGATTCTTAATCTACTGAGGACTAAGTTATCCTCAATAAGTATGCCTCCCTTACCACACCCTTCAGAACTAAATACAGCAGTGCTATACGGCTGTTATATCAGAAATAGGTGTGGCGGTGGTGCCGCCGGAGTCGAATCACAAAGGGTTCTAACACTTTCTCAATGTTACGACCGGTCACGAGCGGTCATCATACGGGTCTGCTGTGCAAAGGGTTCCGGATTCGAACCCCGGCCAGGCATTACAGCTAACATTACAGGTTTTATACCTAATGCCTTAGAGTAAGAAAACAAATAATTGTTATACATGAATAAATTTAGTGAATATGGTCAATTATAGATAGTAAATTTCAGATTAATTGGTACATTTAATATGATGACTTAGAATATCTGTTTCTGGGTCTGGGTGTTTGTGTATTCGTCTTAGTGTGTGTCTATAGCACCCACGACACGGAATCCTAGTGTGGGGCTGTGAGAGTAGAAAGGTATTTTTTTTAAATTATAATTTTATTCGCAGGCCTTAGAAAATGCGACTCTACCATCACTATTATCGGCGGGTGGTGGCCTACCACTGGCTTCGGCAGCGGCTAAGTGTGTCAGTGTGGTGTGTACACACAATCCGGTGTACCTTGGTGGCAGGTGAGCTACAACCTGATTCTAGTATTGGTGGTAGAGTGTGGTGTGCTACCACTCGCCTTAGCAGCGGCTAAGTGTGTCAGTGTGGTGTGTACACACAATCCGGTGTACCTTGGTGGCAGGTGAGCTACAACCTGATTCTAGTATTGGTGGTAGAGTGTGGTGTGCTACCACTCGCCTTAGCAGCGGCTAAGTGTGTCAGTGTGGTGTGTACACACAATCCGGTGTACCTTGGTGGCAGGTGAGCTACAACCTGATTCTAGTATTGGTGGTAGAGTGTGGTGTGCTACCACTCGCCTTAGCAGCGGCTAAGTGTGTCAGTGTGGTGTGTACACACAATCCGGTGTACCTTGGTGGCAGGTGAGCTACAACCTGATTCTAGTATTGGTGGTAGAGTGTGGTGTGCTACCACTCGCCTTAGCAGCGGCTAAGTGTGTCAGTGTGGTGTGTACACACAATCCGGTGTACCTTGGTGGCAGGTGAGCTACAACCTGATTCTAGTATTGGTGGTAGAGTGTGGTGTGCTACCACTCGCCTTAGCAGCGGCTAAGTGTGTCAGTGTGGTGTGTACACACAATCCGGTGTACCTTGGTGGCAGGTGAGCTACAACCTGATTCTAGTATTGGTGGTAGAGTGTGGTGTGCTACCACTCGCCTTAGCAGCGGCTAAGTGTGTCAGTGTGGTGTGTACACACAATCCGGTGTACCTTGGTGGCAGGTGAGCTACAACCTGATTCTAGTATTGGTGGTAGAGTGTGGTGTGCTACCACTCGCCTTAGCAGCGGCTAAGTGTGTCAGTGTGGTGTGTACACACAATCCGGTGTACCTTGGTGGCAGGTGAGCTACAACCTGATTCTAGTATTGGTGGTAGAGTGTGGTGTGCTACCACTGGCTTCGGCAGCGGCTAAGTGTGTCAGTGTGGTGTGTACACACAATCCGGTGTACCTTGGTGGCAGGTGAGCTACAACCTGATTCTAGTATTGGTGGTAGAGTGTGGTGTGCTACCACTGGCTTCGGCAGCGGCTGAGTGTGTCAGTGTGGTGTGTACACACAATCCGGTGTACCTTGGAGGCAGGTGAGTTCTAGAACTGATTCTGGTATTGGTGGTAGAGTGTGGTGTGCTACCACTCGCCTCGGCAGCGGCTAAGTGTGTCAGTGTGGTGTGTACACACAATCCGGTGTACCTTGGTGGCAGGTGAGTTCTAGAACTGATTCTGGTATTGGTGGTAGAGTGTGGTGTGCTACCACTCGCCTCGGCAGCGGCTAAGTGTGTCAGTGTGGTGTGTACACACAATCCGGTGGACCTTGGTGGCAGGTGGGTTCTAGAACTGATTCTGGTATAGGGTGGTGAGCTACCACTCAATACGAAGTCGGTCGATTTAGTGACATTTTATGGTACTGTTGTCACATCCGAATATGTGAATTGTGAATATGTCTAAGGGTGGTGAAGGAAGGTGAACACTTATTAAATATCTTCGGTACTCATTGACCTTGACCGAGTTATTTTCATTATGGACGGTACCTTTGTCACATCAATATTCAGTGGTTCATTGATAAGTGGTCATCTACGGGTGGTAGATGACCACTTATCAATGAACCACTCATTAAATTCACTAAGTTATTTCGATTATGGATGGTATCATTGTCACATGAAAATTTGTGAATATATCAATGGGTGGTAGATGACCATTGAACATTACAATGTTACAGGTACCTAAAACTGAGCCGCAACCTGCCCCAGTCACCGTGGGTGTTAGATGGGCGTAGGGTGCTACCGACGTCTGTTCAGGAGATCATTTTTAAGCCCTTAGCTGATATTTACAAGTGAGTATTCAAATTGTGATTATATAGAAGAATAATATATTAGTAGCAGACGAGCATGCAGTCCACCTGATGGTAAGTGGCTACTGCCGCCCATTGAAGGTCTGGGGTTCATGTATGAGGATACACCTTTCCATGAGGTAATCTTCCAGTTACTATAATTTAGTAGTTATATACTGAAAATAGAGAGAAAAAAGTGTTAGTGAAACGATTTTTGTAACGTAAACAGTTACGCCAAAGCGTAACGTTACGAGTATATTGATTATATTTAAATTATTTTCAATGATTTATATTATTATGATACATGGGTGCAATGTACCAATTATTATGTAATTATTTTTTGTTTTGTAATAGTTTCATTTCTTGCACGTATACACATATACATTTATTGTTAAAGAAATGTAACTTCTTACGGATATACACAAGTACACACATGCCAGACAAGAAGCTAATTTGAAAATTGACTAAATAACTAAAATAAAAATCATCATTATCAACCAATTACTGTCCCACTGCTGTGCAGGTTGCTCTCGGAATGAGAAGGATACTTAACTAAAAAAATAACATTCTAAAAATCTACAAAAACATAATCAACGGGTTGCACTCCGGAAGCGTCGGCAGAAGTAATAACTTTCGAAGCTCAACCTGAATAATAAAATATAATAAATAAATAATGGAACTGATACCCATTGACATATTATTTCTATGCTGACACCGGATGACTTGACTTTTGCAGGTTGTTTTGTTTTACGAATTTACGATCAGGCATGTCCTGACGCGAGTTTAACATTTTTTACCCATTCATAGATAAGTATAGATATCTCACCGCCTTTTAATTGAAGGAAGCCATTAAATGGCTTAAACGGCTGACAATTATGTCAGCCATTTAATGGCTGCCATGTTGTAATTTACGCAGAACAATGCCGACATGCGCAGTTAAGTGGTGCAAAAACACGAAATCGAAGAAAAAGTGCTAAGAAATATCGTTTCATTCGTAAATGATCTAAAAACTACATTTTTTTTTATATTTTTCAAACACGAAAATAGATGACAGTGACAATTTCAATTGTCAAAACTAACATTTTCTTGTTAGGAGTGAGTAATCTTTACTAATCTAAAAGTTCACAACACCGCTAAGGAAGTTTTCACTTCAAAAATTGAAAACCTTCGTCAGGTTTACCTCAGAGGAGGCTGAACAGAGGCTAAAGTTTGTGGCGGCCGGTCGCGAGGACGTCGACGTGCGGTGTCTTGGTGAGGGTAGACCCTTCGCCATCGAGGTATGTACCCTTGTAGAGTCCGCGCCAAACTGCTAGTCCGCTCCGAATATAGATATGAGTCGCGTCGCAATAGCAAATTGTAGATATTAGCTAGACGAAAACAGCACGGGACCCCCCGACACCCTTCGCCCCTGCTCTCGCCCATGAGTACATAGCTGCGTTAGTATGCCCTTACGTTGCTACGGAATATATTATGTTTGTGGTTGTGCCCAACAACGAAGCGGACTAGACGTTTGGCGCGGACTATACCAGCCCTTATTTCTCACAGTTACACACAGTGGCGTAACTGTACCACAGAGACCCTTTGCAAATTTATTGGCCCTAAGAAATTTCCGTCCACGAATACGTACTTTAGTGATTGACCTTGGTCCTGGTGACCTCTTTTCTTCGCTCATTTATACACATTTTTGTGATCACTTTTGAGCTCGCACCCTCTCAGGCTAGGGGGCTCGTGGCATTTCTACACGAGTCTCTTCTCACAAAGTAATGAAGCCCTTTTGTAGTTTAATTAAATGTCTCCAAAATATAACAAGGTTTTTAAATTGTAAGAAACTAGTGTTTGAAAATGTAATCATTTTAAAATTCATTACAATGTCAATTTGTAAACTCCTATCAATGATGTATTTGAAATTATTTAGAGTAGTCATTTTAAATCCTTATATTAGCAATTTAAAACTCATTAACGTGACGATTTTCAAATTCCCATAAGTAACAAATTTAAAATCCCTTACAGAAATAATTTAAAAATTATTTGCAATAGTAATTTCGATATTACGATATTAGCGCTCGTTCAGACATGCGGGAACCGCGCGTTCACGAATCGCGTGGTTTCAAACCGCAAAATTGTGATGCTATTCAGACACCAGCGGTTATTATGCGATTGTCGTGCAGGAATAACGTCAGTTTGAAAATGGAGGTCGACGAAGAAGTGTGTTTACTGTGGTTGCTCCTTAAAAAAAAGAAAAGAAAAAGGCGGTATTGGGTGCATCCAATATTATGTGACCGACCAGTACATGGTCAGTTCGTAACGTTATATCCCAATTTAAGAATGTATGATAACAAATTTTTTGACTATTTGAGAATGTCAATAAAATCTTTTGATGAACTAATTGAACTGATCAGGCAAGATATTTCAAGCTCTGAAACGCATATTAATAAACTCACGAGCTGTGACGTGCTAACCGCGCGGTATCCGCAACGCAACTGAACGCGAAGTAAAGACTCCACAGTAACAGAAACGCGCGGGAGCAGCGCGATTCTATTTTCTGGCGGTTGGGTTGCCGTAACCGCGTGGCTTGATTAACCGTGCGGTTATGTCAGAACGATTACTTAATAACTCATACAAATAAGACTCGCGCGATTTCCATGCGATTCTGAAATCGCGCGGTTCCCGCCGTGTCTGAACGAGCGCTTACCCATCTTAATACAGTAGTAACAAATTTTAATTTTTGTTACAGTTGTAACTTTAAAATTCGTTAGCCAATTTTAAAATTCCTATCAGTACTAATTTTAAAATTCCCTACAAACAGATAACAGATCCTCGGAGGGTTTTAACAACGGCAGAGCTGGCGACGGCGTGCGAGGAGATCTCCAAGAGTGGAGACGTTGTTGTCAAATCTATGGTGCCGGTTACTAGGTGGGTGTTTTATGCTGTGGGTCCAACACACTCATTCACACACACACACACATATACACATACTCACACACGCATGCACACATACACACATACACACATACGCATAAGGTCATATGCATACATACACAAATACATAAACTCAAACATAGATGTTTGTTTTTATTTATTCTTTATGTGGACATCGAATTGTTTTTCTACACTAATATTATAAAGGGGAAAACTTTGTTTGTTTGCTTGGTTGTAATGAATAGGCTCAAAAACTACTAGGCCAATTTTAAAAATTCTTTCACCATTCGAAAGCTACATTGTCTACGAGTAACATTGGCTATATTTTATATGAAATATATTTGATAACTAGATTTTGAGGTGATACACAGTTTGCCGGGTCAGCTAGTATAACATAATTTAATTTGTGTGTGTCAATTTGTATAATTGGTTCTGCGAAACCATTCTATTTGACAATATATAAATAAAAATAATCATATTATATAATTTGCTTAATATTACTATGTTTTTGAAACGATGTTACTGTTAGGGTTTTTTGCGAAAAATTATGAGTGATTTTTACAAAATCGAGATTTAAAATTGACACTATAAAGTTGGCTAGTAAATATTGCAAGATTTTCTCAAAAGAGAAAAACAAATCACAAAATTAGGTATACATTACGTCACGTGTATCGTATTATTTTGTGACAAACATTTTGTTAAATGTAAAAGTATTTTTTTTGTAATTCACTTCTTTATTAAATATGCCAAAGAAGTGTAACTTCCTACATAATATATACATAAAATCACACGTGCTTTTTTATATATTTTTGTGCTAAATATAAAGTTATTTTGACAGGGATGATCTTACGCTGTTGAAGGAGGGGGAACAAACGAAGACGAAGACATACGAAGCGCTTTGTATAAAGTTGGGTCACTCAGAATTTGATAATGTAAGTGTGAACTTTAAAATTCATTGCAGTACTTATTGTAAAATTATTTACAGTAATAATTTTAAATATTTCTACAAAAATTGTAATTAGAAGCGTCGAATTTGACATTAGTTTGAAATTCGACACAGCACTCATTTTAAAATTCATTATAGCATCTGTTTTAAAAACCATGAAATAATAAGTATAGAACATAGATTAGTAAAGATACTTCGCCGCCTTGAAATTGAATGAAGCCGCAAATGGCTTATTATAGTAAGTTCTTTTTTTGAATTTTTGACAAAAATATTTTTAGAGAAAATTTACGAATAAATAACTAATACTGCGTAATTTACATGATAATTAAATAATTTATAATAATAATTTCAAATATTTTAGGGACATTTTAGCACGGAAACGTGGTAAAACTTTTTTACGCAACAATTTCAATTCTCAAAACTGGGTACATTTTCTTGTTAGGAGTGAGTAATCTTTACTTATCTATGGTATAGAATTTGACTTTTTTATAATAGTAGCAGACGAGCATGCAGTCCATCAGCATCAACCCATTACTGTCCCACTGCTGGGCTCCTCTCGTCTTAGAATGAGAAGGATTAGGCCATAGTCCACCGCGCTGGACAATTACGTAATGGTAGACTTCACATACCTTTAAATTTTTTTATATTAATCTCTCAGGTTTCCTCACGATGTTTTCCTTCACAGTTTAAGCAAGTAATAATTAATTTCTAATACGCATATTATTTTGAAAAATCAAAGGTGCCTGACATTTGAACCCCGTACTCCTCGATCGAGAGGCCTAGTTTCTTAACAATTATCTATAGGCTATCACTGCTGTTATAACAGAAACAGGTGTGGCGGTGGTGCCGCCGGAGTCACACAGAGAGTTCTACCACCTTCAATCAGTATTTAATGATTATACAGTTGCCCTCAGATGCACCCGTGAGAGTAACAGAAGCCGATATCAAAAGGATCAACGAATTTCGGAACACACCCGAAGGGGACGCCGTGAAGATCAAAATCACACAAAAAACACCCATTCGGGTGTTGCATAGACGACCGTTGTTGACCAGGACGAGGGGTATCTTGGCGTTGGAGGCGTTTGCTGTACCGGGTAAGAAATAAAGAGAGAAACATTTATTTTGAAGTGGCACAACAATAAATCTTTATATATATATATATATATTTCTTATGTTCGTTTAGGATGTCGTTTAGGAGGAGTTCAGTGACACACGCAGTGTATTTCACTGAACTCCTCCTAAACGACTGGACTGATTTTGATGAAATTTGTTGTGTGTGTTCAAGGGGACTTGAGAATGGTTTAGATTCGCAATTTAGTCCGTGTGAAAAGGTTTTTTTTTTATTAATTTTTAATTCGTAAGTAGTTATAGAATCGGAAACTATGCATTTGATCAAGTGATGATCTTTAGTTGTTGTCCAAGAGCCCACGAGGGTTTGAGACTTAGTAAGACCAATTTTCGACAGATGGCACCACTGTCATTCCAATGCAGGTACAAATTTTCCGTTTTATGTATATCATATTATTTATTTATTATTATGTATTTCTTTAAAATGCGGGTGAAGCCGCGAGCACCACTAGTATAAATATAAATATATATACAGAGTCAGTAGACATGTACAGTCCGCGCCAAACTTCAAGTCCGCCCTGAAGTTAATGCGCGCAGGTGTAGTCAGAGAGCCAATACGGTCGAACACAACAAGCATATATTCCGTAGCAACGTAAGGGCACACTAACGCAGCTATGTACCCGCGGACGCCCGCGCTGTCTTCGTCCCGCTGATATCTACAATTTGCTATTACGACGCGACTCGTTTCTATATTCAAAGCAGACTAGAAGTTTGGCGCGGACTCTACCTACATGATAGAAGGGGATTTCGAAATTTGTCATCATGCCCACAATGTAAAAAAAAACTTGTTATGTAGGTTTCATTTAACTTTAATATTCAAAATTGTTATTAACTGAGATTATTGTTTATTTCTTGTATACTGAGCATCAACATAGACTCTAACTCTTGTTTAGTAAAATTTTTCGAGAACGCATTCTGCTCCAAAAACTCCCAATTGTGAACCGACTTGTGTTCTTTGCAAATCCTTGCACTATCCGTAATGAATATTTTTTGGGAATGTAATATGTGTTTCCTTAAGGAATTTGGCACACTCAATCTCTCTGGGTTTTTGCAATGAGGTACAAAACACTGACGGCTAGAGTTTGGTGTGTGTGCGAAATTGTCTAGCTGTATTGGCACTGGATCTCGTGGAATTACTGTTTCAATGTCTTCATTTGCCAACTGATAATATTCTATTTGTCTCCAGCATGAAGAACAGAGAATTGGATTTTTGGAAATCTAAAAAAAATAAACAATGTATATAATTTTTGATTAATAACTAATATTTCAATTATGTATGTTTCATAACAGCGGTGTTAAGCGCTGCTGTGTTCTGGTAAGGTAAGGAAGACTTTTCCGAGGCGTTCCAGCTTAGTCCTCAGGGGTAGCGCATCTGTGTCCGACCTCATATAGAAATATCTAATCCTATCTGGAGTTGATTACAGATGTCCATAGACGGACGGATTGTGCCAGACCCTTGAATTCATCATTTAGATATGTCTGTCCAGGGATCAAACCCGGGACACTCTGCGCGTCAGACCATTAAATTCATCAATTAGAAATGTCTGGCCAGGGTTCAAACCCGGGACCTTCTGCGCATCAGACCCTTAAATTAATAATTTAGATATGTCTGGCCGGGGATCGAACACGGGACCCTCCGCGCGTCAGACCATTAAATTCATCATTTAGAGCTATCTTGGCCGAGGATCGAACCCAGGACCCTCTGTGCATCAGACCCTTAAATTCATCATTTAGATCTATCTTGGCCGGGGATTGAACCCAGGACCCTCTGCGCATCAGACCCTTGAATTCATAATTTAGATATGTCTGACCAGGGATCAAACCCGGGGCCCTGTCACGTCAGACCGGTATGGTGAAATAACGTATAAATAAATTACCTCATGAGGGTATATTCTTGCTGCCACTGCTTCTCTGCCACTCCCACTTGCTACAGTATGGGTTTTCCTTCGAAACAAATCCATTCTACATATTTCACACAAAACATTTGTATTATTTGTATGTTTTTCTGTTCTTTGTATATTCCTGCATGCTGATATCCAGCATGCATAGCATACACGGCCATTTAGTGGAATCTGAAAATATGCACATGCTAGAACCCTCTGTGGTTCGACTCCGGCACCACCGTCACATCTATTTCTGTTATAACAGCAGTGTAGCGCTGCTGTGTTCTGGTTTGAAGTGTGGTAAGAGACATACTTATCCGAGGTGTTCCAGTTTAGTCCTCAGGGGTAACGCATCTGTGGCTGACCTCAGGTAGGGATCTAATCCTATCTGGTGTTGATTATGGTTCATGGGCGGCAGTAGCCACTTATCATCTGTCAGCTTGTTCTATATTATAAAAATTGCTAAATTTTTAAAAGTTTTTTTTATAATATAATAGTAGCAGACGAGCATGCAATCCACCTGATGGTAAGTGGCTACTGCCGTATGCCATCTATAATCAACCCCAGATAAAATTAAATTCCTATCTGAATTCGGCCACATACACCGCTACCCCTGAGAACTAAGCAGGAATGCCTCGGATAAATATGTCTCCCTGACCACACTTCAAACCAGAACACAGCAGCGCTACACTGGTATTATAACAGAAATAGGTGTGACGGTGGTGCCGGAGTCGAACCACAAAGGCTTCTACCTTTATACTTGTAATTTAAAAAACATACCTGTCGTGGATGAATTCTTGATATAACTTCATTCCGCTCACGTCCCTCGGGTAATGAATGACTTCTTCTTTGATTAAGGCATCGAAGACACACCACACATATATTGCTATTTCTGTCACTGTCCTTAAAAGTAATATCGACTGGCCCTTGCTGCAAAATACGCTTCACTTTCATCCAACAGGCATAGCACACCAAACCACCTTCAGGTATCTACAAGAATATTCAAAAAAATAATTCTTTATATAAGTCTTTATATTACGGTGCAAGAGATAGAAGCCTGTGACAGACAGCGGAGGCTTAGTAATAAGCATAGATAAGTATGATATCTCACTGCCTTGTAATTGAAGAAAGCCATTAAAAGGCTTAAATGGGTGACAATTCTGTCAGCCATTTAATGGCTGTCATGGTGTAATTTACGCGGTATAATGCCGACATGCGCAGTTAAGTGGTGTAAAAACACGAAATCGAAGAAAAAGTGCGGAGAAATATCGTTTCATTCGTAAATGATCTAAAAACTACATTTTTTGAATATACTTCAAACACGAAAATGATGACAGTGACAATTTCAATTCTCAAAACTAGGGTAATCTGTACCAATGTATGGTAATAAGGTCCAGTTTTTACCCTTTGGGTAAGGAAACCTAATAATTTACCTTCAGTTCAAATTATATACTGATGCAAAATTATTCCCATAGTAAATATGCAAAAAGTAAAATTAAGTAACCTATGGTTTATTTATAACTATAACGAATTAGTTAAACACTTTATATATTTTTACAATTTTTACAAAATAAAAAAATTGTCCAAAATTCCTATTGGACAAAAAGTTGCCAGCCCTTGGGTCATCTGATGTGAGGAGTCTTTAGGGCAGGTCCTCCAAATGTTATTTTTTATCTTGGTTTTTGTTAAAAAATACTCATAAATTATTTATAATACATAAGTAAAACATACTTGTTTGGGTAATATTCTCTCTGATATTAGATGCCGTTCCGGCCCCTCTGGAAGGAAATGTGTGCGCTTCCCAGACAATGTACCTTGACACAATACACAGACATATGTATCGCATTCAGAATTAAACTCTTCATCTAACAAGTTTGTGTCACCATGGGGAATGGGCGAAGACAATGATGAAATAATGTTTCTGAAACATTGTTCACATAATATTTCATTTGCGTCCACCTAAAAAAAATTCGAAATATAATTCTTGATATGTTGTAAGCTGTGAAAGCCTAGTGGTTAATAAATACAGCCTCTTGATCGAGGGGTCCGAGGTTCGAATCTCCTGATTCCTCTAACTTATGAGAGTATTAGATTTTAATCATCAATTGTATAAATTGTGAAAGAAAACATTATGAGGAGACCTGCATACTTGAGAAACCTATAAAAAATATAATTCAATGGTATGTGAAGTCTACCAATATGCACTTGGCCAGCGCGGTGGACTATGGCCTAATCCTTCTCATTCTGAGAGGAGACCCATGCCCAGCAGTGGGATAGTAATGGGTTTATGATAAATTATAATATTAGTTTAATATATTTACCTCATGGCCTAGTTCATATTCAATTAAAGTCATTATTTCAAACCCCATATCATCCGTATGATAACACGGACAATCTTCATTCACTTCCATACAACATTTCGTACATGACACCATTTTGTAAATATCTAAAAATAAATAAAAGAAGTATAAAAATATTAGCTGCTATAGTAAAAAAGGAAGATAGTAATTAATTAATATATATATACTAGCTGACCCGGCAAACGTTGTGTTGCCATATAAATAAAAAAATGTTAAGGGTGAACAATCCTTATCACTTAGGGGTATGAAAAATAGATAGTAGCCGAGTCTCAGACCTACTGAATATGCATATAATGTTTGGTGAAAATCGGTAAAGTCGTTTCAGTGGAGTACGGTTACTAACATTGTGACACGAAAATTTTATATATAAGATAATTAATTAAATGTGTGGTTAGACTCCGGTGGCAACAACACCACACCTATTACTACCTAATAACAGCAATGTTAAGTGCTGCCGTGTTTTTGGAAAGGTATGGTAAGGGAGACATACTTTTCCACCATTCCAGCTTAATCCTCAGGGGTAGCAGCGCATCTGTAGCCGACCTCAGATAGGAATATCTAATCCTATCTGGGGTTGATTACAGATGTCCATACGGCAGTAGCTTACCATCAGCTGGACTGCATACTCGTCTGCTACTCCTATATTATATGCAAAGAAAATGTAAATGACTTTCTATTACTGTATAATTTGATATTTTTTTCTAGTTTAATTAGTATGTGTGTTGTTTCTAGTATTTTAATGTATAAATATATCGAATAAAATTTATTCGCTTGTTAAAAAGTATGTCGTGTCACGTATTACAAATAAGTTGTATTAAGTTGTAAGTGAGATGTCTAAAAAACTGATATTGAATACTTGTCAACAAAATCCAAATCGATTGCAGGAAAAACTCAAGAATTCATAAAACACATTAAATAAGCCGGTTAATTATTATGGCTTGTGTTGTGTGCAGTTTGACAGATTTCGAAACTTGACACTGAAGGAATATTGTTAGTGTTGCCATATTGAATAATTCAATGAAGAAAACTTATTTTAAATAATTTTGAGCAGGAATATTTTTGAAAAAAAAAATATGTATTTTTCTTGAATTCTACAGATCTTTCTCTTTTTTTGATATACTGTAGCCAGTGGCCGAAAATTACACATGATCTAACGTAAACACTATTCACGGGTTTGAATTTGTAAAGCACGCTCCACATTCTCGCGAGAACGTGAGTAAAGTACGCGAAACGGGAATGTGGAGCCGATTATAGTATTCTTCTCGAGTTCTCGTCTTGTTCTCCGATTTTTGTCGATTTTTTGAAGCGAGAACGCGAGAATTTGTATCGAGGATAGATGGATAGTATAACCCCGGATATAGACTTACGCCAAGAACACCCGAGAAGCGTGAATGCGATAGCTTTCTTGCCCTCTCGTTCTCGCGCTCGCTTGTTCTCCGATCGGTGTTGGTATTTTTGCCCGCTTCAAAGAGTTTCTCGGGCGAGAAAAGAGAACGACAACACATTCTTCTCCGGTCTCAGTGCGACCATGACATTGTATGTTGGTGTGTAGCTACAATCACTACACTGTCGTCCGTTGTGGATAACAGTTGAAAATGCGAATGAGAAGATCACATGAATGTATAGATATCTTCTCGATTCTCGCGCAATTTCTCGGCGAAATTTCTCGGCCAGACTTCTCGCGTGAGTATGTAGCCGGCTTAACGCTAAACCTTGTTCCAGATCACCCTCGCCTCGTCCGCGTGCTAGTGACTACATCAGCGGGCACGTACGTGAAGGAGTGGGCGCACGGGGAGCTGCGGCGCAGCGCGCCCGCGCTGTCCGCCGCGCTCGGGCCCGCGCGCCTCGCCGCGCTCGACGTCGCCGCCGTCGCGCTGAGCTGGCCGCCCGCCGCACAGTAATAAATGTATTGGATATACGAGCCTTGTGTCATTTATACACTACCCCAAGTAGGTTAAGATGTAGCCCATATCTATGATTGCCAACGATATCGATATTAACGATACCCATACTGATGATATCGATACTAACGATATCGATATATGTGATATCGGGACTCCCGATATTAAAAAAAACAACGACATCGATATTACTGATATCGATTATAATGATATCGATTTAGTCCAATTACAGATTAAAATAATACCTATTATAATAACACCGATTATAGTGATATCGATACCCATACTTATGATATCGATTTTTATGATACCGATATTAACGATATCAAAAGTGATAATGTTAATATTAGTGACATCGTTAATACCGTTAATAGTGATATTGATATTGCCAACTGACATCAATGAAACCAATATTATAATAATAAAATAATAATAACGTTTATTACATAAGTAATAATCGATATAACGATTTTGATAAAACTGATATTAGCGATATCGATATTAAAGCCAATAATAAGAGTAATAGTATCGATGCCGATATTTACGATATCGATATTAATATAACCGATACGAATAATTGTGATACTGATATAAATAATATCGAAATTAGTGATATTGATATTCGTATCTCGTGATAGATGACGTATCTCGTGTCATATTGTTCGCACAGGTTTCACAAAGTGAAAATAAAACTACCCACATCCTTTAAACATTTATTCGCATAAGATTATTACTATTCCGGAGCGTCCGTTGCGGGGGCGTCACCACCCCCTGTTGCATCCGTACCACCTGTGGAATCTAGAAAAATAGTTTTTGATTGAATGTAATCGAATACTACAGTCGAGACTAATAATGAATCTGTACAATTTATTGCTTATATCGAATTTAAATCGGATCTAAAATTCTGGTTATTGTTCCGAGCATATCATTCTTAAATACTTTGATTATGCGTGACAAACATTTACAAATTCAAATGTGTGGATAGAGAGTTTGCAGTAAATGCCAAGTGTGTGGATGCAACATTTTTTTTTAATATTAGAGTAGCAGACGAGCATTCAGTCCACCTTTTTTATAATATAGGAGTAGCAGACGAGCATGCAGTTCACCTGATGGTAAGAGGCTACTGCCGCCCATGTACTCCCCATGGACATCTGTAATCAACCTCAGATAGGATTAGATATTCCTACCTGAGGTCGACCACAGATGCGCTGCTACCCCTGAGGACTAAGCTGGATGGAATCGGAAAAGTATGTCTCCCTTACCACACCCTTCAAACCAGAACACAGCAGCGTATAACGCAGTTGTTATGAGGCAAAAACCACCTACCACCTTGGAATATAGAGGTTTGGTGTTGTCAGTCAATGCCAATCGGCTAGAAATCGGCTTCGAAGGTGATAGAACCCTTTGTGGTTCGACTCCGGCGGCACCACCGCCACACCTATTTCTACCTAATAACAGCAGTGTTAGGCGCTGCTGTGTTCCGGTTTGAAGGGTGTGGTAAGGGAGACAGACTTTTCCGAGGCGTTCCAGCTTAGTCCTCAGGGGTAGCGGCGCATCTGTGGCCGACCTCAGGTAGGAATATCTAATCCTACCTGGGGTTGATTACAGATGTCCATGGGCGGCAGTAGCCACTTACCATCAGGTGGACTGCATGCTCGTCTGCTACTCTCATATTATAAAAAAAAAAAAAAAATTATGCTCGGCAGATGCTTAGTGACCATTTATCTCACCTTTATTATCCTCTGAATCCTCATTCTTCGTGGCGTCTGCTGGCGCTGCTGTTGTGGTGGCTTTTGTCATCGATGACCACGGGCTACAAAGAGTATTAATTTTGAAAGTTGATAGAACAATCACGGTTCGGCCAGGGGGGTACCACCGCCACACTTGTTTTGACGGAAAGCAGTGTTGTGTTTCGGTGGAAGTGTGTGGATGACTGACTTACATATGAGGCGAATTTAGTCCTTAACAGCGATAATATATCTGTGATCGGCTTTAAACTTGTTATATATGGAGTTGGTTACAGTTGTCCATGGCCAGCTTGAGAATATTAGATATACATACATATAGGCTATACTTGCATCTTTTTCCACTGATGTGAAATGTAACAGTGATGTAAAATATACTTCAAGATACTCCCAGTTTTAGGAGAATCCAGTCGAGCGATAAAAGGTACCAAAGCCTCATGCTTATAAGATATCGAAAAAATAAGAATAAGGGGATGTAAGTAATGGGGGTGTACCCACTAAATTTGTTTTGAAAAACAATTTTTGAGGAACTTACAAAGTTTTTTGTGTTGTTGGCATGTATCTAGCTGCTTTCGCTCTGGACTCGAGAATATCTCTGTAAAAACCTTCACCATTAGTAATTAGTCGAGTATCTTCTGAAGGTGGTAGAATATTAAAAAATACATAAATAAGTTGCATTAACCACTACTAATCGCCTAACCTACTAGTTGCTCAAATAATAGTAGGCAATGGAAAATCAACCCAGCAGTTCTTAACACAGCTGTTAGAAGTTTAAAGATGCCTAGAACTTACCGCAGTAGACTAATACTGATCTTCGCGCTAGGCAGCCGTGCTTCCACAGGATTGGACACCACTATGATGGCTTCATCATCAGGGAAAGTCTCTTCGGTTACCACGTCTCCGTAATACTCGCCGGAGTCCCAGTCATAGTAGATGTACGTTTTGAGGTCCTGGGAATACAGGAATAAAAGTAAAAAACTCCGCAGTTTTGTCAACAACTTCGGATGGGAGACCGCTAGTTGGTTTCAGGCGCGCTTTTGTATTTCGTGGCAAATTAATTTTTTTAGGGTTCCGTACAGAAAGGGTAAATATGGTGTAGCGACTTCCCGCTACTCGTCAAGAGATGGCGCTGCTGAATCACGCTATCGAAGTTTTCTAAAACATGTTGCATATATACAAGCTACGAGCTGAGACTGTTGGAGCACGGCCGCTCCCCGGGCACGATCACCTAGCCCGGAGAGAGATCTCCCCTTGCTAAAACGGAACCCTATTACTAAACCCTCGCTGTCTGTCACAGGGCTATATCTCTTGAACCGGTACAGAGAAATGAAGTTTTTACAAAGTATGTATAACGGTAGCCGCTCGAGTTCTTAAAGTTAGGGATGTAGGTCCGCAATAAATAATAACCTCTAATTAAACATAATTTTAAAATGCAAACCATGATTATAACAATTTGAACGTTAAGGGGTTCTTTTAGTATTTTATTTATATATTTAATCTTTATATATGGTCAATATTAAAATAAATGTGGTACAAAAGGCGGACTTAATGCTAAATAGCATTTTCTCCCAGTCAACCAGAAAAATTAAAGGCGGTATAATTATACTAAAAGTGTTCGAACTAATCAGGCAACTCATGTTACTCGTAGTAAGAGAGTTTTTTTTTTAATACTTACTTTACTTAAGCTAGGAAAAGCCTTAACGCTCTCCTGAAAATTCATTCTCCGTCTACCCCCCAAGATTCTTCGAAGCGCACGCCGCACAGGTATCGCCGTCTCGCTCGCTCGTATGAGATTTAGCAGGCGTATGACAGAGGGGAAGTCCCATTCTGTGGAGTCAACGTAGCCTGGTGGTGCGACTTCGAGGGTTGCTTTGAAAGAAATTATTATTAATAAGGGTATTTTTAGATATAGGCTTTATGATGAAGCAGAGGTTCTATCTCTAGACAAATACATAGGATTTGAAAGGTGTATCACCGGATAAATGAACATTTTTAATATTTAAGAAATGGTCCATCGAGCCAGATGTTATTTTTTTTATAAAAAACTAAATGTAATTCAAAATTTGATACTGTGCTAATAAGAACAATATCAAGAGATTAATTTTAAAGCACAATTAAATAACTTGAAGTCATTGTTTTTTTTTTATTAAACTTATAATTTATATTTTTTACAGAAAATTGTTTAAGCAACCACAGATATGTTTATATAGCTGAGACATCAAATATTAGGGAATCTTAATATAATTTATTATTTTACTTCTTATTATATAATTTAGCAAACCTTTAATCTTTACAGTGGGTAGTTTTCGAAAATCGTCAAAAAGCTTGTTTTTATGGTAAACAACAACTTTGTCCAACCATCCAGGTTGGCGGAGACTGAAAGATGCTGTGCCCGTAATACAGAATACTAAAAAACTGTATATCTGAAAAAAAAAACAATTATTACATACTTGAATGTGGTAGAAACCTTTGTGGTTCGACTCCGGCAGCACCACCACCACACCTTATCTGCCTCATAACAGCAGCGTTAAGCACTAATGTGTTCTGGTTTGAACGGTGTGGTAAGGGAGACATACTTTTCCGAGGCGTTCCAGCTTAGTTCTCAGGGGTAGCGGCGCATCTGTGGCCGACCTCAGGTAGGAATATCTAATCCTATCTGGGGTTGATTACAGTTGTCCATGAACGGCAGTAGCCACTTAACATCAGGTGGACTGCATGCTCGCCTGCTACTTTTATATTATAAAAAAAACTTTTCCCTACTATGAACTCAAAAGAAAGTATTTAAATCTTCAGTAGTAAAAAACTTACAAAATATAAATACATTGTAGGTATATGCATTAATGGAATACCTTGTTCTCTAATTTTATTATAGCATGTTCCATTTGTGCTTAATAATGTGTTAAATTGAATCTTATGTAATTAATCATGTACTTTATAGTTTTGGGGCATAAATATTATTTGAGTACACTTTGTAAGGATTTCCGTTAATCATCGACGAGGTATAGCGAGTATTTTTTACATGGAATTAATTAAATTCTATACCTACTTTTAAATGTAATATTCTTAGGAACAATTCTAGTAATTTTATGTAAATAAAATCCATTGAAGTTATCTGTCAACTACCAATTTATATATATCAGTTAATAAAATGTTTTGTAAAGTATTAAGAATAATGCATATCAGTTTACTCAATACTTAAATTTTATAAAAATTACGCTCGCCGAGTACAGACGAGTAGGCGTGATTAGAAGTATGTATATAACTCACTCACGTGTACTCGGCAAACCACGTTATACGCCACGACATTCGTTCATCGCGAGGCATCTCAGCGCGAATCAGAGAATTACGAATTTCCTCCCGTGCGCAGCGTTTACATACTCGACCCATCGTTCACGAATTTATTTGGCATTACATAAAAATTATGCAACACTACCATAGTCAATACCTTTCACTAAAAAAAGATGTTTGATTGACGTAAGTCAATCGCTAATGTTTGGTAATATGACATTGACATTTAAATAAGTTCGACGTGTCGGCACGGACAGTCTCTCACATTTATTATATTTTTTAAATATAAACCGAAATAAAATAAAAGTAAAAACGTAACAAACGTACGTTGTTAAACTGACGAAGGATCCTTCTGAATTATTTCGACGCTGTGCTAAATATATTTAAGGAGATAAACGCCTTTTTGTGCCAACCTTTTTCGTAAACAAAGAATTTATAATGCTAGTGTTGTTTTAAAAGTTGGTATCGTAGTTTAAACATTTTTATGAGAGGGAAGTGTTTGAAGTTTTTGAAAATGAGTGGGGTGAACCGGGACGCTCCCTGTGGGATACAGTGTGTCCAGAGGATCAGTGGTTGGTTCTGTCCAAGGCTGCAGATCAACAGGCTTCGATGGTGAGTCATTGTGTTTGAATTTGAATAGACAACTGTATTTTAGACACGGCGTCAGAAAATAGGTGTACTGGTGTTTTTCGGGTTTTTACAAAAGTGACAATTTTAATAAGGGAAACGTAGAAAATTTGCTTTCGTTCCATCTGATGGTGGTCACTGCTACCCATGGATAACTGTTTCCAAGTCAATATAAAACAGATTCTACCTGAAACCAGTCACAGATGGATAGCCACTTCTGAAGACTAAGGTTACCTCACATGCAAGTCAACCGTCATCTACATCTCCACTGAAATGCATGATGGTATAGTCTGCATAAAACAGCTAGTCCGCTCTGAATATAAAAATGAATTGCATCGCCATAGCAGATTGTATGACTACACCTGCTCGCAACAACTTCAGAGCGGACTAACAGTTTGTCGATAACTATACATGCTAGTAATAGTGAATTGTGCTTAAACCCACACATCTGAAAGTTTATTAAATAAGTTTTCAAAGGTGTGTGAAGTTTCCGGATCTGCACTTCACCAAATGTGAACTATGATCTTAATCCCTGCAAGGAAACCCACTGGGACTGTTAATAATTGAAAAAAATGGTAGACATACCATTACTTTTTGCAAGTCACTTTCGAGTCAAAATGTTACAATATATTTTTCCTGTTTCTATGTTTTAAAAGTTTTGTAATACCCTTTTATGTTCAAAATTTATAAGGAAGGAAAGGAAATATACTGCGGGCTTCTAACCATAGAGGCATATATGTAATACTTATTTTTCAGAAGACAAAAGATTAATAACCTTTTATAACATCAAATATTTTTTATTGTTGCTGTAAAAATATTTATTCTATTAATATGATCCATTGAGAGATTATATTGTATTTCATAAATTTGGAACTGAATATCATTGTATTGTATTCCACTGGTCAAATATCTTTGTCCAATGCACATTTGATAAAATATTGGATGTCTTCATTCTATTTGATATTTGATCAAACAATTTACCAGCTAGACAAACTCATTTCCAGGCCAAAAACAATCGCCAAAAACAGTCGCTCCACATTCTGCCATTGTCATAACTATTAATATTATAAAGAAATCTTGGACAAAAATATAAGACGAGTGGAATGGGCATCTGTCAAAGAAATTTGATCAAATGTTGGACATTGAAATTGGACAAAGATATTTGATGAGTGGTATACCACCCTAAAAATGCATTTATTATATGCCCCTATAGTTTGTAGCCAGCGACACATCACTTGTTTTTATTAAGGTGGTAGAATCCTTTGTGGTTTAACTTTGGAGGCACCATAACCACCTGTTTCTACCCAATAATAATTATACTGTATAGCACTGCTATGTTTTGGTTTGCTGGATTTGGTAAGGAAGACATACTTATCCAAGGCATTTCAACTAAGTCCTCAGGAGTAGGTAGTAGTATTGCATCTATGGGCGACCTGACTGTACCTGACGGTAGCACTTTAATCTTATTTTGGGTTATTACAGATGTCCATATGGCAATGAGTTAGTATCAAGTGAACTGTATGCTTATATGCATGTGCTTACAATATCTTTAGATGCTTTCTACACTCACAGGTATACACTACGATTCCCTGTATCATGGGTGCTATGTACACACACGCAGACATACACACACAACCAAACCTAACACATATGTTATCTTCTTTCATGATTCAGATATTTGTTGGGCTGGGAATCGAACCCCATACCCCCTACATATCAGATTGGTAATGTGACCAAGACAGACTGGTCTTCATAAAATAAAATCCAGGAAGTAAATATTAATTGACAAATGTAGTATTGACGTAAATGATATAAAACCATAAAGATGATAAGATAACTATCTGTATAGTTTTATTAATGTTTTTGTCAATTTTGGTTAAACTCTAATCTATTATTGATATCGGGCACTGATTGCTTAATTGAATGATCAATATCATTATGTATTGATATATAATTTTTTATAATATAGGAGTAGCCGACGAGCATGCAGTCCACGTGATGGTAGGCTGCTGCCTCCCATGAATGTATATAATCAACCCCAGATACAATTAGATTCCTATGTGATCTTGGCCACAGATGCGCCGCTACCCCTGAGAACCCTGTTTAGTTCTATTCCGGCGCCACCACTATTTCTGCCTAATAACAACAGTCCACCTGATGGTTACTGGTCACTGTCATATGGAGATCTGCAATCAACCACAGATACATTAAATTCCTAAATAAGGTCGGCTACAGACGCGCCGCTACATCTGAGGACTAAGCTGAAATGCCTCGAAAAAGTATGTCCTTACCACATCCTTCAAACCAGAACACAGCAGCGCTACACTGCTGTTATAACAGAAACAGGTGTGGCGTTGGTGCCGCCGAAGTCGAACCACAAAGGGTTCTACCACCTTCAAAATTCTTTGTTGAAGGTGGTAGAATTCTTTATGGTTAAACAGTAGCGTTAAATGCTGCTGTGTTCTGGTTCGAAGGGTTTGGTAAGGGAGACATACTTTTCCGAGGCGTTCCAGCTTAATCCTTAGGAGAAGCGGCGCATCTGTAGCTGACCTCCAATAGGAATATCTAATCCTATTTGGGGTTGGTTACAGATGTCCATAAGCGGCAGTAGCCACTTACCGTCAGGTGGACTGCATGCTCGTCTGCTACTCCTATATAATGAAAAAAACCTATCACACTCATTTGACTAAGTCCTCATAATATCCACGTAGATACAGTCGCACATATCTGATCAACAATGTACGGTGTCATAGGCTACGTATGCGAAACTTGTACAAACATAGTGTTTGTTGATTACTCAGAACACACATCAGCATTGCGGGCCGCGTGTGTACACTGTACGCGTGGTATAAGGTCATGGTTTGACTACTAGCGAGTAGGTTTTGCGATGGCGATTTTGTTTTATAAAAAAATAATAGATATACGACGAGTATATAACTTAGTCCCTTTGAGAAGTCGGTTAAAAATTGAAGTAGCGAAAATGCAGTATTAAATTTTAAGAAATTCTTAGAATTTAAGTCAAATTCTAAGAAATTCTTAGAATTTAAGTCAAATTCTAAGAAATTCTTAGAATTTAATTATCACAATAGAAACTAATTATCGCGTGAAGTTTACGGACTTGAACAGCGCGGTGGACTATGGCTAATCCTTCTCATTCTGAGAGGAGACCCATGCCGTGCTATGACGATGATGATGATAATGATGAATATCTTAACCGTTAAAGAAGGTGATAATTAATTTGTAATACGCACATAACTTTTTAAAATCAGACGTGCGTGAGTTTCGAATCTCTGACTACTCAATTGAGATTCATCCACTTGATTAGTACGCTCCAGAAAAACTTATAATATATTAAAATAAAGGCCCAGTACCATCCAACGTTTATCTTTACAACTTATCGCTAACGATTACACGAGGCCTTAACGCGATTACACAAAACATATGACAACAAAGTAGAATTTGATATGGTGATGGTCCATATTCGGTAATGTAATATAGGTTTTGTTTTTGTTAGCGTTTATGGGCCAAATGACACAATTTAGTTTATGTAGAAGTAGCTGACGCGTATGCAGTCCACCTGACGGTAGGTCATTGTCGTATTGTCCCTGTAGTTCCGGGACTAGAATAGGGCTACGGTATCTCCTGCCTGTCGTAAAAGGCGACTAAAAGGGGGCTTCCGGGGTTGCGGGCGGCAAAAGTGTGAGCTCGAGCCGTCCAGCAAGCAACCCCGAGAAGGACGGCGGTGTGTGTGGCCGCATACCGTCGTAAACACCAGGTGTGCCGAAGGAACGTAAACTGCTTCCCCCAGGGCAGAGCCCGATAGCTGCATCGCGCTCGGAGGACTCCGGTTGAGGACTCTGGAGATCCCGGAGTTCTACACCAAGCGCTGAGGACGGCCACCGGGGGGTAAATATCCCTCATAACCCAGCCAGCGCTCCCACGTCGTCGGGTACCTTTTGAAGGTTTCCCCCTCGTAAACAAAAAAGGGTCACCGTCGTATAGACGTCTGTAATCAAAACTAAATAGGATTAAACACCTTTTTTTCGTGGGGAAACCTATCATGGGTTCCTCTCCTTCGCGGGGGCAGCAGAGAATATGTCGGACTCCTACCGGCTAAAACCCCACGGTGTTCCTCTGGACGCTCTTTGTCGGGACCACGGGTACGCTAGTAACACTTCCGCGTAAGGATTAAACATCTAGCCCAAGTCAACCACAGTGGTGGTGACTAGTGGTGCTAGCCCTGAAGACTGAGTTCGAACGCCCTCGGAGATCCCTTACTGCACCTATCAAAGTGGAACACGGCAGCTCTTAAATGTTATTATAAGGCAGAAATAGGTATGACAGTGGTGCTTCCGGAGTCGAACTACGTGGTTGAGCTGATGTTCTACTTCCTTCTGCAATCATAATCTTTAGTTTTTACCCACTGCGGAGGGTAATGTTGTTCGAGCGTATGTATGTATGTGTCATTCTTTGTCACGTTGCAGCACAAACGACTTGACGGATTAACATATGAGGTGTCGCTGGATTCCTCTAAATTTTGCCGCTTACGTGTAAAATGTGGAATGAACTTCATCGTGACGTATTCTCTCAGGACTATGACATGAGGCTCTTCAAGAGGGGTTTTTTTATTATATATTTTTTTTATAATATAAGAGTAGCAGACGAGCTTACAGTCCACCTGATGGTAAGTGGCTACTGCCGCCCATGGACATCTGTAATAAACCCCAGATAAGATTAGATATTTCTACCTGAGGTCGGCCACAGATGCGCCGCTACCCCTGAGGACTAAGCTGGAATGCCTCGGAAAAGTCTTTCTCCCTTACACACCCTTCAAACCGGAACACAGCAGCACCTAACACTGCAGTTATTAGGTAGAAATAGGTGTAGCGGTGGTGCCGCCGGAGTCGAACCACAAAGGGTTCTACCACCTTCAAAATAATAATAATATGGGTGTAATAAGAACTCTCCTTCAAAGCCGGCGATGCATTGGCGACTCCTCTGGTGTTGCAAATGTCCATAGGCGACGGTGACTGCTTTCCAGGTAGCCCGTCTGCCTTATCGTTAGGTTGAATATTTTAAAAAAATGTGGGAGTGACATAGACTATATTTTTTAGCAGTCGGAGTTTTTTTAAAATAAATTTCTAGTTAATTATGCATATATTTATATTTATGTAAAACATGCGCCAATTCGAAATATTTGAATCACCAAAGTTAAAACAAAAGAAAGGTAGATTATATTGGCATAAAATAAGCTTGTAATAAAATCTGTTATCAACACTGGATTTTACTATCACAATTTTGTTCCCACAGCACCATTTGTGCAAAACAGTTAGATAATGACCCATTGTTGTATGTTTTTTAATTAGTCACGATTTCGCTGATTACGATTAGTGTTGGTGCTATGTACAAATACGATAGATAAGTAAAGATCACTCACTCCTAACAAGAAAATGTAACAGTTTTGACCATTGAAATTGTCACTGTCATCTATTTTCGTGTTTGAAAAATATTTAAAAAATGTAGTTTTTAGATCATTTACGAATAAAAAGATATTTTTCCGCACTTTTTCTTCGATTTTGTGTTTTTGCACCACTTAACTGCACATGTCGGCGTTGCTCCGCGTAAATTACACCATGCCAGCCATTAAATGGCTGAAACATTTGTCAGCCGTTTAAGCCATTTAATGGCTTGCTTCAATTACAAGGCGGTGAGATATCGTTACTTATCTATGACAAATACGTACTGTGCAGTGTTAACCTCATTTCAACCTCTGAATTCGGTGAACCGAGGTTGAAATCCCACGCAGCTCTGATTTTTCAATTATGAGCGTATTAGAAATTAATTATAACTTGCTTAAGCGGTGAAGGAAAACATCGTGAGGAAAAACCTGCATACTTGAAATATTAAAAAAAACCTCAATAGTATGTAAAGTCTATCAATTCGCACTTGGGCAGCGCGGTGGACTATGGTCTTTTAGGTCTTCTCCTTGGAATAGGCACTCGCGCCCAGCAGTAATGGATTGATGATGAAAGGAGACATACTTAACCGATGCGTTTTAAGTTAGTCCTCAGGGGTAGCGACATCTGTGGCCGACCTCAGTTAGTAATCTAATCCTATCTGTGGTTGATTACAGATGTCCATTAGCAGCAATAGCCACTCACTATCAGATTTACAGCATGCTCGTCTGCTACTCCTATATTGTAAAAAAAGTTATGTGGGATTACGGATGTCCATGGGGGGCAGTAGCCACTTATCATCAGGTGGACTGCATGCTCGTCTACTACTTAAAATAAGTCCCTATTTCTAAAACAAAACCCTTCTTCCAGGTACCAAGTGAGCGTCCTCGTCCTCACCTACTTCACGTACATGACGTACCACCTGACCCGCAAGCCGATATCGGTGGTGAAGAGTGTGCTGCATCAGAACTGCAGCGCGCTGCCGCCGCCGCCGGACGTGGTGCCCGGGGACGACCAGTGGTGCAACTGGCCGCCGTTCAGTGAGTATACCCTGGGATCCTGGGAAGAGGAGGCATTCCTATTTCTTTGTCATAGGAGAAGAGTAGTTTAATGAGTATACTCTGGGAAGAAAAGCTCTTGAGTACAAGGTTAAGTTTCCCTAGGTTTCCATAGGAAAAGTGGTGTAGGACTCCCGTTAATTAAAAAACAGAACAGGGTTTAATCCTGCAAATTTTCCATCGGATCACTAGTCTAAGGATGAGGTTTCATCAGCTGGAGTCCTGAAGAACTTTCTGCTTAGGTATTCCCGGAACGCTATGATATGGGCTCTTCAAGAAAGTGGCTAAATTAGATCTTGAAAGGCTGCAACGCATTGGTGACACCTCTGTTATTGCAAATGTTCATAGGCGACTCTGACTGCTCTCCATCAGGTAGCCCGTCTGTCTTATCACTAGGTCTGATTACTAAGAAAGCCTAATGTGACGTACATGACGTAATGACGTACCACCTGACCCGCAAGCCGATATCGGTGGTGAAGAGCGTGCTGCACCAGAACTGAGCGCGCTGCCGCCGCCGCCGGACGTGGCGCCCGGGGACGACCAGTGGTGCAACTGGCCACCGTTCAGTGAGTATACCCTGGGATCCTGGGAAGAGGAGGCATTCCTATTTCTTTGTCATAGGAGAAGAGTAGAGGAGGGAAGGCAGGGGTTAATCCTGGACGCTTACATCGTATCGCTAGCAAAAAGATGACGTTCCATCTATATCAGCTAGAGTCTGAACGGTCTCCTACCTAAAGTTCGATTTATTATTTTTTTTCGACTAAGAACATTCTGCTGAGTTATTCCCAAAGCGCTACCTACCTCAGGGAAAAAATAGCTTGACACAAGGGTTAGCTACCTCGTACATCTCTGGTAGAAAGGCAGCCTGCATGCTTGTAGTATTCTAAAACATCACTCGGAAAAAACTGACAATGAAAACAGCAACTGACATCAATCCTATCTGGGATTGATTATTAATATACATTCGTCAGTAATCAGATGGACTGCATGCTATTTACTTTACTTACACAAAAACACAATCGTTCTTAGTAGATGCAAGTTTTTAAATGTCTTCCTCATTTCTTGCCACAACAAGCTAGGAAGTAAGTTTTTCACGTATTTAACACGACTTTATAAAAAGTAATGTAAAAAATGTAACTAACTTTTGTTAATAGTTTTGAAGTATCAATAATAATTGTAGTACAAGTAAAATAAGTAAATTTTTACTTGTTGTAACCCTTTTTACGGCGGCTATAACAACACATTCTTAAACATTGAAAAGCTTGAAAATAAATGGGGGTCGCCCATTAAAGAAACTGCTGCTACGATTTCGAATTTTCACAATACATTTACTTTTGGACAATATATTTTAGTATTATTATTTATAGTAGTATTATTTATAGTGTAACGTTTTAAGAAGCAGCATTTTTTTAACTTTTAAGTGGCTACTGTTACCCAAGGACATGTGTAATCAACCCTAGATAGGATCAGAGACCTACCTTAGCTCGACTTCAGACACGTTGCTACCTAGAACTAATTTAGAACACCTTGTCTACCGATCTATCTCCCTTATCACACCCATCAAACCAGAACACACTGCTGTTAGAACAGAAATAGGGGTGGTGGTAGTCGAACAATAAAATTCTACCTAATGTTACATATAAAATATGTTTCAATTTTATTAAGTTAAGATTAAAACTACTTCGCAACAATCCGCTACAAATATGTATGATGGTATATATTTTAAATGCAGTATGTACCACCCTCCCTCCCTCAAAGGATGCATGCAGATGCAAAAATTAAAATTATACACCACCATACATACCACCACCAACACGTGTTTCGCTCCAAAACGGAGCATCATCAGGGTAAGTTGACTCTACGACGGTTAATCGCTAAGTCTTAGCATGGATTTCCGCAAAGTAACGCCTGATACAATTAACTATGTTACAATTTTATTATATTAGATATGTAATATGAGGTCACACGTGTAATTGTAGGTAATATTATCTTGTTGTCAACGCCCATATGCAAATGCAGTTAACTAGTTACGGAAATATACTTTGTTTTCGAGTAGAAAGGTTTAATTTTAACTTTCTCATAAGTCAGTCAGTTAGCGGTTCATTAAACTCCGAAATTAACCTGAACTAAAGTTTTAACTAATTATTTTTTTTCTTTGACACGGACGATATACATTTTAAAAAGTTACAACTAAGTAGAAAAAATTATAAATAGTATAATTGTTTTAAATAAGTTCTATTTTAGTTTATAGTTTAATTAAAATTAGATAAATACAAATTTTGCAATACTCTTAACTATTACTGAAATCTATTTTACTTCTCATGAGAAAAATCATGATTTTTACTAAGTAGGTAATAGACATTTATTAGAATAATTTTATCTTAACACCCCGTTTATATCTACAGACATTGAACGTGTCAGACACGTGTCGTGTCAGACAAAATTATATTTATATACAATATGTCACCAGGCACGGCCCGTGTCTGCGCTGTTATGGTAGATATAAATACGTCAAGACACATTATAGTATTGTATAGGAGAATACTTTGTCTGTCACGGCACGTGACTGACACGCTCTGTGTCTGTAGATGTATATTAAACCTGTTACCCTAATACATATTGAACACCTGTCACTGTGGTCCTGTTTTCAAGATGCATTTTTGAAGTTATACTTCTTTTGGCTCGAATGAAAAAATATATTCGACGGATTTTTTATAAAACCGACATTTAGAATCGTCAGTTTAGCAAAAAGGTTATTAAAGTTTAATTATAATTTTTTTAGATATCGAAAAAAAAATGTTATATAATTTTGTAATAGTTTTACTTCTTGTACATTGATACAAGCAGTCTTTTCTTTTATTAAAAAGCCAAAGAAGTTTAACTTCTCACATGTGTACATAAGTACACACATGCTTCGCAGCCCATCATCTTATATTTAGATTGTGTTGTTCACAGATACTAGCGATGCGAACACACTGCTGGGTACATTGGACTCCGCGTTCCTCTTCTCGTATGCTGGCGCCATGTTTGTGTCTGGTAAGAATTATAGATACTTGGTATTATATTGACTATTCTCGCAAAGTCGCTGAGAGCACCTACTCAGGAACTGGGACTAAATATGTACTTGTAGCCACAAAAGTATGTGAAGTCTACCAATACGCACTTGTCCAGCGCGGTGGACTGTGGCCTAATCCTTCTCACTCTGAGAGGAGACTCGTGCCCAGCAGTGGGACAGTACTGGTTGATGACAATACATCCACATAGCACATATTGGTAAGAGTTTAGACGGAAATCGCAACTTTATGAAGAAAATGGGCGCCACAAAGAAGCAAACAAACATGCAGACCACCTGATGGTAAGCTACTGCCGCCCGTGGACATCTGCAATCAACCCCAGATAAGTTTAGATTCCTACCTGAGGTCGGCCACAGATGCGCCGCTACCCCTGAGGACTAAGCTGGAACGCCTCGGAAAAGTATGTCTCCCTTACCACACCATTCAAACTAGTTAATAGGCAGAAATAGTGTGACGGCGGTGCCGTCAGAGTTGAATCATTTAACTTTGCAGAAATAGGTTTGGCGGAGGCGCCTTTGGACTAGAATCACTAAGGATTTTCCCCTCAAATCAAATCAAAATCATTTTTTTTTAATTCAAAATAGGTTCTTTACAGAGCACTTTTTGTTTTGCACTTTGCACTTTTCTTTTGTTCAAAATGTTAACCGTATTTTATTTATGATAATTTGACAGGCATGGTGGCAGAACGAGTGGACTTGAGATACTTCCTCTCGATCGGGATGCTGGTATCTTCAATCTTCTGCTATCTTTTTGGACTCGGGAAGACCTTGGGTATACATCATATATCCTTCTATCTTCTGGTCCAGGTGAGTTTTCTTCTGGAATTTTCCTGAGATGTCTAAAGTACCTTGTAGTCGATTTTCGAATTTTCGAATTTATTGATTTACGTAACATAGAAATAAATTGGAGAAAGCCAATTTTGAAACATCATGTCAGAAATAGTGTAATATTTTCCCGCTGTTTTAATGAAGCATGAAAAGAGCATGCCACCCACGTGCTGTGGTCATTGTCGTGGTTTTTGAGGTCGGCTACAGATGCTCTCGGCTCTCGGTCCACTAGTTCACCACGTATATACTTACTCACATTCATAAACACACACACACACGTACACACAAACAAACACACACACACGCACACACACACACAAACACACGCACACACACATTCATATTCATACCGAACACAATATGATTCACCAATTAACCACTTACTTTGGTGGACTGCATGTTCGTCTGCTACCCCTATATTATAAACAATATTGAATAAAGATTGATTTTTAAGTTATTTCATTAAGCTACCCCCTAAAGTAACTTAACCCTTGTCAGGCAGGGGCCGGTATAGCGCAGACTACAGGTTGGCCGGGCACTGTGTCAATAGTGGGCAAATGGTTTGGGAACAGCAAAAAGGGCCTAATCTTCGGTATTTGGAACTCGCACACCTCGCTCGGGAATATATTGGGTAGGTACGAAACGTCAAAATAATTATTAATTAATGCAGAAACAAAAACTTGACTGCTTAAAAATATAGTCTGGTCATTCCAACATTAGACGAAGTTAACGACACCTCATATGTTAATCTGTCAAGTCGTTTGTGCTGCAGCGTGACAAAGAATGACACATACATACATACGCTCGAACATTACCCTCCGTGGTTGAGTAAAAAGTAGTATAAACGGAAATATAATAAAAAGTATGTGTGTACTTATGTACACATGTAAGAAGTTATACTTCTTTGGTGTTATTAATAAAAAATGGTGCGTGTATCAATGTGTACACGCGCAAGGAGCGAAAGTGAAAAAAAAAGTATTGGTACATATTGTGTCGTAATATCATTTTATATCTAAAAAAAATAAACTCAGTTACGACCTTGTATATGAATCAAATCTGACCTTGTTAATATGTCTTTTCTTCAAAATGATCTATTCCTTTAGTTTGTCATTCATCAATTCTTCTAGCCTGCTAAGTGGCACTATCCGATGGTGTAATACAGGGTGCTTTATTTTTTCACAACGATCTCGTTCGTTTCTCGGTTAGGGATAGATAATATTTTTTAGACAACTATTGATGCAGTTTTATTTTTTATCAAAGTCGGCCTCGTAACTCCTTTCAGAATTTTTTGCTAATAAAGAAGTTTAAATAACATGGATAAATGTCACTTTACAGGTACAATGATGGCCGCTTCATACGTAGAGAAGGATTGGGCCCTGTCCTTCGTGTGGCCGGCGCTGGTGATGGGCGTTGTGGCTATCCTGGTCTTCCTGTTCTTGGCGCCAGAGCCTCGGGCGCTTGGATTGCACCCTGGGGAACCTGAGGTAGGTTAGGTTGGATTAGTCATCTAAATAAAGATAATAAAAGATTAGAGTAAGAGAATAAAGATTTTATTTTTTGTTTCTTTCGAATATTAAAAGTAGAATTGTAGTTATTTTGTCACCCTTGCCAGCGTATGTAAGCAAAACTATTATCCCCCCTCTATTTACATAAACATTGTGATTAGAACCTACGAAATTTTGCAAAAAGTTCATGTCACCAAAATTAAGTTTTTTCAGAGTTTATTTAAGTTTAGTTTAGTTACTAGAATTAAGTTTTTTTGAGGCGTTCCAGCTTAGTCCTCAGGGGTAGCGGCGCATCTGTGGCCGACCTCAGGTAGGAATTTCTAATCCTATCTGTGGTTGATTACAGATGTCCATGGGCGGCAGAAACCACTTACCATCATGTGGACTGCATGCTCGTCTGCTACTCCTATATTATACCTAAAATAAATATAGTTCAAAAAACTAAAAAAAAAACGCTTTTATGATAAAATCAACTAAAAAGCTTTCGGTACTCTATTTCATTCTTTAATACATGCACGGTAAGATAAGGATGTATGTTGATCTCTTTCTACTGAAAAACGAAGTTACTCACTGACAAACATACAAGTGAAGCTAATATAAAGCTTGTAAAAATACTTAAAATGACCCTTAGGATTTATTTGAAGGTTACTTGAAACTTATCCGTCGATTGGTCAAAATATTTTCGCTACAATGTTTGGATAATTTGGGCCAGTGACACATTATCACGGTCTTGGGATCTGACCCTATTTTGAAGTTATTTTCGGTTCGTTAGACATAGGATCGCACGACCGGTTGGACGACTGGTCGCTTTTCTAGTCGCTCGTTGTAAAAGTATTAATAATTGATATATTATTTTATGATTTATTGATTTTGCCTTGAATATGTAAGATACACACAGATACGCTACATATATGCCTCCACACACACTGTTGTAAATTAAGATTGAAGAAGGAAATTAATTACTAATAAATAAAATATAGTATTCATTTCTTATTGAATATAACTATACATAACTAACTAAGTGTGAGTAGTAACTAGTATAGTTGAGTACGAGTTAGTATAGTTGAGTATAATTTACTACAGTTATATAGTAAGTAACTATTTGAGTATAATTCTGTTCTCTTGCTCAGTATAATTAAGTATGAGTGAGTATAAATTTAAGCAGTGATAGCCTAGTGGTTAAGAAACTCAGCCTCTCGATCGAGGGGTCCGAGGTTCAAATCCCAGGCACGCACCTCTGATTTTTCAAAGTTATGTGCGTATTAGAAATTATTTATCACTTGTTAAACGGTGAAGAAAAACATCGTGAGGAAACCAGCATACCCGAGAGATTTATATAAAAAAAAAAGAAATCTCGAAGGTATGTCAAGTCTACCAATACGCACTTGTCCAGCGCGGTGGACTATGGCCTGTTCCTTCTCACTCTGAGAGGAGACCCGTGCCCAGCAGTGGGATAGTGATGGGTTGATGATGATGATAATGAGTATAAATTAGAGTAGTTCAGTTTTAGTGTCATTAAATATATCTGAGTATAAGTGGAAGTAGTTTGAGTGAGTTTAGTAAGTATTGTTGAGTAGATGTGAGAGTAGTTTAGCTTGAGTATCATTAAATAAAGTAGAGTATGAATAAATACATTGTGAGTCAAGCTTGAGTAAGTAATGAAGTATAATTAAGTATAAGTGAGTATAGTTGAGTATAAGTGAGTATAATTAAGTATAAGTAAGTATAGTTGAGTATAAGTGAGTATAGAGGACTTTTCCTCAATTGTTCCAGCAAAGTCGAACGCCACGAAGGTCGTTGGAGGAGGACGAACAGACACAAGTCATAGTTGGTGATCAGGTGAGTTTTTAACTTGAAAAAAATGGGAGTAAATAACACTTAAAACCATTTTATAAGAGTAGTATATAGAGACACGATTTTATGGGCGGTTTAGAGTCTAAAGTTAGACTTAAAATGATGGGTGGTTAAAGTGGTAGAAACCTTTGGGGTTCTCTGGAGGCAGCATTGCCACACTTTAAGAACGATGTTAAAGGTGGTTTAGACACACAAAGATGAGTGGTTAAGGTCATAGAACCCTTTAGGTTCGACTCCAGCGGCACCACCTCCACACCTATATCTGTTATAACAGCAGTGTAGCGCTGCTGTGTTGTTTGAAGTGTGGTAAGAGAGACGCTTATACGACGCGTTCCAATATAGTCTTCAGGGGTAGCGACGCATCTGTGGTCAATGTCAAGTAGGAATCTAATCCTATCTGGGGTTGACTACAGATGTCCATGGGCGGCAGTAGCCACTTACCATCAGGTAGACTGCATGTTATAGACTCCTGTTATAAAAAAAATATTGTAAGGAAACAGTCACATGTGACTCTAACTTAGTCCTCAGGGGTAAAAGGGGTTGAAAGGGGAAAGGGAAGACTAAAATAAAGGATATGGGGATATTTAACATGTACATGTTTCACTAATTATATTGAGCACTTATTAACAATGAAACGGTTTGAAGAACATAGATTTATTGTTTATGTCGAATTCAAATATATTTGTGACTAAATTTTAAAATTTTGAATCCTACTTGTATTCAAAATAACAAGACAGTATATTGAGTGGAATGTTGTTGAGTAAAAACATTTTTATTCATCATTTTTTATTTTTTAAATACATTTTGCTTTTCTGACCAACAAAATTTTACTCAGACTATTGTTATTAAAGATACTATATATGATATTTGATGTTATCGGATAATGTAAAAAAAACCGAATATGATTAAAAAATTACGATTTTTATTTTTTTACTAAATTTTGCAATTTTTTTTGTTATATTAAAAAAACGCATTCTACAAAACATTTTGAAGTTTTTTTTTCTTTTTTAAGAGTTTTTTTTACTTGACGCCCCATAACCTATTCTACATGTTTTATGAAAGTTCAACTTTTTTTACCCGCGTGGCAGAGCGGTCACCATGCCGGTCTGACGCGCAGAGGGTCCCGGGTTCGATCCCCGGCCAGACAGATTTCTAAATGATGAATTTAGATTTCTGTTTCTGGGTCTGGGTTTGTGTATTTGTCTCTGTGTGTGTCCATGGCACCCACGACACCGGGAATCCTAGTGTGGGGCTGTGAGTGTAGAAAGCGTTTTTTTATAGAAAGCGTTTTTTTTTATATAATTTCACATTAATTTATATACTTGTAAAATTGTAATTTTTCAACATTTCTTTTAATTTTTATAAGATTTTTTTTAACTTGCCCCCATACACATATACAGTATCTTTGATTACGTATAATCCCCACTGGATTGCATAGCACGGTCTAACCGCATGCGTTTGCAGGCGGCGAGCCTCCGACCGAACCGACACTCCACCAACACACCGCAGGTATGTTACCATCACAACTATACAATGGGGCGTCCATTCATTACGTGAAGTACTTAGGGGAGGATGGGATGGAGTCAAATCTTATCTAATCTTACTTTTGTAGTGAAGGTACAGGTTCGTGTGAGTAAAGAGGCGTCTTGATGGCTTTATTGTAACCAACTTAATGTTACTCTAACACTAACTTATATTACGAAGCCTTAGCTCCACACTGCACCTCCGGGACTTATTTAAAAAAATAAAATTGAACTAAAATAAATTTCTATTTTTTTTTATTAGGAAGCCTTAGCTCCACACTACACTTTGGGGAGAGGCGTCTCGGCAATAATTACCTATTTTTTTCAGTATACTTCCGAAAAATAATTTTTAATTAAATAAAGCATGTTTCATAAAATCTTAGCCCTAACTATTATTAAATAGAAATGTTAAACAAGTTATTTTTTCTTTTATATTTAGTATCAGTTCAACGCATATACACTAGAATCACACATCTTGAATATCATGTGAGATTTGGGCATAGGGAGGGGGTTAAACCAAATATCACGACATCTCATCAGGGAGGGGATCTCAGAAAATCGATAAAACTTTCTTACGTAATTAATGGATGTCCCCCAAGGTCCATCTGTTAGTCGTAAGCCCTTTGCTGGCAATTTATTTATTTCTCCCTTTAAAACAGCTTTGGCGTCTGCATGTTATAAATTAATTAATATCTCACTTGCTATAACGGTGAAGAAAACCATCATGAGGAAACCTGTATACCTGAGAGACCTAAAAATGAAATTCTAATATATGTGAAGTCAATCAATATGCCAGCACGGTGGATTTTAGCCTAATCCTTCTCATTCTGAGAGGAGACCCGAGCCCAGCAGTGGGACAGAGAAGGGATAAAAATAACATTTCTGACTTCTCGACTATATTTTTTCTCGCATCGAGCAGCATTATCGACCAGAAATCCCTAACTGATGATGATCAGAAACATTGCTCTAACCAGATCCAACCAGACGACGCAACGGAACAAACAGCTCTCCTTTCCCGCCGCCCATCGCCGTCTCGCTCGCACAGCGCGGTCTCGCTCTCGCGTGCTCTCGCGATCCCGGGCGTGCTGGAGTTCTCCCTGTCGCTGCTGTTCGCGAAGCTCGTCAGCTACACCTTCATGTACTGGCTGCCGCTCTACATCAACACGTCCAGTAAGTGGCATCTCGGCTATCTTCGTATCGCCCGTAATACATTTCACTATTCATTATGACACCACCTTTATATACTTTTTGACATATTTAATTTGATATAAAAAACGTTTCATCCATTAAGCAGCTCGGTGAAGGTCGTCTTATATCGGGATCTTCTACCATGACTATGATATACCGTTCAGTATCCCAACGTGAGTTTTATTCGCAGCGCACCTAACCCCCAAGCAGTCGGGGGAGTTGAGCATAGCGTTCGACGTGGGCGGCGTGATCGGCGCCGCGGCGGCCGGGTTGCTGGCTGACTGCGCCGGAGCGCCCGCGCTCGTCTGCCTCGCCTTCTACGCGGCCACCGCGCCCACCGTGAGTACACACACACACACGCACACACACACACACACACACACGCGCACACACACACGCGCACACACACACGCACACACACACACACACACGCACACACACACACACACACACACGCCTGCGTAACATTCACCTCACATGCATTCACCTTCCCTCTAATATAAACACACACACACATACGCACGCGCACACACACACACGCGCACACACACGCACGCGCACACACACTCATACACACACGTCTGCGTACCATACACTTCACTTCATGTACACACACAAACACCGCCGGCCTGCTGTCTGACTGAACTTCGCCTTCTACGCAGCCACCACGCCCAACGTGAGTTGTCCCTACAAACACACAAACTTGATATACATAACATTAACGCACGAATATGTCTATATCAACACAGTCAATCCTCCCCACAATCACAGTCACCCCCCACACAGATATGCACACACACACACACACATCTACTCTCCTTTCTTCATACACACCTCCAGACTGCACAAATGCCCCTCCCTACACACATACCCCCTCCAACACACATCTAAGTAACAATAAAACATATGTACATTAATCCCTAGCTAAACCAGATGTGGGGAGTCCTCATCTACGCACTAAACGTGACGTCACACTCGGTCATCTCTCCTCACTCAAACATATACAAATATACTTCCGCTCACACAAATAGACCCGTCCACACATCCACAAACCTCCCCTATCTTACACACACACGCCTTTAACCCTCCCCCACACATTAGATTAAAAAAACGTGAAAAGTGTAGCGTATCTTGTTAAACAAACTTCTTTTTTTAGATAAATGTAAAGCAAGATCCTGGAGCTAATGCTTTATTAATTATATGTAAAAAATGATGGCATTTAAAAAAAAATAAAAACATAATAATAATTATTATTTCAAAAAAAGACAATCCCACTGAGTTTCTTACCGGATCTTCTCAGCCGTTTAAGAAAAGTATTGTAACTGACAATTTGTAAGTGCCGCCGTTGGCCTATACAAAATAAATATATTGCATTTCATTTCACTTCACACACATTCATCTACCCCCACGTGGGGGACGTACAGTTAACTCCCCACATCCGCACACGAAGCCCCTCATACAAAGACACCTTTACACACCAACGTAAATAATGCAAAGATCCTCATCTATCTACCTCCAGCTCCTAGCATACCAGACATGGGGAGCTCTGTCCTACACCCTAAACGTGACGCTGCTAGTAGCAGCCGGGGTGCTGGTCAACGGACCCTATGCCCTTATCACAACCACCATATCTTACACATAATCTACCTACATTCTTACAAAGGCAGCCCACCCTTCACACAGTCATCTTGCTTCCCCCTCTCTCTCTCTCACACACACACACACACATTCCCCCTCCTCACACACAGATACCCCATCCCATACAGAGTTCCCCCTCACACACACTCAGTCATTCTCCTCACTCACATATACAGATATGCTTCCCCTCACAAAACGAACACCTCAACACATCCACAAACCCCCATCTTCCACGCACACATCTACCCTCCACTCTCCAACACACACCAAAGCTGCCTCCCCGCATCCATGTACCGACCCTTACATACATACAGATCTTCAGACCATCAGACACCCCCCTCCCCCCCAGACGCCGTTCCCACATATATAAACAGCAACGTAATACTAACGGTCTAATCTCTACCTCCAGCTCCTAGCATACCAGACGTGGGGAGCTCTGTCCTACGCCCTTAACGTGACGCTGCTAGTGGCGGCCGGGGTGCTGGTTAACGGACCCTATGCCCTTATCACCACCGCTGTTAGCGCTGAACTGGGTAAGTGGTACTTTGATGGTAGGGTCCTAGGGCTCTAGGATAATAGGGTTCGAGGGTGTTTTGCAATAAGAGTAGCAGATGAGCATGCAGCGCACCTGATGGTAAGTGTCTACTGGACCATGGACATCTGTAATAAACCTTAGATAAGATTAGATTTCTACTTGAGGTTGGTCACAGATCCTTTGCCCGAAGGACCGCTAAGGACTAAACTGGAATGTCTCGGAAAAGTATGTCTCCCTTACCACACCCTTCAAACCAGATCACAGTACCGCTTAACACAACTTTTATTACACAGAAAAAGGTGTGACGGTGGTGCCGCCGAAGCCGATTCACAAAGGGTTCTACCACCGTCAGAATTTCTGCGAATTTCTACAGAAATATTACTATAATTGTCTTTTAATAGTTACAAAATGTATTTCTTTAGCTAGTAGATTAATATTTTTCAATATGACATAAGATAGATTAACTGTTTAGTTAAGTAATAAGTATTTAATTTAACTATTTTTGCAGGTACTCATAGTAGTCTCGCGGGCGACGCCCAAGCGTTAGCGACAGTCACTGCAATCATAGACGGTACCGGGAGCATAGGTATGTATATAATCATGTTTATTACGTTCACGTTAATTTCACAACTATCAAACGACAAAAAGCGTTTGTGTACCCCAGTACACACATGAGAAGTAATACTTCTTTCGAATATTTCACACATGCTTCGTATTATCTATACTAATATTATAAAGAGGAAAACTTTGTTTGTTTGGTTGTAATGAATAGGCTCAAAAACTACTGGACCGATTTTAAAAATTCTTTCACCATTCGAAAGCTACATTATCCACGAGTTACATAGGCTATATTTTATATGAAATATATTTGATAAATAAATTTTGAGGCGGTACAATGTTTGCCGGGTTAGCTAGTATTAAATATTGTATTATTTTCAAATAAAAAACATAATACCAATAAAATTCGAATATAATAGCTTTAATAGATGTTAAATGTTAAATTTGTGAAGAAATAAATATTTTTTCTTTTTTTTTCTTTTGAATAAATTCGTATAAATATCCAGATCCGAATTTGCATATCAATAACATACCTAAAAAGAAGTATAACTTCAATATACAAAGACATAATACCGGTCTGACGCGCAATAGGTCCCGGGTTCGATCTCCGTTGCTTACGATATTCATTCGTCTATGGCTCACGGAACTCACGGAAAATGACCAAGTTCCTACTCAATTAATTGGCCCACTATTTTCGAAAATTGGCTGTGACAGACAGACGGACAGACTTATGGACCCTAGAAAGGTTCCATTTTTTTATTTCGTAGGGAACCTTAAAAAATTAAGCTCATATGAGTATACGGTTTAGGTGCTTCCTATAAAGATCCCATTTTTAGTTTTTCGTAGGGAATCTTAAAAAAATTAAGGCTTATATGCGTGTACGTTGTAGGTGCTGCCATTGGTCCCATGCTGGCGGGCGTGGTGTCCAGTTGGGGCAACTGGTCCTATGTGTTCTACATGCTCATCACGTGCGACTTCCTGGCGCTCGTGTTGCTTATCAGGTCAGAATTAAGATAATATTAGCATTAAGATAGTATTGAAGGTGGGTTCTACCCTTTGTGGTTACACTCCGGCGACACTACTGCCACACCTATTTCTGTTATAACAGCAGTGTTTAGCGCTGCTGTGTTCTGGTTTGAAGGGTGAGGTAAGGGATACATACTAAGTCGAGGCGTTCCTATTCAGTTCTTATATTCGATTCCTATCTGAGATCGACCACAGATGCGCCGCTACCCCTGAGGACTAAGCTGGAACGCCTCGGAAAAGTATGTCAAACCAGAACACAGCAGCTACACTGCTGGCAGTGGTGCCATTGGAGTCGAACCATAAAGAATCCTCTTTCAAAATGTTATTATTACAACCTCGCTAACAGTGCCATTTATATTTGTCTGAAACATTTATATTTATTTATATTATATAACTATTATAACCGTATTATATATTCTTTTACAGGATAGCAAGATCGGAATATAGGAAAATTCGCTACGAAAGGCGTATGGCGAGCCAACGTGTCGTACGGATAGAATAACGACAGTATTAATATAAGATTAAGGTATAATTTCACTTAAAAACCCCATGGTCTCACAACCAATTTTACTTAGAAAATGATTGAATTTTAATTGAATTTATTTGTAGTTGTATAACTTGTTTCAATTGAGATTGTAATAAATATCATTATTAGACAAAGAAAAACCCGATTGAGTAAAAATATAGTCTATGTCACTCCCACATTTTAGAGGAATCCAACGACACCTCATATGTTAATCCATCAAGCCGTTTGTACTGCAGCGTGACACAGAATGACACATACATACATACATACATAGCTAGAACAACATTACTCTCCGCTGTCGGGTAATAAAAATAGTGGCAAATTTTTTCCCCGTTTATTCTTTGTGGCGCTTTTCGGTATCTCGACAAGAGAAAGCGCCACAAGTATTCTGAATCACACTATCGATGTTTTCTCAACTCTGCATAAATGTACATAGGTATAGTCCGCGTAAAACTGCTAGTCCGCTCTGAATATAGAAATGAATCGCGTCGCCATAGTAAATTGTATGACTACACCTGCTCGCAACAACTTCAGAGCGGACTAGCAGTTTGGCGATAACTATACAGGGTAGCTTTCTGAGAGGAAACCCGTGCTCAGCAGTGGGACAGCAATGGGTTGACTAAGGAGGGTAGGGTACACATTGTAATACTCAAAAGCCTTTTTCCAAAGTGAGTCGTGAAGTAAACTTTACCAGCGTGCTTCAGAATCCTTGGTGCGCCATCTTTTGGCGAAATACTGAATGTGACCACAAAATGAAGAGGCCACCATTTTGAATTATATTCTTAGTTGAAACAAGTATTTATATAATTGTGACGATTATGCAGAATACTAAATATATGTAATTAATTATGATTTCCAAAATATTTTGGTTTATTTCCAAAATATATTATGGTGAAAAAATGTTTTTTTGCGAAAATTTTGTATGTACATAAATTGATATTGGATTTTTAGACCTTTATATACATTGATAGACAAAAGAATGGACTTCGGGTTCAAAAACAATAAAGTATAAAGTGTTAAAGGGGAAGAAGCGTATGTGTACCTATGTACACACTTTGTACTGTGTACTTGGGTACACATATAAGAAGTTATGCTTCTCTGACGTGTTTAACAAAACATCCAGACCCAGATAATATTCCTAATTCTAAATCTGTCTGGCCGGGGATCGAACCCGGGACCGTCTGCGCGTCAGACCGGTATGGTGACCGCTGCGCCAACGACCAATAGCGAAAGTAATTACTACAAAAAAAATATGTGTTACATCACAAATCTTCGTCCCCCGATAAATATGTATTACAATATCACACAAGACTTGAGTCCCATTCAAATATGATTTGTATTATATATAGGGTGATTTTTAAAATGGGCTTTCAGGGCTAAATCCGAAACTATAAGGATTAGCGAAAAAGGTTAAAATGAGTTGTTACAAGGCCGATTCTTAAGTATATATTTTATTTTACAAAATGAACTCGTTCGATTCCCGGCTAGGGAAAAAAAATCGGCCTCGTAACTCCTTTCAGCATTTTTCACTGATCCTTATAGTTTCGGATGTAACCTCGAAGGCACATTTGAACTCATTCATCCCATATAGTTGCGCGTAATATCGTTCGCCATTAGAATATGTGTTACATCGGCACGCAATTCCGCCTTACGATAAAAATATACTCCGATCTGTTTATCCATGCCCCAAAAGAAGTATAACTTGATTTTTTCTGAATTTAATAATAAACCCGACGTCCATTTATAATGTCAATGTTAATTTATGTTATATTTGTATAAGTAGCCAATTTTTTTAAAGGTGCGTTTATAAAGATGCCGGTTTTCGGCGTCGTATTTCTAGTTATTTGTGTGTGTTCTTTTTCCTGTTTTTCTATTTCCAATTACCGCTTAGAATGACACTGATGTAAGTGCAAAAAATCCAGCTGATTTAAGTAAAAAAATAATAATAATATATTATTTAAAAAAAAAACTTAAAACTGAGCTTTTCTAGTTAATAAAACTAAAAAGTAATAATTGTTGCAATCTAGTAACTTTGCGAACTTTCTCTAAGGCGCTCGAACACCGCCTCGAAAATCGTTAATCTTGATGATCCTGATAAGGACAATGGGACAAAAGTATTAGAATCGTGTAAAATGGGTAAAAATCGAGTTAAAAGATTCCGGTACATTTCTTTTACAATATAGGAGTAGGATTATATTCCTACCTAAGGTCGGCCACAGATGCACCGCTACCCCAGAGGACTAAGCTGAAACGCCTCGGATAAGTATGTCTCTTACCACACTTCAAACAAGAACACAGCAGCGCTACACTGCTGTTATAACAGAAATAGATGTGGCGGTGGTGCCGGAGTCGAACCACAAAGGTTCCACCACCCTCAAGGGTTTATTTGCGCTTATGTCATTGTAATTCTAAAGATGTTATATTTATAAATTATATGTTATATAATATAATAATATCCTAAAGTTCAAAAATTCTATCCATTCCATAACCGAATTGCATTTTTTCCGTGTATCCTACAATATTGTATTATTTCGAAATGAACAAGTGTGAGTCGAACTCGCATACGGTGGGTTCCGTATGACCAAATTTTCATTTTTTTTTTGGTATTTGTTATGACAGCAGCTATAGAAGTACATCCATTCTAAAAATCTAAGGTGTCTACCTATTTCAGTTTAATAGATATAGAAAAAATGCCAAAACATATCGATTTTTTCTATGGGGAACCCCGTTTTCAACTTCTTGTACTTGTGTGCCCTTTAGTCTTAGACACTAATGGGTGCTACACAAACACCCAGACCCAGATATCTAAATTAATTTACGCTCATTATAAATAATCAATCTATCTATTTTGACCTATCAAAAATCGAAATTTGACACTAGACATTTTCAAAATGTGCGTTTCAGAAATTAATTATCACTTGCTTAACACACGGCTTAGCACACGGTGAAGGAAAACATCGTAAGGAAATATCTGAGAATCTTAAAAAAAGTTTTCATATGTATGTAAAGTCTACCAATACGCACTTGTCCAACGCGGTGGACTATGGCCTAATCCTTCTCATTATGAGAGGAGACCCGTGCCCAGCAGTGGGACAGTAGTGGGTTGATGATGATGATGATGATTATTATTATTATTATTAATAAGCGCCGTTAATTGTCAAACTCGGATATCAATACTTGGAGATGACATATTATTGCGTGTATAAAGAAATAGGTGTAAATATAATGACTATGTATACAGGGTGAATTTTTCAAATAGCCCTTCAGGGCCAAATCCGAAACTATAGGGATTTACTTTGTCATTTTTCATTACTTCCCAGAATTTGATCTTTTAAGCGACGCTATCATATAGTGGAATAATATAGAGGGTTGTAACAATATGTAAGTTATTACTTTACAATTTAATACAGAATACGTAACGCTCAGCATCGAGGACTCAACCAGACTAATACAAAAGCGCGGGCGGCGGCGCGCGAACGGCCGTTGCATCGGCCGTTGGGATGCGCGCGCTGGTCGGTGAGGCGGCAACATCGCACGAGACCTTGAGGCATAACCTTGGATGCTCAACGGCTTATTATGGGCTGCCTACATCGTGTATTTTTTTTCAAAATGAACTCGTTCGATTCCCGGCTAGGAAAAAAGTTATTTTAAAAAACTAATGATGCACTCTTATTTTTTATCAAAATCGGTCTCGTGACTCCTTTAATCATTTTTCGCTCATCCTTATAGATTCGGATTTGACCCTGAAGGCCTATTTGAAAAATTCACCCCGTATATTTATAATACATAAATATCTTGGAGGGTTTTAGAGATCTGCGTAAATCAAGGGATTTTTTATAATTAATTTTTAATCAGGGTTTATATTTTTCTACTTTCCAATTACTCTATTTCTTTTATTGTTTTTAATTGGAGTAGCAGACGAGCATGCAGTCCACCGGATGGTAAGTGACTTCTGCTGCTCATGGACATCTGTAATCAACCCCAGATAAGATTAGATTCCTATCTGAGGTCGGCCACAGCGTTGCCACTGAGGGCTAAGCTGGAACGCCTCGGAAAAGTATGTCTCTCAAAGTATAAGTATCCTTTCCTTATCACACCCTTTAAAACAATATAACACGGCAATATTGCTGTTTTAAGGCAAAAATAAGTGACAATTGTACCATCACCACACCTTTTTCTGCCTGATAATAGCAGTGTTAAGCAATGCTGTGTTCTGATTTGAAGGGTGTGGTAAGGGAGACATACTTATCCGAGGCGTTCCAGCTTAGTCCTCAGGTGTAGCGGCGCATCTGTGGCCGACCTCAGATAGGAATCTAATCCTGTCTGGTGTTGAACAGATGTCCATACAACAGTGACTTACCACCAGGTGGACTGCATGCTCGTCTGCTACTCCTATTGCATAAAAATAATGCGTAAAAGAGATGGAGATATACTTTGTCCTATTTGTACAAAAGTTTTGTCATTGTGTTGTCTATAACGAGAGTCAGGGCTTGTCAAACTTTGGCATGAAGTTTAGTTTGAGATATGCCGTGTAGTTTACCAAAAAACTAATATTAAAATGTGAATGTGAGTTTGTTTGTCACACTTTCACGTCTTAACTACATAACTGATTGTCATGAAATTTTGTACACACGTTGTCAGGGGTTCAGAAAAGGACATAGGGTACTTTTTACCCCGAAAAAAGTTACCGTTCCCGAGGGATAGATAGAAACCTTTGAACATGAGCGAAATCGCGGGTAAAGGCTCGTATTAAATATATATAACTCAAAGGTGACTGACTGACATAGGGATCTATCAACGCACAGCCCAAACCACTGCACGGATCGGACTGAAATTTGGCATGCAGGTAGATGTTATGACGTAGGCATCCGCTAAGAAAGGATTTTGATCAATTCTACCCCCAAGAGGATAAAATAGGGGATGAAAATATTATTTCGTAACGCGGGCGAAGCGGGCAAAGGCTCGTATTAAATAAAGCCTTGTACACTCATAGTCCTGTACTAAGGTTTTTTGTGACGTGGGTGCCATGGACACACACAAAGATACACAAACACCAAATTCGTTAAGATATGTCTGGCCGGGGACCGAACCCGGATCATCGCGTGTTACAAGCCCTGATTTGATAGCTCTGTTAATGTAAATATATCAAATATATGTTTCCAAAATGTCATGTCCTTTTTCAATGTTGTAATAATTCTAAAGCATTTATATACTTAGGGGTTCATTCAAGTATTGTAAGCATCAAAGGAAATGGGGGGTCATGATTCTGTTGATGTTTGATGACAGGGGGTCGGGGGAACATTGGCGGCCTAAGGAGGTTAGCAGGGCCTCTAGTCTTGGGGGCCTCCAAATGTCTACAAATTATTGTAGACATTTGTAAAAGCTTGTAAAATAAGATCAACTTTTAGACTGGGGGCCTCATTCATCTTTCCGCCCGGGGCCCCTGACGAGCTCCATCCCCCACCGGTGGTTACGTCATCAATATTTTTTAATTATTACTGATTTTTTGAAAAACTTATTAGTTTCTTATTTAATGTTTACGTAAGCATAGGGGTGGAGAGGGGGGATCTTGCTTACTTTTGCTCATAAGAAAGTGGGTTAAAGTTATTAAAATTCTACTTAATTAATACTTGAATGACCCCTAAAATTCGAAAAATGTTCTGTCTATGTATTTATCTACTTTTATATATATAAAAATGGATGGTGTATGTCTAAATAATACGTACTCAAATAACAACATACCTACACAATCGAAAATACTGATGTTATGTATGTCGATGGTGAGTCCATCTTTATATATTTGTGTAATATATTGTATATAATGTACAAAGGGAATAAAATTATTGTTTTGAGTAATGAAGTTTTTATTGAAATCCTTCATAGTTATAAAGGTGGTAGAACCCTCTGTGGTTTGACTCCGGCGGCACAACCGCCACACCTGTTTCTGTTATAACAGCAGTGTAGCGCTGCTGTGTTCTGGTTTCAAATGTGGTAAGGGAGACATACTTATCCGAGGCGTTTCAGCTTTGTCCTCAGGGGTAACGGCGCATCTGCGGCCGACTTTAGGTAGGAATCTAATCTTATCTGTTGATTGCATATGTCCATGGGCGGCAGTAGCAACTTACCATCAGGTGGACTGCATACTCGTCTGCTACTCCTATATTATATAAAAAGTGTTATTTTTTTCTCCGTCTCTTTCTATTATATATGACCTTTCGTGTATTTAATTTATACGTAATGTTATAAGAGTATTTTTATCTTTATTTTCTACTTTCGATAAAGATTTGGTAACATAGGTCAACAGATTATAAAACAACTATATATAGATATTTCTTTCATTTAAAGTCTAGATAATTCAATAATTATGAGTTGCTATTGCTACCTATTTATTTTTATCGAACGGACGTTTATATTCAATGTCAGTTAACTAAAAATGTTTGAGACGATCAAACATGTGTTTTTGTGTATCGCTGTCATATTATTAAATTCAAACACATGTGAGTAGATAATTTTTTATTTATATATTTTTATATTTTTGACACAATATTACGTGAAAAATCTTTAAATAATAAGTAATACTTTATCACTTTTCTGATATTGACCTGATGCTATAATATTTCAAATTAGCGTTCGAAAACATATTTTTAACCTTATAATTCACTAGCTGACCCGGCAAACATTGTGTTGCCATATAAATAAAAAAATGTTAAGGGTGAACAATCCTTATCACTTGGTACGAACAACAATAGATAGAATATTTGAAACTGCGATGGTAGCGGAGTCTGTCGAATCCCATGTGAAACATTCCAAAATCAACAACTACTTATGAATTAAAAATTAATTACAAAACCTTTTCCCACGGACTAAATTGTGAACCTAAACCATTCTCAAGTCCCCTTGAACACACACAACAAATTTCATCAAAATCAGTCCAGTCGTTTAGGAGGACTTCAGTGACATACACACGCACATAAGAAATATATATATAAAGATATATGTATCGTTAGTAATTTAGGATCTGTGAAAATAAGTCTATCAGTCAATTGCGGAACTGTGTCAATAATTAATTAAAAGTGGTAAACCCTACGTGGTAACGCCGAAGGTAAGGTAGGTCCAAGGGCTCTTATAATAGGCATTCTAACTTAATCTTCATGTGTAGGAACTAAGTTCTAGTTTAACTCAAATAGCAAATTCTATCTGGGGTTGATTACAGATGTCCTTAGCGGCAGCCACATATTATCAAGTGGATTGTATCTTTGCTAATTTTATTGGAAAAGTGCGATTATCCAGGTACTAAGCCGACAATACAACCTACCCTGGTGATGTACAGCCCTGGGGACCCGGAGTACAGAGAGATCCTCGTTCGAAGGGAAGGAGACAACCTCACGCTGATTTGTGTGGTCCTGGGGGACAGCATCCCAAGGTCCTACCAGTGGAACTACATCAATGATGATGGCATAGACATGCCAGTAGACACTAGCAGGTAAAGGGATGTTTTGTCTGGGTGTTATAACATAATTCAGTACTCATTGCTCCTCGCTAGGATTTCATTCATGTTTTGCACATACACAAATACGAAAACGAAATTATTTCATACGATAAGTCTCACCGATAAAACTACTATAAATTTTACAAGCTTTATTTAGTTTCATCTGTCCCGGTGTTTGTAATTAAATCTTGCAAGCTTAATTTCACCCACTTCCTAGTAGTATTGTTCTTCTATGATCACTAAAGTGAAAAGAGAGAGATATATATTTAGTGTTTAATACGTAACTGTAACCGTTATGTATCTCAATCAATGCATTTGACTCAAATCAGGCTCACTCAGTCAGTCATCACTCACTCGCGAGCGTGTATAACGCCGTTGAGTTGAAGAAGATCCTATATCCGGAATCGATTGAACCTATGAACTCAACCATGTGACGCGGATTTTAAGATATAATTCAAAACCGTCGGAGTTGATGAGTGATTAGCTCTTTGGTGAAGAGATATATCTTTTATATTACTCACTCGCGAGCTACTCAAGTCTACTTCCTAGTGCCCGCTTGAGCTGAAATTTGGCATGTATCTTAATTACGCGTGACAATGCAATCATATAAATTTAGTTTTTGCAATCCAATATATCAATCCAATATGGCCGCTGTAACAAAATGGCGGCGTACATATTTCAAGACAACCCACCCAATTTGGGCATCAAATGACCTTTCATTCCTAAGTCCTTACTTAACTTGTAGAATACAACACATTATAAAAAAGCTCAAATCTAAGATGGCCGCTAGTACAAAATGGCGGGTCAGGTATAAAACGAAAAGGAGAATGATTTTATTTAAAGTAGATCCTATGCACATCCTATGCACAAAAAAAAATCTTAAGGGTATGTGAAGTCTACCAATACGCACTTGTCCAGCGCGGTGGACTATGGCCTAATCCTTCTCATTCTGAGAGGAGACCCGTGTCCAGCAGTGGGACAGTAATGGGTGATGATGGTGATGATGATATGCACATTTATTTGTGAGCCCCTATAAGGGCCGGATTAAGGAAAGGTCCGGCGCGGCTACTTTCCCCAAAAAGGGAAAAAAACATCTCGTCGAGTCGCAGAACTTATACGTTTATTTCCATTCAATATTTTTTCGCATACTACTAAATTCTTTGTTGAAATAATATTTGACGGAAAATTTTCTGATTTAAAATTTCAGATCATTTGTAGTGGAACCAGTGAAAGGTTTCTTTCCTAGCAGCAAGCTGAAACGCAAAGCGCTTAAGATCAGTGATACCGGGCACTACATGTGTTCCATGCCGCCCTACAGCGTCACAAAATACGTCTTGGTGCAACCTCCTGGTTAGTTTATCATGTAATATAAAAGTAATTTGTTTTTTTCTTGAAGTTATACTTCTTTAGGCGCGTTATGAAAAAAATATGAGAGTAAAAATTTAAGATTCGTTACACGAAATTTACAGTATGAAGTTGCAGCGGTTGCTGTCTCGAAACAAAAGCTACCTACAAAATCAAATCAAATCAATTTTTTTTATTCAAAATAGGTTCTTTACAGAGCACTTTTTGAATGTCAAACTACCACCACTTCACAAGGTGTTTCGTTATGGAGAAGAAGCGGCGAAAGAAACTCCATAACACACATCTTTTAAAAAATGGATTTTACAATGTTAAACTTAACCTAAATAAATAAACAGAAATATAACCTCTATTAGTCGCGCAAGTTAGCACCATCGTCGCCTCTGTTCACTGTTTTCATATTCATTATATTTATCCACATATTTCATGAAACGGAAACACGTTTATGCATGTAACATTCACACACGTGTTTCAGTTTCATATAAGGGCGATTTTTATATGTGCTGATAAATTATATTCAGTAGTGATTTAAATTCAATATTTCACACGATGTTAAAATGTACCAGTTCAAGTACTAGAGCACAGTATAAGGATCTATACAGTATTGTAACTCGGTCCTGTCCTTTAATTATATACCTACAGGGGCGCTGGGCGAGAGTTACTCGCGTGCAAGCGAATCGACTCACTCTATCGCGTGCTCAAAGCCGCTGCATTTAAAAACGCAGATGTATTTTTGTTACAAAATTACTGTTTCTTAAAGCTTAAAAACCTAGCTTTCTAATGATGTCATTACTATAAAACTCAGTACAATACTTTTTATAAATTGGTGCCGAATTGAATTATCGGGAATTGTGCTCGTTGTGATATCCACTATTTGCGGACTGTAATTCCGTATAAAAGGGCATTGTGTTGTCATAAAGTTATCAGTCGCTTATCAGACGTTGATCTGTATATATTTCCACTACCTGCGTTCATTATTTCGACAACATCATGGATACAAAACCGGAGGAGCGCTCAAGTTGTTGCGTTGTTGCAACAGGGCCTTAGCAGTTTCGTTTGTCACAATCTGCTGTATCAAGAGTTTACAGACGCTTTCAAGAGACTGGAGGCTTTTTTCGGAGACCAAGAACCAGCAGTAATCTTTGCACATCCGCTGTTGATTATCGATTCATTGTATCGACGTCACTCTGAAATCGCCACTTGAACGGCGTTGATGTGGAACAGTAGCTCCGACAAGTACACAAGGTAGCTGTCAGTGAGTGAACAGTAAGAAGACACTTGAGAGCAGCCAACCTCACTCCAAAATGGGCTGCCAAAGACCCCAAATTGGCCACACGACACCAGCAAGCTCGACTTCAATTTGCTCGGTAGCGTCTCGATTGGAGCATCGACCAATGGCGCTCAGTCCTGTTCACTGACGAATGTAGAATGTGTTTGCATGGCGGTGACAGGATAGATCGGGTCTACATATATCTAGGAGAATGGTTTGCGCAGTGCTGTTTCAATGAAACAGTTGCCTACGGCGGCGGTTCTTGTATGACGTGGTTCGGAATTTCTTATGACGGAAAAACGTAGCTCGTATTCGTGCTTGCAGGAGACCGTGGAGGAGGATTGACGGCAGACTTATACATCACAGATGTTCTCTAGGATCATGTCGTTCCGTATGCCAGATTCATTGGGGATAACTTTATGTTAATGCATGATAATGCCCGGTAACACACTGCACGTGTCACTAGGGAATTCCTCAACGAAGTCGGTATACCGACGGTGGACTGGCCTGCGCTCAGCCCAGACATGAATCCGATTGAGCATTTGTGGGATGTATTAAAACGAAACGTTCGGGCCAGAAATCCGGCTAATTCAAACGTTAACGAGCTCTAAAGCGCATTATTAGAGGAGTGGGAGGCTATTCCCAAGCCACTATAAAAAAAATTGGTATGTTCGATGGCAAAACAAATGCGATCAGTCATTAGGGCAAGGGGAGGTAACACCCCATATTAATTACACGAAATCAACAATTCTGAAATGTTCGTAATGTCCTGTATTTCATTTCAATCACATCAATCCCTTTGGTAAAATTTCCTTTTATACTGCACTTTGGCTAAGATTGTTTTTAAAAAAAATAATTACCGTACAGAATTCCATGACAATGATGTCACTGGAAAGCTAGGTTTTTAAGCTTTAAGAAAAAATAATTTTGTAACAAAAATACATCTGCGTTTTCAAATGCAGCGGCTCTGAATGTGCGCTTGGAGAGTGAGTCGATTCGCTTGCACGCGAATGTAGTAAACTAAATCTTATTTTGCCTAAAATCGGATAATTTCCCTAAGGGACCGAAAAGCACAGGGCAACTTGTGACGTCATGTCCTCTTTTCTGCAGGCCCTACAAAATGCGTACAGGGTACGTTTTCATGCGGCGAACGATGTGTGCTTGCCGAATATTTGTGCGATGGTTGGCAAGACTGTCTACACGGTGAAGATGAGGCGACTGCGTTGTGTGGAGTCAACCCGTGTGCGCGTGAGTTGGGCTTTTCTATCATTGATCTATAACTAAAGATGCGCCGCAAGCGGGCAAAACTTGAAACATACAAAATACGTCAAGTGGTGTAAAACGAGTTAAAACGACTCCAGTCGCTCTCGCGCGGCGTAGTAATACACACGAATGTCACTGAACACGTTAAACGTCATTATTTTGAATTTTAAGCCTCAAAATGCCTTCTTGTGCAATGCGTAAATGCACAAATTATGCTCGAAAAAGAAACAAGCTTCATGGAATCATCTATCACACGTAAATGAAGAGAAATTATTAACTTTTGTTTATTTTTCGTGTTCGATCCGCCATGATTACGTGAGTAACCAGAACGAGACAAAGTATGTTTTTGTCAATGAAAGTGATAAAGACGCAAAATGCATGGTCATAGATCAACAGAACAGAAGTGACATTTTATGGAAGTTGACGATGTTCATATATTGTATGTTATAGTTTAAGATCCCACTGCTTAATTTTTATATTAGTGTGTTTTTATTCAAAATATAACTTTTTATAGTTCATTTTAATAAAATAAAATCGATACATGGAAAATTCTGTATCCTTATCTCTAAATTTTCTTCGATACCTGTGGTAAATAATAAAAAAATATTACCATAAAATTTATATAGGATTATCCTATATAAATTTTATTTTAAATATACGGTGTTTTAAAATTTCTTTATTTGAATAACTATTTCAATCATTAAGGTCGTATTTCTTTCTTAACCTAAACATAATTTAATAAACAATCTTTGTATAGCCAGAAATTAATCCTCAAAAAGACCACGGTAAAATTAGAATCTTATATATAAAATTCTCATGTCACAATGTTAGTTACTGTACTCCTGCGAAACGGCTTTACTGATTTTCACCAAAATTTATATGCATATTCAGTAAGTCTGAGAATTGGCTACTATCTATTTTTCATATCTCTTAAGTGATAAGGGTTGTTCACCCTTAACATTTTTTTACAATAACTAATACTGCGTAATTTACATAATAAATAAATAATTATTTCAAATATTTTAGGGGCATTTTAGCACGGAGACGTGGCAAAACTTTTTTACGCAACTATTTCAATTCTCAAAACTGGGTACATTTTCTTGTTAGGAGTGTTAGGAGTAAGTAATCTTTACTAATCTATGATAATAAATATAAACTATTTTTAAATCGTATATTTTAAACCAGTCGATACATCTGTATAGATACATTCCTTCAAATTATATTTCTATATAACAATAATTTATTTAGTTAAACTGTACTATAACATTTCTACGTAAACGACGTACTAAAACTATTATCGACAGTTTTGGACATTTTTTACCTTCTGTTCCATTATTTCTTTGTCTTTGACAAGCATGCGGATCAATGGTAAAATCACCATACGTCCCGTTTTTAACGGGACAGCCCCTTTTTTCGATGCTTCGTGCCGTTGTCTCCGAAACGAACCGTTGCCATTGTCAATTAAGAAACAGTATATAGTATAATTGTGAAAAAAAACATGGGTTGCTCCATTTACCAGTTTTCAAAGAGCGCCCCACATTTTTTCCACAGTTATACTATTTACTGTTCCTTAAATGATTCATAGATTGAAAATTATTTTCTACTTTTTAGTTAATTTTATCATAAAAGCGTGTTTTTTAGTATTTTTTAACTATATTTTTTCAAGTAAAAAGTATTTGACATAAAAAAATCGATGTCCCGTTTTGACTGAAGTAATCATTGGTCACTATATTCCATGGTCAATATTTACGTTTGCGTAGACTTGAAACGCAAGGTCAAACACTAGTTGTCTTTTTTTATCATATTGTTCTAATAGCTCTGTCCTTATAGAATATTTGTCTAAGTAGTGAAAGGTAAGTAAAATAAAAAACGTGCATGTGTGCTATCAATGGAGTTTCGCTCAAGTTTTCACTCAAGTTAGTAGGCGTATAACCCGTCTATAAGTATAAAACGTCATTGTTTTCTATTTATTTATTTATTTGTAGTTCGACTCCGGTGGCATCACCGCCACACCTATTTCTGTTATAACAGCAGTGTTAGGCGCTGCTGTGTTCCGTTTTGAAGGGTGTGGTAAGAGAGACATACTTTTCCGAGGCGTTCCAGTCATCAGGGGTAGCGGCGCATGTGTGGCCGACCTCTAATATATCTAATCCTATCTGGGGTTGATTACAGATGTCCATGGGCGGCAGTAGCCACTAACCATCAGGTGGACTGCATGCTCGTCTGCTACTCCTATATTATAAAAAAATAAAAATTGTCAAATATACGAGTACGGCCTATACAATGGCAAAAGACAAAAAAAAACTGTTCCTGTTTTAACGTATATTAAATAAAACATGTTTATTTAATATACGTTGTTTACGTATCATTCATCATCACCCCTACGTAATCTATTGGTGTGTCATATTATAATAATAATCGTTAATTTCAATCTCCTAGGATCATAAATCAAAATAAACAAAACATCAATTCGGACATCTTAATTATACAATAATATAAATTCATAAATTTACATGCATTAATAAAACATTGTAAGTTACTAAGTATAAAATTAATTAAATTAAATTGAATTAAATTAAATTAAATTAAATTAAATTAAATTAAATTAAATTAAATTAAATTAAATTAAATTAAATTAAATTAAATTAAATTAAATTAAATTAAATTAAATTAAATTAAATTAAATTAAATTAAATTAAATTAAATTAAATTAAATTAAATTAAATTAAATTAAATTAAATTAAATTAAATTAAATTAAATTAAATTAAATTAAATTAAATTAAATTAAATTAAATTAAATTAAATTAAATTAAATTAAATTAAATTAAATTAAATTAAATTAAATTAAATTAAATTAAATTAAATTAAATTAAATTAAATTAAATTAAATTAAATTAAATTAAATTAAATTAAATTTATATAAATTAACCTAAATGAAATTAAATTTATAATACGCTTATACGCACTATTATAGGTATGCTATTTTGCTGATCAAGTAATCACGGATTTCAAATCATTGTCATGAGGTTAAAGTCCATCGCTTCGCTGGTCTTGTGTCGATAAATTTTACACACCTTTGTAAACTTTTTTATAGAACCCCTTAGTTGTAGGTTTGGTTCGAAGTTGCACTGCGCCGATGTAACACATATTTTTTTTATCTATTTATTCATTTGTGTTGCCGTTTTATGTATCTTAAGTTTTCTATTTACCTATATCCCACTATTTTGTAAATAATTAACATAATTTGTCGTTGTTATGTGTGTTAATCTATGTGTGTGTGCAATGCATTACGTAATAAATTTATTTATTTCTTTCTTTCTTTCATATCAGTATTTACTTTCTTCTATTTATCGTGTCCTCAGTTAAAAATAGTTCAAATGGATAAACTTCCAATTAGCCCAAGAAGTATTACTTCTTACATGTGTAATTGTGTACCTATACATAGTCCGCGCCAAACTAGTAGTCCGCTTTGAAGTTGTTGCGCACAACTACAAGCATATACTCACGTAGCAACGTAAGAATACTAACGCAGATATGTACCCGTGGACGAGAGCGGACAGCGGACAGCGGACGGGTGCCTGGGTTCCCGTGCTGTCAGGAAGACAGCAAATATCTACAATTTGCTATTCGACGCGATTCGTTTCTATATTCAGAGCGGACTAGCAGTTTGGCTGTTTATTTTGGTCCACAGGCGAAGATAAATTGAACTGCACCACTGGGCGTTGCATCTCCCTGGCAGTGTGTTGTGACTCCGGCACCTCACTACGGCGTCGATACCCCTGCTGTGACGAGCTTATATGCTCCTCCTCATTTCATGAGGGTAAGGTCAAGTTGATATACGTGCCACCATATCATTTAAGACTAAAATTATCGCAGAAATGCGGCATTTTTTTTTTGTAATCTAAGCGTAGCAGACGAGCATGCAGTCCACCTGATAGTAAGTGGCTACTGCCGCCCATGGACATCTATAATCAACCCCAGATAGGATTAGATATTCCTACCTGAGGTCGGCCACATATGCGCCGCTACCCCTGAGGACTAAGCTGGAACGCCTCGGAAAAGTCTGTCTCCCTTACCACACCCTTCAAACCGGAACACAGCAGCGCCTAACACTGCTGTTGTTAGGTAGAAATAGGTGTGGCGGTGGTGCCGCCGGTGTCGAACCACAAAGGGTCTTACCACCTTCATACGAAGCGCATTCAAGCATTCTTTATGACAAAAGAAGTGCACATGCAAAAATAAGCCTTAACACAATTACTTAAAACTCTTATTTCCAACGTGATAAAAATCTGCTCTCTCCGAGCCGGTCTGTGCGAACGGACCCTAAGTATGTCTCCTACACCCTCGAAACCTGAACACAGGACTAACACTGCTGTTATTAGACAGAAATAGGTGTGTTAGTTGCCGCTTTCAAACGTCATAGCAATACTAAAAATGTAAATTGTTTCCGAATAGGTGTAGCCGTTGATTACACCACACAGTTCGGAGAACTACGCGCACCGGACGGGTTTTACTTGAACATGACATATATCTTCAATGGTGAGTAGTTCCATTATTCACATTATTTTGAAATCCAATCTCAATATGTAAGAAGGAATGCAGACATAAATAAATTTAGATTATTCATGCCAAAATCACGACTAGAAATATATAGAAAAAATGCTTACCTTATGGCTATAAAAATATATAACAAATTACCAGATAAATACAAAGATCTGACCTTAAACATTTTTAAGAGGAAAATTACCGAATGGCTTATGCAACACTGTTTTATGACATAAATGAATATTTTCAATGTACAGAATAAAAATTACATGTAATAATTTAATACGACTTAACTTTTTTTAATTTTATTTTTTATGTTTTCCTAATTTTTTTTCCAATTTGACATGATTGCACACCATTGTAATGGTAGAATGTACGAACTTCTATTGGTGTAACTATCTTTGTGTACTACATTCTTGCAATAAATAAATTACATTTCATTTCATTTCCATCCGTTTTTTTAGTAGTAGCAGACGAGCATGCAGTCCACCTGATGGTAAGTGGCTACTGTCGCTCTTGAACATCTGTAGGTAATCAACCCCAGATAGGAAATTTTCTTCTGATATTCCTACCTGAGGTCAGCCACAGATGCGCCGCTACCCCGGAGGGTTAAGCTGAAACGCCTCGGAAAACTCTGTCTCCCTTACCACACCCTTCAAACCAGAACACAGCAGAACAGACAGAGACAGAAATAGGTGTGGCGGTGGTTCCGCTAGAGTCAAATCACAAAGGGTGGAATTCTACCTTCAAACCCGATTTCAAGATTAATCAATAATGGTTTTTTTTTAAATTACAATGTTATTTTTTTTATTTTAATACATAACTAATATTGCAGCGTGCGTGTTGATCGTCGTGATGTCTGCGGTGGTGCTAATGTTCTACAGGTTACACAGGAAACGCCTCGCCCTCATATCTGCTAACGAATGTCGAATCTGCGCTAAAACGCCCGTATAAAGATGCATGTTGGCGAAATTACTGATTACTTTCTTTTATTTATTAAGTGTCAAACTAGTAGAGCCCGCGGCTTCGCCCGCGATTTAAAAAAAAACACGATATACATACATACAATGACAGGTAATACAGGTAAATACATCAATGGGTAGGTAACATACAACTGAAAATTTGTCCCTTCATTGGAATAACAGTGGCGCCATCTGTCAAAAATTGATCGTACCAACTCAGAAACTCAACATGGGCTCATGCACATGATCAAGTGCATAGTTTACGATTCTGTAAAAGGACATTTTTATATAGTATAGGAGTAGCAGACGAGCATACAGTCCACCTGACGGTAAGTGGATACTGCCGCCTATGGACATCTGTAATCAAACCCAGATAGGACTCGATATTCCTACCCGAGGTCGGCCACAGACGCGCTGTTACCCCTGAGGACTAAGCTGGAACGCCTCGGAAAAGTATGTTACTTTAGCACACCCTTCAAACCAGAACACAGCAGCGCTTAATGCTTCTGTTATGCGGCAGAAATAGATGTAGCGGTGATGCCGCCGGAGCCGAAACAGAAAGGGTTCTACCACCTTCCTACCACTATTTTCACATCATTGTTTAAAATTAAGATTATATTTATGTAATATATTGCAGAAAACAAAAAAAAAGACTGTTTTGATTAATAAAAGTTATAATAAATAATGTAACACAAACTGCATTGAAATATACATTGGATGTTTCAAACTATTTCTTCACTGAATATACAATCATTCTTAGCTTATAGGCACTATATACTAAATTAATATCTTAGATAAGTTAGGTTACAGATGAGTTGCTGCCCCTGGGGACTAAATAGGAAAGCTTCGAAATATATCTGCATCAAAAAAAATGGACATGGACTTCTGCAATCAACCCCAGACTAGACCACATGAAGTCGGCCACAGATGCGCCGCTACTTCTGAGGACTAAGTTAGAAAACCGACAAGTATGTCACCCTTACCACACCCTTCAATCCAGAACACAGCGCTTAACACTGCTGTTATACCAGAAATAGGTGTGGTTGTGCTGGAGTCGAACCACAAAGCGTTCTACCAACTTCAATTTTCATACGAAGGCCTTATATATCCGACAACATAGCAATTGCACTAATATTTTATTAATAATAACATTAAATTAATAAACTAAACATACATATTAGTTAATACATTGTTCCCCAAAGGTCTTTAAGGTCTACCGAGTGGCGTGATGAAGGAGAGTGTGTCACCGACAGCTCCCCAAGACACCCGCTGTGTTTGGTAGAGTGTGGTCCACACCGCCAGCGCTACCGTCCACACTAGGCAGCCTATGCCACTTGCAATCACATCTGTTGGATATTAAACAAATAAATTATTACTGTGTCATTTCCTTTTTTTTTTATGAAGTAGTTGCAGACGAGCATGCAGTCCACTTGATGGTAAGTGGCTACTGCCATATGGACATCTGTAATCAACCCCAGATAGGATTAGGTATTCCTACCTGAGTTTGGCCACAGATGCGCATCTGCTGCGCTACCCCTGAGGACTATGTTGGAACGCCTCGGAAAAATATGTCACCCTTGCCACACCCTTCAAACCAGAACACAGCAGCGCTTAACGCTGCTGTAATGAGGCAGAAATAAGTGTCGCAGTTCTGCGACTGGAGTCGAACCACAAAGGGTTCTACCATCTTCTAATCATTCATTCATTCATTGGTTCATTTGATTGAAGATGCATGCAGTTCACCTGATGGTAAGTCACTGTATGGACATCTGTAACTCCATATAGAACAGGTTCTACCTGAAGCCGATCACAGCTGCTAGTCCTGAGGACTATGTCACTGACTGACTTACGTCATATGTAACTGCTTTACAGTAGAAATAGATGTTATCGTGGGCCCCGGTTGAAGCAAACTGGTTTTATCACCTTTGAAATTACTATGCCTTATTTGCAAATACCTTGTGCTCATGAATGCATTAAAATCAGGTGTGTTGCCTTCAAACCCCTTTTCTCTTACTCGCTTTAACACTAAAGAAAAAGATTGTAGAGAAACCTACACACATAACGCTTTCTACACTCACAGCCCCACACTAGGATTCCCTGTATCGTGGGTGCTATGGACACACACAGAGACAAATACACAAATACCCAGATTCAGAAACACAAATCTAAATTCATGATTTAGAAATCTGTCTGGCCGGGGATCGAACCCGGGACCCTCTGCGCGTCAGACCGGCATGGTGGCCGCTCCGCCACACATGAGTGTTCCTAAAACAAAGTTCTCAAACATGTGTGAGGTTTACCAATCTGCACTTGGCCTATGACTATGGCCTAATCCCCACTTACTCTGATAAGAGACCTGCATCCAGCAGAAGTACAGAAATAGGATTAATGAAGACTTAAAAATATATAGTAACTTACATTTTTTTATCTGCTTCTGTTGTTCATATGGTGGTTTGATGAATGCCTCCTTGAAGAACCAACAGCTGTTGACTGCCCACACGAAGGGGAGGAAGAACAGTCCAACTGCAAGTAAATTTTTTATACTGTATACATAGCAGGCAAGCATGCAGTCCACCTGATGGTCAGTGACATATATAATCAATAGTAGATAGGATAGGAGTTTTTCCTGAAGTCGGCCCCAGATGTGCCGCTACCCTTAAGGACTAAGCTGGAACGCTTCAAAAAAGTATGGTCTCCCTTACCACACTTCAAATTAAAACACAGCAGCACTACGCTGTCAATACATAAATTTTTGTAGTAATTCTGGAAGTTGCATCATAGTCAAACAAAGAAGGTTTCTATCAACTTTGAACATACCAAAACCAACCAACATTTTTAAGAAATAGCCGTCAGAAATAAGAATAGTAACTGACATGTTATTTGGCTAGTAACACATTATAAATTTCATGTAAGGTGCTTTTAATTATGATTTGACTTATCTCAATTAACATTATAAATGCGAATGTGAGTTTGTTTGTTTTTTCGCGACGCTTTAACCTCTTAACTACATAACCGATTTTCATGAAATTTTGTATACACTTTCAGGGGTTCAGAAAAGGTCTTAGGAACTTTTAATACCAAAAAATTACCGGTCCCAAGGGATAGATAAAACGGATAAAAGCTAGTCTATCTATATAGAGAAACCAGTCTAAGAACTATCTAACGTACCTTTAAAATACCATCGACATAAATCCAATTTTTGGTCATTCGGGATTTTATTTAAATCCATTTTTGCAATACGGTGTCAGTTCTTGACGTTTTTAACACTTTTATGACATAAATATCAATAATTCAGTAAAAATCAATCAACAATCGTAATCTATCATTCATAGAAATGCAAAATTGCAAAAGGAAATGCATTTACGTCATTTTGAGATAGTCAAACTGTCAAAGTGACAGTTTTAGTAAAAATTGACAGTAAATACAGATAGAAAAAATATTTTTTATCTGTCAACTCAAAAAATTAAATGATGAAGTAAAATTCAAGTAAAAACATAAATAAATTTTGAGAATAAATTTCATATGAGAATAAATTTTAAATCATTAAAACTTTTCCAGGAAGTTTAGGAATATCAATGTTTACATTAGATTCTTAGCGTGAAACGAAACCTTCCCATCGAAACAAAAATGGCGTAATATGTGATTGAATGTCAGTCAGTTTAGTGAAAATGTAAATTAAATAAAAATGTTTGAGACAATCAAACATGTATTTCTGTGTATTGCCGTCATTCTTTTAAATTCAAAAACATGTGAGTACAACGCAAACGTTTTTTTTATTAAATGTAATTTATATGATAATACGTCGAAATGTTTGGTCCAATTTTTTTGTGTTTTTAGCACTTTTGTTTGAATTTAAGGCCTTGATCTGTTATTTGAGCGCTTCAATGTGCTTGGTCATACGTTTATTTGAAGGCTAGTCCCAAATTATCATCGATTTAAGTTGATTTCAAACATCATAAATGTTTGTTTTTGCCAAATTTTTTAACGGTATATTTTTTCTATATGTTTTTTATCCTTTCACTTTTTGCGATAGGCCTCATCTATAAACTAATAAAAAGTACAGTTACTATAAATTCCACAAATAACTCGTCTATACGACTTAGCTACACAAATTCAATTTTGTCAACAATTTTTTTAAACAGGTTTTATCATCAAATATTAGCTTATGAGCTTAAGTTATATATTTAGAGGACTTATTTCTTGATATTTCTTAAATTTGGTATTTATTAGCAAATACATTATCCTTAATTTTTTATAGAGAACCAGTTCTGTACTTGGGTTCAGTCAAAAATATTATGGTAATATCATCGGTTTCAGACAATTTCGTCCAAAAAAACCTTGCGCAAAAACTTTTAGTTTAGTAACTTTTGTAGTTTTAGTAAATTCTGACTGAAGCTGAAAGTTTGTAACAGATTGTAGTTACAAATGAGCTTGCAGTCCACCTAATGGTAAGTAGTCACAGCAGCCCAGAAACATCTGTAACCAAGGTGTTTTCAAGGTGGTAGAACCCTTTGTGGTTCGACTCTAGCGGCACCACCGCCACATCTATTTCTACCTAATAACAGTAGTGTTAGGCGCTGCTGTGTTCCGTTTTGAAAGGTGTAGTAAGGGAGACAGACTTTTCCGAGGCGTTCCAGCTTAGTCTTCAGGGGTAGCGGCGCATCTGTGGACGACCTCAAGTAGGAATATCTAATCTCATCTGGGGTTCATTACAGATGTCCATGGGCAGCAGTAGCCATTTAGCATCATGCTCGTCTGCTATTCCCATATTTAAAAAAAAAAATCTGTAACCAACTCCATACAGAGCAGGTTCTACCTGAAACCAATCACAGCGTTGCCATTCCTGAGGGCTAAGGTCGCCTCATATGTAAGTCAGTCCACACCCTTCCATGGAAAGCAGAACTGCATCACACTAGAAATAGTATGAATTGTAACTATACTAGATGTGGAATGAGCTTCCTCTGAGGTATTCCCAGAGCGCTATGACATGGAGCTCTTCAAAAAAGGTGCAAAAAGAGCTCTCATACAAAGCCTGCGATGCATTGGCTCCTCTGGTGTTGCAAATGTTCATAGGCGGTGTTGACAATTTCCAATCAGGTAGCACGTCAGCCTCATTGTTAGGTTAAACTATAAAAAAAGTCCCTTATACCACATTTTAGATAACTAGCTGACCCGGCAAACGTTGTGTTGCCATATAAATAAAAAAATGTTCAGGGTGAACAACCCTTATTACTTAGGGGTATGAAAAATAGATAGTAGCCGATTGGCAGATCTACTGAATATGCATATAAAATTTGGTAAAGTCAGTTCGGAGGAGTACGGTAACTAACATCGTGACAAGAGAATTTTATATATAACATAAAGCTATAAAATTCTGTATTCATGATTTATAACATAAAATTTATTACTTCTTACATATAAATGTTAGTGTATAATATAATGCAACCTTAATAAATCATTTATTACCAATAACAGTAATTATTCAGTAATGTGCACATTATCTAAAGAATGGTGTACAATTATGTAGAGTTGTAGTTATTCATTGTTTCGCAATTGTACATTGTTATTGTATAAGCAATGCGAGAATTAAGTGACTAGTTTGTGGTATGACGCCAGTGGCACCACCGTCACACCTATTTCCACTTAATAGCAGTGTTAAGCGCTGCTATGTTCTGGTTTGAAGGGTGTGGTAAGGATACTTTTCTGAGGCGTTCCAGCTTTGTCCTCAGGGGTAATGGATTATCTGTGGGCTACCTGAGGTTGACTACAAATGCAACACTATCCCTGGGGAATATTCATATAAGTTTTCTTGGTACCCTTTAAACCAGAACACAGCAACGGTAAACTAATGTTATAAATCAGAAATAGGGATATTCCTATTAGAGGTTCTTCTGAGCAGTGACCTGCCTGTGAGTCATCAGATAGACTGCATCATCGTTTGATACTTCTACGACAGCATGTGTGTACTCCTGTACACACATGAGAAGTTATACTTCTTTGCTGTATATTATAAAAATTTATATGTCTCTCAAAAAATACTTTGTTGGTAGCTTTTTCTGCATTATAAAAAACATTCACTAGCCAACTTCAAGGTGTAGATTTAACTTGACAGTTTAGTAAAAAAAAAAAAAATTCCCAAACGCACCAAAAGAAGTATAACTTCAAAAACAAACATGTGTATATAAAATTTAATTAATAGTATTACAGCCTGCCTTTATTTTGTTCTTCTGCCTAGTAACAGCAGTGTTTAGCTCTGCTGTGTTCTGGTTTGAGGGGTGTGATAAGGGAGCCATACTTATCTGAGCCGTTTCAGCTCAGTCCTCAGTAGCAACGCTTGTGGACGACCTCAGGTAGGAATGTAATTCTATCTGGGGTTGATTATAGATGTCCATGGGCGGCAGTAGCCACTTACCATCAGGTGGACTGCATGCTCGTCTGCTATTCCTATGTTATAAGAAAAATATATACACATATTGGAATTTCTGTGTCAAAATAAACAGTGGAGGCAGAATAAATTTGCATTTACTTCCTAATTGGAAACAAAAGGCCATTTTCGTCACAGTTATGAGGATAATGGTATCCAAGGCCTTGCACTTATAATGTAAATTAGTTTTTTCTGTATCGTAAATATACATTTTACCTGTAATTACAATTGTTATGTGATGACTTATTTTTTTTGTATGCAGTTTCTTTAATTAACGTAAAATATAATTTATAAGGAATTGTAGAGTGAAGTATAAAGTTGAGATGGTATGGAGCTCTCTAACCATAACCGAAACTATCGAGTATCCAAAATTAAAATATATCTGAAACATAACCAAATCCCTACTAATATTATAAATGCGAAAGTAACTTTGTCTGTTTGTCTGTCTCTTCTTCAACCTAAACCACTGAACCGATTTGAATGGAATGTTGTACAAAGATAGTCTGAGACCCGAGAAAGGACATAGGATAGTTTTTATCCCGGAAATCCCACGGGAAAACGGATTATTTTTTTATAACACGGGCGAAGCCGCGGGCACCACTAGTCTAATATAAAAATTTCGAATGATTTCGGATAAGAGCAGAGTCTAAATGAGACACTATTATGAAAAGATCTCGAAGCGGTAAGGACGGCCATCTGAAGGATTTTAGTGGGTAAAAATCGGCATGGCACTGGGTACCTTTTGAAGGCCAACTCCTTGCCAAAAGAAAAATAACTTAAGATTCTTTTAATTTGGACGACCCGCGTGGCGGAGCGGTCACCATACCGGACTGACGCTGAGGGTCCCGGGTTCAAACCCTAGTCAGACAGAAATCTGAATGATGAATTTAGGTGTCTGGGTCTGGGTGTTTGTGTATTTGTCTGTGTGTGTCCATAGCATCCACGATAATGGGAATCCTAGTGTGGGGCTGTGAGTGTTGAAAGAGTTTTATTATTTATTTTTTTATTTTATTTCTTGCTGTTTTCTTACTACGTCTGTGCCCCTATGGTGTGCCCATATTGTGTCTGAGAGTGCCCTTGTTCCCTGACGTGTACCAGACTAATTGTTCCCCAGAACAGCTAATTGCTGCAGTCACCTCATAGTGTATTAATTGGTATATTATTTCCATTGCCCAGGTACAACAGAGGCGATACAACCTTCCCTGGTGCTCTACAGCCCCGGGGACCTGGAGTACACAGACGTGCTCGTCCGGAGGGTGGGGGACAACCTGACGCTGGTCTGCGAGCTCCGGGGGGACAGCACCCCCAGGGTCTACGTGTGGAACTACGTCAGTGATAATGGCACGTCTGTTGGAAGGTAAGTAGAAGGGAAGAAAGGTGGTGGAACTTTGGTTCAAATGGAGGTCCGTGCCAAACTTCAAGTCCGCTCTGAAGTTAATACGCGTAGGTGTCACAGTCAGAGAGCCAATGTGGTTGAACACAACTACAAGCATATACTCCGTAGCAACGTAAGGGTACAATAACGCAGCCATGTACTCGTCGGCGAGAGCGAGCAGCGGAGGGTGTCGGGGGGTCCCGCGCTGTCTTCGTACCGCTAATATCTCCATTTTGCTATTGCGACGCTACTCGTTTCTATATTCGGAGTGGATGAGCAGTTTGACGCGGACTCTACCAGCGTCAAACTTATTCTAGCGAGAAGCAGTTCTGCATTTCGTTGGGAAGGGTTTGGACTTACTTACATATGAGGTGACCTTAGCCTTCAGGAGTGGAAATGCTGTGATTGGCTTCAGGTAGAACCAGTTCTATATGGAGTTGGTTACAGAAGTCCATAGGCGGCAATGATCACTTACCATCAGATTTTTTTTATAATACAGGAGCAGTAGACGAGTATGCAGTCCACTTGTTAAGTAGCTACTGTTGCCCATGGACATCTGTAATCAACCCCAGATAGGATTAGATTCCTATCTGAGGCCTCCTAAATGTATGTCTCCCTTACCACACCCTTCAAACCAGAACAGCAGCACACGGTACATTGCTGTTAAAACAGAAATAGGTTTGGCGGTGGTGCCGCCAGAGTCGAACTACAGGAGGTTCTACCACCTTATAAACTCTATTTTTTTACAATTTAATAGCTTACAATAACTTTCAACTTTCAGACCATTTGCAGTGGATCCAACCAGTGGTCCGTCACCCAATAGCAAGCTGGAACGCTCGGCGCTCCAGATCAGTGACAGCGGGCACTACATGTGTTCCGCGCCGCCGTTCAGCGTCACCAAATACATATTGGTGCAACCGCCAAGTTAGTCTGCTTTATTTTCACTTTAATTTTAATATGATTTTTGTAATTGAATTTGTAAGTTAGTTCGCAGTTCACATGGTAGTAAATGACTATAACCACCTATCTGTCTGTCGGATATCTGTAATTAACCACAACAGGAATTGGGTATGCAAATTTATAGGCAAGTATTTAATTTTCCCTACGTCACACGTTATTTCATAAAAATTAGCAATAATGGGCTAAGCTATGACTAATCTAATTTAGTAACTGAAATTCTATCAATATCAATGTTCAAAATAAATATGTTACTTTTTGTTTATAAATTTTCCACTACAATGAATTATTTCTTAAAATCTAAGTACCCATTAGTTATATAAAAACATCTTTTGTAATCATGACAATTGGGGTTTAAATTGAATGCATGCAGTGCCGTCCATAGGGAGGCAGGACTGGCAAAATGGGCCTGAGGCTGCGAGTTCAAAAGTGATCAAAAATATCTAAAAATTAAAAGACGTCGTTAGGACCAAACAATCACTAATGTACTTGGGCCCCATGCAATGCATTTGCCACGGATTTTCCATGGTGTAGTTACGCCACTGAATCTATGTCAATAGCAACACGCAAGAACCAGCGTCAGTTTTAGCGTACACCCTCAGGCGCGATCGTAGCATAAGATTTGGGGGGCCGGTCACTGGGAAAATTGGTTTAATTACGCCCCTTTTTTCTAACTTTAGTATTTATTGTACAGTCCCCGGTAATGACCCCTGTGACCCCCCTTGGAACCGCGCCCGTACCCCCTGAGGGTCCAACATATGACGTCATCACCCCTTTCATCCCCTTCGCCTCCAGGTCCCACAGCGTGTGCTCGTGGCGCCTTCTGGTGCGGTGTGCGGTGCGTCCTCGCTGGGTACGTGTGTGACGGCCGCCGGGACTGTCTCCGCGCCGAGGACGAGGCGCCCTCGCTGTGTGCGGCCAACCCGTGCTCGCGTGAGTTGTAGAGATGGAGAGAAGCATGCGTGTACTTGTGTACACATGTGAGAAGTTACGCTTCTTTGAGGTGTTTAATAGTAAATGTGTAGTTATCGATGTATACCGATATTGATTTTAGCGTTTTATTTCGTTTTTATACCATAGATTAGTAAAGATCCTTTACTCCTAACAAGGAAATGTAACCAGTTTTGACAATTGAAATTGTCACTGTTATCTATTTTCGTGTTTGAAAAATATTAAAAAAATGTACTTTTTAAATCATTTACGAATAAAACGATATTTCTCCGCACTTTTTTTTCGATTTCGTGTTTTTGCACCACTTAACAGCGCATGTCGCCATTGTTCCGCGTAATTTACACCATGACAGCCCTTAAACGGCTGACAGAACTGTCAGCCGTTTAAGCCATTTAATGGCTTCCTTCAATTACAAGGCGGTGAGATATCTGTACTTATTTTAGGTTTGAACTATTTTTTTTTGTATGTATGTGTGTAGGTAGCGGTAAGTTGAACTGTTCGTCGGGGCGTTGCATCTCGGAGGCGGCGTGCTGCCAGCCCGGCGACGCGCTGTGCCGGCAGCACGCCTGCTGCGCGGAGTACAAGAAGTACGCGCGGGTTGAGGGTGAGTTGACAAACTGTCAGTAAATGTTTGAAAAGAAAATGTTTTCTTTTGGGATATGGAGCTTAATGATCGTGCAGTCCACCTGATGGAAAGTAAGAAAAAAAAGATACTTTTTTCTTTGTGATATGGAGCTAAATGAGCGTGCAGTCCAACTTTTTTTTTATATAGGAGTAGCAGACGAGCATGCAGTCTACCTGGGTGGCTATTGTCGCCCATGGATATCTGTAATCAACCCCAGATAGGATTAGATATTCCTACCTGAGGTCGGCCACAGATGCGCCGCTATCCCTGGTTTGAAGGATATGGTAGGGGAGACATACTTATCCGAAGCGTTCCAGTTTAGTCCTCAGGGGTAACGGCGCACCTGCAGCCGACCTCAATCTTATCTGGGTTTGATTTTAGATGTCAATGGGCGGCATTATATACTTACAATCAGATGGACTGCGTTCTACCACTAGTAACAGCATTTGGCGAAATTATCGATATACCGATAATTGCAAAATGATAATTAACCTTTTTTTCGTCGACTAATTTGAAACATTTTTTGTTTCTTTTTTCTTTCGCTGGATCTGCGTATTATTTTATATTCTTATATGATAAAAAACAAACAATACCCACTTTACATTTTTTTCGATATCACAATACTTATAGTATTGACAATGATTATAATATGAATACTTTGAATTAAACATATCGTTTTAACCCTACCATCTGTGTGTCGTCTCTTCCAGTAGGCGGCTACGTGGAACCAGACTTGCCACCGTTGTTCGAGGATCGTCACGCGCCGGACGACTACGGGTTCATCCAGAGCACCATTTATACTGTTACTGGTGAGTAAATATGGCTAGAAATTAATTACAATGTGCTTAAACCGTGTAGGAAAGGTGAGTACACCTGGGAGTGGAAAGAAGCATGTGTGTACTTATGTAACAACGTGAGAAGTTATATTTCAGCAGTGTAATTAATGAAAAATAAGAGTGCGTGTATCACTATCGTATTATCATATTTAAAGTATTTAATTAATGTAAGTACTTATCTATTACGTACGATATAAATCTCTTATAGGCAGTGGAGGTTTAGTAATAAGGTCCCGTTTTTACCCTTTGTGTATACAGGGTGAATTTTTAAAACTCAGAGCCAAATTCAGGACCAAAGCCTTGCTTGATTTTGATGCTTGCAAGCTTGGTTGATTTTGATAAAAACTAAAAATTCATCATTTATGTTTCTTTTGTCTATTTACCTAGCTGCCATTTTTAGCTAATCTTTATAGATTGGGATTTGACCCTGTAGGCCCATTTAAAAAATTCACCCTGTACTGATGTGCTTCTTGTTTGTTGCAGCGTGCGCGCTGATCTTCATGATAGCGGTGGTGCTGCTGGTGTCGGCGCTGTGCAAGATGCACATGAAGCGCGCCGCGCTGCGCGACTACGCGACCGCGCGCCGCGCCACCGCGCACCACTACTCCGTGAGTATAGTCTGATTCATAATTAGGTGTCCAAAATGTAAACAAAGGTGTTGACCTATCAGGAAAATACGTTAGAAATAGTAGTTTTTATTTTTGTCGATATTTAAGTAATACAATAATAATAAAATAATAATCTAAATAAATTAAGATTAATTCATATTTTCTAATATTTATATCACCTCAATTTCGTTCCATACAGTAATAATAATAAAAAATAAAGTTTATGGTAGAAAATTAAAATGTGATAATGGTAACACAATCGGAACCCAAGACATTTCTTGTGCCGTCATTTTTAAGTTTCGTAGCTGATGTTATTCATTTTCGTGATTTTAATCGAACTCAAATGTATTATCGTTTTCATAGCACGTTCGTTAAATTGTGAATAATTGTAAAATTTTCGTTTTTTGTTGAGTTTGCTAAAGTTTTTGTTTCTTGTTAATTTTGATAGTGACATTTGTTTGTTTACATTTTGGACACCTAATTATGAATCAGAGTATAGTCCTCTTTGAATGTAAAAACGAGGCTCGTCGCAATAGCAAATTGTAGATATTAGCGAGACGAGGAGAGCACGGGTCCCCCTCGGCACTCCCACTCGCCCGCGAATTAGCGTTAGTGAGCCCTTGGAACGAGAGGAGTGGGGGGGACAGATACAGGGGGGGGGGGAACAGGGGGGGAGGGACGACATGGTAGCGATGGTGGTAATAGGAAGGAAGAATATAGAAATAGACAAGTTGAAAAACCCAAATCCAGAATGTTGGGTTTTCGATACGCCAGACGAAACCCAGCATTTCCGGGATTCAACAATATGTTATGACTGGTTTTTTTTTGTCCAACGTTTTATTCTCTCTTTGTAAGCTGTGTTCACTTTCTTTGTAATGGACACTATACAGTTACTTATTGATTTTTTTAATGTTGGATCTGTAGTGTTACATTCAATTTGTAAACCAATAAAAAAGTTTTTTTTTTTTATAAAATTCTTAAAAAGGTGATTTTCTTACATTTTACTCATTCGTTGTTTGCAATCCCAGGTCTATCCCCAAATCCCGCGATTATTTATAGGCAATCCAAAATCCCACGATTAAATTTGACCCCAATAAAATTCTCTTTACATTATGCACACAATTAACAGGAAGTTATTTTTTCAAAATAGCAATTGTTCCAGGCGCGCTACCCACCTAGATACGAAGCGACAAGACTGTTGGAGCCCACCGCGGCCCTGTCCAGCCCTGTGAGACAGCCCTTACAGGTGAGCATAGGACCTATCAGTCCATATAACTGTAAGGGTATATTTTTGGTACAATACTTTTTTGGTTATTTTCAGTTAATAAGAGTATTTAATTGCTGGTGAGCAGCAATGTAGCGGGAAACTATATAAAAGAAAGAAGGATATTATATTGTTTAAAGAATAAGTTTTCAAAGAATGGATTGTCAGAGAAAATAACAAATTTCAATGGAACTGTCATTGAATCTTTTATTATATAATAGTATTTCCAGAATAATTATAAACCTGATTAGTACGTAAATTGTCATATACAGTGTTTGTAAAACCAGAATACAGTAAATTAAAAAAAAAATAACGAAAATGTTTCTTGTTTTGGCCTGCTACAAAGATTTTCTACTAAAGATAATGACAATTTCTGCCTACTAGAAATATTTGCCCCTACGAAAGAGTGAAGTCTCACAATTTCTGCGTAAGTGAAATATGTGTCTGCCTAAATTTTTTCTTTATTAAAAGTCGATTTTTGACGTATAAGTGTTTCTCTTACCACACACTTCAAACTAGCACACAGCAGCGCTTAAAACTACTGTTATTACAATATAAGTGTGACAGTGGTGCCACCTACTCTAACAACCACTCTATTATCCACAGACATGCACCCCGGACTCCCCACAAGACTCCACGCCGGGTACGGAGATCCCAGACGTGGGCACCCCGGACTGTCCCAACAGTGGGTTTGGACTGGCCCGGCTCTCGGCTATATTCTCATCGAGGTACCGTCAGGTGAGTTCGTGTATTGAATCTGCCACTAAGAGTCTTCATGAGGGGAAATATCGATTTTGGAATCTATTCCAGTGGATGGATGTCGAGTCACAAAGTGTTTTTTTTTAACTAAGTTAATTCTGAAAGGGAAGTATCGATTTAAATTAAAGTCGAGTCACAATAATATTGGAAATTTTTGATAGATTTCTTAAAAATAGATTTTTGTTTTATTTTATTGTTACTGTGGCTATATTGAAGAATAAAAGTGATCCTTCTATTATGTACCATAAAATCGATTCTTCCATTATTTATCGATCACAGATCGAAATCCCTACCTTGCACAAGGAATCTAATTCTATCTGGGGTTGTACAAATGATACGGCAGTAGCTTACCATCAGGTAGGCTGCATGCATCTGCTACTCCTATATACACAAAAAAAAAAAATTTTAAATATTTCTGTTCCTAGGTACCAACCCAATGCTGCGACGTGGAGATGACAGACGTCCGCCCCACGTCACTAACGAATACACCGACCAGGAGTCGAACCCTGGACAACTACCGCAGCCCTACGTACTGCGACCTCAACTTCTTCACCAATCCAGACATAAGCACCTGTGGTAGGGATTTGAACTATATGGGAACGCCGGTGGAGTTCTTCAGGCGAAGGGCAATGCGGCGAAATACCCTTGATAGGGTCATGGGCCACCTCACCCAGGCGCAACCCTTAACGCTCCAGCTAGGTAGGTTCCAGTTCAGTCTACCTAGATTCGGCCGGAGATCGGAGGAACCCAGACCGGACACTCCGAATGTCGCCGAGATCAACATAGATGATCTAGACTTCGTTAGACTAAACTCTAATGAGACTTATACACTTAATGGTAGGACGATTAGACTATTAGGGGCTAATTTCGAAAACTACCCCGTTCTGTCAGATACCCAGGTAAGACCACCCCCGTACACTGAGGCCATGAGGTACAAAGTATATGGTCCTCCCCCAGAATACCTCAGTCGCGAGGGACTAAATAGGGACATTAGTTCACCCAACGTAGACGAAGAAGCGAGGAATAATGTCGAAATGCCGCCTAATTATGAAGATCTCGCGTCAGGCGTCGACGTCAACGCCAACGCAACGAATGACGTCACTACCAATAACGTCACTGCTAATGGCATTGACGTAATTGACGTAAATGATAATGTGCCGGAAAGCATAAGCTCTGTTATAGACAACTTGCCGGCGATCGATAGTGATTTTAACGCGAACGACACGACTATGAGGTTCGACGTTAACGTCCATGACGTCAATAATGTTAGGATGTAATACTGACGTTATTTAATTTACCGGTTGAAGGATTTGTTTGAATGATATAGAAGGTGTTGAAATGTTTGGCGTTTTAACGCCGTACGTAATGACGCAATAAATCAACAATGAGAATAATTGTTTTCATGGTATAGAAATGCGTTGAAGTTAAGTAAGTTTAACGCCGCACCTAATGACGTATTTATTTGATAATGACGTCATCGAAATAACTGTTAGTAATATAAAAATGAGTTTAAATGTTTGACGTTAGTTTTAACGCCGTTCCTAATGACGCAATACATCAATAATTAGGTCATGAAAATAATTGTTTGAATAATATAAAAATGCGTTGAAGTTGAGTAAATCTAACGGCGCCCCTAATGACGCAATAAATCAATAATGACGTCATTGACGTTAGTTTTAACGCCGTTCCTAATAACGCAATAAATCAATACTACGGATGTTAGAGGTGTACCCGTTTCTCCCTTAAACCTATGACGTCAATACGAAACATTGACTTTCAATACAAAACCTTTCAATACGAAACCTTTACCAATATTATTATTTGTTTGAAAGTTAGAGGAGGTAGGGATATACCCCTTTCTCCCCTAAATGTGTGACGTCATAGTTTCGTCCTAACTTTACCAAGATTATATTTACGTTTCTAAGTTAGCGGAGGTATACCACTTTCTTCCCTACATGAATGACGTCATAGTTTCGACCTCATAGACCTTTCGACGTCATAGTTACGTTACAAAGTATACCCCTTTCTCCTCCAAACTCGTGACGTCATAGTTTCGTCCTTTACCAATACTACTATTATTTACGTTTCAACGTTAAGGAAGGAATGGGTAACCCTTTCTCCCCTATACACGTGACGTCATGGTTTGGTTCTTTACCAATATTTCCATTATTTACCTTTCAAAGTTAGAGGAAGTAGGGGTATATCCCTTTCTACCCTAAAAGTATGACGTCATAATTTCGTCATATTTTTACCATTATTAAAAGATAGGGGAGTTAAGGATATACCCCTTTCTCCCCTAATCTTGTGACGTCACTGTGACGTCCTAATACCAATTTTACTATAGCACTTATTATTACATGCATAGAGTTGATTTCCGTATCAACTTGTTTTTGCCATTCATTCGCTTGCCTTATGTAAATGCATATTTTATTATATTTTTTTATTGTTTAACCGTCGAACATGGACGAAGGAATCGAATCGACTCCTAATAGTGCTAAGTCTTATTCTACAGTGTCTCGTAAGTACGACAAACTTGGGGAGAACATAGTTTAGGGGCTGACCTCTTAGAGAAAAAAAAGACCTTAGTATAAGTGTCACCGTTTATATATATTTTCCAACCCTAATCCTTATACAGGATAAGTGTGTGAAAATGTGATGTGTAAGATCTGAGGATTCCACGCTGATATTGTATGCTGATAAGTGTATATTGAATTTTGATGAGCGTATTGCACGCTGATAGGCGTCGGTTACACGCACATTAAACTGTAATATATTGACGTCGATTGTTCGCAAATTGAAATATATTGCACGCTGATGTGTGTATATTGCGCGCTGGTGAACGTATATTGCACGCTGATGTGTGTATATTGCACGCTGATGTGTGTATATTGCACGCTGATGTGTGTATATTGCACGCTGATGAACGTACATTGCCCGCTAATGAGAGACTATTGCACGCCGATTGGTGTGTATTTTACACAGGTCGAATTATATTGCACGCTGATTAGTGTATATTGCACGCTTGTGAACGTCAATTGCAGTGTATGCTATGGATTATATGCCAATCAACGTAGATTACACGCTGATAGAATAAATTGTATGTTCATTAGTGCAGATTAAAAGTTAATTGGTGTAAATTATACGCTCATATTGCACGCTGATTGGCGTGGTTATAAATTGCACGCTTGTTAAACGCACATTCGATTGATTTTCTTTATAAAACACAACTTAATATAATAAAACCAATAATATTTATGTGCATAAATTCACATAAGATGTATTCGACTGATGTGATAACATAGTTTGTTAGGAGTCGATTCGGTACCTAGCCCTATGACCCGTCCTATTTTTTTAACAAGACTATATCGGCAACTATGATTTTTAATAACATTATAATAATTTTACTTCCATTTGTAGATGTAAATGTTAAAATATAATTAATTTTCGGTCATCGGGTAATGAAAGATATGTTCTGTATATATTTAATGATAATTATTATAATATATTTTTATTAGTAAATGAAAATTTTGGGTTTTTTTTAGAAAAATATAGTTCAGTTTTTTTATGGAGTTCTAGATTAGTTTGGATATTAATATTGAGAGGGACTTTAGGTTTGAAGATAGATTTCTCTGTGGTTAGTCTTCGGCACCACCGCCACACCTATTTCTGTTATAACAGCAGTGTAGCGTTGCTGTGTTCTGGTTTGAAGTGTGGTAAGGCCTACTTTTTCGAGGCGTTCCAGCGTAATCCTCAGGGGTGGTAACGTTGTGGCCGACCTGAGATAGGAATCTATCTGGGGTTGACTACAGATACGGATTTTCTTTAAGTGCAAGTTTTATGTGGTACGCACACCCTTCAATCCAGAATACAGCAGCTATTGAAACAGAAATAGGTGTGGCGGTGGTGCCGCCGGAGTCGAACCACGAAGAGTTCTGCCACCTTCCAAAAGTCCGCTCAATACTAATATTTTGAACTAAAAAACGCACTTAAATATTTTGCACAAAGTTAGAAGCAGCTCTTATAGATTAAAATCACAGATACGCCCTTTAGGTTCAAACCATCAAACCATGCCCTTCGGTTTCACTTGCGTTAAAAAGGGTTAGTTAAATACTATAGGTATCGTGGATTTTATGTTTTTGCGCGGAGCCCTAATTGTTTTTCCAAAATGAAAGTAGCATTTATTACTCCGTATAATATAATCTAATTGCCAGTGAAAGTACCATCAAAATAGGTTGAGCCGTTTAGGAGATTAAAGAACAAACATACAGGCGGACAGACAAACAGACAAAATTTTAAATCCGTCAAGCCGTTTGTGCTGCAGCGTGACAAAGAATGAGACATACACACATACGTTCGAACAACATTACCCTCCGCTTTTGGGTAAGAAAGTACAAATTATGCAGGTGGTAGAACCCTTTGTGGCTTGACTCCGGCGGCATCACCGCCACACCTATTTCTGTTATAACAGCAGTGTTAGGGGCTGCTGTGTTCCGGTTTGAAGGGTGTGGTAAGGGAGACATACTTTTCCGAGTTCCAGCTTAGTCTTCAGGGGTAGCGGCGCATCTGTGGCCGACGTCAGGTAGGAATATCTAATCCTATCTGAGGTTGATTACAGATGTCCACGGGCGGCAGTAACAACTTACCATCAGGTGGACTGCATGCTCGTCTGCTACTCCTATATTTAAAAAATAAATGCATTTTTAACTTCATTATGCTGCGTTCGTATTTAAGGGGCGTATATGTGATTTAAGTCGTTTTACCACGCTTTTATTATAAACAAATAATTTAAATGTTTTATACCTACAGACACAGAACGTGTCGGGTCAGACAGAATCATATTTCTATACAATACTAGTTGTAAAAAGCAGTGATAGCCTAATAGGTTTAGAAACTCGGCCTCTCAAACGAGGGGTCCGAGGTTCAAATCCTAGACGATTATCAGCATCACCAGATGGTGCTAGATAGCACGCACTTTTGATTTTTCAAAGTTATGTGCGTATTAGAGATTAATTATCACTTGCTTAAAACGGTGAAGGAAAACATTGTGAGGAAACCTGCATACCTGAGCGATTTATATAAAAAAAATCTCAAAGGTATGTGAAGTCTACCAATACGCACTTGTCCAGCGCGGTGGACTATGGCCTAATCCTTTCTTATTCTGAGAGGAGACCCGTGCCCAGCAGTGGGACAGTAATGCGTTGATGATGGATATGTAGTAGAACAATAGTCTAGAACGATTCTGTCTGATACGCCACGTATCTGAAACGTGAAGTGCCTGCAGATATAAACGCAAAAGTCCAGTGTTGCCATAACTCAAAATATTTAGCAGGTTTTTTTTATATATTTTTTGTGAATATCATTTTTATCAATTTAGGATACTCACTACATTAAATTGTAAATATTTTATTTTTATTTTTAACATCGTTGTTAAGTTTTAAGTGATATGTTAACCTTAATCACCGTGTTTTAATTGTGTTAATGTTAAGTCAATTTTGAGATAGGAATTTTGGAAAATTTATTTTTATGCCATTAGTTATAGAAATATAGTTTCAAAATTGAAAATGTCTACAATGCTAACAGATTTTAATGTTTTTTGACATTTTTATATAATAAGTTTGAAATAATAAGGTATAGTCCGCGTAAAACTGCTAGTCCGCTCTGAATATAGAAATGAATCGCGTCGCCATAGCAAATTGTATGACTACACCTGCTCGCAACAACTTCAGAGCGGACTAGCAGTTTGGCGCGGACTATACTTATATAAATATACCATTTTTCAACGAGTATGAATTATTTTTTTGAAAAATACTCAGCACTTAAAGATATTTTGATTGCAAAATATGAAATAATTCTTGAAAATTTTCTTTACATACTTAGTTTCTGTAAAACGGCTGTGACAAACAGACGAACAAAAAGTCATTATATATATATAGTTTATATATATATATATACAGGGTGAATTTTTAAAACGGGCCTTCAGGGCCAAATCCGAAACTATAAGGATTAGCGAAAAATGCTGAAAGGAGTTACGAGGCCGATTTTGATAAAAACTAAAACTGCATCATTACTTTTTTAAAATATTTTTTTCCTTAGCCGGGAATCGAACGAGTTCATTTTGAAAAAAATTACACCTCTATATTATTCGACTATCTGATAGTGTCGCTTATAAGGATCAAATTCTAGGAAGTAATATTATTTGACAAATTAAAGGAAAAGGAAAATTTTGATGAAAATACGTATTTTTCCATACATTGGCATACTAATCCTTAAGGATTATACATAACAAATGATTTATGTATAATTCTTTAGAAACATACATAAGTCATACCATTGAAGAATTTGTTGGTTAATCAACTAATTATTCGATGTTATGACTATGACATACGGCTTAGTATGAGAAAGTAATAGTTTGGCAAATAAGTTACCGCCGTTTTTAGGATTTATTTTTTAATGAAAATAGATAACTGATTAAATAGTAAATTCTTATTGTTTGTTGTTTACAACTTCGTTTCAACGTTAAATATGATTTTCTATATCTCTTTTTTTTGTAATTACTCGGATTTGACTCTAAAAAGTAATTCTCGCAAATTGTCAACTTTACATCTGTATTAAACGAAACTCCGCCCATAGCTAAGTCGGACATAAAAATATAAATTATTGGGAAACAAAACGTCCATTTCTAATGATTAAAAACATTGAGCCAAAAAAATGTTAATACACGAAATATTTAAATTGATGAATGGCGGGAACTTAACTGCCAAATTAATATGAAAAAAATTGTATTTTCTTAAATTTGAGGCTTTTCCTTTAGTTTGTCATTTATCATTACTTTCCAGATTTTGATCCTTATAAGCAACACTATCAAATAGTGGAATAATATAGAGGGTGCATTTTTTTTTCAAAATGAACTCGTTCGATTCCCGGCTAGGGAAAAAGTTATTTTTAAAAAGTAATGATGCAGTTTTAGTTTTTATCAAAATCGGCCTCGTAACTCCTTTCAGCATTTTTCGCTAATCCTTATAGTTTCGGATTTGGCCCTGAAGGCCCGTTTTAAAAATTCACCCTGTATATTAGCATTCAATAAAAAACTTCATTTTAAAAGGGGAAAAAATCTTTATTAATTATTTGACGCAATAAACATTGTTATCTAAAATAGCAGCATTTGTATTTCTCTTTCGCTCTTTCTCGATATGTGTGAGAGAGACAAATATAGAAATGTCTCCATTTTAGATTGCAATCTTTTACATAACTTGCAAGTTTTAATAATTTTGTTGTAACCACATTAGAATAAATATAGATTCAACGATAACTTGTTCCACTAAAAATGTATTCTCAAATTCATTTTGTATATCTGTCTCGCTTACACACTTCAGAAAGAAAGAGAGGGAAGATATGTAGACATTTTGGAATACATTTTTATTGAAACAACTTGTAGCAAATCTGACCAAATAGAGTATGTGTAAATATGAATATTGTTCATATATCTTGAAGAAATAATATTACAGTAATAATATGTTTAAACATTGCGTAAATAAAAACAATTTCATTTAAAAATTTGATAGAATTACATCGAAAATACAATTACGCAATTTCGATTGTTTTCCAAAAAATAAATAAAACATTATAATTTGGTTCAATTCGCAAAAAGAAGCATGTGTGTACTTATGTACACATGTGAGAAGTTTTACTTCTTTAGCGTTTTTGAGCGAAATGGCGTGAATTGGGCCACACATTGCGGTTTTTGGCCCAAACATTGTGTTAATTGGCCGAAACATTACATCGTTTGACTCAAACATTCTGCTAGTCGAAACATTGTGTTGGTTGGCTCAACTATTAAACCAACGAAAATTGTCTAAATATTGCACTGATTGATCCAATCATTGCGTTGGTTGCCCCAACCATTGAACCAACGAAAATTGTCTAAATATTGCACTGATTGGTCCAAACATTGCGATAGTTGGCCCAACCATTCATCCAACGAAAAATGTCTAAATATTGCACTGATTGGTCCAAACATTGCGATAGTTGGCCCAACCATTCATCCAACGAAAAATGTCTAAATATTGAACTGATTGGTCCAAACATTGCGTTAGTTGGCCCAACCATTCATCCAACGAAAAATGTCTAAATATTGAACTGATTGGTCCAAACATTGCGTTAGTTGGCCCAACCATCCATCCAACGAAAAATGTCTAAATATTAAACTGATTGGTCCAAACATTGCGTTAGTTGGCCCAACCATCCATCCAACGAAAAATGTCTAAATATTGAACTGATTGGCCCAAACGTTGTGACAATTGACCCAAACATTATGCTGATTACTTCAAGTGTATGCCTTTTACATTACTCTGGTAATACATTGGCTCTTACAATAGTATGATTTATTAAACATATGTAATGCCAGATTTATATCAAATTGGGGGTCTATTTTTACTTATTCTATGGCCACAAATAATAAAGTAAAATTAACGTATTTTATTATAACATTCTTTAAACAAATTGTAAATAAATGTTTAGATAAATCAAGCGTAGATTTAGGTACTTTATCGCCGGTTATTATTATTCAATCTATCTTACGTTTTGTGTACTAAAGATTGACATTTGAAAATTCTGCAAACTAGAATAAGTCGATTGTGATCTTTGGTAAGCAAATTATCATAGATCGAGTATTGATAACGAGGTTATATAATTCGGAGATCTGCCGTTGGTTAGGGGATGAAACCACCCCTATATTTTGCTATTACACTTTGTTAGCGATGTTGAAATGATGTGGATTTCAGTTTTTTCAAAAAAAATCTGAAAATACCGCCAACTAAAAAAAAGCTTAAAAGTAAAGAGGCGTTGCTATACAAGAAACCGCTATTTTTCGATAATTTTCGCTTTATCTATTGAACCGTAATAGGTAGACAATTCAAATTTTCACAATGCAATTACTTCTATGGCTGCTATGAAAGAAAGAAAGAAAGAAACATTTATTCGGATAATTGCAACACAAATGAGATACTATAATAGAGAGAGACAAAAAAAGTACTAAAAATAAAAAATGACGGCATGGAACCCTCTGTGTGCGAGTTCGACTCGCACTTGGCCATTTTTATTTTATATACTTCTATATATTCATATATACTATATTTTCTTTATATACTTTCTTAGGTAAATAAAGTATTTTTTAAAATCAAACTGAAATCCACATTTTTTTCAAAATACCCACATATTTTCTAGATTTGTTGAAAGCTAAAGCACGTAACACTATTTCTTGTATAGTCCGCGCCAAACTGCTAGTCCGCTCTGAATATAGAAATGAATCGCGTCGCCATAGCTAATTGTATGACTACACCCGCTCGCCACAACTTCAGAGCGGACTAGCAGTTTGGCGCGGACTATAAGTACTTATATAGTAGTACTTAAATATGTATTTGTAAATCATTGTTATATTAAAAATATATATAATGCGTTATTATATTTGTGAAGGTGGTAGAACCTTGTGGTTCGACTCCGGCGGCACCACCGTCACACTTATTTCCAATAACAGCAGTGTTTAGCGCTGCTGTGTTCTGGTTTGAAGTGTGGTAAAGGAGACATTTTTAGAGGCGTTCCAGCTTAGTCCTCAGTAGCGCATCTGTGGTCGATCTCAGATATGAATCTAATCCTATCCGGGGTTGTACAGTCCGTACAGCAGTAGCTTACCATGAGGTGGACTGCATGCTCGTCTGCTACTCCTATATTCTCAAAAATATATAACGCATTATATAAAAAAAAAACTTGTTTAAAATATTACGTGCACATAAATAAATATTAAAAATCAATTAATTAATATTAGATACTGTACACACATATAAACAATAATTATGAACATATCACGTTAATTGTACAGTCCTTATGTTCGTATGAAGATGTTAAGGTTTTTGTGATATCATTATATATATAAAATACATTATTATTAACGTAATCGTGAAATATTGTGTTAAAATAAAAGTATTTATTGCAATTGGGCGATGGCAGAGCCTCTAGCGGGAAATTTAGGAACTAATAATGTGTTTATGTATTTTTTTTTGTAATTCTATTGAAGTGGAAACTTCTATAAGATTTTCTTTGAGATGTGTCAGTAAGGCGGCACGCCCACGAGACGTACGAGAGTGCGACTTTGCGACTTTTATAAGACAACTTAACTACATATAAACATAATTATTTGGGCTTTAAGAGCTTTAGTATCTTTAACAGCCTCGAACTAAGATTGACGTCCGTTATTTATAATCAATCTATCCATTGTTTTGCGAAATATCAAAGGACATTTGCCAATTTCTTCATATTAGTCATTGGTTAATTTCGATCTTTTCTTAAGAGTGGATAGATTTTTAATAACGGATTTTATGTATTTTTTTAAAGCTGCGATCAATGTAACCTTCCTAAAACTCTTAGAAAGAAAATCCCAATTATAATAAATACTGTTATTTAAATAATGAAATATCAAGAATAAATGTACAAAGGTTATATAATGGATACATTATTTAGTTAGAAGCTATAAATTGCTGAATTTGTAATAAGATGTGTATTGCAGTAAGAAGGATTGCGTTAATTGATATTACAACCACAAAAAACATTAACATTTTTCTATGGGACCGAAGATACCATCAAAAGTCGCCAATTTGAAAAAATATAACTAGATTCAGAGGTCATTCTATATAGGTGCGGGATGAGATTTTTGGAATTGGAAAACATCGATAAAAATATCGATTTTTATTTTGAGGGCACGAAAATGTCTACGGGCGATAATATCGAATATTTCACACAATATTATCGTCTATTCATAAATTAATCAAAAAAACTTTTTGCCGACAAAATCCTTTATTTTCATTATTTGATTACTATAAAATATATTTTAAGTTTTCTATGATATCGAATTAATATCGATATTTAGGAGTGTATATTATCGAATTGCATGTGGCGCGTTCCTACTTCCACTTCTAGAACTACCACTTTGGCAACGGGAAGGGATCTCCCTGTGTGCTAGGTGATGTCCGGACAGCGGCCGTGCTCCGACAGTATCGGTTCACAGCTTGTATACATGCAAACATGTCGACAGCGTGATTCAGAATACGTTTAGCGCCATCTCTTGACGAGTAGCGGGAAGTCGCCACAAGTATTTGTGCAAAAAATTACCGGGTGTAACTTAAATTGACTAAATTGGGGATGAAACCATAATTATTTTGTGTTAAGTGGTTGTAATATTATTAACGCAAGTGAAATCATAATTGTAACGGCCTGTACAATATAATATAAGGACAATATTATTGTGTAATATAATAGTTAAAGTTTTTCTCATTTACGAAAATTCTGCGACATTTTGTTTCACTAATTACATTCACATTAAGAAAATATTGATAAAAAAAACTATGAAAAATATTCGTAATTTGGTACTTTTTATTATAAAAAATTGTCAAGCAGTGAATAGTCAGCTTTATTTTTCTAGTTTATATTGGTTTTTAAGGTATCGGAGAAATTCGTCTAACAGTGAATAGTTAGCTTTATTTCTCTAGTTTATATTAGTTGAGTAATCCGTCTAACAGTGAGTAGTCGACTTTATTTTTCGTTTTTTAAAACAAATTGTCGCAGATTTTTTTCAAAATATTGTTAAAGTACAAAACACGTCCAGCCTTCAAATGCCTTACCATTTTAGTAATAAGTCAATAAAGTTTTAATGTTTTAGAAAAATATTTATTTATTTCACCTTTTGACAACCCTTTTCAGCATTATATTGTGATCGAACGAGCATGCAGTCCACCTGATGATAAATGGCCACTGTCGCTCATATACATCTGTAATCAACCCCAGATAGGATTTGAGTACTACTTGAGGTCGACCACAGATGCGGCGCTATCCCTGAGGACTAAGCTGGAACACCTCGGAAAATATGTCTCCCTTACCACAATTCAAACTAGAACACAGCAGAGTTAACACTGCTGTTATAGCAGAAATAGGTGTGACGGTGGTGCCGCCGGAGTAAAATCATATAAGATTCTATTATGAAGAAGGGTTTACGAAAAAATTATAGACTAATATTTACAATGTCTTTATTTACACCCTGACTTGACTAGAAATACTAAACTAAATAAAATTATTATTATACGTCGCATTTCATGAAAATTCAATTTTTATAACAAAAGTCAACATAAGCCTGTTAAATACGTACGACTAAATGAGGAAAAAATTTGTTAAAAGTTAATTTGATAATCGTTACACTATAAACAGCCTTAAATTTTATTTTCAGGACCTATTTTAGAAAGTTTATTTTGTTTAATAATTTACACATTTCAAAAATTCCTTAAAATTAGTTTTTAGGAATTAGACATAAAAAAGGTGAATCTTATGTAACATTTAGATACGCCGAGTAGCTCGCCGAACAATGACGAGTATGTAGACGCCGTGTTTGATACACTCAAATTGAAGCAAGGATTTGGTTATTTTGATATGTGGTATATTACAGTAAATGATTATTGTAGGTACTTATAATAACATTGTATAATTTTCAAATTGGTATCAATAATACTGATTTAGCTTTATACAAAGAAAAAATAAAGAAGTGCCTTCTAGTTATACAATATATGAATTACTTGTTTCAATAAAAATTGTAACTCAAATTGACGACTTATGAAGTTAAGAAAATCTTTTGTAAAATTAGAATAGAAATATCGCTTTGAGTTACAAGTTTCATTGACACAAGTTACACATATAAACTTATCGTCAAAAATCCATTACTGTCCCACTGCTGGGCACGGGTCTCCTCTCATAACGAGAAGGATTAGGCCATAGTCCACCGCGCTGGACAAGTGCGTATTGGTAGACTTCACATACCTTACATACCTTTGAAAACTCTTTTTTTTTTGCAAGTGATAATTAATTTCTTATATGCATATAACTTTGATAATAGAGATGTGTGCCTGGATTTGAACCTCGGAGCTCGCAATTGAGAAGCCGCGAGAAGCGAGAAGCTGCTTTTCATATGAACGTATTCATACGTAAGTATGAACTTATAAAAAGATGTCATTCACATTTTAACAATAACTGTACATAAACATAAATTTAACTAAAAATCCTTAGAAAATTGTTAAAATGTGTTTAACTATTTAATTACATGAATTTAACAAAGATTTCGCTACAATAATAAAACTGGTAATGCTAGAAACAGATTTACAACACTTATTAATAAAAAAATGTTGTTTTTTACAATAAAATAAATATAAAAGTTGTGCGAAATATTTGCGTAATCACATGACATCAGAATAAGGAATTATTCAACCAATTATGAAGAAATAACCTATAATTACTACAAAAACTTATAAATAAAACCAAAATATACAAATTAAAACTATTTAACTAAAGTATAATATGTTAAGTGAATAGGAACATAACACTATTTAAGATATAACTTGTATTAAGAATAGATAGTTTTTAGAATTCGAGTCGAATTTGTACCCCGAGGGTTCCGTACCATCAACATTTTTTTTTGTATTTGTTGTTATAGTGGGCACCATTATATACTCTGTAAAAATTTCAAGTGTATATTAAGGTTCAGGAGATAGAGCCCTGTGACAGACAGCGAAGTCTTAGTACTAGGGTTCCATTTTTTCCCATTAGGTACAGACTCTAGCGACTTAATTGGGCGGAAGGGGTGGTTCGCCCCGGGCCTCCGATCCTAGGGGGGCCTCCAAACACAGTGACTAAAAACGGTCGTCAGAACCAAACAATATATGAAATGTGTATCACTCAGCGAAAAAATAATAGGTCACCGAATCACAGGCGAATAATTCTATGATACATTTGTCATTTTACACATTTGGGGGCCTCCATTCAACTTTCCGCCTCGGGCCTCCGACACCCTTAGTCCGCCACTGGGTACAGAACCCTATTACAAAGCCTCCGCTGTTTGTCTGATAGTATGGAACACTCGATGTGCGACTCGAATCTCACTTGATCAATTATATTATTGTATGATTACATGAGGCGGCCGTCTTACGGATGTGATCGGCTTCAGGTAGAACCTGTTCTATATGGAGTTGGTTACAGTCCATACAGTGACTTACCATCAGGTGGACTGTATGATCGTTTGCTACATTATATGTCCAGAAATAACATAATTGTGACAAATTTAGTACTATTTTATTTTTAAATCAAATTTAGACGCTTGAATGGCAATCCTTACTACGCAACATTGCATAGAGTAGTGAAAAGTTTAAATATTAAAAAAATAACAATAAAATTATACAATATTTTGATTGAAATTATTTCACATACATACATAGAAATATTTTTAATCCAACATTTATGCAATTATATAATTTTTTGTAAAAATCAGAATTATTCCTGTAAATTTTACTTACGTAATAAGGATTGCCATTCAAGCGTAGATTTTATTGTTAAAATAATATTAATACAGTAATACCGTTTTTCACATTTAAACGCAAAAGCAACCTCCAAATCAGTAGATATTCTATTAAGATACAAGTGTGATATAAGCCTATAGAACTATGTATATATTTTTGGTATTTCTTTTATTTGGTTGCCATCTTTTCAAGGAACTCTTGCAAAGCTAACGCTTTCGCCAGACGACGTCTGAAATCCTGTGAACAAGGAAAAAAATGTATTAAAATAATATATTCTATACCATAGGTAAATGTTTAATTTTAGTTTAGATTTTAGAGCGATTACAAACTCTATTTATTTAATTGGCAAACATACAGTGTTGGAATATAGCAAAAACTCAAGCCTCTTATAATGTATAATATTCAAGTAGGTTATATATGATAAAGCTGGCAGCTGAAAAACATATATTTTTACTTCTTCTAATTTGTCATTCTGTCAATGATTCGATATAATAAAAAGTATCTTTATATCACGGCGTGCGTAAATTGACGTTTTACGCACGCTTCGCGTGCGCAAAACCCCCATTTCCGACCCCGTAATATAAAATTTTATACAACACGCGGACGAAAAATGTTTTTCTGACTCGTGTGATTGCAGTCCTCGCCTGCGGCTCGGCCTGCAAACTCACACTTGTCAGAAAAAAATTTTTCGTCCTCGTATTGTAATGTACTATTTTGGAGTGAATTTTATTTTATTATATTTCATAGTTTATTTTCTCGTTCTCCTGTGGCCTATTCCCAACAGGTTATGGGCCCAGGCTACGCTATCGTAAAATATTGAAAAATATAATCATCTACTAAGTATAAAATTTATGTAATATTTCAAACATGGAGTCGCGGAAGAAAAAGACACATGAAAAATGTTTGATGGCGAACGGCGATGGCAAACAATAATATATAAGTGTCTAAACCAATACTGTCTACGGCGAAAACAATAATGGATGACTTAAATAAAATTACGAATGGAGAATTTTTTTGGCTACACAATTATTTTGACTGCGTAAGAAACAACTTAATTTGGAATTGCGACCAGATATCAAACGCTGATACAACTTATTTTAATGATTGAGTAATATGATCACTAACTTGGTGCTAAACTTGATTAAATGGATCAATGGATGAAATGGATCGACGGATTATGGATCAAAGGATGAAACGAATCGACGGAATGCATATAATTCAATGTCTCATCTTTTAGATTCAATGAATACATTCAAAATGTTCAAAGTAAAATTGAGACCTGAAACAACTGAACTTCAAATATCACACGCTTGTAAAAATATAAATTTTAATATAGAAAAACGTGTAAACTACTACAAGAATACTTACTACATCATGCAGATCCACAAGCTAATATGAATTTTTATCATGGAAACTGTTGGTGTAAAAATTATATTTTTTGCGATCTGAACCCGTCGCTATTACTGATGCTAACAGTCATTATATCAAGTACCTAATTGCAACAAAATGGAGACAGTAGTAGCTATATAACTGTAAATGCATTGGACACTGCAAATAAAAATAAGGACAGTTTCGCTTTTATGTCTTAAAAATGAAATTTATTTGATTTTTGTTCCAATTCTAACCCTGACACTTGTTTTTCTTTTAGATTTGAAAACTCTGATCACTTTGAAAATACAAAGAATTTATATGTGTCAAATGACAGACTACATTCAAAATTGGAGGAGCTAAAGATTTGGTAAAGGTAAAAAACAAAGAATTTAAAATTCTATACTATTCACCGAAAGTTCTGTGGAACTTTAGTTCTATGGAACTTAAGCTGTACCTATGCAGCTTCTTAGTAAATCGAATTGAATAATAAAAGGTATGTGCCGGTTATTAAAAAATGAAGGGCATATTTATAAAAATAGTAAATGTCTAATATGTAGTATAAAGGATGATAGTATCATTATTTTTCATAAAATGATAGATCACAGTATAAAATAAACTTAATTCAAAGTTAGAAATCGTATTAGTTATGGCACAAACAGTCATTTGAATAAACAGAAATTAAATTTGAATAGCAGTGATAGCCTAATGGTTAAGAAACTCGACCTGTCTAACGAAGGGTCCGAGGTTCAAATCCCAGGCAATCACCTCTGAATTTTTTCAAAGTTATGTGTGTATTAGAAATTAATTATTACTTGCTTAAAAGGTAAAGGAAAACATCGTGAAGAAATCTTCTACACCTGAAAGATTTATATAATAAAAAATCTGAAAGGTATGTGAGTCTACCAATACTCACTTGGCTAACGCGATGAATTATGACCTAAACCTTCTCATTCTGATAGGAGACTCATGCCCAGCAGTGGGACAATAAATGGGTTGATGAAATTTGAATATTTTTAAAGATTTTATTATTGACCGTCATGTGACAATCTTGAATACTTATATGTAATCTGTGATCTTGAATTTCTAAAAGTCAAGACTGACCAGCTAATGGTAAAAAAAAATAAACATCTTTTTTTATTATTCACTGTGATGTTTGCGATTCGATAACGTCGACTTCCTTTGATGACAAAAATTGTCTTTATGTTACATGTATTTTAAATGGGAAATAAGTATCATTTTAAAAGTCTAAAAGTGAAAATGTATCCTATAGTAACATTATTCATTTACATTATGATAATGATCGAGAATATATTTCTGAAATAATGAACTTAAGGAATTTTTGTTGGCAAGATAATTATGTATCATTAAAATTTACCTTATAAAACACAATAAAATGGTGAAACAGAGCAAATGAATCGTATATTAACCGAAATGGTTGTAAATGCGAAATTAAATAAAGCTTTTGGGGTGAAGCTGTTACAACAGTCATATACCTACTTATATTTATAAAAATATACATATTCCCCACTAAAGCTCTGATAATAAATAAATAAAACACCATGTAAATTGTGGCAAGGTAAAAACAAAATCGATCATATGAAAATGTTTTGGTGCTACTGCTACGTTCGTAACACAGTTAGCAAGATTAAAGATAAAATAAATATGGTTCAAAAAACTAAAAAACACGCTTTTATGATAAAATTAACTAAAAAGTAGAAAATCTAAATGAATCTAGGAATCAATTAAGGAACAGTAAATAGTATAATTGTGAAATAAATGTACAAAGTTTGAACGAAGTCTGGCCGTTTAAAGTGGGTCAAAATCGCGCCCAAAGAAGTCGGTTACAAACATACAAACATACAGGTGAAGCTAATAAAAAGCGTGTAAATATTTTAGATCCAGCCTAGTTGGTAAAGATTTTAATGGATATACATTATTAAATATTAAAAGTAATGAAATGTCCATAGCTGCTAAGCAGATCATGTAGTTGATGAATTAAATATTGAAAATAATGACAACAAACATTGAGCATTACATATCAATATAAAATTTAGAAAGCCTGACTCTGATTCGGCGAAACTAATTGAAAGCTAACAACAACATTCCTTAAATGATAATGCGTCAACAATAACTATTAAATACTTGATCAATCCCTGAATTATTATATACGGATGCACAATCCTGATAGCTGATCTTTATTAAGTACTTTGCAATAATTACCTAAATAATTTAAAGGTATTTTAAGGTGCCTATTCAATGGTGAAAAGCAGTACAAAGTGAAATTAAGCCACAAAGGAGCAATCAAATCTGATATTTTGTTTACAGACCTAAATATGTTAACATTATTAGTTGCAAGTGGGTATTTACCACAAATAATAATGAACTAAGTAGGTAAATCAGAAAAAAATAACAAAGCTCGTTTAGTTGCTCGAAGTTTCACTAAGAAATTCAGTTTCAGTAAGAAATTTTACAGGATTAAGATGTAACGTTCGCACAAATAGCCAGATTTACTACATTTATATAGATTTAAATGTACAGCATATGGACGAAAATACTACCTTTGTAAATTTCATTTGATATAATTAGAAAAATATATTATAATGGTTTTCATACAGAGAATATTTATATGGTAGTACCAGAAGGTCAAGGTTGCTAAAGATAAAGAAGGTTGCCTAAAGATAATAAAGTAAGTAAATTAAATAAAAGCTTTAACGGCTTAAAGCAGACATCTCGGCTTTGGTTTGAACGTCTTCATGTTATACTTAAATATAGGGTTTAAAAACTCTTAAAGGTACATTCTCATGCAGATGCATGTAGATAAATGTTTAAATATACCTATATAAGATAAATTAATACGGATAAGAATAGATATATGTATAGAATAAGATATATGTATAGTCCCACACGTATGTATATGGTTTAATAATTTCAACAAAATAAGCATTATAAATTTGCAAAAACATTTTAATGCAAATAATTTATATTACAAATACAAAATAAATAACATAATTTCTTGATATAGATGTTGAAAGAATAGCAAATACAATATCACTTAATCAGTCTACTAATGTGCAAAATGTGTTAAAAATATTCTATAAGTGTAATTTATCCTAATCACTTTCCTTATAAATTATTCAGTATTAAATACTGACTTATACCATGGTGCACATTGTAGAGTTAAATTAAAGTTACTACTTTGTATAGAAATGTAAAAGTAAATGTAAACGCATCCAGATTTTTTGTCTTAAATGTGTAAATATTTAATACATCTTTTAATGTTATATAAAAGATATAAATAGTTAAACCTAATCAATGAAAGCTGTAATTATAAGTAGTTAATTATTGCTTATGTGGACTCTGACTGAGAAACTGAGAACGCGACGAGACGCACAAACATAGTATTAGAAACTATTTGTTCAAAGTAATTAAAACTGCATAATTTCGTGAAACACACGAAAACAATGTAGACACTGTCGCAGTCTCATCAGCTAAAGCAGAGTACGAGTATAAGGTTTTGTTTGAAGTTTTCTTTGTATATTTGACTGATAAATCGATGTGGTCTGAAGTATCTTCAGCTCCACATGTGCCATGGTTAAGTTTGCCATTGTAAAAACATTTATATTTATTGTAAAAAGATGTGTGTTATGGAGTTTCTTTCGCCGCTTCTTCTCCATAACGAAACACCTAGTGAAGTGGTGGTAGATGTAATGACATTCAAGAAGTGTTCTGCAAAGAACGTATTTATAAATTGTTTTATACTTGAATTTTTGAGGGAGGCTGTTGGAATATAGCAAAAACTCAAGCCTCTTATAATGTATAATATTCAAGTAGGTTATATATGATAAAGCTGGCAGCTGAAAAACATATATTTTTACTTCTTCTAATTTGTCATTCTGTCAATGATTCGATATAATAAAAAGTATCTTTTTGGAGTGAATTTTATTTTATTATATTTCATAGTTTATTTTCTCGTTCTCCTGTGGCCTATTCCCAACATACAGCTTACATAAGTAACAAAATAAAAAGAAGCTAAGTACTATTTGAAGATGGTGTGTGGTACCCTTTGTGGTACGACTCCGGCACCACCGCCACACCTATTTCTGTTATAACAGCAGTGTAGCGCTGCTGTGTTCTGGTTTGAAGTGTGGTAAGAGACATACTTTTCCGAGGCAATCCGGCTTAGTCCTCAGGGGTAGCGGCGCATTTGTGGCCGACCTCAGGTAGGTATCTAATCTTATTTGTTGTTGATTACAGATGTCCATATTATAAAAAAAAAACAGATTTACTATTACTAATTTGCATTTAATTGCAATAATATATAAATATAATAACCCCAATATTTGTAGCGAAAAAATTAAACCAACGCCTAAGGTCGTCGGAGGGCCAGGGCGGAAAGTTGAATCACAGTACAAATATCTATATCCTTATACTGTGATTGAATGGAGGCCCCCCAGTGTGGAAAACCACACCTATTTCTACCTAATAACAGCAGTGTTAGGCGCTGCTGCGTTCTGGTTTGAAGTGTGGTAAGAGACATACTTTTCAGAGTACCAGCTCAGTCGTTAAGGGCAGCGGCGCATCTGTGGCCGACCTCAGGTAGGAATATCTAATCCTAACTGGGGTTGATTACAGATGTCCATGGGCGGCAGTAGCCACTTACCATCAGGTGGACTGCATGCTCGTCTGCTTCTCTTACATTATAAAAAAAAAGATTAGATTTTACAAAATTGCAAATGTCTCATAGACAACGTCTTATTTGCCGACAAATACGTATTTCAGAGATGGCGGTTCGTACGATTTTTTTTTGGAATTGTGTTTAGGGGCCCCCAAACCGGGGGCCCCTGGGCGGACTGCCCCTTCCTCCTTAGTCCGCGCGCTAACGCCATCTACAGTTAAACCACTTATTCGGTGAAACAAATGGTAAATGCCAGTAACAAACCTGATGCAACACGTGTCCAGCGCGGGGCACTCGGCTCGCGAACATGTCCTTCGACATCAGGCAAAGGGCCTTCCCGTTCATAGGGAACCGTTCCGGGAGCCCTCCGCGCCGGGACACCCACGAGCCCACCTCCGCACGGCCCCAGGTTCGAGGATCTGTTGGTACACATGATTTTATTATATATTTTTATGGACTTTCTTACGCCGCTTGTTCTCCATAGCGAAACACCTTCCGAAGCGGTGGTAGTTTGATGACTTTCAAAAAGTATTCTATGTGAATCAATTTTGAATAAATGAATTTGAATTTGAATTTTTAAAAAAGAAACGAGGACCTGTTAATGAAAACAATCTTTTTATTATTGATATTACTAGCTGACCCGGCAAACGTTGTGTTGCCATATAAATAAAATAATGTTAAGGGTGAACAATCCTTATCACTTAGGGGTATGAAAAATAGATAGTAGCCGATTCTCAGACCTACTGAATATGCATATCACATTTTTTAAAAATCGCTAAAGCCGTTTCGGAGGAGTCCGGTAACTAACATTGTGACACGAGAATTCTATATATAAGATAAACGCTTTCTACACTCATAGCCCTACACTAAGATTCCTTATATCGTGGGTGCTATGGACACACACACACATATAAGTACACAAATACCCAGACGCAGAAATAGAAACCTAAATTCGTTATTTAGATATCTGGCTGGCCGGGGATCGAACTCGTGACCCTTTGCGCGCCACACCTATTTCTGCCTCATAACAACAGTGTTAAGCGCTGCTGTGTTCCGGTTTGAAGGGTGTGGTAAGGGAGACAGACTTTTCCGAGGCGTTCCAGCTTAGTCCTCAGGTAGCGGCGCATCTGTGGCCGACATCAAGTAGGAGTCTAATCCTATCTGTGGTTGATTACATATGTCCATGGGCGGCAGTAGCCTTACCATCAGGTGGACTGCATGCTTGTTTAGTACTTTTAAACGTATAAAATAATTACTAACCGAGAGGTAAGTCGTCTTCTTGTAGCACTCTTAAGTCAATGGCGCCCCACACGCCATCTGTCGGCGGGACGCGGTCGCAACGAGCTTGAGTCGGCATCTTGCTGATAAATCTGGAAATAAATGATTTACATTTTACTAAGGGATATAGATTTACGACATTCGTTCAAAGTAAAAAAGTGGAATTTCGGCATTGCGGATAATTGTAGAATAAATAAAAAAAATTTAAACTATATTGTGGAATAAATAAAGAAATATGAGATTCTAATCAGGCATATAGATTCCCGCAATTTTTTAACATTTAAAATAAGTGGCAATGGTAATAATTATCAAAAATGCAAAAAAAACGAGTGAAATGCCGAAAATAAAATGTTACAGCGTAAGCGTCTATTACAAAAGGTTTTCATTATTTTTAGGGTACCGTACCCAAAAGGAACCCTATTACTAAGTCTCCGTTTCTTGTCTGTCTGTCACAAGGATAGAGCCTCCTAAACAGAAATAGACCGACTTGAAAATACGAGTTCGATTCGCACTTGGCCGATTATTTTCCACTCCCAAAGCCTACAGAAGTAGGTTCGCATAAATTCAATAATAATAAAAATCCCTTTATCAATTGTAATAGCCGGAATGCTTCACGCTATTTACTATTTAGTAAATACCTAAACCAGGAAGCATTGTTATTCGGTGCAAGGTCGCTGATGAATAGATGAGTAAATACAACAAATTATATAGTTGTCAATGTCTACTTAGGATAGTTAGTTAGGTCACAATTTAAATCTAAAACGGGTAAAAGGTTCGAATCCAGATTTGCACCTCTGATTTTTATGTTATGTGCGTATTATAAATCAGTTATCGTGTTTTAACGGCGAAGGAAAATCGTGAGAAACCTGCATACCTGAGAGCTTTATATAAGAAAATCGAAAGGTATTTGATGTCTACCTCTTGTCCAGCGCGGTGGACTATGGCCTAATCCTTCTCATTCTGAGAGGAGACCCGTGCCCAGCAGTGGGACAGTAATGGGTTGATGATGATTTAACAAAAAGGCGCCAAAAAGTATGTAATTTGCAAATAAATTTCATCCGGAATCCGTTACCCCCCGGCCATACAGTCAATAAAAGAAAACATCCTCCACATAATTGCATAATAGCCGCCATTTTGATCCGTCATTAGTACGGACGCGTGACCCACATCCGGTTTCCGGTTGTAGAATGAGCGCGGTTTCCGCGGCTAACTTCACTATTCAATGTTCGCTCATTTCCCGATTTTTGTGTCACTTCCGAATCTATTGTGAATTATATGTTCAAATGTTTGACATAACAATATGATTGTGGATGTATAGGTTTTATTAAATAATATATCGTTAGATGAGAAGGATTAGGCCACAGTCCACCGTGTTGGCCAAGTGCGAATTGGTAGATTTAATCTCTGAAACTTTTGTATATTAATCTCATAGATTAGTAAAGATTACTCACTCCTAACAAGAAAATGTACCCAGTTTTGAGAATTGAAGTAGTTGCGTAAAAAAGTTTTGCCACGTTTCAAATATTTTAGGGACGTTTTAGCACGGTAAAATGTCCCTAAAATATTTGAAATAATTATTTATTTATTACGCAGTATTAATTAATTATTCGTAAATTTTCTCTAAAAATGTTTTTATTGGTCAAGAATTCAAAAAAAGAACTTACTAAAATAAACCGTTTGTGGCTTCATTCAATTTCAAGGCGGCGAAGTATCTTTACTAATCTATGATTAATCTATCAGGTGTGCCGGCTTCCTCACGTTGCTTTCCTTCGCTATTAAAGCAATTGATAATTAATTTGTAATACGCACATAGCTTTGCAAAATACAGTAACTTAGTGGTTAAGAAACTGGGCCTTCGATCGAGGGGTCCAAGGTTCAAATCCCAGGCACCTCTGATTTTTAAAAGTTATGTGCGTATTAGAAATTAATTATCACTTGCTTAAACGGTGAAGGAAAACCATCGTGAGGAAACCTGCATACCTGAGAGACTTATTTAAAAAAAATCTCAAAGGTATGTAAAGTCTACCAACACGCACTTGGCCAGTGCGGTGGACTATGGCCTAATCCTTCTCATTCTGAGAGGAGACCCGTGACCAGCAGTGGGCCAGTAATGGGTTGTTGATGACATATGTTTTAAAAATCAGGTGTTGAGGTCTGGGATTTGAACCTCGGACTCCTCGCTCGAGAAGCTGATTTTCAGCTACTAGGCTAGCCAAAAGACACGGCCATCAAATTGCATTTAAATTCATTAGGTATATAAAATACAAAGCATTACCAATTCTTTAGTGATGTTAACAAAAAGTTGTAACGACGTCGTTACGGAAGCTAACGAAAAGGTCGTTACGATTCAGTAACGACTAGACTATCACTACTATTACAAGCAAGTATCTACCGGGAAATCAACAAAAAATACTAGAACTTTTTTCAAACAATCTTGCTACACATTCGACCACACATGTCAAATACATCGAAAAACAGTACGTCATTTGAACGGAAGCGCGCGCGCCGTCTTCCCGCCGAACGGCCATAATGGAAATCAACACTTCCGTTCATTCGAAAAAGGAATGCATTGTCGGTTTTTTTAAACCTCTAACGTTTAACGTTTCATTGTTTTGTTAATGGTTAAGCAGATGTTTATTATTTAGGCTAATTTTGAAGTTTGACGGCGGATATATTAATATTGATGCCCTTATTAATAATCAATCTATCCTAATTTTATGTACCTCAAAATTTGAATCTAGTATGAAGTGATAGTCAAATGTTGATATTTGTCAACATATTGGATATATTTATTATAATAAATCGGCGTGCATCATCCTTCTATATGTCAGAAAAAGAATGACAGTGGTACCGCTGGAGTGATAGCTAGTTTTTATCTTTAGCATTTATTTTTATTTTTTGAATAGCAACCGAGCAATTCATGTAATAAGTTTTGATGGTAAGTGGCTAATAGACATAATATTTATGTAATCAACCCTTGATAAGATAAGAGTTCTACCAGAGGTCGGTCATATATGCGCCGCTACCCCTGAGGACTACGTTGAAACGCCTCGGATAAGTACGCCTTTACCACACCCTTCAAACCAGAACACAGTAGCGCTAATATGAGGCAAAAAAGAGTGTTAAGGTGAAGTCTACGCAGTCGAACCAATTGTTCTACCACCTTCAACCTTCATCATCAACCCATCACTGTCCCACTGCGCACGAGCCTCCTCTTAATATGAGAAGGATTCGGCCATAGAATTAGCCAAAATGCAAGTTAAGTTAATTTATATAATACGCACATAACATTGAAAAATCAGACGTGCCTGGGATTTGAACCTCGGACCCCTCGATGTAGAGGCCGCGTTTCAACCATTAAGCTATCACTGCTTACCTAACTAATTACAAATTTAAATAAAAATATGATACACTTCTACCCATAAAACTTACACACACGGATGAACAGTTCCTTTTAAAAGACGTACAAGATGTTACACTAACTTAATAACAAGCGATTGTTAGTAACGGAAGTGGCGAGAGCGCGGGAAAGGCGTAATGGCGGGAACGTAATGGCGGGAAACAGAAACAATGGCAGATAACGATTTCCTCTGATTTAACTGTTGGTGTGGGAAAAGGAATTGGGATTTCTTGTGGGATTTTAAAAGTAAAAAGTTGTTCGATTTTTTTTCTTATAATAACATTTATTAGTATTACATACATAGTGTCGTGGCGAAGAGGTGACCGGTCTGACGCGCAAAGGGTCCTGGGTTCGGCCAGACAGAAATCTAAATTATGAATTTAAGTTTCTGTTTCTGGGTCTGGTGTTTGTGTATTTGTCTCTGTGTGTGTCCACAGCACCTATGAAGGTGCTACTACACAGGGAATCCTAGTGTGGGGCTGTGAGTGTAGAAAGCGTTTAAAAAAAATAGTATGCATACTTTTCTGAGGCGTTCCAGCTTAGTCCTCAAGGTTATCAGCGCATCTGAGGCCAATTTCATTCATATCAATAGTTACTTTTTTAAATTAATTTTATTCTGAAATAGATACTTGAAAAATTTTCAGAGTATGTAATGGTGGCTGCTATAACAAAAAATACTAAATATAAAAATAGTTTAAAAAAAGGTAAATTACTAGACACGGCAATTTTTCGGCGTTTTCGCTTTATCTAATGAACTGTAACAGGTAGACGGTTCAATTGTATTTGTTTCAATGACTGCTATAATACTACAAATAAAAAATATGAAAATTTTGGTGGTACTTGTGTGAATTTGTGAAGTCTCCGTGTGTGAATTCGACTTGCACTTGGCCAATAACTTTTCTATCGTAAACGTTTAACATTACTTCATACTTGAATTAATTTTATGCTTCTAAAACATCTAAACATATGTTTTTTACTGCAACTTCGAGATAATGAAACATTTATTACACATCCAAATCAGTTCACACCGTATCGAAAGCTTTGCGTCATGTTTCGATAGAATGGAAAGTGTACACTTTGCACAGTACACAACAAATTGACCTACAAATGTAAGCTATGGAGTTTCTTACGCTGTTTGTTCACACCTTCGAAAATGGTATTAGGGCCTTTTTTTGTTGACGAGGGGGAAACCTTCAACTAGTGTCGTGGGAGCAACATGGGGTTATGTGGGTTTTTACCGCACTAAAACCCCCCCGGTGGCCATCCTCACCGCTGCGAAGATGACTCCGGGATCTTCAACGGAACGCAACAGGAGTCCTCTGAACGTGTTGCCCCATCAGGCTCTGCCCAGGTAAACCCAAACGCTCTCCACACCGTCTGGTGTTTACAACGGTATGCGACCACACATACCGCCGTCCTTCCCGGGGTCGCTTGCTGGACGGTTCGAGCTCCCACTCTTGCCGCCCGCAACCCCGGAAGCCCCCTTTTAGTAGCCTCTTACGACAGGCAGGGCCCTATTCTGATTCCGGTACTACAGAGACATGGTATAGTCAAATCAAATCAAATCAAATCAAATTCGTTTATTATGGAATGTAGGTAAGCTAGGTACATGTACAGTCATAAAATGATATTCCTCTACATTCCCGCCGCAAGCGGGCATATAATAATTATAAGAAATACAAAAAAATAAAAATATTACAGCGTGAATGATAAAAATTATGTTCATAAATTTAATTTAAATTCCAAAAATTTAATTATGATATGATACAAAATTTAATCAATGTCAAAGATAAAAATTACATACATTTCATTTAGATATTATTATTAGTGCAATATGTCATCAGTTATGATCAAAATAGAGTTTTATTATATATCCGAAAAATATTCATTTATTGTATAATAGCATTTTCCTAATAAATAATCATGGTGTTGTTTTTTAAAATTTACTACATTTAACTACATAGTGACCTAATAATGTGTTTAGTATTTAAGTTGATACAATCTTTTTTGTGGCTTCTGGGGTCTTTATTAAGAATCCTATTATAGACCGCGTAAAACTGCTAGTCCGCTCTGAATATGGAAATGAATCGCGTCGCCATAGTAAATTGTATGACACCTGCTCGCAACAACTTCAGAGCGGACTAGCAGCTTGGCGTGGACTGTACTAAGCCTCCGTCTGTCCGTCTGTCATATGACTCTAATTCTGGAACCGTAAGATGCATAGCAGCCATAGAAGTGAATGCATTGTTAAAATTTGAACTGTTTACCTATTACGGTTCAATACATGAAACGAAAAACACTAAAAATAGCGTTTTCTGCTATAGTGACACCCATATACTTTTAATTTTTTTTTATTTTAGTTTTAGTATTTGTTGTTATAGCGGCCACCTCTGCAAAAATTTTGCGGCCACCGTTATACATACTGTGAGAAAATATTAAGTGTATATTTATTACGGTTTAAGATAAAGAGCCACGTGACAGACGATTAGACAGCGGCTGAGTAATAAGGTTCCATTTTCACGCTTTGCGTATGGAACCTGAAAAAACACCTTACTTTAATTGATAATTACAACAAGTCAATCTTGCATGACAATGTACAAGCATTCCAAAAATGTTTGTACATACCTTTGCTAAAACTTTAAATTACACAAAAAAATATACAGAAATCCAGACAAAAAACGCAACATGGCGACATCTAGCGTTTTGCAAGCAATTTGCACATTGTCCAACAGTGGCATGACCTAAAAACCTAGTGCCGAGACCTTGTCTTGACTTTTTGCGTTTTATTGACATCTTTCCGTGTTTGCTTTTTAGACTATTTTGTTCGTCTATTTTTTGTTATAATAGTATCAAAGAAGCTTGCAATCCTATAGGCAAGGCCATTGCCGTACTTTTGCAATGGACCCCAGGTAGGATTAGAGTTTAGTGCTTTATCTCCAAAAAACTGTGTCACTAGCTAATCTATGGTCACTAGACTTACAATAAAAAATCTCTACAATCTCATTTCGCTAAATCTCGTGTAGACTAAAAATGTTTAACTGGCAATTTGACGGTGAAAAAATGATTGCCTACTCCAAAAATGTTATCTAAACGGCTTAAATATGGATTCAAATGGCAAAGATTTATAAACTTATACACCAAGTGTCGCTAAATTATTGTTACAGAAAACTCTTTCTTGTCGTTAAATATCAAAAATCGCATTTTCTAGGGACTTTGTCGCTAAATTGGCAAGAGTAGTCCTACATGAGGTCGGTCATAGCGTTGTTACCTATGAATAATAAAGAGCCTTGTGTGTCCATCTTATCACACTTCAAACCAGACTTTCTTGCTTAAAACCTTTCATCGTTAACACGTTCCCTGCGGCACAGATTTTTCTGTACTTTCCATTACTGCGTTACGAGTTGTTTTAAACCTCGTCCTATACCCGACATTGTGGCGGCACGAGGCGTATTAAATCCCACCGCCCGAAGGAGACTAAAATCCTTTTTTTGGCGCCAAATAAGATAAAATGGACGGCTTTTGTCTTGATTATTATTAACAATGAGTTGATTAACCTAGATCTGCCACCGCCCTTGGTCAAATTAGTTAGTTTAGATTCTATGGGTAAAATAAAATGTGGGGTCTAATGCACCTCGGCCCGCACTGAAAAATGGCAGGTTTCGATATAATTTAGTGATGGGAAAATAAATATCGATTTTATTTTATTGTTTTTATTTATCAACCTTATGGACAGAATGAATACAAAAAGGGGAAAAGTTATGGATGTTTTTCATTGAAACATTTCAGACAATAAGGTTTTTTGCAAACAGTGCATTCCGTGAGATTTTTTTTTTGTTTTTTTGTCTGCCTCACGACATGTCAACAATGTGCGGAGTTTTTCGTAGCATCCGACTCATCTCTTCTTCTTTGGACCCTTATCGAGATGATGTGCTTTCTTTGCAGTGGATTCTGAAAAGTAGGAGCGAGTAGATTAGGGTAAAGAGTAATCGGAATACTCGGTAACGATTTTGCCTACGTTTCCCATATCAATAATGTAGCTACTTAACTTTTGTTTGAACCATAAGAGGAAACGTAATTATCTATAATGTAATTTCTTACTATACGGATATACGCCTAGCCTGCCAAGTCTCACTACTGGACTTTCACCTAGACAGAGTATATTTGTGACTTACCTGTTTTTGAAATATCTTCCTGTATTCTGATTTTGGCTCAGATTTTTCAACCGGTTTTTCTTCATCTTCCTCCATGATCAACTGTTTTCGGCAACGTTTCGACATGATAATTTTCAACACAAAGACAGCCTCGACTGCGTTGCACAACACTAACCACGTGAAGCTAGCGTGGGGTGCGGTACGAGGTGCGTGGGGAAACGAGGCGTTCGCAACCTCGTTCCGCACTGTGTTAGCATTATTATTTGTTCAGTGCGGCACGAGGTCTAACAAACCCGACATTAGGTTGGTGTACCATAGAACTAGGAATCAGTAGCACATCACAAACATATAGTTATCACTCTCCTACACTGAACCAGACGGAAGTTATGCCTCTCGCACCACAGAGAAGTTAAAGTTTTTTCTTACCGCTATAACGACCAGACATGGACGAGGTGTTTTAAGCCGCGTTCCGCAGCTAACGTGTTAACCCATTCCTGTCCCACTGCTGGGTCTCCTCTCAGAATGAGAAGGATATAGTCCACCGCGCTGGCCAAGCACATATTGGACTTCACAAACCTTTGAGATTTTTCTAAAGATCTTTCAAGTACGCAAGTTTGATTTTTCCTTCATTACGTGAAGCAAGTGATAATTTATTTCTAATACGTCCATAACTTTTAAAAATCAGATATGCCTGGAATTGGGACCTCGAACCTCTCGATCGGAAGGTCAAGCTTCAACCACTAGGTTATCACTCCTTACCATCTTTATCATACTGTATCATCATCATCATTATTTATCAGCTATATAGTTAAAGGATTATAACTCTACATGCTAATATGGTAAATTACACGATTATGAATTATTAAATTAATTAATATTTAAGAATAAAAATTCATTTAAGAATAAAATATTTTGTGAAAAAATCTTCGAGAAAAAATAGATATTTTGTGATTAGTACGACATTGTTATTGATTTTTTCGATACTTTCTTTCATTTAAAAAGTCATTTATTGACTTTATATTTACAAAATTTTATGATAAGGGACATTGATTTGATTAGTTTTGCTTTTTGGTTCTTTTTTCAAATGTTTGCGTTGATGCATTATTTAAGTTCCCTCTAACATTAAAAATATTTATCGTAATATATATTTTTATCATAGATGTTACTGAAAATAACCAACCAAATAGCAAGTATAATTGTTATTTATCTTAGATACTTACATACTTACACAAAAACGTAAAGTAAATTTAAGTATTTTATCATTAAATTCATAAAATACGAAATTAAGGAAACTCACCACTTATTCGAATCAAATATATCACGACGAAATCCAAACACCGAAAACTGTTCACTTTTTCACTAACTCCAGTCTATTTTTATAAATATTCTTGATATTTATTTCACAATCCACAAAAAGTCCTATTAATCTATGATCGATTTTAGCGGTTGAAATCTGCGTGCGTTTACTCTGAGAGCGCAAACCCGAGTGAATGAAGCGAGAGCTCCGACGGCGACTACTAGTGATTCTGGTTAGCGATGGTATATATACAAGAACAGATGTAAGTAACAGGTATTTTATGATATTAGGTTGTACCTAGTATGAATACGTACCTAGTATAAAAATGATACTCGATTCAGTATGCCTAATAGGTGTTAGTTCTACGTATTTGGTAAACTTGCTACTAAGAGCATTTTTCACACGTCTCTGTAGAGTCCAAAATAAATTACTTAAAGATATACGCACCGGCTATGGAGTATATTAATTTATTTAGCGTTTAAATAGAACCAAATGATAAATAACATTCCTTTTCTATGCGTAATAGTTTCAATAATAATTATAGCAATATATAAATAGAGCGTAATACATAAACAGAACAGTTATTAACAGTGTAGAGATACTCGCGTATAGTACCGTATTAATACCCATATTAGAAATCAACTATATTACACTTTAATGTACTAGATACACCTAGTAAAATAAAATACCTATTACTTATACCTGTTCTAATATGTACGCCATCCCTATTCAGACGTATCTAATATGAATGAACGCAAGATGTTTGCGAATATTTCATTAACATAACGTAATATGTCACATTTATCTTACGCTAAAAATTTCTTTATTATGCTGCATAATAAAGGTCAATTTGCATTGCACTGAGTATTGACATAGATTATTAGATGTTTGAAGAAGATTTGCAAACGCACGTTGCGTGGTTTTGTAGCCGGATGCGGGTGGGTTTTTCCTCCCTCTCCCACACGAAATAATTTGTCTACGTCAAAAAGGGATGGAATATTGTTTTTAAGAATCGATAATGGTATTCTCGCATCCTGCCTGTCAGCATGTGCCTGAAACTAATCGTTTCCGCATCTGTTTTCAAAATTTTAATGGCGTATCCGACGGATTGAATTTTACGAAAATATACTCAAATATGGTGTCTATAAGAGTTATTGTGTATATTACGTAAGAAATATTGAAACAAGTCGAGATGGAGTAGATAATTAGGGGCGCATTTCCGTTGCTATTTTGGTTTCCCGCGCGAATGTATTTTCGATAATGGCGGACGGCGTGTTTACTTCTTTTTTCTAATTTCGCGGTAACTAATTAGGTGTATTTATAAGTGTTTCAGTAGTATTTAAAATGCAACTCAATATCTTTGAGAGTTATTTTTGAGAAGATTTCTGAACGCACGTTAAGACCACCGGCGCTGAGGTCTCTATTTAGATTCAGAAAGCTTGAATTCGAAAGATGGTAGAATCAGTTGGTAGAATCCTTGGTGGAACTAAAGCACCGCCGCCACACCTATTTCTGTTATGACAGCAGCGTTAAGCGCTGCTGTGTTCTGCTTTGAAGGTTGTGGTACTAAAAATACCCTTAAGAGGCGTTCCATCTTAGACTTTTGGAGTAGCAACGCAACTTTAGTCGACATCAGATAGGACCTTAATCCTATCTGATATTGATTACCGATGTCTGTAGAATAGCACCCACTTAGCATCAGGTGGACTGCATGCTCATGGCTACATCACTTTCATAAAAATAGATAGATAATTAAAATTTAAAATAACCAGGATTTTTTATCAAGGATTTATTCGGTTTTTTTACCAATTGATCTGTATTTTTTATACTTTAACGGAATAAGTAGGTAATCTTGGTAAATACTGCGTTTGTGCACGTCAGGATTTCACAGACAATTAAGTTGTTTGTCGTGGAAATAACCTAATTACTAATCAATTGCAATTGGAAAGACCATCTTTTTTTGTATAATTAGCAAAGGAGCAGGCAGTTGACTTGGCAGTAAGTGTTGGAGCTCGTCCCTGTAGTTCCGGGACCAGAATAGGGCTACGGTATCCCCTGCCTGTCGTAAGAGGCGACTAAAAGGGGCTCGAATCGCCCGGCCACCAACCCCGGGATGGACGGCGGTATGTGTGGTCGCATACCGTCGTGAACACCAGATGGTGTGGTGAGTTTCAAGCTCACCTGGGCGGAGCCCGACGGGGCAACGCGCCAAGTGGACTCCGGTTGCGTTCCGTTGGAGATCCCGGAGTCCTCTACGCAGCACCGAGGACGGCCACCGGGGGGGTTTTAGTGCGGTAAGAATCCACATAACCCCGTGCCGCTCCCACGGCATAGGGTACCTTTTGAAGGTTTCCCCCTCGTCAACAAAAAAAAAAAAAGTGTTGGAGCTCATAGACATCAGTGGTCATATAGAGCAGGTTCTACGTGAAGACGATCGCAGATGCATAGCTCTGCTTTTTTTGTTTACGAAAGGGAAACCTTCAAAAGGTACTCGGTGCCGTGGGAGCGGCACGAGGTTATGTGTGACTCTTACCGCACTAAAGTCCCCCTGATGGCCGTCCTCGGCGTTGCTTAGAGAGCTCCGAATCTCCAAAGGAACCTCGCCGGAGTCCTCTTAGCGCGTTGCCCCGTCGGGGTCCCCCCAGCTGAGCTTGACGCTCGCCACACCCTCTTGTGTTTACAACGACATGCGGCGACACATACCGCCGTCCTTCCCGGGGCCGCTGGCCGGGCGGTTCGAGCTACCACTCTTGCCCCCCGCAACCCCGGAAGCCCCCTTTTATTCGCCTCTTGCGACAGGCAGGGGATACCGTAGCCCTATTCTGGTCCTGAAACTACAGGGACAAAATTGGCTCTCCTAAGGACTAAGGTCGGCTCATATTATTATGTAAGTCAGCCGACATGCGCAGCTTACTGCTCAAGATTTCGTTCGCGTGGATAAAGTATTAATAAGGGTAGTTAAATGAAAACTACATAAAAACCTCCATGAACTTATTGAGACAATTGTTTTGAAAGTTTCAACTTAGGCAGAATAGATACTCTGATATTCCAAAGTTATATGCGTATTAGAAATTAATTATCACTTTCTGTAATGGTGAAAATATCGTGAGGAAACCTGCATCCATGAGGGATTTATAAAAAATATCGAATGTTATGTAAATTCTACTAATACGCACTTAGCTAACGCGGTGGACTATGGCCCCATCCTTCTCATTCTAAGAGAAGTAAGGGAAGGATAGTTTTTTGGGTTGTCTTCAGAATTTCATGGGCGGCAGTTGCCACTTACCATCGGGTGCACTACATTTTCGTTTCCTACTACTAAGCTTTACAAAATAACGGTAAATATAAATCCGAACGACGTTTAAGCGTATTCTATAAATAACAAAACGCATTAATAAGTTTAAAATATCCATTGAAATCCAACACTACACTCATAGACTCCGGTCAATTATTAGCGGAAGTTATAAAAAGTAACTTTTACAATCGGTTGCCTGGCAACGGTGTGGTTACTGACTTCCGTTTCCGGTTACAGATCTTTTGTAATGGCGTCGGCGTGTCTGGAAGATGGTTGAAATCTTTTGTTGTTATTGTGCTAAATGTTGCTTTTGTTTAATTGTTGTTATAGATATGCCGCGTATTTTTTTTTAGATTTTATGCGTTAAGTTCTTTGTTTTATCTTTGAAGGTACGGTTTGGTAGCTGTACCAAACTACTATTACCTACTATAGTAAATATTTTTAAAACAATAAAAGGTTCGTCTACACTATTCTTCTTGTATTGAAAAAAAATCATGTTAGAATATAGGTGATACCTATCTACAGTAAAGGTGAAGGTGTGAATGTGGTATAACTCTTTGTGGTTCGCCTCCGGCGGCACCACCGCCACACCGATTTCTGCCTATTAACAGTTGTGTTAGGCGCTGCTGTGTTCCGTTTTGAAGGGTGTGGTAAGGGAGATATACTTTTCCGAGGCGACCAGCTTAGTCCTCAGGGGTAGCGGCGCATCTGTGGCCGACCTTAGGTAGGAATATTTAATCCTATCTGGGGTTGATTACAGATGTCCATGGGCGACAGTAGCCACTTACCATCAGGTGGACTGCATGCTCGTCTCCTACTCCTATATTATACAAAAAAAAACACTAAGCTATCATTGGTTAACTTAATCAGAATACTTTTATCAGCTTTTACATTAGAGGGCAGACATAGGTGTAACTATGGCCGATTGGTCATAGGTACTTCCATAATAACACCGGACATGATAATAAAGGCATCTCCTTCCGCCAACGATAACAAAACAGCGGGAAATGATTTGAATAACGTCCATAAAATATCCTTAGAAATCCCCAGGGGTGTAACATCAATGTTAAATAAAGTTTGAACATGTTTACACACCCCATCCTGTGGTGCTTCCGGTCAATAGTACGGTGCGGATTTGACGACCCTTCCGGTCTGTCTTTGGAGTTTATCACGTTTTGTCGATGGTTTGGGAAAATAAATATTTTTTTAAGGATTTCGATTTTTTGAACTAACATTGCTTTTGTTGGATCACGTATCTAGAAATTGTAAGGGTACGATAAATTTTGTTTTTTTTAGCCACCCAAGGTTCCATTTAAACTCACATGCTATAAAAAGTTACATATTAATTAAAACTTTTGGATGAGTGGTTTGATAGACTTCACACATATTTTTTTCAGAATAAAACCTCATCATCAACCCATCACTGTCCCCCTGCTGGGCACGGGTCTCCTCTCAGAATGAGAAGGATTAGGCCATAGTCCACCGCGCTGGACAAGTGCGTATTGATAGACTTCACATACCTTTGAGTTTTTTTTTGTATAAATCTCTTATGTATGCAGGTTTCCTCACGATGTTTTCCTTCACCGTTTGGCAAGTGATCATTAATTTCTAATACGCACATAACTTTGAAAAATCAGAAGTGCGTGCCTGGGATTGGAACCTCGGACCCCTCGATCGAGAGGCCGAGTTTCTTAACCACTAGGTTATCACTGCTTTTAACATTGCATTATAACAATAATATTATATACTTTAATGTGCGTAGAACAGCAGGACACATTATTAACTTAAAATAGTCTGAAAATATTAGTAAGCATATGTATTTAGTATTTATATATTAGTCCATGTTATTTTCATTGAAATAAAGAAGCCTATGATGCTAAAAACCTTATTCAGCCATAAACATAGAAAACAAAACGTACTTTTACAAAATCTAAATAAAAAATCTACGGAAACGAATTGTTTGTATCATATACCAATTTCTTACACCAAACTGCTTAAAGCAGCGGATATGTATTAAAATATCAATTGCTCTGCGCGATTAATTACGATTGTATGCGAAAGGCCGCCAAAAAAAATAATGGCCGTAACATAAGAAGATCAGTGCCGACGCGCGTCCGCTGCAAAAAAAGAAACACCCTCAAACGTCAAAAAAGAGTCAAGTGCGAGACGACTGATTATTTAGAATTCAGTATAAGGATATTACTTCACAGAGATAATTTTAATTTTAAACATTTTTGGCTATAATTTCACTCATATTATTTCAATTAAGAAGTATAATTTGATAAATAAAAAAGGCTTACTGAGTCAATTATTATCAATATCATCATTCATTGTCACATTGATCTGATACTATTTAAATTTTCTAAAAATGTAATTATAAATCAAAAATGTTTTACATTTTATTTTCTAAAATATAGGTCACATTAATTAAAAGAAGCAGAGTGGGTAATATATTATTTCAACGGTTTTGTTTCATCTACTTTTGCTACGGAACACTAAATCCCAATTAAGAAAAAAACAAATGTCACCGAACGGAAACGGCGGGAATTCGGTCGCAAAAAAATCTTTTATTCCGCCAACAATAATAAAGCAACAATAGCCCTAAATAGATTTAGAATCTTGCGTCAAACCGGAAAGAAAGCTTATTAGTATCCTCTGCCCACGACGTATCAATACTCGTATGGGTTTATTCCACTTGTTCCCAATAAAGACCAGAAAGCTATGGTACTAACATAGATTAGTAAAGATACTTCGCCGCCTTGAAATTGAATGAAGCCACAAGCGGCTTATTAGTAAGTTCTTTTTTTTGAATTCTTAACAAATAAAAACATATTTAGAGAAAATTTACGAATAAATAACTAATACTGCGTAATTTACATAATAAATAAATAATTATTTCAAATATTTTAGCGACATTTTAGCACGGAGACGTGGCAAAACTTTTTTACGTAACTATTTCAATTCTCAAAACTGGGTACATTTTCTTGTTATGAGTGAGTAATCTTTACTAATCTATGGTAATAAAATATAAATGTTTTATTATATTAGACAATAATGGAGGAACTGAGAATAGTTCTATTCTAGAGTCTTGAGCCTAGACGTAGACGTAGGATTACGTTGAAGCAGTGATAGCCTAGTGGTTAAGAAAGTCGGTCTCTTGATCGAAGGATCCGAGGTTCAAATCCCAGGCATGCACTTTTGATTTTCAAAGTTATGTGCGTATTAGAAATTAATTATCTGTTGCTAAACGGTGAAGGAAAACGTCGTGAGGAAAAATAATAACATTGTTACTTATTCGCTTTTAGTAGCGTGGAAGATTGGTCGTATACTTATTAAGTAAATTACGTAAATTGTTTCTATTTTCAGTAGTGATATTTACTTTGATATACTTATCTACCTCCTCCAAAATTATATATCTCTTCATCATTCACATATCATGGAATTTGTCGCGGCAGCATCATAGTTCGTTATACAGAATAGAAGAAATTAGTTACATCCGCCAAGCTGTCACATTTTGGCGGTAACGCGCGGTCTGGGCAAAAAATGGCAGATGGCCAACACCTGTTCGAAATAGAGGCTTACTAAGATAATTACGTTTTAGAAGATTTTAATCGTTTAATGGAGATAAGTCCTGAGAAATAAAAGGGATGAAATAATGTTTACTTTTTTATACTTAAATGGTCTATTATGGATTTTGTTTATGACATGGATAAAAGTTGGATAAAAGTCATAAAATAGATTAAAAAATAAAACTTTTAATTCCTTCTTTTACACGATTTATCATAATTCAGTTATTCTAAAAGTTTGAGCCCAAAATTCTCTTTATACCATAATGTACTTATACTTATATTTTATCAAAAAGATCTTTCTTTTTGATAAAATATTTTGCGCTAAGCACTTGCAAATTTTGGTTTCATATTTCTTAACGCGTGCAATGAAAGTTAAATTGAACAAAAAATAATCTGTCATATAATATTTCAACAGGAAATTCCTTGAATCCACATCAATATCAAACTAAGAGCAACTTAAAAAAATACCAAAAGGCGGGAAGGATTACGCGCGCACGCTTTTTTCTTTTTTTTCGAACCCATAAGCTTCCGTGCACGTGGCCAGTATCAACTGCCATCTGTTTTTTGTACAGATATTTTTTTCAAAAGTAGACACATTTTATTTTTTTATATCTTGCGCGTTAATATGTACCTATAATCTATTTACCTAAAAATCATATTTTAAATTTTAATAATAAAGATTAAATTAATTCGACAAGTTTACCTTCGTACGTACCTACTTCGTTCGTACGTTTAAAATTTTATTTAGGTATTTACATTTTAAGCTGCAATACTTTACTACTTTTTTTACGACACTTTACTAACTTTCATGCAGTTAATGGGAACTTACCCTTAAGTGGAAAGCGTCCACTTAAGGGTAAGTGCAGTCTAACGTCTAACATAGGAGTAGCAGACGAGCATTCAGTCCATCTGATGGTAGACTGCTGCCGCACGAACAGATGCGCCGCTACCCCTGAGGACTAAGCTGGAACGCCTCGGAAAAGTCTGTCTCCCTTACCATACCCATCAAACCAGAACACAGCAGCGTTTAACACTGTTATTAGGCAGAAATAGGTGTAGAAGGTGGTAGAACACTTTGTGGTTCGACTCCAGCGGCACCACCGCCACACTTATTTCTACCTAATAAAAGCAGTGTTAAGCGCTGCTGTGTTCCGGTTTGAAGGGTGTGGTAAGGGAGACAGATTATTACCGAGGCGTTCCAGCTTAGTCCTCAGGGGTAGCGGCGCATCTGTGACCGACCTCAGGTAGGAATATCTAATCCTATCTTAGGTTGATTACACATGTCCATGGGTGGCAGTAGCCACTTACCATCAGGTAGACTGCATGCTCGTCTGCTACTCCTATATTATAAAAAGAATACAACCCCAATTATTACATTAGATTCCTGATGTCGGCCACAGATGAACGCCTCAAAAAGTATATCTCCATATCTCCTTTACCACACCCTTCAAACCACAACACAGCAGCGTTTAACACTGTTATTAGGCAGAAATACGTGTGGCGTTGGTGCTGCCGAGATCGAACTACCTATAAACAATAATAATACTAAACGACAATGGCCCAGGTGGTCCGGGAAACGCATTTAACAAGTAATCCGTTTACGACGGGAAGCATATCCGGATAGCGTCCCGGACGGAGAAAGTTACACTAATTGTTCATTGTAACCGCTAATGCTGCCGTTGTTTAAACGAAGCTATGGCGCTGGTATATTACAAAAATAGAACGAAATACAGTTTTTACAAACAAGTTTCAGTAAGGTCTTTTTGGTTTTCTTAAAATTAGAAACTGGGCCTCTCGATCGAGGGAGCAGAGGTTCGATTTTTCAATATTAAGTGCGTATTATAAATTAATTATCACGTGCTTTAACGGTGAAGGAAAACATATTGCAGAAACCTGCATACTTGAGAAATCTTGAAAAATAGTTTTCAAAGATATGTGAAGTCTACCAATACGCACTTGTCCAGCGCGGTGGACTATGGCCTAATCTTTCTCATTCTGAGAGGAGACTCGTGCCCAGCAGTGGGACAGTGATGGGTTGGTGATGACAACTAAATAAAAGGTTATAAATATAATAAGTTATTCAATCAACGTGACCTGCTCAATTAACAAAAAATATCGTAGAAAAGTATCATTTTCTCTGTTACGCCACGTGCCTGGAACACTATATTTATTTATTTTATTTATTTATTATTACATCATATTCACTAACATTACAGAAATGCCTAATTCGTTAGTAAATGTAGTCCAATGTGTTAGTATACATATATTATTCATTACTTATAATATAAAAATAATTCAATGTGACTATTTGTACAGGTACTGGACTAATAAATTATAATTATTCATACATTTATTCAATTTTTTTTTCTTTAAACAATGTGACAAATTCAATTTTTTTTTAAATATATTTATTCGTACATTTTTTTTTTTTTTTTTTTTGTTTGTATAAAGTACCAAGTGACTAATAGGTACTTTATATTAATTACGATCTAGCCTAATTTATGACTAATGAGTAATTCTACGCTAACTTAAACTGCTAAATAATCATATAATGAAGGTGGCGTCCTCTGACACTGCACTTCTTTGTTTTAACACATAAGGGAGTAGACACATTGTTCTTGTGTTCTATAATGTTCACTTATCACTATTTCACTAACACTACACTGTGTCATGTCACAAGCTCAAAGGGTTTAGTCCGTTTGAGTCTTCTCACTAGGTCCGTTGTATCGAGGAGCTGGATAGCCTCGATATTAACGTGATGATGAAGTCTTTTTTGATGACCTTCGGCATACGTATTAATTACTTTTTTGACAAGGTCTACTTTAAGGTCCCGATGTAGATCTTCATTTCTTACATACCAAGGTGCATTTGCAATACTCCTAAGTACTTTATTTTGAAATCTTTGAATAATTTCTGCATTACTTTTTTTGGTACAGCCCCAGAGTTGAATACCATATGTCCATACTGGCATTAGGACTTGTTTGTATAATAATAACTTATTGTATGTAGACAGCGAGGAATGTTTCCCAAGCAGCCAATGCATAGCTCTATATTTCAGCTCTAGCTCATCCCGTTTTTTCTTGACGTGAGCTTTCCAGCGCAGCTTCGCATCAAGAGTCATGCCAAGATATTTGGCTGTATTTGCGTATGGTATAGGTGTAGTATTTATATATATAGGTTGATAGTTATTATGCCTATTTGTAAAGTCGACGTGCACTGATTTGCTTTCATTGAGCTTCATTCGCCACTTTTTCGTCCAGTTAACTACTCTGTTGATAGCTAATTGGCATTTCTCCGCTGCTTCAGCGTGATCATTCCCAACAGCTAAGATTGCAGTATCATCCGCAAAAGTTGCAAAGATGTTGTTTTCTGTTTCTGGAATGTCACAGGTGTATAAGAGGTACAGGACCGGCCCCAATACACTGCCTTGTGGTACTCCAGCTTTTATTTGCTTGAGATCGGAGTATGCTTCTCCTTGTCTCACTCGGAAAGCTCTATTTGAAATATAGGATATTAAAATTTCTGAGAATTGTTTTGGTAGCATTTCTCTTAACTTTAATATCAAACCTTCATGCCAGACTTTATCGAAGGCTTGCGCTACATCTAAGAATACTGCGGAGCAGACTTTCTTCTCTTCTAATGATTTCTCTATTGTATTGGTAGTTCTATGAATCTGATCAATTGTGGAGTGTTTTTCTCTAAAACCAAACTGATGGTCTGGTATTATTTTTTTATGTTTTAATATGGGCTTGAGTCGCTTTAACAATAGCTTTTCAAAGACCTTCGACATTATAGGTAATAGGGAGATAGGTCTGTATGATGCAACGTCATGTGGCGGTTTCCCCGGTTTTGGTATCATGATTACTTCAGCAACTTTCCATAAGTCTGGAACATATTGGATTCTAAATGAAGCATTAATTATGGTAGTTAATTTTACTACAGCTTTCCTCGGAAGGTTCTTCATAACTTCCCCTGTGATCAAGTCAAATCCAGGAGCTTTTTTTGGATTAATGCTGCGCTGTATCTCTGTTCGTACTTCTTTTGGCGTTACAAGTTTAATGTCTTGCTCTGTCTGCTCTATACAAAGTCTATTGTGATCATTATAGTCTCCATCATTGTGTTGGAAGATTTTTTCTAGGTGAAAGGCAAACTGTGAAGCTTTTTGCGTATCATCAATTACCCATTTTCCATCCTTATCTTTAATCGGGGGAATCTGCTTGATTGGACGTTTTAATCCTTTGGTTGCTTTCCACAATGAGTAGTCTGTGCTGCGATCATTTGTGAGGCCTTTTAAATAGGTTTTCAGGGTATCGTTATTGAATTGTTTAATTTTTCTCCTAAGTGTTTTTGTTAGGTTGTTCAGATGTTTCTTATCTTCAGGAGACCTAGTTTGGTGCCATCTGTTCCTTTGTCTCCGCTTTTCGCTTATAAGATAGATAATTTCTCTTGGATATGTAGGACGAGTAATTCTCAACCTAGTTTGTGGTGTATTTTCCCAGGCTGTATTTTGGATAATTTTGACGAATCCATCGACTTCTTTATCTATTTGTTCCGGAGTTTTAAGGGGAACATCCAAATTTATATTACGAGAAAGATCTATCTTGAAACTTTCCCAATCAGTTTGCTTAGTTACTAGGCCTATCTGACTATTTTTATGCACAAAGCTTTGATTTAGTGACAGAATAATTGGTGAATGATCCGAGTTCATATCGTACGAGCCCTCAATGCTCATGATACCTCCTGATATATTTTTGTATATAAAAAAATCTATTAGATCAGGAACTTTGTTAGGATCAGTGGGCCAATATGTGGGTTGTCCTGTTGATATAACTTCACAATGAGCCTCTTTTAAGGCATTGAATACTTCTTTGCCTTTGGGAGTTGTTAATCTCGAGCCCCAGTAGGTATTTTTGGCATTAAAATCACCACCTAAGATGAATTTTTCGGTTAAATTATTTAAAAATCTTACATACTGTTCTTTCTTTATGGAATATCTAGGTGGGCAATAGATTGCTGCAATAGTTATACGGTAGTCTTTAGTTTCGACACCAATAGCCACAGATTGAATATCATGTTCTTGGTGCTTAAATTGTTCGTAGTGACACAAACTTTCTTTAACGATAACAGCACTTCCACCTCTAGCGCAATTATCTGGATGGATCGCGTGGTATACAGCATACCCTTTAAATTTTATGTGTGTCTGTGAGGTGAAGTGTGTTTCTGAAATCAAGCAGATATCTATATTTTTGGTATCTAGGACTACTTGAAGTTCGTACTGATGTTGATGTAGCCCGTTTGCGTTCCATGTCATAATTTTTAGTATACGACCCATTATAATTTATTAGTACGTGTGATAATATCTTTCTCTATTTTATTGAGCCGTTCATTGAATGTTGTCATGAACTTAAGAATTTGAGTTAATTTATCTTCAGTTTCTTTGTTTGTAATCGGATTTGACTGTTGTTGTAACTTTTTGTTGGATGCTGCTACTTGAGCATAAGATTTAATTGTGACTTTTCTGTTTGGTTCCTGATTTTTTATATCAAAAGTGACATTTTTGTCAGTAGTTTTTAGATACCGCTGTTCTGGAATTGTCTGCAGGTTTTCACTTTTTCTTGGCTTCTTATGATTTTTGTTTTTAATTTTTTGCATCTCTTTTGCCACGATGCATCCTCTATAGTTCGCGGGATGAGCTTCGCCACAGTGAATGCATTTAGCTTTAGCGTCTGCTGGTTTCTGACATTCCGTAGTTAGATGTTTGCCAGTACATTTGACGCATCTTGGTTCTCTTCCGCAATATTTCTGTGTGTGACCATAGTTTTGGCACCTTTTACATTGAGGAATTAATTTCGAAGTTTTCAGTGGATGAATTTCCACTTTACAACCTAAAATCGATTTTATATTATAAACCTTGTTAATATCTTCTTCATTATTAAACGTAAGCATAAACATGTCAAGTGGCTCTTTATTCTTCTATCTTAGCTTGTTTATAGCTTCCAAAATTTTAAACCCTTTTTCTTGTAAATCTTCCACGATTCTTCTCGGATCACATGTATGGTGTAATTTTTTTGCAACAACCCGTATTGGCCTCTCACGTTTATTTTCATAAGAGTGCCATATTAATTGTTTCTCAGACAGACTTTTTGTGAGTGTTCTGTAGCTGTCTTCGTTAACGGTGTTAATTTTGACTTTATCCTTACTCATCATTTTAACACTGAAGGTATTCCCAATAACATGTTGAGTAAGAAAATCATAAAAATTTTGATAGTTTATTATACCATCCACTATAATGGGTGGTGGCTGAGGAATCTTTTTAATTTTTTCTGGTGCCATTTTTTCGCAGGCATCTTGTTCGACGGAAGTGGGTGATGTCGTTAATTTCCGTTTCTTTCGGCTTTTCTGCCTTATCCACTCCGTTTCTTTAGCAAGCTCTTCCTCGTCGGTAGAGTATGCCACCGGACGAGTTGGCTGCTTATTGGGAATGTTCTCATTCCCCTCTGTATTCTTCTGGGCTTTCAACTCTGTGATCTCTAGCTGCAGTTGAGCTATTTGGCTCTTAAAGTTGGTAATAATGCTTTCGAGATTTTCTCTCTCAGCTTTTTCTTTTTTGTATGCTTCATAGAGCATATGTTCAGTATCTGTTTTTATTTTCAAAGGAGATTGCTTTGCCATACTTACGACAAGTGTAGCTGCACCTTAATATTATAAAACAATCGGTTATAACACCTTGCACTTTAACTGGGTCATCGCAACGAACGCGGCGCGGCCGGCGGAGCGACGACAATGTTATGATTCGTATGCACTTTCTGCTCTTATTTAGAGCACGCGAGCAACACGACTGATTTTGACGGAAATCAGACAATCACTGAACGTACATTTATTGAATTGATTACGTTAGGTTAGGTTTTTTTTTTTTTTCTTTTCTTTTTTTTTCAAAGAAAGAAAGAAAGAATTAATCGATTTCGAACGGGCTGATGGCGATCGACGTCATTTTTTGATGTTAAGAGCTTAGTTTCTAAAATCGATCGGTAGAGCCGTTTAAAAGTTATTAAAAAAAAAACATTTCAAAAAAAAAAAAATTTCTACTTTTTTTAAGATTTCTCAAAATCTACCGGTTCGAATCGGATAATAATAAATTGTTTGTCCAGTACCCGTATTAATAATTATAAATTATTCGTACGGTAACCGTATTAATAATTATAAATTGTTCGTACAGTACCTGTATTAATAGACTCAGCCAAAATAATTATATATTAAATAATCATTATATTCATATGTATGTATGTATTCATTCATTCCCATTTTTTGTTCTTTTTAAGAAGTCTGAAAATCAATACAAAAGGGAAAATAAAAAACGAATATACACAAAATACTTTATTACGTTGTATCTACACACTTCACGGCTACCGGTACAATGCAAAACTAATTTCTGATTATATTATACACTATTATTACTTATTATCATAGTTACTTTTGAAAATGTCTTAAGAAATAGCTTATAATGTTGGCAGAACTTTGGTTTAAGATGGTACCTCTGTCACACCCATTTCTGCTTTATAATAGTTAAATAAACGAGCATGCAATCCACCTGATGGCAAGTCACTGTCTTATGGCAGAGTCCGCGCCATACTTCAAGTCCGCTCTGAAGTTGTTGCGCGCAGGTGTAGTCAGAGAGCCAATGCGGTGGAACACAACTACAAGCATATACTCCGTAGTAACGTAAGGGCACACTAACGCAGCTATGTCCCCGCGGGCGAGAGCGGGCAGCGGAGGGGCCGTCTTCGTTCCGCTAATATCTACAATTTGCTGTTGCAATGCAACTCGCTTCTATATTCAGAACGGACTAGAAATTTGGCGCGGACCTTGCATGAAGCCAATCACATCGTTACCACTCCCTAGAGACTCACGCCTCATATGTAATTGAAACCAAAACCAAGAATTGCTTCACGTAATATATAGGTGTAACAATTTCCCACCACTCGTCAAGAGATGGCACCACGTGTTTCTGAATCATGCTATCGAAGTTTTCTCAATATATTGCATATATACAAGCTGAGAACTGAGAATGTCGGAGCACGGCCGCTGTCCGGACACCACCTAGCACACACACCCTTTGCCAAATAGGTGTGACAGAGGTACCTATGTCAAACGAATTCTTTGAAATAAGTTAATTTCTTAAGACATTTCTCTAACATTGAGACTCGACAAGATGGCACTATTAAGCTTCTGTTGTTATACAAATATTACTACTAACATAATATATTATATATGTGTAGAAGGCAAAACAAAATGGGCTTAGTGCGAGTCAAACTCGCAGACAGAGCGTTCTCTACCACCAAAATTTCACTTATTTTTTATTTTTAGCAGCCATATAAGTAAATATATTGTGAAAATTTGAACTCTCTACCTCTACTCTTACGGTTCAATAGATAAAGCAAAAACGCCGAAAAATAGCGGTTTCTTGTATGTTGACCCCCATTTGATTGATGATAAAAACACCTTGGGGCTGATCAATAATAAAATTATTAGTTAATTAAGAAATTATCAAAGTGACGCTTCACTTCTTGCTGAATAAACTTATTTTTTAGATAAATGTAAAGAGCTAATGATTTATTAATTATATGTAAAAATGATGGAATTAAAAAAAAGAGTATAAATATTATTAATTAATCAATCCACTGAGTTTCTTACCGGATCTTTTCAGTAGAGGTCGCGTTCCGATCCGGTAGTAGTTTAAGATAAATATTGTAACTGACAATTTGTAAGTGCCGACTTTGGCCAATACAAATAAATATATTTCATTTAATTTATTTTTATTTTTTTTATTTTTAGTATTTGTTATAGCGGCCACCGTTATACATACTTTGTAAAAAAATCAAGTGTGTATTACGATTTAAGAGATAGGGTTCTCTATCTACACATATATAATATCTTTATAAACATATATTGCAATAAAATGATTATTATATATTATAGTACAAAATTTGTAAATAATTTAGTTTTAATTATGCATAATAATCATAATAACAAACTTTCGCCAAATATATCAAAAACAAGTTTGTTAAAAATCACATTTTTTTACAATTATAAAATATTGATTTATTTTTTTACTAAGGACCTGTTAAAAAAAATATTACATGTTCAATTTTTAGCATATTTTAACATAAAATTAATATATGAAATCAAGTTACATATGAAAACTTGTGACAAATAAAGTCAATATTTAAAAAATATAAATTATGTACATCAGATCAATCATATTGAGACATTTTAAAATAAATGAAGAAAAAAAACATTTCTTAAAAGTAATTTAAGTATAATTTACAGAAAACTTAAAAAAAATAAGAAAAATACTTAACAAAATCTTAACAATACTTAAGTTTTAAAAACAATAAAAACTTAACTTAAAAATCGTTTGTTCATAAAATAATACTGTAATTGTAAATCAGTAGGAGGTTCGCTATTTCTCGACATTTTATTTATTTACTAGCTGACCAAAAAGCTGAAAAAAAGTTAAGGGTGAGCAACCCTTATCACTTCCCCTAAAAAAATAGATAGTAGCCGATTCTCAGACCTACTGAATATGCATATAAAATTTGGTGAAAATCGGTAAAGCCGTTTCGGTGGAGTACGGTAACTAACATTGTGACACGAGAATTTTATATATAAGATTACGGAAGTTATACTACTTCTATGGGCTAAAAAAATATGAGTAATTATAAAATCGACTGATAAAAACGACACCATGAAGTTAGCAAATATTATAAGATTTGTAGAGAAAAATATTTTTTACGACACAATACATTATATTCGTATGTCCTGTGCACAAAATGACACTAATTTGTAATATTTTATTGTTTTGTAATAGTTTTTTTGCGCGTGTACACATTGGTACACGCACTCTTTTTATTACATACGCCAAAGAAGCATAACTTCTTACATGTGTACATAAGTACACACTTGCTGTTTATGATAAATGTGGCCAGTCTATTGTTGCTGCATTCGCTAAGAGATCAACTCAATTTATTTGTGAATAAGGTTACGTATTATAGCTGTTGGATGTCAAAACAATTTTGGACGATCGCTTATTCTACCACTGAATGGCTTACAAATATGGCGCTAATATTGTTCGAAGACATTTTTTTATAATATAGAAGTAGCAGACGAGCATGCAGTCCACCCGATGGTGACTACTACCGCCCATTGACATCCGTAATCAACCCCAGATAGGAATGGATATTCCTATCTGAGGTCGGCCACAGATGCACCGCTACCCTTAGACTAAGCTGGTACTCTGAAAAGTATGTCTCTTACCACACTTCAAACCAGAACACAGCAGCGCTACACTGCTGTTATAACAGAAACAGGCGTGGCGGTGGTGCCGGAGTCACAGAGGATTCTACCAACTACAGACACCACTTGCTAGAGGAGACTTGAGTAACCTACTCTAATAAGTATTTATTGTATTTTGAAAATGTATTGAGAAATAGCGAAGTTGAATAAATTAGTTATCGTTAAGCTGCCATAGTGTTTACGTATTGTATACTAAATCTAGATCAAGACTTTAATTCAGTCACTGCTGTCTATTTTTATAATTACATGTACATTTTTATAATTTAGTAGCCAAGCATGCAGTCCACTAAGCTACTGTATATGGACATCTGTACAACCCCAGATTAGAATCCTATCTGAGGTAGGTCACAGCGTTGCTACTGAGGACTAAGCTGGAACGCCTCGGATAAGTATGTCTCTAACCACACTTTAAACCAAAACACAGCAGCGCTTAACACTGCTGTTATAAGACAGGTCTCTGTAATCAACCTCAGATAGGATTAGAGTCATATCTGAGGTTGGGTAAGCTGCCCTTAAGGACTAAGTTGTCTCGTTTTGGGAAGTTATGTCCAATGCCCAGCAGTGGACTCAGATAAAAAAAAAACATAATAATAATAACCTAAATAACATTTAAAAGGTCCTCGACCATTTTTAAATTATTATTAATTTTAAAATACTTTACATTTTGTGTCAAAATACGAAACAAATTTCAAATACAATACTGGTTTTATCATACAACTTGGTTTTACCCGCGACTTCACTCGTCTACAGAGATTTTTATCTATCCCTCGGGAACGGTACTTTTTCGGGATAAAATGTACCCTATGTCCCTTTCTGAACCCCTGACAACGTGTGTACAAAATTTCATGAGAATCGGTTATGTAGTTAAGACGTGAAGTGTAACAAACAAACTCACATTCGCATTTATAATATTACAATCATAGATTAGTAAAGATTACTCACTCCTAACAAGAAAATGTAACCAGTTTTGACAATTGAAATTGTCACTGTCATCTAGTTTCGTTTTTGAAAAATATTAAAAAAATGTAGTCTTTAGATCATTTACGAATGAAACTATATTTCTCCGCACTGTTTCATCGATTTCGTGTTTTTGCACCACTTAACCGCGCATGTCGGCGTTGTTCCGCGTAAATTACACCATGACAGCCATTAAACGGCTGACAGAACTGTCAACCGTTTAAGCCATTTAATGGCTTTCTTCAAGTACAATGCGGTGAGATACCTATACTTATCTATGATTACAATATAATTACATACATTACATTATTGTAGAGCGAATAATATAGTTTTTAGTACAAAATAAATGTAAGTATATCTCTTACCACACTTCAAACCAGAACACAGCAGCGCTACACTGTTATAACAGAAATTGGTGTGACGGTGGTGCCACCGTCAAACACAAAGGGTTCTTTAAAATATTTTTGATAATTGAACCAAATTACGTACAAAATATATATTAATACACTGTTATGTATTAAAAAAATATTTTCGTTTGCATTTTTGTGTCAATACTAAAAATACAATGTTTAAAAATATATATAGCATATACTATACCGTTTTTCGAAATTATACTCATTTTTATAATACTATGTTATTTTTTGTATATTTGAACACTACAAAATCTGCTATAGATCTAAATTGATAGACATGGCTTTATAAAACTTTATATACTAACTTTATAAGTTATATTAAATATAAAGTTTAAGAATTATTATATAATACGTAAATTTAACAATAATTCTTAGGTATAGTCCGCGTAAAACTGCTAGTCCGCTCTGAATATAGAAATGAATCGCGTCGCCATAGCAAATTGTATGACTACACCCTCTCGCAACAACTTCAGAGCGGACTAGCAGTTTCGCGCGGACTATAAATATGTAATTAAAACAAATATTAAGTTATCATAAAAAAATGGTTTAAAAACAAATAAATTTGTCTTTAAAAACAGACATATTTAAAAAATAGTTACGTACAAAAATATAGAATTATATTTATATAAATTACTAGCTGATCCGGCAAACGTTGTATTGCCATATAAATAAAAAAATGTTAAGAGTGAACAACCCTTATCACTTAGGGGTATGAAAAATAGATAGTAACCGTTTCTGCGACCTACTGAATATGCTTAAAAAAATTGGTGAAAATCGGTAAAGCCGCTTCGGAGGAGTACGGTAACTAACATTGTGACACGAGAATGTTATATATTATTCATATCTATCAATTTAGATGTTTTCCTTCGCATAATTTATGAGATTCTTATAATTATTTCTATTTTACACTAAGGGATTATTGTAACCTTCTTTCTACAACTAATATTATATTTTACACAATACAATAGTCCCTATAAGGCTATTTATACTATTAAATGCTTTTGAATTCGATCTTTGAAAATTTTTTGGCTGAAAATCTAAAAAGCAGTCCGTTATAACAAAAATATTTTCTATGTCTATTGTCTGTTAGGTACAACTACTTGTTAATAGATGGCGTTGCATCCTGAAACGCGCTATTAAAGTTTTCTAAACGTTCCATATTGATTAGGCGTGAATATGTTAAGTCGACATACACAAATATATTAATATATTTTTTTAATCATAATGTCAAAGTTACTGTATGTATTAAATATTATATGTTTCCCAAATAAAAATAAAATAAAATAAAATAAAATAAAATAATAAAAAAAAAATCAAAGTTATGTGAAGTCTACCAATACGCACTTGTCCAGCGCGGTGGACTATGGCCTAATCTTCATTCTGAGAGGAGACCCGTGCCCAGCAGTGGTACAGTAATGGATTGATGATGATGATGAATCATAATAAGCATTTAAATTATTTAATTTAAAATGAATAATGTAAGTCAACGGATCTTTATTAGCGCACCAACGATACTTGTAAATTTAAACTTACCAAAGAGTACAAATACATAATAAAAAGTGTATATTATCGCCTTGTTAACTTATTCACGCCTGATTTTACAAGTTGAGAATAAGAGTTCATTTACTTGTACAGACACAGAGCGTGTCAGTCACGTATCGTGTCAGACAAAGTATTCTCCTATACAATGTGTATTGACGTATTTTTATCTACTGTAACAGCGCAGACACGGGCCCTGCCTGGAAACATTTTGTATAGAAATATGACTTTGTCTGACACTACACGTGTCTGATACGTTCAATGTCTGTATAAATAAATGAGAGTTTTTAGAGATGGTTTTGTAGAAAACATATAAATTAAAAATGTTTTCAATTCAATATGTTATGCCTCCATGTTTTAGAAAGGTTGTTTATAAGCTGCGTTATGTCCTGTCGTCGTCGGATCGTAACGAGATCGTGTCGGGTAGTTTAAAGTGCTGCATGTTGAACATTGGCAGTTGTTCTGGACTGCCGCAGGTCTGGAGAGGTTGGCTCGGCTGCGAGAAAATTAGAAAATTATATATAGCTTAGTGGCTAGAAACTCGGCTCTAGATCGAGGGGTCCGAGGTTCAAATCCCAGGCTCTGATTTTTCAAAGTTATGTGCGTATTAGAAATTAATTATCACTTGCTAACGGTGAAGGAAAACATCGTGAGGAAACCTGCATACCTGAGAGATTTATAAAAAAAAATCTCAAAGGTATGTGAAGTCTACCAATCCGCACTTGTCCAGCGCGGTGGACTATGGCCTAATCCTTCTCATTCTGAGAAGAGACCCGTGCCCAGCAGTGGGACAGTGATGGGTTGATGATGACATACGATGTCCGAAGTGAAACTTCTTTATGGACATATGCAAGGCATCTTATAGCAATGTTAAAGAAAATAGTCAGACTTTAGGACGCCATCTTGTAAAATATCGTCACAGTTTCGTGTTCACTTAAATTGATGATTGACTTATAAAGATATATTTTAATAATAAAAAAGCGATATAATAAATGTAAATATTTTTATAATAATAAACTATCTATAATTTGATACGAAATTATTTCTCATTTCTGTAAACCTAATAAGTTAATGTTAATTAACTAATAATATATCATGAAGAAGTTTCACTTCTCTCTCTCTCAAGTCTCTCTCAAGTTCAATCTCTCACAAGAAGTGAAACTTCTATACACACAGACATTTTTCAATAATTTTAAAGTAACAATGTGGTCCACATGATGGCAAGCTTCTGTTATATGGACATCTGTAATCAACCCCAGATAAGATTAGATTCCTACCTGAGGTCAGCCACTGATGCTCCTCTACCCCTGAGGATTAAGTTCGCCTCAGGTAAGTATCTGCCTTACCACACCCTTCAAACCACGGGGGTTACTACCATCTCTTAAAACAATATTGTTTTAATCATATTTTTATTTTTTTTAAGATAATTTGACAATTTCAGTTGGTTTTATACAATGGATAAGCGAAAAATTAATAAGGGCTTAAGTTTGTTCAACTGTGTATGACGGAATATTTTACTGTTTTAAGGAGGAAATAAAACTTTTTTGAACTATGATGGTTTTTAAAGGATGGTGGTAGGCCCCCAGAATATAGCAGCGCTTAACACTTATTATGAGGCAGAAGTAGGTGTTCTACCTCCATATATCATATGCTAGTATAATAAAAGAGTTACATGTGTTGTGACGTCATCACGCTTATACTACGTCACACCATTAAAACATAAATTACCTACTTGAGCGCTGCGCCCGCGCCGACGTTGTGGTAAGATGCCTTTACGGGCCATGAAGAAACTGCAATTAAAAAAGAAACTTATTTTATTATTAATAATTAATAATATTTTATTATAATTAATAATTTTTCATTTCCCATTTTTTGGGTTTTGGACTAGGTGCGATAGGTAAATAGGTTTTTTTGTACTGCTAGAACAATCTTTTTATTTTTTTTCTCAAGTTGTATATATTTTATACAGGATGTTTTTTTTAAATAGGCAATGTTCAAAAGTAAAAGAGGAATAGTCAAAAATGTTAAAAGTCAGTGTTTCAAAATCCTGTATAATTTATAATATTGAAATATTTGTGAATGACCAAATTCGAAACTATAAAGATTAATAATTATGCTAAAATGAGTTATAGCCCAATTTTGATAAAAACTAAAACTGCATAAGCGAGCGAGCGAAAAAAACACAACCTGTATAATTGCGTCACGCATAGCGTCATTATATTTTACAAAATGATTGGTTCGATTCTCAGCTACGGCAAAAGATTTTTAAAAAAGTTAAGGAGTTATGATGCAGTTTTAAAGTTCATTATAATCAGCTTCGTAACTTTCAACATTTCGCCTCTCCATATCGTTTTGGATTTTGCCACGCACACAGTAATCCACATAACTATAGTCAGTGGTTTTATCTATCCCTCGGGAATGGTATTTTTTTTATAAAATTTTACATATACGAGTATGTATAGTCCGCGTAAAACTGCTAGTCCGCTCTGAATATAGAAATGAATCACGTCGCCGTAGCAAATTGTATGAGTGCACCTGCTCTCAACAACTTCAGAGCGGACTAGCAGTTTGGCGATGACTATATCTAGCTACAAAATTGTATGACAATCGGCTATGTAATTTAGGCGTGAAAGCGTAAGAAACAAACAAACGTATATGCGCATTTATTATATTAATTAGAATTAGGATATTGTAGTGTATGAGAAGTAATATGTGTGAGCGGGGCATGGTCCGCCCCTCACTCTGCTGGAAGCTGTGTAAGATGGATGTGCATGCGGTGTGTACAGCAGTGAGCTGATACTTTAACATAAACACAAACAGTACTTATATAACTAGTCACTCACCGTATAGTAGATATAGGTATGTTAAACTGTTCAGACACAGTCTGGAAGGTGAGCCCCTGTGACACACAGTCCGCTGCTTGCCGCAACACCACCTCGCTGCGTCGGATCCGCTTGTTCATACTGCACTCTGAGGGTTGCGCTTGTAGGAGCTGGTTTGTCTACGAGAGATATTAGTGAACGTAAATAAGAATTTGAGGGTGGTAGAACCATACCCTATATTTATACAAGTACACTCATATTTTTATAATATAGGAGTAGACGAACATGCAGTACTCCTGATGGTAAGCTACTGCCGTATTGACATTATACAACCCCGGATAGGATTAAATTGCCTCAGAAAAGTTTGTCTCCCTTGCCACACTTCTAACCAGAACACAGCAGCACACTGCTGTTATAACAGAAATAGGTGTGGCGGTGGTGCCGCCGGAGTCGAACCACAAAGAGTTCTACCACCTTTAACCTATTTATATACATACGGGAAATACAAAGGTGAAGTATAATAATATGTATACCAGTCTACTAACTATAGGTATTATTTATAACAAATCGGCTTTTCTATCAAGGGGTTCAAACCCCAAGTATGCAAGCTCGGGTTTGTCAAAGTATGTGCGCATTAGATATTAATTATCATTGGGTATAACGGCGACGGAAAACATCGTGAGGAAATCTGCATACCTGAGAGTCTTTAAAAAATGTTCTGAAATATTTAAAGACCAATTCGCAATAGGTAATACGGTGGACTATGACTAAATAAAATTTTAAAATGATTTATAAATGTTCCTCAACATGTATAATTATTTTATCTCATATTGTATAATTAAGTAGTTTCAGTATGATTTGTTCAAATAAAATCAATTTTTTAAATTCAAAATCATAGTTCAAAATAGGTTCTTTGCAAAGCACTTTTTGAATGTCATTACATCTACTACCACTAGATGTTTCGTTATGGAGAAGAAGCGGCGAAAGAAACTCCATAACACACATTTAAAAAAAAATATATAAATGTTCATTTTTATGGCAAAGTTAACCTAATACCAGTACATGTGGAGCTGGAGTTATGACAAACTACACAGTTTTATTATCAGTCAAATAATCACTTAGTTTATAGTATGCTTTTTACATAGCGTTTGTTTAACGACACGTTTAAACTTTTTTCTGCGAGATTCAAGATGTGGTCGGGTAGCAAATACAGTTAGGGAACGTACCCATACTAAGTGACCTATTTTTTTAATATTTTTCGACCCCTCCCCCCCTCCGGTGACCACCCATAGTATATGCTAAGACAACCCCCCCCCTCTCAATTGTTATGTAGTATTGCGAATGTGAATTTTTATCATTCTGAACGCAGAAAATGAAACAAATAAAAATATTTTTTGTTACTATTGGGACGGTACAACGACATTATTGTATACACCTGTATCACGGATTCTCATCGACTTGCTTGACCACTTCACTAAACTGCGAACTGTCGAACAAACGTCGTGTCTGTTTTCATTCATTCCGCTGACGTTTCGACATATGCGCTACCAACTGAGAGTTGAAGAAGCACTAAACACTCCGCGCCATATTCAAATATAGTCAAAAAGCGCGAGATTTCTCTCGATGAATTCGACTACGTGACAAAAATCTAAGCCCCTCCCCACTGCTGTGATTCAGCGTGATATTTTAAAGACAAAGTATGGGTACGACCCCTTACCCATGTAAGTATAGCCACCCCTTTATAATATTAGTATAGATATAATGTATCTCACCGGCCTCTCCCCTACGTGTATAACGTTGACAGCGGGCACGCAGTCCGGACTTAGCGCCATGATGGTGGGCCGGACCTCGACAAACGGCCCTCGGGGTGGCCCTGTTCTTGATGGTGATGACGGCTGGTAAATAAAGGTTTTAGTTAGGTTAGATATATTCTTAGGTGGTAGAATTGCCACATTTATTGTGTGGCAAGGGAGACATACTTTTTCGAGGCATTCTAGTTTAGTTCTATGGAATATGTTCTAGGAATCTGGTCTGGGGTTGATGGGGTTGATGTCCATGGATGGACGGTGACTTAACATCAGGGGGACAGAATGCTCGTCTCCTACTCCTATATTATGAAAAAAATCCAGATAAGATAAGTTCTATCTTGCTACATCTGAGGATTAAGTTGGTACGCATCGGATAATTATGTCTTCCTAACCACATCCAATAAAAGGGGAACACAGAAAGTTGTATCAGCTACAAAGATGCAGCGGTATTACCAGAATCAGACCGGTGTTTTTGATGTAAAACATCTATAGCCGCACGTAAAACCGATTTCTGGCGTGGCGACGCATGCCGTGGCGCCACGCCACGCTATACGATGGTATATATATACAGTCTATATGCAGTAGTGTGTACGGTGTGGCGACGCGTCGCCATGCGCAAAAATCGTAATATTTTATTTTATCATTATGACATATTTAGTTCCTATCACAATATGTTCTTTTCTGCATATTACTTTTACAAAATAATGTCGATGTTTCACATCTGCCAGGCGTCCCGTGACGGCTCACATTGTTTTTTTTATAATATAGAAGTAACAGACGAGCATGCAGTCCACCTGATGGTAAGCTACTACCACCCATGGACATCTGTAATCAACCTCAGATAGGATTAGATATTCCTACCTACGGTCGACCACAGATGCGACGCTACCCAGAGGACTAAGTTGAAACGCATCGGACAAGTATGTCTCCCTTACCACTCCCTTCAAACCCGTACACAGCAGCGCTACACTGCTGTTATAACAGAAACAGGTGTGGCGGTGGTGCCTCCAGAGAACCACAAAAGGTTCTACCACCAAATAAACTCACCGTAAGTTGATGTATGATGAAGGCAGGTGGCTCATCCCTCGTGTCGTAAGTGTGGTCCTGGGGTACACTGGGCCTCTCCTCCTCCGTATCAGAGGGACTGTCGTACTGGCATTGAACGTTTGCTATCGCGAACTCTGGGGACAACACTGACAATTATACATTATGAGTAACGCATGCAAGCAGCCTCATCATCAACAATTACTGTCCCACTGGTCACGGACTTCTTCAGAATGAGAAGGATTAGGCTATAGTCCACCGCGCTGGCGAAGTGCGTGTTGGTAGACTTCACATACCTTTGAGACTTTTTTATTTTTTCAGGTATGCAGATTTCTTTACGCCGTTGTCCTTTTGTTTGAGCAAGTGATAATTTAATAAAGTGAATAATTTCTAAAACGCACATAACTTTGAAATCGGAGGTTCGTGCCTGGGATTTGAACCTCGGATCTCTCAATGAAGAGGCCGAGTTAAATAATCGTATAAATAATCGGGAAGTCCAAAGTTCGATTTCCAGGCAGTCATCTCCCATTACTCAAAATGTAAATTGTACGTAGGTAAATATTAGAAATTAATGGTGTAAGAAAACATCAGGGAACCTGCACAAGAATTTCAAAAAAGTTTTCAAGTATGTGAAGTCTACCACAGTTGACCAGCGCGGCGGACTATGGTCTAAACTCAAATTGAGATGAAATCCGTGCCAAGCAGAGGGACTGTAATAAGTTCAGGATTGACTAAACAAAGCCTTTTTAATTTAAACGAGTGTAAAGTCCACAGAACTATGTCTATAAAATCCTGTCTCTTTCTGAGATGAGATCCGATCCCAGCAGTGAGACAGAAATTGATAAAAGTGTGTGTGCTAGTAAGTCACTGCCGTATCTGTACAATCCCAGATAGAATTAGAGACCTACCTAAGGTCGGCCACAGCGATGCTTCTTAGGACTACATTGTAACGCCACGTATAAGTATGTCTCCCTTACCAATCTTCAAACTAGAACACAGCAGCGATACACTGCAGTTTTATTAGAAACAGGTGTGGTGGTGATGTCGCTGGGGTCGGACCACAGAGGGTTCCACCCTAATACTCTAAGGAAAATCTCGTACAAGTATCCCTCCCTTACCTCACTTCAAATCGCTTTGTAGTCGAACCACAAGTTCAAAACTTGCCTAATCTTATATATAAAATTCTCGTGTCACAATGTTAGTAACCGAACTCCTCCGAAACGGCTTAACCGATTTTCACCAAATTTTATATGCATATTCATTAGCAGACCTAATGAATAATAATAGAGAATCGGCTACTATCTATTTTTCATACCCCTAAGTGATAAGGGTTGTTTACCCTTAACATTTTATTATTTATATGGCAACACAACGTTTGCCGGGTCAGCTAGTTATTATTATTTTCTCTCAAATAAAACAACAATTCGATGAAAATGTTTATTTATTATAAATTACAGTCATCGCACTTAGCTACATACGGCTTTTATAAATAATAAAGCAATTATTTTATTATAATAATATTGAGACCAGCACTTTTGGTTCAAAATTATATACAGGGTGAATTTTTCAAGAGGGTGTGGATGGGAAAAATAAGGTTTAAGGAATACGAAATATTTTAAAGTTAGTTACAGGGCCGATTTTAATTAAAACTAAAATTGTATAATTTATAAATAAAATTTATATAATAAAACCTAAAACTGTATAATTAACCGATTTTGATAATAACTAAAAATGTATAACAATATAAAAAAACAGTTCTTCTACGAATAAAAAAGTACATTTCGAAAATCAAATACATTATCGATCAGTATCGCTCATAAAATCAACTTCTGAGAAGTAATAATGATGTTGAACTAAAGGAAACAGCTTATTTATAACCTTAACTAAGATATTATGCTCCATATGATTTTACACACAGCTAAACGACTATTACTTCTCGCAATTTTAGTTAGCTTTTATCAAAATCGGCCCAAAACTCCTTTAAGCATTTTCGCTATTTATTTCCGAGTTCTATGTAAGACCATTTAAAATATTCACCCTGTATATTGTTTTGGTCAATTTGGTACAATAATTAGAAATAATATAAGTAAATTGCATTACATATTTGGTGTAGCTCACTTTTAAAAATGGAAAAGGTTATTTGGACTTTCAAGTCTAGGGAAAAGGATTATTTAACATTAAACCGTTATTTAAATAATAATAATTTAATGTCGTATATCATTTTAAAAAAAAGGAGTAAAACATATTTTTTTTTACTTTGAAGTCTGTATTAATAAAATACATAGACAGTTTACATATGTAGTTAAAGATCATTTATTCTCAAAAGAATTGGTTACAAATCACATGTATAGATACTTTTCTTTATAAAATTTAAATAGTAAACGAACATAAAATCAATCTGATGGTAAGTGGCTACTGCTGCCCAGGGACATCTTTGACCAACCTCAGATAAGATTATAAAATCCTACCTGAAGTCGGCCACAGATGTGCCGCTACCCCTGAGGACTAAGCTGGAACGTCTCGGACAAGTATGTCTCCCGTACCACACTTAAAACCAGAACACAGCAGCGCTTTACACTGCTGTTATAACAGAAATAGGTGTGGCGGTGGTGACGCCGGAGTCGAACCACCTTCAAATTTTAAAACTTATAGGACTTTCATAATTTCATTAAAGGCATATTATATAAATAATTATTATAAACATATTTATGACTCAATACATTTAAATAATATGGCTGACTGTAATTAAATGCTGTAATATAATTAATACTATCAAGTCGTTATCACTTTACAATCTATTATTAAGAGAAGTATAACTTCTCTTATTATTCCTCATGACTATGGATTCAATTCGAGTTGACAATAATACATTGGTGTAAAAACTACTTGTGTAAAAATATAATAAAAATGTGTATCTATTGTTTAGTTCTTTACATATTGCAACATTCGTAAAAAATATCGAAAAGAAAAACTGTCAAAATGTCAAATTTAACACATATTTATTATCTGAGTGTAGAAATTTTCTGTAATTCTCATTGTAAGTGGCTACTGCCGCCTAAGGACGTCTGTAATCAACCTCAGATAGGATTAGATATTCCTAACTGAGGTTGGCCATAAATCCGCCACTACCCCTAAAGACTAAGCTGGAACGCCTCGGAAAAGCATGTCTTCCTTACCACACTCTTCAAACCAGAACACAGCAGCACTTAACGCTGATGTTATAATAGAAATAGGTGTGGCGGTGGTGCCGCCGGAGTCGAACCACAAAGGTTTCTACCACCAATTAATCATTATAATGTAATCAGATAATAAATGAGTGTTAAACTTCTAATTGTACATACATATTTGAATACTGGCAACATTCTTTTCACAGATAACTTATTTCTTATTTTGGTACAAATTAAAACTAAAATTCCAACCGTTTCATATTAACTTACTTGACTAACTATAAAATGCATATTATTATTACTAATTAGTAATTATTAATTAAATATTTTATTTATAAAAAAATCGTTATTATTTTAAGCTTCGTTTTACAGTAATAAATGACTTATTGATAAATTAATTAAACATTATTTTATTTTTGACTTATAAGTACATTCGCCTTAAAACTACGGAAAAAAGTTTACGAAATAATCAACAGAATAAAAATGAAAATAAATATAAACTTTGGATTTTATACTACTTTGGCTGTTTAGGAACTAAAACTTATGCCTTATAATTATTTATAAAGGAAAACCAAAATGGGGCGGTCCCCAAAGTATCAATTACACAAACACAGACTTTTATATATTTTATAGCTGTTATAAGGCAGAAATAGGTGTGACGGTGGTGCCTCCGGAGTACGAAGGATACTACGACCGTTACGGTTCATTTACATCTTCTGACACAGAGCGTGTCAGTCACGTGCCGTGTCAGACAAAGTATTCTCCTGTATAATGTGCATTGACGTATTTATATCTACGGAACAGCGCAGACACGGAACGAGCCTGGTGACATATTGTATAGAAATATGATTTTGTCTGACACGACACGTTCTATGTCTGGTAATATACACGGGGCTTTATGGGTCAGAGTCATTTTTACATCAATTTCGTCGTACACATATACGATGTACTACATTTATAAAAAAATGATATGGGGCTAATATAAGAGACTATTTTACCCGCGATTTCGCTCGCAGTCAGAGGTTTTTATCTATCCCTCGAGAAAGGTACTATTTTTCGGTATAAAAGGTACCCTATGTCCTTTACTGAACCCCTGACAACGTGTGTACAAAATTTCATGACAATCGGTTATGTATTTAAGGCATGAAAAACAAACAAACTTACATTCTCATTTATAATATTAGTCAGGATTGGTGGCGCCACTTTCTTCGTGGAACTGTCAATTTTGACAGATTTTCTATGGAATTATTTTAGTTCCAATTTTGACCACTTCGTGTAAGTAAATTATAAACCCGTCTGTTTACTGTGTATTTGATACTTACATTATTTAATCATTAATAAATTTAAGGCTAATTGAGCCCTGAAACTAAAAATATTCGTATAGTTTTTTTTTTTACTAAAACTAACATAATAAAATTAATATTGCAACTAAGTAACTGGCCACTAATAAATTTAACTAAAATACGCTAACCAAATTAATAGTAAAAATAAAATAAACCATAATGAAGTTTAAAAATATTCCTAATTTAAAAATTCCCACTTTGACTATCCATTCTTTTGCTCTCTTTCTAACTCTATCTCTGTCACTCTTTCGTAAATCAGAAAAGGACAAATAATCATTGTCTATACAGTCGTCTAGTGGAATACTCCTATTATTACAAAATCTAGTTTTTGGTTTCTATTGCACTCTCACTCTTTCGTATATTCGAAAAATAAATACGACGGTCAATACAGTCGTTAAGTGGAATACACCTATACATAGCACATACAACTTTTTGTGACCGTCAGAATGGCCGGTCACTACCCATATTTTACATCGAAATAATTACTAAGAGTTGCTACCTAGTTGCTACTAGTTGCTATTAGTTGCTACTAATTGCTACCTTCGATTAAAAAAAGATAAACTACTTTTTAAGGTGACCGGCCATTCTGACATCAGGATGGCCGGTCACCTATCCAATGATAAGAAACTTCGCAAATAAATAGAGTTTTTTTGTAATCAATAGTTGCTACCAAATTGCTACCTTCATATGCATCGTATTGGACTTCATAGCTTTTAAGGATAAAAAAATATTACGGATTTAATATAAGAGGACTAAACGCCTGTATAATGTATAAGCATAATATGTTTAATTTCGGGTTTTCTCTTTTAATTATACAGGCGTATTAGGCGTTTAGTCCTCTTATATTAAATTTGTAATATTTTTTTATCCTTAAAAGCTATGAAGTCCAATACGATGCATATGAAGGTAGCGATTTGGTAGCAACTATTGATTACAAAAAAACTCTATTCATTTGCGTAGTTTCTACTCACTGGATAGGTGACCGGCCATCCTGATGTCAGAATGGCCGGTCACCTTAAAAAGTAGTTTATCTTCTTTTAATCGAAGGTAGCAATTAATAGCAACTAATACCAACTAGTAGCAACTAGGTAGCAACTCTTAGTAATTATTTCGATGTAAAATATGGGTAGTGACCGGCCATTCTGACGGTCACCAACTTTTTTATTCCATTCTATTACTATATTCATTCGTATAAGACAACCGGTCGATACAATCGTTAAGTGGAATACTTCTTCTATTGAACAAAATACTATGAGGTTTCATTCCGTCCTTCTTTTCTCTTGTACATTAGAAAGAGATGAACGAACACACTCGACTCTCTCGTTAAATTGAATACCACCTCAATATTGCCCATTTAATATTTGTTTCAAATTTCAATTTAGTTTTTCTAATGTTCTATTTTCCAATGATTATAATGACGTCACAATTCACAAACTTCACACATCTACGGTGAAGGAAATATCGTGTGAAAACCAACATACCTGAGAGATCTTAAAAAATCATTAGTTTTTATTATTATTAATTAATAGGAAAATTGAGAAATTCTATTATTTTGTGACATATTCATAAGTAAAAAAAAATACTTTAAAGTATTTTGTTTCAATAAAGATTATAAAATAAAATGGCTCCATTTTCTACATCTCACTCTTTATCTATGTGTGAGTGAGAAACATCCAAAACAAATTTTGGTTGAATTTATAGAAACAAAATTAGTATTCTATACATAAATAATTAAAAGTACTTTTTAATTAATTAACATATTACTTAAAAACTTCATCTTAATACCGCGAATAAAATGCCATAAAATGCTAAAAATAAATAAATTATTTCGCCAAAATATTTAGAATATACCGAATTATGTTCTAGACCCGAAGTTAATGTGACTTTCCGTAACCCGTCAACAGATGGCGCTTTCTGAATCACGCTATCGAAGTTTTCTCAACATGTTGCATTTATACAAGCTGGGAATTGAGACTGTTGGAGCACAGCCGCTGTCCGAGCATCACCTAGCTCACAGGAAGATCTCCCTTTACCAAAGTATAGTCTGCGCCAAACTTCTAGTCCGCTCTGAAGTTGTTGCGCGCAGGATTAGTTAGCATATACTCCGTAAAGTAAGGGCACAAACGCAGCTATGTACCCGTGGGCGAGAGCGGGCAGCGGAGGGTGCCGGGAGGGGTACCGCGCTATTTTCGTCCCGCTAATATCTACAATTTGCTATTGTGACGTGAATCGTTTCTATATTCAGAGCGGACTAGAAGTTTGACGCGGTCTCTACTAAGTTAAATATACATACTAAATTGCAAACCCCATAATATATACCACTACAGTATGTTGTATGACAAGTATTATACTATAATTGCTTGATAAATATTATACAAAACCTATATTTAATCAGACATTTTAGCTGTAAATTAATGGCAACACTGATTGTTATTGTTAAAGTTGGTTTTTAGGGTTCCATACCCAAAGGGTGAAAATGAAAACCTCTTACTAAGCCTCCACTGTCTGTCTGTCTGTCACAGGGCTCTATCTCTCGTAATAGATGGACACTTGATAACAAAGTATGTATAACGGTGGCCGCTATAACAACAAATACTAAAAATAAAAATACTTGAAAATAAATGGAGTCGCCATATTAGAAACCGCTATTTTTCTGTGTTTTTCGCTTTATCTATTGAACCGTAATAGGTAGACAGTTCAAATTTTCACATTGCAATTCTACGACTGCTATGATAACAAATACTAAAAATAAAGAATAAATGAAAATTTGTTGGTACGGTACATAGGAAGACAGGAACCTTTCTAGTGAAAGTGCGACTCGCACTTGGCCAATTATTATTAATATAATAAATTATAATAATTCGTTGAAACATAATTATCGCTAGATGGCGCTACTGTAGCTTTTAAATTACATTGTGACTGAAAAAACATAACCTATTGGTAAAATATTCAGTCAGTCAGTCAGTAAAGTCAGATATTGGTCTAGTATTTTTAAATGGTCTAAAATAAATTAATATAAGATTAAATTAATTATAAAATTCGCTGTAATGGTGCGGTCGCACTGCGTAGAGCTTTAATAAATATTTAATACGTGCTTATACTTATTATAAACACCATCGCACACTACGTAGCGTTTAGCTGCTTCATGGCAACACGGAACACTTTTATTTCAATTTATAGTCCGACTAACTTATCTGTGCGTGTGTCAAAGGTGCTAGTTATAATAATGTTGCCAGGTTATTAAAACTATCTAAGAAGTGGAAAACTTTAACGATTATATAAATAAAAAAAAAATATTACGAATCTCTGATAATTATATGAAAATTTTTCATTTTATTGACAACCAACATAAGATCTACTGTTTAAGCTCGTAATTTTATAAAATTTGCGTAAAAATTACAAAACTTTTTTTAGGATATTGAAAAATCGTTATAAAGTTGACAATTAATTACTGTTTCCAAAATCGCCAGACACACAGAATAGTTTGTCAGACTATAGGCATGTGTTATACATTTTGATTTCTCAGTATACTGTCTATGTCTGTCAGTCCGTATTTATCCCATTCAAAACATTCAACTTTACAACGTTACAGTTTACGAATGACTTGAAATACCATACGAATTCACAACTAAAGACCAACATCTAAATTCCCACCAAACCGCTTCAAACCGGTTTGCGACTTATATCGCCCCTTCAAACCTTTCCGACCTGGTCTCCTGCATCAGGTCCAATGGGTCCAGCATTTGCGTGTTCGTACCGCGACGACCTTTCGAGAACTGACTCTTTATATCATACTTTTCCATCCAATTCCGTAAAGTCTTCCTCGGCACACCGTACTTATTCGACGCTGCGTACACGCTGTATCCTTTCTTCACCGCTATGAGAGCATCCCTTAAGTGCTGCGAGGAGTATTGCTTATACGATTTCTCTTGGAACACATCAGTCTCGATGTTAACTATAGCATTTGGTCGCCGTCCAACAATACGGGGTCTCGCGTGGATATTCAACGGAATCCCATGGTCCAAGTGGTCGATAAAGTGCCGCGTAACAATTTCCGTGGAAGTCCTCACACCTGCAACAAGCAAGGAAAAGAAACCGCCCGTAAGTAACTTTAAAAATGGGAGATTGTTCCGCGGGTGGCAACACTGGCGCTGTCAGTGACAGCTGGGCGTTTCTTTTCCTGGCTTCCTACAGGGAGGGAGGGGGTGGTAGTGTAAAAAGCGAGGAAAAGCCGCTCAGTTTAGTTTTTTTTTCAAAATAAATTCTAGACAGATAACACACGTTTCGTTAAAAAAAATGATAAATTTACTTCCTATTAAGTTTTTGTAAATCGCTAAAAAGACATACTTATTACTTTTTTGTTTTTTTTTTTAACTTACAAGGCTTACGTTTGACTGCAACCTTACCTGATGTTAAGTAAGATGCAAATAATATTATTATTAATCTTTTTTGGTCCTTCGGGCCGTATTCTGGAAGTCCAGTCTTTAATTCCCGAATTAATAAACTTATTAAAAATACTTCAACGGTTAGGGCTATTTTATGTTTATCTACATTAAAAAAACATTAACATTAATACAATAATTGTATATATACATATAATTATTATGTGTTTGTGTCTGGCTCCGTGACCACACATCTAGTTTAGTCTAATTATACGTTTATATTTTTAGGAACTCACCTTTCCCTAACTGACACTGCTGATGAATACTCTTATAAAACACTATTAATTATAGAAATAGATATAAACAAAACAAGTTCAAAAGAATACATATAATAACGCATTTTTTAAGATTGACGTATAAAGAATAAAAAGATACATAAAAGCCCTGTAATTCTGGGATTAGGATGGGGTTTCAGTATCGGTAGGAACCTGTTTGTCGTAGGAGGCGATTAAAGGGCTTCTGGGTTGCGGGCGGCTACAGTGGGGGGAGCTCGAACCGTATGGTCGCATATCATTGTAATCGCCAGGGGATGTAAGAGGCGTAAATTATTATGCTCCCCCCAGGGCAGAACCCGATAGGGGCATCACGTTTGGAGGATTCCGGTTGTGTTCCGTCGGAGATCCCTGAGTCCTCTACGCAGCGCTGAGGACGGCCACCAGGGAGGCTTTATTGCGGTAAGAATCCCACATAACCCTCCGTCGCTCCCACGGTACCGGGTACCTTTTGAAGGTTTCCCCCTTGTGAAGAAAAAATATGTCACTACCGGACTACAATCAACTCCATTCAACAGGGCCTATCTACAGCCGATGCGTTGCCACAAAGGAGAGGCGACGTTGCCTCTGCAAATCAGAAGGCCAAATAAAAACTCCTCATCACATTAAATAATATGTTTATTTAATAACTGACATATAGAAACATACATATACATTTACATAATTTCAAACATCGGGCGGAAATAATGCGTTTTATATATTGGATGGGCGTGACGTCACAGTCACATGATTGAAGACATACGATACTCTTAGAGCATTGTCGCACTGGGCAAAAAAACTGTTCTTGAAATAAACGCCCAACTGTTGACATTAGTGGCTCAAAATTCAAAATAAAAAAAATTAAAAAAATCCTAACAGTTTTCTAACTTAACATCCAATTACGATTCAGTATAGATGCGATTGACACACACATCGGCACGTAAACAACCAGACCCAAACTCATTTATCCTTTAGTGATCCGTTTGACCAGGAATATAAACCATCTAAAACGTAGACCGTAAAATCAGTTTGCTTTTGTCAAAACCGGTTATTTAGCAAAATGTGCTTCCAATGTGTTTTTTCACGCGTTTATACGTCCTGCTCAAAGCAGTTTATTTGCCTAGTGCAACCATACCCTAATAAACACACATAAATAATTACTATTGAAGAAATATAATTTTAATATTAACAATGAAAAGTCCATTAAAAGCGCGCATTGCGGTGCGATCGACGCAACCATTTCACCGCCGCGACAAAAATAGCAGTGCGCGCATGCCTTTATATCAAAGTAACAGAACCATTTACGATTTCCTGATCGATTTTCAACATTATTAACGACTAAATAAAATATTTGCGTTTCTGTCATTTGATATTTCAATATTTAAATACTCGCGAATAATCTGCCTTACAACTCGCCAAACAATGTTGAGTATGTAAATGATTCGGGATACCGAATATAACGCGTAGCGAATACACCCGAGTAGGTCGTATACATACTTCTATTTGCATCTATTCGTCTATACTCGGCGCGTATCAATTGCATAAGAAACATATCATTTGCACCGCAATACGCGCTAATATTCAACGCTTAAAATTTGCTGTCCTTTTCCTTCTTAACGCACAAAACACGATAGAAAGAGACAAAACATCTAACAGGACACGTTTAAAAGGGGTACAGAATTTAAATATGGAACAAATGTACTATTATTGTATGAATAAAATATTTTACAATAGGTTTTGTTCTCACAAGCCGTATTTTCTATTAACATTGCAAACATTGAAATACTGTAAAAAATCAGGCAAAATACTATCAAACATGTATTGGACAAAATAGCATATCAGCGAAGTTATACTTCTTTAGGCGCAAAAACAGATTAAAGTATTTTTAGTGTGAGTCGAAGTTGCGCACATCGATGTAACACATAAAATTTAGCGCGTATGTAACACATATTTTTGTAGCATTTACTTTCGTGTATTACTCAGTTAAATTTGAATACATAAAACGCTAAAGAAGTATAACTTCTTATATATGTACATAAGTACACATATGCCTTTTAAAATATATATAAGTAATATTATGTGTTACAGGCAAATTGCACACGTGACGATTTTATCATCTATTTAAGTACAGATTAAAAAGATATAGATAAAGATAAAATAAACAAACGTAATACTGAATACAACACTGATTAATAGTTAAAAAGATACTCCTTAAAAATGTCGTCGAAAGCCAAATTTCATTATTACACGCTTTTTATTAGCTTCACCTGTATGTTTGTATGTTTGTTTGTATGTTTGTTTATATGTTTGTAACCGACTTCTTTGGGCGCGATTTTGACCCACTTTAAACGGCCAGATTTCGTTCAAACTTTGTAGATTTATTTCACAATTATACTATTTACTGTTCCTTAATTGATTCCTAGATTCATTTAGATTTTCTACTTTTTAGTTAATTTTATCATAAAAGCGTGTTTTTTAGTTTTTTGAACTATATTTATTTTTACTAACAAACTCATATTTCCCCTCCCTTCCCCGAATATAAGGGGGAATTTTTTTCATTAAACTGAAGGACCCTAATAACCATATTTAAGTGACTATTTTTGTGGACCCATCATTCCCTTAGGCGCATAGGCACGAAAAAAAAATCAGAGACTAGAAGATTTTTTGACTAAGTAATAGACAGACATACAGGCAAATAGACGAACGAAAATTATGAATGTTTAAAGTTTAAAATGATATTTATTTAAGTGCGTAGTAAATTTTTGAGTTCCGAACATGGCAACATCGGTTGCTATTTTGTCAAATATGACGTTCGTAATTTTATTTATTAATTAGTATTTTCTACCACCTTCAAATTAAAAAGATGTAGGCCCTTCTATAGGCAAAATTATGTATTTCTATACAATTTTGTCGGCTCGGTCCGTGTCTGAAACGCTACGTGTCTGTAGATACGAATCCAGCTTAAAAAAGTGTAAAATATACTGCTTAAAATGACCAATGATGATATAATATATTTTCAATCCTGAAGCATAGTCGCGCCAAACTTCTAGTCCGCTCTGAAGTTGTTGCGCGCAAGTTTAGTTAGCGCAGTTTGTGTTAGTTTTAGAGTATATGCTATGTTCCCCGGGGAGAGTGCACAGTTAACTCACAATTTATAAGTAATAAATTTGGCTCTAGAAGACATTTCTTAAAGAATTTTAATACAATAAGTACAAATACAATATACAATGTATATTATACACTAGAAACCTCTTAACACTATGTTTAGGTATACATTTTAATTATACTAATAGGCACTTTATGGATTTCGGACGCGAATCGCTTTATTTCTACAAAATATTTTGTTTTTAAACACCTGACGTCATTTTTTTAATATCTTAAAATAAAAAAGCTTGATGTAAAATTTTGTGACGTGGGCGTCATAAATACATAAATCGTCGTCAACCCATTACTGTCCCACTACTGGACACGGGTCTCCTCTCAGAATGAGAAGGATTAGGCCATAGTCCACCGCGCTGGACAAGTGCGTATTGATAGACTTCACATACCTTTGAAAACTTATTTTTATATATTTCTCAGGTATGTTTCCTCATAGCTTTTCCTTCACTGTTAAAGCAAGTGACAATTAATTTCTAATACGCACATAACTTTAAAAAAGCCACGTTGTACTTGGGGTTCGAACCCCGGACCATGAACGTACAAGACCCACTTCCAAGTCATAAAGTTATCACTGCTTTTTTAAGTAACAGTATGATGTCCCTTTTTTAATTTTAAAATATATATAACAATCAACTACCAAACCCAAATACAATACTCATTATATTTTTACAAACAAAACATCAAATATTTCATACAAACAAAACGGTACGCGCCCAAGAAGACGAAATAACGAAAAAAAACGGCACAGGACCATTCCCGCTCACCTGACTAACAATACATATAGGAACATAGGACTTAGTGGGGGGGCTGCGTGGTTCTGGTCGAATTAGGTCCTAATAGGCCTTTAAATCCAAGTCGAGGACTTAAAAGTTAAGTTGTACTAAGTCCTTCACACTGCTTTGGAAAATAAAAGTTCTACCGGTATTCGGTAGGTCCAAATAGGCTCTAAATCAGAGCTCTTGAAACAGTTATTGGCCAAGTAGTTATTAATTTAATGGTTAGTGGACAAGTAGTTATTGCCAGCTAGTTATTGGAAAATTAGTTAAGAACTAACTGGTTCTTGTCCAAATACTTATTGCAGTTATTGGCCAATTACTAAGGCCAGTTCTAAGGAAACTGGTTATTGACCAAATACTTATTGGCCAACAAGTTATTGATATTTCAGAAAGTAATTCGACCAAATCAACCACTCAAGCCGTAAGCCGTCAAACACTGTACAGTTGTCGAAAACACAAAAGTTCGATGCTGTAGAAACAGTGTAAATAATAATAAAATTAAGTACAATACATTTAACATAAATAACATATTATTAAGACAAGCGGCGATATATTAATATAATAAGAATTTCTTTGGAACAACTATTTGGCAATGAGAAAACATAATTTATTATTAAAGATGTTTCAAAAATTCTGTATATTCATTTTTTTTTTTGGAAGCGTGTTGGACCTAAATCAGAACACAGAGAGTTCCACTTTTAGGTAAGGTAAATAGGTGTGACAGTGATGCCAACCGTTGAACATACCTTTTCTATAAAAAAAACAAACCCTGAGGACTAAAATGGCCGCCTCATATGTAAGCCTGCCGGCATCCACGCCCTGACATTAATTACTACAAATATTTGCAATTTATGTCCAACATGTTGTCCAATAAATGTCTAGTAGCTATATGTTCAATGTCCAACATTTTGTCCAAAATAGATTTATGGTTCGTTCACACATCCAACATTATGTCCAATTTATCTCGTATGTAATCTCACAACCAAACATTTGTTCCAACATTTTATCAAACTTACGTAATATTAACGCTAAAATTTCAAATTCAAGTCTTTTATTTATCATTGGACGAAGTCCGATCAAGCACACGTTTTCAAAAAGGCCAATTTCAATTATTCTCATCACCTATAATTAATAATATAACTAATAATAATAATCTATGAATATATTTATCGTAATAACTATTAATAATACAACGAAAGCATTGAATAAATAATAATATAACACTGATTCCCCGAAAGTTTGAAAAAATTACCAAATTGGTAGATTTTTTGGATCTAGCAATAGTATTTATTTAAAAAGAAAATAACGATTAAAATTGATTGTAAGGCACTTCGCAGACAGATATATAGGTCGTTCTAAAATAGATAACGTGATTTTTTATACGAAAGTCTGGAAATATGTACTGCAATAATTTCTAGGCGATGTAAGTGAATTGATTGACAACAAAAAACGAAAAAATACTATACGAAACGAAACGTTTTACTGTTCAAAGATATTTTACAGTAAATCTATGTTAAAAGTCCGGTTAAGGAAAGTTTCCAAAATGTAGACTAAAATTTGTCGGCATTTTTAAACTCGTCATTTATCCCTATAACCCACACACCCATGTTACAATATATGTATGACATCAGTGCGTTACACACACATCGAAAAAAATCAAGTCACTTTTCCTACAGATTTTTCTATTTAAAACTAGACATATGTAATCTTTGACGCCGACATAAAATATTGCAGACATACAATATATCTCATATGAAGTGCATTAAGAAAATAAATAAAAAAAATATCCGTTAAGAAGTACTTAAAGAAACTAAATAATAAATTTACACGGAATAAAACATTACCGATGCAAAACAAAAAAAAAAACAAAATATATCAATCTCAATATATCTAATTATTATAATATATTCAAACTATCGGGGCATCGTTAAAATAAACAATTTTATCTTTGGGTATCATATTGCGTGGAACGTGAATAAAAACAACAGCGTAATATTGCAGGAAAACATCAAAAATCGTATAACTATTTATAAATACATTAAAAGTTTTAACCTACTCCATTCCTTCAATAATCTTTGCAAAATCTTTGGCTAGTAAAGTCATTCGACTTACATCTTCGAAAGACCAAAATGTATACATACGCACTTCCTTATTTTCCGAGATTTTTCATATGATTTTCATATTTATATTGCCTTTTTAGTAATAAAGTACCGTCTCATGAGAGATTTTCCATCGTTTTTACATTTTTATTAAAATGTAAGCAATAAATATGTAATAAATTTATTGCTTACTTATAATAAGTATTTATATCGTATATAACATACAATATAATTATTATATTCAAGTGTAAGTACTGTTATATTGCCCTCTTAGTAATAAAATACCGTCTCATAAGAGATTTTCCATCGCTTTAACATTTGATTCAAATGTAAGGAATAAATAAGTAATAATTACTTATATTTATTGCTTACTCATAATAAATATTTATTTATATTGCACATAATATACAATATAATTATTATATTCAAGTGTAAGTACTGTTATATTGCCTTATTAGTAATAAAATACCGTCTCATAAGATATTTTCCATCGTATTAACATTTGATTTGATTCAAATGTAAGCATTAAATATGTAAGTAAGTTACTTTTATTTATTGCTTACTTATAATAAGTATTTATTTATGTCGCATATGACATACAATATAAGTATAATATTCAAGTGTAAGTACTGATTTAAATAAAGTTTTTGGAACACTTATAAAAAGTCAGCGAATATGAATGGACTATAAAAGTATTTTTCTATCTTCTCCGTTATTTTTGGGTTAGCTTTTTAAGATTATCGAGGACCTCATCGATGATATTTCTTATTTTTTATGTCACGTATATAAACATTGCCCCTATAAGATATATGAAAATGGCTTTTTAAGTACCTATCCGTTCCTTTTCTAGAATTTGATTAAACTTAGTACTTTGTACTTAGTACTTTTTTACTCGACTGTTGAGGGTAATGTTGTTCTAGCGTATGTATGTATGTGTCATTCTGTGTCACGCTGCGGCACAAACGGCTAGACGGATTAACATATGAGGTGTCGTTGGATTCGTCTAAGTTGTGGGAGTGACATAGGATATATTTTATTTAAGCAGTAAGTCCTTATTTCTTAGTAAGTGTTTTTTTCATTTTGCTTATAAACGCACTTCGTGATTAAATCTCTTCTTATTATTGCATACTTAGAAATTTCTTTTTATAAAATTCTCAAAGAATTTTAACCCACATCGGTAATTTTGTCAGTTCCTAGTTTACTTTTAATTTTAAAGTCAAAAAGACGTCAAAATTTTGGATCTCATAAGACAGACTTTACTCAAACAATTTTGACAAATGCATTTCAAAAAATTAGATGGTAACACCAACAGCATATTTTTTTCAAAACGCTGTTTTTTTAGTAATTTCTCAAAAAATTACTTAAATAAGCACATAATAAGTATTACAATTCTACAAAATTGTATTTTTTGACATTCTTTGGCCCAGCCATTCACAAATCGGCTTTATTTTACTGCCAATTCATAGACACACTATTTTAATCCCTACATTTTTGAGTTGGTACTTACTAAGTCTTATAACTTTTTTCGATTCAATTCTAAAAAGGCACTGCAGTTGTTCATTCTTTTAATCATTTTCTGTCATTTATTATTTATTTTTCATTTATTAATTCCGAGCATAGATGTTATAATATGCAATTGGGTTGAAATATCGGCAATAAATAATTCAAAAGCGCGTATAGTACCCATTGTATATCAAAATGTCTCAATTCCGTGATATATTTAGTCTAAAATCATATAGGTACTATTTCTTTTACGTGCTACATAATGGAAAGCAGTCACCGTCGCCTATGGACATTTGCAACACCAGAGGAGTCGCCAATGCATCGCCGGCTTTGGAGGGGAGCTCTTTTTGCACCTTTTTTGAAGAGCCCCATGTCATTTATTGTAATTGTTTTTGTAATTGGATTGACATATCGGCAATAAAGAATTCAAAACCGCGTACCGTATCCGTTACATATTAAAATGTCTCAATTCGCGATAACTTTGGTCTAAAATTATATAGATATTATTTTTTTAAATAGTTATTTAGTTACTATTTTCAATTGGGTTGAAATATCGGCAATAAAGAAATTAGAACCACGTATCATGCACAATACAAGGTTATACAGGGTGAATTTTTCAAATAGGCTTTCAGGGCCAAATCCGATTCTTTCCTTTGGTTTGTCATTTATCATTACTTCCCAGAATTTGATTCTTATAAGCGACACTATCAGGTAGTGGAATAATATAGAGGGTGTATTTTTTCAAAGTGATCTCGTTCGATTCCCGGCTAGGGAAAAAGATATTTTAAAAACAAATGATATCATTTTAGTTTTTATCAAAATCGACCTCGTGAGTCCTTTCAGCATTTTTTATTCATCCTGTATATTAAAATGTCTCAATTCCGCGATAATTTTAGTCAAATCATATAAGTATTATTTCTTTATTTAGTTACTATTTGCAATTGGGTTGAAATATCAGCAATATAGAAATTAAAACCGTGTATCATGTATAGTCCACGTAAAACTGCTAGTCCGCTCTGAATATAGAAATGAATCGTGTCGCCATAGCAAATTGTATGGCTGCACCTGCTCGCAACAACTTCAGAGCGGACTAGCAGTTTGGTGCGGACTATACATACGATACGCGGTTATATATGAAAATGTCTCAATTCCGCGATAATTTTAGTCTAAAATCATATAGGTAAAATACCTATATCATTATTTAGTCATTTTTAAGATATTTTCGTAAATCATTTACATTTGCTTTCATAAAACACTAACTTAATCGTCATTAGAATCGCAAGTTACAGGTAAATCTTAAGGAATAATCAATTAGCTTTTCAAATTTAATACAACAGCTCCTAAAAATATTATGTTTTAATTTTGTTTCATTAAAAAATGTAATAAATTTAAAACACTCATGATTTTTTTGACAAAATTTTTGAAATAGTGACGTCATGTTCAAAGTTTTCGACATTTTCGACAATTTTGTCGAAACTCTTGAACTCGTGTTGTTTTTTTCTGTTCTCGACGAATTGTTTAATAAATTGTATCTACATTTATGTCTTCAATTTTTAATATTTTTCATTATAAAATGTAAAACATCACCTGTACTTACGATTTTTTCACCTGAATTATTTTTAATTATAAAAATCTAATCCATCTTATATGCACCAACGATTTTTTCACCCAAATTATATTTTTTATTAAAAAAAAACAGGTTTTTTTTATACACTTGCAATGTTTTTTCGACAAAATTATTGTTCAATTCAAAATCGTTCAACCTGTTTTTACCAACCTCTCTCAGCTGAAAAATTCCAAAACTTTCCAAAAACCTACTCATGCACCGACATATCAACCGCATTACCCTCCGCGACATTCCTCTCTCCATCCTCCTCGCTCGACACTTGCCCGGAGAGCGACAGGAAATGCTTCCCGAACTCCACGTCACCGTCAAACGTGACGTCATGTTCAACGTTTTCGACATTCTCGACAATCTTGTCGTAACTCTTGAACTCTCGCTGTTTTTTGCTGTTCTCGACGAACTGTTTCAGTTGTTGGGGCATCGGGAATGAGGACTTGATGTGGCACCGCTTCATCCAGTTCCTGAGGGACTTGCGCGGGACTTTGTGGGTCTGCGCCGCTCTGGAACGAACCGGATTGAACTGGTTTTAACCGGATTACGATATACAAATGTTTTGAACTGAATATGAATAATGTAACATGTTTAAAAACATAGATTATGGTTTTTATAATGAAAATGGGTATTATAAAAATAGATAATTCACGTGGCACATTGTTGTGACTGGTCTATTCGCAGAGGGTTCCAGGTTCGATCCCAAGAGGCAAATTAATTACAACATTAGATGCTTTCTCTGGGTATGTATGGCTGTGTACTCATTTTTGTTTGTGTGGCAACGTCACACCAATTCTTGTATGGTGATAAGAAGATTTTTTAAATATCAAATTAAAGTAGCAGGCGAGCATGCAGTCCACCTGATAGTAAGTGGTTACTGCCGCCATAGACATTTGTAATCAACCATAGATAGGATTAGTTTCCTACCTGAGGTCGGCCACAGATGCGCCGCTACCCCTGAGGACTAAGCTGGAACACCTCGGGTCAGTATGTCTGCCTTACCACACTTCAAACCAGAACATAGCAGCGCTTAACTTTACTATTTGTAAAAAAATATTCCTAAAAATCAACTCACCTGTATATACTCCCGCCCTTTTTGACATCCATCAGGGCTGCCCACATCGCCTCATTCGAGTACCGTCTGTTAGGGTTGAACTTCCCCATCATCACCCGTTCTAGATCCTTGCGCGACAACCCTGAAGAGCTGACCTCTTTCCCCTCCAAAAATTGATCTAGATCTGCCTTTAGGACTGTTTCACCAATATCTACATTTTTGTCTTTAAAAATGGGTGGTCGCCCCCTCCTCCGAATGGGGGGAGATTTTTCTATCTTCGTATATGTCTCTTTGGGGATGTTCTTCGGGATTAGTTCAACTTCAGACTTAGACGTTTTTATGTCTAGCTTTTTTTTTATTTGACTCGCTTTGAGCAACGATACTTCGAGCTCCCCGTTCTGTTCTAGCCACGATTTGTAGTAATCATTTTCGGATTTTTGTGTATATTCATCTGTGTTTAAACCATATTTATTAAACTCTTTCTGTATTTCGGTAGCGTTCATTTTTGACAAACGGTTTATGTATTCGGAGTTCGCTTTCGCTAAATTTTGAAGTTTCGTTTGAAAAAACAACTCACTCTCCGGTTTCACTCTTATGTAGTTATGTCCTGAAAAATGTATCATCAGTTAGAAAATTCTAGACCTTAAATTTTAATACTTTATTCAAAAAAAGAAACATAAAATTCGAATACATTCAAAATTCGAACCATGAATGTCTTTGACGGTAAAAAAAGAAAAAAAAAACGACAAATGACATGTCTGTAAGATTGCCTTAAATAAAAAAAAATCTACTGAAACCATTTTTGAAAAAATAAAAAAAAACATTCATGGTTCAAACTACAAGCTTCAGTCCGACAAACTTTTCTGCGTGTGTGGCGTTTTTAAAAAACAAAAAAAACAATTTTCCAAACAAAATATTTTTTTTAATTTCTACTTTAATTTTATGAAATTACGATCTTAAAAACAAGATCTTATATTATACATTACTAATATGAATAAAGAATAAATTTTCAAATTATTATTCGTAGTAATATATTAAAAAATGAAAAATAAAATCATTAAGAATTTCCCACTTTGTAGGCAGTTTCGACAACCTGGCAACATTATAACCAGTGGCGCCTCCACACACAGAAAACTTCGTCAAACTATACTAATTAATTTAATTAATTTCATATCATTTAATATAATAAATCGGCCTACCTTACAGACATTCATTTCCTAAGACAATATCCATTCACAATATGATCTTCTTTATCTATGGTTTGCACTATGGTCGTTTTTTTTTTAAATCACAATAACCGCGACGTACGTCCAATGAAATTAGAAAATATTTTCAAAAAAATAAAATAAAAATCAAAGCAAGTGACAAAAAGAAGTCACATTGCAAATAAACATTGATAGGTTTTTTTTGGAAAAAATAATAAAATAATTGAAAATAATAGTAATAATAATAGGGTTTATATTATTAATAATTATTATCATGACTTACCAGAGGGCTGTGCTAGGCTGCTGCTAGGTTTTCCGGGTTCCTCATCCTGAAAAAATTAAACAAATAAATTTTCAATTTGAATATACACGGTGAATTTTTCAAATAGGCCTTCAGGGCCAAATCCGAAACTATAAGGACTAGCAAAAATGCTGAAAGGAGTTACGAGGCCGATTTTAATAAAAACTAAAACCGCATCATTTTTTTTTCAAAATATCTTTTTCCGTAGTCGGGAATCGAATTAGCTCATTTTGAAAAACAAACAAAAAATACACCCTCTATCTGAATCCACTATCTGATAGTGTCACTTATAAGGATCAAATTCTGGAAAGTAATGTTATGTGACAAATTAAAGGAAAAGGAAAACTTTGAAGAAAAATGCCTGGATAAGTATGTCTCCCTTACCACACTTCAAACCAGAACACAGCAGCGTTACACTGCTGTTATAACAGAAATAGGTTACATAATACATATTATACACATATATATAAAGCTAATATAATAAATTAATACATTCTTTTAATTATTTAATGAATATCTAGAAATGATTACCGGGTTGCTAATTTAATTAATTAACATTTTCTGCTCGTATTTTTAATTATTCAGTGTAAATGTTACCTGTAATCGTTTTTAAGCCTATGTATGTCTACACTAATATTATAAAGAGGAAAACTTTGTTTGTTTGGTTATAATGAATAGGCTCAGAAACTACTGGACCGATTTTAAAAATTCTTTCACCAATCGAAAGCTAAATTATCCACGAGTAACATAGGCTATATTTTATGAATATATTTGATAAATAGATGTTGAGGCGGTACAAAGTTTGCCGGGTCAGCTAGTATTAAATAAATAAATAAAAATATGAGCGTGGTAGGCTAAGATGACGTCATACCTCATTATAATCCATATTGTCGTTATCCAGTTCGCCGTAATACAATCCATCTTCTTCCACAGTCTCTTCTTTAACTTCAGCTCGTTCTTCGGGCTTCATCTTCTTGGGGCCGTTTGTTGTGTTGTTGTTGGGTGGGGGCGCCGGCTTCTGTTGTTGGGGGGTTGGGCCTGGAAACAACAACTTTGTTGTTGAGAATTAAGGTACATTATGTTTGAGTTTGGTTACAAAACTCTTCACTAATCCAACGGTAGTTATTTCTATACTAATACAGGTTTTACAAAAAATATTGTTGGGTTAGAAGGTACTTTAACCCCTTAGGGGATCAATTTCCAAAAATCCCTTAGCCCAGTAACATTAAACATATTATTCCATTGCAAAACATGTGCTTCTATATTTTTTACCAACGAATTCTGGCATCAATTATTGAAGTCGGACATAATAAAAATAATGATGAACTGAAGAACATGAAGTTGATTAGAAAATATTGCAAAACTTGCAAAGTTTAGAAATATTACATAAACTTTCATCATCATCATCATCATCATCAACCCATTACTGTCCCACTGCTGGGCGCGGGTCTCCTCTCAAAATGAGAAGGATTAGGCCATAGTCCACCGCGCTGGCCAAGTGCATATTGGTAGACTTCACATACCTTTGAGATTTTTTTTATAAATCTCTCAGGTATGCAGGTTTCCTCACGATGTTTTCCTTCACCGTTCAGCAAGTGATAATTAATTTCTAATACGCACATAACTTTGAAAAATCAGAGGTGCGTACCTAGGATTTGAACCTTGAACCTCTCGATCGAGAGGCCGAGTTTCTTAACCACTAGGCTATTACTGCTAAAACTTTTAGATATTGCAATTCGTTTTGTAATATTTACTAGAAAATTTAATGGACTCAATTTATAAAAAAATGTGGCAAATTTCGTAAGTATTAAAAAAATAAAACTAAATGTTAATCTCAATCCTAGCTAATTTTATAAATGCAAATATGAGGTTGTTTGTCCGGTACACTTTCACGTTCTAACTAGCAAGCAGATTGTTATGAAATTTTGTACACTTGTAAATTTTGTATTTTTTTACGTTAAGTAAAGGGCATAGGGTACTTTTAATCCCAAAAAAAGTACCGTTCCCGAGGTATAGATAAAGACTCTGACCGCAAGCGAAGCTGCAAGTAAAACCTAGTAGTTAATAAAGACAAAATATAACCAGATTATAATCATCATTAATTTCATTTAATTTAATTTATCTAAGTTCTTATTAATTGTATAATGTATATTCTTATCTTTAAGATAATCATATTTAATTTCATTATATATTTCATTTTATTAGAGCGTCAATTCTGTAAATGCCGTGTTCACCTATAATTGTGGGTACACGACAAATTTTTCTAACTTTTGCAATGTAATTTATATAAGTGTATACTACGTTGGTGAACCTTTAATTAATAAATATATACAGGGTGAATTTTTAAAACGGGCCTTCAGGGCCAAATCCGAAACTATAAGGATTAGCGAAAAATGCTAAAAGGAGTTACGAGGCCGATTTTTATAAAAACTAAAACTGCATCATTACTTTTTTAAAATAACTTTTTCCCTAGCCGGGAATCGAACGAGTTCATTTTGAAAAAAAATGCACCCTCTATATTATTCCACTATCTGATAGTGTTGCTTATAAGGATCAAAATCTGGAAAGTAATGATAAATGACAAACTAAAGGAAAAGCCTCAATTTTAAGAAAATACATATTTTTTCATATTAATTTGGCAGTTAAGTTCCCGCCATTCATCAATTTAAACATTTCGTGTCTTAACATTTTTTTTGGCTCAATGTTTCTAATCATTCGAAATGGATGTTTTGTTTCCCAATAATTTATATTTTTATGTCCGACTTAGCTAAGGTTATTTTTAGGACCATTAAAATAGATTTACTTGCTATGGGCGGAGTTTCGTTTAATACAGATGTAAAGTTGACAATTTGCGAGAATTACTTTTTAGAGTCAAATCCGAGTGATTACTAAAAAAAGAGATATAGAAAATCATATTTAACGTTGAAACGAAGTTGTAAACAACAAACAATAAGAATTTACTATTTAATCAGTTATCTATTTTCATTATAAAACAAATCCTAAAAACGGCGGTAACTTATTTGCCAAACTATTACTTTCTCATACTAAGCCGTATGTCATAGTCATAACATCGAATAATTAGTTGATTAACCAACAAATTCTTCAATGGTATGACTTATGTCTGTTTCTAAAGAATTATACATAAATCATTTGTTATGTATAATCCTTAAGGATTAGTATGCCAATGTATGGAAAAATACGTATTTTCTTCAAAATTTTCCTTTTCCTTTAATTTGTCACATAACATTACTTCCCAGAATTTGATCCTTATAAGCGACAATATCAGATAGTGGAATAATATAGAGGTGTAATTTTTTTCAAAATGAACTCGTTCGATTCCCGGCTAAGGAAAAAAATACTTTAAAAAACTAATGATGCAGTTTTAGTTTTTATCAAAATCGGCCTCGTAACTCCTTTCAGCATTTTTCGCTAATCCTCATAGTTTCGGATTTGGCCCTGAAGGCCCGTTTTAAAAATTCACCCTGTATATATTAGCCTCACCGTTGACGGGGTTGTCTCGTTGCGCGGCGGCGAGCAAGGCCTCCGAGGCCACGGTGAAGTCCTTCGCGTCCTTCGTCACGTCCGTTGGGAGACTTCCATTGTCCGTTGAACAGAGGCCTGGATCAAAATTGATGATTACGGTAACATTTCACTCGCGTTTAACACGGAAACCTTATTATTTTTCTAAAACAAAAGTAGCCTGTTCAGACTTAGAACGTTAACTAATTGCCAGTTAAAGACCCGTCAAAATCGGTTCAGCCGTTTCGGAGATAAGCTGGAACATACCGACAGACAAAAACTAAAGATTTTTGTAACATTTATCCTATATAATTTCATATGGGAGACGCTTCAAGTAAGTAGCTAATGAGTAATCCTCAATGTTCAAACTCAATGGTAGATCATTACGGACCTCTGTTGAAAAATAATGCTTTTTTGAGCTATACACAAATATAGCGCTTTTGAAACTCAGAAGTGGCAACACTGACGCACATATGCCAGGATGTCAGCTGATTAAAACTGTCAATATACCGAGTATAATATACATTTTTTAACTTTCTGTTTGTAACAAAATATTTTAACCATACAATCTAATTCCTATTAAATACGTGAAAACTCGAAAGGGAGGGTGGGGGTTCTTAGAAAATACTATGATTGGTCACTAAGTGGTAAGAGAGGGTTAAAAAATTAAAAAATACAGGTCACATAGTATGGTAGGTTTCCAAACCTTATGTTAGGTTATCATTATGTTACAGTACCTCTGATTTGCAGCGCCTCAGCGGACCGCAGCAGGCTGGGCAGCTCCTCCTGCGTCACGTTCACCTCGCCCTTGTACATGAAGTCCACTAACGCTTGCATTTCGCTGAACCTGCGACAGGATACATACAAAATTGACAAATTTATTAAACATTCGACAAAACACAACCAATACAGTCAAATTGCAAAAAATAACAAATAAAAAATGGAATAAACAAAAACAAAATGCTAATCGATGTTATAATACATTTCTAGAATATTAGTAAACAGAAAGACAGTAACGCAATCTATAGGTAATTTTAAATGTTGCCTGTAGCGCCATGATCATTTATCCATTAGTTAGATGATACATTAGTCGATCCGGTTCAAAGGACCAAGAAAATATCAGGTAATTCATGAAGACGTAATACGCGCAATGTTATTTTATTACGATAATGCATTAAATAATATTGAAAATCAAACATGATATTCATTTGTGTATATCTGGCTCGAAGGACCATCAAAATTAATTTACACCACACGATAGTGTATTTTTTTATTTTATTTTATAAATTCATATAGAGGTGGTGGCGAAAATTAGTAATGAAACATTTTTACTCACGCATTATTACAATTAAGTGATGATTTGGCTCGAAGGACCAAAAACCATGACGTCACCAACTCACCGCATGTCCCTCATCAGCATGATCAGGTACTTGCAGAGGTTCTGCAGCTGGCAGTGAAAGACCGAATGTATGGGCAGAGGCAGGATCAACATTCTATGGCGTCACCAACTCACCGCATGTCCCCCATGACCGCAATGAGATCCTCACAGGGGTTCTGTAGCAGGTAAGGTAGACCTAATGTAAGGAGAGAGAATTTTAGCGAGCGGCACACTATGACGTCACCAACTCACCGCATGTCACGCATGAGCACGATCAGGTACTTGCAGAGGCTCTGCAGCAGGCGAGGAAGACGGAATGTAGGGGAGAGGGTGGAGCAGCACACTATGACGTAACCAACTCACCGCATGTCCCTCACCAGCACGATCAGGTACTTGCAGAGGTTCTGCAGCTGGCAGTGGAAGCCCAAATGCACGGGACAAAGGGGAGCAACATTCTATGACGTCACCAACTCACCGCAGGTCCCTCATGAGCCCAATGAGGTCCTCACAGGGGTTCCGCAGCAGGTGAGGAAGACCTAATGCAAGGAGAGGTGGGAGTAGCACACTATGACGTCATCAACTCACCGCATGTCCCTCATGAGCATGATGGGGTGCTTGCAGGGATTCTGTAGTAGGTAGTGGATGACCTAATGTAAGGATAGAGTTGAGCAGCACACCATGACGTCATCAACTCACCGCATGTCATGTATGAGCACGACCAGGTACTTGCAGAACTTCTGCAGCTGGCAATGGAAGACCGAATAATGTAGAAAAGAGGGGAGCAACTATACTATGACGTCACCAACTCACCGCATATCCCGCATCAGCACGATGGGGTGCTTGCAGGGGTTCTGCAGCAGCAGGCGCTCGAGGTACGCGGAGCAGGCGCTCAGCACCAGCTTGTGGCAGCGCAGCTGACGGGACTCGCACGCGAGCGTCACGTCCGCGAACTGCTCCGTCAGCAGCAGCCGGGGGAAGACCGACTGCAAGAGGCAGAGGATATACTTTTAAGAGTTTGATCTTGATAGAACCCTGTGGTTTGTCTCTGGCGGCACCAGCGTCACACTTATTTCTACCTGATCATAGCAATTGTAGGTCCTCCTGTATTCTAGTTTGAAAAATGTGGTAGGAGAGACATATTTTCCGCGGGTTTTTAACTTAGTCCATGGGCAAGCTCTGGTAAGAATCTAATGTTTTTTTGGAGTTGATTACAGATGTTCGTGGGCGACAGTAACCACTTACTATAAGGTGAATTGCATGCTCTTCTGGTTGTTCTTTATTATAAAAAAATAACCATAAATATTCACCGTAAATTGGTGATACTCACTGATAACCCCTTAGGGGTTACATTTTAAAAAATGTTATTTTAAGTTACTTTAACAAATGAGTTAATTTGGTAAACTTTATTATTATTTGTCATAATAAAGCTACAATTTTACAATTAATTGCATACTTAATAAATAAATATATTACCTGTAAATTTGTATGGTAGGAGTTCCATCTTACACAAAACTGTTGCGGGGGCAACGCCATCTTGTCATCAAAATCACCACAGGTTAAAAATATCAATTGTTTATCAAAAACATTATTATCTATACTCTTTGGCCGAAAACGTCAGTCCATCATAGATTAACACAGATTATATATAAAAATTGCACACAAGTCCACAAAGTTTTTTATTTTTTTATCACAGATCTATCTCTAAGAAATATTTTTAAAAATTTAAGTACATTGAATACTTGTTATAAGTAAGTAGAAACTGCTAGACTAGAATGTATATTATATATTTTAGTTTCAATACTGGAACTCTTCAATAAATAGCTTTCTTGGGTACCTGAAACAAAAACATATGTATTATTAATGACGTCATATCGTATCATGTACCTAAAAAATGATTTCTTCTGCGAAACATGCAATATTTGCATATGAGAGACACACACATCACATGCACAAACGATCACACACATTCATAAATATATACGTATAATTATGTACGCATTCTAGATTTAGAAGTCTAAAGGTGGTAGAACCCGCTGTGATTCGACTCCGGCGGCATCACCGCCACACCTATTTGTGTTATAACAGCAGTGTTAAGAGCTGCTGTGTTCTGGTTTGAAGGGTGTGGTAAGGGAGACATACTTTTCCCGCTTAGCCCTCAGAAGTAGTAGCACATCTATGGCTGACCTCAGATAGGAATCTAATCTTATCTAGTTGATTACAGATTTAATGGGCGGCAGTAGCTTACCATCAGGTGGACTGACTTGTATTATAAAAAATGTGCCCCTAAACTATAATCATCATCATCATCATCATCATCAACGCATCACTGTCCCACTGCTGGGCACGGGTCTCCTCTCAGAATGAGAAGGATCAGGCCATAGTCCACCGCGCTGGCCAAGTGCGTATTGGTAGACTTCACATACCTTTAAGACTTTTATCTCTCAGGTATGCAGGTTTCCTCACGATGTTTTCCTTCACCGTTTAAGCAAGTGATAATTAATTTCTAATACGCACATAAATTTGAAAATCAGAGGTCTGAAATTTGAACCTCGGACCCCCTCGATCGAGAGGCCGCGTTTCTTAACCGCTAGGCTATCACTGCTTAACTATAATAATGACCTCTATTTAAATCATTCCTCGTTCCCTACGAATGCAAGTACGAGTACAAACCATTTTTCAAAATTCAAAAAAATGTATACAAGTCTTCAATCACTAATTTAGTGATCGAAGATACAAGTGCACATTTTTACAACGAAACACACATGCACATGTAGTAATACAACATAAACTCACACATACATGAACGAAAACATGTGTTTATAAAGACGGGATTTTCAAATGACGCTGTTTCTATCTTACTTTGTTAAGAGCTGTGTATTTCACAAGGTCACGAAAGCTCTTTAAAAAAATAATACTTGCACGTAAAATAAAATCTTATATATAAAATTCTCGTGTCACAATGTTAGTTACCGTACTCCTCCGAAACGGCTATACCGATTATCACCAAATTTTATATGCATATTCTGGAGGTCTGAGAATCGGCTACTATCTATTTTTCATAACCCTAAGTGATAAGGGTTGTTCACGCTTAACATTTTTTTATATATATGGCAACATAACGTTTGCCGGGTCAGCAAGTAAAATTATAGATGAATTTTGAAAATAAATGGCGGTCGCCATAGACAAAACCCGCTATTTTTCTGCGTTTTTAGCTTTATCTATTGATCCGTAATAGGTAGAAAATTCAAATATTCTCAATGCATTTACTGCTAAAATAACAAATACTAAAAAATAATATATAAAAATGAAAATTTAGTACGGAAGACTTCATGTTCTTGCACTTGAGCAATAAAATAAATTCATTAAAAACTTAAAAAAAATCAACATTACAATTTTTTTATATTATTTACAGTAATTCTCAAATCCACTCTTAAACAGCGCGCTTAACACAAATGTCGCGCCAGAGCGAGACGGATATACGTCGGAAGCCTCCCCTACTAAAGTTGCAAACAAAAAAGTTGAACATAAAAATCGATAGGGCGCGCTGGAGGGCCCGCGGCCCTACGGCGGGTGGGATCGACCCCTTAATTATCTACCGTAAGTTTTATAAAGTAGCTTTTACCCACAGCTTCGCTCGCGGTCAAAGGTTTTATCTATCCTTCGGGAGCTAACCCTTTCGGGATAGAAGGTATAGTCCGCGTAAAACTGCAAGTCCGCTCTGAATATAGAAGTGAATTTCGTCGCTACAGTAAATTGTATGACTACATCTGCTCGCAACAACTTCAGAGCGGACTAGCAGTTTGGCGGGGACTATACCCTATATCCTTTTCTGAACCCCTGACAACGTGTGTACAAAATTTCATGACAATCGGTTATGTAGTTAAGGCGTGAAGGTGGAACAAACAAACACACATTCGCATTTACAATATTAGTTAGGGAGTTTTTGATAATAGTATGGGAGTAGCAGACAAGCATGTCGTCCGCTTGATGGTATAGTACGCGCCAAACTGCTAGTCCGCTCTGAAGTTGTTGCGAGCAGGTGTAATCATACAATTTGCTATGGCGACGCGATTCATTTCTATATTCAGAGCGGGCTAGCAGTTTTACGCGGACTATAAGTGGCTACTGCCGCCCTTGTACATCTGGAAAACCCCAGATAAGATTAACTTACTACCTGAGGTCGGCCACAGATACGCCGCTACCCCTGAGGACTAAACTGGAACGCCTCGGAAAAGCATGTCTCCCTTACCATACATCAAACCAGAACACAGCAGCGCTACACTGCTGTTATAACAGAAATAGGCGTGGCGGTGGCGCCGCTGGAGTTGAACAACATATTCCGTTCTAACAAAAGATGTTAATACTATTGCCCTGTATTTTTAGGGTTCCATACTCAAAGGGTAAAAACGGAACGCTATTACTAAGCCTTCGCTATTTGTCCGTCTGTAACAGGGCTCTATCTCGTGAACCGTCATAGATCACAGTTGAAATTATTACAGAGTATGTATAATGATGGCTGGGATAGCAACAAAAATACTAAAAAAAATATGAAAATAAATAGGCGTCGCTATACAAGAAAAAGCTATTTTTCGACGTTTTTCGCTTTATCTAACAAACCATAATAGGTATACAGTTCAAATTTTCACAATGCATTCACTTTTATAGCTGCTATAATAGAAAATAACAAAAATTAAGAAAAAAATAAAAAATTGGTACGGAACACTCTGTCTCTGAGTACGACTTGTACTTGGCCAGTTTTTTATATTTGTATTCAATTCACTTTTTATGCATACTGAATACAAACCCCACATTTCTATGCAGACAGCGATTTTGCAAAAGGGATACGCTTACTGTAGTAGCCTAAGAATAATATTTAACTTAGACATATCCAAGACTATTATTTTCAAAAAACTTATTTCAACTTGTAGGACATTTACGGTTTTATTTTTTAAAATGTTTAATTCTTCTGTTAGGAAATCATCGAAGTTTGTTCTTATAATATAGGAGTAGCAGACGAGCATGCAGTTCACCTGATGGTAAGTGGCTACTGTCACCGACATCAATCCTAGATAAGATCAGTCCTACTTGAGGTCATATATGATACTGAGCAAACCCTGTGTGGTTCGACTCCGGCGGCACCACCGCCACACCTATTTCTACCTAACAACAGCAGTGTTAAACGCTGTATTCTGAAGGGTGTGGTAAGGGAGACAAACTTTTCCCAAGCATTCCAGCTTGGTCCTCATAGGTAGCGGTGCATTTCTGGGCGACCTTAGGTAGGAATCTAATCTTAACTGGGTTTGATTACAGATGTCCCTGGCAGCTTACCATCAGGTGGACTGCATGCTTGTCTGCTACTCCTATATTATAAAGTGGGTTTTATATTATAACTAGCTGACCCGGCAAATGTTGTGTTGTCATATAAATAAAAAAATGTTAAGGGTGAACAACCCTTATCACTTAGGGGTATGAAGAATAGATAGTAGCCGATTCTCAGACCTACTGAAAATGCATATAAAATTTGGTGAAAATCGTTAAAGCCGTTTCTGAGGAGTACGGTAACTAACATTGTGACACGACAATCAATATAAGATATGGATAGCATAATCCAAGTCTGAATTAAATACCAAACCCAACTGCGTGTAAGCAAGGAAATATTAGACAGCGTTATTCAAAAAAACCAAGTTCCCGTCTCCAGACTTGGAGCAGAGCACGGGGGTCCGGGCGTCGACCCTAGGGGCGCTCCCGAAATAGCCCGGGCGGGGGTCCCTACCACCTGCTATAGTTATATTTGGTTTGAGGCCAACACGCCACGCTTCTCCGAATCGTATCTGTACTTGCAGCGGATTTGAGACGCGAATTTCTGATTTCGCTAAGTTCAATAATAAGATGGAGAGAACGTGTTATGTAATAAATAATTTAATAAACATACGTATTGGTAATTAATAATAATAATCTAATTAATTTATTTACATATAATTACGTTAATAATAAATTTACAAAGTATATCACAATTGAAATTATATAAAAATAGAAATATACGTGTTGGTAATTAATAATAATAATGTGCATTTTGTTTACATATAATAATTACATTAATAATAAATTTACAAACTACCAATATCACAATTGTTTTCTTTTTAAATAGAAATAAGCTACAATATTTTAAGTTAAATTTAAAAACCTAAATCCAAATAATAATAATAATTGGTAATAAAACGTATAAAGATTGGTACGAAAAAATATAATCACAGTTGCGAGAATTTATAAATAAAAATTCGGCAAGTGCGTTACTAACATTAATAATAAATAATAATTGTTAATTAAACATATAAAAATTGATACGAAAAATATAATCTCGAAGTTGCGAGAATTAATAAACAAAAATTCGCCAACTGCATTTCGACGTCGCGAAAGGAGGATTCCGTACAATCAAATTTTTAATATTTGTCAAATCACTTGAAAAAACACATTCATTGTGAAAAGTATACTGATTAAGGTCCTATAAGCCAAATAACACAGAAAATACCGGTCTCTTGTATGAATAATCCCCTTTTTTTTAGTATTAAATATTGCTATATCCACGGTTATACGAGTACATATACTCTGTAAAAAATTCACGTGTCTATCTATTACGATTTAAGGGACAGTCCTGTGACAGACGAAGAAACTGCGAAGGTTTAGTAATAAGTCTCATAGTCCTAAAAACATTTTTCATACGTCTGATTTGATTTAAAAGGGTAATGTTTTTCGTGTTTGTATGTACGTCTAATTCTTTATCACACATTGCAGCTCAAACAGCTTGACAGATTAACATATGAGGTGTCGTTGGATTCGGATAAATTGTGGGAGTGACATAGACTATATTTAAGCGGTCGAGTTTTTTTTTGTTTTAACAATAACTAGTCGTTAAGTACAGAACCCTAAACAGTTTTAAAATGCTCAATATGATTTGAACTAACATTTAACTAACATTAGTAAACCATTGTTAGTATTTTTCCTGTCAAGTAACGATAAAATCTTTTGGCATTATATCATTATTGTCTATTCTTTATTGGCCGTCTATTGAAAACAAAATCTTTTACGTTAAGACACACACACACAAACGCACACTCACACACACACACACACCAAGATGAATACACAAACACTCAAACAGAACAGAAATCGAAATGCTTCATTTAAATATGTCTTATATAGTTTCATCTAATAAAGATTTAAACTGGCTACTGAAGACCTAAGAGCTAATTTATTTTCCATTTATTTTGTAGGTGGTAGAGCCCTCTGTGGTTCGACTTCAGCGGCACCACCGCCACACCTATGTTTACCAATAGCAGAGTTAAGCGCTGTTGTGTTCTGGTTTGAAGGGTGTGTTAATTACATGCTTTTTTCTCGGGGGTTATCTGCAGTCAAGCTCAGATAGGAAACTAATCTTATGCGGAATTTATTATAGATGTCCATGACACAACCACTTACCATCAGGTGGATTGCATGCTCGTCTGCTACTGCTATTATACAACTAACTATCGCTCAGACCATTCAGCTGGTTTTACAAATATCTCAAAACAATTGTCTAGCCTCACAAAATTACTATACTATTGTGCAAATGACGTGAGCTGTGACGTCACAGTATTTTGGCATTCGCCGCCGTCAATAGGTGTGGTAAGTGACATCACTACAATACATCGTTGGGACCGATATTAAATTGGGACCTTTACCTTGAACAACTTTGGCTCTGATTCGGACTGATTCTAATTCTAATAGGCCTAAGGTAGGCCGTAATCGAATAGTTTATGATCATTATCATCATAATCATCAACAGAAGGGACAGTACCTTCTGAGCACGGGTCTCCTCTCAGAATGAGAAGGATTAGGCCATAGTCCACCGCGCAGGCCAAGTGCGTATTGGTAGACCTCACATACATTTCAAAACTTTTTTTAAGATTTATTAGGTATGTAAGAGTAGGTTTCCTCACGATGTTTTTTCACCGTTTAAGCTAGTGATATATAATTTCTAATAAGCACATAACTTTGAAAATCAGAGTTGCGTGCCTGGGCTTTGAACCTTGGAGTCTCGATCAAGAGGCAGAGTTTCTTAACCTGCTAGGCTATCTCTACATAGAAAGGCAAAACCCTAGATCAGGCCCTATAGTGACAGTTGCCCCTGGACCGTCGCAAGAGAGGACCGCTTCAATAGACGCTTATAAACTTTGACGTTTTCTTAAATTTTTACCGACAATATTTGTCCTTATATAATCTCTTCATCATTTTGTAAAATCATAGTTGAGTGCCTGGGATTCGATTGAGAAACAGAGTTTCAACCACGAGGCTATTGCTTTTTACGGCGAGGAACCCTAAAGTGTTAGTTCCAATAGCCGTTCGCCTTAATTTTTTTTTATTATTTAACCTAACGATTAAGCACACTTGCTACCTGATGGAAAGTCACCGTCGCCTATGGACATATGCACCACCAGAGTCGCCAATGCATCGCCGGCTTTGGAGGAGAGCTCTTTTAGCACCTTTGAAAAGCCCCATAGCGCCCCGGGTATACCTCAGGAGGAAGTTCATTCCACATCTTACACGTGGCAAGAATGTCCGTGCAAGTATCAAGTATGATTTAAGCCCACACCTGCCCAGCTGTGGGAAGAGAATACAATACGTAAACGTGACATTGTATGCATTACCATAATAATGGCTCATGGCCTTTGAGACTGACACTGCCCATAGGTTATGTAAATTTAAACCTTTTCAATGGTTTAAAAAAACGGATAAGTAGTGAGTTACGCGTGGAGAAGGTTCCGTACGATTTAACACTGAAAAACATGATCTCCTGTACGTAATGTATGGGAAATATGTGTACTAACTACAAATGTGAAGGTGGTAGAACCCTTTGTAGTTCGACTTCGGCGGCACCACCGCCACACCTATTTCTGAATAACAGCAGTGTTAGGCGCTGCTGTGTTCCACTTTGAAGGGTGTGGTAAGGGAGACAGACTTTTCCGAGGCGTTCCAGCTTAGTCCTCAGGGGTAGCGGCGCATCTGTGGCCGACCTCAGGTAGGAATATCTAATACTATCTGGGGTTGATTACAGATGTCCATGGGCGGTAGTAACCACTTAGCATTAGGTAGACTGCATGCGTCTGCTACTCCTATATTATAAAAATAATAAAAAAAAATAAGTATGTGCTTATAGGTTGACATCTTATAGATTTTTCTTTATTATTTAAGCAAAGACGTATAATTTTTTTTTTTTTTTCATAATTCTATTAATCTCAGTAATTTCGAAGATTAGGGGGGAGGATGGTTTAAATGGTCAATTTTCTGAGACAGACGGACGGAGAGACGCACGAGTGATCCTATAAGGGTTTCGGTTTTTGTTTTTTTTTTCGCACGGAACTCTAAAAAGGAATTTTAAGTTAAAGAAGTGATAAATGTTTGCCTTTCATTATATTTAGCGGGACACTGAACTACATACTAAGGTAGTAGGATAAGTTTTTGGATTTTAAAATAACTTATTTATGACTTAAGCCTGGCCTAGTGGTTAACAAACTCGGCCTCGATAGAGGGGACCGAGGTTCAAATCCCAGGAACGCACCTCTGGCCTTGGCCGGTGCAGTGGACTATGGTCTAATCCTTGTCATTCTGAGAGGAGACCCGTGCCCAGCAGTGGGACAGTAATGGGCTCATGATGATGATGCTAAAGTCTAGAATGTTTACGGAAAAAAGGTCGAAAGTAAGTTAAAATATGATTGCTTAGCAAAGTTTATTTTGAAAATTGACCACCTGAATATACTGCTGCGGACAGGTGTTTTAATTGGCTAGAGGGATTTTTTAAGATTTCCGACCATTTTGGACGAAAGGTCAAAACATAGGCGATAGAATATTTTCAAAAACTTTTGAGATTCGTATGAAAACTACGATAAGGCACTTCAGATATGTATGTCTTCTTAACACACCCTACAAACCAGAGCACAGCAGCGTTTAACACTGCTGTTATTAGGCAGAAATAAAAGTGGCGTTGGTGCTTCAAGAGTCGAGCCACAAAGTGTTCTTCAAAATAGCAATTTTCATTTATTACAACGACTGGCTTACATTTATGTGAAAGAAAATAACTAATTTAATTAAGTCACAAATTTCTCCGAATTCCGGTACTCTAGCGTGATAATATTATGCAGAATGCACATCGTTCAGTCAAAAGTAATGCTAATTGAGAAAATTACATCAAATTTGTTAAGTAGTTTTGTTGTTAGGGTTCCGTATTCAAAGGGTAAAACGGAACCCTTACTACGCCGCCGTCTGTCACAGGGCTCTATCTCCTGAACCGTAATAGATAGACACTTGAATTTTACAGAGTATGTATAACGGTGGCCGATATAACAACAACTATTCGAAATAAACAGCTTGAAAATAAATAGGGGTATATTTTTCCGCGTTTTTCGCCCCTCCTTGTGCAAGTTCGACTCGCACTTGGCCAATTATTTTCAAATAAATAGTAAATAAATACATATAACATTTTTAAATAAAGTATTTGGTTCCGATGGTTACAAAATTACCTTTCAGGAAATAAAAATATTTAAAAAATGTTTCGAACACGAAATACTAGTTATAACCAGTATGGTTCGACCGGGGTGGTACCACTGTCACATCTGTTAGCGTGAAGCAATTCTGCGTTCAGTGGAAGGGTGTGGACTGTGGACTGACTTACATCAGGCGACCATAGTCCTCAGTGGCAACCCATGTGATCGGCTTCAGGTAGAACCTGTTCTATATGGAGCTGGTTGGCCATGGGCGGCAGTAACCACTTACCATCAGGTGGATAGCATACTAATTTAATTTTATTATGATTGGTTCAATGGTTGAAATTATGTCCCATAGCTGGGCTCAGCAATGAGGTACTGGAGCATACTGCACCACGCTCTTTTTTTGTTAACGAGGGGCAATCCCTTCAAAAGGTACCCGGTGCCGTGGGAGCGATACGGGGTTATGTGGGACTCTTGCCGCACTGACACCCCCCGGTGAACGTCCTCGACGCTGCGTAGAGGACTCCGGGATCTCCAAAAGAACGCAACCGGAGTCCTCTAAGCATCTTGCCCCGTCAGGCTCTACCCTGATGAGTATAAAACTCGAAACCATCAAGTGTGTACGACGGTATGCGGCCACACATACCGCCCTTTCCGGGGTCGCTTACCGGGCGGTTCGAGCTCCCACTCTTGCCACCCTCGACCCCAGAAGCCCTCTTTTAGCCGCCTCTTACGACAGGCAGGAGATACCGTAGACCTATTCTGGTCCCGGAACTACAGGGACAGCTGCACCACGCTCTAACATTATTATAACCCGACATAAATAAGTACGTAAGTAGACGTAAACATTTTAAAATTCACAGAACAATGTGATAAGTAGGTTCCTTTTGACGTATTTGCTTATCACTCGAGGGTCTAAAGCAAATCTAGATCTGTAGATTACACAATTTATCGTAGACACTAAAACTGGGCCCCAAAACCAAGTATCTTATCGCCGTCAACATTTTTGACCGATAAAAATATAGAACATGTAAGACTCACCGCTCCAAAACGCACGAATAAGTCCCTACACGATGAATATCCCACTTAACTAATACATTTGATCCCAAAATAGTACAGACCCATATAGTATAAACAACCAACTGAGTCACTAAAGAACCAAACCTTAAAAAATCAATATTTAAACAATTACTCAAATCTATGTTTAGTACAAATGGTCGACGTCTGAAAAAACACTTTTCACAACAAACTAATGGTAAAAACTAAAGTTTTACACTCATTTATACTCACGAGAACGGACCGCGCAATACTCAGAACACCACATATGCAATTAGCTGTCTCGACGTTTTTTAACGATGAAAAATCAATAATTTTTAAGCACCAAATTGTTCATATTTTTCCATGAGCGCTTTCCTACGCGGTCTCGTTCACACCGCGAGTAAAAATGAAAAACTGTGCAAGGAAACTGTGTACGGGAAAGAGATGCATATACGTCACCGATTGTAAATAATGACCGACGGAATCACAACAAGCGAGCGAGACGGCTATCTTGAGCATTAATAAAAACAAGGGTGCGTTACGTAATCCACCAACTAATATCCAGATTCGGTACTCACCGTTTCTCGTGATATTTTCCTAGTTGAGGCGTCGCGGATCACGTTTTATTAATTATCAAAACATCGTGTATACATTTTGACGGCGACCGATCACCCGTCAAGCAACGCCATTTGCAATCACTTGCACTCGACTCGACTGACGAATTTGCTTCCTATATTCAGTGTTGCTAGCTCACTTTACCATTTACCCTAAATTAAGGCAGACCTAACAAGTAATCCATTTCGAATTAATTATTTTAATGTAATTTGTTTGGCATGACTAGAGAAAAATACGAAGATGTCAATGTAAACTACGTTATCCCATTGATACATAATATTATATTCAAAACCCATTATTCTCTTTTAATACAATAAAAGACCATAAAAGATTTTGATAACTAGTCTTACAAAAGTAGCGATAATAAGAAAATAAGTAAATTTTTTGTATGTATGCCAAGACTAATTCTACATTACATGCATAAATACAAACCACAAAATAATCGTATTTACACTATTAATATATGATGAATTTGTAATTAGTAAGAATATAATTCAACCTTTTTGAAAATTTAAATATGAATCCCTATGTGCTATTACTCCCAATTTAAAGGTAATCTTCTAAGCAACTGGCTACACTACGAATATATTACTACTTTTCAGTTTTCTGATAAGATTCTTCTTCAGAGATTTAAAATACGTTAAAGAAAGTTATTCTACATAGTTTTGTACCTGCTAAAGTAATTTCAGATCAATCTTTTGGTTCAAGTAGCGAAGAAACCTAGCGTGTATCACTAATTTGCCGTGACTAGACGCACGGTAGATATAACATGGTAACATTATACCGGCACATGTGACGGATTGGCGGGAAATTTTAAAAAAGATTTTCCTTTACGTACCTACGCAATACGTGTGTAATTAAATTTAAATAAAATTGTAGTATTAAATTTAATTGTGTAATGTACAATTTAAATAATGGCATTAATTACTTTAGTAGGAGAGTTTTTAGAGACACTTAGGTACTGTGTTTATTTTATAATTTTCATTCCCTCTTAGCTAAATGTAGACGCGATATTCTATAAATATTGATTAAAAATAACGTATTATATTATATAGGACATAGGACTATTATATAGGACATAGGATAGGAATATAAATTATATAGGACATTTTATTTAACATTTTTGTGTAACTCTTTTCGTTAATTGGAATATAAAGATAAAAGATTCTAATAAGTTTTTTAAACAGACTTCCCAAAAGATAGAATTTTGTATGCTGGATGACTAACATGTGACCATTGTTATTGCATGTGACCAGCTTTTTGTTGTTTTGTTTACGAGGAGCAAACCTTTCAAAAGGTTATAGTTTCAAAGGTATAGTAGGTTATAGTCCGCGTAAAACTGCTACTACACATGCTCGTGACAACTTCAGAGGGGACTAGCAGTTTGGCGCGGACTATACCCGACGACGTGGAAGCGACACCGGGTTATGTGGAATTTTTACCGCACTAAAATCCCCCCGGTGGCCGTCCTCAACGCTTGTTGAACTCCGGGATCTCCGACGGAACATAACTGAAGTCTTCAAGCGCGATACCCCGATCGGGCTCTGCCCTGGGCACTTTTCGCTCCTCCCACACCATCTGGTGTTTATGACGGGATGCGGCCACACATATCGCCATCCTCCCCCGGGTTGCTTGCTGGTGGGTTCGAGCTCTCACTCTCACGACAGGCAGGGGATACTGTAGCCCTATTCTAGTCCCGGGACTACAGGGACACCGCACCGGGGGACGCTATGTACGCCTACAGCATCTCCTTTTCCGGGCGGGATCGGCACGCTCCCGTTTGGCGTCCTCTAGTCCTCAGGAGTAGCAACACATCTGTGATCGGCTTCAGGTAGAACCTGATCTATATGGAGATGATTGTTTCTTATATATAACCTTATAAAAAACTTTAATAATATATTTCTGAATAGTAATACAATAATCTCGTGTTTGAATTTACTTCTAAATCAGATAATGCTTTTTTTTTTGATAATTTGGTCGACGTTTTGACTATCTACATTATTATTAATATTATAAAGAGGAAAACTTTGTTTGTTTGGTTGTAATGAATAGGCTCAAAAACTACAGGTCCGATTTTAAAAATTCTTTCACCATTCGAAAGCTACATTATCTACGAGTAACATAGGATATATTTTATATGAAATATATTTGATAAATAGATTTAGAGGCGGTACAAAGTTTGCCGGTTCAGCTAGTAGTGTATATTTTGTTACAATAGGAGATGGAACACAGATCTATATTTGGTCTGTGAGATGGAGACTTCCAAAGTTTTGACGTAAAAAAGGTAAAAATAATACATGCTACAGTTAAATATAATAATATTTAATGTATAATACTATTATATGACTTTTAATAAGATATTTAAGCCACATATTTATCGGAACACTTATCAAAAGGATTATGGTTGGCAACCTGTGGGCCGTGACCTTCTGACATCTCGCGGTCTTTTGAGGAACATAATATATTGACTTTAATTCATATTATAGACACAATTTATTCTTGGCGACCCTTTTTTCGCTGATCAATTTAAGACTAATGTGGAATGCGACCTGCCATAACCTCATGAAGCTTTTTATAATATAGAAGTAGCAAACGAGCATGCAATCCATCTGATGATAAGTGGCAAAGAGTAACCTTGCATGGTCATCTGTAATCAAACCCAGATAAAATTAAATTCCCATCTGAGATTGGCCATAGATGTATTCCTAACGCCTCGGAAAAGTATGTCTCCCTTACCACACTCTTCAAACCAGAACACCTCAGCACTTAACACTGTTGTTATTAGGCAGAAATAGACTTACCTACTCTGTGACCTGTTCCAACCATTGATCTAAAAATATCTAAAATAAAATATCTCCCATTCCTGATAAAATATCTCAAAATGAAATAAAAATCACTATGTTTTAGAATATTTAATATTACCGTTACAAGTTACAAATACATAATTGAATTAAGTATAAATGTTCGTGTATGAAGGACATCTAGTAAGCACGGGACATACAAATTCATACATCATTCATGCGTAATTGAGATGAAATAAACGAATCTTCTTTCTTCAAGTGTTGTGGTGACGCTCTTCAGCATCTTTATCTGAAATAAAGAAATGCAATTAGTTTTATTTTGAACTTCGTGACGAAATTACGATTCACTTTGACGAAACTTTGGACCTCGTAACGAATGAACTGTATATTTTTGACAAAATTTTGGATTACATACTGTTACAAAACTTCGAATTTCGATCAAGAAGCCCCTTTTAGTCGCCTCTTACGACAGGCGGGGGATACCGTAGTGCTATTCTAATCCCGGAACTACAGGGATCATATACAGTATAAAATTAACTTTATGTAAAAAAAGCTTATTATAATGTAAATCAGTACTTAAATGATAAATCCGCATGGTATGACAACTCCAGCTCCAACATCAATAATTAATCATATGTACCACTATGTAAAATTGTATATTATTTACCCTTTAAAAGATGCAAATACGCACACGTATGGAGTTTCTTGCGCCGCTTCTTCTCCATAGCGAAACACCTTCCGAAGCGGTGGTAGTTTGTTGACTTTCAAAAAGTATTCTATATGAATCAATTTTGAATAAATGAGATTTGAATTTGAATTACCCCCCGGTCAGTTGGTGAGCAGGTCCGGCGCACTGGAGTGCAGCAGGGCTGCGGCGGCGGCCGCGGCGGCGCACCAGGCATCTAACCGTCTAGCCAGGGCTCCGGCCCCTGCCCGCCCCACCGCACGGGCGCGGACCCACGACACAGACACCGTCTCGCTCACCTGCAAACAAACAGTTGGAACTTAATGTGTGTGTGGGTACACGACAAGTTTATGCGCCTCTCTATAGAGATACTTATAACCAAACACGCATGTCTGGTATGATATTCGTATGTAAGGATTAAGGAGTAAGTATTTCTTGTCCAATTTGTCTCCCTATACACCACGCACGATGTATTCTCTCATTCACTTTTTCAATGTAACCTACCTTGCACTGATGTACAGTAATACAGTACTAACATAATACCCCCCTCATTCCTCCCTATCTAACTGTAGATACTATCAAGTCACGTGACCTGTTCCCACATACCCCGCAGTCACTTGATCAATGCACGCTTTATTCCTCTAATAATTTTATATACCGCCCTTACCCCTTCTTCATCAATTTCCAATTTTGCCCCCTACTTACCTTTATCAATATGCCAACATTAAATTGAACTAAATCAACTAAGCACATTTGATCTATACGCTCACCCTCATTCGGTTAATATACTCCCTTATCCACCATTAAGCCCCCAACTACTAGATCAATTTATCCTCCACTTTACTCCCAGTCACGTGAGCAATGTACCGCAGTCACGTGACCAATGTAACCCCACTCCCCCCCAGTCACACGATCAATATACCCCACTCACTTGGTCGATGTGTCCGCGGATCAGCTTCTCCGCTAACGCCTTCATGACGAGCAGCTCCACCTCGTCGTGCGGCACGCGCGCCTCGCGAGCGATCTCGCTGAACGACAGCTTGCGTTGAGCCGATGTGCGGTTGAACGCCATCTGGTGGGGGAATGTTGAGAAATGTGGTGTAAACGGTATGGAAATAGAGTGTAAACGAGGGACGGGATGTGTAATATGAATGATGAAAGAGAAATGTTATGTAAACGTATAGAAAATAAATAACCGGCAGGTCTGTGTAGCTGGCCATGTATGATTTATGTTTTTCTATTGTGAAAAAGAATAAATGTAAAACAGTTGACCGAATAAGTATGTCATGTAAAACTAAGGAGAGCAGAAATATACGTTTTGGCTGGAAAAAATAAAACATCTTTTATTTAATCTCAACAAAACGCAGTGGAAATATAGTGTACACGAAGGTCGGGAAGTGTAATATAAATGATGAAAGAGAAATGTAATGTAAACAGTTAAGGAATGTAGGTATAAGCGATGAGGAAATATATTGTAAACCAAGAACAGTAATTTCAGTGTTATGACGTAGGATATATGTAGGAAATAAATGTTAAAGTCAAAGTGTAGTATAAACAAAGAAGAAATACAGTGCGTATTTTTAAAAAGAAATACTGTGTAAACAAAAGAAATGTAATGTAATAAAAGAAATATAGTGTAAACGAGTCAATTTAACACTGAGAATTGTACGAAAAACCTTGTAAATATTGAGAAATAGTATTTAAACGACGAATAATAAAATTAGTAAAAAATTAAAATATAAAAAATTCTGTATAGCTTTAATAACCTCAATAAATGGTTATCAGTTTACAATATGATTTATATATAAGCAAGTAAAGTTGAAAGAAAAGCTGTTAACAATAAAAGGAACTTATAAATCTAGTAAATAATACATAGGTACCTCCATTAAACACAGTATAGCAATCTTTTGCCTCAATTGTCTGTCCGCACGGTGTAGTTCTGGATTGGGGGCCTGCGCTCTGAAAATGTTAAAAAACATCAACATTATCATATAGAGAAGTAGGAGACGAGCATGCAGTCGACCTGATGGTAAGTGGCTACTGCCGCCCATGGACATCTGTAATCAACCCCAGATAAAACGAGACCCCTACCTTTGAAGGTGGTAGAACCTTTTGAGTTTAGACTCCGGCGGCACTACCGCTACACCTATTTCTGTTATAACAGCAGTGTAGCGCTGCTGTGTTCCGGTTTGAAGGGTGTGGTAAGGGAGACAGACTTTTCCGAGGCGTTCCGGCTTAGTCCTCAGGGGTAGCGGCGCATCTGTGGCCGACCTCAGGTAGGAATCTAATCTTATCTGGGGTTGTACAGATGTCCTTACGCCAGTAGCCACTTACCATCAGGTAACTGAATGAAATTTTCTTTTATATAATATTTAATGTATTTGACTTGATTTCCTATGTTATTTGAACTTTAATTGTTGTTCTTTTTAAGCTACACTAACACATTAGCTGTTTCCTGTAATGTTAGATGCAAGTTGTGAATAAATAAATATACCTGCGCACAACAACTTCAGAGCGAAGAACTAGAAGTTTGGCGCCGACTATACATACCTGATCTTCTCGAAGGTGACCACATCACCAGCAGCTACTGCTTTCACAAGCTCACATGCCCAGGCATCGGGAGTACCCTCCAAAGACTCCAGGATCGGATGAGCCAGCTAGAAACAAAGTGTATAAAAGAATTAGCCAAGCACGAGTTAATACATTTTCATTTTTTTCTTTAAGGAAAAATAAATGTATGAATAAATTGGCCAAGTGCGAGTTATTAAAGCAGTGATAGCCTAGTGGTTAAGAAACTCGGCCTCTCGTTCGAGGGGTCCGAGGTTCAAATCCCAGGCGCGCGCACCTCCGATTTTTCAAAATTATGTGCGTATTAGAAATTAATTATCACTTGCTAAAACGGTGAAGGAAAACATCGTGAAGAAACCTGCATATCTGAGAGATTTATAAAAAAAAAATATCTCAAACATATGTGAAGTCTACCACTATGCACTTGTCCAGCGCGGTGGACTATGGCCTAATCGTTCTCATTATGATAGGAGACCCGTGCCCAGCAGTGCGACAATAATGGGTTGATGATGATGAGTTATTAAATTTTCATTTATTTTTTATTTTAAGTTCTTTTTTAACGTATGCCGTAGAAGTAAATGAATTTTGAAAATTTGAACTGTCTATAATAAGCGATTTCTTGTATTGTAGTGTGCGTAAGACTCCTAATTATATAAGTTAGAATAAGCTTAGTATTAATAAAGACTTTATTCATTCAACACGCCTTTTACTCGAACCTGCTTGCTACAATCTCTACAGAATGTCGATTCCCATTTATTTACAAGCTTATTTATTTATTTCAATATTTGTTGTTAAAGCGGCCACAATACCAAATACTCTGGAAAAAAAATCAAGTATCTATTTATTATCGTTTAACAGAGCCTTGTGACAGACAGACAGACGGCGTGGGCTTAGTAATACTTCTGATTTTGCCCTTTGGGTACGGAGCCTCTCCCTATGGACATTTGCAACACCAGAGGAGTCACCAATGCAACGCTGGCTTTGAAGGAGAGCTCTGTGTTATCATTATTTTTCTTTTTTGTTATGTAGGAGTAACAGATGAGCATGCAGTCCACCTGATGGTAAGTGGCTACTGCCACCAATGGATATCTGTAATCAACCCCAGATAGGATTAGATATTCTTGAATGATGCGCCGCTACCCCTGAGGACTAAGCTGGAACGCCTCGGAAAAGTATGTCTCCCTTGCCACACCCTTCAAACTAGAACACAGCAGCGCCTAACACTGCTGTTATAACAGAAATAGATAGGTTGTCCAGGTCATTAGAAATAGGACTCGAATCGCAAAGTGCTTTACCACCTATAGTATAATTAGTTTAATAACTCACCAGCTCCCCCAAGTCATACACAGTGGGCGCTATAACAGCAGCAAGGGCTAATCGCAGGGCGGTGGCCCTTCTCGCCGCGAGTGGTAGGGCTGCACCACCTCTCTCGCAGCCAACGTAGCGGAGCGCTGAGCGGTAGTACTTCGCCATCGGACCACGGACCCTGGGGACATCACATCACTCAATATTTCTTAACTATACATAGGATCATATTATATCTTTATTTATAACCAGAATGCGCAGTACAGCTTTACCAGAATGTGCAACACATCCCAGAATATTATGTCATTTATCTTATATATAAAATTCTCGTGTCACAATGCTAGTTACCGTACTCCTCCGAAATGGCTTAACAGATTTTCACCAAATTTTATATGCATATTTAGTAGGTCTGAGAATCGGTTACTATCTATTTTTCATACCCCAAAGTGATAAGGGTTGTTCACCCTTAACATTTTTATATTTATATGGCAACACAATGTTTGCCGGGTCAGCTAATATTTATATATATTTAGGTATACTTATTAATTAATTCCACGGGACAATTGCGTCAATGGACCGTATCCTATCGCGGTCCCATGTCGCCATTGGATCCCACTGTGTACCCAATATGCTTCCTTGAAGTGATCCAAGGAATTAAATCGCGTGAAACAAGTTGTTCTACTAATAAAAAAAGAAAATAAATCTTAACTTTAATGTCAGATTTAGTTATAGGTGTTTGAATAAATATTACTTAGTAAAATTATGTTTGAATAAATATTATACACTTAATATTATTAAATAAGCAGTGATAGCTTAATGATTAATAAACTCGGCCTCTTCATAGAGGGGTTTAAATCCCAGGCACGCACCTCAGATTTTACAAAGTTATGTGCGTATTAGTAATTAATTATCACTAGCTTAAACTGTATCAAAGAAAACATCGTGAGGAAACCTGCATACCTGAGAAATATTAAAAAAGAAGTTTTCAAGGGTATGTGAAGTCTACCAATACGCACTTGTCCAGCATGGTGGACTATGGCCTAATGCTTCTCATTATGAGAGGCGACCCGTGCCCAGCAGTGGGACAGTAACGGGTTGATGATGATGATTTCAAATTTAATTATGTACCTATAATACTCCGACGCAAGTTTGTAGAATCTGCCATGCACAGGGGTGACTCCATCCGCATCCTCGAGGGTACCTTCCAGCTGTTCTATGATCTTCTCCGTGGCATCTAAGTCGTTTAGCTGTTCCAGATATATCTGCCCTTGGAGGACCTGGAATCAGGTATTGTCTTTAGTTGAATGGGTAAGCTGTTATTATTATTATTGAAGTATTAAAGGTGCGGACCACCTGATGATAAGTAGTTACTGCAGTCCCTAGACTTGGAATCTAACTTAGATAAAGACTACCCTACCTAAAGTTGACAATAGTTGCGTTACTGCTTAAGAACCGAGATATAACGCCTCATATAGTTATGTCTCCCATACTAATATTTGCACTCGGTGTCTATTTCACATTATGGTTCAACACTAGAGGCACCACTGTCACACCTATTTTATTACAGCATTGTTAAGCCCCGTGTTCAGCTGTGAAAGCAGTGGTAAAGGAGATATACTTATTAAAGGTGTTTTAACTTAGGCCTCAGCCAACCTCAGGTATAGTCCGCGTCAAACTTCTAGTTCACTCTGAAGTTGTTGCACCCAGGTGTAGGTAGAGAGCCAATGCAGTCGACTCAACTACAAGCATATACTCTGTAGCAACGTAAGGGTACACTAACTGCGCTATGTACCCGTGGGCGAGAGCAGGCAGCAGAGGGTGCCGGGGGGTCTTGTTCTAATATCTACAATTTGCGACGCGACTCGTTTCTATATTCGGAGCAGACTACCAGTTTGGCGCGAACTTTACCGAATTAGCGTCAAGTGTAATGCAAGTTTTTTTAATACTTCTATGGTATAAATAAAATATGACTTTTTACAACATACCTTACATAGTGTAAGTGCCTCATCATTCATTTTAACCTTAGCTTCCACCTTCTCAAGGAATGCGATGGCATCTTTCTTGTTGGTGTACTGCTCCACGATAAACGCTACAATCTCCACCAAGGAGAGGGGATTTATTCTGAAAATAGTATGTAATAAATACAAATGTTGTTATTAAGATTATTTTGAAGGTGTATTAGCAGTAACATAAATGAATTCCAGAATCTTTGTTTTGCAATTCTTGAAAAGGAAAACAACAATACAAATATATATACATTACTAGCTGACCCGGCAATCATTGTGTTGCCATATAAAAAAGGGTGAACAACCCTTATCACTTAGGGGTATGAAAAGTAGATATGAGCTGATTCCTACGAATATGCATATAAAATTTGGTGAAAATCGGTAAAGCCATTTTGGAGGAGTACGGTAACTAACATTGTGACACTAGAATTTTATATATAAGACAATATATGCACAATTATTATAGTTTTACAATTGATTATTCTTAATTACTGTAAATAGGTCGACCACTGACAACCAAATGACAATAATACATTTTATTATGAACTATTTCGGAGTTTTTATATACATTTAAATATTCATAGTCAGTATATTTGATATCGCTAATAGATAGAACCTTCTGTAGCACTCCAGAGGCACCACCGTCACACAAATTCATTCATACTAATATTACAATGAGCTTTGTTTGTAGCACAGATTAGTACAAATGCTATATAGCAACAATGCTATACTATGGTTTGTAGCGAAATTATTTTCTAGAATGAATAAACATAATGACAGTCCCAGATTTACAAAAATGTATTAATGTTCGACATAATCTACGTTTAAGATTACTTATTAGGCGTGAATTTACTAGATTAATGAGATTTCAAACAATGTTATTACCGCTAGTTCTGGCAATTATGTTTATGAAAGTGACTTGCAAAATACTTACTTGTTTTCGAAAACGCTAAGGAAGTTGTTGTAGAGCTGTATCAGATTGTCTCCCTTTTGCAATGAGGGATGCTTCACTAATTCCTGTAGTTTTAGCGTGAGCTGGTGCCATAGTCTGCAAAACATAACCCATATTTTATATTGAAATATATACCAGAAGAGAGATAAAGTGGGAGTGATACGTACTTTTTATTATAAAGCTCTTCCAATTGAGCCCAATCCGCCGCTAATTCAGGCTCAGTGGTCTGTTTTGTCGTTAAATAATTATTTACATCGAGAACGGCAAACTTTACGGAGGCCATCTTTCAAATTTGAGTGTAATGATCTGAAGTTAGCTACGTGTCATATGTCAAAACAGTTATATAGGCAAAAGTAAATTTTCTATTCTGCCAAGCTGAGCTGGTTACAGAGCCATCTATTGTCAAATGGTTGCATTATATAACACTGCCATCTAATATTGAATAGTTGAACAAATTTCAATTGTAGATAATGCCATCTAGCGTTCAGTAGGATGAACTTAACTACTAATATAGATGGAGCTAGTTGTCGATGCGGCATTGGAACGTTCCTTACTCTACATTCATGTATAGTTCATGATATTACTAAAACCATTTTTACTCAGCGTTAGGTTACTTAGGGCTCGAAAAAAAAATAAGTATTCTTTTAAATTGACCTCTTTTATATAATTGAATCCGAAAATGTAGAAGTCTATTAGATATTACTTAGAAAATAAAGAATAAATGCTATTTCGTTATTCCTAACTAGTGTTATTAAGGAATAACTTAGATATTTGTTTTTATGATAGTTTTATTTTTCTATTAAAAGTCTTAGCATATCCTTGTAATATTATTATACGTACCTACTTATAAATACGATAAATAGCCACGTTTAAATATTTTTATAATACAAGTAACAAATTGATAATAATCTCTGAACATAACGATGTTAAGTGTATACCATAGAGTATTATTATATACATGGTAGTGTAAATCTAATTTATAGGCATAATATATATATATATATATATATATATATATCAGTTCTGACTAAATAAGATAGGTAATAATGCGTTTCTAGTACAACAAATATTCATTCTTCATGATATTTTTTATTTTAACTTATGTCATATTTCTTAATGTAAGAGATAAAATGAGCTTACAATTCATCTTTGAAGATTTTTAATTTTGAAGTTTTAAAAGCTTTTGTGAAGTTCGACTTTGTAGGCATCACTGCTTCATCTATTTCTCATACTTGTTCTGGTTTGAAATGAGTTGAGTGAGTTATCCGCGGCATTCCAACTTAGTCCTTAGTCCACGTAGAACTTTAATCTTACATGGGGTTTTCCATGGGTGGTAGTGGTCACTTACCATTAGACGGACTGCATGCTTCTTTGTACTTGTATATTACGAGCTTTTGCCCGCGGCTTCGCTCGCATTACGAAGTAACATTTTCATCCCCTATTTTATCCCCTTGGGGGTAGAATTGATCAAAATCGTTTCTTAGCGGATGCCCACGTCATAATATCTACCTGCATGCCAAATTTCAGCCCGATCCGTCCAGTGGTTTGGGCTGTGCGTTGATAGATCACTATGTCAGTCAGTCACCTTTGAGTTATATACATTTAGATAAAAAATCTGCTGTTGTGTGGTCACTATGGCTTATGAATAGGTATGGATACTTTTTATAGCAGACGAGCATGCTCCACCTGATGGTTAGTGGCTACTGCTCATGGACATCTGTAATCAATCCCGAAAAGATTAGAATTCTACCTGAGGTCGACCACAGATGCACCGCTACCCCTGAGTACTAAGCTGGAACGCGGAAAAGTATGTCTCCCTTACCACACTTCAAACCAGAACACAGCAGCGTTAAACACTGCTGTTATGATGCAGAAATGGGTGTGATAGATGTGATTATAGAGTATCCACCCTTGTCTTAATGTACTTATAATGTTAATAATGAGATATTTTGTATTGTTCTACTTGTTTTGTATATAAAACAATATTTAATATAATTATAAACAAAACATCCCTATTTTCGCGTTATTACATAGGTATGATGTAAGTATTAGGTAGGTATTATGGCTTAAAGGGTGGAAATGGTGGAGTTATTTATACTTTTTATCTCATTGTATTTAAATTATTTCGTTCAAAAAGTAATTTTGTAAGAAGTAGGATGCAATTTTTGTTGAAACGACCTTCACACTTAATTATAAACATTAAGTTATTCATTAAGATTTAGGTTTCTCAAAATATGTAAGTATATTATATACTTTCATATACAATTAATAAAAGGCTGTTTTGTCATTACAAACGGACAATTAATTAATTTATTTGTATAGATGTAAAAATAGACAGACTTAACTCTGATATGTCCATACATATCTATGCTACTATCTTGTTCTTATTACCATTTTATACCATTTGTTCGAATTGTTCATTAATGTAGCTATATTCTTTGGTACACAATAGCAGAGCTACATAAGCTACATTGCTGATTTATGGCAGAAATAGGTGCTGGGGGTAATAAATATGAACATCTCAACAATTAAAAACATGGTTAGTACAGTTCTTCATAAGAACTTTTTAGATAAAGTTAGTTTAAAAAATAATATTTAGGTATTTGTAAAATGACATCTAAATATAGCTCAAAACTATATATATTTATCATATAAAAGTTTAAGGCATGAGATTACTGTCATCAATCGTTAACGTAACTAACCTGAAATTGGATTGAAGTTTTATCAGAGCGTGTCACAGATACTTTATTCCTATGACCTATGAGGACTAAGTTGGAATGCCTTACGAGTCTTCCTTGCCTGTAAAGAAAATTAAAACAAAGTAATGCTTGGTAATGCATTAATTATGTTATATTATAGTTATTATAGCTTTTTTTTAATGGGTATCCTTATTTTTGGTCAGGGGAATTGTTTTACTAATAAAGTATTATGGAAATTCTCCCCCTGAGGGGCTAAAAAGGTAATTAAAGCTCTACTAACAATTATTATACAGTGTATTATTTAAGGCTTCGAGATGGACCGAGGTTTGGTAGTTAACCTAACGTGACATAACCTATTGCAACCATGTTTTTTTAAACTAAGTAAAAATATAGAGTCATAATAATAGACAGGATGACAGCACTAAGTTGGAACATATAACATGTTAGTTAGTAGTTATGTTAGGAGTAGGAAGGCATCTTTCCGACTCTAGGTAGAACTCTAATCATATTTTCAGTTGATTATAGATAACTCTATAGCAGTGATGACATCAGAAGGACTGCATGCTTTTGCTAATTCCATTTTAATCACTTACTGAATATGCCATAATTTTATACGTCATACGGTTTTACCAAGTTCCAAATGGACCATTTCTTTTACAACAAAAACCGGTTCTCGAAATTACCCGGTTTTTGTATGTAGGTATTCTTCAACATTAAATACTAGGTATACAAAATGACGAATTAAATATAATAATAATAAACATTTATTTCAGACAATATAAACAAAAATACAAAAGTATAATTACTAATTATAAGTCTAATATTATAATAGAACAGAAATATGTATTTTTTTTCAAAATACTTAGTGTTAATTCATCTGTCATATAATTATAATAAACTAATAAGTACCTAATTACATTAATCATTAACCCATTACTGTCCCACTGCTGGGCACGGGTCTCCTCTCAGAATGAGAAGGATTATGCCATAGTCCACCGCGCTGGACAAGTGCGTATTAGACTTCACATACCTTTAAGATTTTTTTTATAAATCTCAGGTATGCAGGTTTCATCACGATCTTTTCCTTCACCATTTAGCAAGTGATAATTAATTTCTAATAAGAATTTAATTTTGAAATACGCACAAAATAATTATAACAAAGTAATAAGTAATTATATTACAAATTAATAATTAAAAAGCCTATATCAATATATAAAGACTGAAAGCAGACGAGCCTGCAGTCCGCTTGGTTAGCTGCCGTATGGTCTGTAACCAACTCCATATAGAGCAGGTTCTACCTGAAGCCGATCAGCGTTGCCAGTCCTGAGGACTACCACCTCATATGTAGGTCAGTCCACATCATCCACCGAAACACAACTGCTTCACCTAGAAATAGATGTGGTGGTGGTACTACGATAGAACCATACTTGCTCTACACTTCAAAATTTTTATAAGTAGTTAAAATAAATTTCTCAACAGTGGCAGAGTTTGTGTAGGCATGAGCTTACAATGCAATGAGACATATGAATGTCTCATTAAAACTTATTCTCTCTTAAACTTATATGTTCATTATACAAATTGAATAAACTTTATTGATTAGTGGAAACTTATATGCTTATAAGTTTTAATAAACTATTCGTTTCAGTAGTTGAAATTAGACCACAAGTTTTTTTTTTTATATTATGGAAGTAGCAGAAGATAATGATGGCACGATGAGGACAGGTGGACTGCCACTTGATGGTAAGTGGCTACTGCTGACCAATGACATATGTAATCAACTCCAGATTAGGTCGGATTATTACCTGAGGTCGCACACAGATGCTTCGCTATACTAAGCTGGAATGACTCGGAAAAGTATGTCTCCCTTACCAATTCAAAACAGAACACAGTAGCGCTTAAAACTACTGTTATTAGGCAAACATAGGTGTGGTAATGGAGCCTCGGCAGTCGAACCACAGGATGGTTCTATCACCTTAGCTTAGTTTTTATAAAAAAATATAAGGAAGTCGTTCCAGAGATGTGCGAGGTCGAAGCTAAGCGAATAAGAAGTAGCTCACATCCGTAGCTGCAAACCTTAGCTCACATTCCTCGATATAAAAAACGTAGCTTAGAGCTAAACTAAGCTAACCTGTGAAAGTCAAGCAATCCATTTTGTTGGATTTAACACACATTCATATCTTAGCTACCTCACACATTGTTAGTGGAAAGGTAACCTTAAGCTCGTCTTAGCTTACAAAAAAACTCAGTTGAAAAACAAAATAGAAGAAGGTACTGCATTGGCTTTTGTCGGGATAAGTCTTCTTGGCGGTGGTAAATCATGGTCTAAAATCCTATATTACACCTATGCCCAGTAGTGAACAATCATGGATTTTTGATAACTAAGTAGTATTCGCTGTATGGTCGAAATCAATTTTAATCACTATTCAAATTTTAAGGAAACATGAATATGATAATTTATATAAAATGGTAATTTATTTTTAACGTACTTATGCTTGACAATGGCTGCAAAAAAATAAAAAAAACTTTGATAAAAAAAAACAAAATAGTAAAGGTGCTGAACCCTATTCTAAATTCACTTATATTTACTTATAATACAATGTTAACAAATCAATTTTTGGAATAGGAGTTTTTTAATAAATAATTTTTAGTTTCCAAAAATATTTGGAAAGGCATAACAATCTAATAATCACTAATTTTAAGGTTATTTTATTTAGAATATTAATGTCAAATATATTGATGTAGTTTTAAATAAACTTCTTCAGTTTGTGAAGTCCAATATTCTCTTACTCAGATGTAGGACAATGGTTTACTTTTTCCTTTTGAGAGAATACTCGTGCCCAGCAGTGGGTAAAAGATTGATCATAAAAAGTATTAAAATGCATTACTTTATTTATATGTCATTACATGTCAATAAAGTAAAAGATTAAATTTACATTAATCTATACTCTATCTATACAAAAATATAATTCATTTTATTTTATTTATTCTAAAAAATATGAAAGCCAAAAAGCCATTTTGAAAAAAAGTGAGTACTTACATAGTAGATAAAGTAGTAGTAGATACTATCTACATTGATACTAAGAAAAATAAGTAGAGTTTTGAAAATTACATACTAATCAGAAACCAATACGAAATTCTATTTTTTTATATATTTTTGAATACATTAAATAACCCAATTGTTATAATGAAACAAGTTTTTTTTAAAATATAGAAGTAGCAGACGAGCATGCTCAACTGATGGTAAGTGGCTAATGCCGCCCATGGACATCTTCAATCAACCCTGGATAAGATTAGATTCCTACCTGAGGGCGGCCACAGATGCGTTCCTATCCCTCAGGACTAAGCTGGAACGCCTCGGATAAGTATGTCTTCTTACCACACTAAACATCTACTTAATACTATTAACACTGATTGACAGACAACACACCTTAAATCTATGGGTTTAGACACACGAAATTTTGTACAGAATTTCTTTATCTAAATTATCTTACAACTAAGAAATATTTTTGGAAATTTATCCCCTAAGGGGGCTAATAAAGTATAAAAATTCGTGATATAAAAACATCAAATAGGTTTATGTTTTACATAGTACAAAACAATTTATATTCTTAAATTATTATTATTTAAAATAATATGTATATTATTATTTTAAGTAAAATTACTACGTTTTACATTTTTAATTTTGATAATTTGATTTTTGGTTGTAGAAAATTTTTAAATGTAGCAATTATACCTACGCCATTTTGATATAAAAAACGCTCGAATTATCATTTATGTACCTACAATCTATATACATGTGTTAATTTTGGATTTAGCGTCATTTTGAAACTATGACCTTATGTACTATGCTGGCCTATGTCTATTTACCATGGGCTTAGTGAAAGAAAACACATTTTTCATACAGGTTACAATCCCTTAACCCATTTTCAAAATCGAAAATTTAAAAGTATGTTCTACTTATAAATATTATATTACATTTACTTTAACTATATCATTAAAATACAGGGATAATCAATGATATTTAAATTAAATTAATTTTTAATCGAAAAAAATAAATTACCTAAATGTAAAGTTGTATGAAATGTAGAGTCACTGTAGTTTCGGTAATTGTGTTAAATACCAAATCTATTTCAATATTTCTGAAATCAAAACATATGTTTATTAAAAATAAAATCGTGGTATGATTACCTATATATATCGATATAGATATATAACTATGTCTAAATTGAACTAAAATATTTAAAAAATAAAAATATAAAAACAAAATTGTTATAACTACGACGTGTGATGTACTGGTGGACTAAGATAGAATTTTCGCGAATTTACCAAAAACCCATAAAAACAACAACAATTCCTCTAATTTTCAAAACCTAACCCTCATTGTAAAGAGAAAGCATGCCACATGTAACCATTCAAAAAATAAACCAAAAATAGAGTAGGTATCGTTCGGGCCCCTAAAAATTTAGGTAGGTATTCGCTGTTGCCTACTGATGCTTCATTTAGGCATAATACAGACCACGAGGTCGCAAGGCAAGGTTAGAACGCGTGCGAGCCGCGGGCTGCCATTCCAACTCCGTGTCTCGTCGGCGCACCATCGCGACCACTCCGCACCCTGGTCTCCCCCTCACCCTTGCCAGACCCACGCCCTCACCCTCACCCTCGAAGCCCCTCACCAAACAGTGACACGTGCACTCGTCAGTCCGCTAATATTGTGATCCTTCGAGCCCTTATCTGGACCTTATCCGTCATTATCGGTCGCGAAATATTATCGGGGAATAGCCAAGTGTGAGTCTTTGCTCGGATGCCGCGCGCGCAATGCTTTCTACCGTCGTAGGCCTAAATACGCGGACACCGCGCGCCCGCGCCAAATTTTTGCACAAATATCCACGTAAAGTATCCAATAAGATTCTTGTAGGCCTATTTAGAAAATGCACGATTCGGACCAAGTGGACTCTCTAGTTTTGGAATGTGTTAATTTTTTCGCAATATTCGAACGGGAACATTGTTTTTTAAGCGTTTTCGTTGAGTGTGTGTGACTGGACGCCGTCCGTGCTAATTCAGTGTTATTTGGACTGTTTCCTTTGGATATTTCTACGAGATTCAACCTAATTATGTGAGTATTACCGTTAATTAATCTAACATAAGCGTTATTTTCACCCAAAAATATGTATTTTGGCATTTTTAAGCCCATTTTGCAACCTAAATATGGTCGCACGCACGGCTCTGGGCGAAGTGATTTTTGACATACGAAACCTTTGAAAAACATTAAAATTTGTCTTAATTACTAGAAAAGAGGAATTAACTTACCTTATTTATAGAATTTTATTACGAAAGTATTTTGTTTTATAATTTTAATAGACCGTCAAACTGGCGAGGCTTGTTACGTAAAGAAAAAGATTCCGATCTAGTTTCTTTGCCTTAATACTAAAAATATCACGTTTAATCTGTATTATAATATAAAAATTATACGTAAAAAGACATATTTTCACTATTTGTAGCTCGTTTAAGATTTTCCCAAAATTCTATTAGTATTTTCCCGTAAAATAGGCCCTAACGTTACATTCTAACAAACTCCGTCTCAAATGTGATTGTTGCCGTAAAAAAATTGATACCAAATATGTAAAATAACAAATTTTGATACATCAAGAATAAAACTGATAATATCAGAATAAAAAGTCCTCATTAAATATGTTGCAATTGTTAATTAAAATTTCAAATGTTCATTTTCAAAGACAAGTAGCCATTTTACGGGAAATTATAAAATATGTCAAAATCACTTATTTTTCTCTTCTCCAATTTAATATTAAAATTCTTTACACTGACAAATATTGTCTTTCATTCCTAATCCACCCACAAGTGTAATTTCAAAAGTTTTTAATTTAGAAAATAAAATCACAATTCGTCATCATTTTTTAATCTTTTTGAGAAATTTCAAAAGATTTGAAATTCTACAATTACAATAATCAATTCTTGAAAATGAGAATTTGATAGGTTACATAAATTCTGTAAAATTGTTTTATGAAATGATGTAGCATTAATTTTCCGACATAAATATTATATTATTACGTTAATTACCTACACTCCTAAATTAGCATAGTAAAGCTAATAAAATCTAGTATAACTATACCTATAACATGAAAGAAAGTTCTAGACCAACGCCGTATGTCTATTTGTAACTGCTAATATCAAGAAATATTAAACAAATTTTGATAAGGTTCTGTAGACACATAAAATACATTTCAGGAAAGATATATTGGTATATACAACATTAGTTACATAGATGAAATGAAAATAATAAGCTATTAAAATTTTTAGCTAAGTATTTTAGGGTAAAAGTCCCGTATTTTTACCTGTCGTATAAAAGTCTCATTAAAATTTATTAAATTATTTCCTAGATTTGCTCAGATAAAAAACAGATATTTCTAAAAGGTTTTAAAGTTGTACAAAGTATTCTAACTATAAAACATGTGTTATGAAAATTGCATGTATATTATTGTCTCTTACAAAAATACGATGTATTTGTAATTAAATATATAGATAATATTATATAAAGTAATTTACATGAAGTCTCAGAAATTATTGCCGTTTATATAACTAAAGACCAAACGAATAAGTAGGCACATGCTAGGGCTAACACAGTTTAATTGATTAAGATTATAATTTGCAAAATTCAAAATTGTAATTTACTGTAATTGTAATATTACATATAGGATTTTATTTTCAGTTTATAGCTGACCCTTAGGGATTCTATGTTTCATTAGTATACAACAAATAATTTATTTTCCTTTTTTTACTATCATAAATACATTAAAATAGTAATATTGTACTGAAATGTATATGGGTAGGTATATATTGAAATTATAATAATTTGAACAAATGATTTTATTATAACGTAATTCTATCAAATAATAATGATTTTTATCGTTTTGTGGGTGTCATATTCCCTAAGGATATACTAAAATACCTTTAGGGATTGATTAGTATTAGTCTCATTATCTATTCAAAAAGTAAAGTATGTTTTTTAATTTTAATAATAACTAGAAGGCCTTTTTAATAATAACTAGAAGTTGTAAAATATCAAATTGACACGATTTTAATACATTTTACTTTCCATTTAAATATAATATATTTTTAAGGCCCTTGAGGGCTAAAGTTACCTACAAATAACAATATTATTGTATACACATCAACTAAATGTTGATTTAATACATTCATTTTGAAGATTATAAGATAAATAAAATTTGCAATAGAATTAAGAAATGGGAATCAAATATTCATATTCCATTTTATACTTCTTGGAGATTTTATTGAAATAAACTTGTAAATTTTCCTTTAAATAGAAAATAGGCAGAATTATATAATCATACATTTATCTATTTTTGCTAACGCCCACAAATATTTTCCTAATTTAATGTCAAGAACTCTTAGAATAAACTAATCCCTCTTGAAAGGTATCAGACACCCTCTGAAGGACTCAAAGGGCTTATTATAATATTGACCTGAGTAAACTCACAATAATATATATTTTATATCAGAAAGTATTTTATTTCAAAAGTATTTTATTACGAAAATGTTTAGAAAAGTTATGAAGAAAATTACTCCCTATAAGGTCTTAAAATAATTACTATTGATGTTATTTTACTTATTATTATTTACCCTTAGGGTACGTATTTGATTATTAAAATGATTCTACATTAAAAAACAGTAAGTATATTCAAGAATTAGGAAAGATAATTTCAAAGCCCCGTTTTGTAATGTATAAATTAAAATTATAAAATAGTTATAAAATTAAAATATTCAATTTAATTCTTCCATTCTAAAATTACTGTTACACTATAAAATAAAGTATTTGTAAAACTATATACCTAAGTTTTTGTCTATGACGGATAAAATGTAGGCCTTTTTGAAAATAATATTTACGCTTATTAAACACTTTATATTTTAAGTTTACCATAAAGTAATCGTGTTTTACTTTAGAAAACAAGTTATCTTTCTAAAGTCAAATAAGATTTAAATGACCAAAATGTTACAACACTTAGTTACTTACTAAAAAATAACTAACTTTAACTAACTTATTGGTTTTAACTAACTAGGTAGGTAAATTAGGTTACGTAATAATAATTAATTAGGGGTTCAATAATTAATTAAATTCTAAATAAAAGCCTTTGATCCCTAAAATTTATTAGAGACCTTAAGGGCGGTTCTATACCAGGTATATTTGCTAGTAATGTAATGTTCAGAATCAAGCATTACATCAGTGAAAGAGAACCAAGCATTACAGTGCATAATCTGTAATCATATCCTTTGTAAGTTTTCTGATATTACAATAAGGAGAGAATCCGTGATACAATCGGCTAAATTATTTCCAAAATATCAAATTTCAGATGGTTACATAACTATTCGTTGCAGTCTGTGAGGTAATATTGTTATTTTATTGCCAAAATCAAAACTTGGATTGTTACATTACATAGGAATGTCCTGATTAGAAAAAAAACTCAAGGTATGTGAAGTCTACCAATACGCACTTGTCCAGCGCGGTGGACTATGACCTAATCCTTCTCATTCTGAGAGGAGACCCGTGCCCAGCAGGACAGTGATGGGTTGATGATGATTAATAAAATATGGTAACATTTAATACATATTGCGTAATATTATACCTATAATAAGTTTAGGTGTTGTAATTAAAAATAATCTATCTCTAACTACCAAGTCTCTACCTAAATTACTAACTTCTAAACTATTTGAAATAGTAAATATTGTGTTAATATTTTATGTGTGCGTAATAGTCTAACTCTAATTACCTATTGTGATATTTTACAAATTAGTGACAATTTAATTATAAAAAATATGTATTCCTTATTAATAAAATACAGGACCCTTAATATATATTCAAGTCTCTACTTAACCTACTAACTTCTAAACTATTTGAAATAAAATAAATATAGTGTTAATATTACTTTTATTGTGAAAATTGTGTATACCTGATTGAAAAATATTAACCTGATTGCATATACAAAGATGTAATACTCTTTTGTGTTTAAATTGGTATATTCTTTAAGAAATACATTTAAAAAATCTTACCTAATTCTTGTCTTATTTTTAGGAGGAAGACATAACGTTTTCTTTAATATAACCTTCACAAATACCTTCTTATATTGTACATTTTTTGTAAAAAAAAAATAACCCAATTAGAAACCACAATTTTCAAATTTGAATTTTGGTACTTGCTTATTATTAAAACAAAGGAATTTTTGGAGAATTAAATATGTTACATAACATATGTTAATGAAGTTATAGGTGTTCTTATATAAGAATGCATATGCATGCTATGTATAAGAATAAGTAGAATATTATTTTTTTATATTTCCAAAATCCTTCTACACGAAGGGTCGAAAATCAATAAAACATTTTGTATACTTGATATAATATAAAAAAAACTTTAAGAAATACAATTAAAATATGTTCCCTTGTGTTTGTACTAATTTCTACAAAAAAGTAAAACTAAAATAAATACGGATACGGATACAGGGAGTGGATGTTATCTACTAATTATTACCCATTGGTAGTAAGTCCATCCAAGATATTATGCTAACTATTAATCAATATGTTTTAATATACTCTTAAATTGATGACGGGATGAAAGATTTCGTGTGAAGATTTTGACAATGTTCCTAAAATCCTTTATATTTTATTATTTTTACTAAATGACATACAAAAACGAATACAAGTTAAATAACTTGAAATAACAGAACCAAATTTACTTACAGAAATATATGTCAATCTGTATGTCATATTGCTGTATGAGTGTAAAGATATTTTCATTAGCGTCATATTATTATTATATATTGAATATGTTTTTGCAAAACGGTATTATGAAATCAAAAAACCTTTAACAATAAACTGTAACTTGACCAAAAAAGTTGCAGGGTAATTTGAATTAATGTGACGTAAGCAAAATAAAAAAGATGAAGACAAAGAAGAAAGAAAAAAGAAGAAAGATAAATATAATATTCTGCTATCAAAAAGAAAAGCAATACAGATAAAAAATTTAAACAAAAAATTGATAGTCTGACAGAAGACAAACCTAGTTAGGAAAGTGAGTTAAGAAAAGAAAAAGAATAGAAAGAATAAATAAAATAGAAATGTAAATCGGAATAAAGAATTAGTTTTTTTATAACAGGAGTAGCAGACGAGCATGCAGTCCACCTGATGGTAAGTGGCTACTGCCGCCTATACGATAGAGTGGGATGGATATAGTATGACAAAAACCTGCCTAAAAATGGCGACCGGATAATGCAGTAAAGCATAGTGGACAAACAGACAGACATAATTTTTGGAACGAAGTTCCTTATCGCGCGGTAAGCTGGGTAAGGGGGCTAGGCGAGCGTCACGAAAAATCCTTACGACACTTTTGCTATAGTGCGCAGCGCGGAGAGCGGGCAGGCCGAGTATAGGATTCGACTTATTCCGTTCTCTCTCTCTCTCTCTCTCTCTCTCAGTCTCTCTCTTGACAGTGACAAGCCACGCGACGCACGCGATTAAAAATAAAACAAAATGTTCATAACTTTCAAAAAATATTGATTACAATTTTCTTAGCATTCCTTCACTTATTTCATTTATCATTTAACTCCTAAATATTGTTAATTTATTTAATTATACCTCCTATAATACTTATTTCAAACCAAAAGGAACCTCGTTCCAATCGGGTGTCCCACATGTGACACCTCAGACATTATTTTATACATAGAAGTAGATTATGTATAACAACACCAAAATTAAACTATTGTCGTGTTCATAACAGATATAAATATTCAAATAACCATATTATTTGTAGACAAAGGAAAACCGCAAGAAAACCCGATACAACCAGACAAACATGACGTACAGACGTTATTATATAGTATTACATTATTAGTTACATCTGCTTAGGTAAAGTCCGCGTCAAACTGCTAGTCCGCTCTGAAGTTGCTGCGAGCAGGTGTAGTCATACAATTTGCTATGGCGACGCGATTCATTTCTATATTCAGAGCGGACTACACCTACTAAAATGACCTTCAATAATCCACAATTTGGCAATCTCTATTTAAAAGATATAATAAAATGTTATCCTTTGGTAACTAATCTTCTTGATCCTTTATTCATCATTCGAATCTGCCTGGCCAGGGATCGAACCCGGAACTCATTGCGCATCCGGTGACCGCTTCGCTTCGGGTCATCGAAATAAGTGTGACGGTTGTACCACCAACCGTACCGTAATTCCATCACCATTAAAGGTTTTTAACTTCTAGCCTAACTTGTTCAACCCCTTTACTGTCCCACTGCCGGGCACGGGTCTCCTCTCAGAATGAGAAGGATTAGGTCATAGTCCACCGCGCTGGATATGTGCATATAGGGTATAGTGGACTTCATATTCTTCTTTTTATAACATAAGAGTAGCAGACGAGCATACAGTCCACCTGATGGTAAGTGGCTACTGCCGCCCATGGACATCTGTAGTCAACCACAGATAAAGTTAGCTTCCCACCTGAGGTCGGCCACAGATACGCCGCTACACCTGAGGACTAAGCTGGAACGCTTCGAAAAAGTACGTCTCCCTTACCACAAACCAGAACACAGCGTAACATTGCTGTTATAACAGAAATAGGTGTAGCGGTGGTCGGAGTAGAACCACAAAGGGTGTTTCTTCAAAACCTTTGAGAACTTTTTTAAAGATCTAGTCTAGCTAGTCTAGTGTTGCTAGACAGACAGTAACTGTTATTTCAGCGTAGGTGTCTACCGTTACGATTTGATCGTTACCGTTTCAGATGACGTCATCAATTTGGAAATAGCACACGGTAACGTCATTGTTTGAACTGACGTCATGAGATGCCGTTGTGTGACCTGATTTTGAGATTTTTTGATTTTGTGTATACTACTTTTTTTTTTGTTTTCGAGGGGGAATCTTTCGAAAGGTCCGGTGCCGTCGGAGTGACAAAGAGTTATATGGGATTCTTACCGCAATAAAGCCCCCCGGTGGCCGTCGGCGCTGCGTAGAGGGCTCCGGGATCTCCAAAGGAACGCAGCCGGAGTCCTCTTAGCGCGTTGCCCCGACGGGCTCCGCCCAGGTGAACTTGGCGCTCACCACACCGTCTGGTGCGTAGGACGGTATGCAACCATACATATCGCCGTCGTTCCCGGGGCCGCTGGCCGGGTGGTTCGAGCTCCCACTCTTGCCACCCGCGACCCCAGAAGCCCCCTTTTAGTCGCCTCTTACAACAGGCAGGGGATACCGTAGATTTTTTTCTACATTTGAGCTTAAGGCCGTTAGTCCAACGCCACCGTCACCGAGCCACCACAGCACAGTTTATGAGGCAGAAATAGGTAATCCAGGTTCGATCCCGGGTCAGTGAAATCTGAATGATGAATTTAGATGACATAACGTTATTACGTAATATAAATAGGTCAATACAAATTATATAGGAGAATACTTTGTCTTACACGGCACGTGACTGACGCGCTCTGTGTCTGTAGGTCAATGAACTCTTGGTCGACTTTTTATATTAGAATGAAACAGCAAGGAACATAAAACGTTCTGAGTTAGTTGGTGTACAGCAATTACGAGTAAGATATGTAATTATTATTGTATTATTACTTGTATTATTATTTTAAAGCCAAAACATTTAAAATATGTTATAAGTTTTTTTTATAACAAAAATGTATTTTTTGCAATCAAGTACCTGTCTAGGCAGAGTATGAACCTCAAATTCAAATTTAAATCTCATTTACTCAAAATTGATATGAATCAATATGAATAGAGCACTCTTTGAAAGTCAACCAACTACCACCGCTTCGTAAGTTGTTTCGCTATGGAGAAAAGCGGCGAAGAATCTTAATCTATAATCTTTGTATTTGGTAGTAGAGTAGCCAGAAGCCAAACCATATAAAAAGTAACAATAGATTACAATCTATCCAATAGAAAGATAAATCAACCCCTCTATTTACCGTATATAATTTATCTATTCTAGATTGATAAAAGATAATTGGTCTATTCCCCTAAAAGATAAAGTTAGGGGATCATAGATCATTACGTCACAGTTTATTATCTATTCCGAAAATAGAATAGGGTGGCATAGACCAATAGAAACGTGGTAGAATAAATACTTTGGAAATTAAAAATGAAGTCATTATTATCTATGATTATGAAATTTATGCAGTAGAATAAAAACTTTTTTATTTACAAAGTATACTCAGTTATGTATCCCGTTTTTTAACAAAATAAAAAAATGTGTTACTATATTATGATTTTTAAAATTATTAAAGTATTTTCTTTTTAAAAAAACATGAAAAAGAAAATACTTTATATAGAATTTATAAAAAAAATCCTTGTGTATTTAAAAAAATATATTCTGTTCCACACAAAATTAAAATAAGAATGCCATAGACAATATAAAAAACGAATTTAAATCAAATTATAGTATCTATATATTATGTACTGAGCTATGTAATTGTAAAAATATTTATCTATATGTACACTAATATTATAAAGAGGAAAACTTTGTTTGTTTGTTTGGTTGTAATGAATAGGCTCAAAAACTACTAGACCGATTTTAAAAATTCTTTCACCATTCGAAAGCTTTATCTACGAGTAACATAGGCTATGTTTTATATGAAATATATTTGATAAATAGATTTTGAGGCGGTACAAAGTTTGCCGAGTCAGCTAGTCCCTTATAAAAATAAAAATGGGGTTCATAGACCAATAGTACAAGTATATAAAAATAATGTTATCTATTTTAACAAAGCATAGGGCAAAATAGCCCAATGGCTACCTATGACCCTTTAAAAAATAAAAAACAATTTGAATAGTTCAAAAGTTCACATCAGATTCTATAAAAAGTAACTTACTATGCAAATATTCACCCTATATTTGAATAATTTGGACCTGTTTGAAACAAGTCCTGTAGAAAGGGCATGGGAAAGTCCTTGAAGGGTAAGGCCGAGGGCCCAGCCACCCAAGGTTAAGTTTGCAACCTGTGATGTCACTTGTGTCTCCAGACCCTTTATCTGTGGAGATTAAGATATTACTGTCTATGGTATGCGCAAAATGTGAGATGTCACGACAAAAAAAACTGGTTTGCTATTAGATACAGTTTAAAAACTAAAAACCACGCTAAAATCGCACAAGGAAAATCGTTAATCCTGACGATCCTGATGAGGAGAATGGGACATAATTATTAAAATCGGGTATTGTCATCGGTTCTTGATAAATAATTGTTCAAAATTTTTAATAATTTAAAGTAGGTTAAAATCGAGTTCAAAGATTCCGTTACATACATACCTATATACAGGTCAAGCTAATAAAAGATTTGTACAAACACGCTTTCTACAGTCACAGCTCCACACTAGGATTCCTTGTATCCTGGGTGCTATGCACACAAACAACGATACACAAACACCCAGAACCAGAACCGATATCGTTTATCATTCAGATGTCTGTCTGGCCGGAGATCAAACCCGGGACCTTTATGCGTCAGACCGGTATGGTGACCTCCTCTTATGATCTCTTCCAAATATTATACTAACTAAGTATGAATGGATTCGTACAATGTACAGTTTTTAAGAATAGAGTATTTTTTAATTACCTAATTTATTGTAGTTTTAAAGTCCTCAACAAAATCTCCATTTAATTGAAAACATGCCCGAGTTTTAATGTTTTCCTCTCAATTCATTGAACATACAATCTTAATTTAATATAACTATAATTTCTAATAGAAAATGTTTTTAGAATACGTTGAAAACATACTCGAGTATCACACGCCCGAGGATCATCACTACTTTATTACTTTACTTCGTAGTAAGCGTAGCGAAAATTATCTCTAATTTACTTGAAATAGACCCGAGTATCATATTATAATGCATCACAGATCCGACTATTGGCATTCCAAATAGATATTCCAATTTTATTTATTTATATAGTTTACTTAAAATATACCCGAGCGTCACACTGCATTACATGCATGAATATTACCAAATCTCAATTTACTCCTCAAGGTCCTCAGCCAATACCTTTCCTAATAAACATGCCCGAGCCTTATACGGCCGAGTGTTACATGCCCGAGTCACCGAATAAATTATACTAACTATGTTGATATATCAAAATCTTCGGAGCCACGAAGTCTGTACACAGGGTGTTTAAAATTCAACACAGCAACGAAATGTCACATAACCTTTTTCACATTTCACATAAATTAGCATATCAACGCTACTGATTTTAATTCGGGACACGCTGTATATACTCTATGTAGAGTTGTAAATAGTAAAATGTTAATGGGATTTTTATTAGTTTTTGGGTGGAAATATTTTGACTCTATCATCGTCAGCTTATTACTGTCTAACTGCTGGACATGTAGCGTTTCAAGGTACGAACCTCCTCTCAGAATAAAAAGACAATTCCGAATTCTCATACATTAGAGAACTTTTTGTAAAGATCAGGTATGCAAGTTTCCTTATGATGTAGGGATTTGAAGGTGGTAGAACCCTCTGTGGTTCGACTCCGGCGGCACCACCCTTACACCTATTTCTGTTATAACAGCAGTGTAGCGCTGCTGTGTTCTGGTTTGAAGTGTGGTAAGAGAGACATACTTTTCTGAGGCGTACCAGCTGACTCCTCAGGATAGCGGCGCATCTGTGGCCTATCTCAGGTGGGAATATCTAATCTTATCTGGGGTTGATTACAGATGTCCATGGGTGGCAGTAGCCTACCATCAGGTGGACTCCATGCTTGTCTGCTACTCCTATATTATTAAAAAAAAATCTACTTAATATGAGTAGTCTAGGAGTAGTAATATGACTCCTTAGTACTGCACACCATATTCTTAAATATATTTAATAATAACAGGATAAGTTAGATAAACATTAGGGCGGATATATTGGTGTCTAGACATTAAAAAAATGTCTGCAGGCCTCACTTCAAAGTAACTGATAATAGATAACTAATTCTTAACACATGACGCGTAACGGTTTTTTTATCTGTATTTTACGTACATGTATAATATTTTGGGCATCGTGCATGTATGAATGAAGGTTCGGAATAGATTTTGGTATTTTTATAAATAATTTAATTTATTTTTCTTATCATAGAAACCATAGAAGTAAATGAAAAGGGAAAATTTGAACTATTTATCTATTACGGTTCAATATATAAAGCGAAAAACGTCGAAAAATATCTGTGGAGGTGGATACAAATGTTCATAGAAATAAAAATAGTAGAACCCATTGTAGTTCGACTACGGCGGTAGTGCCACACCTACTTCTGTCTGATAACAGCAGTGTTAAACGCTGCTGTGTTCTGGTTTGAAGTGTGGTAAAGGAGGCATACATTCCGAGGCGTTCCCGCTTAATCCTCTAGGAATATCTAATCCTATCTGGGGTTGATGACAGATGTCCATGAGCGGCAGTAGCTTACCATCAGGTGGACTGCATGCTTGTCTGCTACTCTTATATTATAAAAAAGACAGTAACTTTCACAATCAGTAGCTCGTTTGCTTTACAAATAATTAAAAAAACCAAAAAAAAGACTGCTTGAAAGTATTTTACGTCACTCCCACATTAGACGAATCCAACGACACCTCATATGTTAATCCGTCAACCGTTTGTGCTGCAGCGTGACAAAGAATGTTTTTTTATAACATAGGAGTATCAGACGGGCATGCAATCCACCTAATGATGAGTGGTTATTGCCATATGGACATCTGTAATCAACCCCAGATAGGGTTAGATATTCCTACCTGACGTCGGCCACAGATACGCTACCCCTGTAGACTAAGCTGGAAAGCCTCGGCAAAGTATGTCCTTACCACACTTTAAACCAGAACATAGCAGTGCTACACTGGTGTTATAGTAGAAATACGTGTGACGGTGGTGCCGCCGGATTCAAACCACAAATACTTCTACCTTCGCATACATATATAATGTGACATACATACGCTAATAAAGCATTACCCTCCGAATGCAGCTAAAAACAGACATAACTTGAGATCTATACTGCGTTCTACGAAATATAACGAACAATGTCGGGCGCGAAGTTAGTCTGAATCTCGTGAAGCGGCCATTTTGATTTCCCGAGTATTGATCCAAGTCTGTTGCGTTTTGAGTTGCTAGGCAACCGCATTGGGAAGTAATTTGGTTAAGTATATACATTTTGCGAAGACATAGAATTATTAGAAATGAATTATCACTTGCTTAAACGGTGAAGGAAAACATCGTGAGGAAACCTGCATACCAGAGATTTATAAAAAAACAAATCTCAAAGGTATGTGTCTACTAATACGCACTTGTCAAGCGCGGTGGACTATGGCCTAATCCTTCTCATTCTGATAGTTCATCATTATCATCATCATCATCAACCCATTACTGTCCCACTGCTGGGCACGGGTCTCCTCTCATAATGTGAAGGATTAGCCATAGTCCGCCGCGCTAGCCAAGTGCGTATTGGAAGACTTCACATACCCTTGAGATTTTTTTTTATAAATCTCTCAGGTATGCAGGTTTCCTGACGATGTTTTCCTTCAAAATCAGAGGTGCGTGATCCTCGGACAACTCGATCGAGAGGCCGAGTTTCTTAATCACTAGGCTATCATTGCCTGTTAGAATAGTTATGACATACATAAAGAAAATAAATACAGTCAAGCAAGACGCTCAGGCGCCCCACAGTGATAATAGCTATCAGATAAGGTATCAACAAGTCGTTTGTTTGATATAATAACACTTATGTCTGATGGAAGCTGACTACAGTTTTTCTAACCGCCACACCTTAAAGAACCCTCTGGTTCGACTATTTTTATATAATACTAGCTGACCCGGCACACGTTGTGTTGCCATATAAATAAAAAAATGTTAAGTGAACAACCCTTATCACTTAGGGGTATGAAAAATAGATAGTAGCCGATGACCGATCCTCAGACCTACTGAATATGCATATAAAATTTGGTGAAAATCGTTAAAGCCGTTTCGGAGGAGTACGGTAACTAACATTGTGACACGAGAATTTTATATATAAGATAGTAGTAGCAGACGAGCATGCAGTCCACCGGATGGTAAGTGGCTACTGCCGTCCATAGACATCAATCTCGGATAGGATTAGATATTCTTACCTGAGGTCGACCACAGTTGTGCCGCTACACCTAAGAACTAAGTCGGAACGCCTCTGATAATCTCTTACCACACTTCAAACAAGAACACAGCAGCATTTAACACTGCCGTTATAACAGAAAACCATGTTATAGCAGAAAAATGCACAAAACCATACTTAAATTTCTTTATACTCTACCTAAATCCTTAAAAAAACGAATAGAATTATGCCTAAACGTCTCTACAATGTACTATATATATATTTATCCTTTACAAAACGAATACATATAACTATATCCGAATGCCTGTATAGCTATTAAATTTCCGTATAGAACTCTACTCAAAACAACTCTACAAATATAGAAACCTATATATAAATATCTTTCCAGAACTCTACCTGCATTTCTTAACTCTACCTATATTACACAAAACTGTTTTATCCAAGGAAATGTACCTAAAAGTCCAATTTAAAGATAATCTTGGGATTGATATCGTGTCGCGGATCAAGATTACCGGGTCAACGACCGCTGGCCGCAGATAAAACACGTCACGTATAACTACGTAGTGTATAACTACTGTCATATAACTACTTCGTGTATACACGGATATAACTTGAAGTTATATTTTTGGAGGGTTACTACCATGTCTTAAAACAATATTATTTTAATCATACTTTTACTTTTTTGCAGGAAATTTAACTTTTTAAGCAAAATATGACAATTTCTGCAGGTTTTATACAATGGATAAGCGAAACATTAATAATGGTTTAAGTTTGTTCAACTGTGTATGACGGAATATTTTACTGTTTTAAGGAGGAAATAAAACTTTCCTGAACTATGATGGTTTTTAAAAGATGGTGTTGAGTTGTTTTTCGAAAACGTATGTATGTCTATGGAAGTGATAGCCTAGTGGTTAAGAAACTCGGCCTTTCGATCGAGGGGTCCGAGGTTAAAATCCCAGGCACTCAGAAATGAGATTTATCAAAATTATGTACGTATTAGAAATTAATTATCATTTGCTTAAACGGTGAAGGAAAACATCGTGAGGAAACCTGCATACCTGAGAGATTTAAAAAATATTTCAGACACAATCCATTTTCGTATAATAATTTTACTCCCAAATAAAGTTAGTTTTTACGACAAAATATTTTTTTTTTATTTTCGTCAAAAATGAGTAAAATTACAAACTTACAATCGAATTAAAATAAATACACATTTGTCGCAAAAAAAAAACACTAAAGTTTCAAAGTCACAATCCCTATAACACAAAACTTCACGTTAATAGGGTATCAGTATCAGTTATTTAAACACAGTTAACTCAGATAAGATAGTTTAGTCAAATTCGGTCGCCACTCTCCTATTGGTCGATTGGAATAGAAAAACGACCCTAAACCCAACTATGTACCATCCTAGAAGACCAACTATGTATATTTTTTGTGACGGTAGGGCCTACACAATTTTGGATTTTGTCGGATTTCCTGTTTGGAAAATTAAATTGTGAAATTTGATTTTTATATAGGATTGTATACAAGTTAATTTATTTATTTAATTATTATAAAATCCACAGCTCTTAAAATCATACAAATACATTTCTTATATAGTATTTCTTACAGCCAATTACAGATTTACAAGATTTTAAAGAACTCATAACAGCACGAATAAGAATTTTATAAATAGGTTAATAAAATGAAATGTCAGTTTTTAATTAAATTTTTGAGTAGCATAAATATCTTTTATATTGAAAACTGTAGAAGTTTCGAAAACATTAAATTGGATATTTATATTGAATTGCATACAAATTAAAGAAATGAAAATGTTATTATGTAGTGTAGTTTTTGAACGCAGAAAACTGTTTTTCTACAAATCTTTTATTTTCAAAATTTTTTGTTTTTTTTTGATAAATATGAAATATTCGTTGAATTAAATCAACCATACTTACTAATAATAATCATATTTAATACATTTTATAATATGTTGCTTTACAAAATATTTTTGAATGTAGAATTTTGTATGGGTCAGAATAGATTTTCATACAAAGACTCAAGTTTCAATTCAAGGTTACGTATCTTTGATTTTATCTCTTTTGCATCCAAAATTAACTTTTACTTATAAAAGTTTCATTTTATAACCTGATGCTTTTGACAGAACATCAAAAATAACATCTGTTTTAGCTTTATGACTGTTACATTCGACGCCCCTTGCAAAGTTTTAAAAATGCTTCTATTTCTAAAAACCGTTTTCGTAATAACCTAAAATCAGTTCATCTAACACTAGTATTCCAAGATTTTACTTATAAAGCTAGTCATAATTGTATCCACAATTTCACGAAAGCTCAGGAAACAGGGCTAGCTTCCAAAACGGTGGCCACCCTAGCAACGGTCCCCCACTCGTAGAAGAAAAAGAATGGACCAATGGGCGTCCAGAATGCACTCTAACGAGCAATTTGATTTATTTTTGACAGCAACTTTGGAGGGAAACAGTGTCGTATTTTTATTCTGTTGCTAGGGACAAGGATTGCACAGATAAAAAATGTTTTAATGGAACTTTGTAAGCTTTGATGTTAAGAATGAAAAGGTTGTCATTTTCAAAATGTGGCTCTAATTCTCAAGTTGGTACAACTTTAGATTGTTAGTTGTACCAACTTGAGAATTCTCATACTAAAAAGAATAGGGTATATAAATGTGTTTGTACAATACTTATAAAAATGACTTAAAATATAAACAGAGATGATAGAAACTCAAGAAACCGAGTTCCAATCAGGGGTTCCAGGTTCGAAAACCAGGCGAAGCGAGTCTGCTTTTTGAAAGTTGTGTGAAATATATTATCACTTACTTAAATGGTAAAATAAATAACAGAACAATACACGGATAGGTTTTTTTTAAGGTTCATATCAGGGTTGTTGCTGATGCAGGTTTTTACTAGATCAGCGGATGCTGATGCTGATGCTGATTTTTTCAGATTAATATCAGCTGATGCTGATGCTGATGCTGATATTTAGAAATACTAAATATAAATATATTTTATACTCATTTGTACGTCCCTTACGAGAATAGTCTGTCTTAACCGACTTCACAAAATGAGGCGGTTTATCAATTCGACCGTATATATGTTATTTTTTATGTTTGTTCGCGGATAACTTCGTAGTTTATGAACCGAACTGGATGATTTTTGTTTTGTTGGAAAAAAAAATATTTCCAAAGTAGTTCCATTGTCACATTATAGTGGTTCCATTGGTTATCGTAAGGGCGACTAGTGCGTTTGTAAGATTTTTAGTATGTCATCACTAAAAAAGGTAAAAAAGAAAAAAAAATACAATCGACACTACAAAGCAAAAATCAACTAAAACAAATTTTGGCTCAGCACATATCTCTGAAGCCGGCGCTCATATTGAACTCGCTGTTTGCGCCGTTATCCAACGAAAGATATTTAGCACCGTCTTCAGAACCATGTACCAAATCAACATCCACTTCAGCTACCCTCCACTCTGCAGTGACACAGAAGTCGGCATATGTTTGTTATTTTATTTTTACAAATACTACACTGTGCCGTATCTTTGTTCAATAACGAAATATTTGGTCATATTGCACTTTTCACTGGATGTCGCATTATGAATTGAATACATAATTCTGTTATTGATTGATTGAACTATGATCGAAAGTCATTGATGTCTGACCAAATTACGTTGTCAATACAATCGAATGATTGTTTGATGAGGGAACAAGTGACCACTTATCTTTATAAACCGTCTGTGATTGGCTAAAACTCCACGTGATTTAAGCTCGGTCCCGCCTTCAACGAACACGTTACAACTTCAATATCAGCATTAAAAATCAGCGTCTTTTGTTGCGGATGCGGATGCTGATGCTGATATTTAAAAGAAAGCTGATAATCAGCGGATGCTGATGCTGATGCTGATATTCGCAACAACCCTAGTTCATATGGGTGTGTGAAGTCTACCAATGTACGCTTAGCCAGTGTGGTGGACGATGGTCTAAATCCTCTCACTCTGGCATCTGTGCCCAGCAGTGGGACAGTAACAGTTGACGACAACTCCACAAATAAAAAAATCAGAGCATACGTGAGATTCTAACCTCGGTGTAGTCCGCGTAAAACTGCTAGTCCGCTCTGAATATAGAAATGAATCGTCGCCATAGAAAATTGTATTACTACACCTGCTCGCAACTTCAGAGCGGACTAGCAGTTTAGCGAGGACTATACTTCTTATTGATAGGCGTTTCATCCACTAGGCTATAACCACATAGAAAAAATATAACACATCCTTTTTTAGGATAGCAAAAAAGGGTCCTAATAGGTCTACCTGACCATTTTTTACTTTATTTCCAAAACTCCGCCCTTTGGAAGATAAATTTAAATATGTAAACAATGGCTTGTACTTTTCTATTTTTGTCTATCCTCAAAAGGGGTGGAGCTAAAACGGGTCGATTTTTATTTAGTTACCTTATTTCATAGTATACACAGTGTGTATTTTTTGTAATTTTGTAAGGATTTCTTTTATATATAAGTAGCAATCGTGCAGTGCATTTAAGGCCCTTTAAGGGTAACTCATTGTTTTATGGATATCTGTAATCAACCACAGATAAGATTAGATTCCTACCTGAGGTCAAGCACATTCCGCTACACCTGAGGACTAAGATGGAATATCTTGGAAAAGTATGTCTCTTACCACACCCTTCAAACCAAAACGCAGCACTTACCACTGCTTAAGCAGAATGAGTAAACCAAGATAGATAGAGTCCTATCTGAGGTCGGCCAGTGTTGCTACCCGAAGATTAAGATGAAATGTCTCTCCCTCACCACTGACACATAAAATAAACGTTTTATTTATCAAAACTTTAAATCGGTTTTGCTTGGTCAAATAATCTGAAAACCGTCCTTGTGACGTCATAATAGGGAGAAATCTGACATAGTTTCATACAGATGGTGGTACACGCCCTGTTTTTTACCTTTGTATTAATGGTACTGACAGAACTGACAAGATTTTTGTCTCTGCTGTATCCACACATCATTAACCCATTACTGTCCCACTGCTGGGCACGGGTCTCCTCTCAGAATGAAAAGGATTAGGCCATAGTCCACCGCGCTGGACAAGTGCGTATTGGTAGACTTTACATACCTTTGCAAAACTTTTTTTTAAAGATATCTCAGGTTTCCTCACGATGTTTTCCTTCACAAGCGGTTAATAAAGTGTCAGCAAGTGATAATTAATTTCTACTACGCACATAACTTTGAAATATAGGTGCTTGCCTGGGATTTGAACCTCGGACCCCTCGATCAAGAGGCCGAGTTCCTAAACCACTAGGCTATCACTGCTTAATTACCATCAGGCAAATATGTATCCACACGCTTAGCCATAAACTCCAAATCTCTACAAATGAAGAGGAAAGAAAGAAAGAAAGAAAGAAAGAAAGAAAGAAAGAAAGAAAGAAAGAAACATTTATTCGGATAATTGCAACACAAATGAAATATTATAACTGAAAAAGACAAAAAAAACACATAAAGCAAATGAAAAGAAAAAAACGACAAAAAAGGACAATAAAAATGTAGATTCAAATTATTACTATAATATGTGTTGCAACGACCGCGAAAAGGATCTGGACTAATGTGTGGACGCATTGCAAATGCTTGCGGAAAATTCCTTATTTGTTAAACACCTAACACTCCATTGGATCACAAGAACAAATCTACACAAACCAAGTGAAACGCTCTGTCCACACATTTGAATGCGTGACAGTTTGTTCAAGTTTGACAAGCGTGTAAATGCGTCATTATCATTGTGTTTTTGCGAGAACATAATTAGATTATTTCAAGTCTCACGAGATCTGACGTCTAGTCTCTTACTAAACCAGTCTAGCTCTACCAATGTCGTGACGTCAATGTCCTCAATGTGGTACACTACCTTTACACTTAGTATGAGTTTTTACGTTTTTACAAAAAATGACTGTTTTTGTATTTGTCTACTTATTTGCAAATAAATCTCCAATCAGTTCTGATACAGTCCACTAGGGGCGCTGATTGAAAATGTATTGGCAACTACGTAAAAAAATACAAAAACAGTAATGTATGTAAAAACGTAAAATCTCATACTAGTCTCTATCTAGACCAGTCTAGCTCTACCAATGTCTTGACATCAATGTCCTCAATGTGGTAGACCTTATCAGTTGTCAAACATTCGCGAACTGACCAACATGGTGACGAACTAAACCATATCTCGTTATAACGCGAATAGGGCTGTGTCTTCATTTTCAAAAATAATATATTTACCAGAATTTAATAAACTCACTTGTAATTTATGAAAAAGAAGAATACAATGAAATAATAAATAAAAGTATGCAATGAAAAGAACAATAAAATTAATAATAAATGATAATTAAATAGTAGTAACATTTAAAAATACAATAAAAACATGTTATAAAAAGAATAATAAATTTAATAAAATAATGGTAATCACATTGTAGTAACATTTAACAATAGAATAAAAGCATTAATAAAATAATATCAAATAAATCATATCAAAATAATAATAAAAGATAATCAAATTGTAATAACATTTAACAATAGAATAGAAGAATAAATATAAGAATGACATAAAAAGAAGAGTTAAATTAATAAAATATTGGTAATCAAATTGTATCTAGTAACATTTTAAAAATACTTTTAGAAATAAAAATGTTAGAAAATAATTAAAAGATTTCAAAAAATGAGGTTTTGTATTCAACCGCTATGTATGTCTGTATGAATGTATGTGTGTATATATGTATTATATGTATGTCATCATCAACCCATTACTGTCCAACTGCTGGGCACGGGTCTCCTCTCAGAATGAGAAGGATTATGCCATAGTCCACCGCGCTGGACAAGTGCGTATTGGTAGAGTTCTCTCAGGTATTCTGGTTTCCTCACGATGTTTTCCTTCACCGCTAAGCAAGTGAAATTTGAAAATCAGAGGTGCCTGGGATTTGAACCTCAGACACCTCGATCGAGAGGCCGCGTTTCTTAACCACTAGGCTATCACTGCTGCTATGTATGTATGTTTTTTTATAATATAGGAGTAGCAGACGAGCATGCAGTCTACCTGATGGTAAATGGCTACTGCCGCCCATGAATATCTACATTAACAATTTCCTCTGCGATTTTAGAATGGATTTAGAATGAATTTTAGTTTTTTTTTTGTTAATTTATTTAAAATATATATTAAATTTAAAACAGTGTAGTCCCATCCCTATCGTACACGTGCCTACGGAACATGACCCCCTTCCTAAAATAACAATTTAGAGCGTCGATTACGAATCGGGATCGCGATATCTATCTCCGGTATCTATCGACCTGTTATCGGTATCAGCTTTTCAAGGGCGATCTACATATCTACATATCTGTATATCTACATATTTGCATATCTATATATCTACATTTACAGACACACTTCGTTTCGACTTCAGAGTATTAGCATTTGTGGTTTGGTAGTTGTATTGTTTTATTAAAAAAACATATTTTATCAGAATACAGTAGCCTTTTTTTTGTCTCAAGGGAGAAACCTTCAAAAGGTACCCGGTGCTGTGGGAGCGACACAGAGTTATGTGGGACTCTTACCGCACTAAAACCCCCCCGGTGGCCGTCCTCGGCGCTGCGTGGAGACTCCGGGATCTCCATAGGAACGCAACCAGAGTAAGAGGACTCTCTTAGTGCTTTGCCTCGTCGGGCTCCGCTAATAAAAAAATCAGAGGTGCGTGAATTTGCTCGGACCCCTCAAGGGGCTGAGTGTCGACTAGGCTTTTCTTTCTTTTTTTTATAATATAGGAGAAGCAGCCGAGCCGCCATCGAGCTGGACATCTGTAATCAACCCCAGATAGGATATATTCCTGATATTCCTTAGATATTGACCTGAGGTCGACCACAGGTGCGCCGCTACCCTTCAGGACTAAGCTGGTACGCCTCGGAAAAGTATGTCACCCTCACCCTTCAAACCAGAACACAGCATTGCTTAACACTGCTGTTATAACAGAAATAGATGTGGCGGTGGTGCCGGAGTCGAACCACAAAGGGTTTTTCCACCTCTGTAGGCTTTTGCCTAACCAAGTAAAATAAAATCTTATTATAAGCAGTAACAAAACATTTTACGACAAAATAGTATTACGTTGAAGTTTGGCACGGACACAAGTATTCTGGTTCATTGGCATCCCGCGAATGCTGCGGAATGCCTCATGTTATTGCGATGTTTTTTCGAATTACGACTATTTTATGTAGGGAATTAGTTGGTAATTAGAGTTTTATTGTAAAGGACAGTACCCTTACCATGAGTTTTTACGTTTTGACAAATATGACTGTTTTGGTATTTGTTTACGTATTTGGTTATACAATTTCCAATCAGCGCCCCTAGCGGATTGTGTCAGAACTATAGTGTCGGTAACGTAACATTAAATGTCTAAATTGACAAAATGGCGCTTTATGTTTTGTCTCTCCTTCTTGCGAACATGTGAGGCAGACAAAAAGCACTTACTTATTGTTACGTTTACTCAGTCTACTGAAGCAAACGGAACAGAATAATGGATTGAGTAAACGTAACGTAAAATTGTGGGTTTGTTCAAAGTTCTGCACTGAATTTTTTTAGTCAACCCATTTGCAATATACTTTTTGACATATTTAATTTCATATAAAAAACGTTTCATCCATTAACCAGCTCGGTGAAGGTCGTCTTATATCGGGATCTTCTACTATAATTAGGCTATAGACATTTTGGCTACTTTAACAACTTGTACCTATTTTTTTATACTATCGGAGTAGCAGACTTTTGAAGGTGGTAGAACCCTTTGTGGTTCGACTCCGGCGGTACCACCGCCACACCTATTTCTACCTAATAACTGCAGTGTTAGGTGCTGCTGTGTTCCGGTTTGAAGGGTGTGGTAAGGGAGAAAGACTTTTCCGAGGCATTCCAGCTTAGTCCTCAGGGGTAGCGGCGCATCTGTGGCCGACCTCAGGTAAGAATATCTAATCCTATCTGGGGTTTATTACAGATGTCCATGGGCGGCAGTAGCCACTTACCATCAGGTGGAATGCATGCTCGTCTGCTACTCTTATATTATAAAAAAAAAGACGAGCACACAGTAAGTAGCTGCTGTCGCCCATAGATAAATGTATTCAACCCCAGAATTAGATTCCTACCTGAGGTCGGCCTCAGATGCACCACTACCCCTGAGGACTTAGCTGGAACGCTTTGCAAAATCACCACACTTCAAACCAGAACACAGCGTTTAACACTGCTGTTATAACAGAAATAGGTGTGGCTGTGGAGCCAGTGTCGAAAGATAAAGGGTTCTTACCAACTTACCTACAACATAAATATCAGAATTAACCTGGAACCTAAACCCTGGACCTTTTATTCAAGTGATCAAATTTAATACCACTTTTTCACTTACTCAGTATGAGTAAGTGAATAGTAATCTTTGAAAATCAGTATTTTTAGTATGAGTTTTTACGTTTTTACAAAAATGGCTGTTTTGGTATTTATTTACGTATTTGCCCATACACTCCCAATCAGCGTCCCTAGCGGATTGTATCAGAACTGATTGGAAATATATGAGAAATACCTAAACAAATACAAAAACAGTAATTTATGTCAAAACGTAAAAACTCATACTAAGGACACTGGACTAATCCTTCAATATAGAGTTCTAATCGGATTAAAATCAGACTCTACATCAGAACTCTACACAGTACGAAAAGCTCCAGACCAAGTAATTTCATTTTGCCAAATTTCGCCATAGAGCAGGTGCGACAAGGACGGAGATATACTGTCTGGTGAGTGCGAGCGAGATGGCACAGTGCCGTCTTCCTTTGACTGCACTCGTCTCGTGTTTGGGTGTGGTGTGTCTGACAGCGGGTTCATAAGCGACAGCGGATGAAAACTATATCGCTGTAAGATAATCGATGTAAGATAATTGAATTTGAATTTGAATTTAAAGCGATATTTTGAAGTGTTTGATGTTTATAACTATTGGTTTGTTTTATCCACCATTATTCCCACCGCTGTGCATAGGTCTGTTCTCAGAGGGGCTTAGGCTAACCTAAGACTAATCTTACCTTAGGGTTAGACTCTATTGCCCTGGTCGAGTGCTAATTAATTGACTTCATATACCGTAAAGAACATTCTTAAAGAACTCTTAAGTATGCATCTTGTAGATTTCCTCACGATGTCATCTTTCGCCGTCAAAGCAAGTGAAATAATGTGTAATGTGCATGAAAAAGCAGAGGTGTGGGCGTGGGATTTGAACCTCGAACCTTCGACAGTAAAGCCGAGTTTTAAGCACTACGGTATCACTGCTCAATAACTGAATTTAGTGTAACTCTACTTCTTTGTACATATTGAAGATATATGACATGTGTTTTACATTGTCAGTATGGACGTAAATAATAAATATTATATATTATTTTAATTTAATACATTTGTAACACATAATGTGCATTTTATGTTTCTATACACACTATATGAACTTAAATTGTACCAAATTATATATACGTCGTACACAAATACTTTGAACAGGGATAAAAAAATCTTCTTCACAATTTAATATTTAGATTATTCTAATAAATAACGAAACAATATAATAAAATGTATTTCCAAAATAATATTAGTCTAAAAACCACAGTTGGATCAGTAATTTTTGAGAAAATTGAACATAGAACTTACACGAACATACAAACATACATACATACACACATACATAGCGGTCGCATACAGAACCCTTTTTTGAAGTCGGTTAAAAAGTTACTAAAGGCTTGTTAGGGGTTAAAAGCTTCTAGCTATCCGCGGTAACTACCAACCTACCCCACCCCGACGACAGATCGGGCGAGGTCATCGACCCTCGAAGGCTGCTTGCAGGCACTTCCGCGTGTAGCTATACTGATGCCGTACCTGGATCCAGTTGACTAATAACAAAATGAATCTGTCTGTCTGTAAACTTCGGTGATAGAACCCTTTGGTTCGACTCCGACATCACGGACACTTACTTCTGTTATAATAGTAACAGCAGTGTAGCGCTGCTGTGTTCTGGTTTGAAGTATGGTAAGGGAGGCATACTTTTCCGTGTTCCAGCTTAGTCCTTAGGAATAACGGCGCATCTGTGGTCTAACTTACGAAGGACTTTATCTGGGGTTGATTACAGATGTCCATGGGCGGCAGTAGCCACTTACCATTGGATAGATTCCTGTACCCTTACCATGAGTTTTAACGTTTTGACAAATGACTGTTTTGGTATTTGTTTACATATTTGCCCATACAATTTCCAATCAGCGCCCTTAGCGGATTGTGTCAGAACTAGGAAATCGCATAGGCCAATACGTAAACAATAACCAAAACAGTCATATTTGCCAAAACGTTAATACTCATGGTAAGGGTACTGATGACTATGGAAAACTACATTTCTTTTCATTTCATTTCGGATATGTATGTCTGCCTTAGCCTTCAAAGCATTCTGGTTTACGTACACTACTGTTATAATAGAAATTGTGATCGACTTCAGGTAGAACCATTGTTCTATATGCAGTTAATGGCAGGTGGACTGCATTTAAAATAATAATGAAATTGAATATTAATTTATTAATAATCATAATACCCAATATTACCACGCTTTTATTAGCTTGGGTTGCATGTATGTATGTATGTACCTATCTAACGTAATCTTTGAACTCGATTTTTACCCACTTTGAACGGTTCGATTAATTTAAAATTTTGAACAACTATCAAGAACCGATGACAATACACGATTTTAATAATTTTATCCCATTCTCCTCATCAGGATCGTCAGGAATCAGGATTAACGATTTTCCTTGTGCGATTTTAGCGTGGTTTTTAGTTTTTAAACTGTTAACATTATTTTTTTGTTACCTTCAGGTACTAATAAGCAGACATCATGTATTGGGTAAGTACATAAACTAGATAATTATTATAAGAACGATTTCTCGGCAGCACACCTATTTCTGTTATAACAGCAGTGTTAGCGCTGCTTTGTTGTGGTTTGAAGTGTGGTAAGGGAGACATAGTATTCCAAGGTATACCAGCTTAATCTTTAGGCGTAACGACGCATCTGTAGCCAACCTCAAGTAGAACTCTAATCTCATCTGGAGTTGATAACAGATGTCCATGTGTGGCTGTAACCACTTACTATCAGGTGGACTGCATGCTCGGCTGCTACTCCTATGTTATATCAAAATAAACATATCCTGACTAACTGATTTATCTCCACAGAGCCTAAACAATCGAAGAAAGAAGCTATTGTCTAAATTTCACATTTGAACAATAGCCTTCTTTTATGACGTAGGAATACACTAAGGACGAATTTAATGATATTCCTCCCCTAAGGGGGTAAAATAGAAGTTGAAAGTTTGTTTGAAAATCCGCCAAATTTGAAGCAAATTCTATGAAAATTAGTTGGCTAGTTTCTGGCTATAGAATGAGGAAACACCGTTTCTAACTAACTAACTAACTATTTCACCGTTTTAATTGGAAAATCAGCTCTGAGGGGTAAAATAGGGGTGTAAAGGTCGTTATAACCTGACGAAAGGTAATGTTTTTCGAGCGTTTGTATAAATGTATGTCTTATTTGTTACGCCCTATTTATAGTACAAACGACTGGATGGATTTTAACATATTAGATGTCCTTTATCTTGGTCCTCAACCCGCTACTGTGCCACTGCTGGGCACGGGGCTCCTCTCAGAATGAGAAGGATTAGGTCATAGTCCACCTGGCCAAGTCCCTTGGTAGATTTTACATACATTACATTACATTTGAGAACTTTTTTTAAGATCTCAGGTACGCAGGTTTCCTCACGATGTTTTCCTTCACCGTTTAAGCAAGTGATAATTAATTTATAATTTTGAAAAATCACACGCCTGGGAATCGAACTTTGGACTCCTCAAGAGGCCCAATTTCATCCACTATCATACAACATACTACTATTTATAAAGCTCAATTTATTTATTAATTTTCCCTGATAATTGAAAACCGGAAGACCGCTTTTCCGGGGGAATAGTTCGCTAGTGCCTAATTGAAGCCTCCAGGCTTTTGTATTGATCGGTCTCTGAAGTCTCTCGTAGAGACGATAGAGCTTGGATATTACGTAATGTATGTAGAGTCTTCAATTTACGTTAGGATTTTAAACTCCTGGTTCGCTCGTAGTTACCAACGTCACGTTACTTAGTCCTCAGGAATAATAAAGCTGTGGTCGACTTTTTTATAATATAGGAGTAGCAGACGAGCACGCAGTCCACCTGATGGTAAGTGGCAACTACCGCCCATGGATATCTGTAATCAACCCTAGATAGGATTAGTCCTACCAGAGGTCGGCCACAGATGTGCCGCTACCTGACGACTAAGCTGGAACGCATCGGAAAATTATGTCTTCCTTACCACACCCTTCAAACCAGAACACAGCAGCGGTTAATGCTGCTGTTATAAAGCTGAAAAAGGCGTAACGATGGTGTCCCCCGAGTCAAACCACGGGTTCTATCTGCGAATATTATAAGTTACGTCACGCGTCTGTATTTGGGTCACAGAAATACATACATAAATATGAACCAAATCTGAACTTAATCTATCCAGTAGATTTGCAATAAATTGGCTGTGACAGACGAACAGACAGACAGACAGTCACGAATGATCTAATTGGTACAACATACGTTGGAATCCTCTGAATTGTGGGAGTAACTTATTATAATAATATTACTTGTTTTTCCAGTTATGTAATTTTCAGAAATCATGAAGATCTGTAATCAACCCCAGATAGGATTAGATATTCCTACCTGAGGTCGGCCACATATGCGCCGCTACATGAGGACTAAGCTGGAACGCCTCGGAGAAGTATATCTCCCTTACCACACTTCAAACCAGAACACAGCAGCGCTACACTGCTGTTATGAGGTAGAAATAGGGTTCTACCAGCTTCAAAATTGAAGTATATGTATGTAACTAAAAATAGACATTATATTCAAGCAATCATCTCTATTATAATTTCTAGGTCCGCGAGGTCTATTCCTAGATAACCATTTTGGAAATATCGATTCCGTTGCTAAGCAGCAGTGCATGCGCAGTACTAAGAGGGGGGATGGAAATTTGGCGGGGAAATCGATATCTTCTGTCTCTGTCTGACGTGGGGGTGGGAGGGAGATGGCGTGGTTCGACGGCTCTCCGTAAATTGGTTAAGTTTGGAGCTTAGATTTTGATTTTGATACTGATTTTTGGTCTAGGTCTAGAATTGAGGTTTTATTGCTATAATACGCCAGGACTTCCGTAATCGTGGATGTTTTAGACACATACAAAGGTGATACAAACATCCATGCACAGAAAAGAAATTCTTACAATTTTTTTAATTTTGGCATAATGCAGTTAAGTTAAGCAGGTTTTTAATATGTATATCACTTCAGTGTTTTTCAAAGCTTTTCGTAATATGACCGTTGAGTATACAAAAATATTTCTCGACCCCCTACCCTAGTTGTATCTACTCGTAAATTTGAAGGTGGTAGAACCCTTTGTGGTTCGACTCCGGTGACACCACCGCCACACCTATTTCTACCTAATAACAGCAGTGTTAAGCTGTGTTCCGTTTTGAAGGGTGTGGTAAGGGAGACATACTTTTCCGAGGCGTTCCAGCTTAGTCCTCAGGGGTAGCGGCGCATCTGTGGCCGACCTCAGGTAGGAATGTCTAATCCTATCTGGGGTTGATTACAGATGTCCATGGGCGGCAGTAGCCACTTACCATCAGGTGGACTGCATGCTGGTCTGTTACTCCTATATTATAAAAAAAAATCTTATTTCTATTTTATTGTGTTACAAAAATGTAAGCAGGATAATATATATATTTTTTATTACTAATTGGTTAAATATACATAATTAACTAGATACTTAAACCAGACTTACTTTTAAATTGATTAAACCGAGTGCCTTAAATAAAAAAATCTTTGTGAAAATATATTTTTTTTAAGTTTATATATTTCTCTTATTTAAGTAAATCCACTGGAGTACAATTTATGGTAAATGGCGACTGCCATCCAAGCACATCTATATTCAATCTCTGATAGAGTGAGAGTCATACATGTAGTCGGCCGTTGAAAAAGATTTTTTTACCTTGGCTACTCCTTATCCTCTCGAATCTGTTATCCATTATTGTTAAAATAAATAATAGTTAATTATTTAATACGTAACTTAGTTAGTGCTTATCTGAGATTGGAACTTCGAGCCACGAACTGAGACGCCAAATCTCAAACCATTTGGCTATCACTACTTCATTCAATGCTTTCATTTTTTTTTAATTTAATTAGATTTTTTTTAACTGAAAAGAAATTCAAACGTAAGTGGCATAGAATATTAGTTAAAACTCAGATTAAATGAACATAAGTATCATTTATCTGTCGATTCATACGAATAAAGCTTACACAGGATCACTTAGCAACAGCATAATTTTACCACACCCCACTCTGTCCAAGGCCTCTGCCACACTTTCTGAGGAAACTGACTCTTATTACTCGTTCACAGAGCGACTATTCGGTTGGAAAGGCCCCCATTTCACTTACAAGCGTGGAACCGGCCAGGGAATAATTGATAAGAGCAAGTCTCGATTTTTGTTTGCTGTTTTTTCACGGAGTACCACAAGGCATTGCCTCGGCCCGGTACTCTTCGGCCTTGGTGGGTTTAATTTATCCAGTTTAGTTACATTTTGATTCGTATAAGTGGGTCGCCTTGTATCCTTGTTTGGGGTGCATACAACGTTTAATTAGGGTTGAAATTTTGGAGTTTTATATTCGATCCCTTCGATCTCTTGATCCAGTTTTACCTACCAAAGATAGGATTTGATAATGTCTAGTATGCAGTATTATTGAATGTTAATCTTTTGGCAAAACATTGGATAGATTGATTATTAATAACGGGCAATAGTGAAAATCATGAGTTAAAATAATAAGTTTTCATATTAAAAAGGACCTAAATAAGATAAGTAAATGTAAAAAGATCTAACCGTTCTTTTTTTGATTTGTCGACAGACTTTCTTTCTTTTGGCTGCTATTGATAAGTTTTAAGTTAAGTTAAGAATAAAAATATCTAGAAAAGTTATAATTATGGGTAAACTCATATTAACAGAGTTTATTTGTCTGATCTGTTCTCGTGCAGTCTTTGTCAAGTTCGTCAGAAACGGATATGATTACTCAAAACTTTAACGATACTACGAACTTGTACAGCAATGATAGCCTATTTCCTATATAGCCTATTTGATAGCCAACTTCGAATGATTTCGATTTTTCAACGTTCGTTAGAAACTAATTATCACTCACTCTAACGATGTAAAAATAGTGAAGAATACATGCCTGAGATTTAAAAAAATCTCAAAGATGTGTGAAGTCCACCAATTTGCTCAAGGCTAGAAATGAACTATGTCCTAAGCCCCAGTGAGGAAAGCCATGCCCAGCAGTGAGACATTAATTGGTTGACAATAACACATAAAATAACACGTAACATATGTAAATACATAGTAATATACAATATTTCTCTGTTTGTGGCCACAACAAGCATATAATGTAGAAGTAGCAGACGAGCATGCCGTCCACCTGATGGTGGCTACTGCCGCCCATGGACATCTGTAATCAACCCAGATAGGATTAGATATTCCTACCTGAGGTCGGCCACAGATGCGCCGCTACCCCTGAAGTCTAAGCTGGAACGCCTCGGAAAAGTATGTCTCACTACCGCACCCTTCAAACCGGAACACAGCAGCGCTACACTGCTCTTATAAGGGAGGAATAGGTGTGGCGGTGGTGCTGCCGGAGTCGCACCGCAAAGTGTTCTACCACCGTTAATAATAAATAAAGATATGCAAGATAAGCAAAAAATGTAGTTTGTAACGTCTAGACCTATCACAATTGTACCATTTTAACCAGAAAATTAATTCAAAATTAAAACCATAATAAAACTATGGTGATTAAAGGTAGAACGGAGATCGTGTCGTCAGTGACATCGAGTCGTGACGTCGCGTCGTGACGGTCCTCGTGGTAGAATATCATTTGTTTTGCCTTCAACATTCTTGTGAAAAATTGCAAATGCAGAAATATGGTGATTTCATACATAAATGGATGGTTTAGTTCTAATATCAAGAAAAATATCTTATATATAAAATTCTCGTGTCACAATGTTAGTTACCGTACTCCTCCGAAACGGCTTTACCGATTTCCACCAAATTTTATATGCATATTCAGTAGGTCTGAGAATCGGCTACTATCTATTTGTCATACCCCTAAGTGATAAGGGTTGTTCACCCTTAACATTTTTTCATTTATATGGCAACACAACGTTTGCCGGGTCAGCTAGTTCTTATATACGATTTAAATTGAGTGGCCTGAAGTTTGAATCTATGGCACGCATCTCTGATTATTACTCAAAGTTATAGATATAGCCCGCGCCAAACTGCTAGTCCACTCTGAAGTTGTTGCGAGCCGGTGTAGTCATACAATTTGCTATGGCGACGCGATTCATTTCTATATTCAGAGCGGACTAGCAGTTTTACGCGGAGTTTATTAAAAATTATTTATCACTTGCTATAAAGGGAAGAAAAATGTGAGGAAAAGAGTTCCTTAAAGAAGACAATAAAAACAAGAAAATCGGACTGTTTAAAAATATAGCCTCTGTTTCTCCCACACTTTAGACTAATCCAACGACATTTCCTATGTTAAGATCGTTCCAAATAATGAAACCTGCATGCATTACAAAAACATTAGCTCCACTCCAACTAAACAAGGTTCTCAGAGGTATATGATATAATCAAAACACTTGTCCAGATGTGGACTGCCTTAAACCCTCTCTGTGAGGAAATCCGTGCCCTTGCCCAGCAGTGGGACTGTGGGTACGACGTATCGTGTCGTCAGTGATCGAGTCGTGATGGTCGTGTCGTGACGATCTTCGAGGTAGAATATAATTTGCTTTGTCTTCAATATTCTCACAAATGCAGAAATATGCTGATTTCATCCGAGTACATGAACGTCTGTAGATCTATTTATTGAAGATTTTTTTATGATACAGAAGTAGCAAACGAGCATGCAGTCCACCTGATTGTAAGCTACTGCCGCCGATGGACATCTGTAATCAACCCCAGATAAGATAGTCCTACCTAAGGTCGGCCACTGATGAGTTACTTTACCTGTAACCTAAGATATAAGAAAAGATAGAGAACCCTTGGTAGATAAGGTGGTAGAACCCTTTGTGGTTCGACTCCGGCGGCACCACCGTCACACCTATTTCTGCCGCACAACATCAGCGTTACGCTACTGAGTTCTGGTTTAAAGGGGCGTGGTAAGGGAGACAGACTTTTCCGAGGCGTTCCAGCTTAGTCCTCAGGGGTAGCGGCGCATCTGTGGCCGAACTCAGGTAGGAATATCTAATCCTATCTGGTGTTGATTACAGAGTAGTAGCCACTTACCATCAGGTGGACTGCATGCTCGTCTGCTACTCCTATGTTGTATAATGTACAGTGTTAGAAAAGTTCTCAAAGGTTTGTAAATACTACCATTTTGCCAGATGTGGATAATGGATAATCCCACTCTGTGAGGTGACTCATGCCCAGCAGTGGGTCATTAAGACGACCCGCGTAGCGGAGCGGTCACCATACCGGTCTGACGCGCAAAGGGTCCCGGCTTCGATCCCCAGCCAGACAGATATCTAAATGATGAATTTAGATTTCTGTTTCTGAGTCTGGGTGTTTGCGTATTTGTCTATGTGTGTGTCCATGGCACCCACGACACAGGGAATCCTAGTGTGGGGCTGTGAGTGTAGAAAGCGTTTTATTATTATTATTAATGCCATAACAACAAAAACAGGATAACGTTTACTGTCTGTACATTGTAATAAACTTATCGCTATATATACACATGACAGACATAATATTTTTATCTATAGTGTCCATACAGACATACAGTTGAGCGTTTCGGAGAATTTCGCTTACACGGCAAATTAAATAAATATTGCGTTTTATTGCCACACCTTCTTATATTTCTCTAAAAGTATTTAAAGGTGGGTTGTGACCCCCTAGGGGGTCGCCGAGCGCTAAAGAGGTCAAACAATATATCTTCAAAAATATATTTTTACTAAAAGTTGTAATTTATTATAAAAGGCGTTTGGCGACGTATTAGTAAAAATATGTCAGTTTTTGGTATTTAATGATGTATTTAACGAATATAATTTTGAAAATATATAAATAGCTATAGTGTTATTTTAATAAAATATATTTTATGTACATACTATAATAAAGTACAAATTAAAAACAGCGGAGCAAAGGGGTTCGAGTAATATTGTTACACCTTTAGGGGTTGAGCCATGTAAAAGATTGAGTAACACTGGTCCAATACATAGCTATATTCCGGTTTGAAGTGCGGTACGAGACACTGTTTGAAACGTTCCAAATTAGTTAAAAGTATCAATAACCGACCTCAGGTAGGACGCCAATCCTATCTAAGATTGATTATAGATGTCTATGTAGTGGTCATTTACCATGCATGTCATATGCGTAGATATGCCACATGCTTTAAAGGTGATGAAAAAGATCAAATAGTTCTTAAAAATCTCAAAGGTATGTGAAGTCTACCAATACGCACTTGTCCAGAGCGGTGGACTATGGCCTAATCCTTCTCATTCTGAGAGGAGACCCGTGCCCAGCAGTGGGACAGTAATGAGTTGACGATAGGTATTTCAAGCACTTTCTTGTAGCGATAAGGCGGTGCAACGTAGGTCGAAAGTTATCAGGCGCTGATAACTGATGTGAGCTCCAAGGGCATTTTTAAGAGCTCGTAATAAAACTGTGGAGTCGACGGACGAAATCAATGGAGATGATTTTTACTATAGTAGCGGACGAGCATGCAGTCCACCTGATGGTAAGTGGCTACTGCTGCCCATGGACATTTGTAATCAACACCAGATAGGATTAGATATTCCTACCTGAGGTCGGCCACAGATGCGCCGCTACCCCTGAGGACTATGCTGGAACGCCTCCGAAAAGTCTGTCTCCCTTACCACACCCTTCAAACCGGAACACAGCAGCGTCTAACACTGCTGTTATTAGACAGAAATAGGTGTGGCGGTGATGCCGCCGGAGTCGAACCACAAAGGGTTCTACCACCTTCACCTGATGGTAAGTGGCTACTATTGCCCATGGACATTTGTAATCAACACCAGATAGGATTAGATATTTCTACCAGAGGTCGGCTACATGGCAACACAACGTTTGCCGGGTCAGCTAGCATAAGATATACAAATATACTTGAAAGATGGTACTGAATCTGTACTCATTATTCCTGAAAAACCATTTTATATAATACAGATAAGATAAGATATAGAAAAGATTAAATAACAACTCCATTCTTTATTTTCTCTGACAATCCATTATATGACATCTTATTCTCTAAACAATATAATAATCCTTCTTTCTTTCTTTATATACTTTCCTTTATATACTTTCCCGCTACATTGCTACTCACTAGTAATTAAAAAAACTTTTTAACATAAAATTATTAAAAAATTGGAAAGATTCCATTAAAATTCAAATCCCAGGCACCCCTGATTTTTCAAAGTTATGTGCGCATTAGAAATTAATTATCAATTGCTAAACGGTGAAGGAAAACATCGTGAGGAAACCTGCATACCTGAGAGATTTATACAAAAAAATCTCAAAGGTTTGTGAAGTCTACCAATACGCACTTGGCCAGCGTGGACTATGGCCTAATCCTTCTCATTCTGAGAGGAGACCCGAGCCCAGCAGTGGACAGTAATGAGTTGTTGATGATGATGATGAATTTAGCATTGAGTCCGCCTGTTGTACCACAACTTTGTTTTGGTCAATAAAGTATAAATAAATAAATGAATTAAAAAATGTTGTAACTTAAACGTTACAATTCTGTATGATTCGGTCAGGGTGGTACCACCGTCACACCTTTTAGTGTGAAGCAGTTTTGCGTTTTGGTAGATGGGTGTGGGTGACTTACATATGAAGATCATCTTGGTCTTCAGGAATGGCAACTCTGTGATAGGCTTCAAATCAAATCAAATTAATTTTTTTTATTCATAATAGGTTCTTTATAGAGCACTTTTTGAAAATCAATGCAATTACCACCACTTCACAAGGTGTTTCGTTATAGAGAAGAAGCGGCGACCGAAAGAAGAAAGAAACTCCATAACACACATCTTTTAAAAAAATATGTTTCATACAATGGCTCTTAACCTAGTGGTACATGTGGAACTGGGGCTACTTCAGACCATACCGTTTTATCCGTTTATGAAAATGGTGTCTATGTCAGCAGCACTACCCCACAGCAGAATGCCATATGACATAATGCTGTGAAAGTAACTGAAATAGACAAGCAGCCAAGCCTGGCAGTGGGGACTCTTCCGATAAAACCTGTTATATATGGCTTTGGAAGGCGTAAGAATTCAAATTCTTGCTATTTCTAGCTGCTACCCCTGAGGACTGAACTGGAATGCCTCAGAAGAGTGCCTACATTTCCTCTAACATACCATTCAAACCAGTACCTTTACAATGAGGTTTTATGTTTTGACACATGACTGTTTTTGTATTTGTTTACGCATTAGCCCATACAATTTCTAAGTTCTGATATAATCCGCTAGGAGCGCTGATTGGAAATTGTACGTAACGTAACAAATACGTAAACAAAAACCAAAACAGTCATATTTGTGAAAACGTAAAAACTCATGGTAAGTATGCTGTATGCTGTTATGACTGAAATAGGTGTGACGGTGGTGCCGCTGGGATCGAACTACATAGTGTTTAAATATCTATCTTTAAGTATGTTTATGAGAATCTTATTGGAAACATTTTAATTGAAATATATAATTAAATATGTATACGTCTAGGGCGATATGTTGGTGTTACTGTATTGTGGGTTTATTTGAAAATTCACTTCTTGTATGGTAGCCAGCCATGAAGATGGTTAGGAATATTTGCTGAAAAATTAATTCTTAGTTCATATTTTATCTAATTCATATTCATAGAATAGTAAAGATTACTCACTCCTAACAAGAAAATGTACCCAGTTTTGAGAATTGAAACAGTTGCGTAAAAAAGTTTTGCCACGTCTCCGTGCTAAAATGTCCCTAAAATATTTGAAATAATTATTTATTTATTATGAAAATTACGCAGTATTACTTATTTATTCGTAAATTTTCTCTAAAAATGTTTTTATTTGTCAAGAATTCAAAATAATAACTTACTAATAAGCCGTTTGTGGCTTCATTCAATTTCAAGGCGGCGAAGTATCTTTACTAATCTATGTTCATATTATAGCCTTTTCAGGCTTGTCGTATTATTCAATGTATTTTGAGGACTAAGTTGGAACGTCTTATCATATGCATCTTAAAATTTAGTTTGCTTAACCTGAAAACCTTATAAAATTGTTTTCAAATTCCAAATTTAGGCCTAAATATTATGTAAATGTATAATATAATTATTACTTTAAATTTCATGTGTAATATTTAATATTAATAAAAAAATCAATATCACTCCATAATGTAACTATGAAAACTTAATTTTTAATACGCATTTTGACAGTTAAAAAGCGTTAAAAAATTCAAATTCTAAAAACGCAACAGATTTTGCGTTTTAAAACTAGGTGTGGTTCTAAATAGGAAAAGAGAGTCGAGTGCCTACTCTATGTAGAGCTGCGCTGAGCTCATATTGTTTCAGTGTAGTATTGAGCGGATCCAGACTTCTGTGTATGTGTGCTGTGTACGCGAAACCCACCCTTATGCCACAGTAAGTAGGGCGAGAGTCGCCTGTAGTGTACAGTTGTGTCCGTGTGCGTATCTGTCGTAGTGTGCAGCCCTGCGCTGTTGCAGTAAGCCCTAGGTCAGTACTCCGCGATGCATACGACTGATTGCACCACTCACGCCGCGAAAAACCAAAAATCACACAAATAACCCCAAAATCACCCCAGTGAGCCACAACGGACCCTTTGCACGCGGTCTCGACCACAAAGCGAAAACTCCGCCATATTTGCCACGGTAAGTGACTTTCTATTTTTTCGCCATGCGTAAGCCATTTTGTGAGACAAGCTTAAAACTCAAAAATTGCATTCGATTCCAAATTCGAATCTGGATTTCAATTGCGTTGTTAATATCGATAGCGTTGTCTCATGCGTCATAATGTCTTAAAATCATGTAATTCACGAAAATACCTTATTTAAGTGTTCTTTTTAAATATAAATAAGAAAATAATGCATTTTTGTGTAATTTCTGGTATATCTGGTAAATTTGGTTACGTCACAATTTGAGGGAAGCCATTTTGAAAACGGCGTCGCCCCACCGACGTATTCGGTACTTTTCGTTGCCGGAATCGTAAGGAAATTAAATTCCTTTGTGTCAATCTATAATAAAAACGTAAGTGATTTTGATATATTTTATATAGATTTGATTTGGTTATCACTTGTGGGATATACAATAATTTGTTCGCATTTTTGGCTTCTTTGTGACGTCACAGCCCCAGACTTGAAGCTTTCCTGACCTACTTTTGATCTGGTGAATAATTTATCAATACTTTCTTTGTCTTTCCTTAAAATATATAGCAGTAAGTTTTAAAAGCTTGAAAATTACAATAGAATTACAATTTTGGAGAATTTTTGAAAATTGCATTTTGCAGGTTATGTGCTAAGCCAATTTTGCTTTTGCGTACTATGAAGCTAAATTTTTAATTTTCTTTTTTTTGGAAAAGCATCTTTTATTTTGTATTGTATTTTATTCTTTCTTTTGTCTTTTGGGATAAAATAATTGAAAATATTTTTCTTTTGTGCTTTATTAGTAGGTACTAGTAGTTATTAACATTTTTATGAAATCAAACCGAATCAAATTATTTTAATTTACAAATTGCTTTTGATGTACATAATTATATTCATGTCAAAAGAAAAATCTTTATATTTAAGCAATCTGGAAAAAATAGAAGCAAAATTTCAGAAATTCTTACAATATTCTGTCTTCTGCTTAACATTTCAAAAATGTTTTCAGCCATGAAGGAAATATCTATTTAATAATAGTCTAAAACTGACTGACCGACAAAGCATAATGAAAAAGGGTAAAAATCTGAAATTTTGTAAAATTTCTTAACTATTAAATAATTTTTGAAAATTCATTGCTTAAGGTCTAATAGATGAAACATTGTGTTTCATAGTTATAGTATTTTTATTTTTGTAATGAACATAGCAGTGCTGTTTGGAAGGGCGTGGCTTCAATTGCGCATTAGTTTTAGCGACCCTTAGAACTTTATAATTTAGTTATTTGGTATTTTCTAAATAGCCTAGGATTTTCTACGTCACACACACCAGAGTCAAGAAAACATAAAGAAATTCACTCATGGTCACTCAAAGACAAACCTTTGATAAGAGATAAGTAACACAGATAAGATTAGATCTTAATTGCTATCCCTGAAGACTAAGCTGGAACACCACTTATAAGATCTTTATAGGTATCTTCATGACCACACCCTTCAAACCAGAACAAAGCAGCAGCAAAACTGTTCCAAAACAGATGATTTTCCAAATTGGATTCTAATTTGAATTAAAATTACAATTGACTTCAGTGATTTGCGAAGAAGTTATTTTTTCTTCTGGTATTTTTACTGGATATATTTTTAATGGTAGTTAAGTAGTAACTGGAAAAGATCAATCTTGAAATGATATTTATTTAAAATATCATGCAGTCCACCTGATGACGAGAACACTGTTGTATGAAAGTCATTAAAAAGAAATAAATAAGTCAATTTCTACTATTTTTACATAACAGTTTACAGTGTATTTTATTTAGAATAATATTTCCTTGATGTAGGCAGAAAAATCGTTTCCCTACCGTAGTATTTTTAATATACAACTAGTTTTCTTGATATCTTAAAGTTACATGAAATTCATTTATTTTGTATGACTACGGAAGTTTAAATTATCAGTTAAAAAAATTATCTTTAACCACTTCCGGGTCGATACGACCTCAGTTGAAAATATTCTGAAGGAAAATCAGTGGGCTCAAGTTTTCTTTATCATAATCAAAATCTTTTTTAATGATTCTTTTGTCTCTATCTTTTTCTATTTTCTCTGAGCGTTCATTGTCTTCATGCTTTTGGCTATCTTTTACCAATTTATCATATTGCCCATTTTCATTCGAAAAGTCCGGTCCATAATTTTTATAAAAGATGACATGATAATACGATCTTGCTCTACATAAAAAAATATGGAAGAAAATTCAGAAATTTCTTTGTCTAGCTAACTGCTGCCTAAAATTATAATTAAGTAAGTAAAGACCATGAAATCCTTTGTTTTCAAAATACTCTTTCAAAAGTCCTTAAAATTCGACAAATAAATTACAATCATTTCATCATTATTAGAACAAAAATGTCAAAAAAAAATTTACCCCTCAAAATTTCGACATTTCGATACTTAATTAATAACATATAATTGATTTTCTTTTCACCCAAAACATGACAATTCAACCAATTACCAAAAATACAGCCAACCGGAAACGTAATTCCCTTTAAGGCATCGTAGAGCCTTCAGTCGTCACAGTTTTGGGCGTTACCCCGGGTCCATAAAATCGGGGGTGGAAGGCAGCGGGGCGGGGGCGGTGCAGGAAGGCTCTACGCCGCATTGATTTTCCACTATGTAGTCTATGTACTTGCGCGAATTTGTATGTCTATGAAGGCTTTTAAGGAGTAGATGCTCGCGATACGTCTAATATATAACGTTATAATGATAACAGATTGAATATTATTTCTTTGTGACATTTACTAAATATAATACGTTGCATACGAGTGTCAAGTTCCGCCTTATTTGATTCAGTAGTTCCGGAGCGGCTGTGATAGACGGATGGACAGACAAGTGATCCTATAACGGTTCCGTTTTGTATTTTGTCAGACGGAACCCTAAATATAAAATTCCTTTCTTCTCACTGCCGCCTGTAAGTAATATTTTTACTAACTTCTTCATACTTCATATTAAAATTACTTTTTCTTTTCACTTATTTGGTCATTGCACTATTTGTTCGATAGACTTAGAAAATTTTCGCAACTTTTTTTCATTTACTTCTATTTATTGGTTCGACTTCGGAGACACCACCGCTAGACAAATATAAATTCTGCTTAATAACACCAGTGTCCAGCTGCTGCGTTGCACTTTAAAAGGTGTGGTCATACTTAGTGTTTTGAAGGTGAGAGAACTCTGTGGTTCGACTACGGTATAAGTTGGTAGAACCCTGTGGTAGGTAAGTTGGTAGATGTCCCTGTAGTTCCGGGACTAAAATAGGGCTACGGTATCCCCTGCCTGTCGTAAGAGGCGACTAAAAGGGGGTTTCCGGGGTTGCGGGCGGCACCGGCCACCGGGGGTTTTAGTGCGGTAAAAATCCCACATAACCCGGCGTCGCTCCCACGTCGTCGGGTACCTTTTGAAGGTTTCCCCCTCGAAGAAAAAGGTAAGTTGGTAGAACCCTTTGTTCTTCGACTGGAGGCACCACGGCCACACCTATTTCTGTCATAACAGCAGTGTAGCGCTGCTGTGTTCTGGTTTCAAGGGTGTCAGTTTAGTCCTCAGAGGTAGCGGCTCATCTGTGGCCGACGTCAGGTAGGAAAATCTAATCCTATCTGGGGTTAATTACAGATTTCCATGGGCGGCAGTAGCCTCTTAACATCAGGTGGACATCTGATACTATTATATTTAGTGTACTAACTTATGGATTCTACTAGTATGGTGGATTTAGTACTGAATTACCTGAAAATGATTGAAAAAAGAACTAAGAATTAGTTAGCAATTTTCGAAAATTTAGTAATAAATCCATTTGACTATCTAAATATATATAACTCAAAGATGACTGGCATAGTGATCTATCAACGCACAGCCCAAACCACTGGACGGGTCGGGCTGAAATTTGGCATGCAGGTAGATGTTATGACGTAGGCATTCGCTAAGGAAGGATTTTGGTCAATTCAACCCCCAAGAGGATAAAATAGGGGATGAAAATATTACTTCGTAACGCGAGCGAAACCGCGTGTAAAAGCTCGTAACGTGTAAGTTAATACATCAAAGAGCCCTAATAAAGGTTTATTCAAACACCACATACATACATTATGTACATCAAGTGCAGGTCAATTACCTCAAAGTGCAACAATATTGATAACGACGATACGCGGCCCTTGAACCTGATGACGTAGACAAATGATCACATAAAATCAGTGAGATTAGAATTGCATTTTGCAATACCGGAGAATAAATTGCAAAGTTTATTGCAGTTTGCATTAAAATTGCAGTTTGTGTAAAAATAGAAAATCTGGTAGATTAGACATTAAATTTTCATATACAAGCATAGATAAGTATATATATCTCACCGCCTTGTAATTGAAGGAAGCCATTAAATTATTTAAACAGCTGACAATTCTGTCAGCCGTTTAATAGCTGTCATGGTGTAATTTACGCGGAATATTGCCGATATGCGCAGTTAAGGCACGAAATCAAAGAAAAAGGGCAAAGAAATATCGTTTCATACGTAAACGATCTAAAAACTACATTTTTTTTAATATTTTTCAAACACGAAAATAATTGACGGTGACAATTGTCAAAAGATTACATTTTCTTGTTAGGAGCGAGTAATCTTTACTAATCTATGTGTCAAACTACATAGTTTTCAAATCCCTACAAGTTTGTTAAGTTATAAGTTATCTTAGACCCTCTATTGGGCGTAGGGATACTACCTGCATTTTTTATGAAGTATCTTCCTAATGTATCAACTTCTGATTGGCTCAAAGGGTTTTAATAGTCATAGACCCGTTATGGTCATTAAAAAAGGTTATATACCTTATACATTTATAATCAAGGTATATATAACATATGTATACTTTTACATAAGTTGATTTTCTTGACTGACTTATGATATAGGAGTAGCAGACGAGCATGCAGTCCATCTGATGGTAACTGCTGGCCTTGGATATCTGTAATCAACACCAGATAAGATTAGATTCCTAGCTATATCGGCTATAAATGCGCCGCTACCCCTGAAGACTGAGCTGGAACGCCTCGGAAAAATATGTCTCCCTTCAAACCAGAACACAGCAGTCAAAGTTATTGAATAATATGAATTGTATTCATTTCGTATAGGCCTATAGGTACGTACAAATTGTCAGTCATATATTTTCTTACCACCTGAATGCTACCACTAGAATAAGAACTTTATTGAAAGGTACAGCCAGTATTGGTACCATCGTCACACCTATTTTTAACTTGAAGCAGTTCTGCATTTTGGTGGAACAGTCTGGATGCCGGTTGACTTACTATTGATACTTACTACTTGATATTTCTTCGCACTTTTTCTTCGATTTCATCATTTCATTCATTGATCCTCGTAAATGACACCATAACAGCCTTTAAACGGATGACAGAATTTTCAGCCGTTTAAGCCATTTAATGGCTTCCTTCAATTACAATGCGGTGAGATATCTATCCTTATCTATGGTTTGACATAAGAAAGTTATTTACATAAAATAGATATTTTTTTTTTCAAATATTGAAGCAAAAAATAAGCATGCAGTTCACATGATGGTAAGTATCGAATAGAAAAATGACAACATTTTTTTTTAAAAGGTAATAAAAATAACAATTAAATATTTTAAAGATTTCACTTAGGAAAATAGTATGAAAAATCCCGTCAAAAACTATGTAGCTTAAAATACGAATTAAAAGTAGTTAAGTGAGCTTTTTTAAATAAACTCAATGTATTTTGTATATCAGGTATGTTGAACCTATATTTAAAATAATATTTGCCAACTAACCTTCTAGGAATATTAAAAAATATTTCCTTTCCTGTGGTCACATTCCACAATAAAGTATAAGAAAAAACTGTGCCTTTTATGAAAAAACAATGCAGTTATGACATTTCTGATACACCTTAACTAAACTAACCTTTTTGAAAAAAAGAGATCACAAATTTATAAAAAAGCTTTCTACGAAATCCATTCTCAAAACCTTAATTTAAATTAAATTACCACGAAACCTTATTGGCATAATACAACAGAATCATCCAAAAAAAAAAAAACAAACAAAGAACCAGAGCCTGTATCAAAAAACAAAACAAAAAAAAAACAAACTGTCACTTGTCAAATTGACCGCCAACCAACCGTATGTGAGACGAAACTATGAAAATAGACCAATGATGGTCTATGAGGCCGTAGGTTGCAATGATGCGTTGTCCGCCGACCAATAGTATGCGCCCGCGACGCCCTTTGGACGCGAAGCGGCAACGTCGCGAACCCTTTCCGGTTCTATGTGGATTGGGGATACCATAGATTAAATATTGGAGCTCTGCCGCGCTTTCTACATACCTACGACGCAGTTTCTTTAAGTTACAAGTCTCGGCTCTGGTATATACAGAGTAAAAAAACTTTTGATGCGTTTTTTTTGTTTATAGATAAAAAATAATTTGGCGTTTGAAAATAAATTTAATATAACATAAATACTAGAATTTACTTGTTTAATTAAGTAGATTTTCCTATAGTTAATATCCGAGAAAAATTGATTTTAACCTTGCACAGCGGTATTTTTGACAAATTAAATTATACTTAGTCTACAGAAATAACTGACTCTGATTGTAGATTTCTTTCTGTGTAATGTTTTTTTTAAAAAATGGTAAAGTACTTTGTAGTTTGACTAAATAAGCCCTTATGTCACCTATTTCTAGCTCATAATACTAATATAGCGCTGCTGTGTTCTGGTTTGAGATGTTAAGGAGAGACACTTTTACGAGGCATTCCGACTTCGTTCTAAAAATGCAATTATATCTGATCTCAGACAACACTTTGCTTCTTTCTAGAGTTTTTAATATTTTTTTTTTAAATATAGGAGTAGCAGACGAGCATGCAGTCCATCTGATGGGAAGAGTCAAGTATATGTTCATGTCCATATTCTCACAAAATGGTAAATTTGAATTTGAAATGAAACTCATTGGACGCCGGCGTCACTTCAACGATTATGTCATAATGACGTCATATGCAAGAATTTAATATGACTACAGAAATTACTAAATGCATGTGCATTATTTTACAAAAATTACAAGCTTTTACTTAACTTTAGTTCGTATGTATGTGAGGGTCAACTTGCTACTGAATTTCAAATCAGTACCCTTAGTATGAGTTCTTACGTTTTTACAATAATAACTGTTTTGTATTTGTTTACGTATTTGCCTATACATTTCCAATCAGCGCCCCTAGCGGACTGTGCCAGAACTGATTGGAAATGTACAGGAAATACGTAAACAAATAAAAAAACAGTAATTTTTGTAAATACTCATACTAAGGGTACAGTTAACGACCGATTGAGCTGAAACTTTGCAAACACGTGTGGTTTGGACAATGCATGATTAGTGACGTCATACTAAATCCAATATGGCCGACAATCCAAATGATATTTTTTATAAGCTCTTATATATAAAATTCCTCCTCCTCCACACTCCTTACCTCACAACAGCAGTGTTAAGCACTGCTGTGTTCTGGTTAGAAGTGTGGTAAGGAAGACATACTTATCTGAGGCTTTCCAGCTTGGTCCACAGGGGTAGCGGCGTATCTGTGGCTGATCTCAGGTAGGAATATCTAATCCTATCTGGGGTCGATTACAGATATCCATGGGCGGCAGTAGCCACTTACCATCAGGTGGACTGCATGCTCGTCTGCTACTCCTATATTATAAAAAAAATAAGTAAGCGGTAATAATTAACCATAATTACTAATCAATACTTTGACAACAAAGTTATATATTATTCATAGTAAAAACCCACCCTATACCTACTAAAAGGCCTCAATTATTTAAATTCTATGGGTTGCTACCATGATATTGATTTTTCAGTCAGTAGCTAGAACTTTCTGCAAAAGGAAGTTACAAGAAATGAAAGATGCCTAGGAACAGTCTTATAACTTACAAAATGTTATAAAATATAGAATTAGCAGACGCACATGCAGTCCTTCTGATGGTAAGTGGCTTCTGCCGCCAATGGACATCTGTAATCAATCCCAAATAAGATTAGATTCCTATATGTCTATTCCTATAAACATGCAAAAAAACATCCCTAAAATGTCTCGGAAAAGTATGTCTCCCTTACAACACTTCAAACCAGAACACAGCAGCGCTTAACACTGCTGTTATACACTTAAATAGGTGTGGCGGTGGTGCCGCCGGAGTCGAACCACAAAGAGTTCTACTATCAATTCATTGTTCATGTTTGTTTGTTCTCTGTGGAGGTCGCGTTCCGATCCGGTAGTAGTTTAAGAAAATATTGTAACTGACAATTTGTAAGTGCCGCCGTAGACCTATACAAAATATATATATTTCATTTCATTTCATTTCATTTCAGTTAGTAGATTAAAACTAAATATTGTTACATTGAAGTATTCTGAAGTTAGGATAGGTCATTTAATATCATCATTGAATTATATTACTCACACGTTTTTTAGATTATTTTATAGGTATTATGATATCAACATTTTATTTGGTAACATCGAATGTTTTATGCAACACTCAACATTAAAACTTTCAACATAGATAAGTATATCTCGCCGCCTTGTAATTGAAGAAAGCCATTAAATGGCTTAAACGGCTGACATCTCTGTCAGCCATTTAATGGCTGTCATGGTGTAATATACGCGGAACAATGCCGACATGCCCAGTTAAGTGGTGCAAAAACACAGCTAGTTCTTAGGGGTAGCGGCGTGCTGTAGCCGACCTCTAATTTTATCTGGGGTTGTACAGATGTCCATACGGCAGTAGCTTACCATCAGGTGGACTGCATGCTCGTCTGCTACTCCTATATTATAAAAAAGAGAAAAATAGGTAGCGGTGCATCTGTGCCGACCTCAGGTAGGAATCTAATCTTATCTGGGGTTGTACAGACGTCCATACGGCAGTAGCTTACCATCAGGTGGACTGCATTCTCGTCTGCTCTTCAAAGAGCATAACTAACAGTAGGTTAATCAATTTAACACGAGATAAGTCTCAATAAATAATTAAACTTACACAAATTAAAAATATAATCATATCGAGCTGACAACGTCGCTAAAAACCAAACAGGCGCTATGAGGGGGTCGCTGTCTCCCTCTAACGTATACGTCTGTCTCTGTCTAATATTCTATTCCTTTAAACGTGTTTGTGTGGGAGTGTTATTTTTTAATGTGTTTGTAGGGTTCCCGATTTTTCATATATCTATTTAAAATGTTCTTTTTTTCAGATCTTTTTACAATAGAGTAGTAGAAGTGTCTGTAAGTTTCTTTTAAATAAACATACTTTTCATTCTTAAGTATATACTTAAGTCTTCTTAAGTATATGTACTTAAGAAGGAAAAGTGTCCATTTGTACATACTATTTTTTTATGTGTTTTTCTTATATCTGTATTGTGTGTGCATTTTTTTATAATATAGGAGTAGCAGATATATGCAGTCCACCTGATGGTAAGTGGCTACTGCCGCCCATGGACATATGTAATCAACCCCAGATAGGATTATATATTTCTACCTGAGGTCGACCATAAATGCGCTGCTACCCCTGAGGACTAAGCGGGAACACCTCGGAAAAGTACGTGTCGCTTACCACACCCTTAAACCCACACAACAGCGATTAACACTGCTGTTATAACAGAAATAGGTGTGACGGTGGTGCCGCTGGAGTCGAACCACAGAGGGTTCTATATTATAAAAAAATACCTTAGCAACAACTAAATTAATGCAAACATAGCTATATGTCATCATTTATCTACATATGGCTGTGTTTAGGTACGGTATGATTTTTAGGGTTCCGTACGCAAAGGGTAAAAATGCAACCCTAAGCCTCCGCTGTCTATCTGTCACTGGGCTCTATCCCTAGAACCGTAATAGATAGACACTTGAATTTTTAAAATAAAAAATACTAAAAATTAATAAAATAAACAATGGTGATACGGAATGCTTCCTGTGCGAATTCGACTTGCACTTGACCAATTATTTAATTGTCAATGTCCTATATTATGGCTAATATTAAGGTAACAAGTCAACATATTTTATTTTTCACCATTGGACATAGGTCTTCCTCTGAGCGTAGCAAGGCTTACTTCACACCTAGCCAAGGGTTATATGTAAGTCAGTCATCCATACTCTTCCATCGAAGCACAAACTTGCTTCTTGCTAGAAATAGGTGTGACGGTAGTACCTATTCAAAATTGTTCTTCTTCAATCCATTACTGTCCCACTGCTGGGCACGGGTCTCCTCTCAGAATGAGGATTAGGCCATAGTCCACCGCGCTGGACAAGTGCGTATTGGTAGACTTCACATATCTTTGAAATCTTTCATAGATCTCTCAAGTATGCGGGTTTCCTCAGGGTGCTCCTTCACCAATAAAGCAAATGATAATTAATTTCTAACATGCACATAGTTTTGATTTTGTGCATGCCTGGGATTCGAACCTCGGACCTCTCGATCGTGGAGCCGATTCAACTTAGGTTCGAATACGCTGAAATACCTTCAAAGGTATTTAAAACACGAAACGAAATCCAAAAACAGCCCTTACTCACGGAGCGATCCGTTTTTTATTTTCCATTTCACCCCCGATATGTTGTAATCCACCACCCCATTGTACTTTTAATTTCTTTTTAAAGGGGTGTTTTATCCAATCGTGCCCTTCAACGAATTGTATTTCATTGTTTTTGGCGAATTTTTTGTTTATTTCTGTCTACGTTTTTGAAAATACGTAGGAATTAATTGTCACTTGTTTTAACGGTGATGGAAAACATGTTACCTATAAGAAAATTTCAAAAAAAAAAATGAAAAAAAAAACTGGCATGTGTGTAGTTGACACACGCAAGACTTTTTTATAAAATAGGAGTTGCAGACGGGCATGCAGTCCATCTGATGGTAGGCTACAGTTGCCTATGTACATCTGTAATCAACCCCAGATAAGATTAGTTTCCTACCTGAGGTCGGCCATAGCCATTACCTCTGAGTACTAAGCTGGAACGTATCAGATAAGTTTGAAGTTGTAGCTTTTTGTGTATCAACGTGTACACGCACAAGAAATTAAACTATTGCAGCCATAGATAAGTATAGATATCTCACAGCCTTGTAATTGAAGGAAGCCATTAAAAGGCTTAAACGGCTGGCAATTCTGTTAGCCGTTTAATGGCTGTCATGATGTCATTTACGCGAAACAATGCCGACATCCGCAATTAAGACACGAAATCGAAGAAAAAGTGCGAAGAAGTAGAACATTTTTTAATATTTTTCAAACACGAAAATAGATGACAGCGACAATTGTCAAAAGGTTACATTTTCTTGTTAGGAGCGAGTAATCTTGACTAATCTATGATTGCAGCAAAAAAAACACTCTTATATTTTTCTGAAACGTCTAAAAAGAAGTTAATTTTTGAAAGTTTTAGATACCAATTCAAACTTGGCCAGCGTGGCTAGGGTCCAAACGTATTTTTAAACGTACCCAACAGTGGGACGGTAAAATAATTAATAAAAAGGAAATTAAAAAAAAAACATAAGTACCACATTCTTTAAAATTGTTAGCTGTTATGAAAAATCAAGGTCGTTGACCTGTTTTTGGGTTTAAAATTATGATACTTTGAAAAATAACCTTTGAAATGTTCCCTTATTTCGGCAGTAGGAGAAATACAAATGGGTATTCAAATGGAATTCTGGTAATTAAAACTTTTGGTAAATTAACACCATAAAAAAAAAATATATAATGATTATGGAAGAAGACAAACCCACTGAGTTTCTTACCGGATCTTCTCAGTTGAGGCCGCGTTCCGATCCGGTAGTAGTTTAAGAAAAAATATTGTAACTGACAATTTGTAAGTGCCGCCGTAGGCCTATACAAAATATATATTTAATTACATATTCAAAACCAGACACCTGTATATTAGAAAAAAGTTTGTAAAAATCCTTACTAATATTATAAATCCGAAAGTAACTCTGTCTGTCTGTCTGTCTGTCTAGTTGTCTCTTCTTCACGCCTAAACCACTGAACCGATTTTAATGAAATTTTGTACAAAGAGTCTGAGGCCCGAAAAAGGACATAGGATAGTTTTTATTCCGGAAATCCCACGGGAATTAGGGATGGCGATCTAAGATCGATTAATCGGAGAATCGATCTCTTGGACCCAAAACATCGATTATTTTAATCGATATTAGTAAGGATTGAATCGTAAACTATGCATTTGATCAAGTGATGATCTTTAGCAAAGTTGAAGGTACGAATTTTCAGTTTTGTGTATGTTAGTATGTTATATTATTTTCTTTTAAACGCGGGCGAAGCCGCGGGCAAAAACTAGTAGAAAATAAGAGAGAGTTACGTAGAGGAATCGTCACGTTTTTTCCTTACGTGACGATTTCTTCGATTCAACTCCGAAATTTGTAGTACAAAAAATATTTTTTGAAAATTTAATGTAAGAATACATTATAATATATAGTCATTGTCATAAAACTTCGTTTATAATTGCTCATAAAAATATGCAGCACCGGGTGTCGAACCCGGACCGTTTGTGTGTCAGGCCTGATGGTAACAAATAAACTATATCATATCAAGTAGTCTGTAAATAACTAAACATAGTTCACCCACCCACACACCTATTTCTACCTAATAACAGCAGTGTTAGGCGCTGCTGTGTTCCGGTTTGAAGGGTGTGGTAAGGGAGACAGACTTTTCCGAGGCGTTCCAGCTTAGTCCTCAGGGGTAGCGGCGCATCTGTGGCCGACCTCAGGTAGGAATATCTAATACTATCTGGGGTTGATTACAGATGTCCATGGGCGGCAGTAGCCACTTACCATCAGGTGGATTGCATGCTTGTCTGCTACTCCTATATTATAAAAACAAAAGCTGTCTGTCTGTTGATAACAAATTATATGGGTTATTTATTACCTACATTTTTTATTACACATCCGATATTATAAATGCGAATTTGCGTCTGTTTATTCCAGTTTCACCCCTTAACTAAATAATCTATTGTCATGAAATTATGTACACACGGAGTCAGAGGTTCAGAAAAGGATATAGGGTAACTTTTATCCCGAAAAATTACCGTTCCTGAGGGAAAGATAAAAACCTCTGACCACGAGCGAAGCAAGGGTAAAACCTTGTTCTTTTTTTATAAAAAACTAGCTGACCCGGCAAACTTTGTACCGCCTCAAAATCTATTTATCAAATATATTTCATATAAAATATAGCCTATGTTACTCGTGGATAATGTAGCTTTCGAATGGTAAAAGATTTTTTAAAATCAGTCCAGTACTTTTTGAGCCTATTCATTACAAACAAACAAAGTTATCCTCTTTATAATATTAGTATAGATAGGTACCACTGCCAACCATGGACATCTGTAATCAGTCCTATCTGAGTATGGTCGCTACTCTTGAGGACTAAGTTGGAACGCCTCGTACTTTAGTATACTTTTTGAAAATATTGATTTTTCTATAAAATTATGTACTAAAGTGCTTATTTATTTTTTCAGATGTGGCTGCTGTATATTTTTGGTAAGTTTTAATTTTGATTATTTTTTAATGCATTATTTTTTCTGTGTACAATATTTACGTTTTTTCTTATTACTTACATTTTCAAAAAAAATCATAAGGTATATTTCAAAGAAAAATTGTTTAGGTACTGCCAAAAAAATGGTTTACAGTCGTGAATTTAAGTATTAATTTCTTTTATGTAATAGAATTAAGTGACCATAATTCTATCTAGTATTAAACTGTTGTTCAGGAATACGAATAGAATTGAAGGTGGAAGAAGTAGAACCTTTTGTGGTTCGACTCCAGCGGTACCACTGCCACACCTATTTCTACCTAATAATAGCAGTGTAGCCCTGCTGTGTTCCGGTTTGAAATGTGGCGTGGAGACATATTTTTCCGAGGCGTTCAAGCTTAGTCCTCATGCATAGTGGCGCATCTGTGACCGACTTCAGGAGTAATCTTATCTGGGGTTAATTACAGATGTCCATACGGCAGTAGCTTACCATCAGGTGGACTGCATGCTCGTCTGCTACTCCTCGGTTTTATAAATAGGATCCCACTGGAAAATAGGGAATTATTTAGTTCTATTATGACGTCATCACCACCATCAACCCTATGACACGGTGGTCACCATCGAAGGTGGTGGTGATGATGATCAATATAAGGTGATTCCGGATTCAAAATTACGTCAGATATCTAAATAACTATTTTTAAATAACTACGAGTAATTAAAATAGTCCTAAAATCACTATTTTCAATAGTCCTAATATTTGAAGTAAATAACTTTTTAAAATAATTATTTTATATAAGGTTTATAAGGTGTTCCCGGGTTCAACATTACGTCAGATATCTAAATAACTATTTTTAAATAACTATGAGTATTTAAAATAGTCCTAAAATAACTATTTTCAATAGTCATATTGTTCGAATTATATATATTTTTTAATATTTATTTTAGATACGTTTTATAAGGTGGTTCCGGGTTCAACATTACGTCAAATATCTAAATAACTATTTTTAAATAACTACGAGTATTTAAAATAGTCCTAAAATAACTATTTTCAAAAGTCCTAATATTTGAATTATATAACTTTTTTCAATAAATATTTTATATATGTGTTTCGTGTCTTGGTATTTATATTGTGTGTGTTTATAGCACCCATAGTATAAGGGATATGGTTGTGGGAGTAGAATTTAAAAAAATATATTAACATAAATATAAAAAACAATGAAGATGAATTGAAAAAGTATAAAACAGTATAAATTCAATGATTTTCAGAATTGAATTTTTAAATGACATTCGATTTAAAATAATTGCGAAAATTTGAAACTAATTTGAGAAAAGATTGTGCAATAATTTTGAATTTGGTTTAGAAGGTGTTTGGTAGAGTCAAAACTATCACCTTTTTTAAAAACTAACGTAATAAAATCAGAAGATATCATTGTAAAAACAAATAGCCTAAAACAACATTCAGAGCGTATTTTTTCAGTAAGTTTTCATGGTAGAGTTCACAAAAAAAGTAAATATTTCTCAGTAACAACCAATAGGTTTTCCTGAAATTTGAGTCTCATCTCAAAATAAGAAGGATTTTGGTCATACTCTACCACGCTGACCAAGTGTAGATTGGTAGAATTCACACTTTTCAGAACTTTATTTCTAACTCTCAGGTTTTATTACAATACATTCCAAAATCATTAAAATTATTAATTTCCATTAACAACATTATTTCCAAAAATTCAGTATCTAAAAAATCCAAAAATAAAATTTCCAGAATTCCAAAATCTAGAAATGTAGAGTCAAAGTAGAGTTCAGCGTAGCCTAGTAGCCGACAATTACACGTATGTCTGTATTCCCAAATATATATATTTCTGAGTGAAATCGAATTGTAGAGACAAGCTTGATTTTAGCGTCGACCGGCGCCCGCGCACCGTTACCTCGGGACGGAGCTGAGGATGTATACCCGTCTCGCTCTAACGTACCGCCTACCTCACTCCACCTTTTACGTATACTGCAACGAGAGGTCTCGATACTTGTGGAAAGTTTTTTTAGATTAATTGACTTTGGACAAGGTTAGCTATTAATAAATGTCTTAATTTGGTTAATTTGTGGAATGAATATGGAATTTTTGGTATTTTTTTATATTTAATTTTGTATGAAGACGGTTATACGGAGAAGAGCTTATATTTAATGTATCCGTTTTAATAAAAGGTCATATTAATTTGTTCAAGAGTTGTATCTAGACAAATTAATGAACCAATTATTTGAAAAACTATTTTTTTAAACATTACACAATTCTGGAATTATAATCATATTTAAAAACAAAAAAATAACGGCAGTCTCAATTTAGTAGTATGTTAGTAAAACCACAGAATAATTGCTAATGTAGCATTATCCATTTATTTATAACAGTAAATAGCCTACGCCTGTCAATTAATTACAACTTTGAAACTTTGTAATTTACAAAACACTTTGTAATTTTACAAAATAAGCCGTTGTTATTGGAACATTACACGGATTGCGTGACTAAGTATAGATCTAAAATGGTTGCTCTCAACCTCTTAAACGGTAAGCAATATTGTTTAATATTCAGAATTATATTTAGTTTATTCAATTTAACTGCTTTGGTTAGAATGCAGACTTTTAACACTTTAAAAATATATTTTACTTTTTGCATATAAGCAGCATTAAAATATTAATTAACATCATTTGGACTACATTTTTACGCCATTTTTAAGGTACTTTTTGGAATATAAAAAACAATTTGTCCATTAAAATAATGTGAATTGATAAAATTTAATCATTGACCTATCTATAATATGCACAAAAAATGAATAATACACATTTTACAAAGCTTCGATAAAATCTACTTAATAACGTAATTTTACACGCAAAAATTAAAAAAATAGCATTTTTATCGATGTTGTGTTTAAAAACGTTTTTTCTTTAAAAATGTGATAATATCTATTCAATAACGCATTGTAAAGGTTGAAAGAAAGAATAAAAGAAACTTAACCTTGACTCGTGATGTCTGGCGCATACCAGTTTAATAGCAGCGAGTATTTTTTATTTCTTTACGCTCCTTGCGTTGCAACGCGGTTTAATGCAGTACTCCGTGATTCGACTGCATTGTCATGTTGAGTTTTTACTTGGTTACCTTACTTACTTAGAGCTCTTTGGGGTAACTCCGGAGGTTTCAACGACACACCTATTTTTGCGTAATACCAGTGTAGCGCTGCTGTGTTCTGGTGTGAAGGATGTTGTAAAAGAGACATATTTAACCAAAATGTATCAATTTAATACTCGTGGGTAGCTACGCATTTGTGACCTATCTCAGGTAAGACTTGATTACAGTGGCTACTTGTCATCAGATGGACAGTATGCTATTTTACTACTTCTGTATTATAAAAAGTAATTGTCATTTAAGAAATTAAAATATTTTTTGTTGTCAACTACTTTATCGGGAATCGAAACAGAATTTAATGTAGCTATTAGTACAACGCTCCACTCAACCATACATTGTAATCACACCTCAACACTTTCATCTAATATACATAAATATGTTAATTTGTGTGAATATGCATTTACCTCAGACTAATAATTAGGATAGAGTGCGTCTTTGCTGCTAATATAATATTTGTAGGCACATTTGCTAAAGCCGTTTAACTATTTAAGTTGCAAATATACTTCAACATTTTACAGCTTATTTCACCAAAGCGAGGGTTACTATTAAAACATTTGGTGTAGTAAGGGAAATACATTTCTGATGTTCCAGCTTAGTCCTCAGGGGTAGCAGCGCATCTGAGACCGATCTCAGGTCAAAATCTCTGAGATCTATGCTTATCTGGTGCTGATTATAGATTATAAATCACTTACAGGTGGATTACAGACTCGTCTGCTACAGATATATTATAAAAAACAACTAAATTAACAAACTTACTTCACTTAAACTTGAATTGTGTATGATCTCGCTAGTGTTCTTACTTGTTTACTGTTCTTACCTGAGTTGGCTGGCTCTGTATACTATTATTATGTTCTGAGGTCTAATTTGCATGTGTTAATAGTTAAGAGAGGAAAATTGCCTTCCATTTGCTGTTAAATCTAATTAGACTTCAATAGCTTCATTAGTAGGAATCTGATTGGAATGTTTCTAATAAGCTTTTAAGTTAGGCTTCTTATGGCACGTTTAAGAAAACAGATAATTTTTATGAATCGTAGAATGAAGTTGAATGCGACGAAGTAACACATTATTTTTTTAACTAAAACAAAATTGCGTGTCAATGTAACACATATTTTTATAGCATGGATCGCAATTGCACCTAATATAATACATAAAATATCTACATATTGGCGTCTATCGATCAATTGTTAAGTATTGATTTGAATGCATAAAAATGTTGACTTATTATTTACGTCATAGCAAAATATCTTCTTACATACATACATAAATACATACTTTTTCGATATATACACCGTTTTCTTTAAATTGGTGGCCACTGATGACATCAAATGGTGACGTCACCAAGTGCATATTAAGTTTACGATTTTAAGATGCACATTTTACGACAGTCGTAAAGATATGAACATATAAACCGTTTTCTTTACTTATTTGTATTTTATTTACCAACGTAATGTTAAGTTAACTTATTGAAAATATTGTTAAGTTTGATTTGATAACGGTTTAAACATAATCCTAATAACAGTATAATTATTGCAAAATTTATTTGTAATTACTAACAAATATATTTATCAATATATTTTAATACCACTTTTCAAACTAATATTCATAATCTAAGATTATATGTGTTCTAGTCTAGATTTTTATGTAAACCCAGATGAAAAATTCAAATTCGACATTTAGTTATCTGTCTCGCCAGGAAACGAACCTGGAACCATTTGTCTGTGCCACAGTAGTTGTCATAATGATTATGAAATATGTAAATTATCTATATATACTACTGATAAACACAGCTTTATCTACACACCTACAAATTAACTAAACCATAACTAACTAATCACTAAGTAACTAATTAAGCAAATAGTAACGGACTAATCAAGGTTAACGCAATAATAACGCCTATAACTTATACTAAATATCGAAATAAGACAATTTTTAATAGGCAAAAATTTACAAATATGAATCATTGGAAAATATTGAATAGATTGATTATTAATAAGCAAAAGCTATCCTTAAACTAAATCCGAATGAAAACAGAAGAAGGACAATATTTTTATCTTTTATCTTGTTATAAATCTGTTTTTAAGAGGCTATATCGAAAATTATCAAGAACACTTAGATAGCAATGTGTACAGTGTACATAGCTGACTCACGGATGTGAGTAATAAAATGTATGAACGGTTACACTCATTTTATATTTTCCATACATTTAGATACTAACGTTATACCTGTTGTTATTAACGTTGTAAATAGCGCGCTATAAATAGCATTGTTGCTATCCGTTATTACACAATTCCGTAACACCAAATTTTCATTATTTTTTTATTTTTCGTTATTACTATCAGAACACACTGTTTTATATAATCTGTAAAAATTACACGTCTATCCATTACGGTTCAAGGGGTAGAATCTTATGACAAACTGACTGATAATGGAGGCTTAGTAATAGTGTTTCGTTTTTACCCTACCCGTATCCAGAGGATTTTTCTGTACTCAAAGGTTAAAACGGAACTCTAAAAGTTAAGACATTAGGCAAATAATGTGTCAAATAAATACAATACCTTCGCTTTATCCAAATCCGTTTTAAGTACATTAGGCCATAATGTTATTTTAGTACACAGTTCTAGAACGTTGGCACTTGTGTGCCATAAAACTCACAGTTTATTCCCTGTGCCAACTATATTGTATGCCTTTTTTGTTTTACTTGTCTTCGGTTTTGTAAAACTAAAAATTTGCGAGACAACGTTGGTAATGGATATAATCATTACTCTTAAGTAATGATAAAGTTACTTTTAACTTCGCTCATTATTTCATTTGACATTATGAGGGTTTAGTCTTATTTTATAATTTATTTATTTATTTATTTATTCTTATATAATAGCTGTAACTATGTTTTGTAGACAATAATATGTATTTACGGGAAGAGTTCCATTAAGTATACAGAAAAAATAACTAATATAGATACAAGTAATAGTTTTGCATTTCTGAAATAGCATTTTATTAAAACGTACGTTTTCATTCGATTTTATTCATTTTAAAAATTGCCTAAATTCTTATAATTTATTATTTCTTAATTTCATTATCAAATTTTTGAAACCCTGTTTGGATTTTATTTATTTTGTCGTTTGTAGAAATTGACTAAATTCTTATATTTCGTCATTTTATAATTTATTTTCCAATTTTTGATACTCTGCTGACTATTTATTGCTCAAGAGTCAACGCCTCTGTGATCAACTTCAGATAGAGTCTGTTCTATTACATAGACTAAAAGTAATATTAATAGGTGAACTACGTTTGCAAAACGAATAAAACCCGATTCAAAAGCAAAAAAATCACGTCACATTGATAAAGAATTGTGAAATGATAAGCCGACCATTAAATTCCAACTACGAGCTAGCAAAAAACGTTAAACGAGTAGGGATGGCGATCTGAGAGCGATTAATCGATGAATCGATTTTTTGGGCCAAAAAAATCGATTATTTTAATCGATCTGAAGTAATGGATCGATTCAGTGAATCCATCTTTCATCTTAGGAAATTGAAAGTCGATTTTCTAAATTGGTTGAATGTGTTATAGAAATTTTTGCTGGTGGATACACATTCCAGTGTTTGTTTGGTCCTGATGACTTTCTTTTCGCTAACTCCGCATTTTTAACTGAAAGATCGAAGATCGATTTTTAGGAAAAAAACATTGTGGGCCTCGATTTTTTTGTAAATCGATTTAATTCGTAAATCGCTTTAATTCGAATCGATTAAATAATCGACCTTCGGAAAGAATCGCCCATCCCTATAAACGAGTTGTTCTCTTCGTCTATAGCCGTAATTGACGGCAACGTTATAAATAGCGCGCTATAAATAGCCTGTTGCTAGCTTCGTCATCGTGCAATGCATGACGCTGTGCATCCTTGGCGGTTTGCGCTGAGATTTTAAACTCGCATGGATCCTAATATTATAAGGGCGAATGTGAGTTTTTTTGTTACACTTTCACACAGTAACTATATAATAGGTTGATATGAAATTGTGTACCCACGGTTACGGTTTAAGAAGGGGGGGTACCTATTATCCCGATTAAAAGGTTCCTGAGGGATAAATAAAATCTGAACGAACGAAGCCGCAGGGAAAAGCTAGTTCACGATAAAAACGATATATAAATAATTTTAACAGTAGGTAAACATTACAATTAAATCATAGATTTTTTTTTATTATTTTACTTTTAAATATGTTTTTAATAATTTATTTCGTACAAAATAAGTATAAGTAATATTATATTGTAAATGTAATGTCTGTAAGTAATAAATAAAAAGTTACATAAAACTTTATTATAAAAAATTATATATAAAAATAATATTTGCCATATTTCTGTCTTTTATTTTTCATTTCATTTGATTTGATTTACGGAGTTATACCGGTCTTTAACACTAAGGGTCTTGGGTTTGGTACCCGGTTTGGTAGACATGAATTGAATAGATTGAGAATTTATACCTATAAAATTTAATTCAATATGTCTACTGGGTCGGGTATCAAACACGGGACCTTTTGGTTTTCAGACCGGTGTAGAGTCACACACAAGCAAAGGTAAAGTTAGTGACGTTACGGTCCCACTGCTGGGCAAGGTCACAAAGTGAAGGAATTAGGTCATACCACGGTCATACCACGCTCTATCAATTTAAGAAAACGTCGAATTACTTGTTTTTTATATATACCAAGTTTATACCATAATTATTATTATGTTACCTCTATAATAGATATAAGGGATTGAAATCGATCGTAAGAGAATAGACCTTAAAAATGTTAAATTTAAAATGCAGGACTTAATTCTTAAATTCTCTTTTTTACTCGAAAACAACACATTAATAGTTCATTTTTAATCGTTAAATACGTACTATTCTGCGATATAAGGATTTTATTTTTGATTTTCAATAGTTCAACTGTTGTATTAGTACTACCTATATACTAGCTGACCCGGCAAACGTTGTGTTGCCATATAAATAAAAAAATGTTAAGGGTGAACAACCCTTATCACTTAGGGGTATGAAAAATAGATAGTAGCCGATTCTCAGACCTACTGAATATGCATATTAAATTTGGTGAAAATCGATAAAGCCGTTTCGGAGGAGTACGGTAACTAACATTGTGACACGAGAATTTTATATATAAGATTAGTATTAACTACTTATATTTGAACTTTTCTCCAAACACGATAAAACAATCCATTCACAATTAAAATAAAAAACCAAGTACCAAGACGTTTGAGCGCGGTATATTGATCGACATTCAAGTTCGTTGCAAAAAGTGGTCCGATCGCCGCTCTCTTTCCCACTCGTTACCCAGTCACACGTGCGAGAGGGACGGAGGACCGCGTCGCCCGCGCCCACGTAGAGAGGACGTGCATTGAACTCGGTAGAGACGGAGCGCGGGAAATCTGCCTTCTCGCTCTACAACCGACTTACTGTCATTATATGGCCCGTTCTTAGCATTGGGGCACGAATAATTTGATTTCGACAAACTTTCTTTGAACCATTTCACATCTTTTCCCTACACTGAAGTATTTGTGGTTAAGTGACGATAGTGCAACATTTTCCGTGGTTTATTTGTGTTGCCCTTTCAGGGTGAAATGGAGACTGAAATTTTTTGGTGAAATTTCAGAAATGGGACGCCATGGCTGTCGTAGACTACATGTAAGTAATTCTTTTTTAATATTTGTAAAAACACTGATCATTGTATTAATATCAAATAAATTCATTTTCGAGGCGTTCCAGCTTAGTCCTCAGGGGTAGCGGAGCATCTGTGACATACTCCAGGAATATCTAATCCTATCTGGGGTTGATTACAGATGTCCATACGTCAGTAGTTTACCATCAGGTGGACTGCATGCTCGTCTGCTACTCCTATATTATAAAAAAAATAATGATAAACGAAATCGTCTGCTCATTGTGATAAATGAATTAATTTCGAAATTTCGTTTAATAGTCCCAAACCTCTAAAAAGTCTAAAAACAGTCTACCTGTGACGTCATCACTCCATACATTTTCGTAATGCATGAAATTAAATAGTATATAATTATTCCAATTTTATTATACCCTTTCTTAAAAGGGCACCATTTTCTTTTCATCGTTTTTCTGAAAAAAATCTTATTGAAAACTGATTAAATAACTATTACATGTTGGTGAGGCATTCTAGTTTAGTCCTAAAGGGTCGTTATACAAAAATTACGAAACCTTAAATAGCAGACACCATTATACTTACTCTGTAAAAATTTCAAGTGTCTATCTAATACGGTTCAGGAGATAGAGCCTTGACAGACGGACAGACAGCGGAGGCTTAGTTAACTTTATATAATATGGAATCTAATTCTGAAATAAATGATTATTATTATTATTATTAGTTATAGAGTTCCGTTTATACCCTTTGGGTACTGAACTCTAATAAGGGTGGTAGAGTTCCTCAGTTATCCGGAGGCACCATAACTACCCCTATATCCTATATATCCTGCCTTATAACAGCAGTGTAGCGCTGCTGTGTTCTGGTTTTAAGTAAGGTCTACCTCATTTAGTTTGTCTACACATGCTCAAGACGTTCTAACTTAGTCGTCAGGGATAACAACGCTGTGGCGACCTCTGGTGGGGATCTAATCCTATCTTGGGTTGATTATAAATGTCCGTACAGCAGTGACTTACCATCAGGTGGTCTGCTTACCTAAGCTACCATAAAAAAATCTTAAAGTGACAATAAATGTCTAAGCCTACCTAAGACGGTCTCTACATTTTTTTTTCCTGAGGACTCTACCAATATTTTAAACAGTGATATGAAATATGTTAATACTTTTAACCTAAAAAAATATATTTTCCCAACAGTGGGACAGTGATAGATTAATAATTATAACCCTTTTTTTGAAAAAAATATAAATGTCCATAGGCTAGGTAGTGTAATCCACCTAACTTTGAGAATCATATGTCCAAATACCAAACAAAACACTATAATATAAAAAAAATAATATACCCGTCTCTACATTTTGTCGAACTCTACATTATTATTTATAAGTGAGAAGCTATCCTAAAAATAATTAAAAACATTTTCCACTTTACTATCTCTTTGATTCCTTACTATGCCTCTTCTGGGCAAATGAGATACATTAAATGCAAATAATAATATATTTTAAATGTATCATATAACTAACATCATATTTTTAATAACATTTATTAATTACAACTATTATATTTAAAAAAAATACATTATATATGGAATAGTTTTATTCCTATCTTTTAAAATAATGAACAATAAATTTTAAATTGAAAATATTTAAATTTATAATTAAGTCAATTAGTCAGTTTATTAAAAGATTTTTTGCAGTGCATCTTTAAATACGTCACATTATATAAACACAAAAACATTAAAATAAGGTCAATGAGAACACACCTACATACCTATAATTAACTCTATCAATATTAGTATTACTAAAATTAGATTACTATAGACACACCTACTTACTTAAAAAAAACTCTACCAATATCATATTTACTTGAATTATGTTTAAGAAATTTTAAATCATTTTTGGCAGTAATTTTTGTTAAATTTTTCTTTACATTACATTTTACTTTGTAATCTTTGACAGCTTAGTGCTTTGATAGTGGTCCAAATTTTTCAGTTGGAAAACATTGTGAGCAAAAATGACAATTGTGACATGTCTAAAAGTTGTTTTAAAGAAATGTTCTCAAAGGTATGTGAAGTCTACCAATACGTACTTGACCAGCGCGGTGGACTATGACCTAATCCTTCTCATTCTGAGAGGAGACCCGTGCCCAGCAGTGGGACAGTAATGGGTTGACGACATTTCACTTTACATAAATTTGTCTTAATATTTTTCTACATATTATACAAGGTCATTCAAAAAAATTTTCTAAGGACTTAAATTACAATCAAAATCGAAAACTAAAGTCCTTAAATAATTAATTTTAAACATCACTAACTTACCTATAAGAAATTATTTACATCTTCAGGCACAGGGTACAGAAATATAGTACAGAAAAATATAATTTTGTCTGTCACGACACGTGCCTGATACGCTCAAAGTCTGATATAAACAGGGCCTCTCTACCTTAACGTACTACCCCGAACTCTACCGTTCTCTAAGAACTCTACCACAGGCCGTAATATTGTAAAGAAAAATATAATTTTGCCTGTCACGACACGTGCCTGACACGCTCAAATTCTGATATAAACAGACTCTCTACCTCAACATACTACCCCGAACTCTACCGCTGTCTAAGAACTCTATCACAGGCCGTGGTAATGTATTGTATAGAATATTATTTTGTCTGTCACGATACGTGCCTGACACGCTGAATGTCTGATACAAACAGAGCCTACCTACCTCAACATACTACCCCGAACTCTACTGCTCTCTGAGAACTCTACCACAAGGCCTGGTAACATATTGTCAAGAAAAATATAATTTTGTCTGTTACGACACGTGTCTGACACGCTGAATGTCTAATACAAACAGAGCCTCTCTACCTCAACAAACAGAGCCTCTCTACCTCAACACACTACCCCCGAACTCTAACGTTCTAAGAACTCCACCGGCCGCGGTAATATTGTCTAGAAAATATAATTTTGTCTGTCACGACACGTGCCTGACACGCGCAATGTCTGATAAAAAGCCTAAGACCTAAGTCCCAAATTACCGCTCTAAGAACTCTACAAGCATGCTCTGTAGAGTTCAATGTTCGCGGCGACGGTCAAGCGCGGTCACCATACCGGTCTGACCCGCGAGGTTCCGGGTTCGATGCGAGACAGGCATGAATTTTAAGTTTTACTCTGGGACTAATTTTGTGTTCTTGTGGGTGTAACGCACTACACACAATATGGTAGAGTTTGAATGTAGAGTATTAAATACATAATATAATTATAGAAATTATATTCTGTAAAATATCTACAAATTAAATTAATAATATTTATAATTATATAAATAATTACTAAAGGTCGCAGAAACCTTTTATAGTCTGACTGGAATTATATTAGACTTTTTATAAAAATAATACAAATCCTCTATTTAGTCCTTTAGAAGACCAATTTCCAAAAATCCTTTGTCATATATTTGAAGTGGGAAATGAGCATGCAGTCCACCTGATGGTAAGTCACTGTATGGACATCTGTAACCAGCTCCATATAGAACAGGTTCTACCTGAAGCCGATCACAGTTGCCACTCCTGAAGACAAAGCCTCATATGTAAGGCGGTACGAAAGGAAAATTTATACAAAACCAGCTGACCCGGCAAACGTTGTTGCCATATAAATAAAAAAATGTTAAGGGTGAAAACCCTTATCACTTAGGGGTATGACAAAATAGTAGCCGATTCTCAGACCTACTGAATATGCATATAAAATTTGGTGAAAATCGGTCAAGCCGTTTCGGAGGAGAACGGTAACTAACATTGTGACATGAGAATTTTATATATAAGATATCATACTTTAATCCATATGCTTTAAATTATGCTTTTTTTGTTTATCATCACCCCATCACTGTCCCACTGCTGGGCACGGGTATCCTCTCATAATGGGAAGGATTAGGCCAAGTTCCACCGCGCTGGACAAATGCGTAAAACAAGTGATACTTAATTTGTAATACGGATATAAATTTGAAAAATCAGGGAACATGCCAGGGATTTGAACCTCGGACTCCTCGATTGTGAGCGAGTCAACCACTGATATCTCTGCAATATTTATTAATATTTAGTATTTTTTATTATTTAGACATTGTTAAATACATTTAGATTATATATGTATGTATGTATGTACATATTTAGGAGTGATAGCCTAGTGATTAAGAACCTCAGCTCTTGATCGAGGGGTCCGAGGTTAAAATCCCAGGCACGCACCTCTGATTTTTCAAAGTTATCTGAGTTTTAGCATACCTGAGGGATTTATAAAAAAAATCTCAAAGGTATGTGAAATCTACCAATACGCACTTGTCCAGCGCGGTGGACTATGATCTAATCCTTCTCATTTTGAAAGGAGACCCGTGCCCAGCAGTGGGACAGTAATGGGTTGATGATGATGACATTGTTAAATACATTTATATTATATGTATGTATGTATGTATATATCTCAGAATCATACAAGCATAACATCATACATATATACCTCATACAGATAACTAGCCGTGACCTTGACCTTTAGCTGCAGACAAACTGTCAAACATTAGCAGTCGAGCTGATAATTCAAATAACATTTTAAGAAGACATCTAAAATATATAATAAAAAAATATGGAATTAGCTATTTATTTTCGTAAATAATTTAATATATTTCACATATAACGACAATTAAATTGTACAGACAGTATATTTCAAAATAGGTGTATTATCATTTCTTGATATGATGTTATGAGAGATCGCTAGATGGCGTTAGTAGTTTTAACAAATCAAAATGATTTTAAGTTGTATGAAAAAACATTACGAAGACTCTCTGAATGAATTGTTAGCGTAAAATATTATCGAAATTAAAAATATCATCCAAATAAGAAGCATGGTCGGGGGATATAATATTTCCTTTACAAGTAATTATTTATTTTATTAGAGCGGTGATAGTCTAGTGGTTAGAAAATCAGCCACTCATTGCAGGGGTCCGAGGTTCAAATCCCAGGCACCTCTGATTTAGCAAAATGCCTTTTAGAAATTAATTATCACTTGCTTAAACGGTGAAGGAAAACATCGTCAGGAAACCTACATACCTGAGATTTCTATAAAAAAAAGCTCTCAATAAATGTGTCTACCAATAAGCACTTGTCCAGCGCGGTGGACTATGACCTAATCCTTCTCATTCTGAGAGGAGACCCGTGTCCAGTAGTGGGACAGTAATTGACGACAATTATTTATATATTTTCTGAGTACTAATATAAATAGTAATAGTAATGCCATCTATTGAGAAACTATGACATACTATCATTATATTGGATTAAAACCACACTATTCATTAAGTTCAACAATAGATGGCGCCGTAAAGAGGTTTTTATTTTTATTTTTTATGTAATTATGACCTTTATGTATTTTTAAAATTTTCTTAAAGGTGTTATTTACTTTAAGATAAAATTATATATAAAATTCTCGTGTCACAATGTGAGTTACTGTACTCCTTCGAAACGGCTTTACCAATTTTCACCAAATTTCATATGCACATTCAGTAGGTCTGAGAATCGGTTACTATCTATTTTTCATATCCCTATGTGATAAGGGTTGTTCACCCTTAACATTTTTTTTATTTATATGGCAACACAACGTTTGCCGGGTCAGCTAGTAAACTGTAAGATAATAAAATATGTTCCATATGCAAAATTTAATCTTAATCGTCAGTTTTGCAATAATAAATATTAAAAAAATAACCAGAAACCAGCAAAGAGTAATTTTTTAAAATATAACCTATGCCACTCCCACAATTTAGACGAATTCAACGACACCTCATATGTTAATCCGTCAAGTCGTTTGTGCTGCAGCGTGACAGAATGACACATACATACATACGCTCGAACATTACCCTCCGCTGTCGAGTAAACAATAGGCCTAGGTTAATCCTTACATCCTCCGCTAACTGTCAGTGAAACTCCCGCTAAATTCTATCCAGCCATTTCGGAGACTACTCGAAACAAACAGGCAGACAAAAAATTGATAATTGATTTTTTATTAAGTGCCGTATATAATCATATGCATTTAGTAAAAAAAATATTGTGATATTACAAACAGACACTTCAATTTTATTTATTTGTATATGTATAGAGTATGGATTATTATTAAGCCTCTACTGTCTGTTCTTCCGTCACAGGGCTCTATCACTTGAATCGTAATAAACAGTTAAATTTTTTACAGAGTATTTATAACGATGGCTGTTATAACAACAAATACTAAAAATAAAAAGGCTTGAAAATAAATAGGGGTCGCCATAAAAAACGCTATTTTTCAAGGTTTTAATTTTAACTATTAATAGCTGGATTGTCAAAATTTTCGCAATGCATTTACTTTCATAGCGGCTATGATAACAAATACTAAAAATAACAAATATAGGATAACCAAAACTCCATCCAAATTGGATCAGTAGTTTCTGAGAAAATCGCGGACATACATACATACAGAACCTCCTTTTTTGAAATTAGTTAAAAATTTGCTGCCACGGAACGCTCTGTGTGCTAATTTGATTCACACTTAGTCTATTATAGCCCGCGACAATCTGCTGGTCCGCTCTGAAGTCCGCGAGCAGGTGTAGTCATACAATTTGCTATGGCGATTCGATTCATTTCTATATTCAGAGCAGACTAGCAGTTTTACGCGGACTATACTACAAAACAAAAAAATCGCAGAATTAAAACCGCACGTTTTTGGCCAAGTCGGGTAATAACTGGTAAAAGTCAGTCATCGCACGACCTTGACTTTTGACTGCAGGCGCACTGCCGGCAGACCAGCTGATTGCGTTTATACGTTACGGTAGAGATGGTAGAGTCACTACTGACTGTTATGTTATATACATTTTTATTAAAAAATGTTATTATTAAATAACATTATTAAAAAATATATTATTATTCAAGAACATTTTCTTTAATTATTCTTCAAAATAAAGTATTTATTTCGTATTTTTTTGGCCTTTACGTGTGTTTTGTTATATGTAATTTTTAATAACAATATTTTTTAAATTATTCTCATAAACAAAGTCATTTTTTGTTTGTTATTTTTTAGTATTTAATTAGATTTATTTTAAACTAAGGATTTCTACACATCAATATTAAATGTCCAAAATATAACTATAGAAAAGTATTTACAAAATTTACAAGTTAGAAAAAAGGTATTAAAATAAACATTAAAAATAAAGGCCAAAGTATTTTAAATTTAATTTCATTTTTATTATTAATTATAATTTGTGTACGAACAAAGATTTTTTGAAAATACTTCCCCTAAGGGGTGAAATGTTTTAAGAAACGCAAAGAAAATAGAGTCATTAATATTTTAATATAAATATCCACATGACCTAGATTTTAACAAAAAAATTAATACGCAGTCAGTGACAAATGACAAAACATATTACCCGCCAAAAAAATATGTGTTACGATTTACAAATGTAGTCTAATTATAATTTACTCATATTATACTAAAATTCTTGGGAAAAGAAAAATAGCTTCAAAAGATTTCGGAAAATATTTCAACAGTACGCTAATTAAAAAAACGGCAAGAGTGAGTTGAATATAAAAAGTAGGGTTCCGTACCAAACAATTTTGCTAACATTTTTATTTTTTGTACGTGATGATCTTAGAAGCTATAACTTTAACATACATAATAAAAAATGTAGTATCTTCCTATTAAGGTTCAATAGATAAACCGAAAAAAATGAATTATACGGTTCCTTATATGGTTCCCATGTTTTTTTGTTTGTCACACTTGGCCAATTTTAATGGTATTTTTTTCTGGACTTTCTTCCGAAGATTATTTTAGACGAGAAATTATTTCGCCCCTATGACCTAAGACAATTTTTAAGGGCCAGTAATAGGACAAGATTTTTTTATATTAGATAATTACCAAACAAGTATGCAGTGCACCTGATGGTAAGTGTCTACTGCCGCTCATGGACATCTATAATCAACTCCAGATAGGATTAGATATTCCTACCTGTGGTCGGCCACAGATGCGCTATCCCTGAGGACTAAGCTGGAACGCTTCGGAAAAAGTCTCCCTTACGACACCCTTCAAACACGACCTTAATCTTATCTGGGATTGATTACAGATGTCCACATCATGTAGGAATCTAATTTTATCTTAGGTTGATTACCGATGTGCATACGGCAGAGGCTTACTATCAGATGGACTGCATGCTCGTCTGCTACTCCTATATTATAATTAGATAATCAATTCCATGAAAATGGTAGTTTTAACAGATGTCCAGTGCCTTATCATCAGGTGGACTGCAACCTCGTACGCTTAAATCTTAAAGTCGTGATCATCATCATCAACCTCATCTCAGAATGAGACGGATTAGGCCATAGCCCACCGCGCTGGACAAGTGCGTTTTGGTATACCTTTCACATACCTTTGAGATTTTTTTATAAAACTCTCAGATATGCATGTTTCCTCACGATGTTTTCCTTCACCGTTTAAGCAAGAGATAATTAATTTCTAATATGTACATAATTTTGAAAAATCAGAGCGTGCCTGGGATTTGAACCTCGGACCCCTTGAGAGGCTGAATTTCTTACCACTATCACAGCCAAAGTCACCACAAAGTCGTGATATTGAACGTAAAATTTTGTACTTAATCCACGGAGAGTCATCTCGAAGTCGAGCCTTCGACGCGGAAACGCACACAGCCACCCTCACGCACACAGCGACACCGCGTAACCCGGTAGCCGACCGGTTTTGATGAATCACGAACGGACCCACACATTGGTGGGAGAGTGGCTATGTTTTTTGAGTGGTAGAGACGGTCCTGAATGTTTTTTTGGGGATTTTGAAAATTGCTATGTTGGTTTGGGAAATTGTTGTTTGATTGCAGAGGGTTTTTCGAGTGTGTGTTTGTATGTTTGTTTGTGTATATGAATGCATGTATGTGTCATTCTGTGTCACGCAGCAGCAGCAGTTGGATTCGTCTAAATTGTGGGAGTGACAGAGATGTATTTTTAGACAGCCTGGATTTTTTTTTTATTTTTGTTAATTTTATAGTAGTATAATACAGCATATCATCGTATTTTTTTTGAAAAAATAATCCAAGGTAAACTTACAATTTTTCAGTTTTTTTTTACCTGAGGTAAACAAGTAATAACGAAGTGGCATATTTCTTGATATTATTATGGCATATTATTTCATATAAATGTTCATTAAATATAAAAGATTGTCTTTCATTTCATTGTTTTAATACACACTTACTATTTTTATGAGTAATTATATAACTAACACAGTCTAAAGTTATAATTAGCTTAGTTAGTTAAAATGTAGAGTTAGGTAGAAATTTTCTTAAAGTTCCTCCTATACACATAAGAATATCAAACATACAGTGAACATTGTTCTCAAGTAACTTCAGCGGAAAGTTAGATGTAGAGTTGAATAGAGTTCCTCAAAAGCCTCTTGTATAAAGAGGTAAATGTTGGAGTTGAATATTAAAGTTTCTACTAAGAATAATTCTGAAGCTTCGAAAAGTTGTGCTTTCATTTTAGTTTTTAAAATTAAACTTTTATTAAATGACCAAGCTGTGATATTCAGAAGCTGATACAACTATTACATAATTAGTTATGTAATTCATATAACTATTACATTATTATCTCTAGGATTTAATCTATTTTTCATATGTTGCATACAAAATGTTCATACACATATTACGTTTATAGATATAGGTGTATATTATAATAAAAAACATCAAGTCGATTAAGTCCTAGCTTATGCGAAAAGCCTAAATTTTCCTTAATTTATAAGGATTTAAGGTTAAAAACATAAGTTATTGGTAACATTGTAATATTTTAAATGAAACTTTTCCTAGAAGTTACGAACAATAGATAAAACAGACGAGATAAATTATAATTATATTATTATATTAAATTCCCAAATCTATTTAATAAAATGTTAAATGCATTAAATGAGGGTAGCAGCTGCCGATTCATTAAATGAACGACTAATATATTTAGCCCATAAAAGTGTCCCAAATAAAACTCAACTAACATAGCCACTCTACAAACCCACACATGTAGAGCCACGAACAAAACGTGTACGAACGCTACCACACGTACGAGTATGTATAATTATATTATTATGTGTGTACTCTACATCGCCCGACGCTCTACTCGGCGCTTAGCTGTGCAGTTGTATGGACATAGAGATGGTAGAGCGCATTTAATTTGAACAATTTTTCGCCTTTTGAGCTTCGAATCCCACGCACGATTTTTCAAATTATTAAAAATTATTACTTGCTTTTGGTAAAGGAACACGTGAGGATATCTGCATACCTGAGATTTAAAAAAATGTTCTTAAAGTTGAAGTCTACCAATACGCACTTGTCCAGCGCGGTGGACTATGGCCTAATCCTTCTCATTCTGAGAGGAGACCCGTGCCCAGCAGTGGGACAGTGATGAGTTGATGATGATAATTTTATGGATACTGACTGGCTTACATTTTAGGCCTTAGTCCTCAGAAGGCGACGCTGTGATCGGCTTTAAGTAGAACTTGTTCTATATGGACTTGGTTACAGTCCATACAGTGACTTACCATGGGGGGGACTACATGCTCATTTACTTTATAAATAACTAGTTTTTGCCCGCGGCTTCGCCCGTGTTTAAAAGAAAATAATATGACATAGTAACATACATAAAACTGAAAATTCGAACCTTCATTGGAATGACAGTGGCGCCATCTGGCGAAAATTGCTCGTACCAACTCTGAAACCTTCGTGGGCTCATGGACAACAACTTTGCTAAAGATCATCACTTGATCAAATGCATAGTTTACGATTCAATCGTTCTCGGGTTTTAGACTATCTTTGTACAAAATTTCATTGAAATCGGTTCAGTGTTTTAGGCGTGAAGAAAAGACAACCAGACAGACTGACAGAGTTACCTTCGGATTTATAATATTAGTAAGAATTTTGTTTCACTGCTGGGCACGGGTCTCCTTAAACTGGAAAGGATGTAGGCCATTTAAAAATCTTGTAGTGAATAAAAAAGTGGTCGTCTTTTATTTTGAAATTCATTCTCAATGTGAGGTTCTTATGAAATAAAATGAAATATATTTCTCTTGTATAGGCCTGCGGAGGCACTTACAAATTGTCAGTTACAATATTTTCTTAAACTACTACCGGATCGGAACGCGACCTCTACTGAGAAGATCCGGTAAGAAACTCAGTTTTTTGTCTTTTTCATTAAACTTTTATTTTTTTATTTATTAACTGTTTTTCTCTTTTTTATTTAAATCAAATCAAATTTCAAATCGCATCCATCTCTAATCGCTCCAATCTCAGATTTATCAAATGTTAAATTAAATTTAATTAGAAATTAATTATGACTTGGTTTAATAGCGAAGAAAAACACCCTGAAGAAACCTGCGTACTTAAAAGATTTATAAAAAAAAGTTCTGAAAGATTTGTAAAGTCGATCAATCCACACTGAGCCGTGGACTACGGCCTAAATCTGCCACATCGACCACAGATGAGCTACCCCTGAGGACTAAGCTGGAACGCCTCGGATAAGTATGTTTCTTACCACACTTCAAACCAGAACACAGCAGCGTTACACTGCTGTTATAACAGAAATAGGTGTGACGGTGGTGCCTCCGGAGTTGACAGAGTTCTACCACTTTCGAATTTAAAAACAAAATTCTATTAAATAATAGTTCAGTAAAAACGCGTTGAAGTCTTTTATTCTATATCTTTGTTTTAGGCTTTACTGAAAATTATAATTTTACTGCAAAAATATTTTCTACATTTGTTAAAAGTTGAAGTTGGTAGAACTTTGTCCTACCACCGCCACACCTATTTCTGCCTATTAACAGTAGTGTCAAGCGCTGCTATGTTCTGGTTTGAAGGGTGTGGTAAGGGAGACATACTTTTCTGAGGCGTTCCAGCTTAGTCCTCAAGAGTAGCGGCGCATCTGTTGTCGACCTCAGGTAGGAATATCTAATCCTATCTGGGGTTGATTACAGATGTCCATGGGCAGTAGCCACTTACCATCAGATGGACTGTATGCTCGTCTGCTACTCCTATATTATAAAATAAAAAGTTACATTGCAAATTATGTTCGCTTGTAATAGCGAACAGACTCTACAAAGAGCTCTCAACCCTCGCATACCAGATAATTTGAATTTGAAGTAGCAGACGAGCATGCAGTCCACCTGATGGTAAGTCACTGTATAGACCAACTCCATATAGAACAGGTTCTACCTGAAGCCGATCACAGTTGCCACTCCTGAGGACTACCACCACATATGTATGTCAGTCCACACCCTTCCACCGGAACGCCGAACTGCTTCACACTCACAGGTGTGACTGTGGTACCACCCCGGTCGAGCCATACTGATTCTACCACCTTTTTTTATCCATTAGTAAATTACATATACATTTCATTTATTAACAAAATACACGTATTTTAATAAATATGCTTAGTCATTTTTATAGAAAAATGTTTGTTTTTAGGGATCCGTAACCAAAAGGTAAAAATGGAACCCTATTACAAAGACTCCGCTGTCTGTCCGTCTGTCACAGGGCTCTATCTCCTGAACCGTAATAATAATATATATTAGACACTTATTTTTTTTTTAATTACGCATAACTGTGGCTGGTGCAACAAAAAAATAATAAAATAAAATGCTAAAAAAACCTAAGAATTATTAACGCTTTCTACACTCACAGCCCCACACTACATTCCCTGTATCGTGGGTGCTATGGACACACATAGAGACATACACAAACACCCAGACCCAGAAACAAAAATCTAAATTCATCATTTAGATATCTGTCTGGCCGGGGATCGAACCCGGGACCCTCTGCGCGTCAGACCGGCATGGTGACCGCTCCGCCACGCGGATCGTCAATGAATGAATGAATGGTTGGTCGCCGAAATATCTATTGAACTGAGACATCTCTAATTGCTACTTCTATGACTGCTATGACAATAAATGCTAAAAATAAAAAACAATTTAAATTTGTTGACGACTGACTCGCACTTGGGTAGTTACTTCAATAATTTTAATATCTACTTTTCCTTAGATTGAAGCATGTTAAATCGTAAATACAAAGTGTCCTTAAGGTCATCAATCATCACCAACCCATCACTGTCCCACTGCTGGGCACGGGTCTCCTCTCTGAATGAGGATTAGGACATAGTCCACCGCGCTGACAAGTGCGTATTGGTAGACTTCACATACATTTGAAATCATTTAATATTTCTCAGATGTGCATACATACATATGTTACGTCGTAAATACAAATTGTTTTAAGGTCCCTGAGATCCATTATTGACATGTCACGACATGTTCATATAAAACCTGTATATTTTAGCCACTTTTAAGCTACATTTAACGTGTTACAACTTGTTACAAATTAATGATGTAATGTTCTCCAAATATTTTTTATAATATACGAGGAGCAGGCGAGCACGCAGTCCACCTGATGGTAAGTGGCTACTGTCCATGGCCATCTGTAATCGCCTTTTTTTTTTTTTTTTGGCGCCCAGATGTAGGTGGAAAAAGGGCTGACCCTCTACGGAGAGGGAGGAGTAAAAAATGCATCCAAGCACTTACAGGCCGCGACGGCCGGTGCCTGCGTCGTGTGGGGCTGAATGAAAGGTCCTCCTGAAGGGAGGACCATCCCACTAAAAACTCCTTTAAAGGCATTCGTCCTAGGGGACCGTACAGCCGACATCGGATAGCGACCTCTCGTTGTTTGTAATCGCCAGATAAGATTACATTTCTATCTGAGGTCGGCCACTCGAACTGAGCTGAGACCCCTCGGTAAGTATCCCTTACCACACCCTTCAAATCAGAGCACAGTAGCGCTTAACACTGCTGTTATGAGGCAGAAATAGGTGTGGCGGTGGTGCCGCCGGAGTCGAACCACAGAAGGTTCTATCACCTTAAAATTAATGATGGGTAATAAAGTATGATGTAATATTATCTTCATGGTGGTTGCACTGAAGGCACCACTGTCACACCTGTCTGTAACAGCAAAGTAGAGCTGCTGTAGTGTGTGTGGTTTGAAGTATGGAACGAGGGAAACATTTATCCGAGGCGTTCCAGCTTAGTCCTGAGAGGTACCGGCGCATCTGTGGCTGACCTCGGGTAGGAATATCTAATCCTATCTCGGATTGATTACAGATATCCATGGGCGGCAATAGCCACTTACCATCAGGTGGACTGCATGCTTGTCTACTACTCCTATATTATAAAAAAGAAAAACAGAACACAGCAGCGCTTAATAAATCCGAAAGCACATATTTGCTACCCCTGAGGGCTAAATTAAAACGGATCGAAAAATTACGTCTCCCTTACCACTTCAAACTAGTACCCTCATCATGAGTTTTTACGTTTTGACAAATATGACTGTTTTGGTATTTGTTTACGTATTTACCCATACAAATTCCAATCAGCGCCCCTAGCGGATTGTGTCAGAACTATAGTGTCAGTAACATAACATTAAATATCTAAATTGACAAAATGGCGCTTTATGTTTTGTCTCTCTTTTTTGCGAACATGTGAGGCAGACAAAAAGACTTGAGCGCTTACTGAGCGTAACAGAATATTGGATTGAGTAAACGTAACGTAAAATTGTGGGATGTTTTGAAAACTCATGGTAAGGGTAGAAAACACAATAGCTTTTAAGGGTACAGAACTAACAGAACACAATAGCTCCACTGCTGTTAAAAAAAATATGTGTGACGGCGTGCCAAGGAAATATTTGTACCTTCAAAAAGATGGCGATTTTCGAAAATATAAAGCTCATCGATTGTCACAGACGTAACCATTGGCCATTAGTTCCAACCCTCTTTAATTTAAGGGTGGGTTGGCCAATGAAAGGGAACTTTCACCCTTCATCGATACCGTAGGGGTGAAAGCATTGATTGCAGGGGTAGCGAGGTTTTAACGAGGTATTATTTAGATGGTCGGGGTTCGAATACGACTTTTTCGTTTTAGGGTTCGGTAGGTAAAGGGTTATAATTGGCTAAGTGCGAGTCGAACTTGTAAATCGAGTTCCGTAGCACCAAGTTTCGTTTTTGTTTTAGTATTTGTTATCATAGCTGCCATAAAAGTAAATGCATTATGAAAATTTGACGACCCGCATGGCGGACCGATCGCCATATCAGTCTGACGCGCTGAGGGTCCCGGGTTCGATTCCCGTCCAGACAGACATCTAAATGATGAAAATGATTCTGGGTCTGGGCTGGGTGTTTGTGTATTTGTCTTTGTGTGTGTCCGCCATGGACACACCCACGATACAGGGAATCCTAGTGTGGGGGTTGTGAGTGCAGAAAGCGTTTTTTTTTTTTATAATTTGCGGTATATTACGGTTCAATAGATAAAGTGAAAAACGCCCGAAAATAACGGTTTGTTGTAGCGACCCCTATGAAATTTGAAGATTTTTTTTAATCTTTGGTATTATAGCGGCCACCAATATACATATTCTGTGAAAATCAGGTGTCTATCTACTACGGTTCAGGAGATAGAGCCCTGTGACAGACGGACAGACAGTGGAGGCTTAGTAATAGGGTTCCGTTTTTACCCTTTGGGTACGGAACCCTAAAAACGGAATCCTATTATTAAGCTTTTACTGTCTGACCGTCTGTCACGGGGCTCTATCTATTTAAACGTAAAAGATCATCATCAACCCATTACTGTCCCACTGCTGGGCACGGGTCTCCTCTCAGAATGAGAAGGATTAAGTCATAGTCCACCGCGCTGGACAAGTACGTATTGGTAGACTTCACATACCTTTGAGTTTTTTTTTATAAAATCTCTCAGATATCTCTCAAGTATGCAGGTTTCCTCACGATGTTTTCCTTCACCGTTTAAGCAAGTGAATTAATTTCTAATACGCACATAAGTTTTAAAAAGAGGTGCGTGCCTGGGATTTGAACTTCGGACCCCTCGATCGAGAGGCCGAGTTTCATAACCACTAGGCTATTACTGCTTTGTACCTTTAGTACAAGTTTTTACGTTTGCTCGAAAACGTTCAACGTTTACGAATTCGGTCCTACAGCGCTCCGCTGGGCCATATCGGAACTAAAATTTAAAAAAACGGAATTATAATGCTATCAAAATTAAATTAAAAATGTAAAAATAAACGCATTCTATTTATATTTGTATAATTAAATGTCGTTACAATCGACTATTCAGTTTTAAAAGTCATAATGCGAAATTTTAGTTCCGATGGTCCACGGAGTGCTGTGTAAGCGAATTCGTAAACGTTGAACGTTTTCGAGCAAACGTAAACACTCATACTAAGGGTACTGATGGTAAGTGGCAACTGCCGCCCATGGACCATAATCAACCCCAGATAAAAATACATTCCTACCTAAGGTTAGCCACAGTTATGCTGTTACTCCTGTAGACTAAGCTGGAATGCCTCGGAAAAATATATCTCCCTTGTGTTCCGGTTTGAAAGGTGTAGACCTTTCAAACCAGAACACAGCAGCGCTACATTACTGTTATTAGGCAGAAATAGGTGTTGTCCCTGTAGTTCCGGGACCAGAATAGGGCTGCGGTATCCCCTGCCTGTCGTAGGAGGCGACTAAAAGGGGCTTCCGGGGTTGCGGGCGGCAAGAGTAGGAGCTCGAACCGTCTAGCAAGCGACCCCGGGAAGGACAGCGGTTTGTGTGGTCGCATATAGCTGTAGTCACCAGGGGATGTGAGAGGAGAATTAATTGCTCTCCCCCAGGGCAGAGCCCGATAGAAGGGCATCGCGTTAGGAGGACTCCGGTTGTGTTCCCTTGGAGATCCCGGAGTTCTCCACCAAACGCCAAGGACGGCCACCGGGGGGTTTTTAGTGCGATAAAAGTCCCACATAACCCGGCGTCACTCCCATGGCGTTGGATACCTTTTGAAGGTTTCCCCCTCGTCAAAAAAAAGGCAGAAATAGGTGTGACGGTGGTGCCCCAGGAATCGAACGCTGAATTCCAAGTAAAAATAATCCGACTACTTAAAAATATATCCTATGTCACTGGCACATGAGACGAATCCAACGACACCTCATATGTTAATGCGTCAAGTCGTTTGTGCTGCAGCGTGACAGAATGACACATACATACATACGCTCGAACATTACCCTCCGCTGTCGAGCTGTTAATGGAACGAGACCCATACCCAACTTGCCCAATAGTGGGCAATCTTAACTTAGAGACTAAACGCGCAAAAAGCATAGGTCGTTGAACTCTTCGCTAGTAGTGCGGTGTGCATGTGTGCGGACCAGACCTGTAGCGACACGGTGTGCTTGTGTGCGTGCAGACGTTGTGATTGTGTGCGTGGACTTGACAGTTTGCGATTTTTTCCTATATGTATGAGGGTTTTAATTATGTGGTTTTCTGCCTCATAACAGCAGTGTTAAGCTGCTGTTCTGGTTTGAAGTGTAAGGGAGACATACTTTCCGAGGCATTCCAGCTTAGTCCTCAGGGGTAGCGGTGAGTCTGTTGCCGGCCTCAGGTAGGAATATCTAATCCTATCTGGGGTTGAATACAGATGTCCGTGGGCAGCTTACTATCAGGTGGACTGCATGCTCGTCTGCTACTCCTATATTATATTAAAAGAAATGGTTCTAGTACGGTTTGGTTTGAAGGGTGTAAGGTCCCACTGCTGGGCACGGGACTCTAAGGTCATAGATCATAGTCAATCACGCTGTTTTTCTTGCAAATTCCTAAATACATTTGAAAAACCATAGTTAAAAGTACCATGATTATACTTATTTCTGCCTCATAACAGCAGTGTAACTGTGTTTTGGTTTGAAGGGTGTGGCAAGGGAAACATACTTTTCCGAGGCGTTTCAACTTAGTCCTCAGGGGCAGCGGCGCATCTATGGCCGAACTCAGGTAGGACTTTAATCATATTTGGAGTTGATTAGATAGCCATATTAGAAATTAATTGTCAATTGCTTAAAGACAAAGCAGCCGACAAAACAGTGATAGCCTAGAGGTTAAGAAACTCGACCTCTCGATCGAGGGGTCCGAGGTTCAAATCCCAGGCATCTCTGATTCTTACAACTTATGTGCGTATTATAAATTATAACTTGCTTAAACAGCGAAGGAAAATGTCGTGAGGAAACCTGCATACCTGAAGTAAAAAAAATGTTCTCAAAGGTATGTGAAGTCTACCAATACGCACTTAGCCAGCGCGGTGGAGTATGGCCTAATCCTTCTCATTCTGAGACCCGTGCCCAGCAGTGGGACAGTAATGGGTTGATGAGTATCTAAATTTATGACAGCTTTGTTAGATACATGACTAATAGTTATTTTTAATACTTATTTACTTAAGATAACTAAAATCAATTAAACAGTTTGTGGTAATTCTATAATTAAAAGTTCATTATTTAGTTTTATTCGTCAAATAAAATTTAAAGTAATTGTTTATTTATCCTAACTAATATTATAAATGCGAATGTGTGTTTGTTTGTTACACTTTCACGCCTTAACTACATAACAGATTGTCATGAAATTTTGTACACACGTTGTCAGGGGTTCAGAAAAGGACCTAGGGTAGCTTTTATCCCGAAAACCGTAACTGTCAGCGAAGTAGTGGGTAAAAGCTACTTTTATATATAATAACTAGCTGACCCAGCAAACGTTGTATTGCCATATAAATTAAAAAAAATTGGGTTGTACTACCCCTAACATTTAGGGGGATAAAAATTAGATGTTGGCCGATTCTCATAGATACCGGATAAGCACAAAAAATTTCATCAAAATCGGTCAAGCCGTTTCGGAGGAGTATGGCAACGAAAACTGTGACACGAGAATTTTATATATTAGATATGTCTTAAATACCAAAAAATAATATAATAATATGTCTCAACTGTACACAGACACTTATTCGAAGTGTTCCAATTTAGCCTTCAGGGATAGCGACACGTCTTATTTGGGGTTGGTTACAGATGACCATGTCAAATCAAATCAAATCAAATCAAAAATTTTATTCAAAATAGGTTCTTTTCAGAGCACTTTTTGAATGTCAATACAACTACCACCACTTCACAAGGTGTTTCGTTATGGAGAAGAAGCGGCGAAAGAAACTCCGAAACATCCGGTGGGCTGCAATTATATAAATAAAAAAATAGAAACTAATTGTCACTTGCCATAACGGTGAAGGAATAGATCGTGAGGAAACATACTTAGCTAAGTTCTTTAAAATAAATAGGTTCTGAATATTCAAATGTTTGTAGATTTCACTTTGCACACTAATCCGCACTTGGCCAACGGTGGACTATGGACTATATATTCTGTCTTTACCTAAGGGCCCAAGGACCCGTGCCCAGGGCCCCTGACGTAAGACGGTCCCCAAAAAGACAATCTATTTGCTTACACAACACGTTAAACTTTACGTTCAATATTTCTATTATGAAATCTTATATAAAATTCTCGTGTCACAATGTTAGTTACTCACTCAGTGCACTCCTCTGAAACGGCTTTACTGATTTTCACCAAATTTTATATGCATATTCAATAGGTCTGAGAATCGGCTACTATCTATTTTTCATACCCATAAGTGATAAGGGTTTTTCACCCTTAACATTTAAAAACGGGTCAGCTAGTATTTTTATAAATAATCATTTACCATAGATTCTTGACTTTTTAGGTTGTCGGGTTATTTCCCTTAAATTATTTTTACAGCCCAGTCTAAATCCCTCACCGTGCCCAGCAGTGGGACGGTAGAATTAACGACCATTCAATTAATATGAAAACTGTGAACAAAGTCATAGGAAAAAGTAGTACAATAATAGAATGAAACAAAACAATTAATTACTTCGAAACCGATTAATTTGTTGTTTCCCAGAAGATTGGAAAATTACTGTTAGCTACAATTGAATTCTGACTAATACTTGTAGTTAGAATTAGTCAAAATTTATTGTTATTCGCTTCATTTTTAACTATTCGTTTCAATGAGATATTTTTATTACTAGTTTTTGCCCGCGGCTTCGCCCGCGTTTAAAAGAAAATAATATGACATACTAACGTACAAAAAACTGAAAATTCGTACCTTCATTGGAATGACGCCATCTGGCGAAAATTGGTCGTACCAACTCTGAAACCTTCGTGGGCTCATGGACAACAACTTTGCTAAAGATCATCACTTGATCAAATGCATAGTTTACGATTCAATCCTTACTAATATCTATATATTATAATCTATATATTAAAATAATCGACTTTTTGGTCCAAAAGATCGATTAATCGGTTTTAGATCGCCATTCCTAGTTCCCGTGGGATTTCCGGGATAAAACTATCCTAGGTCCTTTCTCGGGTCTCAGACTATCTTTGTACAAAATTTAAAATCGGTTCAGAGGTTTAGGCGTGAAGAAGAAACAGAGAGACAGACAGACAGAGTTACTTTCAGATTTATAATATTAGTAAGGATATGATCTAATGGTAAGTGGCTACTGCAGCCCATGAACACCTGTAATCAACCCCAGATAGGATTAGATTCCTACCTGAGGTCCTACAGATGTGTCTCTAACCTTTAAGACTAAGTTAGAATGCCTCGAATAAGTTCGCCCCCATTCCATTCCATTCACTACAGAGAGAGCACAGTAGCGCTACACTGCTGTTATAACAGAAATTGGTGTGACGGTGGTGCCACCGGAGTCGAACTAACGGGTACTACCTTCACATAATGTTGCAAGTTTTTTTAACTATTTGTCTAAATAACATTTGTATATGTAACACATTTTCAAAAGGTTTTTCAATCGAAAGGTCCGAGGTTTAAATCCAAGGCATTGATTTTTTGTGCGTTAGGAAATTATCACTTGCTTAAACAGTGGAAGCAAATACGGAGGGGAAATTTATATTGAGAGTTCTCTAGAGTGTGAAGTCTACCAATTCCCACTTGGCCAGCAGTGGTACTGTAATGATTTGACAAGAACTTTAGAAAGAATTGTTTATAAATATTTTAAAAGGTAAATTGAAAATCTTAGATTTTTATACAAAATAATTCAACAAGAAGCACTCAGTCCCAGTACCCTTAGTACAAGTTTTTATGTTTTTACAAAAATGACCGTTTTTGTATTTTTTTACGTATTTCCTATACATTTCAAATCAGTTCTGATACAGTCCGCTAGGGGCGCTGATTGGAAATGTATGGGCAAATACGTAAACAAATACAAAAACCGACATTTTTGTAAAAACGTAAAAACTCGTACTAAGGGTACTGGGACTGAGTGCTTCTTGTTGAATTATTTTGTTTTGTACAGTACCCTGACCAGAAATCTCAATTAATTATGTAGAACTCTACCTAGCCGGGGATCGAACCTGGAACCCAGCGTGTCATAGTATAGTGACCGTCCCACGCGGGTCGTAAAAGTAATTTCACATTGACGCATACATATGCAAGTTGCATAAGTAATTGACAAATCTACTTACGTCACCATTCTCCCTTCCCTACTTATTCCCTGTGACGTCACTCTATTTGCTTCATTTCCAACTAGAACATAAAAATTATAGGAATAGCAAATGAGCATGCAAAACAAAAAATCTAATTGGATTTTTTCAAAAAATCTTTTTTCTAGCTCCATGGAAATTCTAATAGGAAAAGTAGTTTGAAGGTGATAGGAAACTTTGTGGTTCGACTCCGGCGGCACTACCGCCACACCTATTTCTGTTATAACAGCAGTGTTAAGCGCTGCTGTGTTCTGGTTTAAAGTGTGGTAAGGGAGACACACTTTTCCGAGGCGTTCCGCACTAAAACCTCCCCGGTGGCCGTCCACGGCGCTGTAGAGAGGATTCCGGGACCTCCAACGGAACGCAACCGGTGTCCTCTTACCGCTTTGCCCCGTTGGGCTCCGCCCAGGTGAGATTGTCCCACACCGTCTGCTGTATACGACGGAATGCTACCACACATACAGCCGTCCTTCCCGGGGTCGCTGGCCGGGCGGTTCGTACCCACTCTTGCCGTCCGCAACCCCGAAAGCCACTTTTAGTCGCCTCTTACGACAGGGATACCGTAGCCATATTCTGGTAACGGAACTCCAGGGACAACCATAAGGTGATCCGCCTAATCCTCAGCTACAATTCTGTCTTAAAAGTTAATGTGAAGCGAAGCAGCGCTAACCAACTAGTCAATATAGTTAGCTCAGTTATACTTTACGACTACAGGATGTTGTATTAAATAAATCATCTTGTATAGCACGTCTCTGTGTCTCTGTGTGCGTCTGCGCGTGTCACGATAGACGCTACACGCGCTAGTGTGCGTTGTCTGGCTGTCACAGTGTGCGTCGCGATACAGGGTTGGGAAAAATTGAAATTAATGCATTATTATTTAGTTTTTTGTGCAGTAAATTTTGGGTTGAGTGCAATGAGATAATTATTGTGGTTTTAAGTTTAATGAGATTAACAAAAAGACGAAATTATTTTCTCAAGTTCTTTAATTTAAGAAAAAATATGTTTCATAAATAAAATAACAGAAAATTACGTTTGAATATAGAAGGGGAAAAGATAGAAATTAGTCAAGGTCAGTAACTTTTAATATATTTATTGAGGAAAGAAAATAAGATAAGTTCATATAAGAAAGAATAAAAGATGTCTAATATAACTTTATAAAAGAAATTCTTATAGGAAACTTATTGTTAAAATACTTATTACTAAATACTAATAGATCTCTAATTCAAATTAGAATTAAGTTTTGTTTCATTTTTTTTTTTAATTTTAATTCTGAAAATATTACACATGTCAAACATGATTTTTTGTCTAATCATACTTACAGTATGATAATGATTTTTACGAGTTTTTATTAAACTTGCCTTTAGTTCGTATGTATGTGAGGGTCAACTTGCAACTGATTTTCAAACCAGTACCCTTAGTATGAGCTTTTACGTTTTTACAATAATGACTGTTTTTGTATTTATTTACGTATTTGCCCATACATTTCCAATCAGCGCGCCCAGCGGACTGTGTCAGAACTGATTGGAAATGTACGGGAAATACGTAAACAAATACAAAACAGTCATTTTTATGAAACTCATACTAAGGATAGCGGTTTTGTATTTGTTTACATATTTGCCTATACATTTCCAATCGGCGCCCCGAGCGAAAGTATTAGAACTGATTGGAAATGTACGGGAAATACGTAAGCAAATACAAAAACAGTCACTTTTGTAAAAACTCATACTAAGGGTACAGTTAACCACAACCGATTGAGCTGAATCTTTGCATACGTTTGGTTTGAAGACTACACATAATTAAAATTGTGACGTCATCCTAAATCCAATATGGCGGACACCCTAAGATGACGGACCGATTATTTTATGCACCCTTATCCAGTATCAAATGTTTTTGTGAATATATGAAAAACTTATTTTTTAAAAAAATCGTTTATATTTTTTTTATTTTTTCAGGTATCATGCTTCATCCACTATGGCAGGTATGTTAAATTTAATTATTTTATTAGTTTTTGGAAATCTATACTAATATTATAAAGAGGAAAACTTTGTTTGATTGTAATGAATAGGCTCAAAAACTACTGGACCGATTTTAAAAATTCTTTCACCATTCGAAAGCTACATTATCCACGAGTAACATAGGCTATATTTTTTATGAAATATATTTGATAAATAGTTTTTGAGTCGGTACAAAGTTTGCCGGGTCAGCTAGTATTTAATAATATAGAGGTAACAAATAAGAATGATGGTAAGTGGCTATATCTATAATCCACTCCAGATATGATACCTATCTAAGATCGGCTTTAGCGTTGCTCTAAGGAATAATTTGAAACGCTTCGTATAAATCTCCCTTACCACACTTGAAACCAGAACAAAGCAGCGCTGCTGTTTAACAGAAATAGGAGTGACGGTGGTGCCGACCTAACCAAGAAATCTACCTTCTAATGTCCTAAATATCTATTTACCGCCTTTCCTATTAGAAATAGTTACAAGGAAGATCCCATTCTATATACTTATAATAGACTAAATTAAATTGAGTTATGTAATAGAACATGTAACCAACTTTCCAATGAAAAAGATTGCCTACTCCACATTCACAAGTACTCAACCAATATAATATTTAAATTATATTTTACCTTGTATATAAATAAACGGTTTCTACACTTACAGCCCCACACTAGATTTCCCTGTGTCGTGGGTGCTATGGACACACACATAGACAAATACACAAACACCCAGACCCAGAAACAGAAATCTAAATTCATCATTTAGATATCTGTCTGGCCGGGGATCGAACCCGGGACCCATTGCGCGTCAGACCAGTATGGTGGCCGCTCCGCCACGCGGGTCGTCAAATTGACCTTAGTTGTATTTTTATTACCTTTTGGAATGACAGTGGCGCCATCTGTCGAAAATTGGTCGTACCAACTCAGAAACCTTCGTGGGCTCATGCGCAACAACTTTGCTAAAGATCATCACATGATCGCATAGTTTACGACTCTATAAAGGACATACAGACAAAAACATTTTTAGGGTTCCGTAGGTTAAAAGCGGAAATCTATTACTAAGACTTCGCTGTCTGTCCGTCTGTCACAGGGCTCTATCTCTGGAACTGTAATAGAAAGACACTTGAATTTTTTACAGAGGATGCATAACGGTGGCCGCTATAACAACAAATACTAAAAATTAAAAAAGTTGACTATTAAAAGGAACTGGTATTTTTTTAAATTAACTGATGAACCGTTAAAGGTAGAGAGTTCAAATGTTCTCAATATATATAATATATAATCGCTATAATAACAAATACTAGAAATTAAAAAAAATGAATTTTGGTGGTACGGGACCCGGTGCAGGTTCGACTTGCACTTGGCCAATTATTATCTATACTATAATATAATATTATAAAGAGGAAAACTTTGTTTGTTTGTTTGATTGTAATGAATAGGCTCAAAAACTACTGGACCGATTTTAAAAATTCTTTCACCATTCGAAAGCTACATTATCCACGAGTAACATAGGCTATATTTTATATGAAATATATTTGATAAATAGATTTTGAGGCGATACAAAGTTTGCCGGGTCAGCTAGTATGTAAATATAAAGCGTCAGGTTCTCGCGAGGCACAACCCTTATTCAAGTAGGTGAGGGGTGAGCGTCGAAACACTGACCCAGAGGCAAGCGTGAGTCGCTTATACAGTACGAACTAAGCTTTTTAACTATGCTTGCGATGAGTTGCCTGGTTTAGACAGATATAAATTGTCTTATTTAATTTACGATTGTTTCTTTAGTGGTCGATATTGAACTATAGAACTTTTGAAAAAATATATATTTCAATTTTTTATCTTACTGCGGAGGGTAATGTTTTTGAGCCTATGTGTGTGTATTGTCACGCTGCAGCATAAACGGCTTGACGGATTAATATATGAGGTGTCGTTGGATTCGGTTAATTTGTGGGAGTAGGAGTGATGGAAGGCTAGAACCCTTCATGGTAAAACTCCAGGGCACGACCGCCACACCAATTTCTGCCTAATAACAGCAGTGTTCAGATGTACATACAGCAGTGACCTTACCATCAGATGGACTGCATGCTCTTTTATTACTTCCATCTTATAAAAAATATTAGGATTTATTTACATTACAGACACAGAGCGTGTCAGTCACGTGTCTTGTCAGACAAAGTCATCTCCTATAATATGTGTATTGACGTATTTATATCTACCGTAACAGCACAGACACAGGCTGTGACATAATACTCTATAGAAAACGTCTGTAACGTCCCTTGTCTGACACGTTCAATGTCTATAATATAGGAGTAGCAGACGACCTGATGGTAGCCTAATGCCATCTATGGACATCTGCAATCAACCCCAAAGATTGCATTCCTACCTGAAGTCAGCCACAGATGCGCCGCTGCCCCTAAGGACTAAGCTGTAACGCCTCGAAAAAGTATCTCTTACCACACACCCTTTACTACACACTTTACCCTTCAAATCACATAGCAACCTTTAAAGGGGGTAGAACCCTTTGTGGTTCGACTCCGGCGGCACCACCGCCACACCTATTTCTACCAAATAACAGCAGTGTTAGGCGCTGCTGTGTTCCCGTTTGAAGGGTGTGGTAAGGGAGACAGACTTTTCCGAGGCGTTCCAGCTTAGTCCTCAGGGGTAGCGGCACATCTGTGGCCGACCTCAGGTAGGAATATCTAATCCTATCTGGGGTTGATTACAGATGTCCATGGGCGGCAGTAGCACATCAGGTGGACTGCATGCTCGTCTGCTATTATTATATTATAAAAAAAAAAAAAAACCTAACACTGCTGTTATAACAGAAATAGATGTGACGGTGGTGCTGGCGTCGAACCACAGAAGGCTCTACCATCATCATCATCATCAACCCTTTACTGTCCCACTGCTGGGCACGGGTCTCCTCTCAGAATGAGAAGGATTAGGCCATAGTCTACCGCAATGGACAAGTGCGTATTGGTAGACTTTACATACCTTTGAAAACTTTTCTTAAGATTTCTCAGGTATGCAGCTTTCCTCACGATGTCTTCCTTCGTCGTTTAAGCAATTGATAATTAATTATCTAATACGCAAATAACTATTAAAATTAGAGGTGCGTGCGTGGGATTTGAACCTCGGACCCCTCGATCAAGAGGCCGAGTTTCCTAACCACTAGGCTATCACTAAAAAAACGTCTTAAAGGTATGTGCAGTCTACCAATACCCACTCGTCCAGCGCGGTGGACTATGGCCTAATCCTCATTCTGAGAGGAGACCCGTGCCCAGCAGTGAACAGTAATGGGTTAGTGATGAAGCTATCACTGCTTCCACTGATCTACCTTTCAAAACAGGGCCTTAAATTGCAGCAAAGTGCAACGTCTCCAAAATGTATTCAGTAATACATTTTAAACAGGTTTTATTTGAGCTGAATAATGCGTTCTGACGCTATCCTGTCTGGGAGGGTTCGGGTTCGATGCCCAGATGAGTCAGGTACCTGGATGTAGAATATATACATTTCAGATTTCGTGCGGTGGTACTAATGTCACACGATTTTAACTTATAACATTGTAATGCTTGGTTTGAAGAGCGTAAGGCGTTTGAACTTAGCAGTTAGCTTAGTTCTTTTCAGGAGCGACATTATAAAGTAGCTTTCTAACATGCACTCCAGTAGTTGATAGATGCTTATTGCCACTGGACATCTTTAGATAATATAAATTATTATAGTTTAAAAACTAAAAACCACGCTAAAATCGCACAAGGAAAATCGTTAATCCTGACTCCTGACGATCCTGATGGAGAGAATGGGATAAAATTATTAAAATCGTGTATTGTCATCGGTTCTTGATAATTGTTCAAAATTTTATATTATTCGGACCTTTCAAAGTGGGTAAAAAAGGAGTTCAAAGATTCCGTTACATACATACAGATCAAGCTAATAAAAGCGTGGTAATTATATCTACCTGAGGTCGGCTACAGGGTGGTTACCCCTGAGGACTAAGTTGCGTTGGTAATGCTTGGGTTAATTGTCTCCATTACATCACACTTTTATAAAAAAAACAGAGGCCGAAATAGGTGTGACGGTGGTACCTCAAGAATCGAACCACGAAGGATTCTACTATTTCTACGTTTGTATAGTAAAACTGCTAGTTCGCTCTGAATATAGACATGAATTGCATCACCATAGCAAATTGTATGACTACACCTGCTCGCAACAACTTCAGAGCGGACTAGCAGTTTGGCGCCGACTATACCTACCTTATACCTATAATTGCCAAAACAGATAACGACAAAGTTAAAGCAATTTGTCGGCTAGACTCAGGTTCGATGCCCCGACGAGACAGCGGTAAATTTGCTTTAGGGGGATCCAAGTTTTAGTCGCATATTACTAACTTTTGGCTTGCAGAGCTTGTCCCGTTTCAACCCTTATATTTCATCCCTTACTCATCCCCTTATTTGTAAAGACTTTTCTTAGTCTACTTTGTTATATAATTATGGTAGCTAGTTGATGGTATGGTCACTATTGAGGATTAATTTGGGATGCCTCTATGTTACCATATCAGGAAAGAAACTAAGTTGAAATGTCTTATGTAAGTGTCTACTAACATAAGGCGTTCTAATTTAGTCGTCAGCAGCCACATAGCAGTAGCCATTTCAAGTAGGACCCCTCTATAAAATTGAAATAAAATAAAATGTAAAAAAATCGATAATTATTTTTTTTACTAATTTTAAAATAATTCGTTATTTCTACGGATTACAAATATGCTCTTTAAATGAAAAGAATTTAAGTCATAGTACACCACCTAGTGATAGCCTAGTGGTTAAGAAAGTCGTCCTCCCGTAGGGTCGTCGTCATTCGTAGGGTCGGAGGTTCAAATCCCAGGCTCCCAAGTTTTAAAGTTATGGGCGTATTAGAAATTAATTATCACTTGCTTAAATGGTGAAGGATCAAAGCAAAGCATCATTAAGAAACCTAAGATATGATGTAAAAACAAAAGTGCTCATAGGTATGTGAAGTCTACCAATACGCACTTGTCCAGCGCGGTGGACTATGGCCTAATCCTTCTCAGTCTGAGAGGTGACCCGTGCCCACTGGGATAATAATGGGTTGGCGACAAATAAATTTCAAACACGAATAAACGAAAAATCTACTAGCGATTCGAACCTTTAAACTCAAACGAACTAAATTATCACGTCATTTGAAATGGAAGTTCGCTAAAATTGTGTGGCTTCTGAAAATTCGTCTGGTATCGATGGAAGCCGAGCAAAGCCGCGGGCGGGCGATGTCTGCGGGCAATGACCTTACGCCAGACAGTGACGTAGAAGTGGGGATACCATGCTGCAGTGGGTACAGGGACTGTCCGGACTAAGTTATAATGCTTAATTGTTACTTTGCGGAAATCCGTGCTATTGAGTTAGGATTACCGTAGTGGTCAAGAGACTCGGCTTCTCGATCGAGGGGTCCGAGGTTCAAATCCCAGGCATGGACTTTTGATTTTTCAAAATTAATTATCACTTGCTAAACGGTGAAGGAAAACATCGTGAAGCAACTGCATACCTGAGAGATTTATAAAAAAAATCAAAGGTATGTGAAGTCTACCAATACGCACTTGACCAGCGCGGTGGACTATGACCTAATCCTTCTCATTCTGAGAGGAGACCCGTACCCAACAATGGGACAGTGATGGGTTGACGATGATGATGATGATGAGGTTAGGATTAAAACTACTTCGCAACAATTCGATATGTATGATGGTATATTTTAAACCATGTAGTAGGTATGTACCACCCAAATAGGATAAATGCACATGCAATAAACAAAAAGATACACGATAATTATTTTTTATTTTTTTCTTTAGAAAATTTTTGGTCACTTAGTTACTGTGACCAAGTCCATATAGAACAGTTACTACTTCTGAAGACTAAGGTAACCGCCTCATATGTAAGTCACTCATCACCCTTCCACCAAAACACAACAACTGCTCCACAACAAATAAGTGTGACGGCAGAACCTCCCTTTAAAACAAATTATTAAAATTTAAATTATGTATTTATTAAAATTTAAATTACACGACATATTAAACGTATTTTTTTGTATAAATAAATCTGAAAATCATCAAAATCTAGACTTTTGTCCTTCATTAATACATTGAATAAATATATCTAAAAATAAGCTAGACTTTTGTCCAGTACCATTGCACAAGGATGGCCACCGTCTGTCTGGGACGCAGTTCGAAGGCTTTATAATTTCAGCATCTTGTAGACGGGGGAGGAAATCAGGTGTAGTGCAGTCTAGCTAAGAGTTAGTTCTACCTACATAGAATTACTTGTAGACTAAAGCTGAATTAGTTTTTTTCTATAATATAGAAGTAACGAGTATGCAGTCCACCTGATGGTAAGCTACTGCTGTATGTAACTGTAATTAACCCCATATAAAATTAGAGTCCTATTCGAGGACACAGATGCATCGCTACCTCTGAGGACTAAGTTGAAACGCTTCGGATAAGTAGATATCTATAAAATACATTTCCATTTGTGTTCTGGGTCTGGGTGTCTTTATTTACGTATTTGTTTGACTCCATGGCATCAACGACACAAAAATTCCTAGGCTGTGAGTGTATAAAAGAATTAGCAGGTAGAAGTGTAGCGCTGCTGTGTTCTGGTTTAAATTCTAGTAAGGACACTTCCTCAGGTATCTACCTGTATGAGGCATTTAACTCTCCACTAACTAGTTCTCAGAGCGCACTATTCTATAGCTAACATTATTCTATAGCTAACCTTAGATAAAGTTCTCTACATGATGCTGATAACCGATGTCCATGTATTTACTTACCACCATGTATTAATTACAAACTCCTTGTTACTTTATGCCACAAAAAAGGGTATCGAAGTAATTTTTTTCATAATTTGTTTTATCTATTTCCAAAAATAAAAGGAGACATAAAATTACAAAGTCACAAAAATATAGAAATTAATGAACCAATTATCTAAATAATTAAATGCCTAAGCATTTTATATATAATTTCATCTTAACTCAATACAATTTTTAAAAACAACTAAACACTATTTAAATTAAAATAACTACTTAATATCTCACAGCAAATATATACCAATGCTTTTTCTTGGAAGGCTTAGTTCAAATACAGAAACCTTTCTTACTTAAAAAGAAAATTCCGCTCTGATTATTTCTTTATAAGCAAACCTAGACTAGCCTTAGTAACGAAGACTTATTCTAAACCCTATTCCTAGCAAATAAAGTTGGTTAAGTTAGGGTTCCGTACCCTGTTACTAAGCCTTCGCTGTCTGTCCGTCTGTAACAGGGCTCTATCTCGGGAACCGTAATTGATAGATCCTTGATTTTATTTTACAAACTATGTATTACAGTGGCCGCTGTAACAAGAAATATTAAAAAAGCGAGAAAACAAATGGGCGATGCCATAAAAGAAACCGTTTTGGTGGTTTTTCGCTTTATCTATTGAATTGTAATAAATAAATCGTTCTATTTGATAAGATAAGAAAATACTTTTTAAACTTAAAGCCCCACACTAAGATTCCCAATCACGAACACGCACAAAGACGCATACACAAACGTCCAGACTCAAAAGTGAGATCCAATTTCATAATTCAGATATCTGTCTAGTCAGAGATCGAAGCCGGAACTTTGCGCGTCAAATATATATGGTGTCCATTCCACGTCGGTCTCCAATAACAAAAACAAACACTAATATTAAAAAATAAATGAAAATTTGGTGCTACGGAACTCTCCGCGTGTCTTCGATTCACACTTGATCAATTATTTGAGTGCGAATAATATAGGCTAAAGCTGTAAACGTCAGTTGGCCACGAGCTTTCGTGGGGTATGGACGTGTCGGGAGCTTTTTGTCTCCGTTTCAAATATTTACGTGCGTGAAAAATTAGTCTTTTATTTAACTGTTTTGTAAATCGATTAATGAACGTGGCGTTAAAATTTAGTTTTTTGAGTTTGTGTCGTGTCGTGTGAAAATTGTAGTGAGGAATTATTTCTAGGTTGTGTAGTGAAGTGCTGGGTTATAAGTTTTACGCAAGTAAGTTTTAAATTGAATTTTGTTACATACTTTCCGAGCCGTTGCAGCTTAGTCCTCAGGGGGAAAATGCTGTGGCCGACCTCTGGTAGGAATGTGGTGTTTTCTGGGGTTGATTATAGGTGTCCATACGACAGTAGCCACTTACAATCAGGTGAATTGCATACTAGTTTCCTACTTCAATCATAATTACAAAAAAAAACATATTTTTAACTGATTAAAGAATGTTTGCTTACATATTTCGTTATAAAAATCAGTATTATTATTTGTACAGATAACATGTAGACTACAATCTAACTATTAGGTTTTATTTGATTTTAATAATAATATTCTAATAAGATACTATTAATTAAATTATTTAGATGACTTACAACAAAATATTTTTAAATGGAATATGAACAAAATTAACTTTATTATTCTCGTATGAAAGATATGTTCCTAAGAGATTCAGGTAGTTTATTTGCTATGACAGAGTTCCATAAAAGCCTTATCTGAATAACTTACTTTTGAAGGTGGTAGAACCCTTTGTGGTTCGACTCCGGCACCACCGCCACACCCATTTCTGCCTGATAACAGCAGTGTAGCGCTGCTGTGTTATGGTTTGAAGGGAGTAAGGGAGACATTTTCCGAGGCGTTCCAACTAAGTCCTCAGAAATAGCAACGTATTTGTGGCTGTGGTAGGCTCTTATGTGACATAGGCTTTATTTTTAAGCAGTCAATTTTTATGTTCAAAAAGCAGTGATAGCCTAGTGGTTAAGAAACTCGGCCTCTTGATCGAAAGATTCGAGGTTCAAATCCCAGGCACATCTGATTTTTCAAAATTATGTGTGTATTAGAAATTAATTATCACTTGCTTAAACGGTGAAGGAAAACATCGTGAGTAAACCTGAGAATCTTAAAAAAAAGGTATGTGAAGTCTGCCAATACGTACTAGGCCAGCGCGGTGGACTATGGCCTAATCCTTCTCATTCTGAGAGGAGACCCGTGCCCAGCAGTGGGACAGGAATGGGTTGATGGTGATGAATTTTTATAGTTATATATCTAATTCTATTATGGTTATTAGACAATTTTATACATTACTTTTGACTTTGTTTATCTAGAGTAAAAAAAATAAAAATATATAAAAAATGACCTACGGGATCGAGCTTTAAAGGTTATTTATAAATACTTGGGGATGTTATTGCCTTTCATGGAAAATAAAATCCTCCCACACCCTTAAGGTTCTTAGGGAATGTTATTGATTCATTAAAAGGGATTTGTAACTCCCACCTTCAAGGGTCGCAAAATACTTGGAATAAATATTAAATCGTAATTATTGACTGAGCAACGAGTAAGTTTAGTTCTGAATTTACGAAAAATATTGTAAGAAATGTTATGTTAAAATATGGTTGAAGGTTTTTGTGGTTCGATTCTGCTACCATCGCCACACCTATTTCTGTTATAACAGCAGTTTTTTTATTATATAGGAGTAGCAGACGAGCATGCAGTCCACCTGATGGTAAGTGGCTACTGCCGCAAATGGACATCTGTAATCTACCCCAGATAGGATTAGATATTCTTACCTAAGGTCGGCCCGGCCACAGATGCGCCGCTACCCCTGAGGACTAAGCTGGAACGCCTTGGAAAAGTTTGTCTCCCTTACCACACCCTTCAAAACGGAACAGAGCAGAGCATAACACTGCTGTTATTAGGCAGAAATAGGTGTGGAGGTGGTGCCGCCGGAGTCGAACCACAAAGGGTTCTACCACCTTTAAAGTGGTTCTAACAGCCTTAATTAATCTCTAATACGCACTTTGCCGTCAATTGTCTATCTATTACGTTTCAAGAGATAAAACCCTGTGGCAGACGGACAGCGGAGGCTTAGTAATAAGGTTCCGTTTTTACAATTGGGTACGGAACCCTAAAAATGGTGGTGCGTGGGATTCGAACCTCGGACCGAACGAGACGCCGAGTTTCCGTTTATGATACTCCATAATAAAAATCAATTTGTAGCAGTGTTCTCAAACCTACCGACTTTTCCGTATTTCTATCGATTTAGGCCCTGTTCTACCGAAATACATTAATTTTTCCACGATTTTAGACGATGTTAATCATCCCGATTTTTAAAAAGCAGAGTGGCGAATTTTAAGAAGTTTTTAACAAATTAAGACATTCCTGATAATTTAGAACTATTTTGGCATGAAGCCAGTTTACTAAATCGATAGTCAAGTATCAGCCATAGATTAGTAAAGATACTTCATCATCATCATCATCATCATCATCCTTAAAATTGAATGAAGCCACAAACGGCTTATTAGTAAGTTCTTTTTTTGAATTCTTGACAAATAAAAACATTTTTAGAGAAAATTTAGTAATAAATAACTAATACTGCATAATTTACATAATAAATAAATAATTATTTCAAATATTTTTGGGACATTTTGGCACGGAGACGTGGCAAAACTTTTTACGCAACTATTTCAATTCTCAAAACTGGGTACATTTTTTGTTAGGAGTGAGTAATCTTTACTAATCTATGGTATCAGCACAAAAAAATCGTCAGGACGAAATATACTGTGAAATATAGGTATGTCAAGGGAAAAAAGATCGCCAAAACAGAATATTGTATTATTGTTGTGTTATACCGATTTTGGGTACGAATATACCGATTTTAGTGTGTAACTCTACCGATTTTAGTTTCGTTCGAGAACACTGATTCAGTATGTCTGCACGGTTCAATAATCCTCAATTATTTGACTGTAGATAATACTGCATACATTAATTCTATGGCCTATTCTATTCAGATCCTAGGGATTTGAAAACACTCGGTCCATGGTTCATATTCAGGTATTTTTTAAGTAATGTGAGTATGAGAGATTATTTATTTAATTAATTACTTATCGACGTAAAACCCGTTGTGGTTCGACTCCGGCGGCACCACCGTCACACCTATTTCTAATAACAGCAGTGTAGCGCTGTGTTTTGGTTTGAAGTGTGGTAAGAGACATACTTTTCTGAGGCATTCGAGCTTAGTTGTTAGGGGTAGCGGTGCACTATGGCCAACCTTAGGATCTATCTTATCCAAGGTTGATTACAGATATCCACGAGCGATAGTAGCCACTTACCATCAGGTGGACTAGTCTATTATTTTTATTATTTACAAAAAACTTGCAAATTTATGACAAAGATTTTCTCGTGAACTGAACGATTTTTTTTAATTTTTTACAAAGAAAATGCATAGAAAAGTAAATTATTTTCCTTTTAACAATGTGAAAATAACTAGATTACTTACTACAAACTACCAGTTACCGTAAAACAAGGTTAGTTTTTTTTCGTTATCACTATTATTTCAGTACAAGGCACTCGACAGCCCTAACAAAGGTTCTTGACCTATCACAATGCACGTTACCAAATTAGGAGGACTTTATAATGAAAATTAATATAGAAGTCTGTCGGTTACATAAATGCTGTAGTTATTGTATCATACTAGTTTATCCTTACTAATATTATAAATCCGAAAGTAACTCTGATTGTCTGTTTGTCTGTCTGTCTGTCTGTCTGTCTGGTTGTCTCTTCTTCACGCCTAAACCACTGATCCGATTTTAATGAAATTTTGTACAAAGCTAGTCTGAGACCCGAGAAAGGACATAGGATAGTTTTTATTCCGGAAATCCCACGGGAACTAGGGATGGCGATCTAAGATCGATTAATCGGAGAATCAATTATTTTACTCGATATTAGTAAGGATTGAATCGTAAACTATGCATTTGATCAAGGGATGGTTCAAGGGATGTATCAAGGGATCTTTAGATATTTTGAAGGTACGAATTAACAGTTTTATGTATGTTAGTATGTTATATTATTTTCTTTTAAACGCGGGCGAAGCCGCGGGCAAAAACTAGTGTTTTGTAATGTAAGAGAAGCAGACGAGCATGCAGTCCACCTGATAGTAAGTAGCTACTGCCGCCCATGGACATGTTTAACTAAATCTGTGTTCTATGGAACACAAATGTAATAAGGTAAGTTAAAATGTTATAAATAAGTTGACCAGTAATAATTTTAATTGAGGTTCGAGAGGCACCATCGTCGTACCTTTATCAGTCTAATAACAGCAGTGTTTAGAGCTGCTGCGTTCTGGTTTGATACTTATGCGAGGTTTTCCAACTTAGACCTCAAAAATAGCAACACGTTTGTGGTCGATTGAGGTCGATTACAGATGTTCATGGGCAGTAGCTACTTATCAGGTGGAATGATGGCTACGTTGGCTACTTCAATGTTTTAAAAAATGGATAAAAACGCATAGAATCGAGGGTACCGAGGTTTAAATCCCTGGCACGCACCTCTGAAGAAATTAAATATCACTTGCTTTAATGGTGAAGGAAAACATCGTGAGAAAACTGCATAATTAAAAAATATTAAAAAGTTCTCAAAGGTATGTGAAGTCTACCGATACGCGCTTGGCCAGCGTTGGACTATGGCCTAATCCTCATTCTGAGAGACCCGTGCCCAGCAGTGGGACAGTAATGTTGACGACGGATTATGCCAAATCTATTTATAAGTGTGTGCCTTATCTCATGTTTAATATAATGTTTCAAGCTTGTACGTGACAGTAGTTTATAAATAGGCGGTCAATTAATATGTGACCCCAATTTATTCGCGTGAAAGATAACTATTTTTGTCACAATATAAAATGGCGCGTGGTTCGTGGCTTTTTTATAATAAACAGTAGCATGCAGTCCACCTGATGGTAAGCTACTGGACATCTGTACAACCCCGGATTGGATTAGATATGCCTCCCTGAGGTCGGCCACATGTGCCGCCACTCTGAGGACTAAGCTGGAACGGCTCGGAAAAGTATGTCTTCCTTACCACACTTCAAACTAGAACACAGTAGCGCTTAACACTGCTGTTATAACAGAAATAGGTGTGGCGGTGGTGCTGGCGTCGAACCACAAAGGGTTCTACCACAAGGCTTGTTTTTTATAGTAGCATGCAGTCCACCTGTTCGAAGTTCGAAGGTCACCGCCACACCTATTTATGTTATAACAGCAGTGTAGCGCTGCTGTGTTCTGGTTTGAAGTGTGGTAAGGTAGACATACTTTTCGGAGGCGTTCCAGCTTAGTCCTCAGAGTAGCGGCACATCTGTGGCCGACTCCAGGAATATCGTAATCTATCTGGGGTTGAATACAGATGTCCATGGGCGGCAGTAGCCACTTACCATCAGGTGGACTGCATGCTTGTCTGCTGTTTGAGTCATATAAAAGCTGACTCTACTGTTATGAGCCACAACAAAAAAACATGAAAGAGTCAACTTTTAATAGTAACAAAAAAAAATAAAACCAACATTTTTTATTACAATTCAAAATAATAAAATAGGGTTAGATTTTTTATCGATGTTTTTTCTATAACGTCACGCCATCAGCACTATCGGATCGAATTTATTGATTTTTTAACCCCATTGTCAAAAAATGGAAACCATTGCCAGAATTAGGGTTATTCGGAACGGAAGGGTGGCAACAAAAGGATATTTTGGCAAAAAAACCACGCATTTTTTACGCGCCATTTTCAAATTGAATTCAAGATGGCGGTGCGCATCTGTCAATATTTTACGGTTCATTTTTCAATGCTCGCTAATAATGCATTGTTGAAACTTATTACGGCCTAGTTTTGGGTACTTTTTGTATTTTTTTAGGAAATCGATGTTACTGATAACTACTACGATAAGAATTTAGCTGTGGAAAAAACTATTTATACTTTAAATACCTATAATAATACTAATTAATACTTTATGTAATTAATAATATATAAATACATATATTTTTAATAATGTACTTCATATTTTAAAGAAAATTACTTTTGGTTTTAAAACTAAGTAAAATAATTTCATAATTAATTTGAATGAATTTTTCTATGATACTAATCACATAAGAATTTATAAATAGAGGAATTTAAAAATACGATCACATTATTTGGTAAAAATAAAAAAGAAAACATTTCGATGACAGGACAGATTAAAAATTTCATTTGTCAAATCGAACTCGCATTGTCTAAATAAAAAAAATATTTGAAATGTCAGCAACCAGAACTGTTCCTAAATTTACCGCCAAATAATTAGTCTGTGGAGACACTGACAGCTTTTTTTTTAATTTTACGCCCGCGGCAAAGGAATCAGCTGCTCGACGCACAAAAGATGCTTTTTTAAACGAAAGGGATGCTTTGTACACTGCGCCATTTTTTATTTTTTTATTTTAATACTCCCAAAGCCTGTAGAGGTTTGCATAATGTAGATAATCCTATAAAATTTATCTTTTTTGTTAGTTTTAAAAATATTGTAAGTCCTAACTAATATTATTAATGCGTATGTTTGTTTGTTACAATTTCACGTCTTAACTACATAACCGATTGTCATGAAATTTTGTACACACGTTGTCAGGGGTTCAATAAAGGATACAGGGTACCTTTTATACCCTGTATTATAGAAAAAGTACCGTTTCTAAGGTATAGATAAAAACCTCTGACCACAAACAAAGCCGCGAGTAAACGCTAGTTAATTAAAAATAATGAAAATGTTAATTAAATAAATAAACAAACAAACAAAAAAATACAAATAAAAAAAAAACAAAAAAGTCATTTCACTTATTTTGTTTGTTTTATTTCTGAATTTTGTGTATAAAAACCGTATTTAATCGTATTTAGTCGTATCCACACAACACTCAACCCTCTTCGCTGATCGATAAAAAAACAAAATAACCCTCGAGCGCGCACAAAGCGGTCCGGAACCGAGACAATTATGGTCCCGCGGACCGTATGTCGCGTTTACGGGTTATGTTTTCTTACATATGTACTAGCTGTGCTCCGCGATTTTGCCCGCTTAAAATCGCGTTTAAATGCGTACATACTCAGAAATTTTCATGAGTATTTAATATACTCTTTGCACGGTAAACTCTTTTTCAGAAATATAAGTATTGTCTAATTCATAATTAGGTGTCTAAAATGTAAACAAACAAGTGTCACTGTCAAAATTAACAAGAAACAAAAACTTTAACAAACTCAACAAGAAACGATAACATTACAATTATTCACAATTTAACAAACGCGCTATGAAAACGATAATATATTCGAGTTCGATTACAATCACGAAAATGAATAACATCAGCTACGAAACTTAAAAATGATGGTACAAGAAATGTTTTGGGTTCCGATTGTGTTACCATTATCACATTTTAATTTTCTAACATAAACCTTGTTTTTTATTATTATTACTGTATGGAACGAAATTGAGGTAATATAAATATTAGAAAATGTGAATTAATCTTAATTTATTTAGATTATTATTTTATTATTGTTGTATTAATTTAATATTGTCAAAAATAAGAAACTACCATTTGAAACGTATTTTCTTGATAGGTCAACCTTTGTTTACATTTTGGACACCTAATTATGAATCAGACTATAGCTATATATACTCTTTAAAGCATATAAAGTGTATGTCGACCTACATAATTAAGTTACACTCAAATTTGTTCTTAATAAAAAACTGGGCTCATTTATATATTTTTTTAATTTTACGTAATTATAGTTAATTTTAATTTAATTGGTATTATACTTTTGTTGCTATTATATTCAGTACAATAAATCTTAATTTACATTTCCTTTATAAAAAATATATATTTTACAAAAAAAAATAGAAAACATATTTTAAATAGTCACGGTCATAGATTAGTAAAGATTACTCCTAACAAGAAAATGTACCCAGTTTTGAGAATTGAAATAGTTGCGTAAAAAAGTTTTGCCACGTCTCCGTGCTAAAATGTCCCTAAAATATTTGAAATAAATATTTATTTATTATGTAAATTACGCAGTATTAGTTATTTATTCGTAAATTTTCTCTAAAAATGTTTTTATTTGTCAAGAATTCAAAAAAAGAACTTACTAAGAAGCCATTTGTGGCTTCATTCAATTTCAAGGCGGCGAAGTATCTTTACTAATCTATGGCACGGTGTAAATATTGTCAAAGACATGACAATTGACGTTTGACCAATTGGTTGTACGAGCTCTCGATTCTGCTCGATTTACTAGTAAAATAAAGAGCAAGCCTTGAGGGTCTCAGGTACCCAGGCACACACCACATATTTAATGCTAGAATTTTATTAACACTGGCTTTAACGAACGAACACATTGTGTGGTACCAGGTTCAATCCAGGTCAGGCATGAATTTAGATGTCTTTGTGTGTCTTGTATCTATGTGTGCATCCTATACAGGAAATTCTATGATCGTATTTTAACAAAAAGATATAAAAAGTAAAATATAAAAAGATAGGCTATAAGCGTAGAAAACGTATCATTATAAAAAGATACAAAAAGATAAAAAAGATGTTATCTTTTTTCAATAAGACAGGTCCCATAAGCTGAGATGCTTAGGGTTTCTCCTAGTATAGGGACCATTTCTGCGAAACAATTAAGATGGCTACCTCTTGCACGCGCGGACCTGTGGTGCAAGTTATAAGATGCGGCGATTACTCGTTTTGGTGTGTGGTACAAGTTATAAGAATTGAAATTTATTAATTTTATATAGGCCTATATTATTTTTTTTGAAGTCTAAATTGTTTTGTGACATCCTTATCCTTACTAATATTATAAATCCAAAAGTAACTCTGTCTGTCTGGTTGTCTCTTCTTCACGCCTAAACCACTGAACCGATTTTAATGAAATTTTGTACAAAGATAGTCTGAGACCCGAGAAAGGACAAAGGATAACCCGAAAATCCCACGGGAAGTAGGGATGGCGATCTAAGATCGATTAATCGGAGAATCGATCTTTTGAACCAAAAAAATCGATTATTTTAGTCGATATTAGTAAGAATTGAATCGTTAACTATGCAATGAAGTTACGAATTTTCTCAGTTTTATGTATGTATGTATGTCATATTATTTTCTTTGAAACGGGGGCGAAGCCGCGGGCAAAAACTAGTAGACTATATTTTTGTATTTTTTAGTAAGATTTTAGTTGTTATGTCATTTATATTAAACTTCATCTTTTTTAAGCAATAACTATACTTAAAACTTTTGTGACGCCATTTATTACCGTTTCACCATAGAGTCGTTACAAAAAATATTTTCTGAATAAGTACAATATTCGGTCTGTATGTTTTTTAAGCTGCCCAAATAGAGTCATGAAAGTAAGTCATGAAAAGGCTTTCTTTAGGCTCCTAGCATTTATAGATTTAAAATGAAAAGAACGGCGTAAGTAAGGCGGCGTAAGTTAAGAGGATAAATTTGTCTACGTAACTTTAAAAAGTTTATACAGTACAGGCCAAAAAACAATCAAATATTCCTTTTTTCTGGACAAAAATACACATATTTTTACTGACAATTTTGTCAACTCCGGTCGCCTATAACTTGGACCACACGAACACCGGCGCCTGAAATCCGGTTAGTGGGAGCGATCGCTTAAAAAATGTCTACCGCCCGTCTGGGACGCGTATGGGAACCGGGGTCTATGATGATCGTTATCCTCACTCTAAAACCTTCGTAGCTCGGTGGACTTCAGTACTATGTACTTAACCAAGTTTTATTTAAATCATTTTTAGGGTAAAGGAACCCTATAACTAAACCTCCGCTGTATGTCTATCACAGGGTTCTATCTCTTGAACCGTACTTTTTTTATAATATACTAGTGGTGCCCGCGGTTTCGCCCGCATTTTAAAGAAATAATATGACAAACATAAAACGGAAAATTTGTACCTGCATTGGAATGACAGTGGTGCCATCTGTCGAAAATTGGTCTTACCAACTCCCAAACCCTCGTGGGCTTTTGGACAACAACTTTGCTAAAGATCATCACTTGATCAAATGCATAGTTTCCGATTCTATAACTACTTACGAATTAAAAATTAATTAAAAAAACCTTTTCCCACGGACTAAATTGTGAATCTAAACCATTCTCAAGTCCCCTTGAACACATACAACAAATTTCATCGAAATCAGTCCAGTCGTTTAGGAGGAGTTCAGTGACATACACACGCACATAAGAAATATATATATAAAGATGAGTAGCAGAAGAGCATGCAGTCCACTTGATGGTAAGTGGCTGCCATGTACATTTGTAATCAACCCCAGAGTATTAGGTTCCTACCTGGTTGGTCACAGGTGGCTACACCTGAGGACTAAGCTTCAACGCCTCGTAGAAGTACGTCTCCCTTACCACACTTCAAACCAGTACACAGCAGCGCTTAACACTGCTGTTATTAGAAATAGATGTGGCGGTGGTGCCTTGAGAGGAAAACCTATTATTTTTACTTGTCACATCCATAACCACTATAACACTAAGAGTTTTGTGTATGTATTTATTTTTAAAAATAATAGGATTTTATTATTTAGATTGTATAGTCCGCGCCAAACTGATAGTCCGCTCTGAAGTTGTTGCGAGCAGGTCATACAATTTACTATGGCGACGCGATTCATTTCTATATTCAGAGAGGACTAGGAGTTTTACGCAGACTATACTTTTGTAACTTAAATTTTAATTTTCCATCACGTTATTATATAAATTGGATTATTGTGGAATAAATTATATTAGTTGGAAAAAAAACGGTGGAAACTTAGTTGCCAACGCAACAGTATACTCGTACATCCATTGTAGCTAACAATAATATACTTACAATACCCAATGACATTTGCAATAAATAACAAATAGTAAATAGTCTGGCTCGCTTCCTGTCTCCGGATTGGGAGATAAGATAAGGTGTGACGTCATACAGTCTGTACAGACGTCGGTTCAACAGTTGATTAACGATAGACAAGAGTTTTTCATTTAGTCTCAAATTTATAAATATGGTTATATTTGGATTTAAATTCAGATGTTTTTGAAAGCAGACTTGTAGTTTATAGGTTAGGCTTATATACATTGTCCCTGTAGTTCCGGGACCAGAAGAGGGCTGCGGTATCCGTTGCCTGTCGTAAGAGGCGACTAAAAGGGGGGCTTTCGGGGTTGCGGGCGGCAACAGTGGGAGCTCTAACCGCCCGGCTAGCGACCCAGGGAAGAACGATGGTATGTGTGACCTCATATCGTCGTGCGCTCCGCAAGGAGTGGCGAGCTTCCTAATCACCTGGGCGGAGCCCGACGGGGCAACGTGCTAAGAGGACTCCGGTTGCGTTCCTTTGGAGATCCCGGAGTCCTCTACGCGGCGCTGACGACGGTCCTCGGGGGGTTTTAGTGCGGTAAAAGTCCCACATAACCCGTCGTCGCTCCCACGGCGTCGGGTACCTTTTGAAGGTTTCCCCCTCGTCAAAAAAAAAACAAAAGGGCTTATATATGTACATACGAGTATATAATATCTTAAAGTCTAGAAATTGAATAAATTCTTATGTTTTTAATTACTTACAATATTTTTTTTGTTTCAGATTCGAGATTTGCGGGAGCACAGGTATAATTTTCGTTTTGATCAAATGTAACAAAATTCTTTGAAGCTATTAAATTAAAGCAAATGAAACAAAGTCTTTCTACCTCATAACAGCAGTATTAAACGCTGTTGTGTTCTGGTTTGAAGGGTGTGGTAAGGAAGACTTACTTTTCCGAGGCGCTCCAGTATAGCGGCGCATCTGCGGTCGACCTCAGGTAGGAATATCTAATCCTATCTGGAGTTGATTACAGATGTCCATAAACGGCAGTAACCACTTACCATTAGGCGGAGGGCAGGCTCGTCTGCTATATTATAAAAAATGCTGATTGGTAGAATTTAAGAATCCGATGGATAAGTACCTATATCTCCTACCACACTTCGAAACCAGAACACAGCAGCGCTACACTGCTGTTATAACAGAAATAGGTGTGACGGTGGTGCCGCCGGAGTGCCACCATAAGGTTCTACCACCTTCCCACTCGTTCAGCGCGGTGGACTGCGGCCTAAACGCTCTAAGAAGACCCGTGTCCAGCAGTGGGACAGTGGGCTAACCACGAGGCCGTCTAACACTGACACAAATACCCTTCCCAACTAGACGAATCCGTCTTACTAGAAATGGCACAAAAAGTGCCAAGCATAGGGCTGGCACTTACTATTTTATTTCATTAACCGACTTCAAAAAGGAGGTGGTTATCAATTCAGCCGGTATCTTTTTGTTTATGTATGTACACGAATATACCGCCGTTAGTGGACCGATTTTAATAATTCTTTTTTTATTGTATAGGGGGACGAGCTGGAAGTTTTTCTGATTTTTTTGTATCAAAGTAGCATACTAGCATGCACCAGCTGCTGGTAAGCTTCTGCTGTATGTGCATCTATAATCAAACCCAGATAAGATTAAATCCCTACCTGAAGTTGGCAGCAGATGTGTTGCTATCTGTAAGGACTAAGTTGGAACGTCTCGGATAAGTATGTCTCTTTTACACTCTTCAAACCAGAACACAGCAGCACTTAACACTGCTGTTATAATTTAGAAATAGGTGTTATTTCAAAGCTAATAACAGCAGTGTTAAGTACTGTGTTCCGGTTTGAAGGGTGTGATAAGGGAGACATACTTATCCGAGGCGTTCCAACTTAGTCGTCAGGGGAGCAACGCATCTATGACCGTCCTCAGATAGGACTCTCATCTTATCTGGGATTACAGATGTTCTGTGGCAGTAGCCACTTACCATCAGATGGACTGCCGCTTGCTACTAAAATATTATAGAATACAGGGCCGGATTTAAGGGAAGGAAACCGGGGCGGCAGCCCCAGGGCCTCCACAAAAGAGGGGCCCCCACAATAGAGACGGCGGATTTTTTTTGAATTCCGACTAGTAAACAGTAATAAAAAAAATCTTTTCCTTTGATATTTTTTTTCGCTGTTTTACCTTTATCTACAGTACTTTGTACAAACATGAATATTAGAAGAATATACCTGCGTTTCACAATAAAATATTTATTGAAAAACTCAACTGAAAAAATTGTTCATTTTATTCGGAAAATAATTTGGGGCCAGGGCGGCCTCCACTCCTTTGTTGCCCCATATTCTATGTACAATAATAAAACTAAAATGATATAAATAAATAAATAAATAAACAAATCTGTAATTAGAGAAACGACATTTAATGTTTTTTATTCCACCAAAATATTTTTATATTTAGACATACTTATCCGTAAATTAAATTAAACGTCACAAATAAATAGACAACAACAAAATAATATATAAAGAAAAAAAAACTTTTTCTTTACATATATTATAATTATTATTGTTATAACCCTAATATCAAGAAACCCGTACAGTGCGTCATAAAAAAAGTACCGTACGCAAAGTTTTTGTAGCTCTCTGGCGCCAAAACTTCGGCAACTGTCGGCTAAGTTCGGCTATTCCTGGCACTCGCCGGTTGGCAACCACGCGGAACTGTTTTGGTACGTTTTTTTATCATGAAGCGTCACTTACGATGTTATGTAATTGGAGAGCAATAAATTTAAAAGCAGTGAAGCCTAGTTAAGAAACTTTCTTGATCGAAGGGTCCGAGGTTCAAATCCCAGTCACAACTAATTTTTCAGTAATGTGCGTATTATAAATTAATTATTACTTGCTTAAACGGTGACCGAAACGTTAGGAAACCTGCATAGCTTGAGACATTTATAAAAAAAATTCAAAAGTATGTGAAGTCTACCAATACACACTTGTCCAGCGCGGTGGACTATGGCCTAATCCTCATTCTTTTAATTTCGAGTTTTTTTATGTGTTATGGAGTTTCTTTTGCCACTTATTCTCCATAACGAAACATCTTGCGAAGGGATAAATTATTGTTCAAAAATAATTCTGTAAATCTTCTTTGAATTAAAATATTATTGATTTTGATTTTTAAAATACTCTATTTTCCTTCACCATTAAAGCAAGATTATTATTTTCTAACACCCAAATGTTTGAACCGCAAAAAAATATATCTATCCCTATAGATGTTGAAGGGTGGCCACTGTTCAGATTGGGGTAGGTTAGCCTCGAGTTAGCCTGCACCTTGTCTAGACGGGTGGCGGGGGGTTCCCACCATGAGACACCACCCCATAGCTATATTTAAACCTCCAAATTTGTTCCAACTGACGCGACTCGTCAAGGGGTGATTATTATTTTTCAAAATATTTTTGTGTTTTTACGAAAGTATGTTTCATAATAATATAGTAGGTGAGTATTTTTTATAAAACAGAAATAGTAAATGAGCACGCAGTCCACCAGTACCCTTACCATGAGTTTTTACGTTTTGACAAATATGACTGTTTCGGTATTTGTTTACGTATTTGCCCAGACAAATTGCAATCAGCGCCCCTAGCGGATTGTATCAGAACTATAGTGTCAGTAACGTAACATTAAATGTCTAAATTGACAAAATGGCGATTTATGCTTTGTCTCTCTTTTTTGAGAACATGTGAGGTAGACAAAAAGACTTGAGCACTTACTTATTGTTACGTTTACTTAGTCTATTGAAGCAAACGGAACAGATTAATGGATTGAGTAAACGTAACGTAAAATTGTGGAATGTTTTGAAAACTCATGGTAAGGGTACTGATGGTAAGTCACTGTCGTATGGACTGTGACCAACTCCATATAGAGCAGGTTCTACCTGAAGCCGATCACAGTTGCCACTCCTGAGGACTAACGCCTCATATGTATGTCAGCTGATATGTCTACCTAACCACATCTAAATATATGTGGAGTATAACCTAAATTCATTTTACACTGAGAGGAGCCTCTTGCCCAGCAGTGGGAATGTAATGAACATTTTTACCCGACAGCGGAAGGTAATGTTGTTCGAGCGTATGTATGTGTCATTCTGTGAATTCGATTCTATCTATTTGAAATAATATTTTATAAGGAAGGTTTTTGTATATAATACGTTAGGATTTTTATAATATTATTATTTTTTTATTTTGTGATTTATTACATCAAAACAAAATATTTCATAATAATTACTTATCTCGTAATTTTTTGTTCAATTTTACTTTATATTGCGATTGATTGAATGAAAACAAAAGTATAGAATTGCGATTAAATAGAAAAAGGTCCTGTTAATACAAAATACTGTTTTGTGATGGAAAGCAACAGTTGTTTTTAAAGTTTGGGGGTCTAAATATAGCTAGGGGTGGGCCGGGGGTTGGGGGTTGTCTGCCACGCGTCTAGACAGGGTGCGACTAGACATCTCTTTGTTAGAATAATTCCAATTTTGGAACGTTCGCCAGAATTGAGCGAGTGTTTTGATAAAAATCAAAATTGAAGGTAATATCCCTGGGAGGTAGATGTTTATATATTTTTATTTTTATAATATAGGAGTAGCAGACGAGCATGCAGTCCACCTGATGGTAAGCTACTGCCGTATGGACATCTGTAATCCAGGTGTGATTAGATAATACCTGAGGTCGGCCATAGATGCCGCTACCCCTGAGGACTAAGCTGGAACGCCTCGGAAAAGTATATCTCCTTTACCACACCCTTCAAGAACACAGCAGCGCTTAACACTACTGTTAATAGGCAGAAATTATGTAAAATAATTAATAAAATATTAGAGGTATTTATTACAACATTTTTTAGCTTGACCTATATGCATGTATGTATGTAACGGAATCTTTGAACTAGATTTTTACCCACTTTGAACGATCAGATTAATTCAAAATTTTGAACACTTAGCAACAACTGATTACAATACACGATTTTAATAATTAAGTTCCATTCTCCTCATAAGGTGGTAGAACTCTCTGTGGTATCATGGGTTGTAGAAACCACCATGGGTGGTCACCACCGTCATACATATTTCTGCCTGATAACAGCAGTGTTAAACGCTGCTGTGTTCTGGTTTGAAGGGTGTGTGAAAAGCGGTCATACTTATCCGAGGCGTTCCAGCTTAGTCCTCAGGGGTAGCGGCGCATTTGTGACCAAACTCACGTAGGAATACCTAATCCTATCTGGGGTTGATTACAGACGTCTATGGGTGGCAGTAGCCACTTACCATCAGGGGTTGCTTGCTCGTCTGCTGCTACTATATTTAAAAAAAATGTCACATATATTTCCTTATAACAGCAGTGTTAAGCGCTGCTGTGTTGCGCTTTGACATGTTGACTCTACCACGTATAGAACACTCTACCACCTATATACACTTCTATTTTATAAAGAAACTAGCTGACCCGGCAAACGTTGTGTTGCCATATAAATAAAAATGTTAGGGGTGAACAACCCATATCACTTAGGGGTATGAAAAATAGATAGTAGCCGATTCTCAGACGTTTCGGAGGATACGGTAACTAACATTGTGACACGAGAATTTTATATATAAGATAATTCAACAAACAACAGGTGTTGGCAAATAAAGAGAATAATGTTAAACTTGTAAAACAAGATTTCGTGAGAACATGCACAGATGGCGCGCGAAACTTTAAAAGTGCACGATCAAATCTGATTTTTTGAGAAAAAAACGTTTTGCAGCGTTCGTTTAAGTACTTATCTGATCTAGTATAATGTTTTAATTATCTGGTAGTATACTTGTAATTAAATAATTCATCATCAACTCATTACAGCGTCCTACTGCTGGGCACGCGTTTCCTTTCAGAACGAGAGACCTAATCCTGGTCATAGGCCACTGCGTTGGCCAAGTAGATTTTGAAAACTTTTATTCTTTTAAACATGTCTCAATTTCTTTTAAAGATCTCACATACCTTCGAAAACTTTTCTTTTTTTAAAGTTATATATGCATGAACATTTAAAAAAGTGAGAAAATATTAAAAGAGCTGCTTTTTAAAAAACTTTTTTTAATATTTGACAAATTTCTTCCAGAAACGTATTAATTTACGGTTACATGAAAAAACCATTCATATATTTAAGTTCACACAATATTTTAAAACCGTTATGTGTCAACTATTTTTTACAAACGACATTTTTTTTTGTAAAAAGACATTTTTACAAAAAACTATTTCCGAAAGACATTATGAGTTAACACCTTTTGTTAAATAACAATGGTTTCTTTTATCATCTTAAAGAAGGGAAGGAAAGTATTGATATTTTTTTATTAATCCGTTTTTTGTGTATTTACGATCTATAGAAGTTAATATAAATGATGTGAGAAAATGAATGCCAATTTCTGTGCTTATTTGCACAATAAAATATTAGGGACATTTTGTTTTCTTTTTTATCTTGGGAACAGATAAACTTTTACTTCAAAGACATGTTTGGTGGTACCTCCGTCACAACTATTTCTGCTTAATAAACATAGAGTTCTAGTTTGAAGTGTAAGGGAGACATATTATTTCGAGGCGTTCCAATTTAGTATTAGAAGTAGCGACGCAGTGATCTTCGACCTCAGGTAGGAATCTTATCTGGGGGATTACAGCACGAGTCTTCTCCGAGAATGTAAAGAGCTTGGGCCATAGTCTACCGCGGTAAATAACTGCGAATTAAGAGTTCACACACCCTTGAGATTTTTTTAATCTCTCAGGCGTATTTTTAGTATGTTTTCTCGCAATGTTGTCCTTAACTATTAAGTATGCCAAGTGAAAATTAATTTTTAATACGGACAGATTTCACCAGAGTTTTGTACCTTATTTGGCAAATAAAGACGTTTGATTTGATTTGATTTGATACGCTCATAACTTTGAAAAATGGCAGGTGCATCTCTAGTGCAAACTTCGGGCCGCCCAATATCAAAATCACTTTTGCATATTAAAATACTTAAATAATTCTCTTATGAATTCCAGGATGCAGAAAAGAGAAAAGAAAAATGGCGGCGGTGTGGAGATGAAAGATGAAGAAGGGGATCCTGCTTCAGAACATAGTAAAGGTTATGGTATCAGGAAAGTATATGCCAGTATCTTTTTATATCTTAGACACTTCTCAAAAGGAATCTTATATGCGAACTGACCCAAGTACCCACCCACAGACATTGTCCCATTGTATTGACGCATTAAAAAAACATATTTAACGTTCTTATGTCGCACAGATGCCATGATATGATGGTTATAGGTACATATGTACATAGGTACAGGTTGTATATCATAGTGATAATGGACCTATTCAAGGCCACAGTGTGGGCTTATGGCCTACACACTATGGGCTTGAACCACCGCTATCCAAGAAAAGCGTGTTAAAAACACGAACAGAAATATCCGTAATTTCTTTTCGTGTTTCTTTTTTTTTCTTTATTTTTTCTTTTGTTTTAACTTAGTTATTAAACTCACCCCAACGGTCCTAGTTTTAAATAGTTAGAGTCAACGGCAGAAGACTGAATTTTAAATTTATCGTCTAAAAAGAAGATAGAAGAAGATGAAGAAAGAAGAAAGAAGAAAGAAGAGCTTAAAAGTTTTATATTTCTCCTTTTCTAAAGAGGAGAAATATTAGGGTTCCACTGAAATTTTGCGCTAATAGAGCAGCCAGTAGCCCTTAAAGGGCTACGAAGAAACCAAGTTAAAAGAACCTAAGAAGAGGAAATCTTTACAACCTAGCCTAACCTCTCCCGTTTGTTTCAAAGGGCTTAAAGGACTTCGATTATAACATAGCTATACTTATCGAGTTTGTAAAGTATTTCAGGGCTACATTTAGCCTAAATCGTAGCCTACATTGTCCCCCTTCAATTAGTTAACTCAATTATACTTTGAAAAAATTAACTTATTGTAACTTTTTCAAAGTATAATCCAATTGATATTTTCTTAACGATTATTTCTATTTTTAATATTTCGCTTATTATAATTCTCTGTCTTAAGGCTTTTAATGTTAACTTTAGCACTTCTGTCACACACATTTTCGTGTTTTTCAACTATCATCCATGAGGTAATGGCGTGTTGTTGTAACAGACTTGGTTTCTGCAGCAGTGGGTAGTTGGAGGGCGGTGCATGCGAGCGTGGTATCGTGGGTGTCCACCCTTAGCTTCAAATAACTTGTTACTTTATCAAACTAACTATCGTAATCCTAACTAGCGATGCGAAAATAAGATTGTTTCTTTGTTTGTTTGTCTGTTTGTTTGTTACACTTCCACGTCTTAACTACATAACCGATTGTTATGACATTTAGTACACACGTTGTCAGGGGTCTAGAAAAGGACCACATTTTGAATCTTACAGAAAAAAAATTCAAACATGTCATTAAACAGACGCTGTGTAAAAAAGCGTACTATAAACTAAGCGATTATTTTACTGACAAAACCGTGTGGTCTGAAGTAGCTCCAGCTCCACATGTACCATTACGTTAAGTTTATCATTGTAAAATACTTTTTTTTTAAAGATGTGTCTTATGGAGTTTCTTTCGCCGCTTCTTCTCCATATCGAAACACCTTGTGAAGTGGTGGTAGTTGTATTGACATTCAAAAAGTGCTCTGTAAAGAACCTATTTTGAATAAAAAAAAATGATTTTATTTGATTTAGTGTACCTTTCATTCCGAAAATACTACAGTTCCTGAGGGATATATAAAACAACTAATGTCATTGACCTCAGACCGCGAGCAGAGCTGCGGGTAAAGTCTAGTTTGATTACATATTTTACTAAAGTGACAAGTTATTTGTTAGTTAGTACCTAGTAACTATTACTAACTAAAAAGAGAACTAACTTAACTATTTTGAATTTTAACTCAATTCAATACAATTCATTTATTTATCAGATTACAGAGATATTTGTATCCACATTTGTTAATAAGAACAAACTAAATTCTAATTCTAATGTTAATATATTAACATTTTCATAAGATTCATAAGTAACGCTTCAATATTTTCGGGAGACTAACGCCTTTTATTAATAATCGATCTATCCAATGTTTGACCAAACAAAGATCGACTAGGCAATTTCTTCTAGTAAAATTGTTAAATCGATTGGTAGGCAAGACTTTAGATAGCTTTTGGCAAAACATCTCCCTGTGGGCTAGGTGATCATGCCCGGGGAGCGGCCGTGCTCCAACAGTCTCAGTTCGGAGCTTGTATACATGCAACATGTTTAGAAAACTACGATAGTGTGATTCAGAATACTCGTAGCGCCATCTCTTGACGAGTAGCGGAAAGTCGCCTCAGTTTGATCATTAGTAATAGGCGTAAGCCTATCTTTGCTGAAAAGTCATATATCTACTAGTTACTAACTAGATCACGATACCACCCTCATATTAACACGACCATCACTTCCACCGATCATTTAATTAGGATTTAAGCATGCACATTATCACACACATTAAATCTGGTAGAACAATCAATGGTTCGACTCCGGCACCACCGCCACACCTATTTCTGTTATAACAGCAGTGTAGCGCTGCTGTGTTCTGGTTTAAAGGGTGTAAGAAAGACATACTTTTCCGATGCGTTCCAGCTTAGTCCGGGGTAGCGGCGCATCTCTGGTCAACCGCGGGTACGGTTCTAATCTTGCCTCGAGTGTAATAGATATGTCCATGGGCGGCAGTAGCCACTTACCATCAGTACCCTTACCATGAGTTTTCAAAACACACAATTTTACGTTACGTTTACTCAATCCATTATTCTGTTCCGTTTGCTTCAGTATACTGAGTAAACGTAACAATAAGTAAGTGCTCTAGTCTTTTTGTCTGCCTCACATGTTCGCAAAAAAGAGAGACAAAACATAAAGCGCCATTTTGTCAATTTAGACATTTAATGTTACGTTACTGACACTATAGTTCTGATACAATCCAAAGGGCGCTGATTGGAATTTGTCTGGGCAATACGTAAATAAATACCAAAACAGTCATATTTGTGAAAACGTGAAAACTCATGGTAAGGGTACAGGTGGACTGCATGCTCGTCTGCTACTCCTATATTATAAAACCTCGCTGTATTATTTTTCTTTATACGGTATATAGTGCTTCAAAACATCTTAATGTGTGTTTTACAATTATGTGCTTTTGTTCATCTTTATTTATGTGAAAGACAATTCATAAAACATGTAAATTATGTGTCATAAATAATTATATTTACTTGCATGAACATTGCAATAAAATAACAAAATACTAATTTATGTGCGTTACCATGTATTATATTGTCTAAATTATATAACTAAATAGAATATACTTATTAATTAATTACTTTAATTTACTAACAGGTGATGGCAGTAAAAGAAGCAATGATAGCGTAGTAGTTAAGAAACTCAGCCTCTTGATCGAGGGGTCCGAGGTTCAAATCCCAGGCACGCACCTCTAATTTTTCAAAATTATATGCGTATTAGAAATTCATTATCACTTGCTTAAACAGTGAAGGAAAACAACATGAGGTAACCTGCATACCTGGGAAATCATAAAATAAAAATAAAAAAGTTTTCAAAAGTAAGTATGTGAAGTCTACCAATGCACTTGTCCAGCGCGGTGGACTATGGCCTAATCCTCATTCTGAGAGGAGACCCGTGCCCAGCTGTGGGACAGTGATGGGTTGATGACGACGACGACGCTACATATTAGTTAATTAATTAGGTGACTATTTAGTATGGAATGTAATTTCGATTTTCGTGTCGGGCCGCAACAAATCTCTCGATAGTACTCGATAGATTTGTTGCACGCTCGACATGGACCCAGCGACACAAGACACGGGACACGAAGAAGACACGCTGTAAGATGACATAATATTTAATATAATATTTGTGTAATTCTGTTATATTCTAAGTATATACATATTAGAATTTACCTTATAATAACAAGTAGTAAGTTATAGTCTGCGCCAAACTGCTAGTCCGCTCTGAATATAGAAGTGAGTCGCGTCGCCATAGCAAATTGTATGGCTACACCTGCTCGCAACAACTTCGGAGCGGACTAGCAGTTTGGCGCGGATTATATATAGCTAACTTATTGTTTTTGACAACTAACAGGTGGATTTTGTTTCCAAAGTAATTTCAATGTTCGTGTCGGGCCGCAACAAATCTCTCGATAGTACTCGATAGATTTGTTGCACGCTCGACATGGACCCAGCGACACAAGACACGGGACACGGAGAAGACACGTTGTATGACGACATAATATTTAATATAATATTTGTGTAATTCTATTATTATTGAACCAAGGTTAAAGTTATTGACCTTTCATGTGTTATATATAAAAAGTATTTGCAAGTTATTTAAGTACATTCATACTTATTAAGAATTTACTACATTTAATAATAACTTGATACAATATTTTTGAAAAACTATTTTTTAAGTAAGTATTATAATACGTCAGACATGCTGTAAGATGACATAATATTAATGTAATTCTTTTATTTTTCAAGTAAGCTTAAAGTTATTGAATTTTCATTTTTCAAGTTATTTAACTGCATTATACTAATTTATTACTCTTAATAATATTTTTATAATCCTATTATTTTGAAGTCATTATAATATAGGTAATTGTAACTATGATATATAAATAACTAATTTATTGTATTTAATCACTAACAGGTAATTACTGTATATAACAAAACTTCGATGTCCGTGTCGGGCCGCAACAAATCTCTCGATAGTACTCGATAGATTTGTTGCACGCTCGACACGAACACAGCGACACAAGACACAAGGAAGATATGCTGGAAGATGGCATAATACATATTTATGTAAATCTGTTATATTCTACATATTAAACTTTACCTTATAATAACAATTAGTAACTTATATAGCAACCTAATTGTTTTTCATAATTAACAGGTGGATGTTTGTTACCAAAGTAATTTCGATGTTCGTGTCGGGCCGCAACAAATCTCACGATAGTACTCGATAGATTTGTTGCACGCTCGACACGAACACAGCGACACAAGACACGGGACACGGAGAAGACACATTATAAGACGACATAATATTTAATATAATATTTGTGTAATTCTATTATTATTGAACCAAGGTTAAAGTTATTGGACTTTCGTGTGTTATATATAAAGTATTTCATACTGATTATGAATTTATTGCATTTAATAATAACTTGAGATAATATTTTTGAAATTCTATTTTTTTAAGTAAGTATTATAATACGTACCTGTTTGTTACTATGATATATAAATAATTTATTTAATGTATTTAATCACTAACAGGTGGTTCTGTATATAAAACAACCTCGATGTTCGTGTCGGGCCGCAACAAATCTCTCGATAGTACTCGATAGATTTGTCGCAGGCTCGACACGAGACACAAGCTACTGGACGCAAGGAAGACACGTAACAGGACAGCATGCGCGTTATAATTGCATGGGTTTAAAACTAAATGTACATATTTGTAACAATTGTAACTACAAGTAATGACATATTTTAATTAACATTTTTATTGCTTTACACAACTAACAGGGGGCTTTCTGGCTATAAGACAACATCAAAGTTTGTGTCGGGCCGCAACAAATCTCTCGATAGTACTCGATAGATTTGATGCACGCTCGACACAAGACACGGGACACGGAGAAGACACGCTGTAGGATGACATAATATTTGTATCATTCTATTATTCTTCAACTAAGCTTAAACTTATTTAATTTTCGTGTGTTATATTGTTTGCAAGTTATTTAAGTGCATAATACTAATTTATTACTCTTAATAATATTTTGGAAAAGTAATATTTTTAATGCTATTTTTTATTTAATTTAAGTAATTGTTGCTATGATATATACTTAAATAACCAATTTATTGTATTTAATCACTAACAGGTAATTACTGTATATAACATAACCTCCATGTTCATGTCGGGCCGCAACAAATCTCTCGATAGTACTCGATAGATTTGTCGCACGCTCGACACGAACACAGCGACGCGAGACACAAAGAAGACACGTTTATTAACAACATATTTAACATTTATATTTTTGATATTTTATTATTCTTCAAATAAGCTTACAAATATTAAACTTATCATACATAATATATTATATTATATTATATTTGCAGGTATTGCGAGTATTACTAACACCTTATTGCTTTTAATAACTAACAGGGGGCTTTCTGCGCACATAAGGCAACTTCGATGTTCGTGGCGGGCTGTGACAAACATCTCGATGGTAATCGATAGGTTTGTCGCACGCTCGACACGTACACAGGCCACGGGACGTAAGGAAGACACGTAAAAGGACAGCATGCGGTATTATAATTACATTTATACTTATTAAATTTAAACATTTAAAACTAAATCTATATATTATGTACATATCTGTAACAAGTGTAACTACAAGTATAATCCGCGTAAAACTGCTAGTCCGCTCTGAATATAGAAATGAATCACGTCGCCGTAGTAAATTGTACGTGCTCGCAAAAACTTCAGAGCGGACTAGCAGTTTGGCGGGGACTATAATAACATATTTTACTAACAAATATATTGCTTTACATTACTAACAGGGGCGTTCTGATCATAAAACAACATCTATGTTCGTGTCGGGCCGCGACAAACCTCTCGATGTTGATCGCAAGGTTCGTCGCTCGCCCGACACGAACACGAGACACAAGACACGGAGCAGAAAGCACAACTTCTGGATGCTGGATAACTTAACGTTCCTGTATAGCGGTAAAAAATCACTCAACTGTTGAAGTTGAAGGTTTTTTTATTGGCTATATATGAACACGACTGCAACATGACTGTTATCTTATATTTAATTGATTAATGCTCGTTATTAATGTTATCTTTATCTATTTCTGCCTCATAACAACGTTATGCGCTGCTGTGTTCTGGTTTGAAGGGTGTGGCAAGAGAGACATATTTTTCCGAGGCGTTTCAAATTAGTCCTCAGGGGTAGCGGTGCATCTGTGGCCGACTTCAAGTAGGAATATCTAATCCTATCTGGGGTTGATTACAGATGTCCATACGGCAGTAGCCACTTACCATCAGGTGGACTGCATGCTCGTCTGCTACTCCTATATTATAAAAAGAAATTTATCTGTCCATTATTGCTCATATCAAAGATTGAAGTTTGACTATTATTGCCTACTAAAAACTGATATGTTTCGATCTTTGATTGGCAAACAATTGATAGATTGATTATTAATAACAGATTTGTGTTTCAGATTCAAACGGAGAACTAAGTATATTTGGCTGTGTATATTTTTAATTGTAATGCTAAAGATATTTAATTTTTAAACTAAGTAACAAACTTATAATATTGATCAACTAACAGTAGCCTTAATTACCCAAAAAATCTTCAATATTATTTTTGAGTCACAACTCATAACAATGATCTCAACAGAATCTGTTAAACGATTTGTTGTAAACTCGACACAGGATAAAAAGACACGTGTTTATTTCACGTGCTATAAAAATATAGCTAAATATTTTGTACACACTCTTTAAAAAATTTAAGTGTCTGTCTATTACGCTTCAAGAGATAGAATCCTTTGACAGACAGCGAAGATTTTGTAATAAAGTCCCCATTTTCCCTTTTAAGTACAGAATTTAGAGTTTAACACCATAATATTTACCGTTACATTTAATTTCCTTTTATTAAACGTCTTATTGTTTCCAAATTTCAGGTTCTTCACTGTGAACCAAGGTATAGCAGCCTGGTCGCTACTGACGCAACTGCAGATCCGAATTAAACGTATGATGGTCACGTAAGCATATGGCAATAGAGGTAACCTTTTGTGTCTCTGTCTAAATTGATATTTTCGTGCCTCCTAACTTGCACATAATTAGAGTTAGTTAATATGAAGGTAGTAGAACCCTTTGTGATAACTCCGTTGACACCACCGCCACAACTATTTCTGTTATAACAGTAGTATAACGCTGCTGTGTTCTAGTTTGAAGGGTGTGGTGAGGGAGACATACTTTTCCGAGGCTTTCCAGCTTAGTCCTTAGGGGTAGTGGCGCATCTCAGGCCGACCTCAAGTAGGAATATCTAATCCTATCTGGGGTTGATTACAGTTGTCTATGGGCGGCAGTAGCCACTTACCATCAGGTGGACGGCATGCTCGTCTGATGCACCTATATTTAAGGTAACAAAATATTAGTAAATAAAAGTGAGTAATTATAGATATTCAATAATAGTACGAATTATTTCAATATTATCAGGTTGGCAAATAAGTTCCCGCCGTTTTTTGTTCTTCAAAATTACTACTTATTAGTTCGCTTCAATGAGTTCCGTTCAATTAATTCTTAATGGATTCATAATTATATTTCAATTAATTAATCCCAATATTTACTTGTAACTTTTTTCACTAATATGTATTTAATTTTACAGGAAATAAAATAATAATAATAATAATAATACTTACCTACTTTCCAACATTAATAATAGAATTACTTATTTAATATATTGCACATAGAATTAGAATAATATGATTATTTTTACAAATGTATAGTCCGCGTAAAACTGCTAGTCCGCCCTGAATATAGAAATGAATCGCGTCGCCATAGCAAATTGTATGACTACACCTGCTCGCAACAACTTCAGAGCGGACTAGCAGTTTGGCGCGGACTATATGTAGATAAAGCACCTGTAGGTTTTAAGCTATTTTTTATGTTAAATTGATATTTTTCTATTTTATTTCTGTTCATTTCCTGAATTATTTTGTCTTATTTTAAGTTAACCTTTTTCTTTTTTCCCGAAGATCGCACAATCGGAAGGGAGTTTCCGAATGCGCTGTCTCTTTCTAGCACTCCCCCCCTTAACTGAAACCCGTAGATCCGAACTTGTGCGCTTAAAGTCGATGGGGGTTGCGACTTTGCGATTTTTCTGTCGCACGATACATTCAAACTTATTTTTTGTTACGAATTACTTAGTTTTGGAAATGCAGCGATTTTTCTGCGATTGTCGTGCGACTTTTCAGTCGCAGTCGCGCGAACCCCCACACAAGTTTGGTGATACGCGGGCGCAGTTCTGGCGGGAAATCATCGTTTCTTCGTTTTTTTCGACCTTATTTCTACCTATTTTGTAGTGTTATTCCTTATTTTGCAATTTTTATCCTTGTACTGTATTTTTGAATTTTATGTTTGTTTTGCATTTTACATTGACAACCTGTATTTAGTGTACTTTTACATAATTCCAAATAATCTGCAAAAACATATACCTTAGATTTCCATTTTAAACAATATTAGTTGCTTCTATTTTTTTTTTACAAAATATGTATAATTTCTTTGTGTATAATTTAAGTCTTATTTTAATTTTCACTTTTGTTTGGCACACCTCTTAGTATGCATATTTAAAAACATATAAATTTTGTGAAACTAAGGGCCTGATTCCTGTCACGCGGGTTTACGTAAAAACTCATACCAAGGGTACTGACCCTGCGTATGAGTTTTTACGTTTTGACAAAAATGACTGTTTTTATTTTTGTTTACGTATATCCCATATATTTCCAATCAGTTCTGATACAATCCGCTAGGGTCGCTGATAGGAAATGTACGGGCAATTACATAAACAAATACCAAAACAGTTATTTTTGTAAAAACGTAAAATCTCATACTAAGGCTACAGTACGCGTTCCAAAAGTGTAACGCAAGTGAGATAATACTGAACACTAAAGACTGCATCGAGTCACGCATGCGGCTGGAACCCGCTCGCAGTGACAGCCCGCGTGACAGGAAAGATGTCCTTACTTTACTCGCCGTGCTCCAATTTTATGCTTTTTAGTACACGCACCAATTTTAGCAATTTACATGTATAACCTTCAATGATAAATAAACTAAGATTATGTATACTTACTTAACTTTCTTTTAAATTTTATTCTCGGTAGCTATTTTTTATATGTCTGTATCTTATTGCTTTGTTACAAGAAATAGGTAAATAAAACAAAACTAAAATGTAATAAGTGTTAAATATTAACTATCATTTGAATGGACAATAAAGTATCGAAGGTAGAATCCTTTGTAGTTCACCTGCGACCTAGTCACACTAATGTAAGGCAGAGATCTACACAAGGAATTCCACCTTTAACTATGGATATCAACGGTGCTATTACGGACCTTATGTAAGACTACATTCTGTAAAATAACCATGTGACCATATAAGCAAATATCCATGTGATCGTATACCAAAAATATGACCTATAAAATACAATCCTTAACTGTAGACTGTATTACTATTTCAATCTAAAAATACTAACACAGAAGAAACAGAAGATAGAAGATAAAAGGACAGAACAGAAGAAAGAAGAATGAAGCCGTCGGCTGGGTGAGGTAGTAGGTTGTATAGTACTGCATTACAACCCTTAGGAGAGACTGTATAGCCTACTAACTTTCCTGGCTGACGGCAAAACATCGTGCCAAGAGAAGAGAAGAGAAGAATGAAGAAAGAAGATTATTTCAAGAAGATCCACGGTTAATCTTACTAGGCACTTGGTTTTAATGATGTTATACTTAAGCTAGATAATTGTCATGCATATTTTTAAAATAAAAACAAATATTTATTAAGTACAAAGAATTGTAAACAACCTTGTAATTATAAACTTAATTGTTGTATTGAAATAACTGTTCATACATACATACATATTATTCAGGCCATACATACATATTATTCAGGGCCTTTTTCTTGTCACGCAGTTTTGTGTCCATATGGGTGTCGCGAAATAACTTGATTCAGTCATCGTGTCCAGCTTATGACAGGAAAAGTATCAATGAAACGAAAGAAAATGGCACACATGCCGATCAGACTCACGAGCGCAAACTGCGTGACAGGAAAGAGGCCCTTAAATTGTTTTATGTGTTGATAGTGTAGTACTTAACTTATGTTTGTTAATTGTTTTTGTTTCAGATTTATTCGGAGCAAGTTTATTCTGTAGAGTATGACGATGACTGACACTCGACCTCGGCCCTTCAACGGCGATTCGAGTGTGTAAAATACTATAGCAAATGAGCATGCCTTTTATGGACGTTTGTAAGCAGCTCCAGAAGAGAACAGGTGAACCAGAACAGAAGGACCTGAAGCCGGACTTCTGAGGACTAACACTTCATATGTAAGATCATCCACACCCTTCCACGTGCGTGGCGGTGGTAGAGTCGGCGCCAAACTTCTAGTCCGCTCTGAAGTTATTACGCACAGATTTAGTCAGAGAGCCAATGAGGTCGAACACAACTACAAGCTTAAACTCCGTAGCAACCGCGGGCAAAAGCCGGCAGCGGAGGGTGCCGGAGGGGTCTCGCGCTGTTTTCAGCCCGTTAATATCTACAATTTGATGTTGAGACGCGACTCGTTACTATATTCAGAGCGGACTAGAAGTTTGGCGCGGATTATACCTTCCCGTCACACCGTACTGGTTACCACTCTTCAAAAATATTGAAATTGATTTTAAATATCATAATGATAACCATAATCATAACCTTTATTGCGTCATGTAGTTATCACATATAAAGGTGTTACAAATTTTGGTACAGTGGGATGAAACCCTGTAAGGGTGTAGCAATTTAAATTAATTATAGGCAAACATAAGCTAATGTAATAATAATTTAAATTTTTCAATTAGAATCTGTTAATAGTACAGTTTACATTTTCATATGGTGATACCAAGTTACAGTTACAATTTCAAATTATAATGAAGCAATTAAATGATAAATAATACTATGTCAAAGTATACTCCTTTGCTATTTTATTACTTAAAAAACAAATCTCCATTATCCAAATATGTGAATTACCTCCACTCCTATAGGGATCATGAGTCGAAATTAATAATGTTTTTCTCTTTACAGGGTCACTAGGAAAACATCTTTAATACACTGTCAATTCGACATTAGATGTTTAGTCTAAGCTAGCCGCCTAATATAATGATGGACAACATAATATCTTTGTAATATTAATTAATTATGACGTGCAATTGTATATTAATTATCACATTTTCGATTTTACCACGCTTTTATTAGCTTGACCTGTATGTATGTAACGGAATCTTTGAATTCGATTTTTACCCACTTTGAACGAGCCGATTAATTTAAAATTTTGAACAGTTATCAAGAACTGATGACAATACTCGATTTTAATAACTTTATCCCATTCTCCTCATCAGGATCGTCAGGAATCAGGATTAACGATTATCCTTGTGCAATTTTAGCGTGGTTTTTAGTTTGTGAACTATAATTTAATTACAATGTTTGTGAAAATGTTGTCACTTAAAATTGTACCACCACATATCATGTAGATATTATTCAATAATGTAACAAATATATGTAAAAGTGAACAGTATGTTAGTTAACATTATGAAATAAATAATGCATATTACTGTGATTTAAGGAGCAAAGTGCCTATTTAAATATTTTAATATTTATAAATGACTAATAAAAGTTTGTAAATATAATTATTTTGTTTTATTTTTCACATTTATCCTCAATCCACACTACATATCTTACTTAAATATCAATACATGATACCATGTCTCACTAGTATGAAAAGTTCTGGGTTCGATTCCCAGACACAACAAAAATAGAAAAATGTTAAAAATCCCAGACACAGACATCTCTGCTTTTTCAAAGTTACGTACATTTTAAAAAACCTGAGAGATTTAAAAATAATCTAAGCATGTTTCAAGTCTACCAATACGCACTTGTCCAGCGCGGTGGACTATGGCTTAATCCTTCTCATTCTGAGAGGAGACCCGTGCCCAGCAGTGGGACAGTAATGGGTTGCCCTCTGTTTCTAACTTAATGACAATATTCTAACTCGAAGGGCAGTAGGGCATTTCATTTCGTGTCAACTTAAAAAAACCAACGCATCTGTTACTGACAGAAGGTCTATATAAAGTCACTTATAGATAAATAGACCATAGCGGCTGCTTATCATGCTAATATTGTTACTAAGCATTGTAGATTCCTAAATAAATAACTAGCATAATTTTAAATATGTAAAAGTTCAAGCACTAACGCAAATATTAAAAAATAAATACTTTAAATTTTTGAGTCTTTGGGAAAAAAAAACCATCAAAAATCGAGTCGTAACTAAAGTTTACTTGAAGCATAGATATTAAAATGTTTTTTGATGATGAAAATAGTAGAAGAATATTATTATTAGGATAGACAATGGTTCTTATTTTTGGTAAAAAAAAGAAACATAAGTTTTGTTTGTTTTTTTATGTACTCGTGTTTAAAAAGTTCAGATACCACTTTTTTTAATAAAAAAGTAATAATACTCTGTGCCTCATGTCGTTTCCCGCGCAAACTAACAAAGACAACCCTTACTTTTTTCTTTTTTATGTGAAATCTGTGAACCGTGTCAATAGTGCCAATTCACTTTTTTACTAAAAAATGGAATTCGCAAATAGTACAAAGGGATTTAAAAAATAAGGGTGACGTTATTAGCTATTGTTACTTATTTTTCGATTTTTCACCCCATTTCTGCACCTGGTGTAGGGTTTTTTAGAATTCAAAGTTCAGACATTGCGTGTATCAAACACTATTATTACCTACTGCGTGGCCCAAAAGGGATTATAGAAAATAGTTGTATTATTGAGAATTTTACCCTAAAAATTTACACCTGCACAATGTTAATAAAAATTGGGTTTAATTTTATTATCTACATCCCATCTGTCCCACTGCTGGGCACGGGTCTCCTCTCAGAATGAGAAGTAGTAGGTCAAAGTCCACCGCGCTGGCCAAGTGCGTATTGGTAGACTTCACTTTTGAGAACTTATTTTTAAGACATGCCATGTAAGCAGATTTCCTCATGATCCTTCCTATAACAGTATCATTTCATTTCTAATGCGCACATAACTTTGAAAATTAGTGATGTGTGCCTGGAATCGAATCTACGGATGTACATGAAAAATCAAGAATAATTTTAGTTACGATACATGATACTGAAAGTATTTTATAATAATATAGGAGTAGCAGACGAGCATGTAGTCCACCTAATGGTAAGTGGTTACTGCCGCCCATGGACATTTATAATCAACCCCAGATAAGATTTGATTTGGCCATGGATGCGCTACCCTAGAGGACTAAGTTAGAATTAATACACCCTTCAAACCAGAACACAGCAGCTCTTAGCACTCATGTTATTGTTAGGCAGAAATAGGTGTGGCGGTGGTGGAGTCGAACCACACAGGGTTCCATCACCTTATGACACACTTCCATACGTTTTGAGTATATCTTGTTTATATTAAAATTTTATTTAGTAAAGTCTGTGGACAATTAACTTATACGCTCACTTACATCAAAGAATCAAACGAATCAACGCAATACATTTAAGAGTTTAAAAAGTTGAAACCGTGTTAAAATTTAACATATTACTTAATTATAACATCTATGTTAAGAAATACAGTTAAACAAACTGAAAATGTAATATTTTACAAATTTACAAACTGATATTCTTAAAGTTCACTTAACGCCATCTAGCAGGCAATAGCGGAAACTATTTACTTGTCCTAAATAGCGTCATCTATCGGTATATAAAAATAGAATAATATTTTATATGAAATATGCCTACCAAATCCTATTTTTTCTTTTAAAACGTAGCATATATCTTTTTCTAATTTTAATTCTTTATAAGTAAATCAATTTATAAATATTGATTTAACGTTTTTTTTAAGTTTCACACTCAGCTGATGGATGAGTCACGCATGACGTCACTTAGACAAGCAATGAAGTTTGTAATTTCTGTAGCGGCAACACCGCGCCGTGCCTCAGTCAACTGTCAACCTTTATACTATAAACTTTATCGTAAAGCATGAAGGATTATAATCCTTGGAGAATTCGAGACGGAAGTGGCACAAAAATAGGATTGCCAACAATTTGAGTGACGTCACATCGAGGAGCCATGGAGCCTTGAGCCTTCTAAAATTACATGAGAGCTCGAGAAAAACATTACTCGACGTGAAAGCTCCTATTTTTCTGAAAACAACCGAAGAAAGTGACGGGAGAAGTGCGTTGCGCGTGTGTTGTACAAAGGAAAAAATTGCAATCCTGTAAAAGTAGTCAAAGGAGTGTATTGTTGAAGGCAGTATCTTTGGTTACGAGAATCTTTGAATATTCCGTGAGTATCCCGTATTTATTCTGTTAATGCAGTTCGATCGATGTGATATGCGACGTTCCACGTGATATCGGGAATTTAATTAGTGCGTGCTCCAGTGTCGGTTGCGCCTCGGTCGTGTGTCATGCGAAAACGTCTGCGGAGTCTCTAAAAATAAAACAAGGAGTGTATTTTCGGTGTGTATTTGGTGATTTCGCGAGCGGGAGGCCGGGTGACTGGTGGAAAAGTGTTCTTTTTGCGTATTCCGTGACCATACAGTTAGCGCGAAACGGCCTTGACGACTGCATACTCCGTGAATGGTGTCGAATTTCAGTCGGTGAGCGGGTTCTGAATTTGAAAATGTTTGTTATTTATGGTTCTAGTTGGACATGCTCGCGCGGTAAGACTGGCTGATGACCTTGACACAAGGAACCAGCTTTGTATAGTCCGCGTTAAACTGCTAGTCCGCTCTGAATATAGAAATTAATCGCATCGCCAAATTGTATGACTACATGTCCGCAACAACTTCAGAGCGGACTAGCAGTTTGGCGGGGACTATACCAAATATTGCGTTTTATAGACATCCGTCTTTTTATCACTTACAAAATCATTGTTTATAAGTGTACTTGCAATTGGCTAAAAGTTACAAGTATTTTCGCCCACATACATTTAAATTTAACTAATGATACAATGAACTTCCTGGTTGTCGTTTTTTAAGGTTTTAATGTTGCCACACTGTTGTCTATTCCAAAAGTTTTGTGTATCAAACATCCATGAAAGATCTCAAAGAAAGAGTTCCAAAAAATGTTGAGATCAATACAAAAATCATGATTTTTCAATTGATTTGCCCAAAAACAACCTACGGCTTATTTGAAAAGTCATTCCTTCCCTAAATGTTGCATTAATATTTATCATTCTCAGTTTCCCCACAATTCAGTTCAAAGTATGAATAAACTGAAATTACAATGAAATTTCCTGTTTTTGAATTAAGCACATAAAATTATGAATGAATGAATAATTATATTGAAGTTAATGTGTAGTGTTGTAAAAACTCTTTTTGTTTCAACTAAAGTGGCACCACCGTCACATCTATATGAGCTTTATAACAGCAGTTTAGCGCTGCTGTGTTCTGGTTTGAAGTGTGGTAAAGGAGATATACTTTTCCGAGACGTTCCTGCTTAGTCCTCAGGTAGTGGTGTATCTGTGGCCGACCTCAGACAGGGTTCTAATCTTATCTGGAGTTGATTACAAATATCCATGGGCGACAGTAGCCACTTACCATCAGGTGGACTGCAAGCATGTTTGCTACTCTTGAAAATAATAAAAAAAACAGACAGTCACAATTTTTATTATTTATATATAGATACACTATGAAGCTGGTAACACCAAATCCTAAAAACTGAAGGTCTACATGACCTACTAAGCTAATTGTTCGAAATTGGTTAATTGGTCCATTCTTACATGTGAAGTAAACTAAAAAATATACAGTTAATTAAACAATAGTTGAACAAGTATGGTTCGATCAGAGAGACACCACCGTCATACTTACTTCTTGTGTTTCGGTAGTAGACATCAACCCCCGGTAGGATTTAATATTCCTACCTGAGGTCGACCAAATACGCGCCGCTACCTCTGAGCAATAAGCTGGAACGCCTTATAAATGTATGTCTCTCATACCACACACTTTAAACAAGAATACAGCAGTGCTTAACACTGCTATTAGGCAGAAATAGGTGTAGTGGTGGTGCTGACGCAGTCAAACCACAAACAGTTGTACCACCTTCAATCTTAGTTCTCGGTAGTGTCAATGTATGTATGGCAGATAGAACCTTTTCTGTATGGAGTTGATTATAGACCATATGAAAGTGACCTCAAAAAGAAATTACCTAAGTATGTTCTAACCAAATCAAAATCTATACAAAATTTCCTAAATTTCTAGTTAGACTTTTACTGGTGATTGATAAAACTAATCTTGGTGGCAATTAGTATCATATAGTCTTTGTTTGTGTGTTAATTATGTTTGTTTGAAGACACTGCTTACATGAATTATCACTTGTGTCAGCAGTAAATTTAAAAATTGGGTGGATTTTTTATATGAAACTAGCTGACCCGGCAAACGTTGTGTTGCCATATGAATAAAGAATGTTAAGGGTGAACAACCCTTATCACTTAGGGTATGAAAAATAGATAGTAGGCAATTCTCAGACCTACTGAATATGCATATAAAATTTGGTGAAAATCGGTAAAGCCATTTCGGAGGAGTACGGTAACTAACATTGTGACACGAGAATTTTATATATAAGATTTAAATAGTAAATAAGAGACCCAACTTCATGTAGAAAAGTTTCTACCTGAAGCCGATCACATGCACTGCTACTCCTGAGGACTAAACTCACCTCATATGTAAGCCAGGCAAAATCGACACCCACTGAAACAAAAGAACTGCTTTATGCAATAATGTGGTGGTGGTATAGTTGAAGGTGGTAGAACCCTTAGTAGTTCGACTCCGGCGGCACCACCGCCACACCTATTTCTGTTATAACAGCAGTGTAAGGCGCTGCTGTGTCCGTTTTGAAGGGCGTGGACAGGGAGACATACTTTTCCGAGGCGTTCCAGCTTAGTCCTCCGGGGTAGCGGCGCATCTGTGGCTGACCTCAGGTAAGTATATATAATCATATCTGGGGTTGATTACAGATGTCCATGGGCGGCAGTAGCCACTTACCAACAGGTGGACGACATGATCGTCTGCTACTGCTATATTATAAAAAAAAAATAGTTATCGCCAAACTGCTAGTCCGCTCTGAAGTTGTTACGAGCTGGTGTAGTCATACAATTTACTATGGCGACGCGATTCATTTCTATGTTCAGAGCGGACTAGCAGTTTTACGCGGACTATACCTTCTCGATTGAACCACTGTGGTTTTACAATTTTCACACATAGGATTCGTTTTTTTTGTTATAATATAGAAGCAGCAGACGAGCATGCAGTCCACCTGATGGTAAGTGGCTACTGCTGCCCATGGACATCTGTTATCAACCCCCGATAACATCCGACGTTGGCCAAAGATGCGCCGCTACCCCTGAACACTAAGTCTGAATGCCTCGGATAAGTATGTCTCCCTAACCATATCCTTCAAACCAGAACACGGCAGCGCTTACTACTGTTGTTATAACAGAAATAGGCGTGGTGGTGCCGTCGTAGTCAAACCACATAGGGTTCTACCTTCAAATACTTCAGTAAAGTTAAAAACATACATTCATACTCTAGTATTAAAACAAGTTTTCACATCAACTTACGTTATCATACACAAACATGACAATTTATATTACATTAAAAATCGTCTTACGAATTTTCGATCAGGCCACGTGTCCTGACGCGAGTTTATAATTTTTTATAGTCCGCGTAAAACTGCTAGTCCGCTCTGAATATAGAAACAAGTCGCGTCGAATAGCAAATTGTAGATTTTAGCGGGACGCAGACAGCGTGGGACCCTCCCGGCACTCTCCGCTGACCGCTCTCGCCCACGGGGACATAGCTGTGTTAGTGTGCCCTTACGTTGCTACGGAATATATGCTTGTAGTAGTGCGTAACAACTTCAGAGCTGACTAGCAGTTTGGCGCGGACTATGCATGTCACAAAAAGTGCACAACGCCGCTAAAGTTTTTTTTTTTTTTATAATATAGGAGTAGCAGACGAGCATACAGTCCACCTGATGGTAAGTGGCTACTGCCGCCCATGGACATCTGTAATCAACCCCGGATAGGATTAGATATTCCTACCTGAGGTCGGTCACAGATGCGCCGCTACACCTGAGGACTAAGCTGGAACGCCTCGGAAAAGTCTGCCTCCCTTACCACACCCTTCAAACCGGAACACAGCAGCGTCTAGCACTGCTGTTATTAGGTAGAAATAGGTGTGGCGGTGGTGCCGCCGGAGTCGAACCACAAAGGGTTCTACCACCTTCAAAGAAGTTTTCACTTTAATAATATTCTTACGTGAACAACGTACTAGTTGAAACCTTACAACTGCACATATTTTCAGTTACACTGCATCATAATTTATTATGTAACAGTGATGTGATGCAGTCACTACTGATCTTATATGCAAGTGGTCTCGAGTTCGAACTCGGTCACGATTTTTGAGTTTGTTTACATTTTGTGTGGGATTATAATAATAGAATTTTGAAAGTGCTAGCATCCAGTGTGGTTTGTCACCGTAGGCACCTTTGTCACACCTATTTCTGCTTTAAAACAGTGTTAAACGCTGCTGTGTTCTGGTTTGAAGGGAGACATACTTATCCGAGGCGTTCTATCTTAGTCCTCAGGGGTAACAATGCATCAGTGGACAGTGGGGTAATTATACTACATAAGACCCGTGTCATATTTTTGTCGCCTCTTACGACAGGCAGGGGATACCGTAGCCCTATTCTGGTTCCGGTACTATAGGGACAAAACTGGGCCACATTCGTTATAATATGCAATTCGGCATAATTTGGTATTTTTAAATATTTTTGGTCTAAGGTTAAATAAAAACCCTTGAAAACCTAAAGTCAAGGTTATAAACATCAAACATCACTATAGCAACGGTTTTATCAATATGTTTGATAACGACGGTATCTGAGTACTGAACAATCTTTCTTCAGATAAGACTAATATGTGTGTAATAGCCATAGTATTAAGAGCTTATGGTCAATTAGAGTTGGCTAATATTAATTTGCAGAAAGCATTGGTAGCCTAGTAAGGAATCTGCCTTTCGATCGGGAGGACTGAGGTTCAAATCCCACGCACGCATTATTTTTTTTGTGCGTATTAGAAATTAATTACCACTTGCCGTTACTTGCCGTTACCGTTTAACGGTGAAGGAAAATGTCGTGAACAAACTTAGACCTCTGTGAGTTCATAAAAAAGCTTACATGGGTGTGAGAAGTCTACCACTACGCACTTGACCAGCGCGGTGGACTATGATCTAATCCTTCTCATTCTGAGAGGAGACCCGTGCCCAGCTGTGGGACAGTGATGGGTTGATTATGAATCGAACTCGCACATGGAGGGTTGCATTCCACCAATTTTTAATTATTTATATCTTTTGTCGATGTCGAATATCCACTGTCAGGAATTGATTACAATATCCATGAGCTATAACCACTTACTTAACATCTTACATGCAATAGGTCCCGGGTTCTATCCCCGGTCAGACATACATGTAAATGATTCATTAATGATGTGAAAGAAGTGGTAACTAATTCGCAATACGTACATAACGTTGAAAACCAGACGTGCTGGGATAAGAGCTTCAGTCCCTTCGATTGAGAAGCGAATTTTCAACCATTATCAGAGCATTATCTACTTTTCTCTGCTTCTAAATGATGTACAAATAAAACCTTTGATTTTCCATGAGACTTTTCCAAAACACTCTTCAACGTATCCATTTGTTTCAGATAACAAAAGATGCAAAGGAAGAGACCTACGTCCCGCCTAAAAGCAGCCGCGAACTAAACTATATATATAAGCGAATTATGTGATTGTACACAACTTCAAAATGCCGGTTGTTTCTCCCTCCCGTTACAATGCGACCTCCTCAAGCCTCTCGGGCTCCTACCGCTCGACGCTCACGTCGACAAACAGCCTCGACAAGCCGTACTACCGCTCCAGCAGCGGCACCTACGTCACATCGACGTTACGGAGCTCCTACGGCGACAGAACCACCGAATACAGGTCGAGGTACACAGATGTGGACGGCAAACGAGAGAGGAAGACGTCGCTAGTCGAATACAGTAGGAATTCCAGAGCGCCGAGCATCACAGACTCGGATAGTGGAATCTCAACGAGATACAGGTCGGAGAGAAGCGAATCCCGTTCCAGGGATATCTCGACGACACGAAGCGAGAGCGGAAAAAACTCGGAAGTGCGGCCGAAGCGGAGTATCATCAGCTCTGCCGCGTTAGCAATGTCGACAGCGGAGCTTTATAATAAGTACTCGCCAGCGAATTACGTGCCCTTGACGCAAAGGATTCAGCAAAGTCAGGCGCAGAATTACGGTGAAATATCGAGATCTAAGTCAATTTCGAATGACATCGGCCGCCCGCCAGCTTCGGACTCGAGGATACGGAAGCCGAGGAACTCGGCGGCGACCATCACTGAGGTATTCCTTTTGTTTTTATATGATTTTTGTGTCCATGTCTCTGGGATCTTGCGGAATTTTGGAAAATTTTGCGATTTGTTATATGATGACGAACTTTTTTAGACTTTTAATACGCAATCTGTGCTTTTCCCTATCAAAGATCGTAGTTGACAGTTTTAGTGAAGTAGTTGTCAATTTTCGATCTTTGATAGGCCAAAGGATAGATTGATTATTAATACCGGGCGTTAGTTATCACACTTAATGTCGAACTACCTTTAATACTTAATCCATTTCAATTTTAGTATAGTTTTTCCGAATCTAAATTTTAGTTTGAGTCTTAATAGAAAATGGTATTGAAAATAAGTTACTGCAGTAAAAGGAAAGATGGTAGGAGATACATAAAAAAACTTATTCCCAATTTTTATTGAGGTCAAAGTAGGGATCTCACGGATTTAGCATTTAAAGTTATAAATTAAATAGTACTCATATATAGGTGGTAGATACTCGAAGGTGGTAGAACACTCTGTGGTTCGACTCCGGCGGCACCACCGCAACACATATTGCTGTTATAACAGCAGTCTTAAACGATGCTGTGTTCTGGTTTGAAGGGTGTAGTAGGTACGGGAGACATAGTATTCCGAAGCATTCCAGTTTAGTCCTCAGGGGTAGCGGTTGGCAGACTTCAAGAATCTAATCTTTTCTGGGGTTGTACAGATGTCCATGGGCGGCAGTAGTTTACCGTCAGGTGGACTGCATGCTCGTCTGCTACTCCTATATTGTAAAAAGATATGGAACCTTCAGCGCTAGTGCTATCTACAGCTTTAGAGCTTTCTGGATTGTTTTGTCTACTCTAAATTCACCAAACTAAGTTTAAAAATCCCATACATTTTCTTTAGGTCAGTGTGTAAAATATTTTTGAAAAATGTACTCAAGTGCCTTGTGTTTAAGACTATTTTCCTCTGATACTACATATTTGGCTGGTCTACTATGTTTTATGGCCATAAAGCGATCGTGAACCATTGTGTGCCAAATATAGACGACACTCCGTGTAGAGCTAGTATGGAAGTACGAGTTGAACGGGTTCCGTAATACCGATTTTTGTAGATTTCCAAATTTTTAGTGTTTGTTAACATAGCATAGAAGTGAATGTATTGTGAAGTTTTTGAATGTTTTCGTATTACAGTTTCGTAGGTAAATGAAAAATAACGGTTAAATGTGTGGTGAATGCCATTTATTTTTAAACTTTTTTGTATTTGTGGTTATAGTGGTTACAGTAATACATACTTACAGTATAGTTACAGTAATACATACTTTATAAAAATTTCAAGTGTGTATCTATTACGGTTCAAGGGATAGAGCCCTGTGACAGACGGACAGACAGCGGAGTCTTAGTAATAGGGTTCCGTTTTTACTTTTTACTCTTTGCGTACGGAACCCTATAAAGCATGCTTCTTTGCTTTGCTTCTTTTCATGCAGTCCACCTGATGGTAAGTGGCTACTGCCGCCCATGGACCTGTAGTCAACCCCAGATTAGATTGGAGACCAACTTATATCGAACACAGATAATGCTACTCCTGAGGACTAAATTGGATGATTCGTAGTGACTCCGTTGCATAACCTTCAAACCAAAACACAGCAGCGCTTAACACTATTATTTTTACTAGAAATAATGAATGTGATGTAAGTGCTTCAAATCAAATCCAAATTCAAATCATTTTTTTTATTCAAAATAGATTATTGACAGGGCACTCTTTGAACTTCCGGAGTCGAACCCCGAAGAGTTCTACCACTAAATAAAAAGCAAAGTTAACACCAATTAGTATGAAACGCAGGCAAAGCAATATTGATATTGACAACAGGGGGACAGTAATATTGACTATTAATAATGACAATGCAATTTCATCTATTTGTGTAGATAACTACTTTATACCCGTGGCTTCACTTGCGATCAAATTTCAATAACAATTCAATAGTTCGATAACATAACCCTTATATTTGTCTTTATCTATCTCTCGGGAACAGTATGTTTTCGGGATAAAAGCTACCCTATATCCTTTTCTAGACCCTAGACAACGTGTGTACAAAATTTCATGACAATCGGTTATGTAGTTAAGGCGTGAAAAACAAACAAACACACATTCACATTTATAATATTAGTTAGGATGTGACCGACCGACATTATAAATGAAATAACTTCCCAATATCATGTATTCTTAGATATTTGACTTTGGTATTCCGCCCACGTCTTACATATCAAATCCACAATGTGGTAAAATAAAAAACATTAAGAATTTTGATTGATAGTGTAGTTTTTCTTATTTTTTGTTATATAATAGATTTTCGTGGTCTGATGAATATATAGAAATAATTAAAAATAATTATTTTAGTCCTTTTAACCGTTAGAATAAGTGTTAAAAAAAAGTATTTTTTAAATGATTGAATGATTTTTTGTAGATTTTGACTTTTCGAGTATTTTTTTCATGTCGCGAAGTAGCCACCCTCTTATAGCAACAAAACTGTCAAAGATATATTATTTTGTAAAATAATGAAAATAGATTCTAGGTCCAACAAAATTATTATAGATTTCTAGACTCATATAAACCCGACATACGTAGATCGACATAATTAATACTTTACCCTATTAGACTTTCAAATTTTAATTATGATAAAATACTAATCAATTCAAACCAAAGAAATTTATTTGATCAAATATTAATCTAAATTTTAAATCGAGAATTCCCTTGTTGGTTGTTGTAATTTTCAAATTCGTAATTTTCATTCAACAATTTTGTACATATATCTGTGTGCAGTATCCCAGAGACAAGGAACGCAGTGTGCGCGTGTGTAAGTGTGTTCATGTTCTTTAACCATCACGCACTAAAGAGCCATGTTACTGTCTAGCTTCGAGTATTAGCCACACGCCGCCCGGAAGGCAGACCTTTGCTGTACATACGCTTGCGAGGAAACGTCGGCCTACCGAGCGGCAGTAGTAGCTGGGGATGGCGATTCTTTACGAAAAATATCGATTAAGTGTAATAAATCGATTCACAAAAACATCGAGGCCCAAAGAGTCGATACTCCGAAAATCGATTTTCGATCTTTTCAGCTATAAAAGGCTAGGATAACGAAAAAAGGTTATGGCCAAACAAGCAATGAAATTGTATCCGTCAGCGAATATAACATTCAACCAACTTCGAAAAGATCGACTTTCGATTTTCTAGGATAAAAAATCAATTCACTGAATCGATCCATTACTGGAGATCGATTGAAATAATCGGTCTCAGATCGCCATCCCCAGTAGTGACATAGACGCGTGGACCCCACGCCGTAGCATGTGCGGTCTTCATTGGAACTAACACACACACATCGCGCAGTAGATTAATGTACCATTATAATCGCTAAGATCAATTTTCAACAACGCCAGAGACCGGAAGGCAGGAGGTACAAGGACTCGTCGCCGACCCAGAGCTACAGCAAACGGTCAGTGGCCAACGGAGTCAGAGACACCAATGGCAACGAGGTGCCCTCCGTCTCGGAGATCAGGAAGCGCTTCGACTCTAAAATGACTGTCACGAAGCTACCCGCGAACGACAGTAGATATACCTCTAAAACGGTCGAGCAATACCTCAGCCAATTGAAAGATTGCGAGAACGGATCGACCAGTTACACTAGGATCGCGAAGGACGACCACCCAGTACCCGTCCACCTGCCGTACGTCGAGAAGAACGGCGTCAGCAGATGGGAGGTCGGCTCCTCCGGCTCTAGGTCCAACTCGAACTCTGATCTCTCGCTCAGCAAAACTATATCTGAACCAGTATCGCTGGCAAAGCCCAGTGTCGATAAAAACAACTCTATGTCGGTGTCGTACACCGCGAAACTGCCCTCCGAGAGACTAGCCAGCATAAAGAGTCAGCTCGACCCGAACAATCCAATAGGGAAAATTCTAGAAAAGTCCACAGTTATACAGGTCGAGAATGGTGACGTAGATTATACAGAGCGGAGGAAGCTACGAAATAGTCCAGAGGTAACCAAATCAAAGGAATCTCTTAAAAACGATATAGAGAAACAGGTGAAAGCGCCAAAACACACTTCCAACTTCGCTTCCTACATACAGATCTCTCAACCAGTAGCCTCTGGTACAACCACGCCAAAAACGTCCAAACAAATCGAAATAAACAATATTATAAACGACGAAATATCAAAAAATCATGTGAAAGAACCGCGAAAGAACAAAATTAGCCTCAAATACATAGATTCGGAACAAGACGACCGTTTGGTTCTCGACAATGACATTGAGTCACCTAGCGGTACTGGCTTCGAGAACAAAACCTTCGAGCACGAGAACTACTTGAAGAAAAGAACGGAGAAGACCGAAGATGACCAGAGAGACGAAGACGGCATCAAGTCGATGGAGACCAGTACAGAGAGCACGATAAGCGAGCCCACAGAAGACTCTAGTCCAGAAACCCCGTCTTCTAGAAGGAGAATCCTCGATGCGAAGGATTATGAAGATATCAAATCGGTAAGTACTCATCTATCTTCTTCATACTTGGAGAGGTCTCTTGTCTCTTTCACTCTTATTAAAGATCTATCTAGCAGACATAATCGCGAAATATAGACAAAATTTATACCTACCGTAACACAGGTATACAGACATGGGCCGTATCAGTCAAAATATTGTATACTAGCTTTTACCCGCAGTTTCGGTCGCGGTCATTTTTATCTATCCCTCAGGAGGAACTTGTTTCGGGATAAAAGGTACCCTATGTCCTTTTCTGAACCCCTGACAACGTGTGTACAAAATTTCATGACAATCGGTTTTGTAGTTAAGGCGAGAAAGTTAACAAACAAACTCACCTTCGCATTTATAATATTAGGTATGATAATTAGAGTGTTAAAAAAATTAAACAACTGACTACTTAAGGATACAGCCTATGTCACACCCACAATTTAGAGGAATCCAACGACAACTCATGTTAATCCGTCAAGTCGTTTGTGCTGCAGCGTGACACAGAATGACACACACATACGCTCGAACATTACCCTCCGCTGTCGGGATAAATATTTTTTGTCTGATCCGAGCCGTGCCTGATACGTTCAATGTATGTGTCTTAGTGTGATAGTTTTATGTTCTCACCAATATACAAGAGATCTCTTCAAGTATTGCACCCCACTATATATCTAAGTGGCTCTTTTCAAAGCACATTTTGAAAATAATTTCTGACACTTCAAAATTTTTTTGTTACTATGTTTTTTCTGATTTTTTTATTGACTATAGGTCTACAGTAAAGGTGTATTAAAAATGCAGCGTTTTTTCAAATTACTTTTGTATACTTAATAAATGACAATTAGTATTATAGGCAATGTTCAATTTTACTTTTAAATACTTTTGAAAGTGGATTAGAAATGATTTACAGGGACTTACACGCTACACTTAGCTACACTTGTCTCGCAGTAGCTACTTATTACAGGCGATTTTCAAATTACTTTTGCATAGTTTTTAAAGTGAAATATAAATGAAAAATACTATTATCGGCGTTTTTCAAGTTACTTTTGCATATTTAAAAAAATGGAGTATTAATTACAACTACTTATTAAAGGCGTTTTTCAAATTACTTTTGCATATTTTTAAAAGTAAAAATATAAATGAAAATTATCGGAGTTTTTAAAATATTTTAAATATTATATAAATAATATAAATGACAATTACCGTTATTGGCATTTTCAAATCATTTGATTGAGGCGTTGAACGAAATCAAAATAAATTAAAAAAAAAACATTTTGACAAAAAGTGGAGTTGACTAATTTGCGAATTAAGATATCGATATACAATTTTTGACTCATTTGAAATCTTGGGCAAATTTTGGGGAATCAACAAGAACAATTGGATAATATTTTTAACGATTGTACTTTTTAATTTGTTTACACATTGTAATGCGTTGTTTGTGCCAATTTTGTTACTTTATTTTTAAAATCTATTGTTGACCTTCAACACGAACTTTCAAAGATCGGTTTAATTACTTTTCTTGGACTACTTTTTAGTATTTTTTTTTATTTTGACGATTATTATTTTATTTTTTTGTTTTTGAGTATGTCTCATACGGAAATGAAATAAACACAGTCTTTTACCTAATTATGTGTTACATACACTAGTAGGGTAAGACTAATTCGCAACTATCTGCGAGCATTATGTATTAGGTAGCGGCACATCTGTAGCCGACCTCAAGTAGGAATATTAATCCTATCTAGGGTTGATTACAAATGTCCTTTGCCGGCAGCAGCCATCTTACTATCAGGTGGACTGAATGTCCATTTCCTCCTTATTATAAGATAACAAATACACAAATTATCTTCTTCGACGGTTCTGTCCTTTCAGGAAAATAAAAAATAACACAGCCAAATATCATGTGTTTATTTTTGATATTTTTTTAATGTTTAAGTAGATTTGATATCGTACAAATAAGTTAGAACGAAAGTTACTTTGGCAGTTGGAAGTCACAGACAGACGAGACTTTATCTATATATGTAGATGTATAGATAGATCTCGTATTGGACAGTAGATAAGTGCGAAATCTCTTGTAGGAGTTTAAAAAAAGATATTCGAGTTCGTTGGCATTTTGCTATTCAGGTCGCCGGTGTATTTGTGTGCGTGCACATAGGTACACACATTGATGTGTATGTGTTGGGCATTGAAATTTTGCTTGTCATTAGCGAATACACGTGGGTAATTGATGTGGAGTGTAAGACGTTTAGGGTGGACGACACGACCACGATTTGTCGGTACGACGCAGCTTTGTTGGCTTGCTGCCTTTGAACTCACGATATTTACTTATGTCATTTGAGAATGATAAAATCTTTAGTGCTCTAAATGTGTATAATAATTAAAATACAGGAATACCTAAAAGAGAATCGTTAATAATGAATAAACAAACATGTATAAAGAAATATCGTTAACGAGCTTTTGCCCGCAGCTTCGCTCGCGTTACGAAGTAATATTTTCATTCCCTATTTTATCCCTTTGGGGGTAGAATTGATCAAAATCCTGTCTAAGCGGATGCCTACGTCATAACATCTACTTGTATGCCAAACTTCAGCCCGATCTGTCCAGTGGTTTGGGCTGTGCGTTGATAGATCACTATGTCAGTCAGTCACCTTTGAATTATATATATTTAGAAGTTTACCAAGTTGTAATCATAATTAAATTGAGTTCATAATTTTGTATAACTTATATTTTTATTACATTTCTCGTTTCGAATCACACTCTATTTCTCAAATGTTTAACCGAACGAATACCATTTAAAATTATTATCTCATTTAAATTTGCAAAAAACTATCGAAAAAAATCGTAGTCGCAGTCGTGTCGTGGTAGCGAGTAATAAAATTGTCCATTAAGTCCATCGAAGATAAGTGTATCGCCTTTGATATGGTAGTTAGCAAGCCTAGTGATTGAAACTGGGCATCTTATCCGAGGGGAGCGAGATTCGAACCCAGGCACGCATCTCAGATTTTTCAAAGTTATGTATTTTTTTTTATAACATAGGAGTAGCAGACGAGCATGCAGTCCATCTGATGGTAAGTGGGTACTGCCGCCCATGGACATCTGTAATCAACCCCAGATAGGATTAGATATTCCTACCTGAGGTTTGCCACAGATGCGCCGCTACCCTTGAGGACTAAGCTGGAACGCCTCGGAAAAGTATGTCTCCCTTACCACACCCTTCAAAACGGAACACAGCAGCGCCTAACACTGCTGTTAATAGGTAGAAATAGGTGTGGCGGTGGTGCCGCCGGAGTCGAACCACAAAGGGTTCTACCACCTACCAAATTGGAACGATTAGGACATAGTCCACCGCGCTGGCTAAGTGTGAATTGGTAGACTTCATATACCTTTAAAAACTGATTTTTCTTTAGGATTTCTCGGACATGCTGATATCCTCGCGATGTTTTTATTCGCTGGTAAAGCAAGTCATAATTAATATAATATAATACACACATAACTTTGGAATCAGATCCTGGGATTTGAACCTCGGACCCCTCGGTTGAAAGGCTGCATTTCAACCACTAGCTATCATTGTTTATTCATGGCATACATGCGGATAAAGAATCTTTTGTTTTACGGGTCAAAGACACGATTTATTTTTTGCGTAAAGCTCCCGAAATATTTGGAAAATCTGACGTCAGGCATTCTTATATTTTCACGGAAGTAAGACAAAATCAGAACAATAACACGAAATTTGTGAATATTTTCCACTCTTCTACCTATTTATGGGCAATTTGTAGGAACGAGATTTTTTTATATAGGAGTAGCAAACGAGCATGCAGTCCGCCTGATGGTTAGTGGCTACTACCGCCCATGGACACTGTAATCAATCCCAGATAAGATTATATTCCTACCTGATGTCGCTCATAAATCACAATGACCTTGAATAAGTATGTCTCTTACCACACTTCAAACCAGAACACAGCAGCGCTACACTGCTGTTATAACAGAAATAGGTGTGACGGTGGTGCCGGAGTCGAGCCACAGAGTTTTATCACCTTGATTAACATTATTAAATCGATTACCGGAGCACTATGACATCATCCAAAGCCGGCGATGCATTGGAGACTCTGGTGTTGCAAATGTTCCTAGGCAACGTTGACTACTTTCCATCAGGTAGCACGTCTGCTTAATCTTTAGGTTAAACAATAAAAAAAAAGATTAGGTCCTGAGATATGAATAGAGTTTATACGTTTAGTACGATGATAAATATAATTATAATATAATAATACAGGGCAGTGAGTCAGCAGGAGATTCCACAATATATTCCGTGGCGTCTATACATAGAATGGCTCACGAATTGAGATTCGTGGAGTAAGCGTTTGTCCACCGCCGCCGTCACCGGACCGTAACCGCGAACGAGATGACGGCGCCGAAGTAGCGGTACATACATTTACTATAGCCGCGTGTCCGCACTAAAACCTCGTATGCGACCACACACACCGCCGTCCTTCCCGGAGTTGCTTGCCGGACGGCTCGACCTCCCAATCTGCCGCCCGCAATCCCGGAAGCCCCCTTTTAGTCGCCTCTTACGACAGGCAGGGGATACCGTAGCCCTATTCTAGTCTCGGAACTACAGGGACAGTGGCCGCGTGTCCACCGCACGTCCGTCATGTCATAGTAAAGTCGTCCCGAAATAATCTCGTTCTCTTGACGGTCCGGAGACGGCGGCGGTGGACAAACGCTCTAAAGGGCAGATGGCGTGTCGCTTTCTATTTTTGATACAATTGAAGGTGTATGTGTCGACCTATGTGACACCTAGTTCTCTCTTGAACAGACCTGGTTTTTTTAGGGTTCCGCTCACAGCGCCACGGAACCCTCCGAATGTTCCAATCGCACTTGGACAATTTTTTAACGAAAGTTATTTAGCTAAAATTTGTATAATTGTTTTTTTAGTAAGTGGAAAGTGAAAATCGTTACATTATTAACTATATTTCTAGTTAAATTATATTGATATTGAGTTCCTCTAGAAATCCGTTGCTTTCTTCATCAAATCAGTTTTTAGTAATTCATAACAATCCATAGATTAATTATTAATAATGGACATTAAACTGACAAGTCCATTCTGTATACGAGACAAAATCGCGGAGTAGATGCTTAAACTGTGATCGACTTCAGTTAATACGTCTATTGTAGTCAGATAGACAAATGCTGATGCAGATGATGTATCCTTGATTTTAGAGAATTAGTCGAACATGTACAAAACACAGGTAGATTCTTGAATTAGCCATCCTCTAAGAGCATACGTCGACGAAAAAGAAATTAAGGAGTCTCCGAAAAAAGGAAATTAAGGCTTAAAAACAGTCTTCCAACGGAATACTGGTAGAGAAAAGTTCCCGAAAAGTTTTTACATATTTCAACACTGTATTGATATTAAATATCCATACTCGGTAAAGATTTATTATGATGAATAAAATCGTTTTTTATATAATATAGGACTAGCAGATAGCATACAATTCACTTAATAGTAAGTGCTTACTGCCGCCTACGGACAACTGTAATCAACCCCTGATAGGATTAGATATTCCTACCTGAGGTCGGCCACAGATGCGCCGCTACCCCTAAGGACTAAGCTGGAACGCCTTGTATAAGTGTGCCTCCCTCACCACACCCTTCAAACCAGAACACAGCAGCGTTTAACATCGCTGTTATTAGGCAGAAATTGGTGTGGCGGTGATGCCGTCGGAGTCGAACCACAATGGTTTCTACCACCTTCATATTAAATCCACATACGATAATGGGCGTTCAATTATGGATTCTCTTTTCTTTGTTATAACGAGAAATAATAATCAAATGATAGATAATTATAGTACAGACAATTGTCTTTACAGCTAATTTAGAATGTTAATTTGTATCGTCTATTAGAAGCGGTCGATAGTGCCAAAAAACATTCCGTGGAACATGCGACAATACATTTTTTAACCAGACGTCGCCGTCCTCCTTCCGAAGAGAATCCCACTCTAAAAATAACCATTCTAAATGTAACGTCTAGAAATAAATGAACGCGGGAATCCTCGGGGCGGCGACCACGTTTTTCTGGGCACGTGCGATAGAAGATTTTGAACGGACGGCGGCCATTTTGCGGAAAAACGCGCGCTCTTTGACAGCTGTTGGACCATAGAGTCTAGAGATTTTATTATTTTTTTTTTTGTTTATAGTTTGTCCATAGTTTTTTGTAACGAAGTGATTGACGCGGTTTGCGAATTTGAGTGGTAGAAATCGTTGTTCCTCTCCTTCCGACTTTCTCTCTCTTTCTCATTCTTTCTTCGTCTATCACCGTGTGTGTGCGTATCGAGCAGACGAGCATCGTGCGCGGCCGGTTGTTTAAACTTAATATTGAGGTCGTGGTTTCGTTATTTTATTTTTGTTTTAAGTCACACACATACGAACATTGTACATACCTATCGTAATAACTAAGGAAGATTAAGAAAAAGTTAGTAAAAGTCCTGTAAAAAGGTTTGAATGCCCGTCACAACAGGAAAAAATTAATTATCACTTGCTTAAACGGTGAAGGAAAACATCGTGAGGAAACTTGCACGTCTTAAAGTTCTATACAAAAGTTCTTAAGGGTGTGTGAAGTCTACCAATCCGCACTTGGTAAGCGCGGTAGAATGTAGCCTAGATGTTAGTTTAAGAGACTCGTGCCCACCAGTGGGACTAATGGGTTGATATCATTCAATAACTTCGTTCCCGTCAGGGACTTACTTTATTACTTAGTTATAGTCCGCGTAAAACTGCTAGTCCGCTCTGATATAGAAATGAATCGCGACGCCATAGCAAATTGTATGACTACACCTGCTCGTGTTGCGACTTCAGAGTGAACTAGCACTTTGGCGCGGACTATCGTTATTGATTTTCTTCTTTCTTTCTTTCATACTTTCTTTGTTCTTATTTCTGCGTTAACCGTCTTTCTATAGTTTTAAAATTAAAACTTGTAATACGTCAGCTGTCAAAACTTAGTAGCGTTCAATGACAGTGCGTTTTTCTTGCAAGTGATTTTGATTTCTAATCCGCGAGTCATAGAATTGGTATTTGCATGACTAGAGTATGTTTTAATATATAACGGCAGGCGTCCGACCTTCAAGTAATAATAGGTAATAGCTCGTGGATTTATAACTTCTAATTGATTTCACGGGTTTAGTTTTATTGGGTTCATCTTGTTTTTTGTGATTGAGTTGGAAATGAGCTTGCAGTCCATAAGGTGACTTCACAGTCGGCACATCTGTACAACAACATATAGTTAGATCTTCAAGGTAGAACCCTCTGTGGTTGGACTTTTTCAACGCCACCGTTCCGTTTCTGTTATAACAGCAGTGTTAAACGCTGCTGTGTTCTGGTTTGATGTGGTAAAGGAGACATACTTTTCCAAGGCGTTTCAGCTTTGTCCTCAGGGGTAGTAGCGCATCTGTGCTGACCTCTGGATTACAGATGTCCATGAGCGGCAGTAGCCACTTACCATCAGGTGGACTGCATGGTCGTCTGCTATTCCCATATTATAAAAGAATCCTGAAGCCAATCATAGATGCGTTGCCGATCCTAAGGGCAGATATGGTCGACTCATATGTATTACAGATGTAGGAAATAGGTGTGGCAGTTGTACCTCCACGAATGGTGTACGGGGTCTACTATATTTCAACTAAATATATCTAATGACAGAGGCGGTTTAGAACTAATTAGTGTTGTTTCAATTACGTATATGAATCATATGTTTTATCAAAGATAAATGTTGCAGTGCATATTAATGTAGGTCGCGACAATCCACATTAATGTGGGAATCCTAGATGTGGGAAAAGGTCCGTACCCAGCTGTGGGCAGACTAAATTGCCTAAAAATCGTGGTACGAAGTCATCATCATCATCAACCCATTACTGTCCCACTGCTGGGCACGGGTCTCCTCTCAGAATGAGAAGGATTAGGCCACAGTCCACCGCGCTGGCCAAGTGCGTATTGGTAGACTTCACATACCTTTAAGATTTTTTTTTATAAATCTCTCAGGTATGCAGGTTTCCTCACAACGTTTTCCTTCACCGTTTAAGCAAGTGATAATTAATTTCTAATACGCACATAAATTAGAAATTCAGAGGTGCGTGCCTTAGATTTGAACCTCGGACCCCTCGATCGAGAGGCCGCGTTTCTTAACCACTAGGCTATCACTGCTGCATCACTGTGGTACGAAGTATTTACGGCAATCACTAGCTTTAATGTTTTTTAAATTAAATAAACTAAATATTTAAATATCCACGTTTAAAATTTATAATTGATTTATTTGTGTTTTATTAAAAATAACTCGCTTTAAGTATTATTAAATGTACTTTTATCAAAAAACTATACTATACGATCGTAATATTTTTGGCGCGAATTATCTATGGCCGACACTGGCCGTTGTCCGCCATATTGACGCGTTCGAAAACGCTCGTGTCAATTTCGTTGTGTCAAACTTTTCGACTTACATTTTGCATATTTAGAATATTTTGTACAAGAGTTTCGTGGCAATATTCAAAGTGTTACGTTGCAAGTAATTTTGTGAAGTATGGACGGTATTTGTTTATATTTGGGGCTTTCGTGATTGTATGAAATTTGATTTTTTGTGAGGTATAAAGTCTTAGTATCGTATTTGATGTCTTCCACTATACGACTACAGCGATTGCGGTTTTGTTTGTGAAAAAGTGAGATAAATAATTTGTTTACGAGCCTTATGGTTGTCAAGTGGAGGGTAGGGTTTGTATTGTTGGTGCTTCTAAACATCTTCTAAATTTGAAGTTCGTTTGCTGTAGACGGGTGTGACGTAATCTTTGCCGTTTATATGTTTTCCTCCAATGTTTTTGTAGGCGGTAGACTTGTCTATGTTCTTGTTAGCTGGGCTGACAACCGTTGTTATGTCCCACTGCTGGGATTGTTCCCTGGGTGCGGGTAGACCCTACAATCTGTATTATTTTATAAGGCTTTGTAGGAGACAAATTTAGACTTACATACAAACATTTCATTTATTATATATTTCCTAAAGTTTTAGATTAAAAATCTGGTGGCCTATTGCCTGTTCCTTTTTCAGTCGAGAGGATACCCATGCCCACCAGTGGGACAGAAATGGGTAGATGATGAAAAATCTTATAACCGCTATGGAAACCATACACCACCAAGACCCAGAACAGGAATCTAAATTAATCATTGCTTAGCCGGGTATCGAACCCGGAACCCTGCCAGACCGCTGCCCTTGATCGCTCCGCAACTGTAGAAATTGAACTTAAATAGGTAATCATTTGTTTCATAATGCTCGTTTACTACAAAAAGCAATCACAGTACGATAATCGTCTTATCTTGGTTTGGATTAAGATAATGGATTGTATTTATGCTTATCTGTTTGTATACTTCCGAATTATACTGCTGTCTACATCGAGATTATCCCGCGTAAAGTTTGTTGGCTATTAGCTTAGATATCAAAACTTCAGAACTTTGTCACGAAATTTGTCTTATGATTCCTAAGTCCTTGTAAAGTTGTGGTGGCTTATTCTTCATCATCAACTCATTGTTCCACTGCTGAACTTGCGTCACCTCTCCTAGTAGAGGGTATAGGGTAAGAGGGGTACCTTATGGTTTAAATTTCAGCATCACGATTGGGATCAGTCATTTGATTCCTGGCAAAATTGCATAATTATATCGTATCGTGGGAGATCTTTTTTGTTGACATTCTTCCTGGAACAAAAAAAAAATTTGTTTGGCCGAGGCGGCATTGTTTAATTGACAGACAAAGACTCTTTCGTTGATCTATTTTCAGAAAGCTCGAATCTCCTCATCTCACCTCCTGTACGAAGAGACTCCTTTCTAGTGCGATGATGACCCATTTTTCTAAATGTGTGTACCTGATGGGGAAGTATTAATGATTCTCTTCACCCAGTAATACTCTTTAGCAAAAAAAGTAACACCTCACAGTTATGTCCGCAACGTTATCTAATTTTACACGTGGTCAGTTCTAAGGCTTCTCCCAAGACCGTGTGACGTCAGCACTGACGTGGGCTTCAAGGCGCTACCTTCTAGATCGCTGATAAGATTTACGGTCAATTCGCACGTGATTTTGGTGACCATTTGATAAGATAAGGTGTGGATGATGTTGGATTTTGGAGTCTTTTGCAGAAGTAGTTAAGGAGCAAGCATTGAACCTATTGATATTGTCATTGTCAGAGGTGGAGCTAGGATTTGCTTTTGCTGAGGGATGGGGGTCATAGAATTTGATGGCGATAAAAAAGGTATATTTATGACGAGAATCGAAGTCGAGAATCAGTCATAACGATCTTGCTTAACCTGAAGGCTAACCTTCAGGTCATCGTAACTTAATTACTGGGGTAATTTTAAGATATCGGTAGTTTTTCTTTAAATAGTATCATACCTTTTTTGCAGTAAAGTACTTTTTTGTCCCTCCATGTGTCTCATGGGAGAAGCTTTCCATTTCATTCCGTGATTGATTAATCTTGTCGTCTCTGATGCCGTCGCCAAGTGGTCTTGATCGAATTGATCTTCTTACGCGTCTTGTTAAGTCTTTTGGTTCTGTTGGTCAATATGTTTCTCCCTTCTCCTGAATATGGGAACTGGTAATCCACCAATTATACTACAAGTTGTATCAATCGTACCAACCTTGTCTCACCGGAGATAAAATATCTAATCTAGCTTAGGCGATGTCGCTCTAGAAGGGAAACGTCACAACGATAAATGATCGTATCAGCTCGAAAATTACGTGCGATCCCGATTGTGAAATTTGGCAGCGATTTTTGGCGTTGCACCTCCACCGGCGCCGCCAGTGCGCTCCGCGACACCGCGATGGTTGCTTCGTGACGTCACTGACGCGAAATGTTCTTTTCCGCGGGAATCACTTAGCCCGTCTACCCACAAACCTAACCGATCCACGCTTCACAGTCTTTTCAAGGATCAGGAAATTGCCGTGTGTAACTGGTGTTGGTTAAAGTGAAGTGTTATTTTTAATTATCGAAAGTGGCCCTGAACATTGATTCATGAACGAACCCCGTGCCAATGGAAACTGAGAGTGCACTTGTTGATATTGACACAAGGCTCACTGCCGGAACAATGTCAACAAACTGATAACTCAATTTGAAATAGTGAAGTAAACAGAACTGTTGATGTCGGAAACGTAAAAACTGTCGATGAACGATATAAAGCTTATGTAACTGTTAACACAGCAAACGGCCTCACTGATTCAATACGTACGCAAGGATACGTACTGTATTGTAGAACTGTAATTTTGCATACTCTGAAACTTAACAACTTGTAAACTTCGTTTTCGTCTAAAACATTCCAAACTATAACATAGATACATTACAATAATAGATTCACTTGGTGATTTCAACATAGTTGCATCCCAAAATCTATATGTATATCTGAAATATTTTTTTGAAAATATAGACAGTATAAATTTAAAAGTGACTCTCGAGTATTCAAAAAAGTTAAAGACATTTTAAAATTGTTGTGTCGTTTAAAAAAATAAACAAAAAGTGTTATGTGAGAAATTTGCGTGTGCTGACAAACTTTGAACTTAAATTCGAAGGACATTGTGCGTTGCTGACTAAATAATCTCTCGTAGTAGCCAAATCTGATAACCCAGTGTAAACTTATCAAGATCTTAGTGTTTAAAAGTGCAGGAGTTATCTCGACTCGGTAACTAAAAAACGAAGGACTTAGTCTCTCATAGTCGCCAAGGCTGATAACCTAGTGCGTGAACTTAAAGATCTCAGTAAAGTGTGCTCGATTTGCTGTTGATTATCGTATAAGGACATTAGTTTCTCGAAGTCGCCAAAGCTGATAACCTAGTGCGCGAACTTATCAAGATCTTAGCGTAGAGTAAATTGCGATTTGCTGTTGATTGTCGTATGCTCACGTACTTGGAGCTGGTGATCCTGGCATGTGTGACGACGAGCCTGCTGGCCGCCCTCGGCAATGAGGTGTGGCTGTCGGCGCTGCTACGAGCCCCGCCCGCGAAGCGAGGCGCCCCGCGTGCGCTTGCCCGCCAGGACATATGGGGCCAGTACTTACCAGGTCTTGTTATTGTTCGACTTCTTTGTTAGTTACGTTAGGTGTTCAACGTCTTTCAATATTTTGATAGGTGTTGTTCAACATCTTTCATTATTTTGATAGATGTTGTTTAACATCTTTTGCTCTTTTGATAGGTAATTTTGAATATACCTCTGTTGATTGACGTAGGTCAGATATAGATAGTGTAGTTTCTTTATTTTCTTTCGCTATCTAATTCGTAAAGTATACTTAGTTTCGTATTTCGTCTCATTTTGTTTTACATACTAAAAAAAACGGCCAATTTACATTTTAATCTATGTAGACTTATATTTTTTTTGTTTTATAAGATGGATTGAATACATATTTAATTATACAACATAACATAAACAATCTAGGTATTCTGTTATAAGAATAAAGACAAAAAAATCGTCCTACCGTCAAAGTAACTTACCGTCCTACCCTCCAACGTTATGACTTGGTTCCGCCAGAGGGCGCCGCGCGGCGTAGGGCGCGGGCGAGGCGCGCGGGCGTGCGTCAGCTGACCGCCGCTGTCGAGCGGATGGTAATACATATGTGTGGTTGGGGTGTTTGTGTCTGTTTGCGGGTAGTTGTATAGTGTGTGGTGATGTCTTGACACTTTTGTTGTTTTGTTTAGGGTATGTTCGACCTTGTTGTCGTTGGTTTGGGATTTGTCTTGTAAATACGACTTCATATGTGTGATTGAGATATAAAAATGTTACAAGTGTAAACTAATAGGTGCATTATTTAGTTTGATGTTGACGACTTCTTCCGTATAAATTATACAGTAAATTTTAGTTTAGGACTTTAGTTAGGACTCTTAAAATATAAACCTGTTATAAATAAGCTGAAAGTATGTTACTACAGGTAATACGGTTATTATAGTATATATATTAATCGTCAATAGACTTAATATAATTCTCAAACTCAATTGTTTCTCAAATTACGGCACGGCTCTCAGGGGTCATTTCAAGATCCGATCACGAAAGAGCAAGTAAGCGGAATTGCTTGAAGCTTGTATTACATTGTTTAAAAATCAAAAATCATTTATTCAATATTAGTATATACAACTTTTTTTGAAAGTCCACAATTTATCACAGTTTCGGAAGGTTTCGCTATGGAGAAGAAGCGTCGTGAGAAACTCCATACGTGCAAATTTGCATCTTTTAAAAGTAAAATTTCATAATAAACTTTACAGTGTCACTAATAACTGTCGAAAGATACGAGTATGAGTCATACAAGCAAAATTTACTCGCCAGACTTCAATCTGTATAATTCGTTTAATTAACGATATGATGATTATGATAAGATTATCAGATTTGTGTTGATAAGAATCAACTTAATGGTTAATATAAGCATTACTTAACGACTCCAAAAAACGTTTATAGCTGTTATTTTGACTTCTGTATCTACGTGGTAATATTGAATGTTTTTATGGAGGCATGACTTGTAAATTATGAGTGTTAAAAACATATGTCTTATATTACTTGCTCGAACAATTCAAGGAGGTTTGTCATTGTAAAAGTCGTATACTCTATGAACCAGTATGGGATGTTTATTTACTAAAGTGGTCCATAATAAAGTGGTCCACTATTTTCATTTTCTTGTAAACATAAATACAGACGATGGAGCAGACGGGCTACCTGATGAAAAGTAGTCATTGTCTATGAAAATTTGCAACGCCAGAGGAATCGCAAATTCGTCGGCGACTTTGAAGGCAAGCTCTTTTTGAACTTTTTCTGAAGAGCCCCATGTCATAGCACTCCGGGAATACCACAGGAGGACCTAATAATATATGTAAATTGGCGGCTCTTTTAGTGTTGCAAATATCCATAATGGACGGTGACTACTTTCCATCCTGTAACTTGTCTGCGTTTTCACTAAGTTTAGTAAAAAATATATATTAAACAAATGATTATATCACATATAAATATTAATATTTACATATAATATACGTAATATATGTAGCAAAATGCTTCACATTCTGATATCATTATACACGTCGTTATAATGTAACGAAATTGGCACAAGTTTTAGTTTCTCTTTCATTTCAAATGAAATTATTGGTATGGAAATTTAGATCTCGATAATAAACATTTTATCAGGATTAGATTAGTAACATTATTTTGATAGAAACATTACAATTTTCCTTAAAATTACGTAAAATATATAATTAAAGTACAATTTATTTAATTCACATCGGAGCGACAATTATACAGTTTTTCGACTACCGCCTCATTCTGTTCACATTAAGTGAGGAGTGCTAATTTTATTCACATTTTGAAGGTGGTAGACTCCTTTGTGGTGACTCAAATCTGGCGGCTCCTATTTCCGCCTAAAAACAGCAGTGTTAAGCACTGCTGTGTTCCGGTTTGAAGGATGTGGTAAGAGAGACATACATTTCCTCAGCGTCCTCATAAAGCCCGGCGATCGTCGAACTGTGAAACTGTCGACCTGTATCCTTAATATGAGTTTTTAAGTTTTTACATAAATGACTGTCTTGGTATTTGTTTACGTATTTGCCCATACATTTCCAATCAGCGCCCCTAGTGGATTGTATCAGAAAAGATACGTAAACAAAAACATGAAACAGTAATTTTTGTCAAAACGTAAAAACTCATACTAAGGGCACTGGCACTATTAGTGCAGCCCAAAAGTCAATACCTATATGACACCTGTATTGTATGCGCCAAATTTAGAACTGTCCTATTACAAGTTGGTACGGATGCCCATATGTCATAGGATTAAATCGTCTATTTCTAATTCGTCTACTAAAGTTAGAAATTTAATATATTTGTCTGCATAAATAATTTATTTTAATAATATACTCCTCTGTAATGTAAAGAAGGATAGGTATTGTTTTTTTTTCAGAGAGCTTCGGTCTTGTGTTAGATTTAAAATAACAAATGTGTCAAAGAATGAACAATACGTTACGAATTACGATCCTCATTAAACTATAGGTAAAATTTCATACAAATTATTATGATCGGGGGTTTATATTATCTGACTCTTCAGGGGGTTGTAAAAGAACAATAGTTGAGAAACGCTGACTTAGACAACTGAATGTTTATGATTTATTATTGTTTTTTTTTTTTAATTTTAAGTGACAATATGATTTTTTGGATAAAAAAATATTTTTTGTGTTCATCGTTCAAAAATGTGCTTTATTTCAATCATAGTAGTTCCATCGTGTGTGTTTCAGTTTGACTGTAGTTGCATGCAGTAGACTACTGATGTAGGTTCCGATACATCTACAGGCACAGAGCGTGTCAGTCACGTGCCGTGTCAGACAAAGTATTCTCCTATACAATGTGTGATGTATTTATAGCTATCGTAACACAGCGCAGACACGACACGGTCTGTGTCTGTTATATGTTGTAAAAAAATATGTCTTTGTCTGACACGGCCTATGTCTGATACGTTCATTGTCTGTAGATGTAAACGGGGCCTCACTTTTGCTTCTTTTAGACTACTAATTTGTACAAAATTTGTTTTTTTTCCTATGTTACAATTTTTTAGTTTAGATTTTATTTTTTTTGTCATTTTCAAAAGTGAGTTAAATTTCAGGCTACCTAGTGTGAACTTTGATCTAATTTAAATATTTTTGTGTTGATACGTTCAATATAATTTTTATATATTTGCATATTTTTGCATTAGACGACATCTTTTATTATAATAATTTGCTGTTTGTATAAACAGAGTCAATAAAGAATGTTTTAAAAAATGGCGGCATGTGTTTCTCAAAGTTTACAGCACAGAAACAATTTATAAAATATTTTATTGTATTAATTTTCGAAGTATGAAGAAACTTAGTCATTTATACAGTTATAATAATGTTACTTTTTCTATCTCGCTCTTTTTATATGTGTGTGAACGAGAACCATAGAAAAAGCCGCCATATTTGATAACATCTTTATTGAATTTATACAAATAAAGCTTATTTAAAAGCGTTTTTAAACTTTATGACCGCTCGTGTATTGCGTTCCTTTTGAAGTACACAAAGTTACATCTAAGGGAGCTTACAACATAAATTCAGTAGCGCATTTGGTGGATTATCGATTAGAAATGGTTAGGTTAGGTGGAGTTTGAACATAAAAGCAATTTTAAAACTAAAGGAGCATGGCGTCAGTGCCCTGCGAACGGATGGGTCCAATTCTTGTAAATACAGAACTAACCTACATAATATATAGAGATTCCAATATAACAACCACAAAATCATATCTTCTAATGACCTTGAAAATTAAATATGTTAGCATGTACATTAGGTAGCGGCGCATCTATGGCCAACCTCAGGTAGAAATCTAATATTATATGGGGTTGCTTACGGATTTTCATGAGTGGCAATATCCTCTTACCATCAGGTAAGACTGTATGCTCGTTTTCTACTCCTGATATAAAAAAATATCTAAGAAGGTACGGTAAGTCATCATAAATCGTACTTAAGCGTACATCGTACTTAAGCGGTCATAAAGTTAAGCGCAAGGGCCTGTTGAAGAACTCTTCGTGGTTCGACTGAGTCGTTGATATCTGCCTTGTAACGGCTGTGTAGTGCTGTTCTGGTTTAAAGGGATCAGTTAAGGAAACATTGGTATGAGGCGTTTCAACCATCGCCCCGTTATTGATAATCAATCTATTCAATGCCTACTAAAGATCGACATTTGACAATTTCTTCGGACTGGAAATTGTCAAATTTCAATCTTTAGTAAGGGAAAAATAATACATACAACTGAATACAAGACCTCCTTTTCGAAGTCGGTTTAAGATTTGATAAATTCCTAAATAATAACGAGTGTAGACGTTTCTCCCTGACCATACCTTTCAAACCAAAACAGCGTTACGCAGCTAAGGCAGAAACGCACGCGGCGTTTCCACATCGTCGAACCACGCAGCGTCCAACCGCTCCAATCGGCCAGTGCCGAGCGTAGCGAGTGCGCGGTGTAAGCGTAGCGCGTTGTCGTGTGTCGGACAGGAGTTGGCCGGCGGGAAGTGTGCGCCGAGCGCGCTGCGGCGGAGCAGCGAGCGGGCGGACAGCGAGCCGCGCGTCGAGCGACCGCCCAGCCAGACTAGCGGTGAGTTGTGCTTCTTATTTACAGACACATGCACACACACAGATACGTTGACAGACAAACTCACACAAACATAGACATTGGACACGCAGATACGGCGACAGACAAACACACGCATGGACATACAGATACGTCGACAAGACACACACAGGTGGAGCAGCGAGCGGGCGGACAGCGAACCGCGCGTCGAGTTGAGCTCATTTACAGACATACATGCACACACACAGAGATACGTCGACAGACAAACACACACACATAGATACCCACAGATATATGGACAGGCAGAAACACGCAAATATATGGACTTTGGATACCCAGAGATACGTCGATACACAGACACACAATCCACACATGGAGACCCACAGATACGTCGACAGACAAACAGACACACGTACAGGTACGTCTGCAGACACATAAACACACGTCCGCCGAGTGCGCTACGGCGGAGAAGCGAGCGGGCGGACAGCGAGCCACGCGCCGAGTGACCGCCCAGTCAGACTAGCGGTGAGTGGAGATTACACTTATTACACATACATACACACATATGAATATAATATATCCATCATCTATTAATTAGAAAACTGCATTGTTTTAAATCTAAAAGTTATCTATAGGATCAACATGTTGTAGACATGTAGAGGTGATTACAATTGTGTATCTATCTACACTACAATCCAATATTTACCTGAGACACTCATCTACTCCCAGTCTATCTGTCGAAGATGGTAAACATATTGTTGAAACTAAGCTCGTCGTAAGCCGGTTTTCCATGGGGGTATGGGACGATGGTTATTGCATTTCTAGAGAGAGGAAGAGGGGGGTCAACTAACCCTCTTAGTAACGCCAAACAAGAAAATGCCTGCTGGTGGCGTCTTTGGTAAAAACGGGTCCCTCTCTACAGCCATTAATTGTTGTTATTCAGATAAATACACAAAAAAATTAATACTCTTGTGCACACATCCTCATACACAGTCCCACCCACCTTCAAATCAAGCAATGACACCCCAATAATGTTGATAATTGCATCACATTCCAGGTCTGAACGGCCTCCGCAACATCGGCAACACTTGCTTCATGAACAGCGTGCTGCAGTGTCTGTCCAACACGCGGCCGCTGCTGGAGTACCTCGCGGCGGACAAGTACACGCGCGAGATCAACACCACGCTCTCCTGCATGAAGGGCGCGCTCATCAAGGGTGAGTAGCGAGTGACGTCACCGCAGCCCTTGCGACAACATCAACACGTGCTTCATGGGACTTGGTGACGACACTAAGTCAAAGTGTCAATATCATTAACAAAACAAGAAGGCGAAAAAAAACAAATTTAGTTTTTTTGTTTCATTGTAAAATTTAATATTATAAATTTTGCACGTACCTATACGTTGGAAATGTCGATGTACAGTGTAGATTATCTGTAATTGATAAACAAATAAACCGAATATGGCTTAAAATAGACATTTATGTAAGGTTACGAATCACCACAAGCGTAATGTACCATAACCGTACCGTACCACAGTCGTACTTTACTAAAACCGTACCGTACAACAGTGGTACAGTACGAAAACCGTACCTTTAATACAAAAACCGTACCGTACCATACCCGTACCGTAACCGTACCGTGCCCGTACCATTTCCAGCGTTCGCGAGCGTGATCAAGGAGCTGTGGCGCAGCGGCGAGAAGGACGCGGTGGTGAACACCACCTCGTTCAAGTCGCAGGTGCAGCGGTTCGCGCCCCGGTTCATGGGGTTCAGCCAACAGGACGCTCAGGTATTATTGAAGTTATTAACCTATTGAGGTTTTTGGGAAAATTAGGCCATTTTTTATAAGAAATACACACACACACACATAGGCACACATGACTACGTAAAACGCCAACGTCAATAAAAAATCGTCCTGCCATCTTTCTTATCATACGACGCGTAACTGCATCTGTGGTCATCCATAAATGACGTCACACGTTAAGGGGGAGGGAGGGGGGGAGACGCGGTGGTGAACACACAGTACACGTCACGCCATCTATTGTCGAGCATCGAAAGTGCATCGTATAAATTGGAACCCGTTGTGTTTCCAGGAGTTCCTGCGCTACTTGCTGGAGGGTTTACACGAGGACGTGAACCGTGTCACTGTCAAACCCAAACCCATACTGACGGAGATCGACGACAACCTCAGGTAAGGTACTTAGAATTTTAACCCTTTAGGAGTCGATTTTTCAAAAACTGAGAAAAAGATCTTCAGTTATTTACAGAAAGCCAAGTACAGAATTTCATATTGATTGCTTTTAAATTCATGGATTTTTATGCAAATTATCAACCCCTAATATACACCCTTAAGGGTGGATTTCCAAGAATGCAAATATATGTTTCTTTATTTCTATCTAAAGTTTTATATAGTGTTTCTTTATAACAGTATTTCAAACAAACTATTAACCCCCTATTCACCGATGAATTAGGGATGCAATTTCCAAAATTCATTTCTTAGTGATTGCTTACTTTATATGAGAAACCTATGTGCAAAATTTCAAGATTCTATTTTCAGTAGTTTAGGCTCTGCAATCCTAATCCTTACTTAATATTATAAATCCGAAAGTAACTCTGTCTGTCTGTCTGGTTGTCTCTTCTTCACGCCTAAACCACTGAACCGATTTTAATGAAAATTTGTTCATAGATAGTCTGAGAAAGGACATAGGATAGTTTTTATCCCGGAAATCCCACGGGAACTAGGGATGGCGATCTAAGATCGATTAATCGGAGAATCGATCTTTTGGATCCAAAACATCGATTATTTTACTCGATTTTAGCAAGGATTGAATCGTAAACATCGTATGCATTTGATCAAGTGATGATCTTTAGCAAAGTTGAAGGTACGAATTTACAGTTTTATGTATGTTAGTATGTTATATTATTTTCCTTTAAACGCGGGCGAAGCCGCGTGCAAACACTAGTGATGTATAATTCAGTCGGTCAGGACAAATATTTTTTTCAGCATGCATAAGTAACAGTAAGTTTGTTTGTGTTTCAGCGACTCAGCGAAAGCAGCTGAAGCCTGGTCCCGCTACCTACGTATGGAGGACAGTCGCGTGGGAGACATCTTCGTGGGGCAGCTCAAGTCCACCCTGCGCTGCACACACTGCCACCACGACAGTGTCACCTTCGACCCCTTCTGGGACCTCAGGTAGGCCCCGGCCCTAGGCCCTTGACCCCTCGGGTAGGCCCCGCCCTAGTGGCCCTTGACCCCTCAGGTAGGTCCCGCCCTAGTGGCCCTTGACCCCTCAGGTAGGTCCCGGCCCTAGGCTCTTGGCCCTAGGCGGCATCTTCGTGGGGCAGCTCAAGTCCACATGATGGTAAGCTACTGACGCCCGTGGACATCTGTAATCAAGCCCAGATAGGATTAGAATTCCTACCTGAGGTCGGATACGTGCGTTACTCATGAGGACTAAGCTGGAACGCCTCGGATAAGTATGACTCACTTCATCAATCATCATCATCATCATCAACCCATCACTCTCCTACTGCTGGGCACGGGTCTCCTCTCAGAATGAGAAGGATTAGGCCATAGTCCACCGCGCTGGACAAGTATTGGTAGACTTCACATACCTTTGAGATTTTTTTTTTATAAATCTCTCAGGTATGCGGGTTTCCTCACGATGTTTTCCTTCGCCGTATAGCAAGTGATAATTAACTTCTAATACGCACATAACTGAAAAATCAGAGGTACGCAACTCTGATTTTTCCTAGGGATTTGAACCTCGGACCTGTCGATTGAGAGACGGAGTTTCTTAATCACTAGGTTATCACTGCCTTACAAAACTTTACCTCTTTATAATATTATTGTATAGTATTATATATTATTACACACGTATGTAGTTTCTCCATAGCGAAACACCTTCCGAAGCTGTGGTAGTTTGTTGACTTTCAAAAAATATTCTATATGAATCAATTTTGAATAAATGAGATTTGAATTTGAATATGTTTAATATTGTCCCCAGTTTGCCGATTCCGTCCCGCACGGGCAACCTGAAGCTGCAGCAGTGCTTGCAGCACTTTGTACGGGAGGAGGAACTGGACGGTGATGAGAAACCGGTATGTATCATATTACACCCATTTACAAATGGATGATCGTGTAAAATTGTTTATTTGTCACCATACCGGTCTGTCGTGCAGTTCCCGGGTTCGATCCCCGGCCAGACAGATATCTGAATGATGTATTTAGATTTCTGGGTCTGGGTGTTTGTGTATTTGTCTCTGTGTGTGTCTATAGCACCCATGATACAGGGAATCCTAGTGTGGAGCTGTGAGTGTAGAAAGTGTTCATAAAAAATACAATAATTACAAAAAAGTGAAATAAATATACTATGGCAATTTAGATTTAGATATCTTTTTTAGACATCTTATTAACTGAAAATATACAGGGCGATTTTTTTAATGCACCTTCAGGACAAAATCCAAACTATAAGGATTAATCGAAAAAATCTGAAGGGTGTTTGTTACGTGGCAGGTTCTGAATAAAATGAAAATTGAATCATTTGTTATGTTAAAAAAATCGCTAGCCGGGAATCGTATTCAGTTCATTTTGAAAAAAAACGCAACTTGAATTATTTCGCCGTCGGATAGTGTCACTTATAGGTATCAAATTCTGGGCAGTAATGATAAATAATAGATTAAAGGAAAATGCTATTTTTAAGCTAATTTTATATATTTTTCATATTATGTTGGCACTTACTTAATTATCTTCAATTTTTAATATAAACATTTCCCATATTAATAAATGTCTGCGGCTTAATGTTTCAATTTGATAGGAAAATATAAAAAAATATATACAGGGTGAATTTTTCAAATAGGCCTTCAGGGCCAAACACGAAACTATAAGGATTAGCGAAAAATGCTGAAAGGAGTTACGAGGCCGATTTTGTTAAAAACTAAAACTGCATCATTACTTTTTTAAAATATCTTTTTTCCTAGCCGGAAATCGAACGAGTTCATTTTGAAAAACAAACACCCTCTATATTATTCCACTATCTAATAGTGTTGATTATAAGGATCAAATTTTGGAAAGTAATGTTAAGGATTATACATATGGAATAACATTGTTTAATTTTAAACTGGCTCCCCTGGAAAATTACCTTTTTTGAGTTGTGCCAATATTGTTGCAAAGCAGCGATATATAACTTGAATAATAATATTGTTGTGTCTGTCTATGCAGACGTGTTCGAAGTGCGGCGTGCGGCGCAAGTGCCTGAAGTGGTTCACGGTGCAGAAGTTCCCCGCCGTGCTCGTGCTGCATCTCAAACGGTCAGTATCATTATATAACTAGCTGACCCGGCAAACGTAGTGTTGCCATGTAAATAAAAAATGTTAAGGAGGACCCTTATCACTTAACCCCTAAGTGATAAGGGTCCTCCTTAACATTTTTATCATTAAAATAGCCATTGGCAATTTTAAGGCGTTGGTAGCGAAGTTTGTCGAATCCAATGTGAAACATTCCATAATCAACAACTACTGACGAAAATAAAAATTAATTAAAATAACCTTTTTCCACGGACTAAATTGTAAATCTAAACCATTCTCAAGTCCCGTTGAACACACACAAGAAATTTCATCAAAATCAGTCCAGTCGTTTAGGAGGAGTTCAGTGACATACACATGCACCTAAAAATATATATATATATAAAGATTATTATATTGTTACGTACACGAGTGCTCTAGAATGGCTACCAGTAGAGTGAAATGGCGAAATTAAAAGATTTTTTTATAATCGGTTTGGTTCACAGGTTCTCCCCTACGGAGCGTTTCCGCGGCAAGCTGAGTGTTCTAGTGGAGTTCCCGCTGAACTCTCTCGACATGTCACCCTTCGCCGCCGCCCCGGCGCCCCAGGCCGCCATGTACAACCTGTACGCCGTGTCCAACCACTCGGGTGGGTACCGACACGCACACAGACACACACGCACATATACGCAGACATGCAGCATATGTACACAGACACAGACAGACAGACAGACAGACGGACAGGCAGACAGGACATGTACATTCTCTCTCACACAAAAGCACGCCCGCACACACAGGACGGACTCGTTCGTACACACACACGCGCACGCGCACACACACAGTCGTGTACGTACAGACGCGCACACACACGCACATAAGTAAACACAAACTGAGAAATAGGAATTCACGCCCATACACACACACACCCGCTGAGAGACACACACAGACAAGCCAGTCACACGTTCGTACGTACCATACACACATGGGGCGCACAGACACGCACACCTTCACACGTACTTATATATATATATATATATATATATATATATATATATATATATATATATATATATATATATAAACAAATATACAGGACGCAGACAGACCAACTTACAAAAGCAGACTGACAGACATACGTACATGTACACAAACAGGGAAATAGAAATTACTCATACACACACGTCCGCTTTCGAATGATTTGTAACATTAGGCCAAATAAAATGTTAATACGCGAAATGTTTAAATTAATGAATGGCGAGAACTTAACTGCCAACGTAATATGAAAAATATGTATTTTCTTAAAATTGAGACTTTTCCTTTAATTCGTCACATTACATTCCAGAATTTGATCCTTATAAGCGACACTATTAGATAATGGAATAATATAGGTGTATTTTTTTTTCAAAATGAACTCGTTCGATTCCCGGCTAAGGAAAAAAATATTTTAAAAAAGTAATGATGCAGTTTTAGTTTTTATTAAAATCGGCCTCGTAACTCCTTTCAACATTTTTGGCTAATCCTTATAGTTTCGGATTTGGCCCTAAAGGCCCGTTTGAAAAATTCACCCTGTATATTTCAAATTGGATACTATTTATTACCACAATTTGTCAGCGACTTCTGAAAATTCACTGATTTATTCCTTTATTTACTCTATTAACTCATTCATTTACATAATTTTTACTGATTTTTCGATTATATATGTTTTAAATGTATATTTCAGGTACGACGTATTCGGGCCACTACACAGCGTACTGCAAACATCCGTATACAGGCGATTGGCACGAATATAACGATTCTCGGTGAGTACATACGTTATATTATTGTATAGTGACTTCAGTAGTATATGTGGTCTGGTTTCGAGTTCGATGCCCGGTCAGACAGGTCAGATATTTGAATGAGGTATACAGATAGCAGTGATAGCCTAGTGGTTAAGAAACTCGGCCTCGGAACGAGGGGTCCGAAATTCAAATCGCCCGGCATGCACCTCTGATTTTTTAAAGTTATGTGCGTATTAGAAATTAATTATCAGCTGCTTAAACGGTGAAGGAAAACATCGTGAGGAAACCTGCATACCTGAGAGATTTAAAGAAAAATGTTCTCAAAAGTATGTGAAGTCTACCAATACGCACTTGGCCAGCGCGGTGTACTATGGCCTAATCCTTCTTATTATGAGAGGAGACCCGTGCCCAGCAGTGGGTCAGCAGTGATGGGTTGATGATGATGATAGTAGCTTTAGTAATATTATTGGTGATCTAGTACCTGGTTCGAGCCCCAGTCAGACAGATATCTGAAGGATTTGGATATCTAACGATTCTCGGTATGTCCGTATGTTGTACTAAAGTAGTGTGTAGCAGTGGTATTGGTGGTCTGGTACCGGGTTCGATCTCCGGTCAGACGGATATCTTAATGAGGAATACAGATTTCTGTAATGGGGCTGGGTGTTCGTGTATTTGTGACTATGTGTAATTAAAAGTAACTAATTACTATCAAGTCAAAGTAATAATCGATTATTTAGTCTACCTTATAGTAAGTAATCACTGCTGGACATGTATTATCAACCTCAGATAAGATTAGTTTCTTATCTGAGGTCGACCACAGCGCCGCTTCTCCAGAGGACAAGCTGGAACGCTTCGGAAACGTGTCGCTTTTACTAGTCTTCAAACCAGAACACAGCAGCGCTTAACACTGCTGTTATGAGACAGAGATAGGTGTGACAGTGGTGCCGCCGGAGACGAAGGGTTCTACCACCTTCAAATATATTTCTGTAATGTGGATCTCGAATTGAGAATATAGTATGTATAATAATATCATCCCTCTCTGCAGGGTGACGCCCATCAACCCTCGCGACGTGGTCTCCCCCGAGGCCTACGTCCTGTTCTACGAGCGCGCGTGAACTGGTAACTACCCCCTACACCCCTTACACCCCACTCTACGCCACTTTACCCCCTCTCCACCCCACTCTTCGACACTTTACTCCCTCTCCAACCCATTACACCCTACTCTACCCGTCTCCACTGCATTACTCCGCTTCACCCCTATCTACCCTCTCAACCCATTACCCCTTCTACGCCCTACTTTACCCCTCTACACACCACTACCCCAACCACCCCATTATTCCCACTACATCCTACTTTACTCCCTCTACACTCCACTCTACCCCTTGTGCACCTCTTTACTCTCTCTACACACCCCATTTCCCACCCTCTCTACACTTTAAATAAATAATAGTATTAAGTTATACCTAGCTTGTCATATGTCTTGACTTGATGACGTCACACCTTGACATTGCATACCAAAGTTCAAGCGATACGCTAATTCGTGTTAATTGTGACGTCATAACACTAGATTAATTAGACTTTTTTTAGTTGTCTTTATGCATATTGTACAATTAGTTTATTTAAGTATAGTTCACGTAAAACTGCTAGTCCGCTCTGAACATAGAAATGAATCGCGTCGCCATAGCAAATTGTATGACTACACCTGCTCGCAACAATTTCAGAGCGGACTAGCAGGTTGGCGCGGACTATATTTAGTATTTATTAATTGATTTTTTAACATTAAATATTTTTAATTTCCAGAATCAACACACGACGGAGGTGTCACGCGACAAGGTGACACACAAACAAACAAACATACATACATACAAACAAACAAACGCGAACTAAGTCAACACACAGAGATTATACAATTGAAATAAAACTATTTACAGTACTCAAGTGCGATAGGTTGTGTGGTTAGGTAGGGCGGTGTCGGGAATGTATGGTACGGATAGGGATGGGCTTGATGATATCGATACAATATATGATACAAATATCGATATGTGTATCGGATTTGTAAATATCGATGATTGATTACATAGAAAAACAGATGGTGATGCACAGCGATATATTCAATTTATAGTATCGATATTAATAACTATATTATTATATCATCATTGAAAATATCCGTTATAGATAATATAAAAATGTTCATGCTATTTTATTGATATTTTATTTTTTCGCCGAATAAGTTAAAATCTTACAATTTTGGATTTTTTTTCGTTGACCTATGACTTCGTTACTATACAAAAAATACAAATATTAGATATCGATATAAGTATCGATATTTTGATTCTCGAATTTTGTTCTCGACATCTCGATAAATTGTTGCATCCGTACCAAAAGATGGCGTTAGTAGTGCCCCCTGAAACGCGGTGATAAAGTTTTCTAAGTGAAATGCATTTTTGTCCAAAATTAGTTTTAGTTAGTTTCTAAATAACAGTTAACGAGTGTTTTGTGTTGTTTTTATATTTATTTAATTTATATAAAATAATTTATATATAGTGTTCTTATGCTTTCGTCTGTAAATCTTTCTAGTTTTGTATTCCTAATACATTTCGATCCCTATTTGTATCTGGTACCTTCTCAAAATTCAAGATGATATAATTATACAGGTTGCTATTTTTTTTCAAAATGAACTCGTTCGATTCCCGGCTAGGGATACAATTTTTTAAAATGTAATGATGCAGTTTTAGTTTTTATCAAAATCGGCCTCGTAACTTTTTTCAACATTTTTGGGTTATCCTTATAGTTTCGGATTTGGCCCTGAAGGCCCGTTTGAAAAATCATCTTGTATATATGGTTAAAATTGTCATTTAAATCGATATAACAGTTTCTCAAATTATTTGTATCGAGATGTTGAATTATTCAATACCCTGAACCAAGCTTTTGAAGTTTTTTAAACATCTTATTTTTAATAATAATAGTATTAATTTAAAATTTGACAGTAATAATTGTTTTATTAATTTTTGTACGTAAATACGTAAAGAGAAAATGCTTAATACCTTATTTTTGTTTGTCAACCATTTTTTTCTGTATTACATACTTATTATTTTTTTATTTTTGATATCTATTTCAAATTTGGATTTTTTTTTAAATTTTGAGTACGGTCTTATTTCGAAATATATAGACTATGTTTTGTTGAATATTGACTATTACTAAATTTATATAGACAACAGATCACCCTTGACCGACCGTGTGTTCCCGACGCCGCCGTGTAGATAATTCTGTTTAAATTTTAAACAACCAATGTATTATTTAAACAAGTTTGGGTGTGTTGGGATAACGTCGGTGTAAAAAAAATATTATTTTTAATGGCTATTGTCCGCGGAGTCCCGAGTCCTGGTCAGACAGATGGTTAAATTAATTTAGATTTACTAAATATAAAGTTGGTTAGTGAATATTGCACGTTTTTCAAGAAGAAATATAAACATTTTTGTACCCTTAGAGTTGAATTTCGAAAAATCAATTAGGAAAAATTAAGTGTTTTAACATCCAACCAAAAAGCTGAATGAGTTTCATAGTTTGCTTTGAATTTAGTGGCTTTTCAACATAGCTTCCATCCCCTATAAAAACCTCAAAGGGATGGAATATCACAAAAACCACCCTTAGTGGGTGGTTATAAAAGGAACCTATTGTCCAAATTTCAAGTTTCTATCTTCAATAGTTTAGGCTCTACGATCATCTACCAGTCGGTCAGAGTAAGTCTATCGCCCGTTATCAATATTCAATCTTTCCGATTCTCACCTACCAAAGATCTAAATTTGATCATCGTCTTGTATGAAGAAATTGTCAAATGTCTGGTAGGCAAAACAATGTATAGATTCATTATTAATAATGGGTAAAAGTAGATTTGTACGATACGGTTTTACCCTACAATATAAAATGGCATAATCCGCACCAAACTGCTAGTCCGCTCTGAAGTTGCGAGCAGGTGTAGTCATACAGTTTGCTATGGCGACGCGATTCATTACTATATTCAGAGCGGACTAGCAGTTTTACGCGGTTACCCTACAATACAGGATGTTCGGTTTTTACCCCACCGCCGATGTCACCCCAGCTCACCCTATATAACGAGTATAAAAATGGGCCTTATTAGATAATTTAATCTACATACTCATAGATAAATTAATGTTTAAAATAGTTAATAACTTTGTTTTCAAGTCACGTTAATACAGGGTGCTCTAATTTGGAAAGTTTTATGAAAAATGAATATAAAATTGTTTTTTTTATTTATTTTTTCTTTTTAATCAGAAAAGTCGTGTAAAGATGTTACAATATACATAATTACTTACAATAGAATAATCTTGTAAATAATAATTGTAATTTGACAATTCATTTATTTAAAAAATAGATATATTGTACAATATTTAAAATATGTTTTATTTCTCAAAATAATTAAAGTTTTTTAAAAATTCAACCACCATAAAGTATTAAAAAAGTATTATAATCTAATTTTAATAATAATTGAACATTTTTTTCGCGTATTTCATAAAATTATCCAAAATAGATCATCCTGTATATTAAATTAATATATCGCTTCGAAAGTGTTCAGAATGTCATTACAATATTGTTAGATAATACGTGTACATATTAAATATAAATAAAATAAATAATATATATTGCTTTAAAAATTTATAACTAATTAAGCGAGGTCTCGAATGTTTTGTTTTTGCTAAAAATAAATGTTTGTCTCATAACAGCAGTGTTAAGCGCTGCTGTGTTGTGGTTTGAAGGGTGACGGATGTACCTCCAAAGGGTTTACCACCTTAAAACATGCCATACAATTCTCTCGTCCTAGTTATTATCAAATCTACATTAGTATTATTATAATAATTTATTAACCTAACCAAACCTAACCTACAGTATTTATTTTATTTTATATCATTAAAAATCATTTTTATTCACGAATAATTGGTCCCTTGTAAAAATGTATCACATGTAACACATATTTTTGTTCAAACTTCATTCTCTCGCGTTTTGTTCTTAACGCCTGTAGGGTGCTGGAATCAACACCCAGAGGTCAAATTATAAAATTAAACTAGCTGACTCGGCAAACGTTGTGTTGCTATATAAATAAAAACATGTTAAAGGTGAACAACCCTTATCACTTAGGGGTATGAAAAATAGACAGTAGCCGATTCTCAGACCTATTGAATATGGATATAAAATTTGGTGAAAATCGGTAAAGCCGTTTCGGAGGAGTACGGTAACTAACATTGTGACACGAGAATTTTATATATAAGATATCAAATTGATCGATATATTATAGTCATCTGTTAGGATTATTGTTCTTATCCTGAGGACTAAGTCGGAACGCTTCATGTGCGACAAAACAATTATTAGACAGTGATAGCGTAGTGGTTTGTAAGTCTTTTAAATCGAGAGTCCGAGGTTCGAATCTCCGGCACGCACTTCTGATTGTTCAAAGTTTTATGCGGATTAGAAATTCATTATCATTTGCTTTTAAAATGGTGAAGGAAAACATCGTAAGGAAACTGACATGACTGAGTTCTTAAAAAAAGTTCTCAAGGGTATGCGAAGTCTACTAATCCACGTAGTCAGATGTGGTAGCCGTAAAACCTTCCCACTCTGAAAGGAGACCTATGCCCAGCAGTGGGCATTTGGTCTACTAAAATTAGCACTATTTGAATTCTACGAAAGTAAAATTTTCCAAATTCCTTAACAAATGTTAGTCATCACACCGAAAGAAAATAATATGACATACTAACATATATAAAATGAAAATTCGTACTTTCATTGGGATGACAGTGGCGCCATCTGGCGAAAATTGGTCGAACCAACTCTGAAACCTTCATGGGCTCATGGACAACAATTTTGCTAAAGATCATCACTTGATCAAATGCATAGTTTACGATTAAATTCCTATTAATATCGATTAAAATAATCGATTTTTGGTCCAAAAGATCGATTCTCCGATTAATCGATCTTAGAGCGCCATCCCTAGTTCCCGTGGGATTTCCGAGATAAAAAATATCCTATGTCCTTATGTTCCTCGGGTCTCAGGACTATCTTTGTACAAAATTTCATTTAAATCGGTTCAGTGGTTTAGGCGTGAAGAAGAGACAACCAGACAGAGTTACTTTCGGATTTATAATATTAGTAAGGATTCGTCGCTCTAGTCATATGAAATGTGTTTGCATGAAAAAGAGAGTCCTATGCTAGTCGGTATGATTGAGAGAAGCATGCATTATGTTACTCATGCTCGAGAGAAATATGCATTTTTAAATGCTCACAAAATATGCTCGAGCAAATCATGCATCTTAAGATCGAGAGATGTATGCAGTGTATTTCCTATGCTCGAGAGAAGTATACACTATATTATTTGCTCTCGAAAGATACGTGTTTCGTATAACTAATGCTCGAGAGAAGTATACATTGTGTTACTTATGATCGAGAGAAGTGTGCAATGTATTAGTTATGCCCGAGAGAAGTGTATGCTGAATTACTTGTGGTCGTGAGAAGCGTGCTTTGTATTCCTTTTACTCGAAAGAAGTATATATTGTATTATTTGCGCTCGAAACAAACATGTTTTCTATTACTTCTAGTCTAGAGAAGCATACACTGTATTACTTGTGGTCGAGAGAAGCATGCACTGTATAATTTTTGCTCGAAAGATGCATGCTTTGTAATCGTTTTGTTCGAGAGAAGTATGCAATGTATTACTTATGCTCGAGAGATTCATGCTTATATTACCACCCTAATTAATATGTATTTCTGATTCTTTTTTTATTTAAAATAAACACAGACCGGTAAAAACATTATTAAAATGATTTTTTTTATTTGGTATGTCTCGAAAAGTTTGTAAAAAAATATTATATTTTCATATGTACAGATGATAATACATTTATAATTGAGTTTCAATTATTATATATAAAATCGGTAAATAGTTTTATTTCAATACAAAAAAAAAAATATCACATTTTAGTAAATGTAAGATAAAAATTTGTTTAAATGACATCTTAGTGAGAGTATCGTATGTATAAATATTTATAAAGAGGTAAAGAAAAGTTCAGTTCATTTTGTCTTTGGTTGTCAAATTATTTTCTTTTATTTATTTTATTTCTATTGAAGAGTTAGAGAACTCGATGGTGAAATAAGGGTAGAAACAGCACTAACTACTTTTAGTATACGTGATCGACGATTTAGCTACTATTTTGAACTTAAAAGCATCGGTAATGCGCTCTACACTGTAGGGATAAAAACGCCAGTCGCGTTAATTAGTCGCAAAAACGCAGGCAGTTGCTAAAACGCTTATAATATCGTGACGCAGCTAGTCGCCTAAACGGGAGACATCTTTTCCGAGGCATTCCTGCTTAGTCCTCAGGGGTAGCGGTGCATCTGTGATCGATCTCAGATAGGAATCTAATCATATCTGGGGTTGTACAGATGGACTGCACGCTCGTCTGCTACTTATATATTATAAAAAAGTGTCGGAAAATCGCTGCTAAATGTTGCTAGTTTGAACCGTAAAAACATTTATCTTGTCATAATACATAAGCATACTAGCGTCCGTTTTTAATATAATATCTATCCAAATACCTACTAGAGATCAAAATTTAATAATCGACGCTTGAATGCCAATCCTTACTAAGCAATAAAATTTACAAAATTAAAATTAAATTACAACAATTAAATTTACTAAAGTTTACAAGAAAGGAATTTAAAGATGAAAATTAAAAAAAAAAGTATTTGGCAATATTACTGTGAGTTTATTTTATTTATTTAGTTAGCTGTGTAGATAGAATATTGATAACGGGCGTTAGTTAGATAATATAAGAAAAGTGTATATTTATACTACACAAGAATCTTTCAACGAAAACAAATCTTACAAAACAGTGTGATATGTGCAATTAGGTCTATTATATTGAAATAAATATTAATATAAAATAAATATATGTATCAGTATATTTATACAATATTAATTATAAAAAAACTCGGGGTAGCAACGCACCTGTGGCCGATCTGAGATAGGACTTATCTGAGGTTGATTAGAGGTGTCCATACGGCAGCTTACCATCAGGTGGACTGCATGTTCGTCTGCTACTTATTATATAAACTAACTTAGTCCCAATGAACACGTACGGCGTTCTTACTTAGTCCTCAAGGGTAGGTAATGGTTTAAAAGTATGTGGCTTTAAAACACACGAAAATGGTCCATATTATGTTTTTTATTTAAATTTAGTACGTGCAGTGTTAGTACCATCTTTAGATACTTGCGAATAATTCGCCGAGTAATGCCGAACAATTACGAGTGTGTAAACGCTACGCACGAATACTGACGTATAATCAATAATACTAACTAATAACTCTAACCATAAAACTAAACACATTTACTTAAAATTTACGAATACTCCATATTTAATTTGTAATATATTAAATTGAACTAAATATTGAATTAATTAGACGACATTTTTTTATTTTAATGAAAGCAACTGTTAACCTATTTATACTTTGGGTCTGCTCGAAAACATCCGAACGAAAAGAGCTACAAAGCTGAAACTGTGCTATAATTGCAGACATATTCTTCGGATATTTTCGTGAATAACAAAGATTCGACGTTCATTTTTATTAGATCAATGATATATCGTTTTTATATGTTACATTATTTTAATAGTGAAGCCGTTTTCTTGTCACGCCGGGCCGTATGCGTGTCACACGCATCCTATCGTGTCATAGTTAGTGTTTCTGTCATATAAGCTACACATATATACGGTAAATACGACCTTTTTGCCGGAGCGGTCGCCATAACGATCTGACGAGCAAAGGGTCCTGGGTTTGATTCCCGGTCAGATATCTGAATGATGAATTGATTATTTAAACCATAATGATTCTGAGTCTGGGTATTTGTTTATTCCTCTTTATATGTGTCCATGGCATCCACACAGGGAGTCCTAGTGTGCGGCTGTGAGTGTAGAAAGTGTAACATAGGAAAAATATAATACAGACATACTTACCCGAGGCATTCCAGCTTAGTCCTCAGGGGTAGCGGCACATCTGTGGCCGACCTCAGGTAGGCTATCTAATCTTATCTGGCGTTGTAAAGACGTCCATACGGCAGTAACCACTTAGCATCAGGTGGACTGCATGCTTGTCTGCTACTTTGATACTACAAAAATACAAGCGTGTTAGTGACAGGCATGAACCCGCGTGACAAGAATGAGGCCCGTAGATTAATCAAAGCCATTATTTCGATGTTAACGTTGTTATAACTCAATTGTTTTATTTACATAAAGTCTTCTGCGATAATTCATTCGTGTTAGTTACAGGCATAAACCCGCGTGACAAGAAAGAGGCCCGTAGATTAGTCAAAGCCATTATTTAAATATTAACGTTGTTATAACTCAAATATTTTATTTTATTCCTCATCTGAATCGCTTGTTATTTATTTAAACTTGTAAATAAATGTAATTGTTTCATGTTTTGAAAATGTGTGATTATCTAACAATGTTGTGATTTTGGAAATAAGTATGTTGTAAATGTTTTGTGCGTCTAGATTCCACTTATAAGAACAAACGACTAAACAATAGAAACATTTTTTTCACTTGCGTTTATGCGAATGCGTGTAATGGGAATTTGTTTTTTAATTTGTGGAAAAAGAGACTAAGTTTCTTCTGAAGACGTGTGAAGACAAACGGTAAAAAATGAACACATTTATTTTCGACTTGTACCTTATATCATATGCGTTTGTTTTATGTCGAATGTTGAAAAAAAAACTAAGTTTAGTCTGTATTTTCACGTTTTTTACGTCACTATCAACCTAGACGTAAAAAAGTAAAGACTAACTTTAGTCTATTTTTACGTTTTTAACATCACTACGAGTCTAGGCGTACAAAATGTATATGGTTCGTGGCAAACAAATGTGTCTGTGAGCGACGTGAACTAAAACGTACAAAGAAATTATGAAATGTTATATACAATACGAATCGTTGTTATATGTACGCTGGTGGTCCTATAATAGGACCGTAGTTGTTACATTATGTAATACCACAGGCGGATTGGGGGGTTGTAGGAGGCCTGGCGCGGGGGGTCGAATGAGACCCCCCGTTTAAAAAAGTTCATTTCACTGTACAAACTGTATCGTATTCATTTATACGTATTTCAGTGATTCTTTGGACCTTTTTTATTTTTTTGTCACCGATAAATACAGATTTTTCAATGAAAAAGAAGAGAAAGAGATTGTTTTCTCGAATTTTTCGCTGTTATTCCGCCAGTCCTTAGTCCGCCAGTGCGTATGATGCAAATCGTAGATTGCCTTGTGGCGGTACAACGCCATCTAGCGGCGAGCGTCGGAATAACATGAACTTTTAGGTGCGTTCAATTCCTACGATCTTGTTACTAGCGTCGCTATGTCGAAGGATCTGCTAATAAGTATTATTGTTAAAGTAAATATCGCTATTTTAATTTAGAGAACCTGATTACCTCGTTTTCATTATATCGTTGTATAATTAGAGCTAATTAGGAGCCAGAATTTCATTTTCAATTGTCGACACACGCGATAGTGTATAACCCACAGCGTAGGTTTTGAACGCACCTGTTAAATGAATTTTCATAGTATTCTGACGTCACTCGCGCCAGTGTTGCTATATGGAATTAAATTATGTGAAGTTAATTAAGTCTGCTTCGTTACAGCGTGGTTGTTTTTGTTTCTCTTTTTTTATTATAATTTATATAATTTTATCGATTGTTGATCATATATGAGGCTGTTAGAACCAGAGTGGCCTAACTACAAAAACATGATTTACAATATGAAGAAAAGTAAAAGTGTACAGTCCGCTCTGAAGTTGTTGCGAGCAGTGTAGTCATACAATTTGCTATGGCGACGCGATTCATTTCTATATTCAGAGCGGACTGGCAGTTTTACGCGGATTATACATTTTTAATTACGAAAATACAGATAGAAAATACAGGTATTTTTAATTACGAAAATACAGATAGGTTAATTAAAGTGCAGTTAGGCCATGGTTCTAGCAGCCTCGTGTCGTGGCGGCTCCGCTCCGCTTGTTACTAATACGTGTTCATTGCAACGCTCGTGTGCGATGATTTAGCCTAAGAAGAGACCTTGTTTCATTCTGGGTGTTAATTACCGAGCATGGGTGTTCGGGGCCGTCCGTGGATGACGTCACGCGAATTTCTTGACTTTTTTTTCCGCTTAGTCTTGTCTCATTTTGTGAGGAACCCTAGTGACGTGATGAAATATAAAAAATATATCAGACGTTCACTAGTGTAACGTCATATATTTTGCGATTTAACATTTAGAAATTATTCAATTGAAGCATTCAGAATTTGAGAATTCAGAATACATTTTTATTTCCATTTAAATTCTCTATAAATATCATAAAAATGTAGTTAAATTCGTTTTAAAATGTGACGTCACGAAATTCAGGACCTTTTGTCACATTTGTGAGTTCCGAATTAGGTTTAATTTCCATTTAAATTGTCTCTATACATTAATAAAATTGTAGTTAAAAATTAATTACATTTCGAAATGTGACATCACTAAATTCAGAACTCCCCACCCCTTGCCAATCGTCGACCCCTTAGGTCGGTGTGACGTTTGCGTTTTGAAACGTGACGTCACGAACTTTAGGACCCTTTCTCACACGTTGACCCCTTAGGGCCCTCGTTTAAACCTTGTCAGACTACCCCCTAGGGCCCGTGTGACGTCACTCACGGATAACCCCTTCCCGCGGAGCCGACGCGAAACTCCATCATCATTACAAATGAATCTTACTTAGCCAAAGACCGATTGCTTACATCACTGTAATATTAATATAAAAGATTAATTTATTATTTTAATATAGTTATATTGTATTTTTAATATAATGATGCGTTTTGTGGGGCGCCTCCCTCCAGAACTATTTATGTATGATACGTAACAGATTTCTATTATAGAAATATTTATTGAGATGAGTAAATTATTATTAAAACAACTGTTGTTTTATTTTTGTCCTGGTTTTTTATTATTGCATGTTTGTGGAAGAAAACATGATACTTTTCAGAGGTATTCCAATTTAGTACTCAGGTAGCCCGTAGGCTCTGTGGCCTAGAAATCTAATCATATCTGGGGTTGATTACAGATGTCCATTGAAAAAAGTTGTAGTTAAAAAAGCAGTGATAGCCTAGTTGTTAAGAAACTCGATCTCTTGATCGAGGGGTCAGAGGTACAAATTCCAGGCACGCTCCTCTGATTTTTCAAAATTACGTGCGTATTAGAAAATAATAATCACTTACTTAAACGGTGAAGGGAAACATCGTGAAGCAATCTGCATACCTGAGAAATCTTAAAAACAAAAAAGTTTTCAAAGGTATGTGAAGTCTACCAAGACGCACTTGTCCAGCGCGGTGGACTATGGCCTAATCCTTCTCATTCTGAGAGGAGACCCGTGCCCAGCCAGTAGTGGGAAGATATTGTTGTTGTTAAATATCGATCATTGGTAGACAAAACATTGCATAGATGGATTATCAATAACGGACATTGAGGCGTCTTCTCAACGCAGGTGTAAGCTTGTTTCTATTTACTGATTATTTATTCCATGCGGTTAATTCTCACTTGATGGAAATTTTATACCATTAACTACAATTTGAGTAAGAAAATGACTTAGTTGTAATGTTAGTTATAAAACGTATTCGGGATAAATAAACGCACAAGGAAAATCATTAATCCTGATTCCTGACGATCCTAATGAGGAGAATGGGATAAAATTGTGTATTGCCATCGCTCTTCATAAGTGTTCAAAATTTTACATTAACCGATTCGTTGCGGATGGCACGGCTACCGTGCCATGATAATTTCTTTCGTGTGGCGTTAGGCACGAGAACCGTGTCATGTTGAAATTGATGGTAATTCCTTCAAATTAAGTTTTAGGGAGATCTACCCAGAACAAAACTATATTAATTTTTCACGTGAATCAAGCTAGTAACCTTCGTTTCTGGATATTATACGATTTTAAGAGTCATAGGGGTAATCAACCTTTTTGAAAATTGAAACGTGCAAAGCTAGACGGATCGCAATTTTTTTATAAATTGTTAAAATTCTGCACTATTTTAAACCACAAACAGTTCACACAAACATGTCATACGTTGAAATATTCCACAAATTGTATTAAATCGCTCCTACCTACAATTCTTAAACGTTATTAATAATGTTCCTATGCTTGATGTATAATTATTTTAAAATCAAAATGTATTTTCCTATGCAAGTGAGTCGTACTCTTTTCGGAAAATAAATATCTTAAACCATAAACAGGATTTATGATCATAAGTTATGGAAAAGTACCACGCTGTTTTAATTTTCGGGTCAATATGGCTTATATGAGTCTTGATGCTACGAAAGAGAATCGCATGGATATCCAATACAGTTGGGTCCTGACACTTATCATCCTTATTTTTTTCTATGCACTTTGCACTGTCTACCATATTGTTTTCTACGCACGTAGCTTTGTCTACCATCACTTTTTCTATGCACGTTGCTCTATCCATCATCTCTTTTTCTATGCACGTTGCTTTGTCTACCATCACTTTATCTATGCACGTAGAACTATCCTTTTGTATAGATTTCCAGTGTTCTGAGTGTTCCCAGTCCTCTAAATATGTTTGCGAATTCTTTTCAAACATTTCGTCATCATAGTCGAATTGAGTTTCAATTTCTGTCTCGGGAATGTATTTACGCTTACGCCGTAATTCTTAAACAATAAATAGACAATAGATAACCAGAATATAATGGCAGAATTTAGCAAAATGTTATTTTATACTGACAATAATAATTGTAACTGACTACTTAAGTTTGATTATTATTACATTACATGACAATATCTAATAACTACTTAATCAAACTTGGTAAATTTTCATTTGCATAGTTTAAAATACTTGAAATTTGTTACGAGAAAAATCAAAACAATTTTTTTAGACCTAAAGGTTTAGCACACCTGTATTAAAAAAGCAACTTACCCTCCATTTCCAAAAATACACTTATTTTGCCCCTTTTTAACACTTGAAACAACGCTCCTTGCCGTCCACGTTAGATTTCGAATGTAAACTAAGAGTTTTTAGGCTTAGAATCACGTAAAAATGACTAAAACACTGGTTTCTTTTCCGCATGGCTGAAGACACAGGAGCCGTGTCATTTAATCGTATGGCGCTTGGCACGGCAGCAGTGTCACGGTATTTTTGTTCAACGCCACAGCTAGAAGTTTGAAAATTTGACATCGCAATGAATCGGTTAATCGGACCGTTTAAAGTGGGTAAAAATCTAATTCAAAGATTCCGTTACATACATACAGGTCAAGCTAATAAAAGCGTGGTAAAAAATAATGCGAATGCTATTGATGTTATGTATATTGATATATTGATACGATAGATATATTATCCTTCTAATATCTTTCTCCCACAAAAATCTCTTTTTAAACATTTAGAAGCTTTTTTGGCACGACTTGGCGGAGGCACTGCCGTGCCTCCAGATCTGAAAGTCTCTTGTAGACGTTTAGTAACAATGAGCATAGATGTAATATCTAAAATGGTCATAGGCCAAGTATTTTTACTATTAACCGACAGATAGCACTAAGGACAGTTCATAATAAAAAAATTCTTCATCTAGTCCTCACTAGACGGCAGTGTAACCAGTTTATCACAGAATCAATACCATTCTTCTTGTGTAGGATGGTTCGCCTTTCGTCGAATTATGAATGAACCAGGAATATTATGTTTAATTGATCAAAAGATGGCACTATAAAGTTAAACATATGAAATGTTTTTGTCTACTCGTCACTAGATGGCACTGTGACCAGTTAGAAATAAAAAATCGTCATTTGTCTATTCGATGGCCAGTCTTTTGCCTAATTTATGAATGGACCGGGAATATTACTTTTATTGAACGAAAGATGGCAGTGTTAACAGTGGAACATAAAATAGTTTTTGTCTACTCGTCACTAGATGGCAGGGTAACCAGTTTGAAACAAAATCAATAGCTTCATCCTCATTGCGTAGGGTGGCCCGTCTTTCGCCGAATTTATGAATGAACCGGGATAGTACAGCTATCTATATTTAAGGGAAATTCATTCACTCCGTTAAACGTCTATTGAAATTCTATATTTGACGCTTCGCACGGATGGCGTGCTGCTGTTCTCAACGCGGACGTCATTGCACGTTTTCTAAATGCGTTTTATTAAAACTTTACGTAAACATCATTTTGATGCTTATTTAAATATAACATAAGCTTACTGTAATGAAGAGAGCGTGTGTGTATTGAAGAGGAGTATTGATGGTTTGATGTCTTTATTGTGACTCTTCTTATTTATTTTATTTATTATTATTATTTTTTTTTTTTTACTTATACAACTATGAGTCCTACACACACTACATTACGTAGCGTAAGGATTTTTATTTTCCCTATTAAGTTATTGAAGTGAAAACTTCTTAAACGGCGTTGTGCACTTTTTGTGAAGGGGAAAAAGATATTAAACTCGCGTCAGGACTCCTGGCCTGATCAAACCTTCGTAAGACGGCAAAGCAAACTACAAAAGTCAAGTTATCATCTGGTGTTAGAAAAAATATATCGATGGGTGTCAGTTTCAATTTTTATTTATTATATTTTACTTGCTGACCCGGCAAACGTTGTGTTGCCATATAATGAAGAAAATGTTATGGGTGAACAACCCTTATCACTTAGGGGTATGAAGAAAGGGGTATGAAGAAAGAAATAGATAGTAGCCGATTCTCAGACCTACTGAATACGCATATAAAATTTGGTGAAAATCGGTAAAGCCGTTTCAGAGGAGTACGGTAACTAACATTGTGACATGAGAATTTTATATATAAAATTATTCAGAATAGGCTTCGATAGTTTCACTTCTTCCGGCACTCCCGGAGTGCAACCCGTTGATTTTTTTATAATTACAATTATCATCGAGATCGAAATAAGACTTAATATTTAATTTACATATTATCATGCGATAAAATTAATTGTTATTCTTTCTTTGTTATTATCTATTCGCAGAAAATTACATAATCTTTAATCTAGCTTGCGATAAATCAGGAATTGTAGACGAGATGTGGACAATAGTACTACTTACTGCACTTTTAAAAGTATTATATAATTGAGATCTTAGCTAATTACGTTTTTTTATGAAATTGAATTAGCAGACGAGCATGTAATCAACCCGAAGGTAGGCTACTGCCGCCCATGGACATCTGTAATCAACCCCAGATAGGATTAGATATTCCTACCTGAGGTCGGCCACAGATGCGCCGCTACTCTTGAGGACTAAGGTGGAACGCTTCGGAAAAGTATGTCTCCCTTACCACACCCTTCCAAATGAAACACAGCAACGCCAGACACTGCTGTTATTAGGCAGAAATAGGTGTGGCGGTGGTGCCACCGAAGTCGAACCACAAAGGGTTCTACCACCTTCGATGTGGCGATGGTTCTCCCTAGTCGAACCGAAACAGTCCTTGCCACTTTCAAGAACAGTAGAAGTGATGTGGACAAGAGTTACTGCAATTTTAAAATATTATTTCATACCATTGAATTAAAAGTTTCATCCAAATGACTTTACTTGTCAAAGACTGCTCATTAGGTAACGTGTAATTAAACAGGAACGTTTAATCCCTTTTAAATCACAACACACAAGTCATTGAATAATGAACATGATAATCTTCTTAAGGGCTACTGCCCCGGGACCTCCAGTAGAGAGGTAAAAATTACGAATTTCGACAAAATATTATTTTTATTCGTTAGCAGTATTTTTTCAAAGATTTGACAGTAAATTTCTTTTAATTCATAAAATAACAAGGGGCCTCATTGTTGCGCAAGGCCTCCACACGTCCAAATCTGGCCCTGTACAACTCTACAATTATGTCTTTCACGCATTACCAAGAATCATTATAATAAGAACCAACCATTGAAGAATTACGTTGAAACTATGAAGGAAAGTCGCGCTTCCCACGCTCTCCGCAGTATGAATGGCACAGATTACCCACACATTTTCATTTCGCGAGCTCATGTTTTTATACAAAGAAATGAGTTATTGAGTTACTTGCGTTTCTTTCATAAAACTCGCAAAGAACACTTATTGATGTCTTAAAGAATTCTGTACTGAATCAAACTACATTAAAGGTAGACTTTCCTTGGGCTGTATCGAAAATAATATCTGTATTTTTAATAAATCGACAGAAAAAGTCTACACCATAAAGTTGGCTTGTATATTGAAGTTTTGCGGAAATTATTTAGCAAAAAATATTGGGGTCGCCATATAATAAACCGCTAGTTTCCGGCGTTTTTCACTTCATCTATTGAACCGAAATAGGTAGATAGTTTAGATTTCCACAATGCATTTACTTCCATGGCTGCTAAGACAAATACTAAAAATAAAAAAATTGAGCTCGAAGATTCCGTTACATACATACGTAGATACAACCCAAGCTAATAAAAGCGTGTTAAAATAAATTAAAATCTGGTGGTACGGAATCCATAATGTGCAAGTTCGACTCACACTGGGTGAATTATTATTACCCGATTAAGAAGGGTAGGTATACTTTTTCGAGCGTATATAGGTACATAACATTGACTTGACGACCAACGTATCGGAGTGATCACCAATCACCAGACTTATCTAACGCTCAGCGGGTTCCGGGTTCGATCCCGTTTCAGACAGACACCTAAATTGGGTATAGATATCTGTTCTGGAGGCCTACTACCACCCTTAAAAACAATATTATTTTAATCATACATTGAAATTTCGTACCACGACCTCGTTAAAGTAAGTTTGTTTTTATAATATTACAATAAGCAGTTTTGTATGTCAGGCGAAATTATTCATTTTTTTGGAGGAAATTTAACTTTTTAAGCAAAATATGACAATTTCTTTCGGTTGCAATGTCTCGTTTCCTCTTGGATAAGGAATAGACAAATTACTCATTCTTTTACATCACTAGGCAGGAACAAAACAAAACTATTTTAAGGAGGTGGGTGGTACGAAACAAAATAATGTTGATGCAATATTGAGATAAAACTTTCCTGAACGATTATGGTTTTTAAAAGATTGTTTATGTTTATGTTTTCGTCCTTGTGTGTATAAAACCCATACAGAGAACCGTAGCGTGTAGCTCAAGGTGAAGAAAACGTCTTTTTAAAACAAGAAATATTATTGCAGATTTGTAGGGGAAGCCGATTAGAATGGGAATGACATCACTCCCTCTCTTCCTGTGGATGGCGTAGGCGGGTAATTGAATAAAACCAGGAGACGGTCTGCCTGAGTCAACTGCAGTTACGATTTAGCTAAATACATATTCTACCTCTGATTTTTCAAAGTTATGTGCATAGATTAGTAAAGATTACTCACTCCTAACAAGAAAATGTGACCAGTTTTGACATATAAAATTGTCACAGTCATCTATTCTCGTGTTTGAAAAATATTTAAAAATGTAGTTTTTAGATCATTTACAAATGAATCGAGATTTCTCAGCACTTTTTCTTCGATTTCGTTTTTTGCACTCCTTAACTGCGCATGTCGGCATTGTTCTGCGTAATTAATAAATTGTTAATGTAAATGGCGTTTAAGCCATTTAATGGCTTCCTTCAATTACAAGGCGGTGAGATATCTATACTTATCTATGGTTATGTGAGTAGGTATTAGAAATTAATTATCACTTGCTGAAACGGTGAAGGAAAACATCGTGAGGAAACTTGCATACCTTAGAAAATAAAAAAGTTTTCAAAGGTATGTAAAGTCTACCAATACTTATCCAGCGCGGTGGACTATGGCCTAATCCTCATTCTGAGAGGAGACCAGTGCCCAGCTGTGGGACAGTAATGGGTTGATGATGATGACATATTCTAGCTGACATTTAAGTGTTACGTAATTCGCTTTTATTTGATGTCATGGGTGCCGGGGACTTAAAATTGAATTGACGACCCGTGTGGAGCGGTCACCATACCGGTTTGAAGCGCAGAGGGTCCCGGGTTCGTTCCCGGACCAGACAGTTATCTAAATAACAAATTTTTGTTTCAGTTTCTGGGTCTGGGTGTTTGTGTATTTGTCTCTATGTGTGTCCACAGCACCCACGATACAACGAGTCCTAGTGTGGAGCTGTAAATGTAGAATTTATTACGTCAGCAATAATTCTTTATTATCTACGATTTTTATTCCTAATTTAAGTAGGTTCGAATTCAAGTGTTGACGTAAGCATAGGGGTGGGGGAGAGTTGTGCGTCTGTCGCTGAAAAGGGGAGGTGGGGGTTAAATTTACTCAAACTCTGCTTACGTAATACCCTTGATGCAAATTGCAAGTTAAGCAACTCTAAGCGTGGTCACTCCTGGGATCGGTGACCGATGGTGGCTTTACGCGTTCCCATCGACGTAAGGAACAGGTCTTAAATATAACAAACGTAATTAATTGGTACTTATAAGTAGGTAGGTATTCAAGGTGGTAGAACACTGGTTCGACTCCGGCGCCACCATCGCCACACCTATTTCTGTTATAACAGCAGTGTTAGGCGCTGTTGTGTTATGGTTTGAAGGGTGTGGTAAGGGGGACATAAATATTTTTCCGAAGCATTCCAGCTTAGTCTTCAGGGGTAGTGGCCTATCTGTGGCCGATCTCAGGTAGGAATCTAATCTTATCTGGGGTTGATTACAGATGTAAATTGGCGGCTGTAGCTACTTACCACCAGGTGGACTGTAGATTAAAAAAAATCAAAACGCTTTCTACACTCACAGCCCCACACTAGGATTCCCTGTATTTTGGGTGCTATGGACACACATAGAGACAAATACACAAGACCCAGAAACAGAAATCTAAATTCATCAATTAGAAATCTGTCTGGCCGGGGATCGAATCCGGGACCCTCTGCGCGTCAGACCGGCATGGTGACCGCTCCGCCACGCGGATCGTCAGATTACTTTATATTTATCTAAATGTACTTTTATATTTAAAAAAAACCTTCAAGATATGGCCTTTAGTATCTGACCTTAAAGGTATGACCTCCGGCCTGTGACCTGCAGCATATGGGGCCCAAATCCACGCGAGGCTTTAAACTGTGTCTCACCTTCACCCTGTTTTCATGTCACCATTCTTTGTAGTTCAGTAAATATAAGTTAGATGCTTAGGAAGTGGGCGAGTAGGGCGGCCATTTGTCTAAAATTTATGAAACAATATCGAGAATTATTGAAGTTATATTATTTATTACATAGGGTGAATTTTTCAAACAGGCCTTCAGAGCCAATTTTGAAACTATAGGGTTAAGCGAAAAATGCTGAAAGGAGTTACGAGGCCGATTTTGATAAAAACTAAAAAATTCACCCTGTATAGTAGTAGATGAGCTCGCAATCAATCTGATTGTGGCTATTGCCGCATATGAACTTTTTTTTTTATATATCTGAGCCTAACGATAAAGCAGACGTGCTACCTGATGGAAAGTAGCCAACGTCGCCTATGAACATTTGCAACACCAGAGGAGTCGCCAATGCATCGCCGGCTTTGAAGAGCTCTTTTTGCACCTTTTTTGAAGAGCCCCATGTCATAGTACTCCAGGAATACCTCAGGAGGAAGTTCATTTCGTATCTGTAATCAACCTCAAATATGATAAGAGTCCTACCTGAGGTGAGCTAGGGAAGCGCCGCTACCCTTGAGGACTAAACTGGAACGCCTCGGAAAAGTCTCCCTTTACACAGCACTGTTATATGAATCAATTTTGAATAAATGAGATATTTTTTTTATAATATAGGAGTAGCAGACGGGATTGCAGTCCACCTGATGTAAGTGGCTACTGCCGCCCATGGACATCTGTAATCAACCCCAGATAGGACCAGAAATTCCTGCCTGAAGTCGGCAACAGATGCGCCGCTACCCCTGAGGACTAAGCGGGAAGGCCTCGGAAAAGTCTGTCTCCCTTACCACACCCTTCAAAACGGAACACAGCAGCGCTTAACACTGCTGTTATTAGGCAGAAATAGATATGAATTAAATTTACGAAAAATATGTATTTGTGTGTCTCCGACAGTCCCGCTACATCGGTACCGTGTGGCGACACCAGGGTCACGTTGTGCACGACTGAAGGACGCCCGAGTCAACGGCCTTGTGCGAACTGAGACCCATACTAATATTCCACGTTTCAAATTGTTGTTTGCAGACGAGCAGTCCACTTGGTGGTTAGTGGCTACTGCCTTTTGGACATCTGTAAACAACCAGTGATAGTCTAGTGGTTAAGAAACGCGGCCTCTCGATCGAGGAGTCCAAAGTTCAAATCCCAGGCATGCACCTCTGATTTTTCAAAGTTATGTGCGTATTAGAATTTAATTATCACTTGCTAAACGGTAAAGGAAAACCTCGCGAAAAAACCTATAAAAAAAATCTTATAGGTATGTGAAGTCTACCAATACGCACATAGCCAGCGCGGTGGACTATGGCCTAATCCTTCTCATTCTGAGAGGAGACCCGCGCCCATCAGTAGGACAGTAATGGGTTGATGATGAAACAACCCCAGATAAGTTCTAAGACCTGAAGTCGATCATAGATACGTCTACCTCTGAAGGCTAATGCCTGTTATCAATAATCAATCTATCTATTGTTTTGCCTATCACGTCTAAAGATTTCCATTTGACTTTTTGTTTATTCGACACATTGCATTTCTATCTTTGGTAAGCAAAACATTAGATAGATTGAATATTAATAACGAATGTAAGTTAGAACGCCTCGGATAAGTAAGCTCTTACTACCCTTCAAACCAGAACACAGCAGCGCTTAACACTGCTGTTATAACACACATACACACGCACACACACACACACACACGCACACATACGCATGTACATACACCTGACACACACACTTTTTAAGTCAAACACAACCATTAACTTGTTATTTGTTTATTAATAGTTTATTGTACCTACTTGTAATTTTAATTTCTCATAGTTATTATATAGTGTAATCCATTTTTGGCCATATTATATGTAACATATTGTAATCTTCTTTTATCGATATGTAACGCTGTTGGATTGCCAAACAAATGAATAAATAAATAAATAAATAACAGAAATAGGCGTGGCTGTGGTGCCGTCGGAGTCGAACCACAAAGGGTACCTTAAAAGTAGCTATGTAGCACATGGTAGGTAAGTGGTCACTGCCGTATAGTTCGCGTAAAACTACTAGTCCGCGCCAAACTGCTAGTCCGCTCTGAAGTTGTTACGAGCGGATGTAGTCGTACAATTTGCTATGGCGACGCGATTCATTTCTATATCCAGAGCGGACTAGCTGTTTTACGCGGACTATACCTCTCATTTTAAGATTTTTCGTTTCATAACAAAATTGAAAATATTTTTTTAAATTTAAAATTACTCATATCTTTTGCGAAGACTGCGAGAATTGTGATAAAATCGATTGACTCATTCTCAAGATTCTGATAATTCATGAAAAAATATAATATTATAATGAAAATAGAAATTCTATCGAGATCCTTTGTGTGGCGCAGATTTATCTCGAAGAAACGTAGTTCCTGCCTCATGAATCGGATGCCTCAATTGACTCTTCATGTTCAATGAACGATTCATTGCAGTCCTTTACGCACGCGTATTCTCCACATACAAAATATATGTTAATAGTTCTTTGTTCTAACACACTGAAATTTGTTCAAAATCTCGCTAAAGATTTTCGTCCACAACGAAAAATCGATATTTTTGTCTGACGTACTCTGTAACTCGTTTGAAATTGCCGCGTGTGACGTAAACGCTGCCGTCTGACGTCACTCCACCCCTCCATATCGCGCCCTCTCGCTCGCACGCTGTGTAAACACGACGGAGCGACAGAAACAACGAGCGTCGCGTAAAGGTTGTGAATCGAGTTCTTTTTTCATGTACTGGCGACGTACAACTCTAGCCTTCGGTATTGATAAGGAATCGCTGATAAGGGCCAGTCGCGCGATAACTTTGACATTGCGGAGATCGGTTTCGTGTCGCGTTAGATAATTTTGTTAACAATTAGCGGAAGAATCGGGTGCGGGGTGAGATTTCGATCGCCGGGGCGGTCGCGTTTGTTAATGAAACGTCGGGGGCCGCAGTTGTACGTCCCGGGCGAATGACGTGAGTGCCGGTGGCGCCGCCGCCGCCCGCCGCGAGAACTATCAACAGTAGGCCGAAATCCTTCGCGGAGAGCGCGGGGCCGAGTGGGTTCGACCGTGTTTCCACTAAAATGGCCAGCAATATCAAGCCGATACACAAAAGCAAACACTTCCCCATAGACCAGCTAGTATGCGTCGGCAACTACGAACTGGAAAAGACGATAGGCACGGGCAACTTCGCCGTCGTAAAGCTGGCTACACACGCTATTACTAAGAGTAAGGTGGGTACATATCTGGTTCCGCCGCGTATTTCAGTGGTTTCTGTGTTTTATTTCGCGAGTGCTCACGTCCGCCAGCGCGGGCGGCCCGGAGTCCCCAGTGACTTGTCAACAGTGTTTAGTGCGTGTTTATCGTTGTGCGTTCGGTTTTTTCCATCGTCGTGAAGATGCTGCGGAGGAGAGGTGAGGTTGACGCTGGGCCCGAGGAACTCGTTCCCTCGAGACGGCCGACCGATGAGGGGGCGAGAACGTGTTTGTTGTAAAAAAATAATATTGCAACCCGACCGACTTCGGAGGACGTCGCTCGCGCGGAGGGTCGCGGGCCGCGAGCGCTTCGCAATTCGGCAGGGTAACGTCCGAACTTCAAAATTTCCCTTAAAGAACCAAATTGCGTTCGTAAACACTTGATAGTGATTGTTTTTTTTTTGTTAACTTTTTTTCTGTAATGCGAAGTCGCGTCGACCTCCAAAATGTTTTTGCGTCAATTATTCTCAATTGGCGAGTTCTTTCGATGTCCTCCGTCAATTATGGTGTCACTCTTCAACTCTAGTTAGTAACTTGTTATTGGTTAAATGAGTTGTAAAACGGTTCCCATCTCGTCGAAGTACACAATTAACATGAGTACATGCGCGGGCGAGCCGAGACGCTACGCAAAACAGTCACACACTTCCATTCTTATGAGATTCTTATTGTCAATAACTTTCGATCGCGTTAAAATCACTTGTCTTATTAGAAAACATCTCTAATTACGTGTTTAATTACATATTATCTGTTGTTATTTAACACAAATAATATGTCTTGTGTTAAGTACAAGAAAAAATATGTTTTGAAAGTTAAATAACTATTCTGTGGTAGTAGAAAGATTTCTCCAGAAACATTTTTGTGTAGGTATAATAATGAAGGCAGTAGATATCAATAGCTATGATATTGTAAAACAGGGTAAAAGGCCAAGAAATTGACCTTTGCAGACTATAACACAGTTTTTGTCTATGGATTATTATAATATAATCTATACTTAGGAAGATTTGAAAAAGGAATTACATAAAATTAGTAATTTTGCGTCCTTAAATGCAGGTCACCTCTATTTCTAACTGAACAGGGTCAATAGTGACCCAAATAGGATATGAGGGAAATACCTAGGACTGACTTAGTTTTCTGAAATAATCAAATAACCTAATACTTGTCTTTAAAAGTATTTAACACTAGCTGACCCCGCAAACTTTGTACTGCATCAAAATCTATTTATCAAATATATTTCATATAAAATATAGACTATGTTACTAGTGGATAATGTAGCTTTCGAATAGTGAAAGAATTTTTAAAATCGGTCCAGTAGTTTTTGAACCTATTCATTACAACCAAACAAACAAAAAAAGTTTTCCTATTTATAATAATAGTATAGATCAACAATATGAAAATATTGTTATCATTATCAATTCATTACATTTTTTTTATAATTAAAACAAATATAAAGGTCATAGAACCACTATTGTTAACTGGAAAGGTATAGTCTGCGTAAAACTGCTAGTCCGCTCTGAATATAGAAATGAATTGTGTCGCCATAGCAAATTGTGTGACTACACGTGCTCGCAACAACTTCAGAGCGGACTAGCAGTTTGGCGAGGACTATACCACCATCATACCTGTTGCGCGAAGCAATTCTGAGCTTTGATGGACAGGTGTGGACTTTCTTACATATGAGGCGACTATATTAGCACTCAAAAGTTACAAAAAAATCAACCATACATAGGATCAGATATTCCTACCTGAGGTCGGCCACAGATGCCTCGCCACCCCAGAGGTCTAAGCTGGAAAGCCTCGGAAGAGTATGTCTCCCTTACCACACCGTTAAAACCAGAACACAGCAGCGCTTGACACTGCTGTTATAACAGAAATAGGTGTGGTGGTGATGCCGCCGGAGTCGAACCACAAAGGGTTCTACCACCTGATTTTCTAACTGTTGTAATTCAGCTCTAAAGGCACACACATCACACCTAATTCTACTTTGTAACAAGTGTTAAGCTCTCTATTCTGGTTAGAAGGGTGTGGTAAGGGTAAAATGGATATAAGGTGTTTTAACTGAGTTTCCAGGAGTAGTTATCCTATGGCCGACCTCAGGTAGGACTGTAAAGTTCATTACAATTGTCCATACTGCAGTGACTTACCATCAGGTGGACTGCATGCTTATTCACTACTCTCATATTATAAAATAATTGGCCAAGTGTGAGTTGAACTCTCATATGGAGGGTTCCGTACCACCAAAGTTTCATTTATTTTTATTTTTATAAGCATACATACATGCATTGCGAAAATTTGAACTTTTACCTATTACGGTTCGGTATATATAGCGTAAAATGCCGAAAAATGGTAATTTCAACGGCAACACCTATTTATGATCAACCTTATTTCATAGATTAGTAAAGATACTTTGCCGCCTTGAAATTGAATGAAGCCACAAACGGCTTATTAGTAAGTTCTTTTTTTTAATTCTTGACAAATAAAAACATTTTAAGAGAAAATTTACGAATAAATAACTAATTACATTACTGCGTAATTTACATAATAAATAAATAATTATTTCAAATATTTTAGGGACATTTTAGCATGGAGAGGTGGCAAAACTTTTTTACGCAACTATTTCAATTCTCAAGACTGGTGTATCTTAATATTTTGAATAAAGTGTAAACTAAGATGAAATATACATAGATTATTAAAGATACTTCGCCGCCTTGAAATTGAATGAAGCCACTAAGGGCTTATTTTAGTAAGTTCTTTTTTTTAATTCTTGACAAATAAAAACATTTTTAGAGAAAATTTACGAATAAATAACTAATACTGCGTAATTTACATAATAAATAAATAATTATTTCAAGTATTTTAGGGACATTTTAGTACGGAGACGTGGCAAAACTTTTTTACGCAACTATTCCAATTCTCAAAACTGGGTACATTTTCTTGTTAGGAGTGAGTTATCTTTACTAATCTATGGAAATATATGATAATTTCTAAAGTTATTATATAAATAGATCAATCCGTTGTACTTTATCTCCATAATTGTTTGTTATCAATAACATAACCATGTACAAAAAATATAAATAAATAAAGTTAGTTGCAGTCTAAGAACTAAGTTAATTATTTTTAACACACTTTTATTAGCTTGGGTTGTATGTATGTAACGGAATATTTTTGCTAATTTTCACCAATTTCCACAATTCTGATTATTTAAAAACTTTGCATACATATCAAGGATCGATGAAATACACTAAGTTTTATGTAGAAGTTTTATTTTTTACAGAGTGTTTATAAATAGTGGCTGCTACTCCAACAAATACTAACAATGAAAAGCATAGATTAGTAAAGTTTACTCACTCCTGACAAGAAAATGTAACCTGTTTTGACAATTGAAATTGTCACTGTCATCTATTTTCGTGTTTAAAAATATTTAAAAAATGTAGTTTTTAGATAATTTACGAATGAAACGATAGTTATTTCCCCGCACTTTTTTATCGATTTCATGTTTTTGCACCACTTAACTGCGCATGTCGGCATTAAATGGCTGACAGAAGTGCCAGCCGTGTAAGCCATTTAATGGTTTCCATCAGTTTCAAGGCGATGAGATATCTATACTTATCTATGATTTTAAATTCATACTATTTTATACTTATTTATTGTATTTTCATAACCTATCTGTTATCATCGACATTGTGAATTATTTTTAATATAATTATATATAATTTATTTTTATTTGTCTATAGAAATGTATCTATAATGATAAGTGTTATTGGCGCATAACCGTTATTTTTAACATTAAACAATAAATAAATAAATATATCATATTATCCAGTTGTTCTGTCCCTTTAAGGTTTAAATATTGGCTGATTATGCAATATTCCTGGAACTGATACTACAAACATTTTGGACAATCTAATCATATTAATATTTAGAGATAAACTTTGTTTATATGACAGATTAATCTCAAAAATGCTGAACCAAATTGTCTTCGTGTTTTCAACTAGAGAATTATTATAAAAACAAAAAAAAAACAACTAATTATCTAAAAATATAGTTTGTCAGCAGTAAAAAGCAGTGGTAGCCTAGTGATTAAGAAACTTGACCTCTCGCTCGAGGGGTCCGAGGTTCTAATCCCAGGCACGCCTGATTTTTCGAAGTTATGTGCGTATTTAGAAATATTTATCACTTGCTTAAACGGTGAAGGAAAACATCGTGAGGAAACCTGGCATACTTGATAAATCTTAAAAAGAAAGTTTTCAAAGGTATGTGAAGTCTACCAATACGCACTTGGCCAGTGCGGTGGACTGTGGCCTAATCCTTCTCATTCTGAGAGGAGACCCGTGCCCAGCAGTGGGACAGTAATGCGTTGACAGTGATCATAGTTTGTCACTTCCACAATTTATACGAATTCAACGACACCTCATATGTTAATCCTTCAAGTCGTTTGTGCTGCAGCGTGACAAAGATGACACATACATACACTCGAACATTACCCTCCGCTGTCGGGTAAAAAACTATAACTATTCTCTTTTTTTTGATATTATATAGGAGTAGCAGACGAGCATGAAGTCCATCTGATGGTAAGTGACTATTGCCGCCCATGGACATCTGTAATCAACCCGAGATAGGATAAGATATTCCTACCTGACGTCGGCCACAGATGCGCCGCTACCTCTGAGGACTAAGCTGGAACGGTTCGTAAAAATATGTTTACCGTTCAAACCAGAACACAACAGCGCTTAACACTGCTGTTATGTGGCAGAAATACGTGTGGCGGTGGTTCCTTTAGAGTCGAACCACAAAGACTTCTACCTTCAAGATTTCTTTGTCTTTAAATTATGTATTTTATTTATCCTTCCTTAGTATTCAGCCATTAGTATGTGAACTTAGCAGTGTAATAACTCGAATCACATGAAAACACGATAATATGGAAACCACAAAAGGAAAATGTTATCAAGCTAATTGCCCACAAGTTCAGATAAAAATCCGTATTTCCCTGAATCGTCTATGTGGCCTGCCGTCTGCGTGAGATGTGAGCATTGAGTGGGTTATAGTCCGCACCAAACTGCTAGTCCGCTCTGAATATAGAAACGAGTCTCGTCGAATAGCAAATTGTAGATATTAGCGGGACGAAGACAGCGCCCGCCCGCTCTCGCCCACGGAGACATAGTGCAGTTAGTATGCTCGCACGTTGCTACGGAATATATGCCTGTAGTTGTGCGCAACAAATTCAGAGCGGACTAACAGTTTGGCGTGGATTATGCACCATATAACATTAAAGTTAACAAGTTTTTTTAGGGTTCCGTACCCAGAGGGTAAAAACCAAACCCTATTTCTAAGTCTCCGCTGTCTGTTCGTTTGTCATCGGGCTAATCTGCTAAATAGTTTCCTAGCCGAGCTCGGCCACAGATGAACCGGTACCCCTGAGGACTAAGCTGGAACGCCTCGAAAAAGTATGTCTCCCTTATCACAACCTTCAAACCAGAACACAGCATCGCTTAACACTGCTGTTATAACAGAAATAGGTGTAGCGGTGGTGCCGCCGGAGTCGAACTACAAAGAGTTCTACCGCCTTCACACTTCACACCGTCTGCTACTCTAAAATTATAAATAATTATAGTTTAAAAACTAAAAACCACGCTAAAATCGCACAAGGAAAACCGTTGATCCTGATTTTTGACGATCCTGGTGAGGTGAATGGGTTAAAATTATTTAAATCGTATATTGTCATCGATTCTTGATAATTGTTCCAAATTTAAATTAATCGGATCGTTCAAAGTGGGTAAAAATCGAGTTCAAAGATTCCGTTACATACATACATACAGGTCAAGCTGGTAAAAAGGCAGAAACAGTCAGCGTTGCTCCGCTGTTTAACATCAGAATTATACCATCTTTCTACATAGATTAGTATGTATATCTCACCGCCATGTAATTGAAGGAAGCCACAAATGGCAGACACATACGTAAAATAGCTGACTGTTTTCCCATTACGACTGTCACCGTGTAATTTAAGCAGAACAATGCCGACATGTGCAGTTAAGTGGTGCAAAAACAACACGAAATCGAAGAAAAAGGGCGCAGAAATATCATTTCATTCGTTCAAACACGAAAATAGATGACAGTGACAATTTCAATAATCAAATTTGGTTCCATTTTCTTGTTAGGAGTGAGTAATCTTAACTACGAGTAATCTATGCCTTTATACTAGAAACCTTCTAGACTTACCAACTTCAAAATTGTAAAGTAGGTATATATTGTATTTGATACCGGAAGGCTACGAAGTGTATTTGATAAACTGTGGTTTTGCCACAGACAAGGTTTTACCGTATGAGGAATTACTACACGCGTACTGTGTTGTAGTGTGCGTGATATCTAGGGTATTTCCGTGTAGCACCCAGGATATATTTGTCTCTCCTACATGATTAAAATAATTGAAATAATTAGCCAAAGCGGATTATTAAGTAGTAACTATTTATTAATCTGAGGCCAAAGGCAAGTCATATCAAATCATTTTTTTATTCAAAATAGGTTCTTTACAGAACACTTTTTGAGTGTCAATACAACTACCGCCACTTCACAAGGTGTTTCGTTATGGAGAAGAAGTCGTACTAAGGGTTCAGTACCATCAAAATTTTCAGTATTTTATTTATTTTTAGTGCTTGTTATAGTATTTACTACATAGCAGCCATTGAAGTAAATGCATTGTGTAAATTAGAACTGTCTACGAATTAAGGTTTAATAGATAGAGCGACGGACAGACAGCGGTGGCTTAGCATTCTTAGTATACTCCGCGCCAAACTACTAGTCCGCTCTGAAGTTGTTGCGCACAACTACAAGCATATATTCCGTAACAACGTAAGGGCATACTAACGCAGCTATGTACCCGTGGGCGAGAGCGGGCAGCGGATGCCTGGAGGGTTCTCGAGCTGTCTTCGTCCCGCTAATATCTACAATTTGCTATTCGACGCGACTCATTTCTATATTCAGAGTGGACTGGCAGTTTGGTGCGGACTATACATAATAGGGTTTCGTTTTTACCCTATGGGTCCGGCGCTCTATACAGAAATAATTTCGACTCACACTTTGCCAATTACATAATACCACAGCGAGTCATTTTCACTGCAATTAGCCCAAAATTATTTATTTTCGGCCATTTTCCAATATTCTCAAGTTTTCCATGATTATTTAGCGAATAATATTTATGGTGAAAACAAAAACATGCCATTATTTATATTGGCGGCACTTCACTCGGGTTCAAATCTGTGATGGCAATTAATTATTTTGAGTGATCGTATATTGATTTGATTTAAAATAAATAAAATAAAGCTTTCTGGAAGCTGTGATAGCCTAGTGGTTAAAACGTCTCATTCAGAGAGTTCCAGGTTCAAATCTCAGAATCGCACCGATTTTTGAAAATTATGTGCGTGTTATTGATTAATTATCACTTGCTTATGCGGCGAAAGAAAAGGGTTCTGTTTTTACCCTTCGGATGCACGCAACTCTAATAAATAAATCATATATACGAGTACACACTGAGCATGCAGTCCACCTGGTGTTAAGTAGCTACTGCCGCCCATTAAAATATACAATCAATCTCGGACAAGACCACAGTCCCATCTGAGGTTGGCCACAGATGCGCCGTTACCTATGAGGACTGAGGACTAAGCTAATATGCCTCGCGAGCGCTGAACACTGCTGCTAACATGCCTCCCCAGCGCTTAACACTGCTGTTATAATAGGCATAGGTGTCGCGGTGATGCCGCCAGAGTCGAAACACAGATGCAACTCTTACGAGTGTTCTACATGAAATCTACCTTTAAAATGTTATTTTCCGACTAATCATTTTAAACAAGGGGAAACCGCGGGACGCAGCGTATTATATAAAATCTGAACTCCCTTCAACTCTCCACAGTAACAGTTTTGTAAGCGTGATTTCACAACTTTCAGAAGACAATTACGTGTTTGCAGGGCTTCAGGAAAATGTCAGAATTTTTATGTAAAACATAAAAACAACGGCTCCCCCTTTGCTTTTTTTACGTTTTAATTGACTTGGTAACAAAGTTAGAGGACCTTTTCAGCACCGGTTTCCGAGGTTATTTTTTTTATAAAATAGGAGTAGCAGTCGAGCATGCAGTCCACCCATGGTAAATGGCTACTGCCGCCCATGGACATCTGTGAGACCCCAGATAGGATTAGGTATTCATAATTTCATACCTGAGGTCGGCCACAGATGCGCTGCTACCCCTGAGGACTAAGCTAGAACGCCTCAGAAAAGTCTGTCTCCATTACCACACCCTTCAAACCGGAACACAGCAGCGCCTAACATTGCTGTTATTAGGCAGAAATAAGGGTGGCGGTGGTGCCGCCGGAGTCGAACCACAAAGGGTTCTACCACCTTCAAAACTTCACCTCAGGTAGGATTGTAAACTTATCCGGTTGATTACATATGTCCATGGGCGGCAGTAGCCATGTACTATCAGGTGGACTGCTCATGTGCTAATTAGAAAAAAACTTAGAAATTAAATTGTAGTTCCATTATATGTATGTTGTATTATATTGCAAAGAAGCAATATTAGGGTGCTGATTGAAATTTATTTGAGGATCCGAGTTCGAATCCCGGGCACGCACTTCTGATCTTTCAAATGTCTAACTAAGAAATAAGACATCGTTAGGAAACCAGTATATCAGAGAAATATTTGAAAAATGTTCTCAAAGGTATGTGAAGTCTACCAATGCGCACTTGGTCAGCGCGGTGGACTATGGCCTAATCCTTCTCATTCTGAGAGGAGTCCCCAGCAGTGGGACAGTAACTGGGAGGGGTTTTAATCACTCGTCCATCTAATAATAAGCCTTCTAAGTATAATTCCAAGCATTGTAAGTTAGTTAACAAGAACTTTTACCTTCATTACCTAAATCGCTTTGAAAAAAAGGATTTAAGTTTTAACTACTTTTTACTCACGATTTTAAAGAAATTACAATACCCTGTGCCGTTTCGGATAAATTAATTATGTGAAAAAATAGTTTAATCAGCATTCATTTGCAGTTTATTTTTTGCGATGCATCGGTGACTGTGTCTAGATCTAGAATCTAGACATTACGTAGCACGATTACCTGTCTGTTGTAATCTGTCTGGTTTAATCGTCATTCGTATTATTTAGATTTGAATTTAACGTACTGTGGCGAAATATTTTTCGTTTTGTAAGAGTTTATTGAAATGTCGTTAATTCAAAATTGATTCATAATTAAATTATTTTTGAATGTGTGACAATATTGGACTTGCCATTATAGGTATAGTCCGCGTAAAACTGCTAGTCCGCTCTGAATATAGAAATGAATCGAGTCGCCACAGCAAATTGTATGACTACACCTGCCCGCAACAACTTCAGAGCGGGCCAGCAGCTTGGCGCGGACTATACCTTTCATTGGCTAAAATGGACCTTTCATTTTACATATTGGACCTTCCTTTGGCTATATCGAACCTTCGATTATACTAGATCTTATAATCCTTACTAATATTATAAATCCGAAAGTAACTCTGTCTGTCTGTCTGGTTGTCTTTTCTTCACGCCTAAACCACTGGACCGATTTTAATGAAATTTTGTACAAAGATAGTCTGAGACCCGAGAAAGGACATAGGATAGTTTTTATCCCGGAAATCCCACGGGAACTAGGGATGGCGATCTAAGATCGATTAATCGGAGAATCGATCTTTTGGACCAAAAAGTCGATTATTTAATCGATATCCTTACTAATATTATAAATATGGAAGTAACTCTGTCTGTCTGTATGTCTCTTCTTCACGCCTAAACCACTGAACCGATTTTAATCAAATTCTGTACAAATATAGTCTGAGACCCTAGAATGGACATAGGATAGTTTTTATCCCAGATAGCGATCTTAGATCTATTAATCAGAGAATCGATCTTTTTGACCAAAAAAAGTCGATTTTTTTAATCGGTCTCCAGTAATGGATCCTACCTACGTTTGTGGGTCTTTTGGCATACTCTAAATAATCATGAGTTTAAAAATATCAATTCTTGCAAGCGGAGACGGTTGCAACATTATATTTAGTTATATAGATTTATTGGGATTATATTAGGGGTGGCGATTCTTTCCGAAAAAGATCGATTTTTGAATCGATTCGAATCGAAGTGCAATAAATCCATTCACAAAAAAATCGAGGCCCTAAGAATCGATTCTATCTTCGATCTTTTTTCGAGGATGGCGAAAAAAAAGGTTATCAGGATCAAACAAGCACTGAAATTATGTATCCGTCAGCAAATCCTTACTTCCTTACTAATATTATAAATGTGGAAGTAACTCTGTCTATCTGTCTCTTCTTCTCGGCTAAACCACTGAACCGATTTGAATGGAATTTTGTACAAAGATAGTCTGAGACCCGAGAAAGGACATAGGATAGTTTTTATCCCGGAAATCCCACGGGAACTACGGATGGCGATCTGAGATCGATTAATCGGAGAATCGATCTTTTGAACCAAAAATCGATTATTTTAATCGATCTCCAGTAATGGATCGATTCAGTGAATCGATCTTTCAACCCAGAAGATCGAAATTCGATTTTTTCATAATTTACATTACTTATCCATGTTGGTCGATCATCTATCTATTTATATAAAAATGAATATTTGTCTATATACATTTTATAAAATCGGAAACTATGCATTTGATCAAGTGATGATCTTTTGCAAAGTTGTTTTCCAAGAGCCCACGAAGGTTTGGGAGTTGGTAAGACCAATTTTCGACAGATGGCACCACTGTCATTCCAATGAAGGTACGAATTTTCTGTTTTATGTATGTCATATTATATCTTTAAAATGCGGGCGAAGCCGCGGGCACCACTAGTAGTTATATATTGCACCTTTAATTAGGGCCTTTGATTGGCTTTTCTGAACTTTAGACTTTTAATTGGCTAAATATTACACCATTCATTGGCGATATTGGCCCATACATTGGCCAATGGCTTCAATGGACTTTTAATTAGCTACACTGAACCCTCAACTTTTAATTAGCTATATATTTGACCGTTAATTGGCTACATTGGCCAACACATTGGCTAAATTTACATTAATTAGGCCTTTATTTGGTTATATTGCAATCGGGACCTTTTATTGGCTTCATATTGGACCTTTAATTGGTTAAACTTGCCCTTCCATTGGCTTTATTATGCCTTTAATTCACTAGTTTGATGTTAAGACATTTAATTATAAACATTGGTCCAAACACAGTACATTGGCCCACATGTTGGTTACATTGATCCTTGCTTTGGTGACATTGGCTCACACATTTGCCGCATTAGCCTACATATTGGCTACATTAGCCTACACACTGACCACATTAGCCTACACATTGGTCACACTGGTCCACACATTGGCCACATTAGCGCACACATTGGCCACATAGCCCCACACATTGGCCAAACTGGCCCACACATTGGCCAAACCATTTCGCACATCTACACAGTACAGGTCCGAGCGACGTTTGGGGCAGCAAAAGGTTGTTTTTTGTCCCACGGCGCAAGGCCGGTCGGGTCGTTCACTCGAGACTCTACTGGCGCGATTGTTCGGATTTTTTTCAACATTTTTTTCGAATTCCAAATCAAACTGGCGCTCTCGGTGGTGTTTCACCGACGGCGATTAACTGCGTATATGTTTACATGTATCTTATATACAAAATTCTCGTGTCACAATGTTAGTTACCGTACTCCTGCGAAACGGTTTTACCGATTTTCACCAAATTTTATATGCATATTCAGTAGGCCTTAGAATCGGCTACATCTATTTTTCATACCCCTAAGTGATAAGGGTTGTTCACCCTTAACATTTTGTTATTTATGTGGCAACACAACGTTTGCCGGGTCAGCTAGTAATAGGTATATATTTAGGTCATTATTATGGGGAATGGCATAAAAATATCGTATTTATTTATTAACAATTTATTAAAACTTAATAACTTATTATTTTACTACAAATAAATAGGTATAATCATCAAAAAAATAGTGATGTTAATTGTCATATTATGCACATATAAATAAATAAAATTTTATCCTCTTTATTATCTTAAGGCATTGGTATTTTTTAAGTTTATTTGTAAACCAAAGGCCCTTATTAGATTTTTTGACGGTGGTAGAATCCGTAGAAGTAAGTCTTTTTTTATAATATAGGTGTAGCAGACGAGCATGCAGTCCACCTGATGGTAAGTGGATACTGCCGCCCATGGACATCTGTAATCAACCCCAGATAGGATTAGATATTCAGGTTACATCAGGTCGACCACAGATGCGCCGCTGCCCCTAAGGACTAAGCTGGAACGCCTCGGAAAAGTATGTCTCCCTTACCTTACCCTTCAAAACACAGCAGCGCCTAACAGGCAGTTATTAGGCAGAAATATTTGTGGCGGTGGCACAAAGGGTTCTACCACCTTCCTACTTAGCCCTCAGGGACCTGTGGCCGACCTCTAATCTAAACGGGGGCGATTACGAAGTTTATGAGTGACAGTGTTACTTCATTTTCATAAAAAAAAAACAAATGCATGCAGCAAGAGCAATATAGTTTATAGTTAATCGCTTGCAATGCAGCCTCTGCCTCACAAACTAGGGAAAGTGCCTGATTAGTTGGGGTTTTTGTTGAACGTACTTCGGTGTTGAGTTTGGTAACTGAAGGGAGATTACGAATATATTATTGTTGAGCGATTATCGAGAGAATTGCATAATGTAGAGATTAACGCTCGTTTTCAATAATCTATCCAATGTTTTATGTATCGAAGATCGATATTTAAAAATATCACGGTAATAATGATGACACATACCGGTCTGGCGCGCTCAAGGGTTCGATACCCGGCTAGACAGATTTCAAAATGATGAATTAGGTTTCTGTTTCTGGGTCTGGGTGTTTGTGTATTTGTCTCTGTGTGTGTCCACAGTACCCACGATACAGGGAATCCTACTGTGTAGCTATAAAAAATCAATCTATGTAATGTTTGTCTAATAAAGATAGAAAAATAACAATAGCTTGTATTGCCTGTTGTTAATAATCGATCTATCGAATGTTTGCCTAATAATTGTCATTTGGCTATTTCCGCATACTCGACATTGTCAAAGCAGTGAGCGTACCATGTGCTTGGCACTCCTCCTCTCGGTCGAGGGCTACCATCAGGACTGTATGCTCGCCTGTTACTCCTAAAGTCCTATATTCCAAATAAAAACTAGAATCTACGCTAAAATTGCACAAGGAAAATCTTTAATCTTGAATCCTGACCATCCTGATGAGGAGAATGGGATAAAATTATTAAAATCGTGTATTGTCATCGGTTCTTGAAAATTGTTCAAAATTTTAAATTAATCGGATCGTTGAAAGTGAATAAAAATGGAGTTCAAAGAATCCGTTACATACATACGTACATACATACATACATACATACATACATACATACATACATACATAAAAACAACCCAAGCTAATAAAAGCGTGGTAAAAAATCTGAAATTAAAGCTAGTTTACATAAAAGATAAGTCATTGCCAGTATCGGCGACCTCGCCCCGCGAGGACGTGTCAAGGATGGCTCAATATTCATGGTAGTCTGGTACTCGCGTTACAAATACATGGTGTTTGTATAATACAAACATGGTATATGGTATACAGTGATAGCCTAGTTAAGAAACTCGGCCTCTTGATCGAGGGGTCCGAAGTTCAAATCCCAGGCACGTACCTCTGATTTTTCAAAGTTATGTGCGTATTAGAAATTAATTATCACTTGCTAAACGGTGAAGGAAAACGTCGTTAGGAAACCTACACACATGAGAGATTTATATAAAAAAAATCTCTAAAGGTATGTGAATTCTACCAATGATCTCGGAAACCGCTCCAACGATTGTATTGAAATTTTGTATTCGGGGGCGATAAATCGATCTAGGTAGGATTTTTTTTCAGATTATGTCGTTTTAACCATGTTTCATTGAACAAATACCTCCTACAATATCATTAGAACACGAAGCTAAAATTTCTTTTTGTGAGCAAAATAATTGCACTCGTGACTTTTTATTTCAAATAATCGGTATTTTTGGTTTTATTATTACAACACCGAGCAATGCTCTGTCATCGAGGTACTAATGATAAAATCCATTGATTTTTGGATAAGAATTTTGTGGGTGTTAATAGTTAATGTTTCTATTTCAGGTGGCGATCAAAATAATAGATAAGTCACGGTTGGACGAGGACAACCTGAGGAAGACGTTCCGCGAGATCGCCATCATGAAGAAGCTGCGGCACCCGCACATCGTGCGCCTCTACCAAGTGGGTACCCCACACTATGCCACGGTACCCCACATGACGTCACACTACGCCACGGCACCCTGCACTACGCCACACTACCCCACAATAAACATCACAACCCCACATGACTCGCGCCTCTACCAAGTGGGTACCCCACACAACGCCACGATACTCCACATGACGTCACACTACGCCACGGCACCCCGCACTATGCTACGGCACCACACTACGCCACGGAATCCCTTACTACCCCCATGGTACCCCACAATAAACAACACAGCCCTACACGACTCATGCGCCTGTACCAAGTGGGTACCCCGCACTACCCTCACGGTACCCCACAGTACGTCACACTACAAGACGGTACCCCACGTAACGCCACACTACCCCACAATAAACAGCACAACCTGAGAGACTCGTTCGCAGCTACCACGTGGGTATTCCGCATTAAGTCACGGTACACCACACTACCCCACGGTACCTCTCAAGGCGCCGCACTGCCCGCAAGCCGCCACATACATAATAAATTTTGCACGCCCAATGTGGTAGAACATAAGGTACTTGTTATAAATTTAAGATCCTTGCAAAATGCTATGTTCTTGCAAATAAATGATTTTATAACCTTCAATTATTTTTTAGATTCATAAAAAAGTAAATTCTCCAATCACTCACTGAATCATCGAATAACATAGGTTTCTGACCATGAAGTAACTTCTATTGAACATTTTCTTTCCTGAACTTTCCATTGTGTTTTTCAGGTGATGGAGAGCAGTCACACATTGTACCTGGTCACAGAATACGCACCTAATGGAGAAATATTTGGTAAGTGTCATGTGGCCCACTGCTGGGAATGGGTCTCTCCCATTAGTGGGGAAGACTGGATTATATGAATTTCATTTTTAGGGTTCCGTAACCAAACGGTAAACACTGAACTCTATTACTAAATCTTCGTTGTTCGTCTGTTACATTGCTCTCTTTTTTGAACCATTAATTTTTTTACAGTGTGTGTGTGTGTGTGTGTGTGCGTGTGTGTGTGTGTGTGTCCGTGTGTGTCCGTGTGTGTGTGTGTGTGTGTGTGTGTGTGTGTGTGTGCGCATGCGTGCGTGTGTGTGTGTGTGTGTGTGCGTATGTGAATGTGTATATTTTTATTTTTAACATAATAATATGAGTATTGTTGTGCAGATCACCTGGTGTCGCGCGGGCGCATGCCGGAGGCGGAGGCGGCGCGCGCGTTCGCGCAGATGCTGGCGGCGGTGGGCTACTGCCACGCGAGCGGCGTCGTGCACCGCGACCTCAAGGCCGAGAACCTGCTGCTCGACCACCGCATGAACATCAAGGTATGTCACATACATTATTCCCTACCTGTATCGCTCTCATTTCATTTTTAGCACGCTTTTATTAGCTTGGTGGTAAGGGAGACAGACTTTTCCGAGGCGTTCCAGCTTAGTCCTCAGGAGTCGCGGCGCATCTGTGGCCGACCTTAGGTGGAAATATCTAATCCTATCTGGGGTTGATTACAAATGTCCATGGGCGGCAAGTGGACTGTATGCTCGTCTGCTACTCCTATATTATAAAAAAAAGCTTGATTTGTATATAGATACAGCAGGTATGTATCTAATAGGTATGTATGTAACGGAATCTTTGAGCATAATTTTCAACAACTTTAATTAATTTGAAAATTTGCACAGGTATCAAAGACAATGCAATAATTTGATAACAGTTTCCCTTTATCCTTATTAGATTAATAAATTTCGTAAGTCATGAATTTGTCACCAACTAAAAAGTGAAAAATAAATAATAGTTTAAAAAACTAAAAAAACACGCTATGATTGCTAATCGAACTAAAAATTATAAAATATTTTTAATGACAGAGTTTATTAGGAAAGAGTTTCAATTCAGAATAAAAAGCGTGTATTCTAGCTTACTCCTGAGGGGTATCGGCGTATCTGTTTTATCCGAAGTAGGAATCTAATTTTATCTAGACTTGATTACAGATGTCCATACGACAGTAGCCACTTACCATCAGGTGGACTGCATGATCGTCTGCTACACCTATATTATAAATAAATAATTGCGCCCCCCAGTTGGCGGACTTCGGCTTCAGCAACGAGTACACGAGCGGGTCCCCGCTGGCCACGTGGTGCGGCTCCCCGCCCTACGCCGCGCCGGAACTGTTCGAGGGGCGACAGTACGACGGACCTAAAGCGGACATATGGGTAAGTTGGAGTTTATAATTATTTTAATATTAATTAATGAGTGCGCTATATATTCACATAAAAATATAACCTATAATTAAGTATAGTAAGAATAGTGACGGTGTATATGATTGCTATCGAACGATGATTGTCGATATGTAATCTGTAAAACGTATCGTAGTCTTACGGCGTGTAACGTTCTCTAACGCTCTGTAACGTAGACTTACGGCGTGTAACGTTTTCTAACGCTGTGTGACGTAGTCTTACGGCGTGTAACGTTCTCTAACGCTCTGTAACGTAGACTTACGGCGTGTAACGTTTTCTAACGCTGTGTGACGTAGTCTTACGGCGTGTAACGTTCTCTAATGATGTGTAACGTAGTCTTACGGAGTGTAACGTTTTCTGTCGTTATGTAACGTTTTCTATCGGTGTCTAACGGTGTGTTGACAGTCGCTGGGCGTGGTGCTATACGTGTTGGTGTGCGGCGCGCTGCCCTTCGACGGCGGCACGCTGCACGAGCTGCGGAGCTCCGTGCTCAGCGGCAAGTTCCGCATCCCCTACTTCATGTCGCAGGGTGAGTGCACTGCACACACACACACACCCTACACACCAGCTCCGTGCTCAGCGGCAAGTTCCGCATCCCCTACTTCATGTCGCAGGGTGAGTGCACTGCACACACACACACACCCTACACACCAGCTCCGTGCTCAGCGGCAAGTTCCGCATCCCCTACTTCATGTCGCAGGGTGAGTGCACTGCACACACACACACACCCTACACACCAGCTCCGTGCTCAGCGGCAAGTTCCGCATCCCCTACTTCATGTCGCAGGGTGAGTGCACTGCACACACACACACACCCTACACACCAGCTCCGTGCTCAGCGGCAAGTTCCGCATCCCCTACTTCATGTCGCAGGGTGAGTGCACTGCACACACACACACACCCTACACACCAGCTCCGTGCTCAGCGGCAAGTTCCGCATCCCCTACTTCATGTCGCAGGGTGAGTGCACTGCACACACACACACACCCTACACACCAGCTCCGTGCTCAGCGGCAAGTTCCGCATCCCCTACTTCATGTCGCAGGGTGAGTGCACTGCACACACACACACACCCTACACACCAGCTCCGTGCTCAGCGGCAAGTTCCGCATCCCCTACTTCATGTCGCAGGGTGAGTGCACTGCACACACACACACACCCTACACACCAGCTCCGTGCTCAGCGGCAAGTTCCGCATCCCCTACTTCATGTCGCAGGGTGAGTGCACTGCACACACACACACACCCTACACACCAGCTCCGTGCTCAGCGGCAAGTTCCGCATCCCCTACTTCATGTCGCAGGGTGAGTGCACTGCACACACACACACACCCTACACACCAGCTCCGTGCTCAGCGGCAAGTTCCGCATCCCCTACTTCATGTCGCAGGGTGAGTGCACTGCACACACACACACACCCTACACACCAGCTCCGTGCTCAGCGGCAAGTTCCGCATCCCCTACTTCATGTCGCAGGGTGAGTTCACTACATATACACACGCAAGCAGGCACGCACGCACACACGAACGCAAGTAAGCGCGCGCACACATACACGCGTGCACGCACGCACACACACGCACGTAAGCGCGTGTTCACACACAAACATACCCACGCGCGCGCAGACACACGCACGAACAGACACTTAACTACACGCACGGAATACATAACTACCCTTCATTCCTTTAGATTGATTATTAATACTAAAAAAATACATATGTAATAAGAATTGCCTTATTAATTTCTATATTATTGTGTTTATGTTTTTTACTGAACAAATTATTTTCCTTTCTTTCTTTATCTTCTGTGTGTTTATTGTCGTCAGATTGCGAACACCTGATCCGTCACATGCTGGTAGTGGAACCGGAGAAGCGGCTGTCGCTGCGCGGCGTCGCCCGGCACCGCTGGCTGCAGGCGCACCAACCCTCGCACTACGGTAACACTCAGGGGCTGAAAGGGGGGTTGATATTATAGTCCGGTTAACTTTTTGGCAGGAGTGTTATTGACGATTATTCAATATGCTGTGGGTTCACATGGACATGAATACTTTTTTTTTTTATTTATTATAAATATGTCGCATATTTCAAATAAATTGCGTAAATTACGTACTAATATAATATAGAGAGTGATTTTTTGTAAATGGACCTTCAGGGCCAAATCAGAAACTATAAACATTTGCGAAAATTGCTGAAACAAGTTACGAGGTCGATTTTGATAAAAAACTAAACGTGTCGTGTCGTGTCGTGTGTTTTTCAGACGCGTCGTCGGGCGCGTGCGCGTGTCACGCGGGCGGTGCCGCGCGGGGAGAGGGGGCCGCGCACGACGCCGTGCTCGCCACCATGCTCACCCTGCCGGGCTTGACGCACAGGCACGTGCAGCAGGTGAGTGCCGGCCGACACACACACCGACACACGCACACATGCCGCGCTCGCCACCATGCTCACCCTGCCGGGCTTGACGCACAGGCACGTGCAGCAGGTGAGTGCCGGCCGACACACACACCGACACACGCACAGACGCCGCGCTCGCCACCATGCTCACCCTGCCGGGCTTGACGCACAGGCACGTGCAGCAGGTGAGTGCCGGCCGACACACACACCGACACACGCACAGACGCCGCGCTCGCCACCATGCTCACCCTGCCGGGCTTGACGCACAGGCACGTGCAGCAGGTGAGTGCCGGCCGACACACACACCGACACACGCACAGACGCCGCGCTCGCCACCATGCTCACCCTGCCGGGCTTGACGCACAGGCACGTGCAGCAGGTGAGTGCCGGCCGACACACACACCGACACACGCACAGACGCCGCGCTCGCCACCATGCTCACCCTGCCGGGCTTGACGCACAGGCACGTGCAGCAGGTGAGTGCCGGCCGACACACACACCGACACACGCACAGACGCCGCGCTCGCCACCATGCTCACCCTGCCGGGCTTGACGCACAGGCACGTGCAGCAGGTGAGTGCCGGCCGACACACACACCGACACACGCACAGACGCCGCGCTCGCCACCATGCTCACCCTGCCGGGCTTGACGCACAGGCACGTGCAGCAGGTGAGTGCCGGCCGACACACACACCGACACACGCACAGACGCCGCGCTCGCCACCATGCTCACCCTGCCGGGCTTGACGCACAGGCACGTGCAGCAGATGAGTGCCGGCAGACACACACACCGACACACACACACACGCCGCGCTCGCCACCATGCTCACCCTGCCGGGCTTGACGCACAGGCACATGCAGCAGATGAGTGCCGGCAGACACACACACCGACACACACACACACGCCGCGCTCGCCACCATGCTCACCCTGCCGGGCTTGACGCACAGGCACGTGCAGCAGGTGAGTGCCGGCCGACACACACACCGACACACACACACACGCCGCGCTCGCCACCATGCTCACCCTGCCGGGCTTGACGCACAGGCACGTGCAGCAGGTGAGTGCCGGCCGACACACACACCGACACACGCACAGACGCCGCGCTCGCCACCATGCTCACCCTGCCGGGCTTGACGCACAGGCACGTGCAGCAGGTGAGTGCCGGCCGACACACACACCGACACACGCACAGACGCCGCGCTCGCCACCATGCTCACCCTGCCGGGCTTGACGCACAGGCACGTGCAGCAGGTGAGTGCCGGCCGACACACACACCGACACACGCACAGACGCCGCGCTCGCCACCATGCTCACCCTGCCGGGCTTGACGCACAGGCACGTGCAGCAGGTGAGTGCCGGCCGACACACACACCGACACACGCACAGACGCCGCGCTCGCCACCATGCTCACCCTGCCGGGCTTGACGCACAGGCACGTGCAGCAGGTGAGTGCCGGCCGACACACACACCGACACACGCACAGACGCCGCGCTCGCCACCATGCTCACCCTGCCGGGCTTGACGCACAGGCACGTGCAGCAGGTGAGTGCCGGCCGACACACACACCGACACACGCACAGACGCCGCGCTCGCCACCATGCTCACCCTGCCGGGCTTGACGCACAGGCACGTGCAGCAGGTGAGTGCCGGCCGACACACACACCGACACACACACAGACGCCGCGCTCGCCACCATGCTCACACTGCCGGGCTTGACGCACAATTGGACACGGAGACTGGCATACTCACACATAGGGGCGGCAAAGAGCGGACGCACACACATAAGCACGCGCAAACACGTGCAGCATGTATCTACACACACAGAGACATATGCAGCAGACGTATAAAGGCACACAAGCACACAGACACAAGCATTAGATGAATATAGATACACGAAACACGGGCACAACAGTTTCAGAAAAATGATACACAGGCACAAAAAATACATATATTGACACAATATGTTAATAATAAAAAGAGAAAAAAAAACACATTTAAATATCTATCACACACAAACAAACAGAATACACATACTAGCATACAAATTAAATTAAAAGTATGTATATGTGTTTTAGTACCAACTTGCATGTACCAATTTATGACTATTCAAATGCATGTATGTAACCTAATAAAGTGAAAATTATTTTAAATTAACGAAGTATAAAGTAAATAAAATATGTTCGTGTTTCAGTCCGTACAGGAGGAGCGCTTCGACCACATCTCCGCCATCTACCACCTGTTGATGGATAAGTTGCAGCAGCGGCACACCACCGACCACACAGGTACCACCACCACCACTACCATCAATACCACCACCACCACCACCACCATCAATACCACCACTTCCACCCATTACCATCACTACCTACACCACCACCCCCTACCACCCACCACTACCACTACCCTACCACCGACCACTACCACTACCCTACCATCGACCACTACCACTACCCTACCACCCACCATTACCACTACCACCGACCACACAAATACCACCCCCCATCTCCACCATTACCAGTAGTATGGACGGCAGTACTAGGTGAGGATGCCCGGACAGCGGCACTCCTAGTCTCCATTCTCAACTTGTATATATGCAAGATGTTTAGAAAACTTCGATAGCGTGATTCAGAATCAAGTGTCGCCATCTTTTGACGACTTGAATGACGTCATTGGGATACTAGAAACACGTGACGCCATCTTTTGACAAGTTCCGGAATAACTTCAAACCAGCTACCGGTTGTCAAATTACTATTTTTTTTTGATAAATTTGTCAAATGTTATCTTGTTTTATTGTATATTATGATTATGATAATATTTTCAGACTCACTAGATTCTTCAACGGGGCAGCCCTTAGATCTCACGAGTTGTAAAGTAAGTGTACGTTTGTGTAAAATAATTTTATTTTAAAGTAAACTTAAATAGTTATTGATTTTTATTAAAATGGCCGGACATTTCTGGATGTTATTTATATATTTAAAATTTTTAATATGTCGTTTCTATGTAACGTAAATATAATGATCTACTTAAGAAATGTACTTTGTTTTTAATTTTTTTTTTTTTTAATTTTTTAAGAATGGTATTTACGTAATTGTATTATATGTCGCAGAGCGTGGACGAAGAGCAAATGGAGGCGGAGCAGACGGGCGACACGTGCACACTGACGGTGCCGCACTACCTCAGCGACCGCGCGGACACGCTCGAGAAGGTCAGTGTGCATAAACCATAGATAGGTATAGTTATCACACCGCCTTGTCATTGAAGGAAGCCATTAAATGGCTTAAACGGCTGACAATTCTGTCAGCTATTTAATGGCTGTCATGGTGTAATTTACGCGGAACGATACCGACATGCACAGTTAAGTGGTGCAAAAACACGAAATCGAAGAAAAAATGCGGAGAAATATCGTTTCATTCGTAATTCGTGAATGTTCTAAAAACAAAATTTCTAAATATTTTTCAAACGCGAAAATATATGACAGTGACAATATATCTATTTTATGTCCTTTTCTTTATATTCTTATGTTTGATTTTCTCTTTCTTATTATTTTATTATCTTTTATTTTTTCTTCTTTTAATTATCTTTAACATTAACATGTATTTTGCGCCGCCATTATATTATCTGCACATCCATAAGGTTGACTGGCAGAAAATGCTACTTAGCATTAAGTCCGCCTATTGTATCATTTTTTTATTAGTCAATAAAGTGTAATAAAAAATCAGTTGTCTGTAAAGTCGGTTTACTGAACATAGTGACGATAGTTGAACGTGACAACGTCATAAGAAAATACTGATATCTGGAATGGTTGCATTTTTCAAAAGAAAATTTTAATTTTATTTGTTTGATAGATATTTTGTATGGATATAGAGAAGGAGGTAAATGGAAATGACAATGGAATTGATCAAGTTACATTTATTTGTACGCATAAATACAATTATGTCATTCCGAACGCGGAGGCCGATTGTGCCTCTTTGGCGGTCGTTCCGCGCTCTCGCTTGCACTTCAAGCCTTAAACGGAACGCCTCAGAGCGAGGTAACGCCGCATGAGTCAACATCGAATTATAAGATGTTGTCACGTCAAAAAAAAAATGTCTAAACTGATTGCATGTTCTTGTTGGGAGTGATTTACGTTTACTAATGTATGGTTACGGTGTGTGTTTGCAGTTCGGCGAGCGCTCGCTGTCGGCGGCGGAGGAGCCCGCGCCGCCCGCCAGCGAGCCGCACGCCGCGCGCAGGCACACCGTCGGCCCCGGCGACTGCAGACACACGCAGGTATGCACACACAGAGACATGCAGACAGATACGTACGGGCACGTGCCGACACACGCAGGTATGCACACACAGATACATGCAGACAGATACGTACGGGCACGTGCCGACACACGCAGGTATGCACACACAGATACATGCAGACAGATACGTACGGGCACGTGCCGACACACGCAGGTATGCACACACAGATACATGCAGACAGATACGTACGGGCACGTGCCGACACACGCAGGTATGCACACACAGATACATGCAGACAGATACGTACGGGCACGTGCCGACACACGCAGGTATGCACACACAGAGACATGCAGACAGATACGTACGGGCACGTGCCGACACACGCAGGTATGCACACACAGATACATGCAGACAGATACGTACGGGCACGTGCCGACACACGCAGGTATGCACACACAGATACATGCAGACAGATACGTACGGGCACGTGCCGACACACGCAGGTATGCACACACAGAGACATGCAGACAGATACGTACGGGCACGTGCCGACACACGCAGGTATGCACACACAGATACATGCAGACAGATACGTACGGGCACGTGCCGACACACGCAGGTATGCACACACAGATACATGCAGACAGATACGTACGGGCACGTGCCGACACACGCAGGTATGCACACACAGATACATGCAGACAGATACGTACGGGCACGTGCCGACACACGCAGGTATGCACACACAGAGACATGCAGACAGATACGTACGGGCACGTGCCGACACACGCAGGTATGCACACACAGATACATGCAGACAGATACGTACGGGCACGTGCCGACACACGCAGGTATGCACACACAGAGACATGCAGACAGATACGTACGGGCACGTGCCGACACACGCAGGTATGCACACACAGATACATGCAGACAGATACGTACGGGCACGTGCCGACACACGCAGGTATGCACACACAGAGACATGCAGACAGATACGTACGGGCACGTGCCGACACACGCAGGTATGCACACACAGATACATGCAGACACGCGAACATACAGACACATAGACACACACAGGTATGCACACACTGACACAGAGACACGCGCAGGCACACAGACTCGTAGGCACACGCAGGTATGCACACACTGCACAGTGAGACAGCAGACACACAGGTATACACACACACCGACACGCGGACACACAGACCCATAGAAAAAAAAATACACACACACAGACACGCAGGTACGTACACACACAGACACATGCAGACAAACATACACACACACACACACACACGGGACATACAGACACACACACAGACACAGGACATACAGACACGCAGCCATACGCAAGTATGCACACAGATATACACACGCACGCTGACAGACACATGCACACACACAGGCACAGACATGCAGGCATATGCAGATACACACACACTGACGTAGACACACAGACATGCACTCACGCGTAGATACACATACGTAGAGGCAGGTAGAAAATCATAAGTGTATAGGTGTACATACACGCAGACACACGGGTATACACACAGACAAGCAGGCACCAAATGAATTTCCAACGTTACATTATTAACTATTTTTAATAAGAACCAATAAAAATTAGAACACAATCTTAATTTGCGGTTTCCGTCATACTTTGTTAAAGAAAGTGATGACAAAATTAACTTTGTAAGACAAATTTAATACAATAATATATATTTAATATAAACTTTTGCAGGGCGGTGAGTTGGCAGCGGGCGGTGCGGCGCCGCTGTGTGTGTCCGCGCACTTCAACGTGAGTTTATCATTATTACACGAACTGATATTTATTTTTATAATATAGGAGTAGCAGACGAGTGTGCAGTCCACCTGATGGTAAGCTACTGCCGTATGGACATCTGTAATCAACCCCAGATAGGATTAGATATTCGTACCTGAGGTCGGCCACAGATGCGCCGCTACCTGAGGACTAATCTGGAACGCCTCGGAAAAGTATGTCTCCCTTACCACACTTCAACCAGAACACAGCAGCGCTACACTGCTGTTATAACAGAAATAAGTGTGGCGGTGGTGCCGCCGGAGTCGAAGCACAAAGGGTTCTACCACCTTCACGGGTCCAATTGATGTCGATGGAACTGTAAATGCATGTGGATTCTCGTTGTCTGTTACAGCAAGAGGCCTCAGCGAAGGTGTCTCTGCTCCCCCATACGAACCTAGCGGCGAAGTTGCCCGCGGTGCAGCACCAGCCGCCGCGCTACTTCAGCGTGAAGGACCAGCACCTGCTCAAGCCGCCGCACGCCATGCAGACACACGGTGCGCACCCACACACACGCACACACACACACACACACACACACCGACACACACACACACACACACACACACGCACACACACACACCGACACATACCGACACACACACAGACACCGACACACACACACACACACACACACACACACATACACACCGACACGCACACTCCGTATGTCGGAGTACACACACACGTATACGTATATACACATGCTCGTACACACGCAAGCTTTCAGGCGCACATCCACACGCTGTCCCATGAATGACTGTCAATTTGTATGCCGACAGGACAGGATAACAGAAATGTATATTCCAGCAAATAAAGAAACATAAATAAAATATGAATATGAAAAGGAACCTTCATTATAAAAGTTAGTTAATGTTGTGAAATCAAATCAAATCTCTTTATTTGTGAATATAGGTCTTACAGGTATGTAACTAGTTACATAAAGTGTGCTATATTCTACTCTTTCACGTATACAAATATCATTATTTACAAGACAAAGGAGCTTTTGCCCGCGGCTTCGCTCGCGTTACGAAGTAATATTTTCATCCCCTATTTTATCCCCTCGGGGGTAAAATTGATCAAAATCCTTTCTTAGCGGATGCCTACGTCATAACATCTATCTGCATCCCAAACTTCAGCCCGATCCGTCCAGTGGCTTGGGCTGTGCGTTGATAGATCACTATGTCAGTCAGTCACCTTTGAGTTATATATATTTAGATCATTAAAGAAGAATAAAAATGTGAGCCGTCACGGGACGCCTGGCAGATGTGAAACATCGACATTATTTTGTAAAAGTAATATGCAGAAAAGAACATATTGTGATAGGAACTAAATATGTCATAATGATAAAATTCGAGCGCAGTGTAGCGAGAAAGATGGCTTAACGCCAGATCGAGTGGGAGAGAATCGCACAGTCGATTGCGCATGGCGACGCGTCGCCACACCGTACACACTACTGCATATAGACTGTATATATATACCATCGTATAGCGTGGCGACGCGTCGCCACGGCATGCGTCGCCACGTCAGAAATCGGTTTTACGTGCGGCTATAGATGTTTCACATCAAAAAAAATGTCGTTATCATTATCATAGTAGTTGTATAACGTGTAGTGTGTCGTTGCAGCGTCGTCGTTCGGTCGGCGCGCGTCGGACGGCGGAGCGCATGTTCCCCGCGGTGCCGAGCGAGCCTGCTGCCGGTCCGCTCCCGCTCACCACGTGAGTACACACACATAGCTCTCTATGGTTAGATTTACAGATGAGGAATGAAACTGTCGATATTTATTTGTTAGATTCTTACTTTTTCATTTTTTTTTTTTAAATATAGGAGTAGGAGGCGAGCATGCAGCCCACCTGATGGTAAGCTACTGCCGTATGGACATCTGTAATCAACCCCAGATAGGATTAGATATTCCTACCTGAGGTCGGCCATAGATGCGCCGCTACCCCTGAGGACTAAGCTGGAACGCCTCGGAAAAGTATGTCTCCCTTACCACACTCTTCAAACCGGAACACAGCAGCGCCTAACACTGCTGTTTTGAGGCAGAAATAGGTGTGGCGGTGGTGCCGCCGGAGTCGAACCACAAAGGGTTGCTACCTCTTTCTCACGAAAATATCGCGAGAACGCGAGAAAAACCAGTTTCGTATAGGCTCAACATTCTCGTTTCTCGTGTTTTTCTCGCGAGAACATGAAGCTAGCGTTAGATTTAGAGATGAGGAATTAAAATGTTGATATTTAATTGTTAGTGTTTTTTTTTTTTAATTTCACTGTAGTAGGGGTTCGGTTAACAAAAATAACTTTTTTCGAAATCGAGATTAAAATCGTAACCACTTTCTAGTTGTCGAGAGAGCGGAAGGGGGAGGGGGGTGAGGTGTGAGATGCGGTCGGAAAACCAGCTAGGAAGCGCTGTCATTAATAGTTATTACGCACGAAATATGGAAATATGGAAATTAGCACAGATAATACAAGAAATATTAAAATAAGAAGGAACGTGCTACACTGTGTTTTTAAATTCTTTACATTAATTATATATTATTAGTATATTACACTAGCTAACCCGGCAAACTTTGTACCGGCTCAAAGTCTATTTATTAAATTTATTTCATATTAAATATTGCCTATGTTACTCGTGGATAATGTAGCTTTCGAATGGTGAAACAATTTTTAAAATCGGTCCAGTAGTTTTTGAGCCTATTCATTACAACCAAACAAACAAACAAACAAAGCTTTCCTCTTTATAATATTAGTATAGATTAGTATTCGTTTTTATAATAAGTTTAATAATTTCTTATATTAATTAATATTTATATTTAATAGCATCAACATCAGCTATGTATCGATATATGGTAACATCCCTAGTAACTATATCATCAATACATATATGGTAACCGTAGTAACAAATCATCGTTACATGTATGGTAACATCCCTATAGTCTGATTCATAATTAGGTGTCCAAAATGTAAACAAAGAAATGTCATTGTCAAAATTCGATGACAGGTATTGCAAACCTTAACAAATTAACAAGAAACGAAAAATTTTACAAAATTCAACATAAAACAAAAACTTAATAACTGCACACAATTAAAAAAAATGCGCTAAGAAAACTAGAAAAAATTCGAGTTCGATCACGATCACAAAATGAATAATATCAACTACGAAACTTAAAAATGGCGGCACAAAAAATGTTTTGGATGCCGATTGTGTGACCATTATCACAATTTAATTTTCTCTCATAAATCTTGTTTATTATTATTATTACTGTATGAAATAAAATTGAGTTAATATAAACATTGGAAAATGTGAATTAATTTTTATTTATTTAGATTATTATTTTATTATCGATGTATTAATTTAATATTGTCAAAAATAAGAAACCGCCATTTGACACATATTTTCTTGATTGGTCAACACCTTTGTTTACATTTTGGACACCTAATTATGAATCGGACTATAGTAATATGCCGTGTCTTCAGGTATCGGACAGCGGTACGGCGCGCAGTACCGACGCTACGGACGAGGCCGCGGGCGATGCATATAGCACCAACCTCTGCAGGTAACATTACCTTCCGTAACCAGATGTTATGTGATACAGTCCGCGCCAAACTGCTAGTCCGCTCTGAAGTTGCGAGCAGGTGTAGTCATACAATCTGCTATAGCGACGCGATTCATTTCTATATTCAGAGCGGACTAGAAGTTTGGCGCGTGCTATACATATATAAATAAATTTAATTTTTCAAAGTTATGTACGTATTAGATTAATTATCACTTGCTTAGTGAAGGATAACATCGTGAGGAAACCTGTATACCTGAGAAATCTTAAAATAGAAAGTTTTCAAAGGTATGTGAAGTCTGCCAATACGCACTTGTCCAGCGCGGTGGACTATGGCATAATCCTTCTCATTCTGAGATTCATAATTCATAATTCTTTATTTGCATAGAATAAGGTTAACAAAGGTCTTATAGTTACAAATTTCTCTCATTCTGCCGGGTCGGCGTGCAAATTTTGTACACATACTAATTAAAAACAATTTACAATTGTCAATATTTAAAATAATTGATTGCAATACACGTAATTTGAATATTATACAGTTATCGATGGCAAGAAGCATTAGTTACATTATATAGTCATTTAATGAAGTTTCTATGTCAATTTTCCTTAAATCTAAATAATCTTTAACACAATAATAGAGGAGACCCGTGCCCAGCAGTGGGACAGTAATGGGTTGATGACTGGTAGAGAATGCTTCTAGCATTAAGTCCGCCTCTTGTACCAATTTTTATGGTATAATCATAGATTAGTAAAGATTACTCACTCCTAACAAGAAAATGTAACCAGTTTTAACAGTTGAAATTGTCACTGTCATCTATTTCGTGTGTGAAAAATATTTAAAAAATGTAGTTTTTAGATCATTTACGAATTAATCGATATTTCTCCACACTTTTTCTTCGATTTCGTGTTTTTGCACCACTTAACTGCACATGCCGGCATTGTTCCGCGTAAATTACACAATGACAGCCATTCTATGGCTGACAGAACTGTCAACCGTTTAAGCCATTTAATGGCTTCCTTCAATTACAAGGCGGTGATATATCTATACTTATCTATAGGTATAATAAAGTTTTTTTTTTTTGTATATGTAAAGTACCAAGGGAGTAGTAAGGTACTTTATATTAATTACAATCTAGCCTAATTTAAGACTACTGAGTAATTCTACGCTAACTTAAACTGCTAAATAATAGTATAATGAAGGCGTCCTCTGACACTGCACTTCCTTGTCTTATCAAATAAGGGAGTAGACACATTGTTCTTGTGTTCTATAATTATTATGATTATATAGTTTTAAATAAATAAATGACGTCGATTATATTATGTATAACGGAGTAACAGAGTTTAAAAGGCGTGACGTCAGTACCGCTGACGTCACAATTGTTGTGTTGCTGATGACTCATGTTACAACCCTTCGAAAGAAAACCACACGAGAATTGTTGAGCTTCGTTTATTCTTCGGGCAGCGTAACGACGTCCTAAGGAGGTCCGCACTGTTCCACAGCTCGAGCAGTAATGCCCCGATGTCGCCAGTGCGGCCCTTTTTATAGGACCGGCGCACGTGCACTTGTTTTCCTATTTTAAGATGCAGGTAGTTTACTTCAGGTGTTTAATCATTTCATTTTATAATAGGAGAACTGCCGTATTTGCTCCGACATGTATAATATAGATATGGTAATGTGAGCGATATGTTCCCCACTCGCAGGTACATGGTATCGCGCGGCGGCAGCAAGCGGCACTCCACACCCGACGACCCTCCCGCCACTACGCCGGTAATATATTCTACTATTTCTTATTTATTCGAAACTAGTTTTTGCCCGCGGCTTCGCCTGCGTTTAGAAGAAAATAATATAACATACTAACATACATAAAACTGAAAATTCGTACCTTCAACTTTGCTAAAGATTATCACTTGATCAAACGCATAGTTTACGATGCAATTCGTACTAATATCGATTAAAATAATCGATGTTTTGGGCCCAAAAGATCGATTCTCCGATTAATCGATCTTAGATCGCCATCCCTAGTTCCCGTGAGATTTCCGGGATAAAGACTATCCTATGTCCTTTCTCGGGTCTCAGCCTATCTTTGTACAAAATTTCATTAAAATCGGTTCAGTGGTTTGGGCGTGAAGAAGAGACAACCAGACAGACAGACAGACAGAGTTAGAAAGAAAGAAAGAAAGAAGAAAGAAAGAAAGTTACTTTCGGATTTATAATATTAGTATGGATAGTATGGATGTGGATCTTGCGAAATGTCTACCCCTTTTTTGAAAAAACTACAGGGCTTATAAATTTAAAATTTAACATAGTTACTTAAGGTCATGTTTAGATTGGATTAACATGATTGAAATAAGGTTTTGTACACAAATAAAACACTTTTTTATCAAATTTAATGTAAGTGTAAGATTGATGGCTATATGACTTGGATTATTTTCGTTTAAATAATGGGAGAATACAAAAAACGCAATAAGACGAGAATAAAAATTTTGAAAATGCTAACGTGGCAGCGTTTTACCGAGGTTTCACTGGCGTATTTTAAAAGCATTCTGTTTCAAGTTTTTCTTTTTTATATTATATAGGAGTAGCAGACGAGTATGCAGTCCACCTGACGGTAAGTGGCCATTGCCGCTCATGGACATCTCTAATCAACCCCAGATAGGATTAGATTTCTAACTAATGTGAGCCACAGATGTTCCGCTACCCCTGAGGACTAAGCTGGAACGTTTCGAATAAGTATGTCTCCCTTACCACACTTCAAACCAGAACACAGCAGCGCTACACTGCTGTTATAAAAGAAATAGCTGTGGCGGTGGTGCCGCCGGAGTCGAACCTAATTGATTTTTTTTTTTTTATAATATAAGAGTAGCAGACGAGCATGCAGTCCACCTGATGGTAAGTGGCTACTGCCGCCCATTTACATCTGTAATCAACCCCAGATAGGATTAGATATTCCTACCTGAGGTCGGCCACAGATGCGCCGCTACCCCTAAGGACTAAGCTGGAACGCCTCGGAAAAGTCTGTCTCCCTTACCACACCCTTCAAACCGGAACACAGCAGCGCCTAACACTGCTGTTATTAGGTAGAAATAGGTGTGGCGGTGGTGCCGCCGGAGTCGAACCACAGAGGGTTCTACCACCTTACAAATATATAATATTGAACGTGGTTGAACCCTCTCTAGTTCGACTTCGGTACCACCGTCACACCTGTTGAAATAATAAAAATATTTTTTTTAAATTTAAAATACTCAAAACTTATATCTAACATTACAGACCAATCTAATGCGTTACTGTAGTGAAATTAATTAAAATATTAATAATAAATAAAAATTACATGCAAAATTAAAATTAGTCAAAAATTCCTTAAACATCAAATATATTAAATTAAATAATTGTGCAAGAATAATAATAATATAAAAATCATAGATTAGTAAAGATTACTCACTCCTAACAAGAAAATGTACCCAGTTTTGAGAATTGAAATAGTTGCGTAAAAAAGTTTTGCCACGTCTCCATGCTAAAATGTCCCTAAAATATTTGAAATAATTATTTATTTATTACGTAAATTACGCAGTATTAGTAATTTATTCGGAAAAACTCTAAAAATGTTTTTATTTGTCAAGAATTCAAAAAAAGAACTTGCTAATATAAGCCGTTTGTGGCTTCATTCAATTTCAAGGCGGCGAAGTATCTTTACTAATCTATGATAACAATAAACAATTGTTCCAGACGAGCACGTCTCCGTCGTCGACGGCCAACATGCGCGTGCGCAGGACCGGCCTGCTCACCGTCACCGAGCGACCGCCCGGTCAGTACACACACACACACACACACACACACACACACACACACACACACACCACACACAGGCGCACACCACACACACACACAGGCACACACACACACACACACGCATACCACACTTACTCTCGACCCTACACCTGCACCATATTACACTACGGACACCCACACTCCACCACCGCCCTACCGTCCCATCCACACCACCCACAACCACACCATGTTCTGTTGTTAATAATTAATCTATTCATTTATTACCTACCATAGATCAAGATTTGACAATGTCTTCTATGAAGTGATTGTCAATGAATTTCATTTCATTTCAAATATCGATCTATATTAGGTAAAACGTTGGATAGCTTGAATATTAATAACGATTATTAATTGCATCTTAGCTACTATCGCTTGAGCAACTGGTAGCCGAGCGTTGGTTATGAATAATCAAACTATCGAAACTTTTGCCTATCAATGATCGACTTTATCATAATATAATAAGGCATAAATTGTCACATTTCGATCTTTGGTACGCAAAACATTGGATAGATTATTGATAATGGGCATAAATCTGCTAGTTGCTCAAGCCATAGCAGCCAATAATCAGCCAAAGGCGAAATAAAACAAATACACATACATACATACATATATATAATATGAATAGGCTTGTGTGCACATGTGTGCTGTGTACATACTATGACGTGTCTATGTGTGTGTAGTTAGTGCGTAGATTGTATTTATGTAATGTTTGGTAGATGTTGTTGTTTTTTTTTTAATTTTTGAAATCTAATCTGTGCCTATGTATGAGTTTGCTAGTGATGTGCCAGTGTTATTTGATCATATTTTAGTAGATGTAAATATTTGATTTATTATAAAATGTCACATCACTACAACTCAGCATTTTGGTCCTGCGAGCCGGATTTGAACCGACGGCCTATGACATGAACTGTGTCGGTGTCATGTGGTTTGTGGCTTTTGAAAATTTTCGAAAAAAAAAATTCCTTGCACAGATTTTAATATTTGATGTTTTTCTTTGCTCGTGAAGAAATCATGGATGACGTAACCAAATAAACTTCGAATTCAATAAGAAGATAATGTGTATTATGTTTAGAACTATAATTTGAAGGTGGTAGAACATTCCGTGGTTCGACTCCGGTACCACCGTCACACCTATTTCTATTATAACAGCAGTGTTAAGCGCTGCTGTGTGAGTGAAGTGTGGTAAGAGAGATATACTTTTCCGAGGAGTTCCAGCTTATTCCTCAGGTTGCGGCGCATCTGAGGCCGACCTCAGGTAGGAATATCTAATCCTATCTGAGGTTGATTATAGATGTCCATACGGCAGTAGCCTACCATCAGGTGGACTACATGCTCGTCTGTTACTCCTGTTATAAAAAAAATCGTAACATTACTTAATAGATATTACACTATGAATGTATATGCATCATATTTCGTATAATCAGTTTATTTGGTTACATCATCCATGTTTAAAACAGTATTGTTAAAATGGAATCTGTAGTCTACAGTATGAGACCGTATCGTAAGACAATATTATAAGAATTCAGTGTCCTTATTTTGAAATTTTAGCCAAGTTTTGCCTACCAAACTTCAAGTTTGCCTTCGCCTTGTTAAAATGTTATTTTATCAGTAAAATAAATAATAGTTTAAAAGAAAAAACTAAAAAAAAACACGTTTTTATGGCTAATCGAATCAAAAGCTAGAAAATAAATGTGTTTATGTAACGGTATCTTTGAGCTCAATTTTCACTCGTTTCTAGAAGCTTCATAAATTTAAAACTTTGCACACGTATCGAGGACCGATGACAATGCAATAATTTGATAACAGTTTCTCATTATCCTTATTAGATTAATTAATTCCCCAATTTATGAGTTAGTCACAGACTAAAAAATTACAAATAAATGAGTTGGTTGGTTGGTTTTTTTGGCCGAAGGATTTTTTTAATAAAATAAAAATATAAAATACTGCGTGCTATCGCCAAATAGAGCGCATGATGTCATGCCTCAGTAAAAGTCTAAAATATCTTGTGTAGTTTTTAATGCATAGACAAAATACAAAGGCGTGACGTCACCAGAACGCCATGACACCTGCGTCTGTGCATAATTCAGAGTAGGAAAGAATATAATTAGACGCGTTGAAACTTAATTTGTTCTTAAAATATATTATACGAGCTTTTGCCCGCGGCTTCGCTCGCGTTAAGAAGTAATATTTTCTTAGCAGAAAATCCTTTCTTAGCAGATGCCTACGTCATAACATCTACCTGCATGCCAAATTTCAGCCCGATCCGTCCAGTGGCTTGGGCTGTGCGTTGATAGATCACTATGTCAGTCAGTCACCTTTGAGTTATATATATATTTAGATGTTCTTAAAATATATAATATTTTTGCAATTTTTTTTGGTAATATTGTTTAGAGAATTGTCAAATTTCGAAGTTTGGCAGGCAAATATTGTATAGATGATTACTAACGGGCCTAAGTTGAAACATTTTGTGTAAAGAATTGAGACGTAGATTACATTTCCATTTAACTTCACTGTCAGTTATAAATTAATTTATTAACATTACAGTAGTGCACGCCTCGCTACTATGTTTTCGTTTGCTAATTTTTTTTTTTTACTTTTTTCACAACGTAGTTATAAGTCCCGAATTAGTCCGCGAAGTTGAACTGAGAATGAACCGAAACTATCTGCCGCCGGCCATGCAGCCCGGCTTCGCGCAACCCACGCACTACGCCAACCGCCCCGGGAACCCTAAGGCGATGAAGCCGGTACTAGAAACGATCCCCCAGGGGACCATCATGGCGACGAAGGGGTCCATTGTCTCCGGTACCCCCAACAGCCAAGCCGTGTCGCCCTACACCCCCGCCATGGGGCAGTTCTCCCCCAGCCACGGCTCAGTTGTCACCCCCAACCAAGCCATGATGGTTAACAGTCCGATACAAGGGTCGATTGTCAGTGGAACGCCCATCAATAACCCATCTATAGTTAGTATGCCTATAGCCAATCAGGGGTCGATAGTTAGCGGGACACCAATAACCAACCAAGGATCGATAATGAGTGGGGTGTCTATGAACAGTCAAGGATCGATCGTGAGTGGGACGCCTATGAGCAACCAAGGATCGATCGTGAGCGGGATGCCTGTTGGAAGCCAAAGTGCCATGAGTAACCAGGTTACTTTGATGAGTGGGACCAATGTAAGCAACCAAGAAGCCATGATGAGTGACGTGCCCATGAGCAACCAGGAGTCGGTACATGGTGCAGTAGACATGAGCAACCAGGGTATGGTCACCGGGGCGGCCATGAGCAACCAGGGTATGGTCAGCGGGATGATCATGAGCAACCAAGGCTCAATAGTGAGTGGAACGCCTATTAACAACCAAGGAGCTGTAGCGAGTGGGGTGCCTATGAATCAAGGTTCCATAATGAGTGGAGTTCCCATGAGTAACCAAGGGCTCATGGGCGGGATGTCCATGAGTAATCAAGGATCGATCGTGAGTGGCACGCCTATAAGCAACCAGGGGTCCATCGTGAGCGGGGTGCCTATGAATAACCAGGGGTCCATCGTGAG